>NC_066354.1:3266983-5666983 GCF_024516045.1 Bombus affinis
AATATTTTTTCGTAATTATTGGATCGACGGGATAAACTTCAAATAGATTATAATTAGGTTGCAAGTATTTATGCAAATTCATATTTTTTATGAATTGCAGTTCTAAAAAACAATGGAATCTAGACGGAAAGTATATTACCAAATAAATATTGCAGTGAATAATATATTTTGAGTATTAATCTTGAATATGATGTGCATTTGTTACTGCGCGTTATTGTTGTGTGCATGTAACACTTTTCTGTACACTTGTGCACCTTCAAATTTCCCACAAATGCGTAAAAAGGAATCTGCAGTTTATAACGCACAAAGATTCCACAATCTTGTAGAGATGACGTATATACATGTATATAATTGATTAAACACCAAAATACACACACAAGATAACATCATAGTGTATCTATTAATTTCTCACAAATCTTTTCTATCAATTCAATCGTAACTGTCACTTCATTTTTGCAATACTTATTATACAAATTCTCATTTTTTCCGTCACTGGCCATTTTTTTTATTCTCCAATAAGAATGATCCAAAAGTGAATTCCGAAACTACGTTTTACGATATGATCTCCTTGTCCTAGATCACTAGTTGGAAATCATTCATCGAGAATAATGGAGCGCCGATGTAAACCGATCAGTGATGGATATAATCGAGAACCGGGGAATACATCCGGCGGGGCTCTCGCAGCTGTTTCGAATATTCAGCTTTCGTTGCACGACGAGGAGAAAATGGGATTTTTTCGTTCCCTATACCGTGTCGTTTTTGATCGTGCTGTAATTGCACTCGGAAATTACTGGACCTCGGCGAGCGTGTATACGTCGATGCTCCACCCGTCTGGAAAATGAGTGTCCCTCTGATCCCGTCTGGCGACGACCATTATCATATAGAATTTTAAATCGCCGTGATTCTGCCGCATCACCGACACGATCGTACAGTGATATCTCTCTTTTTTCCACGTTGTTCGTTATGTTTGAATATCCATGGAATTTCTTTCATCTGCCGAAAAAAGCGAAGCAGCGGACTTACTACTAATCATGCTGCCTTTGAAAAATCTGAAGCGTAGCAATTGGAAGTTATGAAGAACCGATGTATTATTCGGCATGATGAAGTCTATTTAATTTGTAATCGCAGTTTACGTTAAAAATGTAAAATGGTACTATAGTTATATTCTCTCTGAGCATAATTACTAAAAAACGTAGCGAAATATAGTTCCATTTCGTATGATAAACAATTAGTAGATAAAACAAAGTATATGAACAATTTTACTAGAAATGAATCTAATTAAAGATTTATGAAGTTTTATACGAAATATAAGAGTTTTATTAAGGGGGTATTCTAGTCTACAAATTTGAAAAAATCGAAAAATTTTTTTTCATATTTCAAAGTTTAGACATTCAAGAATATTCCCTTAAAAAGATTTTTTAAAATTTCAATTATTTTATAAGTTACAGCCATTTTTGTGACGCGGCATTTGCTCCGGTCCGACCGGAACAAATGAACAGTAGACGGTAGACTCTGCCCGAGTACCTACGTATGAATACCCTCATAAAATCTATATTGTATTTTATCCCTTTTTAATGTACTTTTAATTCAATAATTCAATTCTGAAACCCAAAATAATAACGAATCGTTAAATTCGTTAATATTGACTTTTGCTCCGAAGCACATCCACGCAGGAACGCAGACAATTCAAATTTCCACTTTCCTCGCAGTATGTATTTTTAATGAAGGTTTTATACCCATATTAAAAATCTTAAATGTCAGGGAATCACGATTGACCCAGAAGCTCATGCGTTCGCAGTCAGGCGAGACGAAGTTCGCATCGAGCACTCTGAACTCCGAGCTTCAGAGGCATCAAAAGGAAGCCAGAACTGCTCCTCTCCATGAAAGAACTTCGGAGAATGAGCAGTTTGAGGTAGAGGAAGGTTTGTTGTATAGAGCAGGAATCGCCGATTAAAAATGTGTAAATATGCTGTACCATTCTATGAGTAAAATTGCCGGAATACTTGTCTCAAAACTTTAAACGCGTTTTTCTCGAAACTACATTTTTCGAGTTGGCGTGCATGATATCTCGAGTTCTAATGAACCGATTTATTTGAAATTTGGTGGTGAATGTTCTTATACATTTCTCTGTCGCCTGAACCACGCTCAGATCAAAATTCTTAATTTTACTATTTTTAAATAATTCGGAATTGCCCAAAAAACATGCCAAAAAGGAAACTTCTTCTTCAAACTTTTCCAAGGTTCAGTCTATAGCCGCATCTATACTAATTAAGAATCCATACGACTATTTTGCTTCAGATGACTAGAAGGGTTGAAATCATGCACGCCAGGACACCCTTTTTTTGGACCCCTCATTTTGCCAGCTTATAACTTTGTAAATTTTGAGTTTTCTTTTTTGATTAATTTTTTATGTAATCTTAAAATATCAATATACAAATGATAAAAAAATGGATAGTAAAATATTTTTTGTTCCGTTTGTACAGAGCTTCAAAATCCGCCCGAAATTCATGCCCCTAGACTAGAATACCCCCTTGAAAAGAGTACGAACCATAGAGATTCATCTGAAAAATGTAGATGAATTAAGAAACTAGAGAAATAGTTAAAAATTAATTAATTAATTAATAAAATAGTTAAAAATTCACGGAATTCTATACCGCATACGAAAATTACATTGAATTCAGTGAGTGCATTATGGGAAATTCCAATTGAACAATTTTACCAAAGACAATGAAACTAACGAAAAATTCACAAAGTTTTAATTATCAATAACCATTATCTATACCATATTACATTATTTATAGTGTAATTCGTAACAGCTCGTTAAACAAAAATCGAATTGATTATTTTACACATTTTAAGGTTCTTAAAGTTTTGCCACCGCGTCCGTGTCTGACTATGGAAGTAAACCTTCACTTATTTTATGCAAATCTATCAATATCGTCAACTTGTAACATAAACATTGTAGCGCAAAATGATTCTGCTCCACCTCACAGATGCGATAATTCATCCTATACATTTTCCAAGAACTCTACCTATTTTCCTCCCTTATCACTTTCAATCTTCCACGTCCGTAGATAGACGAAGAAACGTCGCCGATTCCGAATAGCAGGCAAACTTCCATTCTGTCCCATCAAACGTCCCTGAAACGGATCTTATACTTTTCTTAACACCCGTGAGAATGGATCACGCGTTCGCCAAAGATCAATCCCCTTTCTCACCATTTCGTCAGACCTCTATTCTCCCATCTAGATGAAGCTTCAACACTTGGAGTCCGCAGTGGCTCGTTTCGCGGGTCCATCGATTTCTCCGGATGGTAGATCACGCGTGGCCATCGTCCAAGCCGACCATTGTCCGGTCTAACGGCGACGCGGAATCGGGCCGGACGATAATGGAGCACCGATGTAAACGGATCGAGCGTCGATAATCCGTCGTTCACGGAAGAACTCGGACCGTTACGACTGGCAAAATGTGGGCCACCGCGTTTCAGATAACCTACGTACGTTCCGCTCTGTGATAGAGCCATTGTTATCGCGATCGGGCGCCTTGCTTCCCGCTTTCGAAGCGGTTTCATCCTCTTCTTGGTGATCGAACGACAGTCACGTATCCCTTATCCGATGACTTCTGGCCGACAACACTTGCAATCGTCACGACTGTCCCATTTGGATTTTTGGCTGGCAATTAAAATGGTTTAGATCGGTTGTTGGTGCGAGTTTTTTGCAACTCGGTAATTATTAGACTAGCAATAAATTTTATGCAAATTTATACTTTATAAACGTTACTGAAGAAATATTATCTAGACGAATATTTGTTGCAGCCACGTGCTAAATAGGTGTTGTATTTCATTTTGAGTATTTTATATATATATATATTCTTGCATTTCACGTGCACTCTGGGCATTTTTGCACCTTTAAATTCTTTATAAAATGCATCAAATTCCACGATGCAGTAAGTATATTTCATGAAATTTAAAAATAAAAAGTACGAACTAAAGAAAAATTGAAGCTAAAGATAAAATGCGGGTGAATTATATTCCGGTTTAATGATTTATGATTGACATGTTTTCCAGTAAATTTCTCAATTAACTCCGTCTTTCGAACGGTAATTGAAATGGATTAAATTTAAACATGTCTATCGAATTATCAATGGAACGTTAAGATATAGGAAAGAACTTTTGGAATGAAATTTTAAGACTGTGATAGCGTTAATATAAATGGAAAATTTTTGTAAATTATGAAATTAAAATTAAAGATTGTGGAATATTTATTTGCTAAACGAAAACTGTTTCTTTAAGAGAATCTCCGGTGATTCTAAGACTTTCTGAGACACATCAAAGAGATAAGTAGCAACCCAACACCATGGAGGATAGTTTCATCGCTTAATTTCGTGCCTCGGTAGCTAAAGGAAGATACATAACGTCTAATTCTGCTTACTGCATAATTACGCAAAGTTAAATCAAAATAATGGAGGGTTTTAATGGTATCAGCTTTGGTACACACCTGTCTCATAAGTTTGCCAAGTATGATAAAAAACACTAAAAATTTTCTGAAGAGATAAAACAATTTTTAGTTAAAACAAAACCTCCAATTGTCTAACATGTCTCGATATAAAAGAAGTCGTAAAACGATCTACGCTGTAAGATCAGTTGTTCTTGAAGAAATTTTGAAGCGACTAACCACTCAAACTGTCCTCCATAATTCACGATGTCTTATTCCTCGAAAATCGGAATCAGGTGGCCGGTTGCCACGGGTAGCCCAGTTTTTCCCTTCATCCGCGTGATTATCGCCATTGTGGCTAAACGAAATAAATTGAACCCCTCGTCTAGCCGACACTCTCCCCACCCCATTTACCCTCTGATCCCTTCGTTTCTTTCTGCAAATGGAAAAATTATTCTCAATATCATAAATCATCGACCATTTCATTTACTCTCCAAAATTTCATCAGACTTCTCGTTAACCCCGAAATACAACAAAGAACTTCTTCATTACGAAACCAACACGAAAACTTTCATTTACCTTTTTTCAAGAGTTTCGGGAAGAAACGTAAAATTTGTTACAACTATGTTTTGTACTTTAGAATACCACCAACGCTTCTTTTTTGCATACGCAATGCCGCTTGCATGCGAAGATTCATGGCAAAAGTGCTGCACAGCTTCGTTATGCAAAATACGCGTCTTCGTTTCGTCTTTTCAGAGAATACGGAAATTTTCTGCGAAAGATGAAATCGTTGCAAGGGAACGATTTTATTTATGAACAAAGAAAAAAGATAAACTTAATTGTTCTAATTGTAGTTGTAATTCGTTTACTCGTGATCGTCGGGGAGAGAAAATGTTTCGAAGATTGTAAAGAAGAACGTACGTAAAACATCGAGTAATGAATAACCCGGCATAGCAGAGAGAGTGTGTTTATTGTCGAAAATGGCCACATTTCACCTTTAGTATTCGACGGATGGATTGATCGGATCGTTTAAAAAACTGTGCCGCTGCGTTTGCCCTGCGTACATTTTGATTTAATCGTTTCGATAATTAATGGCGATAGCCGGCAAAACAACTAAACACGAACGTGTGATGAGTAAACAGAGGAAATCCTTGTTAATTGAAATTAAGTGAAAGTCGGAGCTGGAAGCCGTGTAGAGGAGATAGCTATGTAAAAAATTTCATTCTCATTACTATCGTGTTGTACATTATACGAATTAAAGGAACCTATTAGTACGCAATAATAATAGGTTCCTATATAATAATAGGTTCCGCAATAATAACAGTACGCAATAATGTTTCGACCACTCGCGGAGAGACGCGATCGTGAAGAAGCACGCCAACGGGAGTCGTAAATTCCCGTTACGATTAGATAATCGACGCCACGAAATGATCGATCCCCTATTTCGGTTAGGATAATAGAGGTGGTTAAATTGACTATGACACTGATATAACAAGTATAAATTAATGTTTTATTCCAACAACTTTGTAAAGAAGATAGTTACGCTGGTGCGTATGTATTAGTTACGTATGTGACTGATCTAAGGGTGCACCCCGTCAAAGGCATGTTGACTGTATGAAAGATGGAAAATCAATGCTGTTCGATGACGGCGCTGTGGCGGAGGAAAGCTTGGGATGGGTGAGTCTAAGGACATGAGATGATCTGATTCGTTTAGAACAAGTTTCGTTAGGAGAGTGAGGGACATAGGCTTCGTTGTTAATTGGCTATTTGCTATGTTGGTGGGTGAGGAAAGATGCTAACTGCCCTTGAAATGACGTGGCTAGTGGGATATCTCGTACGTGACAAAACCCAACTTTCCGTTGTCAACTCGTGGAAGACAATAAACTTAACAAAACCGTTCGGCGAAATAATATATGTTTGGTCAGAAGGATCATAACTAGGAAATGTCTGAGATTTATGGGGAATACTTGAGACTGTTGAGAGTATACGATAAGGATGCGAAGATATCTGGTGGCCATCCTGCCCGCAGTGTGTGGCCTGGTCTAGGTAAAGAGTCGCCAGACGTAACACGTACCAATATATGAAATGCGCAATTTTTAATTGCCATTTTGCAATAGCACTGTATGAATTTACTTAAATAAGGTAATTTAAGTAAAGATTTTTACGTACAGGTAGACCGTTGTGAGCGGTTTTGGCGCGTTATATAACAGGACGTTACTTTTAGTTTGATTTGTGCTATTTAAAAGATTGTTGGTACTGTTTGCTATGCTTTGGATAGGAAAGCTGCATTCTGTAATTAACAATCAGCGCCTGCAATTAGTTGACTTTAATGATTCAAAGGGAAGTTGCTAAGGA
The DNA here is from genome assembly GCF_024516045.1 of Bombus affinis. Taxonomy (NCBI): domain Eukaryota; kingdom Metazoa; phylum Arthropoda; class Insecta; order Hymenoptera; family Apidae; genus Bombus; species Bombus affinis. Next base: position 3,273,772 of record NC_066354.1, read on the forward strand.
ACAGTGAATAATATTTCAAAACACAGAGAAACAGAATCGGTGGGAGTGAAACGAAATGGAAGGTCCAGAAATCTTGAACGATTGCAATAATTTAATTGCTTTCATTGTGAAACGTACAGTTTAAAGAGTACAAAGACTCGGATATAAAAGAAGACATTAAGAAGTCAACGCAATTATTTCTGTTTCAAATTGATTTTAAGACCGATATCTTATAATCTGTGTCCACGTGAATACACATCATACTGTATATGAATAGAAATAGCATACTAAATATGGACAAGAAGACTTTCTGTTAAAAAGAAAGGTAAAGTATGACGGAGAGCATGGTGAATGGGAATTATGTAACTCGTTTCGTATGCTGTTTGTCTGCAGGTAAAAACCATTTCCAGAGACACAAAGGAAACGTCACTTTCTCTGTTATTTCTCTCGCGTTTCTTTATTTCAATCCTCGTTCCCTTCGTTCGTTGGAATATTTAAAAGGGGCCAAAATTAAATTTCGCTCGCCTTCTTTCAAAGAACTAGAAAACAAAGGGTTGTCTTGATCATCGGCCCCGTTGTAAAAGCTTCTTTCTTAATTATGATACTTAGCAGTTTTATTTCCTCCCTGTCTATCGATTTACAACAGGAATTCTGACCAAAGGCACAAAGCCTTTGAATAGGTACCATTAATTGCCATCTTTCTCGTTTTCCTTCGGGTCAGTGTCTATTTCCCTGACAACCGGCACAAAAGACGATAGTTCCAAGCAAAATACGTGGTTCGAAAGCGTGTAATACGATCGGTAAGAAGCCAGCTCCCTTAAAATCACAATGGGATTTTTCGATTTTCACAGGTGTCTTCTCTTCTAATTATCTTACCAATCAGATAATGCGACCGAATCCCCTTTTGCTTTCGTTTCCCTTCCAGTCTCTCGGTATCCTTTGTCTCGAAATCCCTCTTTTCTATTAGAGCACTCACAGTTTCAGTCTGCTCCAAAACGTTCGTTAAACCGTTCAAATTGAAAGAATAAATTTCATTACCTAACCGTGTCATATTAACTGACGATCTGAAAGTAATCTTAATTAATTTCAATTCGTATTTCACAACCGTATATTTTATGCTGTAAATTAGCTCGTTTTTAAGTGTAAATTAACTAGTTTTCCTTCAAATAATCGGGGATTTTTATTTTTAGAAATGTAAGGAAAAATGATGTGCATTAAGCATCCTTTTTCTAAATGTTTACAATGCAATAACAATCGATAGTATTTTATTCGAGCAGCGTTCATTGTATTTTTCGTCTCAGCAGCAACTCAATAGCTATTACTGTAAAAGCAAACAAGACATTCGCAAATTTGGAAATTTGCAATTTGCAATTTACAATCTTCAAAATTGTTTTTTTTTCGATAACTGTGGGTAAGGGGGAAGAAATGTTTTGCAGATTCGTGTTTGTCTCACAAAAATCTAAAAGAATCGCGTAACGAAGATCACAAAATTAAGTACGTGTTGAACAATGTTATCGAACTCTCTCTCTCTCTCTCTCTCTCTCTCTCTCTCTCTCTCTCTCTCTCCTCTCTCTCTCTCTCTCTCTCTCCCCAGAACTAGTTTCCTGTTTATCACCAGATATCTTAATTATCGAATTATCTCTCCAAAACTGACCTCTTGTTTATCATCAAATATCTTAATTATCGAACTCACCAAAACTGGCCTATTGTTTATCACCAAACAACGAAAGAGCAATCTGCTTTAATCCCTCCCATTATCCCCAAAGCCAAATATCCTTTTGTCCTTGTTATGAACTAATGTTTCGAACGATCGTAATAATTTCCGTCTAATCGCGACATTTCCCAGCGAAAGCTTTTAAATATCGTATTCCACGGTGCCCCTTAATTAGCGACAATACCGTTCCAGGCAATTCCACGACCGAGTTAATCCGAACTTTCGATGTCGTTAAATCGGGAATTCTAATTGATGATACGCGCTAATTCCATCGATAACTTGCGCAGCCGTTTCCAGAACGGCGATTTTCCACAGGAACTGGCCGACAACGCATTTTTCACGTTGACCTCGCGAACTCGATCCATCGTGGAAGATGAAGAGCGGCCGGTGAATTTACGTCTCGCGACCAATTTCTACATTCGCCTGGAAACGAATCAATCTTAACCATAATTCTAATAAAAGCGTTCTTCGTGGAATTTCACGAGACAAGTCCAGGAGCATGGAGCGCTATCAGATAAAATTCAATAAGTTGTCGTCTAATCGTGTAATTTCCTTGACGATATCTCATCAGGATTTTCCCGTTGTCTGTACAGTCCTTTATTGTCATCGATGTTCACTGGGCACAAAAGGAAGGGAGATTCGAATTTTCTATGTTTTCTTCTCATTGTTGCTTGAAAAAGGACGTAGATAGGGAAGCGAAGCTGTATATTTCTCATTCGATAATGGCTGTGATTCTTTCTTTCTATGATTAATCATTATCCTTCTGTGATTCTTTTATATTTAGGATTTCTTTCGTATCGCTACCTCTTTTAGTATCCTTTTTTTATCTTTCTACCTTTCTATCTCTTCTCACGATAAATCGTTGTAACTCTACGTCCCTCAGATGAGAGAAATCGAACAAGCCGATTACGAATTAAATCAAACGGAACTCAACGCAGCCTTGTCTCGTTGAATTATGATAATTCGATGCTCATCGATTATTCATCGGTATAACACCGCGTGGAATAGCTAGATCGCTCCATTTTGCCATTCCTTTTGTGGTAGGAACGAGAAGATTATCAGAAATTCGGTTCATTTCGTTAAATTATAGTAAGAGGAGGAAATGTAAAATTATGGTAAGAGAAAGGCGAAAGAAAATGTAAAGACTTCAAGAAAAACGTTAATGTATTTAATTTGTAGGTAATAGAAATTCGCACAAAGAAAAACTTCAAGCCATGTAATTGAATAATTTTCAACGGGCGAAGGCATGGGTTCATTCATTTCTTCCACAGTTTTGTTCCTGTTTCATGCTTTTAGGTTGATCCTTAATAGGCATCGCGGATCCATATATCAGGTCCCTGTCGCTGCTTCTCTATTTATATTCGAGGGTTAAATTAATCTCAAACTTATGGTATATCGGTGAACTAACTTCAAGAGGCAACGTAGCTTCAACTTTATCCGCAGTTGCAAAACGTAATTCCATCATGCAAGCCTGCTACATCGATATAATGTCAGCTTCCTGCTCGTCTCCCTCTGTTTTCCGCTCATTTTCTATTATGATATACGATAAGTGCAAAAAGTATTCGCATACGATTCTAAATATTTATTATAACATTTACATATTCGTTAATTCATCGAAGTTCGTGTCATTTGGCAATACTTTCATATAATTACAAAATGAAATTACAATTTAATGAAAACGAAATGTATTAACCTGAGAAAAAAAGTGCTTCATTGGAAAATAGAGGTATGTGCCAATACTTTTCGTAGTCATTGTATGAAACTACTCAATGAAGTCGTTTGATTTCTTTTTTATACTGATGTAGATAAGGGTATCTTACCATTACTTATTTTCCCGATCAGTCTTCCATAGAAGGATTCCAACGGACAAGATTACCAAAATGTCGCCGAAAATCGCTATGAAACAAAGTCCTATGATGTACGCCGTAATCCACATCAAATCCAACGTTATCGCATCAAGGCAGCCCACTGGTGACACGTTCCTCTTCTTCTCGTCGCTGTTATTGCCTACGTCGGGGCTAAGTATAAAGAGAACATTCGACAAAGTGGAGGAAAAGAGGACCTCGCGCATCCCCCCTCCCTTTTTCTTCTTTTCCTGCTTTTCCCCTTTTCTACTTTATGACGATGAAGGGATCCACAGTGGCGTAGTTTAGGAACTACTCAAAATTCCTCAACATTCTGCATTTAACATCCCTTGCTTTTATTACGATACTCTTGCATTTTTCTCAATTTCAAAATTCTTTCTATTTCTTAATTTTGTTTATTTTATTCAAGATCGTTTTTACCTTAAGATAGTTTTTAACATAGAAAAGATATAATCGGGTCGAAAATTGAATGAAAGAATGTAGAAGAAGAGTTAAAGAATGATAACAGAACACATTAATCAACGTGCGACCCAGATTTTTTTCCCTTTTAATTTTTCCAGAATGTTTTTCCTTGTATTTAACTTGACAGAATCTGAAAAGCTTTATGACGAAAAACTCGTTCGTAGGTATTTCTAGGGAATCCAAGAAGTGCAAATCTAATTTTTCTCTAAAAATCCTCTACATGTTATTTCTAAGGATAGTGACAGTGAAATACAACCGCGACTGACTTTCCCCTATTTATAGTGTTGTTTACCCGACCATTTTTTAATGCAGGGAGAGAGAAGCTTTTTTAAGAAGAACACACCCAAACCTTTCGGGGCTTTAGTATATTAGCGTTAGAGTAACGAAAGTCTGTGAAAAATATCACAACCCCAGGGGACTCGAACTCGAGACCTTAAGAATTGTGGGTAAGCACGCTACACTCTAAACCCGCCAGTTGGCTGATTTACATGAACTGACTTTGACTCTTTAAGGGTACTTCCTCCAAAGAAACTACTTTCTCCTATAGTAAAAACATGCAGTGGTGTCTCAACTAATGCTACCTCGACGTAAATTTAGCGAAGGCTAATCCAATTAGTAGAAACTACAATTTAAATCCTTTTCTCATTGACAGTAAGAGTCTAGCAATTTAAACGGGCAGACATTTCTCGACACAATGCGATATTGTAAATTCCAATTTAGACCTTCCCTTAATAAAAATTGACAGATTTAGCAATTTTCGTTAAGAGATTTCTTGCTGTCATGCGATAACATTTAAAGCTCTCTCTCTCTCTCTCTCTCTTTTGCTCTCTCTACCCATCAAAGACAGCCGACTTTTATTATTTGGAAGTATCTCGCGCAGGTATTTCAAAATTTACGAATTGCGCAAAAATGTAAAATGTAATATGGAAAAATACGTGAATGTGGAACAATATCCGAAACAGAGTGTTCTCATATTTAGAGATCGAAAGTATAACCTCGTAATTTAAATTCCATTTCTCCAGTTTCTTATTCCTGCGTTCGCAAAGACGCGAATTTGCACGAAAGTCCGCAATCGCCTCGCAGCACCCTGTTCCCAAACTTTCCTTTGCCTCTTAAATACTTTTCACGCGAAAAAAAAAAACAACAAGAACACCAGTAATTTCGTATTTTTAAAAAGCCATCGGCGGAATTAGCGAAAATTAACGCGACTCAGTGAATCGCTATCAGGAAGTCCGATCTCTTGCACTTCGTAACGTGTTTCGCGTAGGTAGGAAAGCGCAGGGTAAACTTCTCAAATGAAAACCCTGACTACGCCACTGTGGGCTGAAAAAGGGTCGAAGGGAAAGAGGGAAAGTGGTGAATGTGAAGTGGCGCTGGCGTGGCTCCACTTCGGAGCAACCCTCTCTCGGTGTCACACTAATGAGACGCAAAAGCTTTTGCGCTTAAAGGGTGACGACGCTGCGGCGTCGATTAATGAATGTCGCCTGTTTCGTGCGCCGTGTCCCTAGCCGTTATCAACGCGATAACGGGCCTCCTCGCGAACCGCCCAACCCTTTCCTTCCGTTTCGCTCTTCCCAGACATTCCGCGCGTACTTCTTTTTTTCGCTCTCGTTTTTCGCGGAGAAACGAGACCCAAAGGGGGACAAGTCTGACGAGTGTAATTATGCCAGACGAGGAATGAAGGTGTCGGGAGAAAATACGCCTCCCCGGGGAACAACCTTCGACCATCTTGCTGGAGATGCGACACCGGGCATCGTGGTACGTCAATTACCAAGCATAAAACAAGCGTTGATTTTTTAAGTTAAACGTTTGATCAAGTCGTCGAGGATGTTGACCCTACATTACGTCTGGAATTTTCGTTTTAGTTGATTTACTGACGAGGGGGAGACTATTGACTTTTGATATTCAATTCTGAAAAGGATTTAAAAGATTGCGTAATTATTTTAGGGCCATCATTTAGAACGTAAACTATGTTAATAATTATGTTCGTTTGGAATTGTTTATTCTTAATCGACTCAAATGTGTCATTGGATTCTTGACATGTGGTTGTGAAAAGGAATTTCTAAGATCCGACTAATATTCTTTTGGCTATACCTTTTCTTTCGTTCAGATCCTACAGTAATATAAAATTTGCAGAAATCGAAGTATTCGTAACACTATGACAAACTCAATTCTCTTAATTCATAGAAATATTTTCTCTGTACCTCGTTTGTGCGGTAATAATCTAATACACAATGTGATATGATATCATACGATATACGATACGATATGGTAATCGCAGCAGAATTAAGTTGGAAAACGATTTGTTACGAATAAATTAAGTGAATCATGAGAAGGGTTGCGAGGTTAGTTTCATAGAATTGCAAGGGTCCCATGTCTTCCTTCCTGGAAACGAAAGGAGTGTAGTACGCAAGTCGAGCGTTTGAAACGGGAAGCCCGGTAATTACTTGTAAATAATTCCCCCTTCCGTTGGTGTTGATACTAGTGTAAAGCAGATTGTATTTCCCCTGGCATGATTCATTCGGTAGCAGAAAGACAGATTTTTGTCCCTAATAACTTAGTTAGCGCGATGTCATCAGTCTTGGAAATTTAGTTACACAGTTGCAAGGCAATTGCGTTTCACTTAGCTCGACAACTAGGCCTAACTCGGAGAGCAATCAAGCTACGATTACGCAAATTACCAGAATCAGCTTACACACTGAAATTGTTCCGTCACTTGCAGCCGCTGACGTGACGTCTTACGAATTGTCTTTCAAAATCATTAAGTCAACTTTCCGATTCGACACTTACTGTTTCAAAAAGTATTAGAATAAACGATAAATGTAATTACAAAATTCCTGTACAACTTTAAGCTTTACGATCTGTCCCATATCAAAACAAACGATTTTCCACGGAAGTAAGACAGAAGAATGTTCCATATAGTACAGAATTTATCGAGGGATTTCCCTACAAGTTATTCTCTGAAATCATTTAATCCATTTTCCAGTTCATCTACTGTGCTATACTGTTTATCGAACAAGCAATAAAACAAGCAATAAAAGTAATTACGAAACGACAAAGGGAGGAAAACAATTTTATTTCAATTTAATCGGAAAAGGGGAAAGAGAAGAAAGGAGAGAATCGGTGGCTATATCAGTTTGGAAAAAAGTCATTGCAGAAATTGCATTCTTGTCGAGAGAGTCCGCAGCGCGTTTGCAGTCGCACTCGAAGTACAATGAGCGGTGTGAATAACGGGAGTCCCGGGAACTCGAAAAAAAAAGAGAGAGAAGTAAACCAGTACGCGTGCCAATAAAAAGGTGCAACGCGTCACTGAAACGGCGGCGAAGTGCTCGCGAGTGAAGTGGCGAGGATGAACGGCGAAAAGATTTTTCCTCTCCCCACTTCTCATCGCTTTCTTTTCGGTTGCTTTTTCTGCCCCTTTCTCGCGTATGCCCCGGAAGGGCATCGTGGAGGACGAATATCGCGAACAATGGGGCAATTAAGACGGAGAAGTACCTTCGAGAAGCGAAGGATGGGTGGGGAAGTGAACATGATAACGAAAATGAGCCGTGAAACGAGGTTTTCATCGAGTTATTGTTTGAAGTTTGAATTTCATCAACATCAATACATCAATACCTTATTTAGCAATGTAATACTTATACTGCGGACGTTTATACGTGTATCGGAATTGTGAAAATGAAAAATGAACGTAATACATAAAATGTATAAAATATCCAAGGGAGATGTATTATAGAACTCGTTATAAAATTTAGAGGCTGAAACGAATACCTGATTGTAGCTTTTTAGCTGCTTATATATGACATCCTACAGAAATGCAATCTCAACGTTTAAACAGATACGTATCAATATTTTACAACTATATAAATCTCATCTGGAAATTTGAGCAAGCTTAAATAAAACAATGAAGTAAATAAAGAAATATCTGGCTCCTTTAAATTAATTTAAATTTATTCGAAAAAATAATTCGAATGGACATGCGTTGTCTAGTAATGTTTATCGTATTCTATCATGGTATTACCGTCTCCGAAAATCTATTTATTAATTCTAATCTATTTAATAATTGCCAGGTTCCTATTCAATGAAAGCTGTAATAGTTTTCTATAATACAAGAAACTGCAATAAGCTTCTATATCGTTCTTAAAATACAACAAGCGACTACGACTCGATAAAAAGATCGAGTAAAATACACATTTATCCTAACTTTTTTCATTACCTCACCGTCCACCTGTTACGAAACACTTTATACTTTGGCTTTCGTAGCGAAGAGTTCGCTGAAATCCACAAATGTAATTTGTGAAATCAAAAATAACAGAGCGTCTCCTCGTTCCCTCTGGCTTGAAATAATATCCAGAAAAATATCAGTTCCAACTACGAAATATATCTTGGTCGGGCGTGCAACCCTCTCAGGTCGTTCACTTGGTGATTCTTTCTCTGAGGAGTGGAGCAGCGGCAATTAGAGAAAGGCCAACGAAGGCTCGCTTTATACCACGCGATCCCCTAGCGAGATTAATCGTGAGATACGCCTTCTTAAAAGATACCGAAAGAGTAATCGGGGAGGGGGGAGGGATAAAGTCAATATACGCGGCAAAGATATCGCGAAGATAGGAAGGATCGAAACGATTCTTATCGAGGTGAGAGTAACCAGAAATGAGAACAACGGGGGAGAATCAGAGAAACGACCGTCTCTCCACTTTCGAACGTCGACCTTTATACTATATCTACTTTCTTTCGATTCAAACTTAAAGGAACCACGATTATCCCTTTTCTTCGGCGAAATCGAAGATATTTCGGAGAATTCGAAGTAAATGTCACCGATTTTTCCGAACAAACAGGAGCACGATTTTCCTTTTCGTGAAGATTGTCACGCTTCTTGAAAAATTTAACGCACGAAGCTTCCAGCATACGCAAAATTTTAACTTTGCAAGATATGGAATAACTGGTTGTAGGATTCCGTAGATGGAAACTGTACTTCTTTCTAACATGTATATTTAACGAGGACGAAATAATACGCTTTATGAAATTTCCATCTCATTGATTGATTATTTTTAATCGAAGTAATGCAACAAGATCTCGTTCGTTATTCGACCATCTTAAAAAATTAGAGTGTCCATTAATTCACTTTATCGATCAACGATTTCTAATCAAACTAATATAATGAAATCTCAGTCGTTCTTTAAAAATCTTGAAAAATACGATCTTCGTTGGATCATTTCATCAATTGATAATTTCTAATCGATGTGTTGCAACAGAATCTCACTGTTCAAACATCTTACAAGATACGGTGTCCGTTAATTTACAATTCATAATTTCTATTCAAAGTAATATAACGAAGGCAACGAAAAAAATAAACTCCACCAAAACTTCCACATCTTCGATTAACAATCTCAACTCAAACCAACCTACAAAAGGTCTGTGCATCCGCGAAAACTTCGGAGACTTCAAAACACGCAGGAGCAACATCACGTATTCAGTGATCACATTTTCATACACGCCTGATTATCTCCGCAGAATTACCTACCCATTTGCACAGATGTAGCCGCAAAAGGTTCGTATCAGCTTAACATATTCCATGCAGATCGTGGCGCCATAGTGGCAAGAGAAAAACGCGCATGGACATACTCGACGAAGCGTATTATTCCTCCATTCGAGAGTGGTAGCTGCTACTTCCTTTTTTCTTTTTCTTTTTTTTCCATATACCGGTACTTTGACGACCGGTTTGCTCGCCACTTCGCTAGGCGTAAAACGTTTCCGTTATCGGCGTGCCGCTTTTCCATGTACTCGCGTTAATCGCCCCATTGTTCGCCACGTTGGACGACGTCGTCGTCGTCGTCGTCGTCGTCGTCTTTGGTAAGCCTCGTACGAATGTACAGCGCCTAAGCCAGCCCGTACATGAACGCGTACAATACACGGACAAACCGAAGCCGATAGACACGGGTGTCGGCGTGTATATCGGGGACAACCAGCCCCGGCCTCCTTCAAGGTGCCTCCGGTACATTCACCCTCCCACCTTGCCTGCTACGTGTGACACGCGAGTGGACCACCTGGAAGGAGCTTAGAAGGGAATTACAGGGCCGAGGGGCGAGACGAACTGACGACCAGGCTTCACCCTGTTCCGTGCTGAACTAGATTCGACCCTCGCCCCTCCCCGGTTTCGATCCGGTCGGTATTTAGACGGGTCGCGTTTCTTGCGGCCACGAACCGTGTTTTTGGCTGACGTACCGTGGAACAGGGAATGCGAACGATGCAAGAACAGGGAGGGTAGGATAAGTGGAAAATATCGTTGCGAGGGGTGTAGGAAGCGAGGGAACGTTCGGGGAATGTGTGTATTTGTGAGTACATACTGGCAAGTGTTTGGGAGAATAATGGGGTCTTAGGTGATCGAACGGTATGGGAGAAATTGTATGTGAGTATCAGAATGTTAGGATGTGATGACGCATGTTGGAGAATGTATGGCTTAGTGAAGCGCGAGTGGCAAGATCGTTACTTTGGAGGAACTGCGGGTACAATTAAATTTTGGTAGGAAAATCTAAAGAATGGAGGTGCAAGTGGTGAAATTCTTAATTTCTCAAGATTATTGGTACAGTTAAATTTTGTTCGAAAAGAGTGGGTGTGATTAAATTTCAATAAATTAAAAGAATTTTAACGGAGAACTCTGGATGTTTTCAAATATCGAAACGTACTATTGCAACTACTCGTAAGAATCGGAAAATTAATAAAAAATTTTTTTTGATTAAATACTTTAGTTACTCGTAATAGGTGTGTGAGATATGCATGTATAATTGAACGAAGAGGTTAATGATATTCTTGCTCCCGTCAATTACATATGCATATCCGAGTTACACCTGTGCACTCGTTGAACGCACTCGACTGTCCTACTTTGGAGTTGTAGAAATATTTAGAAATCAACGACGTCCCCGATGTACTTTGATCTTTGAACTCTTTTGTTCAAGGTCATGCCAAGGACGCTACATCGTTTCACGCCTGCAAAATCCTCATTTCCTCTTTCATCAGACTTACGAGCTATTAAAAACATTTGTAACGAGTACGGAAATGTGCATAGAAGTTGCAAAGTGTTTATTGCAAATATTGCAAAGCATATATCGCTTATTTACTCTTGATAAAAGTTACAAAATTATTGCAAGAATCAATTATCCATTACGTTAACAGGCCGGAATATATCATAGAACCACTTTCTATGTAAATTTTTACTAAATGCATATTAATATAAACTCTGCCAGTATTAATGAAAATTCAAAAAATTTTGTATAATACCTACATATAATAAATTTACAAAAACTTTCCCATAGCACTTTCATTGATCATTACAAAGGCGATCAAATCTCATAGCGCCATTGACAAACAAATTAAAAACTCGAACAACTATTGAAAAATTGAATTTCGTTCAATTTGTTGTTATTTTATACATAGAGTAGCAAATGAAATATCGATAAAAAAAATACATTTCATTTCATGTTATTCAATACGATGTTTACGAATATCCGTATTTAATCGAGAGGTTTGTGAAAATGTTTTTTGTATTTCCCGCCAAGGGAAAAACCCGAGCCATACCACAAGCAAAAAGTGAAATCTCATGACAATTTCATTCGTTAAAAAGCGGCGAATAAATATATATATATAGACGAATTTCCAACAATTTCAGTGCTGAAGTCGCCATGACTATTTTCGTAATAAAGAAATAAAACCTGAAGGTTTTTCGATCGATTGACGTGGTAAATCCTTTTAAAAAATACAGACACCGATGAATGGAAAACGAGACGCGTAGTATGAAAGTGGGGAAAAAAGAAAAAAAGAAGGGTGAAGTATAATAAATCAAATTGTCAATTCAAGAGAGAGTCATGCCAGCAAAGATCCGTGTTTAACCGGGCTTTCTAGTTACAAAGTTCCACACAGTAAAATTTGGAAATAGTGGGAATCAAAGTGAGAAAAGTGTTTGCGCCGCTGTCATTTATGCTTTTTATATCAGATTATGCAGTAAATTAAAAAAAAAACTAATTTTAACAATTTACGTTGAGAAAATCAAATACAATATTCATGGTCGATTAATAAAAAACTGAAAAGGATAGATTGACCAAAAAAAGGGAAACGAAAAGTAAAAAATAGCCGAAGATTGGCCATTGGGTGAAATTCTATATCGCTTTCAAAAACAGACTTTCGATTAATTGGATAGAAAAATCTGACATAAAACCGTTATAGAACCTTTCGATAATTTTTTTAAATCGCTTTTTAGAATCAAATACCGCGTTTTTTCTTTTTTCTTTTTTTTTCTTTTTTTTTTTTTTTTTTTTTTTTTGATGAATCAGTGTAAAAAGAACGATGTAGAATTTGACAACAATGTCAATCATGATCTAGCTCGTCGGGCAATATATCACCGTACATTTAATGCAATTGCCAATAATCTGTTATCAAAGCGACGTAAATCAATTTCGTCATGCCGTTGCTAATCCTTTTTACCACAAACGTACTAAAGAATCTCCGAGACGTTCCATTACGTTAAAAACTTATTTTAATAAAAGACAATCTTTTAAAATTAAGAAGATTAAGTTCCTCTATATGTGTATTTCCATTCATAAGTGCCGTAATACTTATTTAGATTATTATTACAATACTTATGAAAGAGAGCGTATCGTAGGAGAAACAACAAGACAATATCATTCACTGTGGAGCTAATATAAAAACCTTCACGGCGCGGCGCGTGATAATCTGAAAAATCGAGTCGATCGCGTTTTCATGGCCATTAACGCCGATTCGATCGACGTATCGATCTCACTCTAATCCCCGTTAAACGCGATCATTCCGGTACGCTGCGTCATCTGGTTGAAAGCGACCGATCGTTGTAAAAGAAAGACGAGGAGGATGCGACTCGCGTTAGTCGTTCGCTTCGTTTCAACCGTGATGATCGTCAAACGAATTAAAACAAAAAAAAAAAAACCCGGAAAAAAGTGGAGCAGAAGCGAAGAAAAACGAGGGAAAGAGAGAGAGAGAGAGAAAGAGTAAAAGAGAATTAGAAAGAAACGAAAAGGAGAGGAAAAAAGAAAATATCAGGACGAAATGGAAGAAGAAAGAAACGACGGTAAATTGGAGGAAAAGCGAACAAAATAGGGCTGATAGTGGGAGAAGGGAGGGGGCAATGTTGATTTTTTTTCAACAACGCGAGCAACCAGAGCTACTCGACGATGTACGCGCTCGCGGAGAGTCCTCGTGATGAATTCGCATCGGCGTTTTTCCACGTCGGTAGCGTCGTCACGTCGTTGGCTTAGCTTTCGAATCAATTTCGTCGTCAACCAACTGCCACCTGACGCGTGTCCTCATTGCTCTCAAAAATCGTCGAATCAACGTGACGAACAATCCTCGTAACTCGGTCACCGTTGAAACGGTTACCCATAGGCGACTCCAGCGATATGAAACAAGTGAAACGAAAATAGAATCCGACAGGGGATGAAAAAGAAAGGATAAAATGGCGAATTTTTTGTTATTTTGTCTTTTTCAGTCTTCCTTCTTTTTATATTTTTTATTCGTGGTTTCTCTCCTCGTTTTTGGACAGAAGCGGTTCACGCAGAAACGGAGTTACGTTTTAACGGACACTGGCCCCGATTCGCTCGTTTTCCAGCCTCGTTTACCCGACAACGAGCCTTCTCGCTCTTTTACAGCCAACCCTTTGCGCGCGGATAAAAATAATTTACCCATAAATGCGAGGCCACCCACGCTTTTCTCGTATCCGACCGTAAACTCAACGATGGTACACGGATTCGTTGGATAATACAATACCCATGCAGGAATGACGGGTTTAATGTGGTATTTTTACTTGTTTAATAACTCTATCCTGCGAGAAAGACATGGATTATATAAAAAGCAAAAAAATTTTGATCAACTTCGTTTTTTGAAGATTTCTTTGCGCTGGTATTATAATATATAATTAATGTTTAATACTTCGTAAGTGTCTCAAACGAGTATTGAAGATAGAAACATCGATATCCTATTAATCGATTGAAATTGCGACGTCTTCAAACTAATATTCATGCTGGACTTCTCAATTTACAATGAATCTCTTTAATTGCTTCCTTCTGTTGCCTATGGAAAACCATTAAATGGCTGCGATTAACAATAGACGTGAAAGTAATTTTCTTATCAAATCAGTTAAGGGATTCGATGAGAAATTTGAATCGAGAGGAGATTTTACTGGCAATAGAAATGTCACAGTATGTTCCCTTTCGGTCATTTCGACGGAAGAATCGGGGATCGTACGATTAATCGATTTACCTGCAACAATGAAATTACGGGGAACGTGGTGAATATTTGCATTAATGAATTTCATTCCGCTGCAACGGGACGAATTACATCGAATACCGATTTGACGGCGTATGAATTCTGGATAACGACGTTTACAAGACTAGACCGCGTTTACTTTGCATTCTCGTGCGTTTAATTGCGAAATCGTGCATGCAATTGCAGGTTCTACTGTGTGGCCGGAAATTGTCGGTGGAACTTTAATCGCTTTAATCGTGAATTGTTTTCAAATTTGAGAATCACTGCACAGGATCGCTCGTGGAAACTTTCTGAGAAAATTGCTTTACAAAATATTTCTTCTTTACCACGTAAAATGTAACGCCCACGACGGTTTAGATTGATTTTGATTTAACTTTAGGATAACTTTAACCTAAAATAAACAAATATTACAACTTACGCCTGGTTTAACTTAATTGAAAAAATTAATTTCAGATAATTATGTTGTACTGTAATAATTATGTTATAGTGTGATTTATTAAATTATACCGGAAGATGATTTGAGTATAATTATTAATTATATTTATTCCGCGCATTTTTGTGTAGCACTAACTGTGCCTCAATCATATCTACAAACATGCCAACTCACCAATCTACCTGATTTAAGAAACATGTCTGAAACATTGTATCTAATTCGTCTCTATTCCTGTACCATTCACGGTTAATTATTAATTATTTGTCCACTTATAGCGATCTTTGTCTGTATCAAAGGGTGTCATCCATATAATACATATAAATAAACAAACGAATAATATATAATAAACGTTCTAAAGATTTGTGAGGTATTGTAGTTGGCGAAAAATTTAATTCTAGTTGAACCTTTCTTAACGCCCACCATGGATTTCCCAAACAACTTTAATGTTGTTAAATTCATGATGGAAAATCTGTTTCAATCTGCTGATGGTCTATAGAAAATTTTGCAATTAGTCGTCGCAGAAAGAATTCTTCTTGGTGGAAAGTAGAACAGAAGACAGATTGCGTCGAAATTAATTTGGCCGCAAGAAGCACTCGATTAAAATGAAATTCTGTTTCTGGAGAAACTCGGTTAAAATTAATTTCTCCATCCCGAACGGGCGACTCGATTAAAATTAAATTCCATCGAAGGAAAAACTCGGCCGAAGTGTCTCATTTGAGAAAGCAATTCAATTTTTTCCTTGAAACTCGATTTAGCATAACTCCGCACTCTAGAAACCGAGCTTCAACCTTTACTACGTTCAACGTTTAACTCGAAACCCGCCATCTTCCACCCCTCGCCAGCACCTAAAACTTTCAATTCAATTTTAATTCTGTCTTGAACGAAATATGTCGTACACTCGAAATTTTAAGTTCTATTCCACCTTCACTCTGAAAAACATAGTTTGGAACTTCCTGTGTTTCAAATTTAGTTCTAACTTCGGTTATAAAAAAAAAAAGAAATCATCTATTGATTCCCTCAAACTCTAATCTTAAAAGAGTTTTCAATTCTCTAAACTCACTATTTTTTAAAAAACGACGTCAACTTTCGCACTAATCTTAATACGAAACGGTAATAATAATTATCTTCGCTCCTCGATTCGAACTTTTCGTTTTTCTCTTTGATTTGAAACAAAATCGAATAATTCTGAACGCGATTTCGAGATCGAAAGAGGAACGAAACGACCATAAATCGGCGATTCTCAAGAAGGTTTCCAAAAATGGGGAAGACCATTAAATAAAATCAACCTCAATAACCTCTTCTCTCCAACCCCGAAAGATAGCAATAATAAAAATTCTCACTCCGCGGTCTGAATTTTTCTCCTCGAAACAAAATCAAACAGTTCTCAACCTGATTTTCAGATCAAAAGAGCTTAAGCGTTGATCCTCGACGAGATTTCAGAAATTCCAATTTCAAGCGAGTCAGCAATTTTCTAAATTTACCTTCTCTTCGAAAACAAAATCGGTTCTCTTTCAACTTAAAAAGACAGTAATAATAATATAAAAAAAAAAATGTTCGCTCGAGTAGATCCAAATTTTTCTCCTCGAAAGAAAGTCAAATAATTCTCGACGCGATTTCGAGATCAAAGGGAGACTCGAACGACCTTAAATCGCTGATTCTCGAGGAGATCGAGGTCGTGGGCTATTTCAAGATAGATGGTTCGGCTTGTAAACCGTTCTCACGGGTCGTCTACCGAGGCGACGCGACGCTCCTCGTAACAGCGACGTATTAGCCCCGTGCCCTAAAAGCCGGCCAGGATCGATTAAGTGGCACCGAGAGGGTTTCTTTAAAGAGGAGCCTCGGACGCTTAGCGATCTTGTTGGACTCTCATCCCGGCGACGACAGATCCTCCGGGCAACTTGCTACTAAATCCGAAACTTGTGTTACATCATCGCCACCCGGAGCACTCGACGTAGTTCTAGGGATGTACAAACCTGGAGGTGCGACAGATCCATGGGGATGACGATGGCGTCGAGTTCCTCCCGTGATCCTCGATGCTGTTTACGCCGCAACATTGTAAACGGGTCTTGGCAGAAATAAATTCTTGCGTTTTGTCATTCGAAAACTGAGTATCGCGTTATAATGGATACGATGGTGGATGAAAACAAAAAGTAAATGAAAGTATCAGCGGGCGAAGAGAAAACTATAAAGTCTGATTTTTTAGGGCTTTATAGTTTATGAGCTGGATATTGTGTTGTAATATAGATACCATAAGAGTAAACAAAATAATAATTGAAAATTTTCAGTGAGATTAAGGGAAAGTTGCAAGATATCGATCTTTTAGACTTTTAATTTTTAAGTATTGAAAACATTGATATTCGATTTGAAATATTAGCATATGAATATTAAAATATAAACGTTTGTAACGAAATTCTAAGCCTTGGGGATTTAGAGTGTGCAGGAAGATAAAGTAATCGAGATTAGGGTGGAAGAAGAGAATATTGTAGGTATTATAAGAAAAAAAAAACACAAAAATTAAAATATTTATGACAAAGGTAAGGTAATGGTCGTGCTTAGAAGTTCTGTAAGATGGGAATAGTAATGAACTACTCCATAATCTAATAAAAGGGAGGATGAAAAGACATAATAAGTTAATTTTCCCTTACCTCGGTGCAAGACAATTATCATATCTCGCAGGTACGTGACAAAGAAGAATAAGAATCTCGAAGGAACCCTGACGCAGAGACATGCTACGCATCAACGTTTATTAAAACGAAATTACGGAGGATCCCAGAGCGAGACGCGGTCGAGTTAGGAGACAATATCAAGAAGAATAGAATAAGTAGAGCATCGTTCTCACTTCGTAAGTCCAGAGATGTTTAATACCGTCAGCGACGAGGGAGAAAGGACTAGAAAAAGTTCAGAGACCTCTCGTTTGAAAGACAGAAAGTTCATTGGAAGAGTTTGAGTAGAATTTTTCCCCCTTCTACTCTCTCAACGAGTATCGTCGTGTTTGACGATGATGAAAAGCTCGCACGGCGCTGCTGACGCGCTCGAAATACGCTCAAATCGCGACGAAAAGGAAAAACCAAAGAGAGAGATCCGCTTCTTAAATTAACGAGTGAATTAACGAGAACCTGATTTTCTCAGCAACTTAAGAGATTATTATAAATCCTCGTTAAATTGAGGATACTATACGCTCGAGAGGATGGTTCCGCTATTTCTATAGCGGACCCTTCGATTTAGTTAACTAATTAAGAACCAGCAGTGAAATAATACCTAAAAGTTACGCAGATGCAATATTACCGAGAAATATAAAGAAATTTATATTATTTATTATACCATTACATTGTTAGAGTATCACATTTTTGTAGTGTACTGAATGATACGAAATTTGATTTATCTGGGTCAGATTAACTGGCATGTACACTACCTACGAAAAATATTGGTACACTATTGTATTTGTGATAGCATTTACGTGAATAGAATCTGATGGAATCTAATAAAAGGACGTTTCATTGGAAAATAAAGTTATGTGCCAATACTTTTCGTAACTACTGTAAATACAATAATACAATCGTGTGCCAATAGCTTTTGTAGATACTGCAGGTGGAAAAAGAAACAACGAGGAAAGATAACGAATGAATTTTCGAAATTCCCTTTTACGATCCCAGTGTCGGATAATCAAAGTGAGCAACCTGAATTAACTCTAAAAAATTACAAATTAAATTGCGTTGACGTTGGTTCTTAATAGATCAACGTCATCGTTTCCAACTTTGAGAAAATGAGTTTTTCTCGCGAGAAAGAAGAAAGGCGAAAGATCCCGTTTTCCACGGTATGACTTGGGAGGTTTGGCAGCGGGGTCGAAGACAATCTTCCGACGAAATTCCGACGGCACGATGCCAGCTAGCTTGTTGACGGAGGCCTCTCCACGCTTTTTTTCCGCCGCTAGGGACGATTTATTTCGCGTTACGCTGTGACGGGAGCTCCAGAGAGTCCATTGACCCAAGTCGAGCGTTAGCTAGTTTTAAAGCGGAACATTTAATCGGAGACGTTGCGAAAAGTCTTTTAGCTGGTCGCCGCGTATTTCATCGATGGAAAAGATCGACGATGTTTGCCGTCTTCTTAAAATGGTGCGCGACGTTAATCAGCTGGACGGGGATTTATGCACGATTTATGCCAGTCGATCGCGTGAATCAATTTTAAATTCCCCGTTTCATTCGCACGGAATTCTGCATGAGTTTGGGAAAATACATAAAACTAAGTTTATAACGTGAAAATTACTGTTTTACGTGATCGTATAAAATAGCGCAGCTTAGTGGAGTACGTGGTGTTTTCAACTTGCAGAAACTTCTACACAATATCTACTAAAAGAATACAAAGAATACTGGAATATTTAATTCGAACTTCCGTTTGTATAAGTACAGTAGTGGTTGTTTAACCGACCACGGATGGATATCTTATCTGAACAATTATCGAGAGAATTTCGGATTTCTAGAAAATTTTGGATATCTCTCTTTTACATTGAATTCAAGTGAAACACAAATACCTAAAGGGCCGTTCAGACGATCAATAGTATTGTCGATGTTATTGTCAATATTTCAGCTTTTCAACTACGCTTAAGATTCAATGCAATATATATATATGTACATATTTTTCTTTATTTTATATTAGCTGTACTTTATTCGCGTTAATCCCTTAACCTACAACTATGGGCATAGCCCGTAGTATGATGATCGGACCAAACGCAAATATTACGGACATAATACGAGTCATCGTACTACACAAGTCTTGCGAATGGCTCGAAGGCTGCGCGAGCTTGTTTACGTTTTCGGCCCAAAATTCTCGAACGTAAATCGTAAGTTAAGGGGTTAACCTCATGCGTGAAATTTTTACATCGCTGTAGATGGCTTGCTATGTAAAAATGTAAGTGTAATAAGTCCTATCACAATTTAAATGGGTTCTCGTTTCAGATTCTACTCCCAGTGATCTAGGATCGACGGAACGGAATAACGATATACGTATACTGATCGTCTAGAGGATCTCTTACGTACGATGATATCGAAAACCTTTAACATTGACAATAATATCGGTCGTCCGAATGCTCCTTGAAACATTTATTCATTTTACGTTCGTAACACAGGGTTCCTTTCTACAATTGAACTAATACTATCAACGAAATTTTATAAGAGAGCTCAAGAAGGAAAATTTTGATATCTTGCTAACGTAACTACTGCATTCTGCAACGTCCGGGTAAAGATACGAAATAATAATATCTTCATAAATAGAAATATCTTCATCTTTGCTTGTAGTCTACGGTCTATTCTAGTATAGTATAGTATAGTATTCACGGATACATCCCTACGGTCGAACACTTCGTCGAACCATCCCATAAAGCGCACGAAAAACACGTCAAACTATATATAACGATGCACCAGGTCCAACATCCTAACGACGACTACGATGTCGTATCGTAATCGGGGACTAGAAACAATGGTTTGCACTAGTTTGTAGATGCTAGGTGAATTTTAGGTGGTCGTAGCGCAACGACAAGCCCGGTCACAAAAAGCTGACAATCGATTAAGTTAAGCGATAGTTGCGGCCTATCCTCGGTGGTAGCGGGGTCGAAAAAGCGGCAATTACGGTGCTTGGATGGAAAAACATCGTCATCTAGCAACTAGGTCGATAACGATCTCTGGCCAGATAATTCGAACGGCAGCCTGCCAGCCAACAACTCGCTTGCAATCCCCTTACTTTCCACGTAGTAGTATCTCCGTTACGATGAGGCCGCTTTATACGGATTAATTTGTCGATAAACGTTCACTCTTTTTCAACCTTATTGCACGCGTTTCCCTTCCGTTTCGTTCATCCTCTTTCCTTTCCCCAACTATCTTTTTCCATCCTCCCTCTTTCCCTTTCATTCCAATTACATTTTATTCCTTTCTGTTTCGTTCCTTTTGTTTCATTCCATTCTTCCCTCCTTTCCTTTCTCCTTTCTTTGGTTCCAATTTCTACTTTCTATCGCATAACTCTCTCTCTCTCTCTCTCTCTCTCTCTTTTCACCATTTTTCGATTACACTCGATCCCTCTGGTTATTAATCCCTTCCTCTCTGAAGTCACCCTCTATTTTTTCGTTTGATTCTTTCGTTCTCTATATCTTTGACTGTTTCCGTTTTATTCACCCTTTTGGCTAGTTTTATGACTGCCAGTTTAACCATGCTCTCTTTGACCCTACGCTTCATACACCCTGCACTCCACCCATTTTTCTTTTGATCCTCGCCCGCCCGATCTTCCGGTTCGATGTACCCTCGCGAGCTTTGCTTCCGCTTTTCGGTCAAATTTCTTGGTTTTGAAGTTCAATTTTCCTTTTTTTTCTACTTACCGTCTTCTGCACTTATTTTCACGTATATGTAGTACTTGTGCTTTTTTTGTTTCTTCTCTTAGCTGTCTTGAATTTTAATAAGATCCTTGACCTTCTTGGACAATTCTTTGTTTTCTTCCCTATTCAACTTGGTCTGCCGCACATGCCAACTGATTCTTTTATTTCTTATCCCTTTTATCGATTCCCTCTTCCTTCTTTCGAAGTCTTCTCCTCATCCTTTTTATCTTTCCCCTGGTACTTACTTTAATCTCTCTATCCCTGCGCCAATTTCCCCTTTTGAACCGTTCCTCTTGCTCTTTTTCACATTTTTCTCAGCTTGTTCGTCTTGCTTCCTCTTGTTCGACTTCCTCTTTTTGCTTTGGACTTTCTTCTAGCCGTTCTTGAATTTTCAACTCTCGTACTTGACCGATCTTTCTTTTCTACTCTTTACAAATGTTCCCTCTGCTTTGTTTTTAGCTTCTTTCTTATTAGACACGTGCCTCTGTATATTCGCCATTATACCGTCTACTCCGCCTCTCCGTTCTTGCTTTAATCTTCACTTATTCTTCCTTACACCTACCTCGTAACGCTCGTTCTCATTTTCCTATCTCTTTTATTCCCTCTTATATTCTACTAACGCCTCCTCTTTTCCTCTCTAATTTGTTTATGCTTTGAAATTCACTTTTCCAACCCTCCCTTACTCCTGTTAGCTCTTTTTTAATCTTCGATAAATTGTAAGTTTCTAACTCATCAAATAAAGAGTAAAAGAATGGTAATTTAACACACGCGATAAGAATTACCAACTGTACATTAGTTTAAACGCTTGTCTCCTTCACAGACCCTGATACTCTAAACAATAAAAATACACACATAGTATTTTCTATCGTTTCCACGAAATGTTCACGATTTCCTACTTTTGTTCATACTCAGTTTTATTAATTTTATCCCTATTTTCGGGATAGCAGCATCGATTACGTATTCCGCGTGTATCTTCTATTTACTGTACCTGTATTAAATCCCAGCCAGAGTAATTCGGGTAATCTCGTAAGCGAGAAGTAAGCGTGGCGTTAATCCGATCGCGCAGTGTTCCGAATAGAAGCGCGGCCCGTTCCGGCCGCGATATTAATAAACCCTTGTCCTGTGGGAAAATGGCGAAGTTACAGTAATCCTGACTAGGGGGGAGAGAGAAATAGAGCCGCGTTATCGCCTCGAGCGCGAGCGAGTACGTCAGCAACCACGTGGTGTGCCAGTAAAACCATCCTTTGGCATATGTACGCGGGTCGAATTAACCTTGCAGACATAGTAATAGCTATACAGCGGATTTTAACGTATTTATGCAAAATTTGAAGATGCAAAAATGAGCGTAATATACAAGAATATATAATTTAATCATACAACTCGATTTAAGCATTCTCAAACATTCGCAAGGCACTCATAAATGTTTGGAATTCGTATTAAACGATGGTCGAACGTTTGTTACTCGTATGAGATCAATCACAATCACGTGCTATCCTTGTGATTCGTTCAAACATTGGCAAATATTCGCGATTCACACGAAAGAATTTCTAAACGATCAGAATTCGTGTCAATGCACTCGCAACATTCGCAAGAAATTCTAAATGCTTGAAATTCCGCATTTAATTATTCGCTAACATTTATAGCCAGTATGGAATTAATTCTAAATGCTTACAATCCTTAAAATATTCCAATTCCAAACATTTGCAGACCGTATCAAACTACAATTTCGCGAGCGCTACTCACGTAGAATTTTTTTAATTTTTTAAACGCATTCTACTTCCTCGTAGAAGCTCTCTATGGAATATGGAATGTTTTTTATAAATGCATACCACGCGAGTAAACTCGCCTTCGGGCTCGTGTACCTCGCAAAACCGACTCGACGTTGTTTTTAACCCGCAACGTTAATCGTTTAATTTCTTTTTGCATTTTTGCACGCGATACAAGACGCACGCCTGTGTTTATCGAACGTGAAACTTGGAAAAATTACCCGAATGTAGTTGCTCGTCGTTGTTCATTCAAAACAGGATGAAAAACCTGAACGTGGCGACGCGTAGTTTTGCGTTTTTAGCGTCCCTTTTGTGGCTTCATTAGAACCGGTTGGTAAAGTGGAGAATGGCACGAGATCTTTTGTTCATCCCGCGTGAATAAGGTTTGCGCGATGTACTTTAACCTCCTTTAATCGGCGCTCGTGCTCACACTTTTTGGGATTATATACAATTTCTGATCGTGAACGAGTGCATTTGCGACGACGGTGTAACGCTGTAAAAATGTGGGGAGCGAAATTGCAAAAATATTAAAATGAAATTCGAGTGATAAAAGATAGGTTTACGTTCTATTCACAAGTGTAATCTAAATTTATTCAAGATCCCTCTACAATAACATAGAATTTTTCTCAATTTATTATAATTGATAGCATTTCGTTCAAGGATATTATTCTACAGATTCTTTCGCTAAGTTAGATATTACAAGAATAATTTCGTTTTATTTTATACTCCATATCTACATGATAAAAATATACTTGCTTTATCGTATAAAATGAGAAGTGCAAATGAAAGCCAAATATTTAAAAATCAAGTAAATCTGACACAGTATTCTTCCTCTTGTCTATAACCTTAATCTCCACATCGAAGAAAGAATAATTTAACAAAATTCCTTAATTCCGCTTTTCCAACTACGAATTCCAATGTTTCTTCCTCTGGAACAGGACACTTAACATAACACCTACATCATGCCCAACAATCGATCCTGATGCTAGCCAATTCCCGACAGCGGCCAAACGAGAACAAAAAGGAGGGCAACGTGGAAGTAGCTCTCATGGCCGGTCGTGTTCATTCGACGACTAGTTTTCCTCTGAACGAAAAGAATTTACGAGGCGACGTGACCGGACCAGCTGAGCGGATACGCGGGACAGGACTAATCCGGAAATCCGAAATGTCCGCCGATCTACGGAGAGCAGCCGATTTTTATGGGCCGTTCGCGGATATCCGAAGGAATCCGCGCTCGAGATTCAAACGGTTCTTCGTCGATAACTTTGGCGATTCGCGTTTCATTAGTCCGTCGTTTCTTAGATCTCCTCTACAGATCGATCAATGATCGTTTCGTATATGTAGTGAATTTTTTTTCAAGATATTTTACGAGTATATGAGCCCGTGAGCTTTCTTACACCGTGTTTGGGATGTAAATATTTATTATGATGTAAATTTCGTAAGATAAAAACTTCGTGGAACTTCTGTTATAACATAGGTTTGCACATAAAATTGTTTTACTAGTTTTCGGATGACTTATTTTATCAAAATATTAGGATTTGGTATTTTATAAGATTCTGAATTTAACAACATGGTTCCAGAATTTATGAGAATTTTCGATTACCATTCAATTTTCCTACTGGTCAATTACTTTTCATTTTGCCGAGAAGAATAATAATGTGCAGAAACTTAGCGTTAATTATTCATTAGAAGATTTCATATGATCAAAAATATTTAGTCACAATTAATACACATTATATCTTCTATAATTATACTTGAATTTAAAAAAAGAGGAATTAAGCGCGCACGTTCATTTGCGTGTCTACTGCTCGCACACTTAGCAATGCATGTTTTCAAATCACATTTGAATTAAAGAAAGAAAAGAACTCTAAACGTACATATACATGTACATGTGTCGTAATATTCCTCGATCTATATATCTACATCTTATTTAATCCATATTTTACATTCCGGTGAAAATGACTTCCAGACTTCTATGGACGATTTATACACGATTCGCCAAATTTTTAATATAACATATCAAATGTAACGCAGGATGCAGAAATTCAAATCCGTGAATACCCGTAAACGTGTACAGAAGAAGCGCAAAAGGCGCTGCCGGACGCAGCGCTTCTCCACCTTCCAAGATTTCAGTGTGATTCGCGCGAAAGTTCACGCTGGCTGTGTATTTACGTATCGTCGCGCCACGGAATTATATTCTAACGCAGTTCCGGCTCTCGTGAAACGTAATTGTAGTTGGAAGAAAGGTTTATGATCTGCTTGAGACTGCCGGCTGAAAAGAATTTGAAGAATAACCGTGCAAGTTTAGGATTTACGGTGTGCTGTCTTGAAAGTATAACTAAAGTAGCCAACTTTAGCGACGTGCAAAGTAAATTGAAATGAACATTTCTACCTCGAATCTTGCTCGTTGTTTCCTGTTTGCTACTTTCGATCATCTGAACACGTCACGAGACAAGTACGATAAGTCTGTCTTTGTTAACTATTTTGTTCTTGATTTTCGTGTCGCTTGGTAGCTAGGAAGAAGTATTTTGATACGAAATGCTTGAAGAAGGAAAAATACTCGATAGATATAAGCATTTTGAAGATAGCTAGTATACAGCACGTTTACGTTGCACGATTAACGTTATCAATATTTTTTAAAACATTTGAAAATAAAATTATTTGAGAAATATTATTATTAATTAGCTTCGACATGGAATTGAGTTTTAAAATTGCTCTTGAAACGGGGGATATGACTCGTAATTTTCACGTCTGTGAAATTCTTTTTATTGCTGTTATGTCTTATATATTTGTCATATCGAAAATAGATATATGGTATTAGTTGTTATAGAAAATTACGTGGAAGGTCGAAATTTCGTTGGAAATCACGAATACCGAGAAGAACGATGTTTTACAGAAGTTTTCATTATTCCACCCATCGCGTGACGCGTGCTTTCTTTACTCGAGCATAAATTTTTTAATATCTGGCTTTTAATTAGTAGGTAACAGTCGGTCGATTGCGAGACATCGTTCGTGTGCAGATGTTAATCGTCGCCTACGAATATAAAGCGCGGTCCCTATACACGGCACGTTTCACAATTATCGGCTCTTTCGCCCTTAGACGAAATTATTCGACTGATAAAAAGCTTACGGGTTCAACTTGCAACGCGAATTGTGGAAAGCGTCGAGTTTCAATTTTGTTCTAGCAACACGAAAGAATTTCTCGTTCTTACGATTTCTGCAAATTGATCAGAATCAATTATTTCCCTTCATTTTTTCTTTCCTCTCACATTTCTTACTTTTTCCTGTTTTTACCTCTTCTTCTCGCAGAAGGAAAAGAAATATTCAAAATACTCATTCTTTTCACATTGTGGGCTTAACAACTGGCAGTAGCAGTGACGAGAAATCACAAACACGCGAACAAAGTTACCAGAAGTCCAACGACCGATTCCCGTCGTCACGTGAAACACAACCGCGTCTTAAGATTAGTTCGTCTTAAGCGGAAGACTGTCCCGGATTTAACTAGCTTCGAAGCCAAGTGAAAATGTGTCGGGACTTTGCTAAAACCATGTGTCACTTGTTTACACTGAGATGTTGACATTAGTGGATTAACGGATAATTAGTTTTTTTAAGCGATCGAGCGTGCTTATCTTTTTTCCTTTAAATTCACAGTTACTTTACCTAAGAAGAATTTCGAGTTACTTCTAAAAATTCTACCCTAATAATCTCCTTTTAATAACTCCTCCAATTATACTATTTAATTGAATTTGTTGGTTTACGATATGTTTGCGTATTTTGAAACTCCTCCGACACATTGATAATATAAAATTCATAATTAAAACAAAGACGAATGATAACTACTCAACGCCATTTAATACGATAAACAACGTCATAATGGTAATCCACAAAATTCGTATTCTTTAAAAATTACCTTAATGATTTAAATTTTGATTAAATCATATTGACGTTGGTTTACTTACGTATATGGCAACACGGATATACTCACAACCAGACAATAATAAACGATATATATGTATATTATAGAAGTCGAAGAACGAAGGAAGAAAGTGCAAACTAGAATGTACCAATAAACCATAAACACATTATCGAAAGAGAAAACGTGTCGTCGCTTTTAACGGTATCCCAAGGGGCACTCTAAAACACACCTTGATAGTCCATTTTGTATGATTCCAAATATACACCATCTCACGAGCCATTTTCTTCCCTCCGTATCTTCAAATCCTCTATAAAACGTTTCTCAAACACCTCGAAGTACTCCAAGTCTACGAAGTAGACATCGACAAAGGAGAAATAGGAAAGCAGGAACTAGCTACCGGTTTGCCAAATATAATACAAATTTCGACCTGCGAGTGATATAATAAGATACCGTGCGGATATATCTCACTGTTTGTCGCTTCATTAATGACGAGCCAAATAATTTGTTTTCAAAAAATCGATTGCTTAAAGATTGTTTATAACCGAATTTGGCGAATCGCGAGATAAGTTACTAAACCGCGGATGTTTGTAGAAAATTTGTAAGGAAATTTATACAAAAGCGAAAGATTGCACGGAATTCATGTAATATAGAAAGATATATAAAATATGCAAAGTATAGCGCTATCTATGATAGGTAAAATAATTTTCTACCTGGGTTTCATTTTCTCAATTAAGTTTTGAAAATTATGAATTTTCCATAAAAAGGACCCGCGACCTACAAAATTATTTATCTCGATTCAAGTATCCCCTAAAAACGAATTCATCTCGAAATCATCATCAAAAACTTCTTATCTCGCGGCCTTATATCTTTCTTTCTCTCCCTCTGTCTCTCTTTCTCTCATACCTGAAACTCTCACACCGCGGTGGCCATACGCTTTCTTTTGTTTGTTAAATTCCTTTTTGCGCGAGGCTCGGCGTCTGCAGGCAGGAAACGATGTCAACGATACTCGTCTTAATGCCTGTTGAACCGGAAGTGCAAGGATAAGAGCCCCAAGGCCTCTCGAGACCCCGGCGAGCAAGCGTAATGAAAACGCGCGCCGAGAAAACAAGGGCTCGCCCCGGTAATTCGTGTATTTCCCTTCGCCCTGCTTTACATTTCTTTCCATTCTCGAACCTTTGCTGCTAATTTTTCTTCTGATACTTATTATCATAATGTGCTTCTTACATTTCAGAATCCTGATCGCGATTCTTCAAGAATTAATCGAGAATAGAACTACTTGAAACGGGGTTTGGAAAATTACGAGATTATTATGAGTAACTTGAGTCATTCGTCTTTCCCACTATCGTAATCGAGATCATTCTTTTAAGCATCATTTATAATCACGAACTATTTCCTACTAGAATGAAAATTGATAAACATTTTTGTTATTGCTTATTGCAATCGAGAAGTTGAAATAGCAAATGAACTATCGAGTACCAAACGTAAAGACCTCTCAGTATGAGTAGAGAAATCAGGCTTATCAATTTTCATACTTATATTGTTTGTTTAATCGAACGTTGTAGATCTTCGATATTTATCGGCTCTATAAATTTAGACAAGATTGAACATAGAAGGTACGTCTTATTTTTCTGCTACTTACATATCATTTACCATTTAAAGTCTGCGAGCATTCGTTGGAATTTTTATTAACGAATATTTAACTCAATTTCGCATTCTTTCTCTTTTGTAGGTAATTATTATAAATACAGAATATTGTATATATAATAACTTACAATTAGTAAAATAAAAATGCAGAAAGTATTCAAAGAATGAGAGGAACTCTGACACTTGATTCCAATTATCTTTACTCAGCGTAGCGTGCAAAATAATTAAACTGCAAGGGTGATCCATTAAATATTGACCTGAATTTGTAAGTACTGCGTCGAACAGCGACGAG
This sequence comes from Bombus affinis, assembly GCF_024516045.1. Lineage (NCBI taxonomy): Eukaryota > Metazoa > Arthropoda > Insecta > Hymenoptera > Apidae > Bombus > Bombus affinis. Next base: position 3,302,485 of record NC_066354.1, read on the forward strand.
CGTATTAAATTGTTGGAGTGTGTTTCACCGTGGAATAACCGTCGTAACAACGTCGAGTCAGTGGCGCAAAGCAAAGCTGAATTCGGACTTATACTTGCGGACGATATCACTGAGTCCTCGAGATCAGAGTAAGCGGATTTGCGGTAGATGATTGCGTGGCCCGCACAGCAGGTCAGGAATATCGTACATATGGAGAGTAGCGCGATCACCTGGAATGCAGATTGATTTATCTGTCGCGTTGCATGTTACTTGACTGAACAGCGGCTTAACCCGTTAAGAGGGATGGTTTGAAAGCGCTCGTTTAATCCTCGAGTTATGATCGGATGTGGTACGATTGCGAATTACGACGTACAATGAAATTTTATTCGAAATACGGCTCGTTAATATTTAAAATAGATCAACAGGCAGGTGCATCGACATTAATTACGGTAAAAGTTAGGAGCAGGTAAGTTCATCGCATTACTAATCTCGCTGCAATTCTTCAATTTTCTTATCCCGATTCTCGTCTCATTCTAAAGGATAAGAAATAGTTAATTTAGGATTCAAACGATAAATTAGAAATAGCAGTTCGTGCGTGTTTTGCCAAAATTCGAGATAATTTTTGACGCGAGGAAATTTTGATGGACTTGAGAATAATCGAAAGAATGCTGCAGAGGTGGGAGAAAATTCTTTAAAAATAAAGGTATCGTGCCTATGTATTTAATTTAAGCTGGAAATTTAATTTGGAAAGTTTATGTTAAAAGTTTGCTAGATAAATTTCATTGGTATACATAATTTAAATAGGAAATTGTTCTTAAACAGTTCTTAGATCTTGGAATAATTATTTACGTTCGAGGTAAGCACGGTTGCTTTCAGAACTTTATAATTCAATTACCGTATGTTTCTTCGACAAGTGATAAAAACCACCAAAGGGTGTGTAAACTTGCTTGCTCATACGACCGTTCTGGGTATGTGACAAGAGCTAAGACACCTGCTGAGGCTATAAAAGTTGTGAGACCTCACCTCGTGTGATTCGTAGTTGAGCAGGTGCGTAACATCTTCAGCTTCTACTAAGATTACCTTCCCTATAAACGAACAGACCCGTCTATGAATACTGTATGCCAATACTACATAATCCATATTACAAGATATATATGACATTCTACAGCTCGCTGATACAATACAAGCCCTAAATGAGAAAATACCATTTCGTAAAAGATACCTTACCACAATGACAACTATAAAATTGACACATTTGTGATTTTTCAGTTGTCAATCGTATTATTGGTACGTTGCGCTGTGTTTCAAGGTTTCGTGAACGTTCCAGTTCACTTCTTCAAGGCATATCTGAAAAAGGTTCTAATAACACGATTGAAACCCAAAGAATCACAAGTATGTCGTCTGATCATCTTGAGAATTATAAATCTACAAGCTAAAGAGCTATCTTAGTCTGCATGAAAATATCTTCTCATAATTCCGTATCGAGACGTGCAAATATTACCTAGTGTTAAAAACAACTGCATAAAAGGTTGACAGAACTATTTCCAACCACGCGAGTCAGTAGGCATCGAAACACACGCAAATAGAAAACTAATTTGCCACTCTTGATACAGTAAGTCTTAAGTGAGAAAATACCATTTCCTCGCAAATATCGTACTACGACGATTATCGAAAAGATTATCTGCGGAAACAACCACGGTAACAATTGACTAATTTTTGGGTGCGCGTTCGGAGATCGCGTTCGAAGTCTATGAGAAGAAAAGTGATTTCGCGATTGTTTCATTAGAAGTTGAGCAAATATTTTCTAGTTGTTTACCACGGTCGTTTGTATCGCTATACGCAGTATAGGGATGTCAAGGCGCCACTTCGAGGCTACAATTTTTTTTACGCTATGGAAAAACAACCGGGGAACAACCCGTTCGAAAAACGATACGCGTGTACGCAGACTTTGGACACGTGTGCATGAGAGGCCGGTCGGCTTGACGAATGTGCGGCGTCCCCGCCGGAAAATAAGGGGGATGAAATTGTTATTCTACTTGATTTCCGGCAGAACGGAGCGACGATCCTCATCGCGCCACGAGTTAGACGAATTGGAAAATTCTATTTCAAAAATCCATTACTCGCCATCAGGCTGCTCAATTGAAACAAAATGGGACAGAACTTCGCAAAACCACGAATCTTGCTGAAATCGATGCTCGTTAGTATAGAAACGGAGAACGCGTTTGTCACCTGAATAACGCGAGAAACTCGATGACAAGTGAAACAGGAGACGAAAATGGTGGATTAAGCGGTTATTTCTATACCGAGGAGAAGCGGGAAAATGGTTAGAAACGAATATGTTAGAGCATACTAACATATATAAATTATTTAACTAGTTAATTACTTCACTAGTTAATTGTTTAGTTAGTTAACTGAAGTGAAATTTCGTAATGAGAATTAGCCGACTGTTTACATGGAATAATTTACTTTTATATTAGCAGCTCGTAACATTTATAGACTCTACTTGTTTCTTAGAGTAGTCTGAACTTTCGTTTCATCATCCCAGTTAGACGGATAATTTTAGAAACTGAAATATCTTTGAGTATCTTTAATTGTAAAACAAATCGTAAATCGATGATTTATTAACTCAATAAAGATAACAGTTGCGTTAACGCACCGTATCATTTGTAATTTTTTTTGTTGTAGTCAATTAAAATTGTTGGGAACGAAATTTGAAGAAATTGAAATGTTTCATATCACTGTGGCGAAATCCAATTCTTTTTTCCAAATTATAGAAATTCAATTTGTAGCTCCAATTTTTGGGCTTCTGGTTGACAAAACAGTAACTTGTATCACTTACGTTATGTAATAATGTTGCGTTTACACAACTTGTTACATGCCACATCGCTGCTTGATTCTTGATGGTTTGAACAAAATTATTAGAGATAATGCAGAAGTCTGTACCAAATTACAATCGAAACTAAATCGAACTCGACCCGACTAAAACTAATCCTGCCCTTTTGTATATTTCTTATTCCACAGCTGAACAAATTTCTGATTAAAGAACGATTCAATTACCACGTTGTATCGATTACGTTTGGCATGCGCGTAAAAATTAAGCAATTCCCCGTTTGTTTGCGTAAGTCGAAATTAAAAGGCAACACCGAAACGAGAGTGTACTTCGTGATAGTAAACTCTTTTCGAAGAAACTTAAAACAAAAAGATAACATCGGAGCCACACACCATGGGCACAGTTTTCAAAATTCATCGACGCAGCTGCAGTACAGCGTCCCATAAATTGCGTTGGTTGTTCGAGCAGCCGCGGCCGGCTTCGATAAACCATCGATTTTTATTAACAGGCTCGCACAGTAAACGCGAAACGCTATTCCACGAGCTTTTTGCTCGCATGATTTATAACTTCGCGCGAGATCGTTGCGGCACACGTAACATCTGTTACGCGGCTCCTTCGAAACACGCAATTCAAATATGTCGACGCTACCTTTTCCGCTCAATAAGGTCCGATGCGGAGCGTGTTTCCTCGAGCGAGCGTACCCACGCGTTTCGGAGAGCTAAACACGTATTGTGATATCAAGAATGTACAAAGAATTATAATCGTGAAAAAAATTTCAAGAATTTGCTTAATACTTTTTCCATTACCATTTTCTTTCATCCATCCATCTTCTTTCATCTAGGTCCTACAAATTTGCGAATTTTGAAGAGATCGAAGAACCAGACCTAACATTTTCAGCTGTCTTATATTAAAATGTTCATAATTAGAAATGTTCATAATTAAATACATATAAATAAAGAAGTCAAGAATCGTGTGCTAAGCAACGTATTGAACGAACGAATCCGCCAGCTCGCTTATCCGAGACGCACGAGTTTATCAACTCGTGCAGGTTTCACGACACGCGCGAAAATCGAGAATTAAACGTGCGATACTAAGCTGACGCAGGTACGTGACGATAAAACAAGATGGCGAACGATTTATCAGATACAAAGTTATTTACGAGGCAACAAAGCACGTGATTGCGTTGCAAAAAAATAGTCAAGGCGACGTTTAATACACGATCTCCGCTCTTGGTTAAAATATGGAAACTGCTATTGTATTAGGTTTATGAGAATACGTCTGTGGAGAAATTTGATCGATGCTGACCGAAAACGAATGCATTGTGTTAGCATTTATTTTCGAATATTGTGCCCTTAAAGATCCATAATGTATGATTTACTATTTGATAAATGTATAAATGTAATGTAAGTTTGCAGTTTTAGGTTTCTTTTGTGTACGTTCTAGAAAAGATTTCATCAAAAATAGGAGAATATCTATTGCTTCATTTGTATTAAAATTGAACGTTTTCGTCTTTAAATTTGTTTACTTTAAATCTGTTATTATATAAAGCAAAATTTGTTAGAGATTTCCAATAAATGAAACGAGTACTTCTACTTATAACCGTGAAGTAACATCGTGCGACATTTTCTTTGTAAAAATTGACTAAAATCGTACGAATCGTTTAATGAGAAAGATAATGTAGGACATTCATCAGAAGTAACGTTCGCGTCGATCGAGCGAAGCTTTTCATTGGATCGTCGCATTGTCTGTGGAAAATGGCAGCAGGAGGATGGAGGTTCGTCGAACTCGTCACGGTGGTCGCGCGCTAATACGCGTTTGTAATTCGCGAATATCGAGCATTTAGTTTAGTCTCGTTGAGGACCAATTACCGTCCTGACGCAATTTTCTGCGTGAATATTTTCGAATTCCCACGTAGACATTTTGTTTTCGACTCCCGTTTTCCGGCCTCGTCCTCCTCGCCACTCTCCACTCTCTATTAAATCGCGTCATTCGAAACGCGCTACTATTCGGCAGACAGAGGAAATTTCGCGGCGATTTATCAACCGTGAAATACCGCGAGCACAAATTTCTGTTTATGATCAAAAAACAAGCAATCGAGTAATTGATATTTGGCAAATAAATAAATTTATGACGCGGTATTCATCGACGAGATTGTTACGGATTTATGGGGAGACGATTTATTAAAGGCTTTCTTCGATTGTTTGTCTAAAAGAATATGAATGTTACTCTGTCAAAGATGCGGCAAAAAATAAAGTGTACATCGCCTACTGAGATTTCCTGCGGGAGATTCCGTCGTATGTATTTTATTGTCTGTAATTTCGTCATTAATAATTATTATTTATTCATTATTTAATCGAAATATACAAGAATATACGAGGATATCGTTTAATTAAAGTACACTCATCTAACACAGAGAGAATTAAATGCCAAGTACCGCAATTCTTCGTTATCTGGAACACCGCGATCTTACGAGCAGCGGAAAGAATTCAGAAAATTTCGTCGATATCGGACTTAATTAAATTCAAGCAAAATCAACCTAGAAAATGCTCGCAATCTGGAAACTTAGCCTAACATATAATTTCTTGAACGTTTAAAAGTTATCGTCAGGAAATATGAAATATTTCACCTCGTTATATTTTTGTTTCCCTTTAAAAATCAATAATATCACCTAAATATCATCGAAGTACGTCATAACACGCATGACATATATAAATACGTGAAGTACCTCATAGATGGATGTTCGTTCCAATTCATAATTTTATAAATGCAACTGGAAAAACAGATTTGTTTCGTTCGTTAAATGTTGTAAACGTTGCTGCACTTTGAATATTTTATACTGTACTTCTAAACATCAACGTGATTTCTGTGCACGTTCGCATCTTTCAACTTCCTACGAATGTACATGTAAAGATCCGCAATCTGCTCGCGAAAAATTCAAGCCAAACTTCTAAGGAAACAAATTTCCTCTAAAAAGGTTTTCAATGTGTTTATCAGGCAGCAGAATTTAAATTGCAACAGGGGTGATACGTCGCGTTTGGATTTATATTTGTGAGGTTAGTCGTGCTGCGTTTTATCGGGGGCGGCTTGTCCAGGGACAAATGGGCTTTTCGATCGACAACGGAGGTAGGAAGGCGCAGAGTCGTCAATACGACGGGCAACCGACCGCTCAAGAAAGAAATAGAGCGGACCTATTAGAATTTCGATCGATCGTGTGGCCCAGCTTGCGGATTCGTGACCGAAGAGCTCGCCAAACTGGTTTCGACGATTCAAAGCGACGATTTCTCGCGGTCGAACGTCGATTCACGAACGAGAAAATTTGCACCTTCCACGCGGTGGTCTGGCTTAGGGAGATTTAATCCATAGTGCCTTCTGCGAGTGAAAAATTGGTCAAATATTGGTAACCCGTTGCGTTTAAGTAGAAATGGTCGTTTTAGTCAGACAACCGGTTTCCATTTAACGTTATGAATATACCATTGTCTTGTTCGCGATCTACAAGCTATAAGCGGGTAGAATACTAATATTTTTATTTGCCAATGCGTGGGTATGGATCTTTGGATATCAATAAGATCAATAAGATTAGATAGAAGAGTAAACGTTTTTACGAGCAGTGAAATTAAAAAATCGTATCTAACGTATTTCAAGGGGTGCGACGCAATTTATTCAACTTTGTGAACAAATTTTGAAGAACAAATAGCCTGGGATATTGTGGGAGATGGAGAAAAACGAGGAAACTCGGACTATAAAAAAATGTCTCATAAGGAGACATGCTAAAAAAATTTTGTTTTATTATTATTTTCATCTTTTGCCATTTTTTTGTTCTTTTAATATCGCTGACAGTTTAGTCGAGAAATGTCTAGAAAACTGAATTACTTTTAAACCCGTTATCCGAGAGTACCTACTTAAGGTAATATTACTTGTGTTTGTATAGACAAGGTCTCGTTCTGCTGGATAGCTACGCAAGCCAACGTCGGAATAAAGGAAGCTCAAGAATAAGTTGCTTTTTAGAAAGCAAATCATGTAATCCCCGCATTACACAAAAAATAAAAAGTTCCACGCAATACATCTTCCTGTGTGTGAAATATATCTCTCGTCAGTATCAAAAACAGGTACAACACGTCCCAACATTCTGCCGCCCATATCAAAACCGTTTCTTATTATTTATCGTCTTCACACTTTACATACATATTTCATTCATTTTTATAAGCTTCGCGCCGAACGAATTTCTCGAAAAACTACGCGCTGTCGTTCGAATGCGTAATCGTGAGCTCACGAACGATATTAAATCCACAGAATTCTCGGCCGGAGGTCAGCTTTAATTCATAAATTATTCGTCGGCGCGGTGTCGTCGTCGTAGTAAATTCTCGCGAGATGTTACGAAAAGGCAGAGAATTTTTCACGCGGTGAATTTCGAAAGCGATCGAATTCGAAGTCGAACTGGACCTCGATTTGTCGACGCACAAAGGAAGACATTTTGGTTCGCCAAAGATGTATGAGACGATTGTCGCGTGCAACAGGAAGCCAACGGAGAGAGAAAGAAAGAACACGGCAGAACGTGTGTGCATCGATGAAATTGAAGAGAAACTGCGAGAAAAGGATTTATGCAAGAGGCTGCGGGGAATTCGTCTGCCCGAGGTCGAATATGCAAAAGTTCCGACCTAGAGAACTATCGACAGGCGAATTTATCGGGTTAATAAGCGTGTAATAATGCCATTTCCCTGGTGTGGCTCGATTTATCGAGCTGAATCGATTCGTTAAGAAAGATTGGTGACAAATTTTTCTGAGTTTAGAACGATCGAAGACCAGTAAAATGGAAATGCAACTATCTTAAATATGTACTTACTATTCTTATTTGGTAACATATCTATGTTTTTTAAATATAGTATATACGTAATATTAGTCACATACTATGCCAAATGTACTCATTATAAGGTTACTACGGTACAAAATATCAGCATAACCGAATAAACTCTTTATCGGAAAATTAATCTGTTAATCTAAAGGATATTTCGATCATAAATAGAGATAGTAGTATGAATTATTTCCCGATGTATTGTGTTGAAACATCGTATACGTTAGATCTTTCTCTTTCCAATCGTAATCATCGTTATTGTTTAACTATTACGAAACGCTTTTTATTCGACAAATATAATGAACATATCTATACAGGCACAGAACGTGTTAATCAAAGTGCAACAGCAAGTACACTAAATATGATAAAATATTCAGCTGCAGATTCATACAATAGACTAGGGATCTGGTTGACGTAAGAAAAATTAGTCGGCGGAAAATATGGTTCAATCTGTTTCCCTGCACGTTCAAGGCTATAAAGAGTGAGCACCGAGAAATAACACGAATAGTACGCGTTGGACACAGGTGATCAAGGAGAATCGAGTTTTCCAACGGCAACGAGTTACGACCCGGGAGAAATTTCTGTAATTCCCGAGATGCATCGTTCTCGTACGCAGCAGTTGTAATCTCGATGCAAAGGAGCACTCTTACAACATCTCACGCGACACAGAATTCATCCTTCGTTTCCCGTATCAAATGTGAAACTAATTAGGGCAAATCATAATGTTCTGCAGAACAGATTATAACATGGAGAAACGTTGTGAAATGTGGGATTAAACACTCAGATAAAAGAATAATACTAATAATACTATGAACAATATTGTTGAAAATTGAGAATACATGAAAATTTGATGCACAAATAGTATTGTAATTATTATTGTATATATTAAAGAATAATATTAAATATACTTGGAATAAGTAATTTTTGACACTGACAGGAATGCATTAACGTGATTCGTATCCTCCGAGTTTCGTGCCCTTTCTGTCTTCACAAAAACGAAACGTATGTCGATGAGTACCATTTTCACTATTTGTAAGAGATGAAAAACGAAAGAATGGATCTAGTGAACATGATACCGAGCATCTTGACAAAAGATTAACTGCAGCACCGCTTTCAAAAGTAAAAAAAAAAACATGTGTATAGTGATATGCAGAGTATTCTGACAGAGAGCACAATTAAGCCTTTCGTGCTCGACGTTCCATATATTTGGTACTATACTTTCCAAACTACGTATTAACTACGTATAAGCAATGAACATAGATAATTTCGGCAAAACTTTACAAAGAATCTTACCCAAAATGCTTACGCTTGAAATATTATACAAAATCCCTCTCGTTGAAACACGAGAAAAGATGTGATTGCTTCTATTACTAGATTAATTAACAAAAATAAATTTTCTTCGGTCTAAAGGAGATTAAATTGTCACATTTCTTTAACGAAACGCTGTTATTACACCGGTCCAGTTATCCAGAAAATAGTCAGTGCGGTGTTTCAGCTCGTGAATATGTGTTCTTAATTCCAAAGTAAATGTTAATTATCCCGTTGAATGTATCGGTGTCATTAAACGAAATATCAGAGTGTCCCACATTTCCTGGCCTCGAGGAAGCCTGATAATCGTTGAATACTTTTCCACGAGACAATAGCCAAACTGGAAACGAGCAAGAATCTCGTTCTCGATGCGAAACAACTTCTCTAAGGAAAGACAATAAGGACTTTCACTGTCTCCGCGTGGAATAATAGGGGCCGGTTCTGCCTATTTACGAACGAGGAAAACGGAGCGTGCAGAAGCTGCATTATGTATGCACTAAAAGCGTCAGCTCCTACGCCGTTGTGTGTCGCGATGAATAAATAAGTAACCCTATCTGCTTACGAAGGGAGAGAGAGATTCCTGCGACGCTCGCGAACGCGCGGCTCGCGTTTATCTTTGCGCGTGATAAGATGCTTCTACGTGATAAATATTGATGCCTCGCGTAATTAAGCCTACTCGGCTTCTTCCTGCCGCTAAAATATTCATCAACGCACGAAATGTGTAAAACTGAGCCAACAAAAGTTGCCGCGTAATTTTGCCAAATACGTATTGGCCGCTCGCGACTGATTAAAAGGGGAATGTAATTTGAACGTAATTTATCTGGTCGTCGATTTTCACGATACGATACGAGAACAGGATACGAGTTGATGAATAATGAAAAAAGAATTGTATATACGGGGTGTCCGGAGAGATTTTCATAAATATACAAACGCGGGTCATTCTAAGCCAGTAAACTCGTTTCGTTGCCAGTGACGTTCGTTTTTGATAAACGTGTGAAGTGGTGGATACATTAGGTGGGTGTACTTAGGACCGTTTATCATGGAAGGATGGTACTAATGGTAAATTATTACCAGAACTTCATTGGAAATATTTTATCTTTCTACTTGGTACAAGTTGGAGGAGAAATGTGGCTACAACGGCATGGTGTACTATTTTACATTGAAAAAGTAGTATTCTATATTCTTCGAGTCGATGGATTGGTAATGTAGATATGAAAAATTGCAGGATTTAAATTCCTTAAAAAAATTCATCACACGTATCATATTATAACTACAGTGTCTTAAATACAATATCAAAATTCATTAAATTTATTTGACGATTGACATTTCGCTGATAAACGAAGTCAAAATAAAGATGAAATGAAATAAATGTAATGGAATTACTCTTTCGCTGTCAGTATATCTAACATATGACTTCCAATATTATATATGTCATATTCAATAAAGAAACGGAAGAAATCCACGGTGCATAGGATGACATGCACAACATGAGAGCAAACTTTATTGAACATCCCACCGAACACCCTATATACAGGACGAGGGAAAAGTAATTACGAAGAAGTGTAATTAAAAACTGAAGTATCGTTATTGGATTGCAAAATTGAGTCAGGGGGTCGTATTAAATAACGGTATAAAAATCGATACGTTTCTATACATTCCTTTTTTTTGTTTTGTTTTCTGATCTCTTTACGAGGCAAAACGTGCGGACGTTTGGCACCAAACTGCCATCATCGAGGGCGCCATCACGGAAGAAACATGCGAAACGAACGATTTCATCCACGCTTATTCCTCGCGATTCTAAACGACACGCAACGTCCCTTTTGTCTCTCCAATCTCTAAACGATCGATTAAACGGTTCGACGGAGTCGCTCTCGCCAATCGAGCCGGAATCCGGTTTACAACGCGTTGTAATTTCGTTTGACTGGAGCTGATCGCGTGAAAAGCCACGGCCAAACGAAAGTCACGTCGACGAATTCGCGACAATCGAGACACGCGCCTCGTCCGTTTGAATATCGACGATCGTTCGGCTCGAATATCAACGACTACCTCGTCGAATAGTAGCAGCGAGGATGAAACGCGAATCGTGCATAGTGATAGACAAATATATAATATACATATTCCTCGATTCCACTGTCTCGTCGAATTGGGGAAGGAAGCTGCAAAGGATGAATGCAAGAGCCCTCGTGCGATACCAATCAAGCTTTCAACAAGGAGCGTTACTCTACCCGAGATTGAAAGAAAATAGGAAAATAGGAAAGGTGCGAGTGCAGACCAGAATGAAGGTTGTGAGGTGGACGATTTACCAACGTTTCTCCGACCTGTATTTCGTGCGTATGCTATAAAGCAGAGCATTTCCTGTCAACCAATGGCAGAGAAAAAAAAGTAAATTCTCGAATGTCTCGTTTCACGCTGGTTGCGAGCATTTTTTTTTTCGTCTGGATGTTCACGAAATTGCCATCGTGTATAAACCACCGCAGTCCCCAAGGTACTCTCCTCCCGCCACCTATCCCGCCCCATTCTTGTTTTCTCTCTACCGCTGCTTGTATTTCTTCGCGGTTCTACCCCGTCTCCGCCGTGACAGAGCGTGATCTTCTTTCAGGTTTTCGCGTCTCTCTTTGCGAGCTATTCTTCCCTCGCTTACACTTGCTTCTCCTTCTTCAATTTCAGCCACGCTCTACGGTATCCTCCGAGTATTCGCAACGCTCATATCGCCTTAGGTCGCTCGTCTTTACTTCAGCTCTTGCTCGATCCTTTCTTAGATTACCTTAACCTCGGTCTTTGAAAAAAGGAGAGTCGGGAGAAAAAATAATCGTGTGCGGTATTGAAGGTTTGTAGTGGTATGATTAGAGTGGCGTGATTCGCTCGTTGACTTGTAACTCGGATTGATCGACTTGTGTGTTTTTGAATTCTCGAAAATAGAGAAAATGCACTTCTCGCAGTTTTTGCAATAAATAAATTAGAACAAATATTCTTGGAAGAACAGGAAAGGAAAGGAAATCAATATTTATTATATGTATATAAATTTTACAACATTTTTGAAGTAGTGGAAATTTTTAGAAATTTTTAAGGTTTAGCTTTTGTGATTTGTTTATAAAAATATTGGCAATTGCTATTGTCGCGATTAATCGCCTTATATTCAAGAAAAAACGAGTTTTCCTCCTATCTTCTCGATTAAAGGGGAGAACACATTTATATACACAGAGATCAAATGAAAAAGCTTCTAGACGATAAAAAATTAACGACTGAACGAACTATTTTTCTTATAGATCGCGTAAAACGAAACGAGATCGTAAAGTAATCGGTATTCCCTATCAAATCTGCCTGTATTCGAGACGAAGACGAACGCTGCAACGATGTTTACACACTTTCTATCGTCGGTGAACCATGAAAAGCATGAAACGAAGTACAGTTAATCGTTAATGGGAGCCAGAAGTGTCTTAATAAACTGACAGAACGATAAGATAAAACGTTACGAGCAATACTCGACAATCTCTGTAAAGTTGCGAATATAAAATAACACGTCAATAGTTTCTTAATCAATAACGTTAATTGTCGTTTATTTTGCAGAACACAATATCGCTTAAAGAAGTACATATCCATGTGTGAATATCCCTTAAGCGTTATTATTTTATTCTATTATTACGTCGTATCAAATCAATTTGTTCGTAACAACTTCTAGTTTTTATTATTTCTATCAAAATACTCTGTGATTTAAAAGAATATCTGACAACTTACTGGCGCTTACTAACTATAATGTTTTTTATTAACTATTTGGTAAATAAAAACGTTTTAAAAAATATATTTATCATTATAGTAATTACGACACTTTTCCTCCATCCATATTACAAAAAGAGGTACCAAAAACGTATTTTATGTGTAACTCGGCTAACAGAATCGTACTCAAGATATTCACAGTGTATATCGTTCTTCCGTGAAGAATTTTCATTTTCACTAATCAGAATCACAAATTTCTAAACAGATTACTAACCAAAATTATCGATTTTCTCCATAGGGACTACTTTCTACATTTCGTAGAAATTCCCACACTCGCTTCTGTTTTTCTATATCACGATTCGAGGACCTCTCACGCCGAGATATTTATGTAAGACGCAAGACATCATCCTCTAATAAGCTGCCTATCGTTTCGCCGTGTCCGGTTGATTTATAACGTAGGGTAATATTGACATGGTTGCCTCGATCGACCTATGCTTAGATTCCTCATCCGTGATACGTTCAGGTAATCCAGTACGTGATCTATAATGCCAATACCTGCATACTGATGAATACTTGCTGTACGCCGATACATAGACGCGCCGAGAGTCTGTGAATGTAAGTACCCACATCGAGGAACGTATCTGAAGAAGTTCCTCGCCCAAGGACTATAAATTACTCGACAGATAGCCGCTATATAATTTATATCTTGTCAAAAGATATTTGACGCATTCACTGTCTATGACTGACGAAATTTTGCATTTGCGCCTTGCCGATTACTAATGAACGGCCGATGTAACGGATGTAATATTTGGTTGTAAGACGGATTACGATTATGCTTAATACATTTCGAATTTTCCATTCAAATCACTGATGTTTCCAATAGATATGAAACAAGCGATAGTGTATGCCATTGATGATACTGCTGATGAAAGAGACATAGGGAGGTTATAAACTAGTCTGTACGAAAGAAAAATTCTATTAAAAATTCTATCCATTCTTACATCTTTTGGTGTATAGAAAGATGAAGGAGATAAATTAAAGGATTATGTGGACGTATTAATTGATTTAACCGCAGTTAAGGGTGTACACGTTCCAGATATATCTACCATAGTTAGTTCTAAAATGGAAATATTAAATTACATTATATTAATTTTTGGGGTCAAAGGCGAATGTTGTTTAACTGAAACAATATCTCAAATTTCTGTGTGCGATATTTAAAATTATACAGTACCGATGTAAATTTCTATCGCTAAGTAAGTAAGTAGTAATTGCATTGAATGCAACAATAGAATCACATTACGCTGAAACTGTAAAAGAATTCTGAGTGTACGTCTGACTTGACCAAATTCAAACACCGTATCATCCCTCAGCTTTTCAAAAGTTTCAATCTCGACTATTTCAATTTTCATTAATTCCGTAACTCGCAATAATCTCTTCCGTCAACGCTACACGCAGCTCGTACAAAACACCCTTCAAAAAACAGCACGGTACGGGGCGCGTTAACAATAACACAAAAGCTTGATAATACGTAGGATGTGAAACACGTGACGCGTTATATTTTGCTTGAATCAACTCGATAAATCGAGCTATGCGTTTCCAATTTACTGGAATGAAAATCTCGAGTGAAATCGTCTATAACGATGTGTTAACGGAACGTTTCCTTTGGAAAGTGATTTGAGAGGTTCCTAAATCACTGTTAATCGCCAGATACGACCCGTTTTCCCATTCCATGCCACGAATATCCGGACACAGGTGCAGGTGAATTAATTATCTGATCATACACGGATTTATTATACTTGCAGGACGTTTAACCACACGGTCTTGCCGTTACCATTTGTCTCGCGAGATATCATCGTTTCACCATCTGTCTCGGTGCATGCCAAGCCCGTTCCCCTTGTCCATCTCTGAATCAGTGGCTGATGTCGACGCGTTTGTCTCCTTGTCCGGTGATAATCTGTACACGTGGTGACTTCGTTTGTACAGCAAACGGTTGACAAAACGTATCATTCTGCCGGTTATCTTGTTGCCTTATCGTCTCCTCATTTGTATCATTTCACTCGACGGTTCCGATATGGTTTATAATGTCACGTCATGTAGAATTATTTGGAGACACGCTACCTCGTTTATTCATATTAGAACAGCTACTGGTCTGGCGTAAAATGCGACGATTAATTCAGACCGTTAGTGAATTGATTAATCGGATTGTTCGCCTAAATTTAAGTTCACTGTATTGGTTGGTCGTGTGGTTTAAATGACGAGATAACTCGATATTGAAACCGTCAAATATATTTAAAAATAATTAATAAATACAGAGAATGTTCGTTAAGACGCTCGGTACTAACTGACTCGCTAAAGATTGTGTATTGATCGCTAATAAAATCGCTCGAGGCTGAGACTGAAAAACTGGTTACCTTACGATCGTGTTCGTTTATTTATACTGGTCGAGGGGGTACCGGTAAGTTTCCAATCGCCTTTGTTTGACGGTTACACGTAGCGGCGACATTGTTTTGCCCGGAGTTGGTTTATTATTACATTATGTATATCCTAACGATATTGGTACTCCGAGGCAAAACAACAACGTGGCTCGAATTGTCCTCTAGCTCGTGTGCCGCTACAATTTTAAGCATTCCATGGTAAACTACATGGTGTTCATAATCGTTCGAAAGGCTTGAAAAGATGGTAGACATTGCTTGAGTAATTCAAATTTCAGACTTGTACAAATTCTAATTGATAATGCAATCCAGGAAGAGATCGCTGTTTCGATAAAAGAAGAAATAGCAAGAAATTATTTGGCTTTTATAATACTATAGAAGAGAAGCAAAGAATAACAGATGTACAATTGAGATAATTATGAGCGCCACCGTATGTACAGTTACAGAAAAATAATGAACTAGTAATTGTGTCCATCTTTACAATCCTTTAATATAGATGCCATTGAAACATTTCGCGATGAATTAAACAGAATTTTCCAAAAAGCCTATCCGCTTAACCTACGTATCTATAATTATATATAAAAATAGGAATTTGCATAAACATCCGCGATGTGAATAACAACACAATACGGACATACTGTGCTCAGCATGAAAATGTTCGCAATAACAGTACAGCTCAATTTTTTAGACTCTCCTTCGTTTTCATCCGCGTGTGTGACCATCGACGGATCGTTCCTGTAACGCGCGAATCAACACCGCGTTTCGCGACGTTCTCGCGTTCTGTCATTTGCCGGCGTGCTGCGAACGAAACGAGCAAATTTCCACGCGACATGTTTGCAATCTCGCGCCACGGTTTCCGCTGGACGATGTTTTAATGAAACAATGATTCTCGCGTCGAGAACGGATTAAAAATCCAAGCGGCGCGTTGCGACGCAAACCGCCAGCGTGTAACCGGTGTAAACATCGATGCAACCGTGTGATCATATAAAATCGAGCAATGCAACAATTCAGCGAGCGTCAAAACGCCACAACCCTTTTCCGCTATTATCAAATATCGAAAAATAACTGGAAAACAAGGCCGCTCGTCTTCTTTTTTTTTTTTATTTCTAGCATTGATAAAACGAGCAACCGCGTGAAAAATTGCTGAAACAACGAGAAAAAAAGGGTACACGCGTTAAATGGCAGAGGTGGAAAGAAGATTGATGAAACGTTCAGCGAGTTTCACGAAGAGGCTACATAACGATTTCATCGTTTGTCGAACGTTCTTCGTGGTAATTCAATTTCGGGGTGAGATACGATCCGAGCATCGCGTTAATTAACACTGGTTACGACCTTTTACCGCGTTCCGTGTGTAAACATTGAGCATGCTAGAAGATTTTAACGATGCCTACTGGGAGTTCACGAATGGAAATTGATAGGTTCGTTATTGAAAGCAACAATTAATGCTGGTGAACAGAATTCGATGACTAGGGAGAGGAATTGTAATTGTGTAACACGATTGATTTCGTGTAATGAGATTGTTGAATCTATTCCAAAACGTTTTAACGCGTCAAAACAACGCGGCAAGCGTATAAATTTTCTTGAAAGATAACCGATCGGCTGGTATCTGATATATTATGCGCTGGGAAATTTATTCGGTTAATTATGCAACACGCTTTCGAACAGATGAATCGTTAATGACACCATGAATTTCAATTTCGAATCATGCATTAATTTTATGACGTACACGAGAAAGATAAAAAAGAAGATTATTGCGCGAAGTATATAAAAACAAATTTGTGGAACGTGCATTATGCATAAATATCGAGGATGCAAAGAAGGATTTATCGGGAGCATGTTACATTTGAATCTAAATTAACTATTAAAAGTCAATCTACGACGATTGCCAACACGCGAGCCAATAATTCAGGCGATAATTATCGCGCTAGCCGGAATTTAATAATGAAATGTGATTAATTTCCAATCAGCCGTAACGCGGATTTTTAAACGCGTCAAAATTTCAAAATAGCCAACGTACCGATACCGATCGAATACTGATTAAATGTTTTCTATCCTGAAATATTTATAATATCCCCCGGTTTCGAACCAAAGAAATAATACAAATGATGAACACAAGGCAGGCAAAATATATTGATGTCACGATCGAAATAAGCAGAGCATTAATTACATAAATATTAATTCCATGCCAAATTCACTGCATCGAATTTTTCAAAATGTTTCATGCTAGGCTTTAAGATTGCCATTCTGTAGAGGATGAGAAATATGATTTGTCGCTTTAATGTTTTTCACATATAGCATTCGTATTTCAGGAATTCGAAGACTGTTTGGAATCTTACAAATTTCACGCTTTACTACTCCAAATACTCGAGATTTGCTTTTCAGACTATCTCCACTAATGAGTATACAGCTATTATCGTAAGAATTATTGCAGCAGGTTTGTAAATACGCGAAACGCACGAAGCCAAAACAACGTCGTTAGCCCGTCGTTTGAAAATTCCGTTTCGAGAGCGCACGAACCTACCCCGGGAGAATCGTTTCATAAAGATTCAACGCGGAGAAGAAAAAAGAAAAGATGCGAGAAAGAGAATAGAGGAATCTGGTCGCGGCTAATAGTATGCCTTTAACTGAAAAATCTATTTCGAAGCTAGGACAAAGAGATTTCGACCGACCGTGTAACGAGTTTGTTACACTACGCACGTTAGTGTAATGAAGTTTCCCGACGTGCTCGTGGCGCATCGTGCACATCTCGTGTGTGTAAACCAGCACACACGCTTCCAGTCTGCTTCAGATGGAGGCGGCGGCGGTAACTTCTGTTAAACTACAGTATAATGCCCCCGTATTATCAGAGAAAGAGGCAGAGCGCAAGAAAACATTGGCAGCCGTTAGAGCTGTGCCGTAGAAGTTATGTACAAAATCCTCTAATATTTTTCAGTGTGCTGTGCCTCGAAAATCGGCTGGTAACTTCCACTGAACGCAGCAAAGGGTTGAACTAATTACTGTACCAGATTACGTGGTTTAGTTTACAGGCAATTAATCGCTAGTAATAGGTAATAATCGATGATGTTTTTGCTGATAGCAACCTGTACATTATAATCCTGTAAAACTCATTCCTTTCGAATCTGTGGAACTTTTAATAAGTAGAATGTACTACCTGCGATAGCATATCTTTATGACACTTCCGACACCTTCCAAACTTAATAATGTATAATTATCTGGCCATTTATAATTCACTTACAAGTTAGTAAAGCTTTTAACAATCGGCGTGTACCTCAAGCGTTCTAATATTATTTAGAGCTTCAATTATTCTTTAATTATACATATCGCAATTACAGAATCAGGCAAGACTCATCAAATCAACTCATTGCATAAATAGGACCACGATATTCACGAATGACACGATAATACACATGTCTCATGGGGAAGAAAACACTATAAACCAGGAGGGTTTAATAAATGGATCGAGGATGTATACGATGTTGACAGAAAAACTCTAGGGAAATATACGAGTATATCCATTGCGAGCTGTCTTTCGTAGATTATGGTAAAATCATTCGTGTAGATTCATAACATTTCGTTCATCCATTGACTTTTTTACTGTTTTATTTAACAGTAGTTAATATTTTTCATAGGATACCGCATAAAGTATGAAAGACGCGAATTAGCGTCTCCCATCATCAACGCGTTAAAAAACGAAGTACAATAAGTACGCCATAGAAAGAAACGTATCGAAGGTTGCAACTTTTTTTTAATTTCCTTAGAATTCGTACGAAAGAAATCATTTCGATCGGCCCAAGAGGGTCCTTTGACCCTAACATCAAGGAAGTCGCTGGCGATCTGTACCGAGTGATTTCTATTCCTGTCCATCTGATGGAAATCGATATCGTCGCGTAATGCGTTCGTGAGAAAGCCGTAGGAAAAAGGGAAATATATTGGCCGAGCGTTAGAACAGTGGCAGGGGGTCGCGTCGAAAGATCTTATTCCACCTAACCGACGTTCTTCGACCATAAAGATAAATTCGAACGGTTACGAAGGAAAATCCAGTTTGTAGCGTGGGCCACTTTCACGGATTTTCTGTCACGATAAAATCAATGTGAAGAGGTGAAGCCCTTTCCGAAAACGATTTAGGCTCGTCCCTGTGACACGATCTTGTCAGCGAATGAAAAGACTCTCGACGATCTGCTGATTATTTAATTGAATTTAATTCGTAACATTAATTCGTAAGGTGAAATCTATGAGACTATTTGCTGTGAGATGTATCAATGCCTACGAACTATTGTATATACAGAATGTCTCAAAATATGTGGAAAATATTTGTAGGATTCAAGTATAGAAACCGAAACAATAAAAAAGATTCACGAACAAAAAATGTCATGTGAGAAACTAACAAGCACAACACGCGATACTACGCATTTTCAAATTTTTTAAATTTCCCATAAATTTCTAAACATTTCTGCGAGATTCTATGAAGCGTCTTCTATGAGTTTAAGTTAGAGATTAATCGTGCAAATATGTCTTTAAAAACCCTGAAACTTATCAAGGAACTGGAACTGTGTATAGCTTTTGATATTTGACAACATTGAAACGAAATTATTTAATACGCGAGCTGGGCTGTATTTAAAAAAAGACACAGAATATAAAGCGGACCGTTTAGCGTCCATTATCGTTGTTTCAATAACAAGCGTTCGCAAAATGTTCGCCCGCCGTTATTAACGCAATTTCCATGCCGTAGTTTGATGTTTGATTTAGCTTTGAAAGCCTTCGTCTACCATTATCGTCCATATCAATAACTTTTTTCTCCGCGTCGATGCTTTTAACGCGCCAAACATGTTAGTAAACGCTATTAATTCGCACGTTCGGCGAGCCAAATTATCGATGAGGGCGGGCAGAACGTAAACCGGAAGTGGAAACTGCCGGACGAATTGTTCCGGTCGGCCCTTAAGCCATTTGGAACAGATGTTCCGAACGATGCACACGAATATAGGAGCAAACAGCCTCGAAAAGGCACGTTTCTCATAGAGTTTCAGCCACGACACGAGCCAAGGATGCGGAACCACGTTTTTTACGATGGAAATGTAGACCATTGAACATTGTCCTATATCCAGCATGGCGTTTATGTGATCAATCATGCGACGCTCTCGTACTTTGTCCGCTTGTCGATTATCTACATCGAATATGTCTACTGGCTCTTCTTCTCTTTTTTTAATACTAGAGGAAAATATCATTTTTTTCGTGGAATTATAGGCGAATTTTGAGGTTATTGGAGAATTTTATGGAATTAGTATTTTGTGGTACAAATTTAGCAGTATATCTTTGACGAATTAATCAGATATCGTTAATTAACTCCTATCTATTTCTCATTTAATATCATTTCATTTTTACTTTTTCAATTTCATTTTTCTCTTGGGTATGAAATGAAAAGACAAATGATTAAATTTGGGATCAATAAATGAAATTGATATAAGAGATACATAAAGCCCGCACGAGGAAAGATAAGTTCAGTTTTGTTAACTTTCTGTTGTCTCTATCACTTGGTGACTGAAAAGAAGTACTTTAGTATGAAACAGTTATGAAGGCGAATTATCCGGTAGATTCAAAGATATTAATCTTTTGAAAATAGATGTTATATCCACAATCTTTGAATAATTTAGTTTAATGAGTAGATTTGATAAGAAGGTAGTTAATAACATATTAAATTTAGAAATTGCTCTTCCACAAAAGACAAGATATGTTCCTCATACTAATTCCTCCCTTCCAAGAAATCTCAAATAAAAGAAATTGCAAATAAAAAACCAGAAGCGCTGGAAAGACATTAGAACTATTAAGAAAATATTTGGAATTCGAAAATATATGTAAGCAATTTCTAGAAAAAAGGGTAAAAGGAAATGATATTTCACATGGCAAATTTCATGGTAGAGAAGAGAAGATAACAGCTACTTGATACGTCGACTGGAATTGATCCTCTGCTCACGTGACAGTGTTTGCGAAAAATTTTATTCTCTACCGACGTCGATACGACGATATCGCTGGAATCGGTAAATGTTCGGGCGGGAGATTGATACGATGTCAAAGGATATTGATCTCTCGTACGAAACGTATTGGAATCGTGCGACGATTCGACGAATAGCCTGTTTCTTTCTCGTCCTGTTCTTGATACATGGTTCCAAGAATTATTGAACACCCGGACGACGTCCATTAGAACATCTTTTAACTTTAAAAGGAAAGATAAGTTCGCTTCGAATGTGGATAATTTTGAATAATTTCATCACAAGTGGTCGAATTATTCGAAATAATGCTATTATTCAAGCTTCCGTTGCAGAATGTAGATACTTTATCAGCGATAATAGTACATCCCCCTTTTTTAATATCATTCCTACTAATAGAATTTAGAAACCACAGTGATGAAGTTGAACTTTTTAAACTTGTTTTAACATTATATTTACCGATGAGTACAGAAAGTACGAAACTTGTATCAAAATGATGAAAAATAGATATCTCCTAGAATATATGAAACGTTAAATTTTCGACCCTTATAAGATCACTTTACTCCACTAAGCATACTTCAAAAATAATTAGTCTTACCTACTGTCATTTCAATTTCTGTTATCAACGAAGTTTCCCACATCGCATTAAAACCCGACACGTTTGTCAAATGCTAAAATTTCACTAAAGTATTCGTAAGAAAAGCAAAGTAAATTTTCCTGAATTAAATTTTTAATCCTAATAATCATTAACTAACTTTCCCTATTTATCATCCCCTCTGATCAAAGCCCTCTGTACTCGCCACAATTTTAGCAAAAATTTCGTCAAACCATCTTCCCTATCGCAGTAAGAGTCAACACGTGACTTTTCTCAACTGCCAAAATTTCATTAAGATATTCGCAACAAAGCTAAAGTAAATTTCCTTGAATTAAATTTTTTATCTTAACAAGTACTAATTAATTTTCCTTATGTATCAGCTCCCCTGATCAAACCTCTATACTGGCCACAATTTTAGCAAAAATTTCGTGAAACCACTTTCCCTATCGCGGTAAAAGCCAACACGCGACTTTCTCATCTCTTACCACGTCTTCTCGACTTCTGGCGTAGCGTGAGGTCGTCCAATTCCCGTCGAGGCGTTCCTCTGTGGACGGTAAACCTACCGGAAGCCCTTCAATTATCCCGCACTCTTACGTGATCGTTGTGTTTCCTTAATTAGCCGCGTGGAAAAATAGAAAGGGAAAGTGAAGCTACGAGGGGGAAGGCAAAAGGATGACAGAGATAAGCTTACCGGGAGCAAAGGGCGTCGACGTTGGGTCACATTGTGTTGCCTGTATAGGATGCATGAGGCGGGGAACGTGATCGCACCCGCGACGACCATGTAACTGGTCAGGGCTACGAGGATCCCGGTTGGACCATATAGTAGATGGATCACAGGCAGTCGAATCAGCAAGCACCAGATTCCGCTCGACAACAACGTGCATGACATGGTAAGGAGGAACGTGCCAGCAAAGAACAGGCAGAAATTGACGAAAGACGTACTCTTTTGATGAACCTGCGGACCGTCAACCTGAATGATATTGATGGCAAATAAGATTTATAGAACTATGGTAATTTGAATTAATCGAATTAAAGAAGGGTCGTGTGGTAGCTTAAATTTGTGTCGAGTGATGAACAGGTTTGACCAGTTTTCGTTATTCTATACAATATAGTACTATTTTATTTATTTGCTATTTATAATTAACGGGTTCGAACGATGGCTTGAACTTATGTCGAGTGATAAGAAAGTGATTAAGTTATCGTAGTATTGCAAAATAGAATTATTAATAAGGGAAGAGCAATGGAGTGAATAAAGTATATAGGATGATTGGTTCTTCCTTTATTCGTTGTTATATATATTAATAAATTTTTCAAAAATTTACAGTCAAGAATTTCTCGATACAGATAATTCTTCGTTTTAAACATTGTTATACCAAAGATTAAGGATTATCGTAACACAAGGAAGTGAAGGTAATACACAAGACGAATCTTCGCAATCTTTAACAACTTCGAATCTTACTTATTTACAGTTGAGTACGACAAACTCGCACCGGTATCAGCCACAGAACTTTCTCGAGAAGTAAAAAAGTAGAATTCTAACAAGAAGGGAAGAAATGCGGTAGATTCGTAGATAGAAATCCTCGATGTGCTCCTCTTACCAGATGAATACTGAATACATTACCGACTGTAATGCAGTTCGCACATAAATTAACATACGCGAACCGTGGAGTCTCCGTTCCGTGAAAGCTCCTTAAACTTTCAATGGACCGCGAAAACTTTCCAACGAAATGAAAATTTCCCGCGCGCCCACCGCACTCCCCTTGAAGCAAAACCTTCTCTTTATTCTTACACGAATCTCTCGGGTTATTACAAGTTCGTTAAAATAGAGTCCGGAAAAATTGAACTTATCTGCATTCGTTCCATCGATGTTCCTCTTTGAATTATATGAAAAATTTCAGTATGGTGGAAATTATAGCAAATGTAACCTGTTGGTTATGGTGGAAAAATTGCGCGTGGGAAGGAGAATAGGATTTAGAAATTTGATTTAAGAATACTCTGGATAATTAACTAAGCTAACCATCTTTTCTTCGTAATGGTGGTGGAAAAAATGTGTAAGAATTTGATCCGGAAATATATTCAATATTTAGTATCAGAGAGGCGATTTTTATTACAATATCTTATTGTGATATTGAAGGATGAAATGAATAATATGAATATTCTTCCAAATTTTTTGTTACAATATTGATCTACCTAAATTTAACGGAAAACGTTTGGAAAATATTTATTCGTATATATACCTTTGATACCGAGTTAATTGTTTCCAAGTTTGGAAAAAAATCAATTTTAATAGCAGGAAGGGAACCAAAAATATGACGAATAAAACACGATAACGTTTACGAAAATAAAAATGCGGAAGTGTCGAAAATACAGGACTCGTTTAGTTCGCATTTTCAGAGCGTAGAAACAAGTGGATCGTAAACGTCGCTCTCGTCTTAACGTCAGTGTTTGGCCTGGATTATAACGCGATAATGTAAGTGCAAAAGTCAGAAATCCCAAGTATACTTTCATAAGGAATAACCATCGCTGCGCCGAGAATGTGAATCATTAAAATCGTGGTTGTTGCGACTCGTGTTGCCAAGATTTCGCGAATGTCAGAGAAAATTCCGCATGCAGAACGCATACAACTTCTGACAGCTGACTTGTGATATTTTTATACCGTTGCAGAAACATTTGTACCATATAGATACATATACATAGGTGATTGTACATATTATGATCTACATAATTTATGAGAATATTTCTTAGAAAACAAGCTGGTCAACTATACTTTTCGTACAATTTTCAGTTTCGTTACCCAAATACATAATTAATATTCAATTTTTCAAAAAACAAATGATTTCTTCCCATGAATTCGTTCATTATGAGGTAAAATTAAATAATCATAAATTGAAAGATGAATTTTAAGGAGTAATGTTTATAACGATGTCACTTTCTTTTATATATTAATTGATGTAGTTGACTGATGTAATTTCTTTCATAAAAACAACCACTTGCGTATAACCATTTACCTTAACCAAATATATAAACCATACGTTAAAATCATTTATTTTAACTTAAGTCTTATATTAATCGTATATGAAAACTCACATACTTCAAGTAATCACAAAATCAAGATATCTAAAGCCTGTGATTGAAGCAAGTTGAATGATTCTACTGTTGCACAATTGGAATTCTAAGCCAGGCAAATAAAAATCTTAAAGGACGCTTGAGGCAATCAACAAATAATAACAGTTCTCGTAGCATACGGTAGGCAACCGTCTTGGCTCGATTGATTCTCGGATGCGATTGAGTGCTATCGATACTCTAACAGGATATCGCGAACGGTACGTTGTATCGATCTCCAACATCGTACAAGGATGTGCTCCATGTATGCATTAAGCCGTTATGTCGCATTTATAGGTATTTGACATTGATTCTGATTCGATCGAATTAGATTAGCTGAGAGGATCGTGAGAAGCAGCGGTAGGTGATAGATGGTAAGAAATATTTAATATCGCAACAATACATCAAATGGCTTGTAAACAAATGCCTGAAAGCATGAATTTGTTTCAAACAGAAATCACAAGCTCCACTGGTTTTAACAACGCTGTTACGAATAATTGATGTGAGTCCACTGTTGACTTGCAGAAAAATAGAATTTTTACGTAACTTATGAGGCAACTATGCAGGGTATTCTACTAAGAATTAGCTCTTGAATATCTCCGTTATTTTTGAAGATATGAAGAAGCTTTATAGACAAAAGTTGTTCGATATAAAAGGGGCTATAATATGGCAGTAATAATTTTTTTCCAGCTGCTGGTCTTTCGGAGATTACAAGGGCTCCTTTTTTAAATGGAATTATATATCCTTTTATGCAGTGGTCGATGCAGTTCGGCATTCTCTATAAAAAAGTATTAACCTATATATGCTATGTAACCTATGTCGAAAAATGATTATTTAAGCAGATATTTCAACTGTTAAGTTTGAGTCAGACTAGCTGTTGCACTATTCGTGACTTGATCGCCTGCTGTGAATGCTCTGATTGGATTACGTATAAGCGAGTTTGACTCTGATGTGACGCCCGACTTGACGTGACCTGATCGTACACCGAGATCTCGAGTGTGAATCATCCCTAATTTGCCAATTTACCGTATGAGAGACAAGGACAACGTAAACACAAGAATACCGCTTCACGTCTTTCCACGTCTTTCATACATTAAATTCGACAAATTAAAGCTAAAATATCTTCTAAACTAACAATTTTTCAACCTACATGGGCTAATACTTATTTGTAGAGAATATGGAGCTGTATCAACCAAAGCAGAAAAACGTATATGATACCATTTAAAGAAGTGGAGGTGGCCTTGGAACCTTGGAAACTCCTCCATCTGCAAAAAGATTATTATTGCCATATTATAATCCGCTGTATACCGAATAGCTTTTGTTAATAAGGTTTCTTCATATCTCCAAAAACAACAAAGATATTCAAGAGCTAATCCTTATTAGAATACACTGTATACGTACGTATATTCCTTATTTTGCAATAAAAAACGCAATCCTTTTCATTACACGCGTAATCGCTGTATTTGTTGACGCAGTCGTTTTCAACATTTTTGCCAACTTTCTGTTAACTCCACCATTCCCTCGCGATATGTAAAAAATTATTCAATTTTTTGTGAAACAAGTTGCTTTCCATCCATAATCGTCCCTAAGTTAACTCTAAGAAGTCCAATTTTAGAGAGTGGTTTCAACCCTTAAACTCGAGTTACCGCAGCTAAATAAAAGACACGCGTGTAATAGTGTTGGCTGTTTTCTTCAAGCCTACTGTGTTTCATTCAAATCGGAGCCGGGACGTTCACGACCTCCGTTATAAATCAGCCGACGTCCACGTCTCCTCCGGCTACAGCTCTGGCTCGTCAAATATTTACCAGTCTCTAAGCACGAAGTTTACGTTCCACCTGTTACTACCCTACTTGCCTCATTCATTCGTATCCTGTAATAAAGCGAATCGATCTGAATCGCAAACAGAGATCGTGATCCATTCGCGACGAATGAAAACGGGATGGCTGAGAAGACAAGAAATTGTGGGAAAGGAAGGAAAGTTTGCGGCTCTTTAATGTCACGGTCGAGAAGGAGATGAAACGAGGAAGTTTGGTACTGAGAGAGATCTTTCGGGGATATAGAATACTATTGGTATTCAATTGGGAGCAATTTCAAGGAGATTCCAAGGAATCGATGAAATCTCGCAGTGCAAGCCTGAGAAAGGATAATTATGTAGATGTTTATGTGAAGAGGAGGTTAGTACGTGAGGTTTAATGACGAGATTGCTCGTTGTTGTAACCGTTGAATATATTTAAAATAATAAATTAATATACAACCGTATACGTGAGTCGTTAGTACGAAGTATAAATCGCGAAATAAGATAGCGGAATAAATACTCGTAAAATGCTCTTCGCGTAACTCGATAGACGCTCGTAAGATACTCAGAGATGCTCTAGATACTGTTTGATACTCGATATATACTGTCGCTCGCAATCGCGTCCGTGTATTTATATTGGTCGGGGGAGAGTCGGAAAATTCAAATTCGTCTTCATTCGACGGTTGCTTGTAGCGGCGACATTGTTTTGCCCGGAGTCTATTTGTTCTTACATTACTTGTAACCTAGCGGTCTTGATACTCCGAGGCAAAACAACAACATGATTTGAATTGTCCTCTGACTCATGTGCCGCTACAATTATATCGAATATAGCACACTTCCCATCCATTTTGAACTATGTTATTTCATGTAAATTTACGGTCTAATAAATACCAGATCCGACCGAGTAACATGTAAAACGTGTTTTCTTGTGTAAAAATATGAGAAAGGTATGGAACGAAATTTCTTCGTTTTCGGCTTAGTCTTCGAGTAAATCGAATTTGAAAATTTATCAGATATACTTGAGCATGACTAATTCAGCACTTGATTTGACAAATAATCGGCAGAAGGCCATTGTACGTGTGAAAATAAATCGAAAATGTAGAATAAAATCTATTTACAAGACGCTTCGTTTGCGAGAAAAATAAATTTAATAATTTATCATATGCGTGTGTTAGGCCGACTTTTAACTGAATATGTGCGTATTCAATTTTCTTGAAAATGTTACCGGAAAACTTTGCTTCATTATTTTCAAACGTAGAATTACGTCCTATCGATTACTTAGTCCTGTCCAATTCAGAATTAGCCATGTTCAAGTATTCTTGATAAATTTTCAAACTCGATTTTCCTGAAAGCTAGCAGACAATGGAAAGATTCTATTCTATATCATTTGCCTGCTTTTCCACAAGGAATTATGTCGTGCCCGATTTTACATGATATTTGGATGGAACCTGTATACATGTAATGGCTCACGAAAGCATTCGAACACTTATAAGAAATTTTGACGTCTACATTGTGTAAATTGAACGAACCATTTGGAATTTCATTGAAGCTATAATGAAACGCGATTGTCATAATGATACCGTTCAAGTTCAAAACTAATCTGAAAACATATATAGAAGTTACGACAGGTGTATCCAATTCTATATAATTACCAGAGAAAACACGTTACTAAGAGGAGCGACTATTATACAGCATATTGAAGGATTTAAAAAAAGAATTTATTATAATTTAAATCGACGCCAGAGAAAGAGACTTGACGTAAACAATTTTGATATTGGCAATTATTTTGAGCTGGTGAAATTTAATGCCGTGTTGTGAGTTTGAATTCAAGGAACTCGATACCGACAACCCTTGATTTCAATGACCTGATATCGATCTGCTTACGTACAGAATTATAGCATTTCCTGACTCAACAATGGCCTACACTCTGTTTTACTTTGTATTTTTAATAATTGCTTTGAAAATTGTTCGATTTATTGAGTCTGAATTTACAATGAACGCGGCCGGAACACAGTTCCGATTTACAAAGCAATAATATCATGAATAATAATAGGGCATTTTTGCAAAATTTTGCCATGGTTAAAATTACAGTTAGTTGACAATCTCGCCAGATAGTATCCCTTTGAAAAGCGACAGCTTTAATGCAAGTAGGTAATATCGATGCGGTCGATAGCGTGCTCGTGTGTAAACCACGCGCTTCACTCGCTAGGAACAATGAAATCATAATTTTATAAAACGGTTTTGCATTTTGAATGGCTCCGAATGAAGAGCTACAGTTATTGTTGAACAAACGTTATTCGAGGATTTTGAGTAAATTAAATTGAAATCTCTGCCATACAAAAATACGTACTTAAATATTAATAATTAATTAATTATTCGAGTCAACAATGTATTCGACAATTGCATAAGTTCTTCGTTCTATGATTTTCTGATAAGATCCACAAATTTTATGGATTTATCTCGTTTTATCCTCTCTTTAGATCTAAATACGTATCGATAGTAGTTAATACAATATTATACATATTTGACGAGCATAGAAATTCATTATTTATTATTCATTAACCTATCCTTGCTAATGAAATCTCATTTTGTGAATTTATCTTATTTCACGCTATCTCTAAATCTGCATACGTAATAACAGTAGTTCGAGTGAATAATATATTCGACAAATACATACATCCCTTATCTTATAGCCCATCTACAATGAAATCCCAAAATTTCACACCGTCTGTAAATCATTTAAAATCCAACCCAAATCTTAAAAATATTGAACGTATAAGGTAAACAATAAATTGTTTGTAGTTAAAACAATTTTATACGCTCCAAATGATATAAATTCAGATCGATTAATTTGATTAATTGGTATAGATGGAGCTTCGTCTCGTTCTATATCAGCAACTTCGACGATATTTATATTACTATTCGTTTAAATTAATTAATCGTTTCATTTTTACCAATAATTGCTGGCTTTATGCATTTCTACTATGGCAAATATTATACCGATGCTGAACAGTAGTTACTAATCTTTTATGTGCAATGCCATACTTTGAGAAATTGCCGATAAATTTATTGTCGAATGAATTCAAAGGGGATATATTCGATTAACGATGCTACATTAAATCGATATTTTCCATTTAACCGAATTTACATTGAAATGGATCTTCGGATCGCGAGTATATTTTCGATTCTTCATCGAATACCTCCACGTTAAACGATTCCCTTCCTTCTCCTCGTCTTTCTATACTTATGAAAGGTTGAAGTACGCAATTTCGAATCACAATTCCTTCAAAAATCCGGCGAACGTGGCTGGGGCCAACCATCCGCACTGATAAGGTCGTTTTCCAGGCGAACGATCAAGCGTCCGCATGGCGGTTTCGAGAAGCGAGCGCAGACTGCCCTCGGTATCCAATTATAACACGCGCATGGCGTGTCTACCGTTCGATAAATAGGCTTTGTTGTATCACGCGGATCCTCCCGAGGAGCGACGACGTCGTTAATTATTATTTATTGGCGAGTTATTGGACGCTAATGACTAGCCGCCTACCACACAGAAATCAGTTGACGTACGAGTCAACTTTTTGGAGAAATTATATTCGAAATGTGTTCAGGGCTGCTACACTTGGCGAAACATATTTTATGAGCGTAATTAAAGAAATTATGAACGTTTTACGAACTTAATTATAGAGAATTTCATCTCTGTAGAAATTTGTTTCGTCCATTAGATTTTACAATAAGCGGTTTACTTCGAATATTTTATATATTTTTCCATAATATTATATACATCCTACATATGTTTACAATTTTTCCATAAATAAGCATCCATAGCCTGTTTGTCTTCTTGCGGTCTATTCATCCTTCGCAAATAAATGAATCATTCAGTCAAGACATTGTGAAAAAAATTTCCTGAAAAATGTCTGAAATGGAGCTGAGCAATGCTACAACGTCAATTTTAATATAGCGCTTTACGGTCCTGACTAGCCAATATGTGTCGTATAGTAAAAGAAAACTAATTGATATGACAGAATATTGGGTTAATAAATGGTGTCCAAATTTCCGGACAGTGATTCGAGGTTTCTAAATAGATTTGGTTGCGATCAATATCTGTTACCGTCACGTGAAAACATATGGTGTCCAGTCGTTATTAATATATCTCAATTAGTAACTGTCAGGGTTGCACAACCTGGCCGATATCGTTATTATATTCCAGGTCGCACCTTCATCTTTGCCGTTCGTGTTATTGTTATTGCCGCCGCAACCTAATCGCGCGATATTATGCTACCCTCGTGAATGTGTGCATATATCACGGAGTATTAAACGCGCTCTGTGTTGAGATCGAATTTAAGCGCCCGAACTCGCGTGCTCTTGAAATTCTAACTACGTGCAGCCAATCCCACGCGTGTTGCTTTTCGCAACAGCGCTTTCATTTATTTCCCTCTAAGATGCTCAACGATATTGTCGAGATTTAATGATAGCAAATGAATGCAGGTTCGTTGCGTGTAATCCGTGTTAATTGTCCGAGATTTAGATTCTAAGTTTTATAAACATCTTATGATCGTTAATAAGTTAATAAGTATTTTAATCGCTCAACGTATGTAATCGTCATCATCTTTTCGAATTCCAGAGCCACGATTTTATGCTATAGATATGACTGCAATGTCTATATGTCTTATAAACAATAATTTATACATCCATTTGTATTGCTAGTTATTTTCCTATTATAGAAATGATTCATCATTTTCATAGATAAATTCAGAAAAGCGATGGACCACTTATTTGGAAAATGGAAGATTCGGTTTCAAAAGCTGCATCAGAGAGAGCCACTCTCCTGATTTCTTTTCCTCTTGCATCTTCAATCTCATCTCATTACTATCCCATCTTATCTTAGGTTTGGAAAATCTTCCGATTTTTTAGTCACCATCATTCCATCCTGTCTATCTTCAGCCCTATATAATAAATTGTATTTGAGATTGTTTATTGTAAATTAGCAGTAAAAGAAGAACTTCGAATGAATCAGTCTAAGTGTATTTTGACAACGCCTATATAATTTATTGCATAATTTTTAATGTAATTATTTTAATATAATTTAAAACTAGAGGAAAAGAGAATATAAGTATGTTATAATGCACTGCGCGAAAAATGCATACCTAGAGCTTGAATTTCACACCGTGATGTTAATATCACATCATATCCAGCTGTACTTTATATTCCTCAATTGTTTCTAATCTTAGGTTTGGAAAATCTTATCTTATCTTAGGTTTGGAAAATCTTCCGATTTTTTAGTCACCATCATTCCATCCTGTCTATCTTCAGCCCTATATAATAAATTGTATTTGAGATTGTTTATTGTAAATTAGCAGTAAAAGAAGAACTTCGAATGAATCAGTCTAAGTGTATTTTGACAACGCCTATATAATTTATTGCATAATTTTTAATGTAATTATTTTAATATAATTTAAAACTAGAGGAAAAGAGAATATAAGTATGTTATAATGCACTGCGCGAAAAATGCATACCTAGAGCTTGAATTTCACACCGTGATGTTAATATCACATCATATCCAGCTGTACTTTATATTCCTCAATTGTTTCTAATACATTTAACCATACATAATCTTGCTACAAACTATTCACTCTATTTTATACCCGTATGTTTTCACCCCTCCGAAGATAGTTCGCTAAAAATGTGTTTACAATTAAAATCTACGGAGAACAATCGCGCGTAAACGTAACAATAAAAAGATATCGTCTTTTCTTTTCTCACAGATTGAAACTCGGTGCTGATTGCATTAAAAACAGCATAAAAATCAATTCTTCTAAAAGTCAATACCTGTAACGACAAACGATGCGCAGGGTATGAAAACAATTCGGTACAACGAAAGGAACAACGTCAAACGCTAATTGGATCCAGACGATCCGGAAGCATCGAGCCACAAAGAATTAACCAACTACGAGAGCTCTCGTGGCACGATATTCCGCGCTCTCGATGCGAGAATAGCAAGTATTAGAGCTATTACTTGTCCTCACGTTCGTCAAAATCGAGACTGTGTAACGTAGTTTCATCGTTGTTCCCGTTACGTTGAGTGTATCTTGAATCAAAACGGGTTACGTCAGCTACAAGCTTACACACAGGAACTGGTAAAAGCTGTGTATACGTGACGTGGAGACAAGGTTTCCTACGCATATCGTGAATACATATCGTCGTTTGTAATAGGATCGCTCTATACCTGGATATAATACGATTGAAAACATTTTATGGTTAGCAATATTAGGATAGATGACACTAGGCATTTGGAATCTTCTCAATAGAAAAATTGATTGTTTCCTGGAAAATAATAGGTTTCAACGAGAATTTCGATAATTTTAGTTTAGAAAATATGGAAATGTTCTGCATAATTTGAAAACTTTATTTGAAACTCTATTTGAAAAATGCATGTAAAATTCGGGCTTCAATTTTAACGTATTACAAGTAAAATCTGGCTCCATTAAATATGTGCAAAAAGGGCGAACATAAAATTTCGAAATTCAGTAACAAGTTCAAGTTTTTAAAAATTCTTACCAATATCTAAAATAGTTTAATTAACATCTCCTTCGATGATCGATCTGCCTTGGAAAGTAGCGCGTGAGAACTTTTTGTCAACGAAATAAAATACACTAGGACCCTAAAGCGCTTTTAATCCTAATCGAAGCATCCCCTGTCTTTCGTTATTACTTTTTTCTCAAAGGATAACACTATTGATAGGTTGAAACACGAACGATAACGTTCCACGTGTCGATTTATCCGTCGTGTCATTCCCGTTTAATAAATATCACGTTTCACGTGGCAACGTTCTCTAGAAAGATGAAACCAGCTTCGATCTCGACCAATCTCGTTGATTCAACGTAGTTTTTCGTCGCGTTCTAGTTTCTCTATGATAGCTAATCGACACCTTCGTCGACTGTATATACATCCATTTTTCGCAAGCGTTAGAACGTTAGCTGGTTTCATTCAAAATGTGGCGATTAATCCAAATCATTAAGGAAATTAATCAAAGTTAATGATTTTTTGTATTGGTTGAAGATTGCGATCCGATAAATATA
The DNA here is from genome assembly GCF_024516045.1 of Bombus affinis. Classification (NCBI taxonomy): domain Eukaryota; kingdom Metazoa; phylum Arthropoda; class Insecta; order Hymenoptera; family Apidae; genus Bombus; species Bombus affinis. The sequence continues at coordinate 3,336,146 of NC_066354.1, forward strand.
GCAAAATTAGTGGAAACTATATATTTGAAAGAGTTGCAGCGATATAGTAAATTATAATAGTTATATGTTTCCTAGCGTTCTATATAAATTGTATATAAATTTTATATATCCTTTTTATATATCCTATATAAATTTTTAGATTAGTTTCAAGTATCAGTATAATCACGATAATCGAGTGTTCATAGAACTTGGAAATGTTTCATATAACGCACGCAATATAGGTACATATGACTAAAAGTTTTTTACAGTAAATATTCAAATTCTCGCGTAACCCAATGTATATAGCCCGGTATTTTATTGATACACCAGGAAAATCCATTTTCCATAGTGCGAGCTATCTCGCAGGGAAATTTATACATGTGCCGACCACGGCTATTAATTAAAATTACAATCGAGTCGCGTCACTTATGAAAACCGGTCGAGAGGTAAACAAATAATCGAAAACTAATATCGAATGAAAATCGAAGGGGAGAATCGATGTACTTTCGCCGATTTCGAATTTAATTTATGGTCGGACGCATTTGCCAAGCTGAGCCGATTGTGAGAGCCATCACCCTCTTTCAGGGCGCTTCCACTTTTTTAATATATCAGTCACGTAATGAAGGTTGAAATAAAAATTATGAGAGATGAAAAAATATTCCGCAGAGTATTGATTTTTAGTTTTCCTCGTGTCAGAATTGGTTCAGTCAGTATATTATTAAAAATTTTTCTACTTGTCGTTCTTTGATGCGTTAAATTACGTTCGAATTGTGTTTGTTTGAAATTTACATATCATAAGAACATTGTGTACAACAATTATGCAATTTCCAGTTTCCAGATAAACCGATAAATATAACTTGTTGTTGATTTGAAAATATTTCATCAAAGTGAAACCCAACCAAGCTGATGGAAAACTGATCGACAATATCGAGGTTAATATTTCATTTTGAAAAATTATACGTTTAGAAATTTTCAGTATCCGATACATTTTTTCGTATAACGCTGTTAATTCTAATTTTAGACTCTGCTATTAATTTATAAGGTTAATCGTGTGGTTACTATGCAAATCAATTATCGAATATTTCATAATATTAAAATACCCGAGTTATAAAAAGGCAATAAATTTCATGTATAAGAGTTGATTGAACCATTTTACAATAATACCGTTATATCGTAATATCGTTATATAAAAACAATGGATTTTATGTACGAGGGTTGGCTGAAGAATTTTGTCGCAGAATCGACAACGAACGTTTTACGGTCTACGCGTGAGCCAAGAACAATTTCATTTAACGCGACGCGACAATTTTGCGTTACAGCAAAAGTAATTAGCAGTGTCCATATAATAGTAACAATCTAATGTGTCCCTTTAAATAGCGGTAACCGCGAATCCTTGAACCGCACCAGAGTCGATCGACTCCACATTCGCGACAAATATTTGCGCAGCGATGCTTCCGTATTTATTATAAAACGGTGTGAATTTTAACGCTCGTTTATGAATTCGATCGCAAAGTTTCGAACTAACCGTGAGATCAATAAATTTTACACCAACGCGCTTCACAGACTGTTTATTCAATTATCGGTAATGATTCCAATGAGCCAACGGTCCAATGAAACGAATTAATTCAGAAACAAGCAGGTATGATAGGTACTTTTATACGAAATATATTCGATTCGACTGCAGAAAATTCTAGAATCTAAATGGATACATTCTCATAACTACAACATTAAACAACAAAATTCAGTAATATAAGCTGACTGCAACAATTACTGTAAATATGCAGATGTATAAATTGTGATTGTAGACAAAACATAACGTTAACACAAAGTTTACCCGCAGCGAATCGAAGAAATAAATCTCGTTCGAGTCAGGTTCCATTAAAACCAATCCTTGTTAAAGCGATTCGTGCGATATCCACGAGTCACCCTGAAGAAATTCAACCATGAAATGAAAAACTTCTCGAAGCACATCGCCATCAGCGGCGACACAAGCTCGAATACGTCTAAACATCGTCCATGCGTCGTTTATCAACGATAAGATCGCGGCATGAAATACCAGCGCGAGAATCTTCGACGAAGATCGAGGAGGTGGTTCGGTGCTGACGATTAACAGACGATTATTAAAGCAGCCCCTTATCGCGGTAATTGCGTGGAATAAATCCAGGTAGCGAACGAACAGACGAGCGAACGACGTCGCTGCAATTTTCTGGCTCGGCGAGCCTCCGGATGACGATGGTCTCTCTCTCTCTCTCTCTCTCTCTCTCTCTCTCTCTCTCTCTGCCTCGATCTTTGCTTCCCTTTTTCTCTCGCCCACTCGTTGGCCTATCTCGTCAAATACCAGCAGGGTCTAGACTGTCTCTTAGTCAACACGCGATACGATAATCTTTTTAGCCGGCAGGCCGTTAATCGCAGATCGATTTTGCACCCTTCGAGAGAGCGGTTGCTACATCATGTTTCAAGGGTGAAATAGTATGAGGGTGTGTGGACTCAGGCGAAAATGGCAACAGTCGCGTGGGTAGGACGTGTCACGTCGAATGGGGTTGTAAGTAAATCCGACAAGCTCCTTCTTCGAACAGACCCGATGCTTTTTGCGCGAAGCGTCGATCTTATCGGGCACCTGGGGAGTGATCGATGCTGACACCGCTTGTTTCGTGCACTTTATTGCGTTCCACGGGTGTACAGGCCGATCCGTTTTATCGGAGGTTTCCGAGACTACCGTTTCCCTTGTCCGTCACTAGGTGGAAACCGAGGACTCGATGGTGTTGATAAGAGGGTTCGTTTCTGCGGTTATAGGGCGAGGATTTTGACACCTGGTTGGAATGGTAGTTGATCTGGCAGTTTAGGTGAATTACCTACTAGGTTTTTGATTGTAGCGTTAAATCATATTCAGGGCATGGATAGCAGTTGCGTAAGTTGCATTCGTGACCAGATTAATTTGTATTCTAACCTCGATAACAGCTCTTTAACCTGAGAGGTTATCGAATGCAAAAGGACGTAAAAAATTAAATGTTGTTAGAATATTATAAATTATAGCATATCGAATATGCTCAATATAGATGTTATATCTTAAAAATTAAAGCTTTGCGAAGTGTGCACGAGTTTGTGAATGTTTATCTTGTTATGTTTCAAATATTTTACTATATTACTGTAATAAAGTTTATTATTTTATTGTTTTTGTGTTGAATATATTCTATAATATTAGCCTGCGTATAGAAAATAAACCGTTAAATATGAAATTTTCACAGAATTGTTAATCGTAAATATTTTTAAAATGCCAACAGCCGGTATTACGATAGCAAGGTAATAAAAAGTCAAATTTCATGGAAAATAAAAAACAGAAACAAGGAACAAAGTATGTGAATAAGTGAAAATAAATATTAAAATAGATTAAATATTTTGACGGTCGTTCGGTTAATTTCAAAAAGCGTGAAGAACAAAGGGTTGACCCAGGGCTGAAAATCAACTAAATTCGATCAAGCGCGTCACCTTTGAACGATGCTGAAATTAATTAACGTTCATGGAGTCATTTACAACGGTTAGATGTAATTTTTCGCCGCCACCCTGCCCGATGGTGCAGGATGGAGGAATACAATGCAGTCCACAGCATCGATAACAATGGTCGATCGCTCGTCGGTTCAGTGTACCATTCGCGGCAACAATCAATCTTGTCAGATGGCTCGTCTCATTGTCTAATAACAATCATTTACGCTGCTGACGCGATTAATCGGCAGCTTAATAATCCCGCAAACACGACTACAACGATCCGAAATCATTAACGCCGCATCACCGTTTAAACGTTCATTCGTCTCTGGCTAAATGAGCTTCTACCGGGTGTCTCTGAAGTACCTATACACCGATATTTCAGAAATATTTCATTATAGAAAGCTGATAATTGACACACAAAAATATCTTGTTACACGAAATACGAAAATTTTGAAATATTTCACTGCTTCGTGGTAAACTGGATTATTTATGTTCAGCTGACATTTTTTATTGTTTCTGACCTTTAAAAAATCTAAACAAAATTTCCAGAACCCTTTTCCACGTTTTCACTATGATATTAAAGTCGAGTCAAATGCGTAAAACCTTTTCTAATAAGAGTGAGAATTCTTGTTGGAGAGAGTGAAGAGTGAATTATTAAAAACTCAGTTCGTGTACGAAGGGCCAATACTATTGAATCGATCTTGTTTACGGATACTTCAAAACATCTTAAATCAGAATGCTGTTAAGTAGAATCTAATGGGAATTTTATTTGGTTACGAGAAAAAAATCGCAATTCGATATGGTTTCGTAATTTCGGTCACCATACAAGGAATTAAGGAATCATTATGGAATAAAATTATTTGCTATCGATCAAATGATATAGCAACAAAATCGAATAATGATTACATTCTAATTAAATGTTATAAATTTTAAGACACGAGAAAGTATTAATTTGCTGAACCACACGCAAAGTGTATTTATGTACGTTCTAATGTGAGCATTTCCAGTGAAGTAGCAAGAAAATCATAGTCATAGAAGTTTAAACCGAAATGTTCGTGAAACTGCGTCTACGCGACTGGTTGGCATTCCACAAATGCGGCCATGTTTGCACGAAATTATTTCGCGTTCAAGTTCTGGGGACATGGTGTATAATCGAGTAGAGCGATGATCAATTTGCACAGGGAAACATTTTCATTTTCACATCTTTCCTGGCAACACATGTCGCGATAATATTTCCAGTCCGCGTACGCTAATGGCCCGATCGATTTTCCAATCCTTTTTAATACATAAATCATTGGCGTTCAACCCGGCTGACGATGTATCGCTACAAAATGCACTCTTTGTCTTCTTTAATCTAGCGATCATATTTTCCACTTTTGTTTGCCCGTGCTGATCACCCATTGTTTCACACGGCTGTTTATTCGCCTCATTTGCTCGACTGCCGAATTGCAAGCTTGATCTAATGCTTCCAAAAACGTTTAACCTCGTTGAATTACGACCCATTTCCTTTTTATCGAATTTCCAGTTTAAAATATTTACGAACCTGTGAATTTCCTTTTCCATAAACAAAACTTTCAAAGCGACGTAAATGTTAAAGTTGCATTGAATTTAATTGGAAAGTTTACTTAACGAGGGTCTTCGGATTTTTACGATCAACGGGGAAAAGCTTTGGCTGATTAATAAAATTTAAATTTAAATGTCCAATGAAACGAGTAAATCAAAAAAGGTGAAATTGATCAGTTTGGATTGAAATTATATAAAGATCCGAATATTGACTCCGTTTGATACGTAACATCGTTCCAAACGAACGATAAAATATATAATGACGATTGTAAAAGGCGACGTGGTCTTGCGAGGACATTTTCCCACTGACAAGAACAAACGCGTCCCGATCAATGGACTCTAATTATCGAGCGATTCCAGGCCGATCACGTATGCGGTTGAGATTGGATGGCATTGTCGAACATGCGTTCTTGCATTCGACACGTGCTCCTATCATCTTTTCGCTCGACCGGCATTAAGCGACGTCGCTAGACGATGCGCTGCCTTCGCTGCTGATGGCGTTATCTCAATATTCAATGGTGATTCGCCGTCAGTTCGACGTTCCCTGTTCTTTCGCTCGAATAAAACCAGCCCAATTTCGTGCAATTAATTTTCGATATTAGACTCTGTTTCTAAGTAGATAAATCGCATTTTAGATTTTATGAATTATATTTTGTGAGCGGAGTAGATTCTTTCTCATTTGAAGTTGGTGAAAAACGATTGACTAGGTTCGTTCAAAGTTTCTAATAAGTAGATGCTTGCTTGTTTAAGATTCGTGAGAAAAGATTAGGTTAAAGAAGGAAAAAGAGAAATTTATTTAAAGTTGATTTGTTTTTTACCCAAAGTTGCAGATAAATAGATTCTTTTATATTTAAAAATGACAAGGAAAATTGAGTTGATTTAATGTTATAGTGTCTCGTATTGCATAAATTATAGACCCTGCCTATGACGTGCAAATAGTTGAATTCACTAGCTGAGTTACAACGTAATTATTTCAGTATCAAAAATTAACAATCTAAAATACGAATATATTATGATTAAATAAAAATCGATTTGTTTGCTGGAAACATTTCTCTTCATACCTTGCATAAAAGAACCAACCGTCAAAGGTTAATACGACAAGTGGATGTATATTAAATAATTGTGTTATTTATTATATTTCACACCTGAATATGACCATAATTTTTTTAAAAAACCTTGACACATTAGCTTATAATGAATTTAAGAATATTGCTGAATTTCATAATTAAATTTCGTAATTTCTTACTCATAAAATTAAATCTTTCTTCTTGCTGTTTCACTGCTGTTTCTAATATTTACCAATCCCCATATTTATATCGAGTTTAGTTTAAATTAAGTTTAAATCTTTCGTCGAAATTACGTAATATCACGATATAAATCATTCTTTACAATTTCTACTGTTCATAGCATACTTAATTGCTACCATTAAACTTCGAAGTAATTTTTCTCAATTTCATTTCTCACTGAACTGTTTCCTTCCTGTATAACTCGGGCCAATTAAAGATTGAACCCCACGTTTCCGTACAAGTCTATCCAAGAACAAATTTAAATTTCCTACATCTGCGTGCACTCGTCGAATTAAGGAAATTAAAGCCTCGTTTGTCTCGATATTTTCATACAGAATCACAGAAAGGTATGACTGTGAATACTATCTGCTTTTAAGAAGATTTCTTGTCATGAATAATTAAAATATTCGTATGATTTCGTTCTATGAATTGAGATTTGAAGAAAGTGGCATGTAAGTTGCTGGAGACATGAATTATTATTAGCATTTGGAGAAAATCGAACACTTAAACAAGTTTCTAATGTGCAAAAGAAGAAACAAATAAAGAAACTGTTACGATTCCATTCGAAGAACTTGTTTTTAAAAGCGATGATTCGACAATTCTTGAATAACAAAACTAATTCATCGCTAATTGTCAATATTATTATATATTTCTATACTATTTGTTTCAACCGTTCGCGGAGAGGCGCGATCGCGAGATAACGCGTCAACGAGAGTCGTAAATTCTCATTACGATTAAACAATCGACGCCACGAACTGATTGATCCCCTATTTCTATTGCGAGAATAGAGTTGTGGTTAGGTTTGAGTGCATACGAACAACTACACTGGATTGGTTAATAAAAGTTTAATAAAAATAACGAAGCAACAAGTTCAGTCAACGATCAACAATTAAAAACGAAAATATAACAGTCAAGGTTTGGTTAATGGTTTGCTTATAACGAGACCTGTCGCACTTCGCAGCTTGAGATAGACGTTAGGCGTTAGATTTGATTCAATGTGTAACGTTCGACGCGTCACAAGGAACTGTTCGTCTTTAGATGATTTCTTTGTCTCATTTTTAAGACGACCCCCACTATACTTAGGTCACGCCACCGTTCGCGCCTATGATCACGTATGTTTGTTCTTGCGTGGAAAACGTAACGGACAAAATTCGACGTTTCGAGAGCTCGCTGCTTGGCGACAACTATGCGCTCGTCGATACATTGTATATGATCCGGCAGTCAGATAAGACGATCAGCCTGCGACATTGTAGGGCCGCGAGCGACGGTTAGAAAATACAGCCTGTGGTAAGCCTCGTGGCGTAACACTATTATTATTTATATATACACAGAATTATTATATACTATAATATGTGTTCTTCAAATGATTCAGAGTTCTATTTGCACCAACCCAATAGCTCATTACGGCGGACATAAAATTTCAAGAAATTTCGTATGACACGCACATATTGATAAGAGCTTCCTAATTGTTCGCGAGACATTGCAGAACATGAACGATATTGGTCTCGAGGCTCTTAATCTCTGACGCGGGAATATAGACGCAAACGAGAAAATAAGAACACGGCGTGTAGTCAATCTCGATTCGCAACGAATCTCGCATTTCCGGCAAGATAATTATTTTAATTGCATTCGGTTAACGACCTCCCTCCATCCTCGTCCGTGTTTCCGGTTCCGGCCGTTTGTCCCTTTTACAAGCGGCGCGCCATCGGAAATACCGCGTTTCTTTGTCCGCGTATATGCTTTTAATTACGCGAAATCAGAAAAATGTTCCTAATTAAACGCGTATTGTGGAACGGCAGCGGACCCCTTCATTGATTTTATTTATCGCGCTCTTGTTGTTCAACGTCGAATCAACCGGCTGCAATCGATATTGGCAAATGTCAACTCGTTACTCGAAATACAGGGGGAAAGCGGTTCTTTTAATTAATTTCGCGGATGCGAAGTTAATTTCGATTTGTACTCTCTATTGCTAGAGAGTTTAAACGAAATTTTCTTCTTACTTCAAAACCTTTAAATATGTTGTTGTGCGTTTTATTGTTTTAATAATGCGTTTACTGGATACGAATATCGTGGTAAATTTTTCCCTTTCTTTCACATTGATTCATTCGTCAGAAATATATTAAAAATGAATTTCGGGTGTTATTTTCGTTTTTACTCATCAGCTCTTTAAAACTTAAGGATTTCTATATATGATCAATTACCGACTTGTAATATTTATTTTTTGGGACTAAAAGTTTCTTTTCTTGAAAAAAACAGAAAGGATTATAAATAGACGGCAGATTTTCATACATTCATGGAACATTCAAAAATGCAAAGAATGCTCGTATATAAAATATTAAAAGTACAGTGCGCATTATAATTGTATTCGTTAAAATATGAATTTGCGTGAACATTCGCAGCCTGGTTATAAATTTATTTACACAGCCTCCTTTCCACTTTTCTCTCGTGTCAAAAACAAAACTAAATAAAGATTTTCACAACACCAATGTCGCTTATCGATTTCCATGGATCGGATGCATTACTTCTCATTCGATTCCCGTATAGCAAGAATTATATCAAGCTTAACCTAATCAATCTACTTAACTGACCTAGATTACCTATCAAAACAGTCATATCATCACGTTCGTACATTATTATTCGAGCACATAATTATTTACCTATGACAAAGGATCGTTAGCCAGAATGGCAGTCGGCGAAATAATTATTCCGCAATGAGATAATGACCATTTTGCGGGATAATGTCGGTGAATCGTCTCTCGGGCCGATTCTCCATTCCACGTTCGAGGTAATTCGTTAAGTCTCGTTTCAATCCCAGTTTGGCGTGTCACTCGATCTCTGATTACGTCGAACGAGAGAGATAAAGAGAGAGAGAGAAAGAGAGAATTAGCAGAGGGCGATATCTATCAGTTTCGAATCGGTTCGGACAGAATCAAGATCGAGTTGCTATTATCAGGTGGAAAAGCGATAAGAGATGGTAAAGCTTGTCTACCAATTAACGCGAGTCCCGCGAGTGGGCTTAAGTAAAATTAACGGCTCGATAAGTTTTCGAGAGTCGCGGACTCGATATAGTTTTCCTCGCGTTAATACGTACTCGTTCTCAAGAGGGATCATCCTGACAAAAAGAAAAGCACTTTTAATCACCGTCTCTTGATTCAACCTCCGTTAATGATCGTCGAAAGTTCCAGAATATGACACTTCGTCGCGATAATTTTCCGTTTCGACGTATGTGTTTCGTCTGGCGTGTGTAAAACCTACTTTACGAACATGTTGAATCTCCAAGGGATGTGTAAATTCGACCAATCGCGGGGAGACGCAATTGCGAGGAAACACGTCAACGGGAGTCGTAAATTCCCGTTACGATTATAATAATCGACGCCGCGAGTAGATCGATCCCCTGATTTCCGTTAAGACAATAGGGGTGGTTGAAATAATATAACTCCGTGATTAACAGTGTTATAACTATATATTTTCTCCAACAACTTCGTCTAATCACACACACTAGTAACGTCGCTGAGTATGAGGATTGCCTTGATCTTGCTTAGATTCTGACTGCCAATCTGATAGATGAAGGCTCTCGTGTCGTAGTAGACATAGCGATTGATCAGATCCGACTTTGACTGAATCGAATCAACAGAATCAACCGAATGACCGAATGACCGAATGAATAGACGTCGACTGCTTGACTTCGGCTGTGTGACTTGAGTGACTTGAATTGACTGACTGACTGACTGGAACAGACTGACTGACTTGAACTGACTTCCTTGTGTGTCTGCCCTTTGGGGATGCGAACCAGTAGAGTTAACCCTCTTGTTGCGTAGAAGGAGTAATAGCAGTAGGAACAAGAGGAGCCGTAAGAGCCGTAGGAACTGTAGGCACTGTGAGAGTTATTGGGACTCTAGACACCGTGAGAGCCGTATGAACTGAATGAACTCTTCGTCGGAACCATAGAAAACTCTCTAGTCGGAGCTATAGGAAACTCTGATGTTCGTTCTGATGTGATTACGGAGGAAAGGTCGGTATGGGCGTCCCATTTAAACGAAGGAAGCTGATTCGTTGTTCATACTTTTCGTTAGGAAAGGTGAGGACAAGGATCCGCGCTACCCATTGGCTAAGACGTTAACGCTTGAAGATGGGAGATGTAAGCACCCCACCGGCATGATTCGTGGGAAAATCCAGACATTTCTATTCTATAAATGCCTGGTTTTCCCTATCATATAATTACCAGCTTTTCCCGTTATAACTACCAGCTTTCTCCGTAATCCTTAAGAACGCTCAATAGACTTGTTTAAGTACTTGTTTAAGTACCAGCTATAAACCCAAAATACTTGCAGGATTCAAGGTTCAAGCAGCAGAACCTTCGTAATAAAAATCAAGGACACACATTCTCAAGTTAAAGACATCAAGGCCGGGGTACCACAAGGAAGCGTCCTAGGCCCAATACTATACACATTATACACGGCGAACATACCAACAACTACCAACAGCACAGTATTGACATTCGCGGACGACACAGCTATACTAGTCAGGCATACTAACCCAGAAACGGCAGTCAAAATACTACAAGAACATATCGTAAAAATAGAAAATTGGCTACAAGAAAAACAATTAAAAGCAAACCCCAATAAATGCAACCATATTACATTCACGCTACGGAAAAAGATACCACCAAACATCCTATTGAACGGTACGCATATAACGCAAACAAAGCATGTCAAATACCTAGGACTCCACTTAGATCAAAAACTTACCTGGAAACTACACATCAAATCAATAGTAGAAAAAATACAGAAAACAAGGAGACAAATGTATTGGCTAACAAGCCGAAAATCCAAACTAAGCACAGAAAATAAAGTAAAAATATATAAAACGATCATAAAACCAATCTGGACGTACGGAATACCACTATGGGGGACGGCAGCAATGAGCCATATAAACAAAATAGAGGTAATACAGGCTAAAATCCTCAGAACAATAGTAAACGGACCTTGGTACGTCAGAAACGAAGATATACGAAGGGACCTGGGAATGCCAACGGTCAAGGAAGAAATCAGCAGATACTCCGAGAAATACAAATCAAGAATAGCAACACACATAAACCGGCTAGCTGCGGAAACATACAAAATCACAAATATGGACAGAAGACTAAAAAGGAAGCACCCAGCAGACCTTATAAAGGACATAACCTAACAAACACGAAGATGGTACCCCGCTGGGGGTAGCCACCAACATGCTAATGTAACCGCTAAAAAATTCCACCAAATGTCCAAATTGGACAAATAGTGAATTTAAATAAATAAATAAAAAAAAAAAAAAAAAAAAAGGATTCAAGGTTCCTGCAAGCTAATGAGACTCGGTTTATGGTGGGCCTTAGGTTTATTGAGGGTTTCTCTAACGACGCTTGGGCCTTGACGGTCAGACATTAAGGTACGTCGCGCGGACCTTTTCACGCGACGTAACAGGATGTAATAGGATTTCAGTGTGCTAGGTGAAATACATGCGAAATTTTGCGAGGTTATAACTATATAAAATAATAAAAAATAAATTAGCAGGTTGTAACATACAATGAATAGATACAAGTTGTAATATGGAATTGTACAAAATGTACAACTTCGTTGTATCAATTTTCTAAATATTTCTTTCCAACAAATATTTCTATTTACTATTAACACGTACTATTTACTATTAACTTTAACACGTATGATACTACAAATAATAATATACAAATTTTGTGTTCTGCTGTTATTTTCCTATATTTTCGAGCTATCGCGGGGAGACGCGGTCGCGAGAAAACGCGTCAACGGGAGTCGTAAATTCGCGATTGTAATAATCGACACCACGAATAGATCGATCCCCTTATTTCGATTAGGATAATAGGGGTGGTTGTTGTAATGTAACACTGCGATTAACAGGGTTATAAAAATGTATAGTTCCAACGCTTAATGCACCAATGAGTTACACCGTTACGTATGATATAAAGGGCGTAGACAGATTTTGAGATACGACACTCTGATAGATGAAGGCCCTCGTGTTGTAATAGAAGTGGCGATTGAACAGACTGAACAAACTAGCTCTTTGCTCTTATGCAATTACGGAGGAAAGCTCGGTGTGGGTGTGGTTTTGGAGCGAAGAAAACGGATTCGTTGCTCACACTTTTCGTTAGTAAGGTGAGAACAACGATCTGCGATATCCATTGGTTAGTCGATAGTAATGAGTGATGAGAGGGTACGGAACCTCCTACCAATGTTGCTAGTTGATGTCTTTGTTTAAGGGAAAACCCGGATTTTCCCTTAGGTACATCTCCGCTTTTTGCGTTAGGCCACTACCCGCTTTCTCCGTAATTCTTAAGAGCGCATAGTAAACCTAAAGACCTTTCTAAAAACCAGCCGAAAACACTTCTAGGATCAGAAAGTCTTTCCGGGCAAACAGATTGACTTAAACCATATGTGAGAACAATGAATTTAGAAGTTTATAGTGGATCCTTGGGCCTATTGAGAGTCGGAAAGACGGCACGTAGACCGTTGGCTGTCAAGCAACGCGGCTTAAACAATAGAACCTTTGTAGTAAAAATAAATGATGCATATTCTGAAATTAAGGATATCAAGGCAGGAGTACCGCAAGTCCTAGGACCAATACTATACACACTATATGGCAGACATACCAACAACTGTCAACAGCAAAATATTAGGTCATCCCATAAGTTCGTGCCGACTGTTCCGCCGCGCAACATATCTGCACTCCATCCCGCGCGGCTTGACAGCCAACGGTCTACGTGCCGTCCTTCGAACCTTCCATAGCCCCAAGGACCCACCATAAAGTCGAAATCCTAACTGCATTGTTCGCACATATGGTTTGAGTCAATCTGTTTGCCAGAAAAGACTTTCTAATTCTAGAAGTTTTTTCAGCTGGTTTTTTAGAAGGGTCCTTGGGTTTATTACGTGCTCTTAAGAATTGCGGAGAAAGCGGGTAGTAGCCTAACGAAAAAAGCGGAGATCTACCTAACGGAAAATCTGAGTTTCCCTATAAACAATGTCGCCTAGGACCCAAGTTGGTAGGAGGCTTCTTCCTCCTATCTTCCTTCCTAACATTGGTCATAACCAATCGGCATCGCGGATCATTGCTCTCACTTTCCTTTCGTTCAAAGGGCACACCGAGCTTTCCTACGTACTCACATCAGAATAAACTTTAGAGTTTCATCATCTTTCACGGTGCCTAGAGTTCCTGCAATCCCTATAACTCTCACCGTTCCTACATCTCTAAGAGTTCCATCGTCTCTCACGGTGCCTAGAGTCTCCTATGGCTCTCACAGTATCCAGAAGTCCGACAGCTTCTACAGCTCTCACGGGCCTAGAGCTCCTATAGCTCTCATTCTCTCTCCTAAGAATAATCTTTCTCTTCGTTATCTGTATCTTAAACAACGGCGTTATTACCTTGTGTGATTGTATAAAGTGTTGGAAATATATTTTTTTATAACGCTATGACTTTCAGTGTTATACCACAACAACTACCCCTATTATCCTAACCGAAATACGGGGATCGAACTATTCGTGGTGTCGATTATTCTAATCGTAACGGGAATTTACGACTCCCGTTGACGCGTACTCTAACGACCGCGTCTCCCCGCGATAGCTCGAAAATACAACAACACTTTTTAGTAGGTAAAAAATTTGAAAATATTGACATTCTCAAAAATAGCTTAGAAAATTATTTTAAAGGAAAACAAGAGAACTTTTATCGAGACGGAATAATGGCCCTACCAGAAAAATGGGAAGAAGTTGTACAACAAGAGGGGGATTACATTTTTTCATGAAACTGAAAGGTATGTAAACAATCTTAACATATATAACCGCTCGAAAAAAGGCACGATCTTGTGGGATGACCTAACACTAACGTTTGCGGACGATACGGCTATACTAGTGAGGCACGCAAATCCAGAAACGGCTTCCGCACTACTATAAGAACACATTACAAAAATAGAAAAGTGGTTGCAAAACAAACAAATAAAAGTGAACACCAGTAAGTGCAACCACATAACATTTACACTTAGAAAAGGAAAAACACCAGATATCCAACTGAACGGCGCCCACATAGCACAAACAAAGCAAGTCAAGTATCTAGGAATACATTTAGACACACACCTTACACGGGAGCATCACATAAAATCAATAATAAACAGAATACGTGGAGAAAGGAAGCAGATGTACTGGTTAACCAAAAAAAAAATCTAAATTAAGCATAATGAATAAACTAAATATATACAAAACAATAATCAAACCAATTTGGACATACGGAGTCCCACTATGGGGGACGGCAGCAATGAGTCACATAAATAAAATAGAAACAGAACAAGCAAAAATTTTAAAGACAATAGTTAACGCTCCATGGTACGTCAGAAATGAAGACTTACGTAAAGATTTAAAAATTCCAACAGTTAAAGAGGAAATCGCCACACATGCAAAAAAGTATAAAAAAAGACTTGTAACACGCCCAAATCAGCTGGTTGCTGAAACGAATAAAACCATAATAGAAAGAAGACTGAAGAAGAAGCATCCCGCAGACCTTACAATAGAAATACAATAAACAACCTGAAAGATGGAACCCCGCTGGGGGTAACCATCCACGTGCTATATTTTTATTCTCTAAGCTATAATATTTTACCAAATGTCCTACAAATTGTAAAATTTAAAAAAAAGAAAAAAAGCAGCGCGGGATGGAGTGCAGATGTCTTGCGCGACATAACATTTTCAAACACAGAATTTCTCTGATCTATAAATATACCTACAGACTGATAAAACATGAATGAAATTATTATACGCGATCATGAACTGCTATTATCGATTCCCGATCGTATGAAGCTATCTGTGTATACTTAGGATTCATTCATACTCATATTTTATTCAAACGCAACTATCCCAAATGGTTATGGTTAGACTCATCCATACTTTCATAAACACTTGTCACTCGTAGCTATAAAATGTATAAGAGTTCATTCCCCTTACAATACCAGGTCTTGCAGTTCGATTTAACTATCGTTTAGTTCATTATTAATGACTAATTATTAGTTAGGTAACGTTTACTTCTACTTTGAAACAACATTCGTCTATTTTGCTACGTTCAAGATTGTCGTTTTTACCTTGTTGGATACTTAATGAAGAACTTCGACTGCTTCAAAGTACACGAATGAAGTTTCTACAGATACCGAGTCGTGGAATCACAATTGGCAAACGTAAAATTTAAATTGGAAATTTTATAGTACTGTAGGGAATCACGAATATGTTTAATGATATTTATAAAGCTCTGGAAAAATACTGCAAAGTATTGTATGCTAAAAGATATTGGTTTATTCAATAATTGGCAAGAAAAAAGATTATAATACAGAACAAATACAATATGTTATCGTTCCTAAAGAAAAATCCTAATCCTAAAAGAGATATACTATATTTCCATCTAAACAAATGTGACATCATCTACAAATGTTTAAAACATCTCCACTTTGGAAAGCTCTTTTTGTTTATCTTCTGTCCAATACGAAATTATACAGCTTTCTTATTATCTATTTTCTATTATAAATAATAATACTAACGTGAATTATGTATGTAATTATATAATTCCAAAATAGTTGAAATTTCCATTGATTCAACGATACGTAGACGTAAAATCGTAATGGAGGCGCGCCTGTTAATACCCAATCGAATTTACAAGCACGATATGCGGTGGCACACGAAGATAGGAAGGAAGGAAGGAAGGAAACGAGGTACGGTCAGTGTCATTTCCGGAACGAATCTACATGGAGGACGGACCGGTGTATGGCGCTGATAATTGCTGCTCTTACGCAATCTGAAAACATGTGAGGCCATTCAAGCCCTCTACCACGTTACGATTAATTTATTCCAGCTATCCCATTCGAAATCGCGATAAATATTGATTCTTCAACTTCTCTTTCACGTTATCGCATTAAAATTATATAGATATTTCATTTATAACACGACGCAATAAACTATTTAACCGATTTCACACGAAACTCCTCGTCATCTTCAATTTTCTCCCGCTAAAGATATTTTACGCGTTAAATAATCACGCATTATTTCCTGTACGTTTACAGATTACACGAAGGGGCAAACTTATTATGGTAATTTCGCTCCAGTTAATTGCGTATTCGGCGCGGAGGGCAAACAACGAGGATGAATCGATAATCTCGATCAAAGTGAAAAGTTTTGTTTATTCACTTTTTCACCTGTCTCGTTAATGCGCTCTTTATTCGTGTCCATAGGACTCTTCACGGATAAATGGGAACCCGTGAAATAGACACGGCCGATCACGATCGGCTGGAATATTAAATCGAATAAGAAATGATCAAATATGGCGATCACGTCCGTGTTGTATCGAGGACCTGTTAATTATTTCGTCTGCTCGTTAACGCGTTACTTTTCGATCCGAATCGTACGGCAGAGCCCGCTGCGTGAAATTCCAATCAATTCCACTGTAGCATGGAGAATTCGATCATTTTAATAATCGTTTAAAATAATGCCATTAATTCGCGGACCACGTATCGAATATCGTTGGTGATCGCAGGGCGACACGATCCTCGTCTACCGAAAGTATCGCCTCCCTTTGATACTCTGGCAAATTATTCAGAGAATTTTGTACATTCTACGTAAATTATAAAAATTAACGAGCTTAATTAATAAAGTACTCAGTGGAAAAATCATACAAACGCATAATCGGTAATAACGTATAAAAGATAACAAAGCAATGGAAAGAACACGAAATAAAAGTATAGAATAATAAATAACAATGCAGAATGGAAACAAAGAATACCTATTAAATATTACACGTTCGATTTTGTACTTTAACACATTCATTGCCAACTACGAGATATCTCGTAGTTAGCGAAGTCTTATTCGGTGTGAATTTTATTCAGTGACGCCAGCTACGAGTTACCTCGTGGCGTTTCTTTCATTTTCAAATTACTATAGCACCTACTAACTCAAATTAGTACTAGTTCAAATTACTGTTAGCACTATATCTGCAACTGATAAGATTTGTCTGGCGGTAAATGGGTTAACCAATTAATTGGCAGGTAAATGATAAATTTGTTTTTAGTCAAACTGGTACCAATTATGAAGCATCGTGTGTCTTCTTTATAAAAATATTAAGTAAAATATGTTCCTATTGTTAATAATTCCCATTTATAATGATCCTCGTATTAATAATAACTGGTAAAGAAATGTTCAAGGTTAATTTGTGATTGTAATGGTAGAATTGCTTGCATTTAATAGAATTCTTCTTCATGGAAGCATAATCAGAATTTAAGTAGAATAATCGAAAGATTCCCGGAAGGAGGTACATCGTGCACGGGGAACTTTCGCCACAAACTTCGGTTTTAAATAAAGTTAATATAAACTTAACCGCAGGGAAGTTTTAGCCGGGAACTTTTATTAACCCCTGAAATATCCATCATCAGTCAAATACCAAACGAGTTCTCAAAGTCGGTAAAACTAGCAATTTGAAATTTCTTTATTCTTTCCTATATTCAATATTTCCAATATTTTCTTATGAAATATCGAATCGTTAATCCTATCTTTTTAGAACTTCTTCTGCAACCTTTTAACCCATCAACTACGAACACCCACGTTTATATATATGACATAAAAAATATGCAAGCATACAAATATCAAATTTCAAAACGCAAGCTAAAGCTAATCATTACCTGGAGACATCCATATTTATACGTTTGACATAAAAATATCAGATATGCGTCGTACAAATACAAATACAAACAGTGTCTCAAACAAGATTAAATCTCGTCCAAAAAATCGCTAGCCATTTCGCAATCCATCAAAAAGGAGAGATCCATTGGAAAACGCATTCTATCATGCTTTAGAATCTTTTCATCGAAATCACATTCGATAATCCCCTAACCCACTCCCCAATGAAAAATACAAAATCCCATTGTCTCACGTATACGCACGTATCGCACACCACGCTTCTCACAGTTATTTTTTCCAACTGTAGTCGTGGATTTATGCCCGTGTACCATCCAACGGGATTAACTTTTTAATTAATCCCGACCGCTGCTTATCGTTATTTCATCCAACCAGGATCCAACCATCGCGTCGAACGAAAAGCTAGCAGAGGGTCGCAGGGAGAGTCGATCATTAAATGAAACCCGCGAATCGATCTGCCTAACAATGTCGAAAAGCCCGCGTAATCCATTTCGGGGACCGATTTCGCGGAATTTCCACGAAACGCGATAATGAAGTTCGCCATTCGCAGTGGAGCACGTCCTAGGAAATAACGCCGCCTGAATCCTTCGTGTCAAAGCTGCCGAATGACCACATATCTCTGGACATCGAATCAAAATCATAAGAATTTCAATTTTCTAGTTACCGTAAATCACGAAAGTATTCAAAGAGATGTAGGAATCTTTCGCGAATATATCGTGCGTATTATACGAAACTCTCGAGGTTTCATTGATACTGCAATGACTATGTAATGATTTTTATCCACGTTTATAGCTCTGTGAACTTAGCTAAAGAAATGGGCGCTAAATAGAAATTTGTTTCATCTTCTAAATATTATAATGAATATCTTGCTTTATATGATTCACGTATTTTCGTACGTTATACGCATTGTGTGCATTTTTTGCACTTTAAAATGCCCATAAATACATAAAAATGTCCTGTCCAGTAATTAATATTATGATTATATTGGAAAAGTTCGAAAGATGTTTAGCGAAATAATGAGAATATAAAATATACAACATGACGGTGCACACAGTGCAAATTGGAAAGGATATGAGCTGTAATGAATGCGAAGGGGAAAAACAGAAATTATTATCATGCATATATGTACGTATACACCGCATTAATTAATAATTAATTAAGTTCGTTATTACGATTCGCTCGTGTTATTCGATTTTAATAGAGAAGTGACAAATATTGCAAATTTTGAGCGATCAGCATTCGATGGTCAGGAACTATGTATTGGATTCGTGAAATGGACTGGATCGATGGTTTCAGGGAACAGATCGATCCTATTATTTCTTGGCCAATTCAAAAAGAATCGTGCGTGATTAAGACCTCGTGGAATGAGGAAGAAAATTGATTTCGAGAGATAATCTTTTGGATGGTGATGGATTTAGCAATGGAAAGGGGTCCAGGTCTGAGGAAAAGGAAGCGAAAGAAGAGGAATAGCTCGTTCGTGAGATTGTCAGAGGTGTTATCTGTGGCGTTAAGTAGCCATCTCTCTGGTAGGGTTGGATACTAAGAATGGCGAGAACTCGGAGATAAGACGGTTCGTTTTTTCGACAGCGATATCAGGGTAATTAGCGAAGATCGTGGCATCCTTGGATAAAAAGAATGATCAGTTTGATGCAATAAGACTTGCGAGATTTGTAAGATTTGTGAGAGTTGTTAGTAGATGATAGATAAAATATTGGAGAATAATGGCTGTGATTTTTGCGATGAAGATCAATCGTATGGGGACTTTCACAGATGAAACAATCAGCAGAATTCTATATTTTAGAATTTTCAATGTTCTAGGAATTCCGAGATAGTGCGAGAATTATTTTGATTCAAGATTCTTCAATCGAAAATTAGTTATCTACATAATAAGCTTATCATAAGCTTATAATGAGCTTATAATACAATGACGCGACACTAAATTTTGTGATATTGAAGTAATTTGCAATATTCGAACCAACTCCTTCTAAATGGTCTCGGAATTATTATTATTCAAGATCACTAGATGGAAAATTCGGATGATTTATTTGCGTAATTCTATAAAAGAGCTCGTGTTCCATTAGATGGCGCAAAGCCGGTGACATTAGACGACTCGTACTACATGTTACGTATTAGCGATGTTACGAGTTACCCTACAGCCTCTGAGATGTTTCCTCCGTGCACATTCTCATTCTGAGACACGTGCACATCATGTCAGCTCAACGCATTAGGAATTATGTACATGCTTTGTCGCCCATACTTTACGTATACATGCATATGTACGCTTGTCACCTTGTAATCCCTCTCTCACATTCTTCACGTCAAAGTTTGTTACAACACGGTGCTACCACCGCTTCAGCCGTATTTAACACTTCAAGAATCAGTTTAAGTTAAATGACCATTAAGAAGTTTGCAAACATGAACTTTTGTGTGGTTTCCTTTTCCTTTATACAAAGGAGAAGGAAATGGCACAATATATGTATACTGTTTTCAACTTTATATTGTTGTATTATGTCACCGTGCAAAGTAGCACTATTCTTGAGAATATAAAGATATAAATATTCGCGAATATGTTTTTCTTCTTTAAACACTATCTTTTTAATATAATATCTATGTGTCTAAAATATTATAGTACAGGTATCCCTCGCATAACAGGGTATTTTTACACGTGGATTCCATCTAACACGATATATTTGTTAGATTAGTTCAATAAATCTTATGAGATACTAATACATATGTGTCAAAAGATACAAAAATACAATAACTATATGTACATATTATTTTCATTAGATATTTTAAAACATTCTCTACTATTATACTATATACTACTTGATAACGAAATAATAATACAGTAACAATTTAATTACACACTCATATTTTTTCTTTGCAAATGAAATTTCAAACAAATGGGCTATGCATTGTTTATTCATACTATAACCTCAAATATTCTGTATTCGCACGTTCAAAAGTCTCGCCTCGTCCAATCTCTCCCACACAACACAACCAATCAATTCACTTACTCAACACGAACTTAATTAATCAAGACACGGAATTAAGAATTCTATAAAGCCACCATAACTCGATTTTAACGTCAACCGAATGACTAAAATGAAAAACGCGACTCGACGTTCGAAGATCGTTCGTCGATGGCTGGAGCACGCGAACACGGTTCGTTCGCATTAATTTTTCGCTCGAGGCGGCGCTCGTGCGCCGATTACGCGATTATTAATTGCGATTATTTATCGTTTGTCGGGATCGATGCACACGTATAACACAAAATATCTTTCCACAAAATCTGACCCGTGTCATGCGACGAAAAAAGGTGTTTGCCGTCTTCGAAGAAACGAGAATATATATAGAGGAGACGATTATGAACACTTGATTTAGTAGAAAAGGCTCGAAGACTGTTCGAAAGATGAAATGGAACTTACATCACATATATTAATATACAACAATATCAGGACTGCTCGACTCGGTAAGTTTAATGCGACTCTATTTATTTGCAATTGTTTAGTGACGTTAAAGTTTGAGATTTGTAGAGCGTCCTCTTCGAAGATACATACTTTCTCTATTAACGTTGCATTATTGTATGTAGATCTACTCGTGAAATGAGTAAAAGTAGAGTGTGTATTCAAATCACTGAAGAAAGTATAATTTTGATAACACAGTTATTTAAACTAGCCATCTCCAACATGACATTGGATTATCCATTTAATTACAATTATCTATAGTTTTAAGTTATTAACATAACCTCTAAATACTATGTATGTATATACATATATTACTATATCCTAAGGATGAAAATAAGCAGAAACAGAATGTACATTTAAATAATTGCAAAATAGAATTTTATTAATATACATAACCACATGAAGCAACCAGTTAAAATATGCTACTGAATAATTCATTTGATTATAACTTTGGTAATATTGTTCATAAATCATGTATTACGTTGAATAATATTATCCTAATATCTGAAATGTACTTGATCCCTATCTGCAAACAATAATATTGGAAGTATGAATATCAACGCGTAATATCATGAATATCAAGCTTTACCACTCTAATCATGATAATTCTCTTACTTCAGTATCGTTACCTATATTAATGGAAACAATAATGTACCGTTAATTGTACACTGTATCGATATGAACATAGCTGCTGGTGGAGAAATAGCTAAGTCGTAAATTATATATATCGAATAATAGGTACCGATTAATATCGTCCATGTATTTACCACAAAATTTCTTGACTACATCCATAACTCATAAGGAAAATTATATTCCCTCTAATATAAGCCATTCTTAATGATTTAATGTAAATTACCAGTTGATGTTTGATAATTACCAATTGAAAGGAAAAGAATTATATCGTCTCGTAAATTCCTCTAAAAGATTTATAAAGAAATCATATATTAAATTGTAATTAAAAATAGTCTGTTAGAAAATGTACGATATTCTATGGAATATTTTCATAAAAATGAAAAGCGCTTATACAAAATTTTCTGCTCAACTGATTTTACGATCTCGCTATATCTCCAGCATTTATAAACATCAATTCGTGCATCGGCTAATCCACGTGAAATAACACCATAAAGAAGACAAGCTTTTCAGAACGAATCTACCCGTAATACTTTGCCATGTGCGTGTCATCGCTAGCATCGTATTCGTTGGTACATTTTCAACGCGTATGTCGTCCGCGCGAAATTACACGCTCGCACGCGAATAGATGCGTGTACCGGCCACCTTTCAACCAGGACAGAACATTACAAAACAATCCCGCGGTTCTCGATTTCATTCTATCCTTTTTTCGCCGCCGCTTTATCTTTTTTTTCACATTCGCGAGAGAAACCGTACAAAATCGGTTCGCGTGTCGCAGGTTGCCGACCCCGCAACACTCTCGTGTTCCGACGTATTAACCCCGAAACTCGCGTAGAATGATACTCGCCAGCTCAATTACCCAGCTGTTTTCTCGCGACAACAGCTTCGATCGCGTAACCATAAGTCGACATCAAAATTTAGAAAAAAACTAGAACCTCGAATTTTTATTCAGATATTATGATGTTATTTTCCATAAAGCCATTAAACACATCATAATTCCGAAAATTAAAAATTTGTTAGCCCACCATAAATTTAGATTTCGAGTCCTTATTTATTATATTATTTTGAACCAAAATATATTTGATAGATACATATTAAATTGTACCAATACCAACGATTTTATACAGAAACTTGTAAGCTGAAAGTGTAAAACTCCTCATATCAATAGTTGCGCCTGCAGAATATAATTTTCGATAATTTTCAGACGATAAATGTAACTAACTGTTTAAGAAAGGATAAGGGGATAACAAGAGCTAAGAAACTTCATTACTGTCCGATCGATCAGCATGTTCGGCTTGAATACGTAAATTATGATGGCCTAAAGTTGACGTCGCGAGTTGAGCTCGAAAGAAAGGTGCTCATACGCAGTCGAACGTCCCAGTGGAGCTCAGAATATGTCAGGAATATATATGATGTCGTCCGTGATGATGACGTTAGAAAAATATCCCTCAGTTGCACTTTTTCAGGTTGATAAAGGTCTATGCTTTAGAAGGTCTATGCTTAGGATGAACATTTCTTTAAAAATTAAGGTAACATTTCTTTAAAAAGATTGGCTAAATTCTAAATGATCGAAGATCTGTGATTGAGAATTTTTCATTCTATATCGTGCAATAGGTATATACCTTATCAAAATAAGAAATACTTTAAGTATTAATTAAGTATTAATCAAATACCTTAATACCTAAATAAGAAAAGAATGGATCTTCTAATTTCTAATACTAATCTTATGAAACGAACAGGGAGAAATCAACGAAGAACAAGGATGTAGTAACAAAAACGCTTTAAAGCATTTTTTCCCTGTCGCTTGTTGGAGTTTCTTTATTCGGCGAATTTCAATTTATAAGACGGGGTAATGCTTTCTAATGCAGCTGGAGGAATGTTGCATTATGCATACGGCTGGCATTAACTTCGTTATCCAATTCAAAGCGTTTCTTTCTTCTGCAGGCGGTTACCGGAGTAACGTATTAGGGTTTAAGAAAATTGTATCTGGGTGAGAGAGGATCTCGCGTAGAGGAATGGACAAAAAATATGAGAATAGCAGTCTAAGTTTAAGGAAAGGAGGCGATCTACGACTATGAGCGTACTCTGCTACTTTCGCCGAATAATTAGTATGTATTTATTAGAGCATATGTGGCATTGTGTTAGCATAAATTTACAAGTTTCGCTCCATTTATTCCCCTGATGTACGGCTCTCATCACCTGAGCCAACTCCTTATTTCGCGGCTGGATATTCGGTATGCTGAGCTCTCAGTTTAATGAATTGAATATTCTTGAAAGTGTTAACCGAGCATCTGTTTCGAAGTTTGAAGAGACGACGGAAACTTTTCGGCGAGAGCAGATAGAGATAGAATTGTCGATATGCGTATTTCCACGAGGGTGGAATCGATAATAATGGAATTTTAGGAGATTTAAGAAGAGTAGCACCTGAGCTTTTAAAGATTGATTACATTATTGATCGAGTTCTCGAATTATTTTTTGTCTCTTTGTTAATTGCATCTACTCATATGGTTTTTTAATCTAATAGGCTTATAATTAGATGCTCGATCATTCCAATGATCCCATACTTGTAACAATTAAGAATATTTAACAAGAATTTAACAAGAAAAATTAAAAGAAAAGTGGTAATTTTCAATATATTATTTGAGCAGAAAGTCTTCTTTCAAACCTTCTTTAAAAAGGTGAATAAGAATAAACTATCTGGAATAAAATTCTGTTCCAATACGCATCTTTTAAGAAGAGATCTAATTCACGACCAAGAACCATCAAAGTCAAATTTTCGTTCCTAATAATAGGTGCGCGAGAAAAATGTAATAGCGACGGTTTAACATTCCGCAAAAGGGAAGCTAAACCTCATCAGGCCGTTAAGCACTTTCCCAAAATGGAAACGATCAAAATAACCAGGTAATGGTGTCCCTTAACCTCTAACCGGTTTAACCTGCATGTAAAATGCATTCAATAGCCGAACTGCAACGGTCGGTATGTGTCGGTGAATGGGCTGCTGTTTCGTACGAATATTCGTAGGAGGACGTAGGCGCTCGTAATAGCTGCTAAATTACGACCCTATCCTCGAAAAATGGACAGGATCGTTTAAACGGAACTTCTGTTATCGTGAATTCGCAGAATCGCGATTATCTCGCCTAAGTTTTCCACAATTCGCTATTCGATAAACGAAATAGAGGATAAAATGAAAACGCTCGGAGACACTAATCACCTGTAAACACTGGGATGAATGCAATAGGATGGAACAATAAATCCATTAATCAGCCTACATTCCCGTAACTTGAGAATGAGATTAACCGATTGTCCCAAGCGGCATTAAAGGAACTTAAATATTTAAATTAATTCATCGAACCGATAGTTTTCCATTTCTTTTTTATTCGCATGAGACTAGTGAAGCACCCGTGCGTTTTCGAAACATCGCGGTTCGAAATTATGCTGGAAATGATATTAACGCGAGATTGACGCAATTAAAATGCAAAACGCATTTCCTGAGCTCTAAATGAGATACAAATAAAAACGATTGCAGGCGAAAAGGTGGCGGTGACAGATAGTACCGTTTCATGGGAGGGGAACGGTGCTAAAGAAAGCTGCAAAAAAGAAATTGCATTCATGATTCGGTCGCTGTTGGCGAATATATATTTCCACGAAGCTTTTCGTCGGGTTCTAGACCGCTTAAGAAATTAAAAAAGAAAAAAAGTAAAAAGAAGTAAAAAGGATGGGGAGAGGAGGAAAAGGCATACGTCATGAATATTCATGCGTTAATGCGGCATGCGTAATGATGAGAAAGTTGTTCACCATTGCCGTGCTTTCCGCGAGGAGATATGCGCCTGGTGTATACGTGCCCACTTCACGCGCGTTCGGCTGAAGTGCCACTATAAACTGATATACGAGCGTCATAGTCACGCTTGCTTGCGGACCGGATATTAAAAAATGCCTTTAACGCGAAATTCTTCCTTTCGATATGGCGAAAACGCGAATTTCCTTCGTGTGGTGTTTGTTTGACCAGCTGAGTCCCGATTAAGGGTTGGTTACGTCAAGAATAGCTTGATACATTGAGAAAGTGGATTAAAATCGTGCAGACGAAGTAAAAGATTCGATGGTGAGGATCAAAGAACTCAGAAATTCATATATCATGTACCAGAGACTCAAATCAGTGAAAGCTTACTCGTTAATGACGAGGAAAATTTAGAAATTTTTACACGAACAACAATAGATTGATAAGATCCAACAATACGGTCATTAATGATAGAAAAATTCAAGAAATTGGAAACTTCATTATGAGAAGAAGATAAATCACGCAGATTCGTGTGAACATTTTCATCGTAAAATCGATGGACGAGCTTCAGATTCCAAGTAGACGATATTTGTGGAATAAAAACGATGGAAAAACGAAATCCTTTCAGAACGACAGACACCATCAATCGTAACCCGTTTCATGGTGGTCTTGCGGATGTTGCTGAAATATTCTTGATTTCTTTTATCCGCTTATCGACGTGAATCGAGGCACAAATCCCAATATTTACCATACCCGCGTTCCACATTGAAAGTTAACCGCCTTCTCACGCCCGCTAGCATCTTCCTGCCAACTTTCGTTACCCAAATTTCCGCATAAGAATCGACTTATCCCCCAGTGGATATCGGAAAAATCCTTGAAAAATCCGACTGCCGAGATAAACAGATACTCGATGTGCACAACACGATCCTCACCGCAAGCATCGTTCTCCGGTCGAAACGACTCGCGTTACGGATAGTTATGGTTGATCGAGTCGCATCATACACGATACGAGGCACGGAAAGTGATCGGTTTTCGATCGATTACCCTGTAAACGAAACGGTTGATCAACGACGTTAATTATGGGAATAGGATCAACGATCGATCGCGTTCAATTGCTCGAATTTCGTGAGCTTGTCGCTACGTTGGGTACACGGCGGCGATGCGAGTTTGATGTTGTGATGCTTTGCAATTTGATAGTTTTGGTATAAATGCATGAACATTTGCTCGAGCACAAGGTCTATTAGATATGTTTAATGATGTGATACATACGAGAGTATTACTATTGGAAATATATAGAAGCAGTGGAAAGTTATAACGAGCAAGAATCATTCGAATGCATCGAGTACCTGAGTCTTGCTCGGATTACTCAAGATACCTTGATTAAAATACTTTAGGACTCAAATTGCAAATTTAAATTTCAATAAAAATTGAGAATCTCAAGCGTTTTCTTTGACTCGATAAAAACAGGAGTTACTTGCTAGATAACGTAATATTATTTCTAATTAGGTGCTTGTCGATATCGATCTCCTAAACCAAATTGATTTCAGATACGCATTTCCCGTTAAGCTAAAGTACCGTGAAAAGTCAATTAATTAAATTCGACTAATTAAAATGAATTTGATTTTAGATAGGAATTGAATTTTGAGATTTCGACATTAAAATTTAATATGCATTTAGTATGTTTCTAATTCAATATAAAACTGTTACATGCTGATTGAGTTTTCGAAAACTCTTTCTATAAAATGATGACATTTTCTGACTCTGTAAATATCTATAAAAGTAACTGCAAACGCAAATACTTATATCAAACCCAGGTAACTTGAGTAATCTGAACGAGATTCAATGTGAGTTCGCGCGAATCGAATTGGACGACCATTCACGTGACGTTGTTCTTTGTACTTTTTGTTTCAATCTATCTTTTTTTTACTTTTTCTAACCTGTTCCGCCGCAACGATTACTTGGTTTTGCAGCTGACCCGATGGAACGAAAGTGGGCAACGAGCTTCCGCTTCGAGACCACTCCCTTGATTCCTTCCTGCGTATTTTTTCTCGCACGACATTCGCATTCGTGTGATCAATCTCCAGCGAGCTCTCGGATCCGGAATCCATGGTCAAAATAATTCCAATAACAGAGAGAGCTACTCGATCGTCTCGAAACCGGAAGTAGTATGATACAGATTTCTGATAAAAGACATTCTGTTGTTTCTATGGAATGTTTTTAGATATGTGAATGCTATGACCGTTTTTGAAATTATTGAACACTAGAATAGGATAAAACATTGTTATAAAATTGGTATATAAGAATAAATAAACGTACAGGAATATTAGATGAAATTGCTTTTAAAGACCGAACGTAAGTAATTCTTTTCTGATATTTTTTCACGTTAAACTATTCGTTGACGTCTTATTTAAAAATACTGAGAATACGAAAATTTGTTGCCAATTTTATACGTACACTTTGAATGCATTTTCTTTCGTTCTGCGAGAAAAAGAAACATTTTAAACGTATCACTTTCTTTTACATTTCCACTCGGCGTAATAATAGCTAGTACGAAAGTGATGGTTTTGCGTTCGAAATTCATGCTGAAATTTCCAAAAAAAAAAAAAAAATAATAATTTTGTTCCGGGACACTTTTTTCTGCGTAACTTCGTTTCAGAATACTTTTTTCCCGCGAATCTAGAATTGAAAGAAACGTTCGAATGGTCCCATGTAAATGCACCGCTCGTGCCTGCGGGTGCCAAAATATCAAAACCGTAAAAACACAATTTTTGGGCTAAGCGAGAAGTGGCGATAGTGTGCAGTCGAATTTTTGACCTGATAAAAGTGACAGAGCATGTAAATTCGTTGGCGCATTCGAATAAAACAAACCAGTGGAACTGTCGTTTCCGTTTCGCTGAAACATTCCTCACTTTCCTGTAATTTATGACTCAAATTTCGGAGTAATGTTTCCACGCATTTCGAAATAGTTTCGCCACAATTTTCGCTTGTATTTTATCGTTCGTGTTTTCTTGTCACAATTCGACTAATGTTATTAGCGAAGTTCATCGAATCATAAAGTGTAAGTTGTTAGCAATTAATAAATCCTTTCATGACAATGAAAGAAATGAGAACAACATTGCAAATGACATTTTGCAAAATTACTAGTTATTTGACTATCTTGTTTGACGTACAAAAATAGTCTATATAATTAAAAAGCGAGATACTTGAATGATGCAGTGATATTATTCTTTGTCATCGGTATCATTCGCACTATCCGTATCAGTTTTTAAATCAACTACAAACCAAATTTCTTACTGCATTTCGAAAGTTAATCTCGTTCAGGATCGTAATCGAAAATCAGGAGTGTTACTTGTTTTTTCGGGTATAAATTACAAACCCAACTCATTCTTTATTCGAGAAGTGACAGACTGGAATCGTTATGCGAAAGCACAGTTGAACGATTCGTAGATAACGTTATTTAACGTTATTCAGCAGCAAGGAGAGCAAAATGGAAGCCACGTGGTTTCGCGTTTCATCCAATTATCGACTCTCGTCGACATTGCGTGCTTTCTTCAGTTTTACGTTACCAGAGATTGCACCTGATCGTTACTAAATACCTTTACAAAGACTTCTGTCTGCTATGCGCTCTTTGCAGTTGCCCTTACCGTGAAATTTGCAACTTGAAAAGTTCCGTGAACTTTTTATTCGATAAAGCAAAAAGAGGAACTATTCGAGAAATTACGATTTACGAACTCATCTGACGAAGTTTAGTTATTTACGTTGTAAATTGCTCACAGCTCTCGCAGCTTCGGCTTTACTTTCAGTTTATTAAGTTTCTCGGGTTCTCTTCCGCATAAAGACTTAAGTTTTCTGGACGATACTCGACAACCGTTCTTCCTCGCGTATATTAAAAATTTTGAATCAAGTTTCTAACATTGTTGATGGGAGCCGGAAGTCTTCCGTTGGAGCGAAGTTAAAAAATTCCTGTTTCTAAAAAAGTTAAAATGAAGTTACGCGAGTTGATGTTACGCGGTCCACATTTCAGAAAAAGTTTCACAATATATTTTTTGCAATGCTGACAAGTTTAGATGAAAAAGAAGCATAGATTGTGCGAAACTTCGCGCGAAAAACCGGAAATCGATCGGCTGTGACGACTTTGGCGACGTCTGCCGGCACATTTTCGAGCCAAGTTTCTCTTACACTGCTAATATCAACATTCGATACGGTTTCTTTTATAAAAGAAACAGACACGTATTTTCTTCGTAAAAGACAAACTGCACGAATCCAACATGGGACGATAACTATACCTTGTAGTTTTGAGAAATAAAGTGTACACCCGATGTGACTTCAACATATTTTATTTCACTTCACATACGATTATAATCTTTGCAATGGAAATAATTTTGCGCAGAACATCTCTCGAATCTGCTAGTATTTCAATCATCGTATTGCAGCAATTAATTTAGTACGAAATTGTTGCCAATTAGAAAAACGAATAATAATAGTACATAAACAAAGATTAGAATATTAAAGTAAATGACCTGAAAGACACAGTTTTCGATCACTATAAAAAAAATACAATTAAATCCTTTTCCATTTATGTCCGTATGCTTAAATGGAAGGGAGTGTGAAATGAAAAGCCAGAAATCGCAGAACCTCAGAGAAATAACAGATGAGGAGGATATTCTCTGAGAGTTTACAGTTGTCTGGGCTCCTCACGTCCCCTGTTTAAGTACGATAGATATAATATATTTCATATAATAACATAAACAAGATGTTTTTGTACAAATATCCCTTATATAAATATGGTGCTTGTCTGACGGCTAGGCACAAATTTCGTGACTCGCGTGTCTTAATCATTTTTTTCTTTCGCCTTTTTTTTGATATTTTTCTATTTTTTCCTTTTTTTTTGACTAGACACAGCCCCACCGTAAGTATATTTTAGGCTAGCAAAATCGACTGATCAGTAAACGAAAATAATTACGTAATTACAGAGACGGACGATGGACATACGCACAAGACATCGATTAGGGACGATCATCCAACATTAATATCGTTTTAATTTGCATTTCTTTTTTTTCATCTTTTTTTATCTGTTATCTTTTCTGAAAAATATGGTCTTCGCGACGTTCGTCGTGGGTAATCTAAAGTCGAATGCGGATGAATGTGCTTACGAGGATAAAAACTCGAGTCTCAAGGTACTTTCGATTAGTTGCTTCTTATGTGCTAAATGTTTCGCTGTTTCAATTTCTTAGAATCATCGTCCCGTCCGAAAAAGGTTTAATCGAGAGCAGAAAGGCTCCTTTATCATTTTATCGCTACAACCTCGACAAAATTCTTTTCTATCTAAAATTGTTTCGTTGGCTATGAGAAAGTTTCCGCACCTATCGCCGTAGTTCATCGACCAAACATGG
Organism: Bombus affinis; assembly: GCF_024516045.1. NCBI lineage: Eukaryota > Metazoa > Arthropoda > Insecta > Hymenoptera > Apidae > Bombus > Bombus affinis. The sequence continues at coordinate 3,367,445 of NC_066354.1, forward strand.
ACCGTTCGTTTCAAATCGATCAATACCCTCAAACTTCACAAGAAATGTGGTCCGAAGTCTTGATTAGGAACATCAATAATTTCTCAGAAACGGACGTTCGCTTCACAGCATCTGATATTATCCTCCAAACAAGACGAAGGCTACGGATTTCTTAACCAATACGATACAAATACCCTGAATCCGGAAGCTAAAGTTTAAAGCGATGAATACCGAAAGGCACCAGCGCTTTTCATCACATATTTTCTCCCATGAGATCGATAACTTTGTAATAATAATATCCTCCTATCACGATTAAGTACAATGGCAGTTGAACAAATCAAATCCTAGTAATAATTTTCTAAAAAGTCCTTTCTTTAGGATCTCCGAACAAAACGTCTTACAAGAACATTTTCGCCTGTCATAATAAAAAGATATTTTTATTACAAAATTAATTTGTTAAAAGGAGAAGGTACTTCCTCTGATCGAAAAGCAGCTTTTTAGATTCGCATTTCGAGATCCATCTGTACGATGTTGCCTTTGTTATCGAGTGTTATCTGTCGTATTCGTATCCAGGGTTGGTGAACACCGTCGCCTTCAACGTGATGGAGGGCGGTTGTGACAACGAATTGTTCCTATCTACCCAATTTTTTATCATTTCGTTCCTTCTGTGTCTCCATAGTTTATGGAGAATGAGAGAGACTTTGGTGTGGTACGCTGAACAAATTGATCCCCTAGCAAGTGCATCCTTGGGGCATAGACGACACTTGAGCAACTTTCTTCTGTTCAGTTGATTTTGATACCTAGATTTCATATCTATCAAAGTGATAGCCCTGGATGGACACTGCTTTACAGGACTGGATGTTGTTTCTTCTAGCTTCTTGTCCTGGTTCTCCTCCTCAGAACAAGTCGTGTCCTCATCATCGAACTCCTGGACCCCTGTCACCTTTCTGGGCTGACTCTGCTTCCTCGGTCGCCTCTCGTACGATTTTCTCTGGATGTTTCCTAGCCAAAGAAACTCAGACGGCTCCGTGGCTGACTGTCCCTTGCTCGCTTCGGGAACGGCTCGATAGCTGTGCGCAAAATCACGATTAAGTAAAGTAGAAGTAAAGTCACGACTGGAACAACCGGTGCACGGTTCGTCGTGTACATGACGGTCGTCGTGTTGCTCGACGTTCGACGAGTATACGGCGTAAAACGAAACGAGGTCGCGTCTCAGTATCTCGGTTTCATGGTGATCGACGATCTGGTTGGCGTCGTGTTGACGATGGCGACGACGATGGTCGTGGTCGCGGCCGTGCTCGTGCCAGCTCGACCGCCTCTCCTCCTCCAAGGTCGGGTACGCCATTGTCGCTGCAGTTGCAGGGGAGTTTACCATCTCGTGGCTGCAACCACCGCGGCACTGTTCCATAAGTTACGTTCGCGTCATTTTTCTACCAACGAACGAGCGCTCGTCGACCGTGCGACGAGAAGGCAAGAGACATTTTTCTTTTCTTTTTTGGCTTTTTTTTGTTGTTGCTTTGTTTATTTATTTTTTAAAGAAGAAAAGTATAAGAGACAGTGACAACGAGAGAAGAACAGACAACGAAAGTGAAGCACGGGAACGTGCACGACACCGCGTGTCCTGGCGACACCGAAAGCAAACAAACGAAGCGTGCACACGGCGCGAAAGAAAAAAACTAAAAAATGACGCTGCAACGTAACAGAAAATGGAGAGGTAGGAGGGCGGGCGAAATGGTGAAGAGCAGTTTCAGTGGCAGATTGTAATCTTTTTGTTCAAAATCGATCTATAAATTTTACAAACGACTTTTGTTTAGCAGACAATAGTTGTTGAAAGATGGACTATCCTTTTGAAATTCGTAAGAATTTATGTTGCAGAACGATTCAATCTGCCACTGAATAACGTCGACCTGGTACAATGGGCAAATATAGAACGTAATATAAAAAAAAAAGCAAGCGCAGGAATGGCACTCGTAACTTACGAGCACACACGACGCCGCTAATGTTCGTTTAGGTATTTATTAGTAAAAGTACTTTAAGGCGTTAAACGACAAACTTTAATTTGCTACAAAGACGATTTCCACTGTCAGAATATGTATTGAGTAGATTGAACGAATTACTTGATATCTAGTTCTCAACTGAGTATTCTCGCACAATTGAATAAATATATTATTAGTGACATTATACGAGTCACAAATTATCTAACTACCCTATTTGATAAAAGATTATAGGACTATAAAGGAGTTCTACAATTTTTGGCTTGGAAATTTGGATAGATTACTATGCGAGAAATATTCTGATATCTTTGGTCATGGGTAACTACGGCGATTTATCTTTAATTTGGGCCACGTAATACAACAAAAAAATTCTGTACGAATGACTGGAAAGCCGAATCGATAAAATTCATAATGTAAAAGTTACTCAATTTTAATATCAGAATGTACGTATTTTATGTTTTATCAATTTAAAAAAGCTGGTGTAGAATTTGGTTTCTGTATACTTCAATTATTCTCGTTATATAATACATAGAATTCAATGCAAAATTCAATCTTCCGAAAATTAAATAACATAACCCAAACTAAAATAAATTACTATCTATAGCCTAATAATACCGATCTTGCAAATAATAATATACCGAATAATACCGAAATTACAAATTCCAACAGTGGACATCAAATCTACATTTCTCTCTAAAGATTCGGATATCAGCTAATAGAAACTGACGTAAAATCTCGTTGTAAAGATTCATGCTATTCGAAATACAGATTCCCGATTAAAAAACATCAAAAGCTAGCATGTTTTGTCTGTCGTACGGGATAAACGAGCAAACGAATTCGAATTTACGAGCGGAGTTAGCTTCGCCGATCTCTGTGCGCCAACGAGCGAATCACGGACGGGCAGAAACAAAAACGAATAAAATAGCTTAGGAGCGTGGGAATCAGAAGGTTAGCGAGATGCTTACCCGAGTATCGTTGTCGGTGGTATCACAGTAGTAGCAGGTGCGATGGCTGGAGCTGGAGCTGGAAAAACTGGTGGACCAGGTGGTGGTCGTCCTCCTCCTGCGGGACTGTAAATTCGATAATTAACCATGTATAAAGCACATATTACAGCGAATTGCAATATTACTATTCAATGAATAAATCGTAATATGATCATAATTTCAAAATGTAAGCCAAGTGAAGCAAACAATTATGCGATTCAACAACGTTGTGCAGAAACTTACGAGAGCCTTTGAACACTTTTAGAAACATTTTATGAACATATTATGTACGTTTCATGAACATTATAATGGCACCTAACGAGTATAATTATATATAGGTAACGTTTGAAACAAATCTGAAAATGTGCATCAGATTAATTTCTACTGGCGCGCAAAAGCCTTTCGTTTGCAATTATCTTCCATAGAAAAATAAAATAACAACCAATCCTCCAAAACACTACTTGTTTTTAACCACATCATTTTTTAGTCGATATAATCGAACAATTATGGGAAATATTTAAATACTTTCGTGAACCATTGTTCAACTATTGAATGGAAGGAGGGCAGTAATAAACTGCTGGACGAAAATGATTAATGACGGGAATTTACACCAAAACATGGTATAATTCACGAAACCAGCGGCGAACAGATACGAATAAACAAAATTCACATCTTTCCTCTTCGGCGATCGGTCGAATCCCAATTAATTCGTAACTCATCGTGATCGATATATACGTAATACTTTTCTCTAATTTCTGTTAGCGGAACGGTTTTGTGTAAAGATGGCTAACGAACTAGAGAAACGGGGCAGGGTATCGAAGTTTAAATCCGGCTCGACCGCTCGTTACACACTTGCTTTCCCACGGGACGCGACCGGAAAAGTAACGAGAGCGCGGATTAATCGCGTCCGATCGGCTTCCAATCGTTTTAATGAATTTCCCGGTTCTCGTGTGTCGTGGCAAAACCTCTAAACTAAACAGACCAGCGCACTGCGGTTCGATGAGTTTTACAGGGCGGAAGATGCACGAGAAACCGTCCGATCCGGATTCGTTTAACAGCGCGTGAAGAAAAATGTTGCGCGAATTTTCGAAGTTCGAATCGAATCGTGTGAATCGCGTTTTCGTATGGTTCGACACGACTTTCTGGGCGATTGGAACCAAATGAGTTGGAAGATGAAGCAAAGAATGAGTTTGTGGAACAGTATGTCGAATTTATATTATGTGAAATATAGAGATTATGTGAAATTCTTTAAGTGTGCCTATAGTAAGAATGTTATTCAGGACGATTATTGAAAATACAATTGATACGTGTGAATAATTTCCTGAAATATGTAAATACGCTCTACGTCTTATAATTATAAAAGCATAGTAAATTTTCAATTCTACGAGGGTACAATGCAACAAAATCTATGATACTAGAAGTATGCAAAGTCAAATAGTCAAATTTGTAAATCGCTATCTATGTATCGTTACACAATTTCATTTATATAATATCTTTTTCCAGTGAGTATAATCTATCCTTTTTGGGAAGAAAAAGATACATTGTTTCTCATAATCAAGTTTTTAGATGATTTTGTAGTCATAAGATGCAACGTAGATCGTCCACATATAAAATCTTAGTCAATTGAAGAATTTCATTGATATGAATGGCTATCAAGTAAATCCAATTCATATTTCAAATCAATTAAATATCACAGATCAATTAAATAGATGTACTTTTATAACATTCTAAAAATTTTTCCTTCTTAATTACCATTTTATCAACCTATCTCAGCACCTATCCAACAACTCAAAATCAACAACTTCTCTCGCAAACCATCCTTCATACTTTTTTAATCCGTTATCTCTCATAAACAAATCTCGATTACTGCATCACACGAATAACGATTAACACAATTAGGACATCAATTACTGCATAGTACGTTAACGAAATATAACGAAACAGATAAAAACACATTCTTACTGCAAAGGTTGTTGATGGCGATTAGTAGGCGGTGGTGTAGCTTGAGTAGTAGAGGTCGCGGGTGCGTTAGCACTGCTGACTCGATGCACATGCAGCTGATGCATCTGTAATTGGGCCGCATCTTCGCCAAGAAACGAGCACCTTGAGCATTGCCGTCTGTTGTGCACCTTGAGTACGTGGGTGGCTAGGCGTTCTGCACGCGCCGCTTTGTACTCGCAAAGGGTGCATGCAAACGGCTTCAAATGTGTGTTTAGATGCCGTTTCAAACACCAGTTGTCCACGCCGCTCCAGGAACAGTAGCAGCAAGTGTACCTAAAAAGCGATGACTGTATTAATCGATTATTAAGTCAGTCTATTGATTCGAACGAAACAATCTATTCACCTGAACTCTACAGGAAATTACTCCAGTCATTAATAAGAACAACGAATTTCTTATATTAAATAATCGATAAAAATTCATAAGATTATTCATAAGAATATTCAATGCGTTATATTATTTAAAACGAATAATCTTTAGTGTCAATTCCAAGAGAAAATATATTGACAAGAAGAATTATCCTATTAAAAGACAAAAAACTGTAAGCTGCATTTAAGAAATAAAGTCCTTCAATTATTAAGAAAATCTTCAATTTATTTATTTTTCTTGTTCAACTCCTATATGTACTATAAAATCATAAAATTTTCCAAAGAAATCTCACCTTCGTTCCTGAGCACCTTTAGAGCTTCCCTTAAGATGGCTCTTGCTGTTACATCCACCATTCTGCACCCTTCTTCCAGTGGCGCAGTTCGCTGCATCAGGTTGCATAATACCCGGAGCAGGCATCGATGTTCCTTGATAAATTCCCCCCGCGTTAGTAGCTGTATTATTGCCAGCATTCGGCTGCAACTGGTAATTTTTATTATTAAATCCTGACGAGTAATTTGTGTGTTGTTGCTGCGGTTGGCCATTCGTATTCACATTTCCAGTATTCGCGTTTCCTGCTTCTTGTTGGAGAGGCTTTGGTGGACTGGATCCAGCTGGTCTGCGTATCCTTGATAACTCGTAACCGTGCTCGCGATGCATTCTTAAGAAATGCTTTTTCACATGATCCGCGCGGTTGAACGGTTTGTAGCAGATATAGCAATGAAACGGTTTTTCCTCCCGGTGGATATTTTCGTGTCGTGTGTACAGATCGCGGCGATCCGTTCCATAAGGACAATATGGACAGCTATACCGCTTCACGCTCGGTGTCACTGTCACTGAAGACATCGTGGTGGTGTTCTGTGGAATTAATAAAATTTGAATACTATTTGTTAATTAACTGAGTTACTATCGAGTCGAGAGAGGATTTCATCTTATCGTCAAGACAATGGATTTTAGATGTGTAATTTTTGCAGTCGCTAGAATTAAGCAGACACTTCTTTAAACAATTAATATTTTTTGTTAAAACTTTCGAAAACTTAATTACTGACACGCAACTGTAAACAAAATTCACTGTAGTGGTACCGGTAGTTTTTCATGACTATCTCAGAAACTAAGTGAGTCCACCCTTCGCGTGTATAGAAAAAAGTTGTCAGAAAATAGTCATTTATGTATAATATACAATACATTTTGGTACATGTCAACCTTTTATATCTCATCCCGGAATATACAATATTATCGGAGTAAATATAGTTTACAATTCTATAGGATTGTATAAACTAAGATATTTACCTACCGACACTTACTTCGTGTATACCTATCCCTACCATGTGCGGTCAAAATGATGGGTGATTAAAGAAATAATAGTTTTTATGATTTAATTTAGATAATGGTTAATTTATCTCTAAATGTATATAAAATTATGAATTTTCATAGAATTTCGTCCAAATTTGCTTTTGTTTAATTTCAATTATAGACTTAAATAGAATTATACTTTTATTTATATAGAGATATATCTTATTCAACTTTGCTGGACTTTTTACAAATTATCTTATTACCAAATGTACATTTGCCGCATAAATATTTCCCGTATCTTAAACAAATTTTCGTAATTTTGTAATCTTTGCAATTTTTTACTTCACAAGTCTTTTTGTAGTAATAAATCTCAACTTGTTGATAGTTTTATTGCATGGCTCTTTTTCCCGCAATTCTTTATATAAAAGTAATGTATGCACTAGATTTATAACAATTTTGTGAATTCTCTGTAAATTGGCCCCATAATTGACTCTAGATACCATTGCAAATTTATTGGTTCGTAAACGTTTGCTTCTTTCACTCTTCTTATTAAATCGTATAAACCTCATAATTTCAACAAAGTCATTCCTGCTCATTATTTTTGAAAAAAATATAGGTCTCCAAATTTTATTCCACAAATACGAGACATCTAAATTTTTTGCCTGATATACACCACGGGCATGTAGCAGAGCAATAAATGCATCTAGTTTTATTGCATCCTTAGTCCCCAATACTTCTTCTTTCGTACATTTTATTGAGCCCAGTTTCACTCTCTGCTGTCAACGATAATTTATTTATGATATATTATTTATGATATTTAATTACTTATTTATGATATTCAACTCTGATTCGGTTGTGAATAGCTTTTCATGTGTTTCCATGCCGTTTTTAGTTGCTGAAGTTTCTTGTTCATCATACACTGAACAGTCTTCATCTATGTCCGTTATTTCTTTTTTATAATTTTTTTTTAAGTCTTGTCATTTCTAGGATAAATATTTATCACAGAATAATACCATGTACGGAATACAAAATTATTGTCAAATTTGATATGCTTTACTTTCCTTTTATAACAACTTTACACAAAACGCTCTGAGATGCTTTCTGTCTGAGTTTTAGATGTCGATTAATTGACTAACAAACCGAGATGTATTCTAGTCGAAAAGACAATAGCAAGTAAAAATATGATCTGTAACGGCGATATTTATACGAAAATATTGATGAGTATTGACCGTTCTCTAGCAACTCGAGGTTACTCGAGGGTGGAGTTGGGAAAGCTTTTCCCGTGTTTTATCGCAATGAGCAGTAACACTAATAAACTTCTCAACTTTTAAAATGATTGTAACAATGGACTGTAAGAAATGCTAAATTTTATGGCGGTTCCTTAGGATTATTATGGGCGCAAATTGATATATCTCGACAGCTGATGGCCATCTTGATGGATTATGTTTTATGGCTAGATTACGGCTGTAACAGCTGTTATTATTTGTTATTACTGATTGTATTTATTTTAAGAATAACTAAAATATTTTGTCGAGCAATCAAAATGATCGCTCACGGTAGGTAAGGCAGAGTTCAAATTTTTCTCAGAAAATAAAAGAGCAAACTAAATATCGAAAAACAATAAACAAAGTAAATATCGAAAAATATATTGTATTGTATGCTTTAGGAAAAGTAACAAATTATGAAGCGATATGATAAAGTTTAAATGTGGTTAAATTTGTGTAGAAGTTCGAGAGCGGTCAATTTGACCGCCGCTGGTATGTTTAATGTTAATTGTGTTACAGAAAAATTTTACGTGATAGAAACAAACCATGCTCACTCATTTGAATTCAAAAATTTCGCATTTAGCTAATGAGCGGAGACATACCTGATGCAAATGTTGTGGTGCAGGAGCTGATGGTAATTCTTGTAACAGAAAGGTGGAGGTGACAGGCAAGAGTGCTGCAGGCACTGTTTGCGTTTCCTGAGTTCTCCTGGATGGTGGTGCCACACGTTCTACTCGTTCACGCAGCCTTTCCAGGTAGGAAATCACATCCTCCACTTTTAATTCTTCGGACTGTAGATAATCCTTCGAAGGCGAATGATGCCTGTTTCTGCTATCGTCTCCAAGAATCCTTGACGAGTGAAGTTCCATGAAGTGTTCAGCTATATCCCGTGGTCCACCTCCCATCAAATCACCTGGAGAAGTAGTGCCATTTGTAAATTTATCCGTTAGTCCGGAATATCGGCCTAACCAATGAATGACCGGATCTGGCAAAAGTAACCCTAGAAACTTTCTGTTTCTTTAATTTATGGTAATAAACTTCTGTAAAGTATATCTATAACTTTATCACTTTAATTTGCACAAAAGATACGATAGTAGTATTCTCTTCGATAATATCGTCAAATTTCGTTAAACACCGTCAAACGTTGTAAAGCGTCGTCAAACTGTCAAACGGCGTCGAAGGCCACGATCACTCACCAGGCTCAAACTCCGTTATGAACGGACGTTCAACCACCCGAATAACCATGAGGCCAAGAAAGTGGAGAAACGAAAGCGGGTGGGGGGAGGGCAGGGTCAGTTTATTCACGAGGAACTTTCCATTTGCAAGGGACAGTCACGAAATCCGTAACTCAGGTACTATTCGGGAAACATGGTACGTCATACAAAGTGTTTGTATTGGAGAAGGAACCAAGTATCCCCATCGACGGCGAATTGCGTTCGCGCATTGTTTATATATTGAACTCTGTCGATTTGTGTATGTAGCCGTGCTTTCGTGCTCGGTGACCTATTATATCACCACATAGCGTTACATGTTTTTATATAGCTCATGTTGTCCTCGATAACCGACGTCATTTTAATAATTAGACAAATAAAGGAATGAATTGTATTGATGACTATAAATTCTTACGAATTCTATAATGTTCATAATATTTATAAATCCCAAACTCTATTAATAATTAATATGTATGGAGAGGAATATCTAAAATCTATAAATCAAATTTATCAAATAATCTATATCCTCTCTAGCATTTTTAAAAAGATTTCATTTTATGTTTTATATCTAAGATAAGACAGTTCAAACAGAAGTGGTTCAATTTCTTTAAATTCTACTAGATGTATTATACGAACCGCATTCGTAGCACCTCCACGTCGCTTTTCCAGCGTGATAAGCAGCAATACGACTTCCATCGGTGCCTTTCAAAGGCTCCTCTTCGCAGGTCCAGTTTCCATCATCACTATCTGTCCCGTTTCCGGTATCCTCTTCGGTTTTGTACGATACAGAAGTTTCGAACTCGTTCTGAACGCTCGAAGCTATGATAAACGAAGATAATAAGCTACATTCTCTTTTGCTATTTTATTTTACAGGATACCAAAGCATCTTTTGTTTTGTGCGACAGGGTCATTTCGTTTTATGGATTTAAATATTAAAATAACAATCTCAATGCACCACAGCAAAAAAGCGTGCTACGTTTGAAGTATACCTTAATCTTCCAGAAATATTTATCCTGCTTCAATTAATATTGCAATACTTGCAATTACTCCTTACTTTCATTAACTTTTACTGCGGTAATATATGCAAACCGTTAAACTTGAATTTTAAAAGCACGCTTTAATATTTATACTCAATTTGAAAATTATTAAATCTTCTTTAAAATATGATACACGCCTCATTAATAAAAATATCGATTCCTTTACCGTAGTGATACATGTTAATCTAAACCCTTAATATAAACCTTTAAGCTTGAGAGAGTTTTCAAAGAGCATACTATATAGTATTTCTAGTTTATTTGAAGACTTCTTTTTCCGTTTAAAATGCAGTGCACAGTTCAATAAAAGATACTTAAATTTTTCTACCGCAGTAACGCATACACAGGTTATTCAATCTATTATTTTAAAGAACATATAAATATCTTTATATTCACTTACTTCTATGATCAGGATCTTCACCATACAATTTTCTGGTTATTTCCTTAAACATATCTTCGTAGCAGTCGAGCCTGCTAATTCCTGCACCGCTACCCTCCATCTTCTCGCTCCTCGCCGGTCACCCCCTATCCTTGGAACAATAAACCTTCGCCTACCTGCGAACCGAAAGATGCCCGTAAGCCGGGTTGTAACTAATAATTCCTGTTCCAAATGTATTTTCCTCCCGAATTTTAAAAGGTTGGGTTCCTCCCTTTTCATACTTGGACATTTACAGTCCCACCTTCACCCATCGTTATTGCTTTCTCTTCTCCCTTTCCTTTTTCGGTACTCGTTTAAAGATACGTCTTTTTTTAGAATCACTCGCGCAGGGATGTATCGACGAAGGGAGCTAATTGATTCATTGAAGCTTAATGAAATCTTGCCAAAGTATTGCCCTTAATCGTCCATAAGACATAATCTTTTCGCTGGCCGGCTTAAGTGGCACATTTACGTAAAGAACGGGAGTTTGTCGGTACTAAATGCGATCCAAAGAAAACGGAGGAGATTGGTGATAATTTGCCGAATATTCTAGCGCCAGAATAACTAATACAGTTTTTTGAGATAATATTCTGGATTTTGAACATCCGTAGGAATTATATTATCAAAAAAGAAAGAAAAGAGAAAAAGGAGGAAAAGAACTGAAAACTAAAGTTTGAATAGAGTTAATTTTTCTTGATGCCAAGTGGAGTCATATTATTTATTGACTTTGTTTTATGAAGGGATCGAGGGTGGTAAATGATATGTCATTTTCCGCCGAGCGTTCAATTCTTCGCAAATTCGTAACGTCGAAATAGTTTGTAGGAAGAAAGATATATAACGCTAGAATTTGACGGTCGGATATTACGTTTCTATGTACAAACATATCCGGTCACTGCCTCTGAACTCTTCGACAAATTGGAAACGTGAGAATAAAAATCAGTATTTCCTATTAAGCACGAAAATTACTTTCTGTTTAACGAACCATTTATTTGATAGTAATTTAAGTCACAAATTGAAGGAACTTTGAATAAAAATCTCAACGATGACAAACAAATATTAATACTATAATTTCTTACTGTGTAACAGAATTTAATTTTACATAGTGTAATCATTCTACATCATCGCCGTTAATGACCACATTTGTGAAAACTCATCGGAAGAAGAGAAAAAGATTGCAAAGTGAAGGTTGTAAAAAACAATTGCTGTGCGAATCTAGAGGACGATTTTGTTTTTAGAAGACGTGATCGCTTCCGCGTCATCGACTTTTCTCCTATCTGCTTATCTTGTATATATTCAGCTGCAACGCTGCCGACTAAAACATCTTGCTCCCCAAAGCCGCTTTCTATCTTCGTGTACCTGAAAAATCGATTCACCCCGGTCAGAAAACGTTAAGAACAACTCAGGGATCTCGGTGAAGCCGACCTGACGGGCGCTTAAGCCACGTACATACCTACGAAAACGCTTCGTAATGCAATCTCATCGGTTAATGTAATTGAGAGAGATACAATGTTATACGTAACGAACGATGTTTCATTCCACTGCGCTTTGATTTCTTATAACAAGTTTCTAGTTATGTATCTTCTGTTCTGTGGACGAAGAAAAAGTCGCTGACAAGGATTCATTAGACTAAACCGCGTTCGCGCTTGATAAAAGTTTCATGTTGATTTGTATTTAAGATATTTGAATTTAAGATACACTATATTGACCATAGAAAGATAATAAAAAATAAATAAAAAGCTATTGTTCAAAATTAGACTTTCTATTCTATTCTATTCTATTTTCTCCGTATCTCTTTCTTGCTCTAGCAAGCAAAGAGTTTCGAATATTTAACTTAAAGAAAGGTTGTATGATATAGTAGTGATATTCGTAAGTTTCACAAAAATCTTCCAAACTTTTGGAATCTTAGAACAGTAACAAATATTAGGAAAAATTCCAGAAAAATTCTACGATACTTATTAATGTCTCTATTATATCATACAAACCTTCTCTTAACTGAAATATTTGAAACTTTCCCAAGAGAAATACGAATCCAAAAGAAATGAATTAAAAAGTGAAATGTTCCTTTAAATTCGCGTATTAAACTCAGAGTATTAAAACTAAACACATAACTTTGCAACACGTTGTACAAAAATTAATAAAATTCTATCGTCTATCTTAGATACTTTTTAATCACTTTGCCAGCGTGTACTGTGCTTAAGGCAATCGCAGCGTCAAGCACAAACGAGGCAATGGCAACGTAATAGCAATTCCAAGCTGAAAGACATTCAGGCCGCGTACGAACGTAAATACAGGGCTAATGTGTGCTAGGAAATCGCGGCTGGTGTTCCATCACGATGACAGGAACCGGTGGTGACGCGAAACTCTGTATCGGAAGCGTTAACGAGTTCTCTCCCTGGAGGTAGACGCCGCGATGGAATTAGAATCGAGGCTGTTATAGCCCGTTTAGAAGCACTGATCGTCGTTACGGATCTTCAATTAAGAGCACTTTGAAATCAAGCATGCAGAATAATTATTTTATTTGCACTATACAAGCGTTTTGGAAACTAATGACTAGGCTGCAGGATATTTATGCATTTATGGGAAATTTGTAAATACAGAAGCGCATAGAATGCGCATATTACACAGAAATATATGTTATAAAATATTGGAAGTGCAATATGTAATAGACAAAATATTTTTCTGTCCAAGTTCGATCTTGTAAGTAATGTAAGTAAGAAAATACGAATTTCCATAAATATCGTAGTCTAGTGAAGAGACTGTGGGGAACGAATTTCACGATTCAACAATTTTCAAACGAATAGAATCTTCGTTTTTCACTTTCAAAGGATAATTTACCACGAAAAATGCGATCTTCCACGTGAAAGATTCTTTCACGTGTTTGCGCAACTTCCAGGCGTTTTGAAACTAAACATTCTGAAAAATGGATATAATATTCCAGTAAACTTTTTAATCGCATATCTGTATTTAAAGAGTGGAGGATACTTAAGAGGCGCGTGAGAGAATATTGTTTGTCAAATTCCGAAAGATAATTTACGAGGAAAAATGGAATTCTTCGCGTGATAGAATTTTTAATGTTCTCACCGATCGTTGAATGGTTCTACGGAGATAAATGAAAAATTCTGGGGAAAGGCCACGAAGTTAAATACTCTGGTAAATTGTTTAATGCCTGTTCTCTTCATTTTCCGAATGTTTTCAGAGAGTAAGAAACCCTCGAGAGTTGGAGCATGTTGGAAAAGCACTCGGTAGGTCGTGATGTCCTTTGAAAGCGAACCACAATGAATAAAGAAGGATCGAGGAGCAATTGCGAACGTGCTTCGAGGATCTCGAGAAACTGGATCGAAGTTAAGACCACTTTACAATTTGCTGAAGCGTGAGCAGTCTTAACTCTTCTTCCCGGTGTATCTCGAGGGGATGAAAGGAGAATGAAAAATCCGCCTCCGTGTTATCGGCTGCTAAATATTCATGAACCGGGAAATCTTTCGCCTTTGAACCGAGTTACAATTTAGAAGGCTGACTAAAAAGAGTTATCGATTTTCACTTAGAAGTGGAACAAGAGTGAAACCTGCCGTCTCGAACTCATTCACGCGACATCAAGGAACAACACTTCCTTTTCGCCCCATTAACGAGCGCGTTTCCCATTCGTGCCTTTCTTCTTTGAAAAACAGCTGATCAAAGGATAAGAATTCCTTCGAAATAAATGCAAAATATGGAAAGAGAAAAGACAAATTAAATTTTGGATCGGAGGCATTCGAAATAAATGTAAAATAAAAAGAGAGGAAAAAAAGATGGAAATTAAATTGAATTATAAAAATGAAAGATGAAAAGAGAAATGAAGATGAAATTTTTAAGAATCCTTTGCCCTGTTCAATGAAACTGCAAACCTTCTAAATTTACATTAAATTTGTAGATACGAACTATTATAAATCTAAGATTTGGAAAAATTGCATTAGTAAATCGTAAAAGCTTAAAAATCTATTAACGAATTGTGCAAGTTCCAAATTGTATTCGTTTTTATGCGAGGTCTAATATTGTACTAAATAGAGTGTAGAACCCATAAAACGAAACAAAAAGAATCATCAAGTGGACAACAATCATCCTTCGGTTATAAAAATTTCGCAAACAATCATCGCCATCAATTAAAAAATTAGCTTTGTTGTTCTCGAAAACGTGAAACAAAAGGGCAGAATGTAATTAGATAAATACGGCCGATGCCAATTCCATTTACTACCCTTCAAACACAAGGGAAGGTCTGATCACCGTAAGGGATCCTTGAAACTAATCGAGCATAAAGACGAGCAGTTCTTCATCGAGCCCTATTGTGAATAATGAAATCCACCACGTTGCGAACAGCTCCTCTAATCTTATAGAACACATTGAAAACCCTTTTGAACGATATAATCGCGCTGAGATTCCCATAGCACGTTAATTCTTCCAAATAGGAATCTTCGTAGAAGTCCTATGCCACTCGAACTGGCACGGAGGAGGAAAAATTCATCAACCACATGGTTTACCGAAAGCAAAACTGTTCTAACAGAGCTATCCAGACATTCAACAGACCTCTTTTCTCCCCAATGCAAACAGCTAAACGGCTACCACCTACTGTTCCCAAGTTTTAACGGTACTCTCGATTTTCCAGTGTCTATTTAAGTACATACATTAAACGTAGAATTAGACGAAACTGAATTTGTAATTCAGGTTGAAACCATTTTACGTCTATTAAGAATGAAAAATTTCCTTAACTTTAAGCTAATTTCAACATCGAATCTCAACATCGATATTTCTCATAATACGTTAAATTTAACAATTCTAAAATTAATATTAAATACGTATGTAAAATTGAATTGCACATCAAAGATTGACACTTATATCCGGTCTTCGCTTGTTAAAAATTGTTTTAATGCTTGAAACTATGATCTTACTTATCACAAAATAATGAACTTCCGAACAATAAATAAAGATTGTATTATCAGTTGGGATCGAAACTACTCTTCGAGTATAAAAAGTTATTCCATTGCTCTTTAAAACTATACTATAAAAATTATACTATACCGTAATCACAATGAACCCAACAATTCCTAAAGATAAACTCCGTCATTAACGGAAGAACGATCTCTAATTAATAGCTCCACCCCATAATCGTCCAGAGCGCGAATAAATTACCCATTGCCGAGATCCTAGCGCTTGGAAGCAACAAATTTCAGAAGCAACAAAATCAATCCGCGAGTAACGCGTAACGCGGCTCGTTAACCGGCCAATCGACTCTGGAAGGGATGAGTGCCCTGTCAATCGAACTGGATCCTACCCTGTTAGAGCATAGATCGATCGATTTCGATTTCCGCGGCGACGTAATGCGCTTTTGGGGGATGCAGCGTCCGGAATGAGGAAGAAGGAGCCTGGTCGCGTATTGATCGAGCCACGGTTGCTGCCGCGTGAAAACTAGGGGGAGAAACAGAGAGGATGAGATGAGCAAAACAGAGAAAGACGGGGTGCCTCTGGAAACCCCAAGCGACGATACCATACGTACTCACACAGATCATACAGTGCACATACACACATACGTATACATACGTACGAAATATGTACACATACATGCTACTCATATATTATGTACACGTGTATAAGAACGCATACTGTTTAGTGTATCTCGGTATACGTATTATAAAGGGGTGGTGGCGAGAACGATCGCGCTGTATGGAAGGGGTTAGACCGGCGACGAATAAATCAATATTCCCCTTCGGAACGATCGAGGACATGTCCCGAAGGCGACAGATGGCGAGGGTGCCTTGATTCGTGTTCTGCGCCGGTTGAGCACCACTGTCTCCGAAGAAAACCTAAGCTTGGTGGGGAGATGCGGGTGGGTAGAGCATAGGGAGCTGTCGTATATACAACGAGGAACGTTCGAGGGAACGAAGAGCGGAAGAAACGAAAGAAGAGAAAAAGGTTCAGAGGGAGAGAAACGGCATTGGGGAGTGTTGCGATGGAATAAGACAGAGATATGCAAGAGTGGGGATATTATCGAATGGTGGGAGTGAAAAGTAGTGGGGGCAGAGAAGGCGCGCGCAGTGTGCCATTCAAATTCATCCGGAAATTATTACCGACTAACCAAGGACGGCGAGCGGGTCTTGGCGTCGGCGCGCGCGCGTGCAACTCCTCCATGCGTACAGGCATACATACGACGACACACAGGCATTTATAAATATATAGCGGTGTCTGTATAGCACTGTGGAAGACACAGTAGCCGCGCAGGGACACATAGCAACGAAGCGTAGGTGATTTCCCATTACGATCGAAGAAATTCTACTGGTTCGGTTCTGATCGCCGTGAGAACGTTTCTCGGTGGCCATTGCGTTTCTTCCGCCTCTGGTAGGCCGATCGAAGGCGCGCACACACGTCGAGCGAGCACGCGAGTAATCGTCGCGATCCGGCGAGCGATACACGCACACGCGACGCATATCGTCTCGCTGTTCTCTTCTCGAGTTCACTCGTACGCGTACCGCGCACCGAGATACCAGCGTTAACCACTCGCACGCGAGCCAGCGTTTTCTTCTTCAAAGCGCGTTTTCTCTTAAAGTTGGATCGTGTTAGAATACACCACACACTCGGATAAAGCGTTCGAGCTACCTACACGAGGACAGGGTCGCTATCTTCTCGGCGGCCACGCGTGTAACGTCGTTCCGCGATGCCCACGGTACATGCTTCCTCTCTCGACGCCTGTTCCGCGTCACACTCTTCAAGTCACTCTGTCACTCTCGCTCTCCGATCGATCGCGGTTGGTTCGTACGTTGGTCTGTCCACTCGTTCGATTCGATTCCTCGTAGCACGAGCACAGTACGCACGTTACATACTGATAGAATCGAGGGTCACGCCGAGTACAGTTCAACTCGAGGAAAGTTCTAACTGACACGATGAAAAATCATGAAGAATCGAAGTCCAGGAGTTGTCGATCTCGGTGAGAGTGAAACGAGAGGTAGAAAGAAGGACGGAACGAAAGGAGGAGAGAAAGACGCGGAATGGGGGGGCCTAGAGAGTGTAAGGGAAAAATTGAAGCGCGCGCGAACGAGTTCGCCCGTATGAGAGGAAGAAGAAGACGATGACGGATAACGAAGGTGATGGTGAAGATACGATACGTGTTATAGAGTACTCACTGGATGTTGCGGTGTGACGAGAACCAGCCTTGCCCAGGATGGAAATTCGTTGTTCGAGGAAACGTTGTGCTGGTTCGGTTGCAGGTTGTTTCCTCGACGGCAGTCGGGTGGCGAGTGGGTGGGCAGGCGGGGTGGCAGGCGGACAGAAGTGGGTGGTGCGGGTGGGTTGGGAGCTAGCGGCGTGTGGGTGGTGGGAGTGGGGTGAGGGAACCCAATACCACCCTCCTCGCCCATTCAATCCTGCAGTATTAGGGGGAGCAGTCGAGCCTGTTCCCTCCCCTCCCTCCCTCTCTTCCTCCCACCCTCTTCGTCACTCTCTCTCTTTCTGTCTTTCTCACTCACCACATATCCAGCACAGGCAGAGAAACGTCTAGGACGACGAGGATGATGTCGGAGTCGACGACGGATCGTTGTACGCGTGTTGGTGCACACTCTCGACGCTGTATGGAGGCGTTCACGCATGTGTGCGTGCCTCTGTGGTCGCAGTGCCTCACAGTGTCGGCCTGTCTCTTCCTTCTTCGCTACACTCACGCACGCATACTAAGAACCGAAGCGAACCTCCCTACACGTGTTCACAACGAAGCAGTCAGCCGGTCGAGGGGCGGATTCGCTGGGGTGGGAGTAGAATTTACGGAGGCCCTTCTGAGGTCCTTGTTGAGAAAACCATTACTTGGAAGGGTCTGGAACATTGGGTCTCATGCAGGCCCGTATTTTTGAAACGACAGAGGGTCCGTTAAATTGAGAAAGTTGCAGGAGAAGGGTGACGGAAGTTGCTTGTCGGATGCTCGTATCCTTGGAACGAGGGTGCTCTGCTAGCTTTCGTACGGGTTGTGGGAGGCTCGTATCGTTTCCGGATGGATATCGTGAAAAAATTTTGGCGGAACTCGTCTTTTAATTAGGAGAAAGATTCCGTAATTTGCAGCAGGGTAGAAAGGTCGTGGGTGGATGATAGAGCAGATTTGTGCAGATTGGAAATGATTATTTTTAACAATGAGGAAAGAGAATGGCTATAATAGAAGAGAAACTGTGGAATTCGTTCCGCTACACATACTATTTTTTGAGATAGCTTTTATAAGAAATATAGGTAAATTAAAGGTTACAGGGTGGAAGATCGAAGCACCTAGCGTAAAGCGTGAATCGGAGCGGCTAAGTTTTTAGGAGCTTTCTATTAATAGAAAAATTCGATACCGATAGAATCAATTTCTCCATAGAGTCTTTGGAATTTACCTCGTCTCCGATTTTTCTCTGAATTTTGTAATATAAAATACATCACTCTATATATATTTCCTGCTTCCTATTGAAAATTCTACATTACTCCAATAATAAGCGAAATTATAATAGAAGTTGATGTAAGAAGGCTACTGATTTGTAATAGGCATACAAACGAATTTTAATCAATTTGAAATTCTGATTCTCACTTTGAAATACTGGTTTTAGTTTTAAAAACGAACAGAATCGGAAGTCACGTATTGTTCTCTGGTTAAAATTAGTTTGTTGTATAATTCTGTGTAATGTCGAGAGAAACGATGTTCGAAACCAGTAAATTACAGTAATCTGCGTTATCGACGAAAATCGAATGGCTATGTGATGGTACAGACACAGTATAAAATAAACCATAATCTTAGTATATTATGAAACTTCACATGTTCTGAAATACCGATCGATCAAAAGTACATAAGTTTTGTTATACCACGGACGAAGTATGGAATAGATGTGAAATACAATGCTTTTTCGTGTCCCAAGTTCTGGAGATCACCTAACCAGCCATACCATTTTCGTGTCACATGCGACGTTATCGATTCAGTGGAGTGCTGACATAGACGAGATAGTACCACAAACGACATGTAGAATAGACGTAGCATACAATGCTTTTTCGTGTCTCACGTTTTGGGGGTTACTCAGCCTCTTTATCATTTTCGTGTCACATGCGACATTATCGATTCAGTATATAGTAATGTTTTGAATTAAAACCACATAAAGCCTTGTACATATGACATTAGAGTAGAATAATCACAACGAATTATAGAATTCTATACTTCCACAATATTCTAAAAATCGTTATACACTATAAAAATAATAAAATACTGTATACTGTACACACATTACGTACATTACATGCAATGATGCTTAAAATTAATGATACAACTTAAAGCTAAGACTTAAAACTGAAGCTCAAAACTAAGGATTAAAACGAAGACTTAAAATTGATATTTACAACTTCGACTAATACTTAGAACTTAATACTTTGCCCCTCGTCGTCTCTCACTGGTCAAGCCAAAATAAGGCATAAATTTAACTTAATAAAAATCTTAGGGCCAAAACCTACCTAAACAAGAGTATATTAGATCGTAGCCATACTGGTAGCCTTTCGGATCAAGGATTATAACTTGGAGCGAAATTTAAAAACTGAAACTACAAACATTTTGTTAAATCGATTGTTTTGTTTAATAATTTGATATTTAAAAGGATTAAATGAAGGGGCTTCTAGCTTTTGTCTCCAAATTAGACAACGTATCTTTGTATAAAAGGCACGCAGAATAAACTTACCCCAGATATATTCATCTTAAAATTAATTAAAGCTGTAGCGTGCATCCCACGACGTCCTGCGATATCACACGGCTTTCCACGGCAGGTGCTTGTAATTTATTAAGATTATATGTTTTATGATTAACTAAAACTAGACGCATGCATTCCACGTTGGCCGTCTAGCTGAAAGTTAGAACTAAGTTTTAAATATAAAACTTAGAAATAAATATACACCACTCACCATCTCCCACAGAACGATTACACAGACGTTCACAAACTTAAAAGTAAGTGTACATCACGCAACATCTATCTCCTACAAAACGATTAGACAGATCGCTACTAATCGTAAATTATAGTCTACGACTTTATAATTAACTAAAACTAAGATGCAAGCATCCCACGATGTCCCTGCGATATCCCATGGCGTCCTATGACGAGTTGTTAGCCTAGTCTAGATCAATCAAGGACTCCGCAACAAATTTTGAATAGTCGATAGTCTAGACTGCATTGGCAGTTGCATAGTCTAGACTGCAGTTCTTAGCTTGGCATCGTTTTCCGAAGATTAATTAACGAATATGAAAACAATGTGAAGATTAATCTCTGGAAAACGATACCAATTACCAGATCTCGCCAGATGTATCAGTCAACATTACGCATAAATTTCGACATTCAAGCTGTTAAGAAGAATGTCGAGCTCCGACTCTATTGTCCGTGATTCTGCGTAAAGCGAGATAGATATTTCGTAATTCAAATTGCGAAGCACCTACCTCCCACATAGCATTAACATGAATCTTAACAAAATTAAAACAAAGCATGTTACAGAGCGCTACATATATCTCCGATACAACGCTTACACATATCTTTGCAAATTTAAAATAAAGCACATGCCACGGTACATCGATTATCCCGCGCGACACTCACACGTATCTCTGCAGACATTGTACAATTATTTAAATCCTGCTGGCACCATTCAGTATTAAAGATACGTTGGTCTAACTTGGAACGAAGGAAAGGAAACGAAGCTACTGACACTATTCGCAATTTCGTGTCTTGCAAAAAGGAAATACGAATCGTTGTGCCAAGCTCTAATACCCTACTTTCGCAACACTAATATGTTTCAAAATATCGAAAAATTACCTAGCCTGAATTAACTGAACTTCCCTTAAAAACAGGAATGCGAACAGAGTCGCGATCGGTCAAAGAATAAAACAAAATTCGCGATGAAATCTTGAGATTTCGAAAAAATTTCAGAAAAAAAACGAAACGATCCCTCGAAAGAACCAAAGAACCTACGCGACGTATTTCCGTGCACGTGAAAACCTTAAGTTTCTGTGGTTGGCAGATACCTAGAGTTGGGTGATACATCTCCAAGAGATATCTTTCAAATATTTTTCGATAAAAATATTACAAGTTGCTAGTTATTGAAGTGTGCATGGGTGTGAACGGTAGAACTAGTGAGAGTTGAGCTTGTATCTGAGCTCAAATAAACATGTTTGAACATTGAACCCATCGCTAAAGAAACCAAACTATGCGACTCACTAATCGTAGCACGCACGATTGAATGACAAAATCTCGTTGCTTGCGATTTTATTGCATTTGGCTTTTTTTTAATTATTTAATTTGCACTTTACAATTTGTTCAGCTGAACATTTGGCAAATTTGGTTTTGAGAAGGAACTGTAAAACATATTTGACTCTAAAGAAGTAGTGAGTACTGAAATTTTTCGATCTGAAGGTATTGGGAGAAGTCGTAATATAGCTTCAAAGTTTTGTTTGAATAAACGGAGCACGCTCAAACGTCTAGTTCAAACGGATTTATAATAACAATCGCCGTGACGCAACGTTGCAAACTGTAGAGGGCGTGAAAAACACTGACTTTTTTCGAGGTCGGTATTTCAGAACGTGAGACACGAAGTCCCATTTAATGTCACATGTATCCTGTCTTTAGTCAATGTATATTTATTTAATGTCTACGCTACGTCTCGTTTATCGTGGAGGATGTTTTCTCGTCGACTCTTTCGATTTTGCCTCTTTACAAAATTGATTTCTTCGGTGCTAGATGTCCGTAGCTTCGATTCGAAGGGATCCGCCCAACTTTATCATATCACCAACTTTACCAAGTTCCGGTCAATTTCCGTCAACGAGGAAGATTTCAAAGGACGAACTCGATGAGCGCACAGTCAAAACTATTTTTAATTAACATTCGGAATTATTACTGTCAGTCAGAGATAAATTTATCAATAAAATAATATGTAAATTCGTTGTTTCATTTTTATTTGTTTAATAAAATAAATACCTCAACAAAACCATCCTTTCGTATATATCGTTTTATCGTTTTTCTCCTAATTTAAATATTTTTAATTTTGATGGAACTATTTGGCTAAAAGCTTTTAGATTTTTAATGGTGAAACATTTTATGTGCAATTATGTAACGAACATATGTATATAGGATCGTGTAAATAAGCGGAAGGAAGGTTCACTCTAAGGGAGGTAAAGGCGCTTGTTCTCGCTCAAGAGAAGATACGTTGTGACATATAAGTATATGTAAATGCACGGGAAGATTATGGCACACGTGTAACTTCCTTCGCCAGTAAAGGAACGTATGAAATTGGTGAATCGATAGGGTTACAAATGAAGTTCACCAATTACGATTAAGAGGACCTAAAAATAAATCTCTTATTGGACTTAATTTCCTTTTTTAATTACAGTCAGCGATATTCGCGGAAAATTGTATTCGTCGAAAAATAAGGAAAATTTAAAGTAACTGTGGTCGATTATTATTTCTAAGAATATGATGTACATAGGATGGCAGTTTTCCTGGGAAGAAAATAAGAGAGGCGATAGATCGAAGCACGTTTTGAAAGAATGCAAGCGCAAAAGCGATAACACCAAGTACGCTTGGTCGACGTCAAACCTCGACGTCATCCTCCGTGGCACGTGGTATGCGTCATCGCTTATTATTCTCACGTAGATCACTTGCGTATTGTTGCGCGCGAACTACGGCACCTGTTACAACCATCGTTGTTAATCCACGAATACTTTCCCGACAACAACCTCATTAATTACCCAAGAAATTAGACCAGAAGGAATAAATAATTAAATTTTAATAAACGAAAACACAATTCTTTTATGATTGTATGAGAGTCATATTAATCCTGGTGTGGTCTTTTAAATTTCTTATTATAGATACGTAGATCGTGCTGTCTGTTCATTAGAAATAATTTTAAATTTCAGAAGAATCTGCTAGAAATAACTTCAATTTTGAAAAGAAACGCTCTTTCATTGAAAATAATCTCAAATCTGGAAAATGGACCTTGGAAACTGGAGAACCATATAACAATAATAAAAATTGATAAAAATTTTGTATCAAAGGTAAAAGAAAATTGCATAAAAAACTAGCATAGAAACAATAGAAGGGTTAAAGTTGAAGCTCGAAAGCTATCAAACCATCCATTCATGATCCTCACCTCATTATCTTTCCTTCCTTCCGTAAAATATAGGCATGAATAAAGGCTTGTATTATGGAAATTACATTCCCTCGTGAAAAGGATCCCTTACATTACGTATTATATTATATCACGTATCTTTTATTTCTTCAGTATAAATTTCATACATTAATCGTCTCTCGCCGTACTTTTCCCCATTCGCCAAAAGTCGGCGTGGAACCGTCCAAACTCGTAAAATTCGCCGGAGCTCATTGACACTGTTCTCTCTTTTCAACCCTCCCCAACCCTCTTTCTAGCCGAGAAAGCTAAAAGGACTCGCGTAACGCGATCGACGGAGAGAAAAGGAAAAAAGAAAGGCGTCCATCAGTAGGTCGTTCGCACGCAGGATCGCGAGCATGAACCCGACGTCCGGGCTGCGTCGGCGTCGGCGTCGGCGTTTTACGGTGTGGCGATGGCGCGGCGGCTAGGATGGTGTCGCGACGCTTCGCGTCAGCGTCGCTGAGACCGTCGACGACGGAGGCAACAGTGGTGGCCAACGCATCGCGTCAGCGCGGTATCCGCCATATTGGCCGCGAGGAACCTGTTTAAACTACGCGAGGAAGAGAGAGATAGAGAGAGAGAGGGGGAGAGAAAGAGAGAGAGAGAGAGAGAGAGAAGGCCGCTCTCTTACGAACCTTCGTCCGAGATCCGGCCGTGGGGGTGAGAAACGAGGGCGTGTAGCACATAGAAAAGCGTGTGTGTACTAGCGCGATTCTAAGTGTGTGCGCGACAAGGGAAACGAAGAAGGTGGTCGGTGGTGGTGGAGGAAGAGGGCAATCGCGTCGTGGGACACGCCGAAATACGCCTCGAACGTTTTCCACCACGCCACACGGTGAAACGGGGTGAAAGACGGCCCGGCCCGTTGGAACATAGAGAGGGAGAAGGGAGAAGAAGAGAGAGGCTGCGAGGAAGTGTGCACTCTGGTGATAGTGGCTAGGAAAGTGTCAGCGCAAAAAGTGTCCCGTACTTCGAGTCGGATCGGTGGCTACGATCGTAGTACCACCCTTGGCCTACACCCCATCGCTCCAAGCAACTCGATGACCCTGTTTCGTTTTTTTTTTATTTCCGACGAACTTGCGCCATCGATCACCGATCGCGACTGATCGTTGAACGACGTGTAATATAGTCGATGCATAGTGCACACGTTGATAACTCGGGTCGGCCGGTGTAAAATTCTTTCCATGCAACCTCGTGTATAAACGGGAACACGCGTTCACGGGGTTCAGTAGCATCCTTCGTTCAGCAGCTACCACTCGATTCGATCGACAGAACCAACCCATCACATTCGTATTTCGTGTTCGCGATCACGTACGATCGTCGATCGTCGAGAGTGTATTCGATAGGAGGGAGAGAGGATCAAATTGGAGAAAAACGTTCTGGGTAGTTCCGGTGGAAACGACGCGGCTCGCGAGAAACTCGAGGCGGAACGTAAGCGGGTTAGCTGGTCGGTGTCCAGCGTGACAGCGCCGTGGGCTTGTCTCTCCCTCTGGTCTCGACTTCTGCCAATCAATAACCAGCGCACCGACTCGTTCACGCTCTGCTCTCTGCCTTCCTCTCCCTTCTCTCTCTCTCTCTCTCTCACTCTGTCTCTCTCGCTCTCTCTCTCTCTCTCTCGTCCTATCCGTTTCCCTCGTTACCGTTCACCGTTCAAACTTCCCTCTCTGTCTCCCCCGGCTCACTCGATACGCTTGAATGACAAACGCAAGCCCGATAGCGAGTGGAATCGAAAGGGTTTAAAAGAATTGCCCGGATGAATTGAGAGGCTCGTGTTTGCTCGGCGATGCCTTTCCGTTTCTCTCTTCCGCCCGATTCACGCCGTTCTCCTCTGTCCCTGCGCGCTCCGATCGCGTCCCGCGTTTCTTCTCCCCTCGCTTCCATTTGGTGCTAGCTTTCGCCGCCCTTTCAGCGGCTACAAACACGAGACTCCGTATCCATCCTTTACTATCCTTCTTGATAACGATACACGGTGAGCAGAAGCAACAACAGGCTGTGCGTGTTTTGGGGCGAGAGGACGAGCACGAGGACGGCAACTTGCGACGATACGAGAGCAGAGGCAACGCGTCGCGACGAAACGGAACAGCCAGAGGCGGCGGTAGCGGCGCTCTAGCTGCTGGCGGCGCCAGCGCCCTGCACGCAGCACCTTCAAACGGAGCCACGAAACCTATTTATACTCCGTCAACGTAGCGGACGACGCGACGTAGCGAGAACAGCGCCGTGTTCTGGCCGCCCACGCGAGCAACAGCCCGAACGAACCGCGCCGTGAGCTGCACGACCACGAACCTCGAGAGGAGACGACCAAGACGAGCAACAGCCAGCAGAGGAGACACCAACCTACTCTCTCGTCCCCGATCTACGTGTTGCTGCTCGTTACTAAATATTCGCCATAATAGTTCGCCGCCGTCGTCGTCGTCGTATCGAATCGTCGTGCCGAACCGTCGCTGGAGGACGTATCGTAGTTAACCGGTGGAGCAACTCGGTGAAATTCGTGAAACGCTCGTCATCCATCCATCCATCCATCCATCCCGTCATACACACTCCTGCTTTCCAACGATTCGAAATTAGAATCGTTCTACTGGTTGGCCGATAGAGAGAGAGAAAATAGAGGTTCGTTGGTCGTCGTGGTGGTGTCGATGGACAGCGACGAAATCCTCATGGGACAGGATCAACGGCAGTGGAGTCTGGCTAGCGGCGCGGCCACCGGAGCCCACCCATAGGGGACGCCATTGAGAGTCTATCTTTCCCTTGGCGTGTGATCGACCGTCGCGCATCCGCCTTCCCTTCTCGCGTCGTGTGCCGATCTGCGCGCTCTACACCACCGCGGCGGTTGCTCTCCTGTCGCCGGAGCTGCTCCGCTCGCTGGATGGGGTTGGGTGTCGTCGTGGTGTCGCCTTGCTGTTGGGTGTCGTTGAACGCGTCTCGCTGGTGATCGTGTTGCCGGCGAACAAGTGGAAGAAGAAGAAGAAGAAGAGGAGGAGGAAGAGGAAGCTCTGTTTAGAGAGCTTTTCAAGGCTGGACGAGCCAGCGAGCGGGAAATGGCCGGTGGTGTACTGTTATAATGCTTGAGGACGATCCGCTGGCTGGACCAAGGCGCGCCGATTCGTTGACCGATTGTTGTTGCTCAAACACCGACGTTGCTACCGACCTCGTTGAGATCAACGTTGATAGCATAGTCGTGGAGAACATCGTCGAGGGAATCGGTCGCGAACAGACTACGAAGAAGAGCACAGTGACGAAGGGGCGGCTTGCGTAGCCCAAGAGCATCGTTGTGCGTGTGGTGCGTGGTGCGCGCGTATGTGTCCGTCCGTGAGTGAGTGGCACGAGTGAAAAAGGTTGAGGCGATCGTAACATACGCGACGAGGGCTGTGAAGAGCGCGTGCTGGGAGCATGCAGGGTTCGGGCGAGGCCCGAAGAGGCCTTAGTCCCGCGGGTGGACCGGGATAAGGTTTAGCGATACGATTCACGAGTACCGCACCGGAAGTGACGAAGAGGATAACGAAGTTCGGATTAAACGGCTGCTTGGTCGCGTTCGCTCGACCAAGTGAACGTCCTTAAGCTGAGATCGCAGGGACGCGGGAAGCGAGCTGGACTCGCTTTCGGGCGCATGGAACATGATAGAGGTGAGGCGATGCGATATCGATTGAGAGATGCCCTGTCGATGGTTGAGATGCGAGCGAGAGCTTGCGTCCTGTGTGGCTCCTTTCTCTCTTTCTCTCTCTCTCTCTCCCCCTCTCTCTTCCTCTCTCTCTCCCTATATATATATACATATTTCTCCCTCTCTCTCTCTCTCTCTCTCTCTCTCTCTCTCTCTCTCTCTCTCTCTCTTTTTCTCTTTCGCTCACTATGCGTCTGCTTTCCGTTTATATTTCGCGGATATTTTATTGTTCGTTTGGTAATAGAATTTTTGATTTTCATATAGCGATTCTCATGAGCGTTGGAAAATGGGAGAAGAGATTGAAGAATCGTTTCATAGTAGGAACGGTTAACAGCTGGAAAACGTCGAGCAGTGGCGAGGATTTAGGTTAGCTAGATTGTGTCGAGCCTGTTGATCCAACCGGGCTTTATATTCGGCCCGGATGAATAGTTGTTGCCGACACACGCGCCAAATCCAGGTTTCGCGATCCTCGCGACACGAAAAATTCGTGTGCTACTCGTTATCGGTTTATTGGACGAGGTTAGAAAAAAATTTATTTTCGAGGTTAGTTATTGCGAGTTGGAAATAATTGAAATCTAGGTCACTGGTTTGAACATCCAGGTAAAGTGCCCCTAAGAAGCTGTTATTGAAAGTAGACTGCGGTTGTTTACGCAAATTCATATTTTTATGAACACTTCTATGAACGACAGAGATTTATTAATCTAGGATCATAGTGCGACATCTAAAATACTATAACGGATCCTTTTTGAATATTTTGTATACGCGCATTGCCCGTATACGTATATTCCGTATATTTTTACAAATTTTACTCCTCATTAATGCATAAACATCCGCAGTCTAATAATAAATTTATGAAATACGATGAGTTTGTGGCATAATATTGATAAACAATAAATCTCAGTCGACATTTTTTAACGTAAACTTCTTCCACGATCTTCATCTATTTGGAATCTATAAATACTCACTACATATCTTTTCACTCTAACACTCTACATTACTCTAGAGTAACACTCTACATAAAAATATAAATATTCACAATATCGTAGCTTTCGAACACAGTACCCTCGATCAACTTGTACATTCGTTTCTCGAATATCGGAAGATACGTGGAACGATGATTCGAAGGAACGAAGTCAGTTAAAATTGGTAAAATAAACTCAATATACAATACAAACGGGTTTGACATACTTTGATCAGGTTGTGCACGTGCTTTGGAATGGAGCAATTCGTCGATAGGGTCGATCCTCTTGCACATTAGCGTCGATAACGCTTTAACGTTTCGAGTCACTGCCACTCGATGATGATACGTGCATCAACAAGTGTCTGAGCTTGTTGCACTGGTGCACGAATGCTGTACGATGTTTCGGAAAAAACCTTTTCTCGAACAAGGTTATAATATCGTTCGGAGAATACGATATTCAAAAATAGAAATGCAGCCTTTGGGAAAATCTTTCTTTCCTTTTTTACGCGAATGTTTCACAAATGAAAATGTTTTCGTATCTTTCGGAATATGTAAACGTTGTGCGAATGCACTTTTAGGCAACGTTCCAATAGTCGCCGGAGATCCCTCGATCATTTTGTATCCACGTTTTCCTTATCGTTTTATTGGCAAACTTTTTTCTGTTCATCTTTTCACGTTTAATTAACTTTTTCGTTATTTACGTTGCATAATCTCGATCTATTTGCATACGTTCGTTTTAAACTCGAAGAATAAAACGCTAAAGATAAAAAATTACCCCTTTATTTTTAGTAACATTGAAGAATGAATAATTTTATCGCTTTATTAAATCGTATTATTACTCGCAAACAACCGTGAAAGATACAGCTTGAATTTTGACATTCTCGAAAAAGGGATCCTCTTCCAATCTTCCTTTTTTCTTCTCGTTTCTTTTTTAATGTACCACATTGTATACTGAAATAGTTCCAAAAATAGCTTTCAATATATAAACATTTTCCTCTTTACATCTCTAATCTAAGTTCTTACAAACAATACCTTCTGAAACCACTCTAACACCCTCTTTTATCGCATCGACCAATGCAGCTTAACTTAAATAACATTTACAACCTATAAATAAATTTCCAATTAATTATTAAACCAAACAAAATTGTTCAACGAAATTAATATAACCTAACATCATCTAACACGTCCACTTCCGCTAAAATATCCAATTCGAATTAAATCAATTAAATCGAATGATTCTTCCAATCATCATAACTTAATCTGAGATTAAACGAACCTTGGTTAAAATTAAATAAATAATTTTTCAATTTACAAGTACGTTGCAATTTTTTCCAAGAGAATTCATTTTCTAACACTCGCTTAGTTATGAATTCTTCCTCTGAGGGCCGTCAGACACGCTTTTCTCGTGGCAGCTTCGATTTTCACCCCTCCACTTCCGCCTATTCGCTCCGTCATCGGCGAAAATCGCGTTCGCGACCGCGATTCGCAATGGCAATGAACCGGCACGCGTTTTCGTCTCCAAACGCTTCGATCTTCCATCTTCGTGCACGCACACGCGCCGCACGAAGGCCTGCTGTTTATCAATCGGTGCCCACAGCCCGTATAAGCGACTCTCGAACGCGTTATCGTGGCGAAGCTGCTCGCCAAGCGGATCATCGATATACACCGCCGCGTAAAAATAAAGCGAATAGGGAAAGAAAGAGGAAGAGAGAGGGCGATTGTGATCAGTGAAGAGGCGATCCACGAGATTTCGCTTTAGTAGAGGGGTTAATTCCTTCAATTCAAGATAATCGGATACCTCGAGAACTTGTTGCGATCTCGATGGTCTCTTTGGTTTTGGAAATTTTTCAAATTTCAGGTACTTCGATACTCTGCAAAACTTGAAGATCTTTCAAAATCTTAATTGTTGAAATTTGGTAAAATTCTTTTTAGAACATTACAAAGATTTTGCAAGTTTAGGATACTTCGATACCTTGAGATCTTGAAGATCTTGTAGGATCTTAATAATTCAAATATCTTAGAATTCTTGTTAATACATAGTCAAAGTTTTGAAAATTTTTGTCTACTTCGATCACACTTTGAGGACCTTTTGGAATCTTTGCTATGAAAACATTTTACGATCTTTTTCGTGTTTGAGATTTCTTATAAGTTCTTCGGGATTTCTTGGAATCTTTCTATGTAGCACTCTTTTAAACATTCTTTGGAGAAATTCTTCGAAATTTTCAATAATTTTCGTGGTGTCCAGCGTTTCACGAATTTCACAAGCTTCCTATGAGATTTTGAATTCATCGTTTCCGTGTCCACTTCGAAGATACGAACGGATCGATAGGTGCAGCTGAGCGTGCGACAATCGTATCCAAACAAATTGGTCGGCTTTTGAAAGCTTATGTGTCAATTACCGTACGGTCAGGTTGTTTCAATTAGAGCTTAACGACTTTATCGTGTTTCCGCGTGCGAGCCGACTGTGATGTTTTTCAAGTGTTCAAATACATTCGGGGCGAGAGATAGAGAGAGAAAGAAAGAGGAAGTTTTGGTACGTGCTATACACTAGCCCATAGTTAACCCTTTTCTTTTTTCTTTTTTTTTTAATAAAAGCTATCCCCGATACGTGGAAGCGGCCTTTTTCTGGCCACGTCGATTCAATGCTTTGATATTCTAAAATATTGAATGGAATCACGTGCGTGCTTTCTACCTTGATTAAATTCGACTTCGAAACTTTCAACCTATTCAAACTTATTGCCAAACGAACAAGAGTTTCCTTGCTTTTTCAGAGAATACACAGTCTTCTTTATTAAATAAATTCCTTCGCTTGCTAAATCAATTTCTTTGCTTAAGGAAAATTCTTAATACTAACTCAAAATAATAGTTGATGCAGAATGACAACTGCATTTTCTTTATTTTTGAAATATAATTATATTCTTATCGCTGGTCCCTCTAACTCAAGAACCATCAACCTAAGCGTATCGAAGTATTCTATATATAAGTAATTTGATTTAAAATACGATAAGTAATTACAACCTATATATATTTATATATATATATCATGTCGCTAGTTCTCTAATTTTGTCGAATTTTGCCAAATATTGTAATCGTAAAAGAAAGAAATGTAAAATCCCACATTTTGATAGACTTGGTAGTTCTACCTACAGTTAAGGCTTTGATGTAATAAGGAAACGTTCATTAACCACTTTCCTTATTACCGACTGTAGACTGTAATTAGCAATACATTTCTATTAGACGTAATATATTCTATTAGAAGTAATACATTTCTATAAGACGGTATATTCGTAATAACGACATTCCTCTTTTCGTCGATTCCGCGTTTCCTAATCGGATTGCCCTAATCAAAACTCTCTGGAGGATAAATCCTTCATCGTTGATACTAACGTAGCAATCAGAATTTACAATATGATTTCGAATCGTCGCTTTCGAGCGAACACAGAGTTCCGCGGTCAATTTTCGTTCATTATTACCAACAGTCACACTGATTTAGAATCGACTCTTGTCACCTAATCTTCATAAGGCTGGTCTACTCGTGTATCTTCACTCTCCTGACAAACTTCAAATTATTCCATTTCTACATTCTTCATTTAGACACTTCCCTATCACTTTATTCTCTTATCGATTCTTTCACGCATTCTTTCATCATTCTTTACAAAATTTTAGAAGAAGATCACAAATATCCTCGTCTTTTATCCTTTTCTTACCATCTTTTTCTCAATAAATTTTTGACGTTCTAAATACAATTTCTGTGATCTCTAAAGAGAATTCCAAAGAGTATTTTTTTCTTCAAATGCACTTATTCTACTCATAAGTTTTCCCTGTCAATCCAATTTACCGTTCCTTTCATTAATTCTGTCACGTTTCAAAGGGGTATTTCGAAACTTTTAAAGAGAAACCTGAAGAGCGTACCACATTGTTTCTTTAATTTCCAAAATTTCAAAGAAGATTCCAAAGGATGTTCCCTTTTGTAATTTTCTCTGTCCCGTTTCTAAGCCCTCTCTTTCAATTCAATTTACTCCCTCAACTCGCCATTATTCAGCTTTCATTAATTTCGATCAGAATTTTTCTTATCACGTCTCTAAGTTCCCTTTCCAAGCCAATTCGCGTTTCCTACCGCTTTTTCTCAATTAAATCTTGCACATTTCAAACTCTTCCCAAGAATATTGCAAAGAATATAGTATTCTTTACCACTTCTTCCCACTCTACCCCTAAGTTTTCTTTTCAATACAATTCCTCTTTCGCCGTTTACCGTTCCTGCTTTTCTTCCATCAAGCTTTTCATATTCCAAACTTGTCTTTCCTAACTTCCTCGAAGACTATATACCATTCCAATCTTCTTGATTCCACTCACACGAGTACTTGGTCCGATTCAATTAATCATTTATTCGATTCATCTCAGCCTGTAATTATAGTTTATACGCTGCCTCTCAATTAATCCCACTAAACATTCTCGTAAATATTTCCAAAGAAAATTCTAAAAACTATACCATCGAATTTCTTCCACGCAAAATGGAATACACCGTGATGCTAATCCACCGTAAGATTTTGTTCTCGGCGAATCGGTGACAAAGAAGGTTAAGGTCGCGAAAAGCCCGAAGAGCGTCGATCGGTTGCTCCAGTGACTCGGCGTGCGCGCCTGTGTATTTTTAGCGAGATGGAGCGATGATGGGTTCCAGAGCTGGGGATAGGGCCGGCTGACTAGCGCAGATATCGTTTGCAGATGTCGAGCGGAATCGGTGCAACTGCAATGGGGATCGACGTTAGTCACGGGGCAGGGGGTGGCGAGGGTGTCGCCGGTGGGTGCCGGCTCCGCGCGCAGAGCCAAAGCCAGGCGAGCGGATCGTCGGGCAACTCGCAGCAGTCCTCGCAGCAGCAACAACAGCAGCAGCAACAGCAGCCACCCTCATCGCAGCAGCCGCAGCAGCAACAGCAACGCCAGTCATCCGGAATCATGGGCCGCTTGAAGAAGGACAACTGTTGCCTGTGCTGGTGCTGGTGTTGTAGTTGCTCGTGGTATTAATGTGCCTGTCTACATCCCGCTTTTTCTTTTCATCAATGGTTTGACAAAGTTTGTGGAAGGTCACGTAGTTTTTCTTTACAAGCCCTTATCATTTTCTCAAAATTGTTATCACGGGAGTGGTTGGTTAGATACGTTTGGTTTTTGATTTTGGACTGGTACTAGGCTGATTATTTTCGTTGTTGGTTATTATTCAGCTGCCCTTTTATCGTAGTAACTTTTTTGTTAGTTATCATTTAGAGTTACATAGAGCTATAAAGCTTCAATTGCCACTGTTACATAGGTAGGCGATGTTGGTAATTTGAAATGAGTTATCTGATTTTATAGTAGGTTAGTTCACTTACGTTGCGTAGTTTATGCGATGAAAACTATTAGCGTCGTTTGTCTCAGATGATACGGACTACAAATGAAAACTGGCTAGTCTGAAATTAAGTAACCTAATTTAAATCTAATTATAAAGTAACTTTATGATCATCTAGATTCTTATGATACTAGATGAGCGTTAAATTTAAAGGGACAAAGATTGTTCGTACGAGAAGATAGCGATTCCCGTGATTAGTAACACTGATGTCAGTTGCATTGGTCAACTGCTAATATTAGTTATATATTACACGAAGACTGAATGTTTTAACTTGTAACAATTAATTCAATGACTGTGCTTATACAGAAAGCCATTACCTTTTATTCGTACCAGCTATTCGATTCGGTTAAATACAATTCTCAACTTCAATTATTAATTCCACAACTTTCGTCCTCACGATGCTTCATGCTTAGTACATGTCACTCTTCCTGCAATGCATCCACGCTTATGTCCCGAGCATCTCATTAAAGACAATAAGCTGACCTCGACTCGTCATAAGCGTATGGAAAAGGAAGAAAGAAAAAAAAAACGTACTTTTACTAGAAATCTCGAGTTGAAACGCGCTCGACTTGAAAGCAACGAGTCGATCGAACGTTTTCATCCGTCCATCGCGGAAAAGAAGAGACGGTGGCAACCGACGATCGATCCTCGAAACCGTCCCGCGATAACTCGTGTATCCTGCCGCGTGACAAGCCATTATCGCCGTGTTTCGTAATATAATCGTAAGCGAAACGACGTCAGTCTATTGTCTTTAAAACGGAGCTACGACCTATTTATCGAAGAACAGCCGTACCTATATACACTCTTTCTGTGTTTCATGCTGCACGCAGGCATAATTGGTAAGCAGGTCATCTGCGTTCGTTCAAATTATTTCTTTTTTTCGATCCGTAGCATCTTATAATATTTTAACGCAGACGAATGGCGCAATTCCTCTTGATTCTCACGAAATAAATTGAAAATCCCACTTAACAAGATCAACCTCCATTCACATTGTTCAAAATATCGGAAGAGATTTTGATATCTCACTTAACCTTCAATCGACAACGAGAAACTAAAAATACCATCAGCTTAATACGTTACTTAAAATTCCTACCTTGAAACGTAGAATCTAACAAAAATTAAATCCATCAAGTTAAAATACCCTCGTGCTGAAACTTTTCATTCCACCAATATTCGTCACATCGTCTATCGATTATCCAACTTGCAACTGACAAACAGACACTGAAGATATCATAGACCCAATAAGTTTCTGCGAATTCATCTCCTCAAACGAAATCGACGACAAAATTTAAACCACACTCGACAATAAGGTATCTCATTCCGCAAATACATATTCGTACCAGCATCCCTTAACGTAAGCGACAAAAAGGAAACACAAATATCGCCGACTCGATAAATTCAAAATTCATATTCCAAGAGGAAAGAGATAATAAAACAGAAACCCGTCAGCTTAAAGCAAAACTTCTTATTTCACCGATATAGCAGCATCGATCGACTGGCAAACTTTTTTACAGTCCCGAGAAAATCCACCCTAATGCCCATCGAACATCGACCAATCTCACGCTCCTCCACGCGAAACAAACAACTCGTAGTCATAGATATGCCTCTTTACACACGAAGAAACGGAACAGAGTCTCTGTGAATATCCCCTCTCGAATAAAAAGGCATTCGTACGATAAGCAAACGGACTCGCCGCAACGTTGGTCCAATTTTTTGGAACGGCAGACTGTTTCAGTCGGGCGATAACCGCCCCTGGGTCGATAGATTACGCGGTGGCTGGCACGGAACCCTCGCCGGATGCGTAACACGTGTCCATTCTCGGCGGAAATCTGGCGGACTGGGGGAAATGTTTTTCCGACTGGATGTCTCGCGCGTCTTTCTCCATCGCTATCTGCTTGTTTATCCACGAAACTCACGGGCTCTTCCAACGCGTTATCGTCGCCGACTGAAACGAAACGAGCGAGCTTCCGGAATAATGGAGCTCGTTCCGTCGCGCGGAGAAAATCGTACAGAGTCTCCTTTATTTTCGTTCGTTCCGTTTCGTCTCGGTTTGTAGTTTTTTGTCTGGCACGCGTCGCGGAATCTTTACTTTTCTTTTCCACTTCCTTTGTGAATTTTCCTCTCCTTTGGCCTGGTTTTTACGGTTCCGTGGCTATCGTCGGTCGAATTGCAGTGGTTAATCGTGGATCGTTTGTTTTACGAGCTTCGAGTTTGTGAATCGGTGAAATGGGCATTTTGAGGTAATTCCTGGTGATTTTTACGGTACCTGGTATCTTTCTCTTTGCTGTTACTAAAATTACTAGTAAATGAATGTAACGAGGAAAGATACGCCTGCATGGTTCGTTCGTTTTATGGAAGATTATTCGGTTTGTGGTTTGTGAAAGAAGAACCGGTTCGTTCGTTGTGTAAAAATTCGCGGAGGAAATTTCAGTTTTTGAAAGAAGGTCCGTTGTAGTTCATGGTTTATAACTCACGCGAGTTGGTTTGGAAAAAGAACTGAAAGTCAATTTTCTCATTCTAGAAACTTTACTCGAGTGAAATAGTCCATCGATAAAGGAACATTATATTAGCATACAATCGCATTTAGCACCCTCGCGAAGAAGAATCTTTCAAATGACAATAAAAAGTCGATTCTTCCCTGCAAATAGCCTCGCTTGAATAAAATAATCAATCACCAAAAAGATCTATTATCGTAGAATCCACACCACATTCGCACTAAAAGAAACAACCCTCAAATCACTCCACAAACTCTTCTCCCCCTAAATAACTTTGCTCAGATGAAATAACCGACCAACAAAAGGCTGTATTTGCCTTGCCGTACAATCATACTCAGCACCCTCACCGAGGAGAAAAAAAACAACCTTCGAATCACGGTATAAAATCGATTCTTCCAAACCTACTCCTATGATCACACTGATATTTGGATATTTAATCAATCTCATGTTTCTATAAACACAGAAGTAAGAGAGATAAGATCCAAGCAGAAATCAGTTCACCTACGAAATATTATATAATAAGCACTCTACCTCAAATATTTCTTGTATCAACGTACGTCTCTTGCACTTTGAAATTACTCATAAATGCGTAAGAATTTACCTACGACCATCCAACCCTCGAAACTTCCGAAAACCATCTCGAACGATTATCGAAATACAAACTAAAAGGAATCGTAAATCAAAATTAACAGTTTGTCGGCGTTGAGGGGAAATTCGGCAGGCGCAGGAGGCGCGATCGATCAGGGGAAGAAGAAAGGGAACTCGGGTGTGGAACACAGCGAATTGTGCGACACGGGGAACGGTCTCGACGGCTTGGATGGTCTCGATGGAAACGTGGAGTGCAGCCTGGAGGAGATCAGGTCGTGGGGCTCGTCCTTCGATAAACTGATGAGGAGCGACGCGGGCCGTAAATTCTTCAGGGAGTTCCTCCTCAGCGAGTACAGCGAGGAGAACATCGCGTTCTGGCTCGCTTGCGAGCAACTGAAACACGAGAGCAATTCCGAGAAGATCGAAGAGAACGCACGCTACATCTACGATCGTTACATATCCACAGTCTCGGAGAAAGAGGTTCGTGATGTTTGTATGGCTCTATTATTTAGTTTCAGGCTAGATTAACTAACTAAATTAGTAGTAAATTTTCTGCCGATTTTTAGCAATTTCATTTATTAAATGATTTTTCGATTAGAATTTAGGTAGTGGATGGAACTTTGCAAATGTGAATTATAAAATTAGATCTTTGTGGAATGAAATTTTATAGCATGATATTAGCAAAGTGTGAGCGGTAGATTTTTTTTCGATAAGAAGTTTGTGAAGCCGAGCCAAGTTAACGAGTTAAGTTGGGATGAAGAATTTGATTAATTTAGGCTTAGCTACATTAAACTGTTTGATTTATTATGACGATATCCAGGCTTTGTTACCAAAGGTTTTTCATTTTTGCACCTGGATGTGAGAAGAGTATGATGGAGTTTCAAGATGGAAAATTTAATTTAATTTAAATTTTTATTGGAATTATTAATAATGTAAAACTGGACACAATTCAAGCTTGAAAAGTTTAGTAGATTGGAAGAGAGAATAAATACTGGTGTCTTTTCTTTAAAAGCCTAGTTATACTTCCTTTGTACTATAGTAAAGTGTTTGTTTTCGGCGAAAGAATCGAGTAGGCATCTGCCGCCCTCGAATACGCCGGGTAAATACCGTAATCTGTAGAATGTTGTACAAATGAGCGATCGTCTGCATCGTTATCGCTTTCGTTATCGAGAGTCAAATATCGTCGTTGCTTCACCTGAGAAAGCTTAGTTTAAACATCTGTAGGAACAGAAATTTCTTTAAAAGATATATTTTTTGAAAGATTTCAAAATTTCTTCAACAGAAGGGAACTACAGCATTGTTTTAACAACAATTATCTTATCGCTTTGATCGTTGACAGATCCAAATAGTCTTTCGAACTACAATAATTAGACTTAGAGAAATTCTAAAAATCTGAGCTAACAGATATTTATGCAAATCTAAAAACCTATACCAAAAATTAATGAAATATTTTTACAATTATGTTTACATACTCTTAGCTTGCATTTTTCTTGCATCTTTAATGTTCAGTGCAGATGAACAACGCGACATCATATCATGGCGATTTCACAGCATAAACGCGGCATTATATGATCTCACAAATCACTCATATCGAGACCTTTCTAGCCAGAGATTCAAAATAGCAGTAATTTTACACATTTTTTAATCACTGAGTAAAAATTAATTTTTATTTAAAGTGAAGTCAATTATCAACAAATCATTTATCAAAAGTTAAATGATTAAAAAATATTAATTTCTAATTGTTCTAATTACGAATAAACATTATAAATGATTAAAATTGTTTTAATGTTAAATTCAGTAACCATCGTCGATGTCGAAAATTTAATTTTAATTATCACTAACCAATACAGATGACCGGAATTTTTTTTCGTTACTAGAAACCATTATCGATGGCTCGAATTTTATTTTGGTTACCGGTAACCATTATCGATGGCTGGAATTTTTTTTCGTTACAGCTAACCAATATCGATGACAAAAGCTTTTTCTCGTTACGTTCGACTATAGTCAATTGTTCCTAAATTACTGACAATTAATATTCATTGACAATATAAAAATACCCAAATATGAAATTTATATATTTTATTAAATGAAAGAAGAACATAAAATTATATGAAACAATATTAATACAAATACTCTACTGCAATATCTACCGTCCTATTCTTTGTTTCATATAATTTCATACCATCTTTTTTCATCGTTAATGAAAATATACAAGTTTTATAATTAATATCCTCTACGTTGTCAACGAATATATACCAATTATCAGTAATAACAATCGACAGTACCCGAATACGTGAACCAGAAAGAATTGTTGCCGTCGATAATGGTTATCGGTAACCAAAATAAAATTCAGTCCATCGATAACGGCTACTGGTAACTAAAAAAAATTCCGGTCATTTATATTGGTTACTGGTAAGCAAAATTAAATTTCCGTCATCGATAATGGCTATTAGTAACCAAAATAAAATTCCCGTTATTGATAAAGGTTACTGGTGATCAAAAAAAATTCCGGTTATTTATATTGGTTGCTGGTACGCAAAATTAAATTTCCGTCATCGAGAATGGTAATACTAAAATAAAATTCTCGTAATTGATAATGATTATCGGTAATCAAAACAATTTTTATAATAGTAATTATTATTCGTAACCAAAATTTTCTAATTAAACACACTTTTTTGCTCTTATACTGTGATTTAAAAAATTTGCCGTATAACAATTGCGACGTCTAGTTGTAGCGAACAACGCTTCTAACACACGCCTGCAATTTTCAGGTAAGCCTGGACTCGCGAGTGCGCGAAATAGTGAACCGTAACATGGTGCAGCCAACGCCGAACACGTTCGACGAGGCTCAGCTACAGATCTACACCCTGATGCACCGGGACTCGTATCCCCGTTTCGTGAACAGCGAGATCTATCGACGGGCGTCGAGACTGAGCAGCGGAACGACGGGATCGAGCAATCAGGAACACGGCAACACAGCCAAGTCGAAGGGGAAGAGGTCCACCACGTAATCGCTCGTTCAACGACCAAAAAAAAAAAGGACGATGGGGTGGCAGCGGACCAACAGCCTCCGTCTCTCAGTAGGTAGCCCCGAGGCGACGTTGGGGACGCCGCGATGCTGTCAACGCTGGCCGATGACGACGGAAGCCGGAGGACATCGGCGTGATAACAACAAGGAATAGTATCAGCTCGTCGAATCTCTCTGCCCTCGTCATAAAGCAAACAAAGAAAAGAAAGAAAATGAAAAAAAAAATAAAGTAAAGTAAAATAAAATAAAATAAAATAGAATGAAATAAAAGTCGGGATCTCAAGCGTGTGGAGATTTCGAAGATTTTCTCCTCTCGTCGGAGAATACAAGAGTAAGAGGAAATAAAACAGTTTTCCGAAGCGAAACTCACGATTCGCTCTTCCACGCGATGCCACATCGGGGCCAACGTGCACGAACTTGACAATGGACTGAACTAAATAAATAAAAGTAACTAGATGAAGAGGAACGACGAGAAGTTGATAAGAAAGGAGCAAGGACTAGGATGAAAAGAGAAGAGAAAGCAAAGAACAGCATGAAAGGATCACGTATACGTCGCGTTGATCCATTGACTCTTTCTTCCAGGACACTATGGACACACGCTCGTCCATGCGTGACACACGAGTATAGATCGAAGAATCGAAAACACAGAGACATATACACACGCGGGTCGGTCGGGGATGACGTTCATCTTTCAAGGAAGTTCCTAATTTCCATCGTCTTTAGCGACTAATCATCGCCGATGATCTCTCTCTTTCTCCCCCCTACCCTCATACACAAACATAACCATAACCACCCCAACCCCTCGCTCGATAACGAATCAGTCGTGTTTTTCTCTGTCTCTCCCCGCTCTCGAGCTCTCTTCTTTCTTTTTTCTCTCTTCTTTTGTACCATTGTTTTTCTTCGTCCCCTCGTTTCAACCCCTCTCTCTTTCTCGCTCTATTCAGTCGAACCTCTTTCATCGTACGAGTTAGGGAAGATCTCGAGATTCGAGGAATTTCCTGCGATAGAATCGTTTGGAACTTGGGTCGTTTAGGATGATAGAGTCATTCAAAATATCAGGATCCTGCACGATGATGATATTAGCGAATTTTCATAAGTCATAATTTCTAGGTCGTAAACAAATTTTATTTGTAATTTGTAAAACTCTAAGTGTTTTCATTGCCAAGCTTACATTTGTCAAACTGTACTCGTCAAACCTATGAAATTGGGATTCGTAGAGTTTCATTAATAATATGTATTCGGTTGTGCAAGAGCATCCGATATTGTTCAATCCTACTTTTCTGTGATTAAAATTGCACAAGACAGACAATGACCCGAGTTCTCGCAGCACAGGGGGCTCTGCATGTTCCAAGAGACGCGCGAAGAAATGAAAATCACCGAAGAAATATCCATCGCTGGAAACGGTCGTCGTTAACAGAATCGATTATTGAATACTTAGAATCCCCCAAAATATCAAGGAAAGAGTAGCGAAACGACGAATATTCCGTGACGAGGCTCCCATTAAAAGAAGACACTCTTTTCTCAATGTCTTGTTGACGATGAAACGGATCTCTGTTAATAGAGGCAGAGATTATTTTCATAGAAAAAGGAGTGACATTTCGTCTGGTCTTAGGGTACCCTCAGACGTTCAATAATGTCAATATTTCAAGATTCTCAACATCATTGCGGCTTGTCAATAAATATTGATGATATCACCAATGGTGACATATCGTCAATATTTATTGCGACAAACCGTATTTTCTCGTATGTTCAATATTTATTGACGATACCTATCGATCGCCCGAGGATCTCTTTATACGTACAATGATATTGAGAGCTTTGAATATTGATAATAAATATATGCATATATATACATATTGCACGTTTGATGCACCCTTACTTGTAATCTGACAGACGAACTCGAAGATCGGCGACGTACGGTTCGTCTCGTCACAAATCGCGATTTCTGCAACGGGACCATGAACAGATCGAAGTAATTTATTAGCAAATAAATAGTAA
This sequence comes from Bombus affinis, assembly GCF_024516045.1. NCBI lineage: Eukaryota > Metazoa > Arthropoda > Insecta > Hymenoptera > Apidae > Bombus > Bombus affinis. The sequence continues at coordinate 3,409,244 of NC_066354.1, forward strand.
ATGGGCCTCGTTCGTGGAATACTCGTTCGATGATAAGTATGTCGTTCGACTGTAGAATACCAGGTCAAAGAATATCAAAGAGCGTTAGCATAATTCAATTACGGAGGCGTTGTGAAGTATTTTATTACCATTGCACTAGCATCGTAGAAACGTAAGCAGGTTCGCGAATTTGTTTGTCAAATTCATGTACTCGATCTTGAATCGCTAATTCAACGAACCCTCGACACTATTCTCTGAACGTTCTTCCTCGTTTAATCGCCGTTTCTTTAAACATGCCACGTTGTATCGGCGATTCAAGATCGACCCAGAGGCTACGCGCCTCGACAATCCGATTACTAATTGAAATTTAATTAATTCAGCCCCTTGCATTCCGACATCCCTTCGACTTTCTCCGTTTTGCATCGATATCTTCCAGCAACAAACGAAAACTCCGTAAAGAACTTCGTTTGGAAAGGGTTAGAGAATACGCAGATACCATTTTTATTATCTAATACGCATCGGAACACAGCCAAAGATCAACCAAATCAACCGATCGAATCGCATCGTGCGCAAGTAGAAAATTTCTTCTTTGGAAGGATGCAAAAGACGAAGAAGAGAGAAGAAGAAAGAGATCCTCGACGATCTTCCCTCATCAACGCCTGCCACATTGCATACCTGGAAGTCGTTTCACTTCTATTTTCGCGTGGATCGTTCATCAAGATGACCTCCATCCTAATGAACGAAGCAGCTCGTCGTCCCCGAACAGCGTACACCAAGTTACTGCCAGCGAGACGCACCGTGGATCGGACACGCCTCACGTGGATGACCAAGAAAGAAAAGAAACGAAGAGTAAAAACGATGCACTATCTAGTCAGAATCGCTCGAAGACGATGGCGTGGATGAAAGAAAAAGGCCTAAGCGAGAAAGTTTTCAACTTGGACCGCGAGTTCGAACTGACATTTGGAATATCGTTCGTCATACTATCGATGCGGCGGCGAAAACAGAGTATCACGTCGCGTGACGTTTCTTCGTCTCCTATCGTTGCACAAAGTTATCGTCCTTGTTAATACAATTTCGTTACTTTATCGATGAGGGAATGCAACGGATACCTTTCGTTTTTCTTTTTCTTTCTTTTTTTTAAGAGATGGCGAACGATCGAAGAAGTTGGAACGCGACGCGATATCTTCGATTCTCGCGCGAGATGTTCAAGCTCGCTCGGATACTGTTCGACGCTGTGTAAACGACCGACAAATTTTTTTTACACCCGCGATTCATTATCGAAGGTACTTAATCGATGTTTAAAGGTTGTTACTTTACGCGGTCGAACGTTCGATAAGTTGATCTCACCACGATGGATCTCACAGCAGCGCGCTCGAAAGGAGGAAAAGATAGGAGTAAAATAAAGAAAACAAGGAATGAGTGTGAAACTGCGAAAGCGGAAACGAACCGAATTTAAGCGTGCCTCGGACGAGACACGCGCTCCAACACACGCACATGAACAGACACGTGACCAGGGTTCCACATCGCTCTCGTGAACCACACAATTTTACCTATCCAACGACCACGAGTAAAAATAAAACCGATGGACACCTGAACTGGAGTCACGTTCCTCTGTGTTCGCGCTGTTTCATCCCTGACCTTGCAAACCAAAAGAAACAACAACAAAACGTAAGCATTTAAAAAAAATCGAAAAAAGTAAAAAAACGATTAAAAACCTGAGTCTACAGTTCTTTATATCGACACTTTCATTTGATACTACCGTTTTCTTCTTGTTCCACAAATTTTCTATAATCTTTACTTCCCCGTGATAATGATATAGGGTTGAAATACGCCCCTGGCCACGTGGCTGCGCCAAGAATAAAAAAAGGAAAAAAAAAAAAAGAAAAAGAGAAAAATCGCTCGCTCGAAGTTCGTCGATCAGCGACGCTTAGGGGAAAGACGCGCGAAATCGTCGCGAGCCGATTGCACAGGAAAAAAAGCAGAGAATAAAAAAAGCAAAGAGTGAAAAATACTAAAAAAGTTCGCACAGTCAGTCACAGCGGTTGGCTACTGCCCTGTAGATAATATTCTAGATAGTAAACACGATGGCGGAGGAAGGAGGATAAAACTAATTATACATGCGAATATATGAATATACATAATATATATATATGAATATAAAAGGAATCCAAAACAAGAATATATATATATATATTATAAATATATATGAAATCTCACCTACACATAAACAAACACACGCGCGCGCGGGCGCACACACATACACACTCATGCGCTACATATGTTCGGCATTATAAATATGGTGGCAGGGTGCGAATCGCGTGCACGAGGGGGAGAGAAAGGGCGGGAGAGAGTGGGAGGGAGTGAGCGTAAAGGTGAGAAAGAGAGACAAATATCGGACGATTTTTTCATTCTTCCATATTCCAGTTCCATGCGAGAAGACATCATTCGCGATCGAGCATTTCACAGGCAGAAGCAGACGCTTTACAACCCCCGTCTCGTTGTTTTTCACCCTCCGACTGATCGATCAAGTAACGACGAAATGGTTCACCCTTTCTCCTCCCATTAACCACTGTCGTTTCACGTGTGATCTCATTTAAACACATCTCTAAAACGAGAACAAACGTAAGCTTCGTTCATTCTCGAAGAAGAGAACGATCATGGTGGACAGAAACTGATTTTTATATACGACCATATCCAATCATTTCCTCCTCGCCCCTGTTCAGTCGTGAAACGATATTGACGTATACACGACGTATATGACGATGAAATATGAAGGAAAAGGCAACTTCTACCGGAAGCAACGAGACACGAAGCGATTCTTCGCGAAAGCATTTCCCCCTGGAAACGGGGATGGAAAAGAATGACGCGAGGGTTGGGGTGCGTGAAGACGGGGCAAGAAACGAGAAACGCCGGTGGAAAAAGAAGTGAATTACGGTGAAATTGGTCGAGCGTCATCTTCTCTAATAAACGCACAATTTTTCTGTACCTTCGATCCCCTGCTTCTTTCTTCCGGTATCCCTTTTATAACATAATAAAAAAGGAAAAAAAAGAAGAGGAAAAAGAAGAAGAAAATCGTCGTTCGATTTCGATTACGCGATTCCTTTTGTATATCACTTTGAACGACAATATTTGTACAGCACCGGAGGACGCCCACCGCGGAACCTTTTCGTTACCGCACACGATCGTTCGTTTTGTGTCGATTCCTTTAAGAATCGTGAAGCACCTCTAAGTTTTTTACCTCGAACGTTTTCGCGACTGGACATACGACGGAGTTCTCCTCCCTGCTTTTTTTAGCTCGTCACAACCGGCGGAAAAACGGACAATAGGCAATAAGAGAGGATGGAAATGTGAGGGTTAATAAACTGGTGAAACATTGAACGATGCCTGGTCTTCGAGTGTTCAATTATATATATTTACGAATTCGTCTGATTATGAATTTTAAGGGGCTGATCTCAATTAGCGAGGATCGATGAGTTTGAGCAAATTTTCGAATCTCGGAGGTAATTCGACGAGAATTTTTATATTCTAACTCCTTTTTTAATCAACTCATCTTTCGTAAATTTCTTTTTGATCTATTTGAAATTGGTAATCTAAGTTTCAATTTAAAGTTAATGTAAGTTTCAATTTAAAGTGAAGAACGATCGAAGTCTGTTACGAATTGTTGCGGAATTTGTTCGTGTCCATTGGTGCTCGCAATTTGAGTTCAGTTTTATGAAAATAATGCTCAAACGCGCTTAACCCTTGTAAATTAAATTTTCCAAGTATTCGATATGAAATTTGCAATTCTTTCGGATTACCACGAATTCTTATCGTTTGTTTGTATGATCGGAAGAATGATGCGTACCCTTACCAGAGACGCCATCTACACGATCCACGAATCAACAGCTACATCATTTCTACCTACTTCGTTTGAACATTTTCACTACACACAAATAATCAACCAATAAGAAAAAAGACTCGAACGAAGAGATGTAACATTTGTAAATTTTTTACATAAGAAAAAAGAAAGGACAATCAGGTAAGTATCATATTTTGTCTCTCCCTTCCCCTTCCAAAATCTTGTATTTCTAATATCAACGCTAGAATTACCAGCTTTCAATATGTACTATTTCTGAATCTTAGCGCATCTTTTTATTTTGAGTAAAATTTCGATATCGGAAGTAAATTATGAATTTTCAATTGCACGCGAGTTTCAATAAAGCTATTAACGTTTATTCTGTTATCTTTATTACTATTGATCTGTTCATTTAAACTAACTATACTACGTTATAATACATAAATACATTACCTAATTTGGATCAACTTATACCTTATCATATATATCCGGATTTCCCTATTGAATACTTGATCTTTTCCAATTTAAAAACCGATATAACAACTATCCTAAGACTCCTAAATAACGGTATATCTAGATGTACCACACATAAATGATTAATAATCAAATCAATACGACTTGATGATGTTTCCATTTCCAACAAAAGACAAAATTAATTTAGTCGAAAATATTTGCACGATTGCAGAGATTAAAATATATCAAGGTTACTTTGCAAAAATGATAAAGCTTGGTTCCTCCTAGTGTTGATATTCCAAAGAAAAATGAGAATCTCTTTGGATGTGTTTCTTTCGTTCTACAGAGATCGATCATTACGGGGATTCGATTGTGATTCCAACGAGTTTGTGCGAATGGAAGCGTAACTCGCGCCATGCCCTTAATGGTATCAGTCTCATCGTGGCCATTTAGGGAAGAGGGTCGTTGAATGTCTTGCTCGTTTATCGATCCTCTTCGGGACGATGCCATTGTCGGAGTTCTTCTTCTGCCTTCGATTATCCAGAAACGCGTGTTTTCGCGAAAAAATGTCCACGCGGATCCCGGGTCGCCTTTCTTCTCGGTCGTTTCGCTGTTGGACTTCCCTCGTAATGCGTTTCACCTGAGGGACCGTCGCGACTGTAAAACTGAGAGGCGTGTAAAGAATTTTTCCGTTTGTCAGCGGGAAGGCTGAATTAATTTGCAAAAACCGTTTAGTTACGTAAATAGATGCGTTAATCCCTTCTTGTCTGCGATCCACGATAGAATCCACGATGACTTCTTTCATTGGGTTTGAATTAATTACCAACTTCAGCGTCGTCAGATTTGAATATCAGCAATAAATCTCATAGGAAGAGAAAATTGATAGATCGATGGGAATACATTTGAATACTTAATCGGTACTGGACAGATAGGAAAGATTCTTCGAGGGTGAATTTTCGCGCAGTCTTTGGGTTTCCTGGTAGATGGCGCCATCAGGGTCATCTGAAGAGTCGACTGATACTGCGTGAATTGGACGAAAACGAGAGAACTTATATAACGTTTTGATAAAACGCCAAGTTCCATGTTTTACACAAAAGTAAGAAACCCTGAATTTTTAGATACAGATTAACTTTTCTTTATCCTTTCGTTGAATGATATCAATGGGTTCCTTTCTAACTAAAAGAAGGGAAAAATCCTCGCCTTTAGTGAAGCTACTTTTTAAGAAAGAAGAGCAATCTCTGTTTATTTACATTACATTTCATTCTCTGATAAAATGCCTAGCTAACCGATAATACAGATCCCTGCAATCACATGCTCGATCAATCGAAACTGAAAAAGTGTGCATCTTATTGGTACACCGTTTCAATCACGATAAAGGTGAAAATAAAAATGCGATTCGAATGGAACCATCGACTCGTCCGTAAAAACCTTCTCATCGCACGTTCAAGTCACGCAATTAATATCAAACATCGGGCCAATCAAAGTTAAACCTTTCCTTTTATCTTCGAACCGAAAAATCGTTTTCTTGCAATTACAATAGTCGATATTCGCGCGTCCATTAAAAAGGAACTGTAGGAATCTTTGAAAAAGAAAGAAAGAAATGAAGAGCGAGGAGAAAAAGAAAGAGCCAAGCATGCCAGCACAATTTCTAAGCAAAAGCGAGCAGCTCGTCACCGGCCTAAGCCGCAATTTCCTTGTCGAGGGGTTAATCGCGGCCATTAAGTTTCCGATTACATCCGAGCCAATTTATCTGGTAATTTCGCGTGATCGGATCAGCTTGCGCGCTTCTATGTCTTTCCTGCGCCTCTGTCTATCTTACCTTTTAATAGAGAGAGATGGTTGGTCGCGGTTCATCGTGAGTAATTACTTACTCGTTGATAGGGACAAGCGCGTTACACGTATAAGCGAGCTGGTTTTCGCGAAGAAATCTCGCGTTACGCGCGGTTGCTGGCCAGGACGCGAGCCAAGGGGAAGGAACAGCGTGGGTCTAGCACCGAGGAAGCGGACGTTGTCACGCTTTATGTACTAGCGAATCCTACGCGTTCGCGCCAGCTGCAGCTGCGACAAGCTAACTTTAGCCAGACACGCTCGTGTTCCTCTCTACTGCCCACACGAGACCGTCAGGGTAGTACGCGTTACTGTTCGAATTTGTTATAATACTGTTTGATCAGTTTTCAGAAGGTTTTAGCGTTGCATCGTGTGGGTGGATGGGTGTTTTATGTGTTGGATCCCTTGGCTTTGAAATGGTTGGCGGTGAATAATTTTGGGATTTCAGAGTGATGGAACGTTCTTTTTTTTCTGAACGAGTAGTGGATTTAGTTGAAATTCGTTCTTTTGAAAGTGCGTGTTGGAAATTCTTTTCAGTCGGGGATTTTCTATTTGAGAGAATTTTAATTGGCACATTAGGACATCGAGGCAGTAAATATCGATAGGAAATATTAACTGATCGGAGGATTGATTGGGTTTTGAATCAGAGAAAGACATTGGGAGTATTAGAAGCGAAAAATATAAAGATTGTTTTTTTTTCAAATCGGGGAACGATATTAAGAATATTCGAATTGGGAAATATCGTTATCGCGAGCTTTCGCACCAACATAATATCACGCTACAAATAATCATCCTGCCAGTATCAAACTACGAACGTGAGAAAGGAAGTTTTCCTCCACTATCGTACCTAAAACGCATCAAACCATAATAATATATCCATGCATAATAGCCATTAAAGCCCACGAGGGAGACGTTACTCGTCTCGACACGCAACGTGGCTGGAACAGGCTGATTGAGATATAAGAATGGCCGATCAGCGCGATTCACGGAACGAACCTGTCGCGATAACCGCAATTTCGTGCGCGAAATTCCGCATCGAACCTTCTCTTCCCTCTTCGTGCCTCTGTTTAAGCAGGCTAATTTCCATCGTTCACAGTTAAAATTACGTCGAGAAGCTGCGATGGACGCTCGTAAACGTAACCCATAACCGGGGTATCCATTGCCGGACGAACCGCAAACGCCACGTGAAATCCGATGCGATACGTGCACGCCGTTCCCTCGTCGCGTATATTCCGCGAGCTTCGAGGAAAGAGGATTCCGCCGCGTTGAGACCGCGCGCGTTCGCTTTCTTCGGCCGCCTCACAATGGTCACAACACGCCACCGCGATTATTTTTCATCCGCGGTGATCAAAGTCACTGGTGTGTTTCGCAAGTAAACTGCGAATTTTTTTGCATCTGTGTGAAATTCGAAGATGCAAATATGCATAGAACGCACGTAATTAGCAAATAGATACGGGCTGTCCCCAACTTAAATGTCAGAACTTCGGGAACGTGTTCTTTTTAACACGAACGTGAAAAAGCGTCCTTTTGAGAGATTCGCTAATTTTTGCTGCGTTTTGGAGAAAATAAAAAAAGAAAGAATGGCCAAAAAGTTTCTGTTTCTCACTTATCTATTTACGTTTAATTATATATGGTATCGTCTATTTAACGAAGATACTGTGATAACAAAATGCTGGGCTCTTGCTGGGCTTTAATATTCATTTGATTCGATAATTGCAGCTTGATATTATTGCTCTGGTGGTGTTTGGTGCACTGCAGCTACGATTCCGTTTGTCAGGATAAATAAGTGAGAGAACGAGAACTTTTTGCCATTATCTTTCGCAATTTCCTCTAAAATGAGGCAAAAACGAGCAAATCTCGAAGGATCTTCTTTCCTTGTTCTTTTTTATCGGCCCCTTACGTGCCCCCGAAATTTTGACATTGAAATTGGGGACAATCTATGTATATAAAATATCCGAAGTATAATATCCGTTATAATGTTTAATATAAAAGATAATTTTCTTGCTGAGTTTCACTTATTTAATTATCTCCATAAAACTATAAAGTTACATACATATCTGCTGTCTATTTATAAGTACATGTGAAAAGAGAAGCGTATACATGGTGTGTATTTCTCATTCGAAAGTTTGAGCCACCTTTTACTTTTTACAAGTTCTGTACATTTTTCTGTGAAATAAGAACATTATAATTGCGAGTGTTATTTCTAAATATACGTAATGAACTGCAGTTTCAACACCGTAGAATAGTAACATCGTAATATCTATTTTTACTTTTAATGAAGTAGTTATTTCTCTCGAAGCCCTAACATGCTCTAAACTTTTGAACAGGAGTGTATATGTGTTCGTACGTATAGGGAGTTGGGAGGTTTGGAACTTTCTCCTGTTTGGTGCAGTTTGAAGATGAATGGACGTTCTTGGGTGTTCGAGTTTAATGACAGATTGTACTTAATCCTCTATAATCGGATTTCTCTTTGCTCGTGAAAAGGAGAAGAAATTATAGTTGATTACTGTTTTTCATTTTATTGATTGAATATATAGGTATGCAGATTAGTGGCTGGTCGATAATATAGTGACTAAAAGATATAGTACCGTATTCAGTATACGAATTATTATAATAATAGATGCAGATGGAAATATAGATATATATGTATATTCAGACTGCTTATTCTAATGGTTCACGCGATTCTTCAATCGTTTGCGGCAACGCGTTGTTGATTAAAATTGTTTAAAATTTAATTGATTAAAATTAACGTGTTGTCGAACGATCATGCCACGTATGGTAATAAATGCCTCGAAGATATTCTTTTTCTACAATGAATTCAAATTTTTTCATTTCTCTTCCGCTAAAATCTTGAAATTAAAAAAGCAGTCCATTTATCAACCTTTTCAATCATTTTCCATATAAATCAATCCGAATCAAACGGTTAACTTCGATGAGATCAATTATTTTTCCTTAGGGTATGACTCAAGTAACCAACTATGATATGTACCCTTAAACAAACATTTTCGAATTAACATCTTGAAACATTTTCAAAAGAAATTGAACCTCTACTCTCCGCTTTTTAACCTAATGTAAAACAAAGGGATAGGAAGTTCGCAAGTTGCACACAATGAATCTCTCGTAGCCCGAGTGGACGCACAAAGGGATGCATTCTGGGAGCCACGACCGTGTCTCGGCGAGACTCCCTATGCAAAAATCTGCGCGCGGGCTCGTGAATATTTTTCCTTTTTTATTCTACGTCCAGCTACCGGCTACAGATCGAGGCGATCGAGATCGCATGGGCCGAGGAGAAAACCGAACCCGGTTAAACTCTTTCACTGCCCCCGCCTCCGTTTGTCTCCTCGACCGTGCTGACATCGTTTTCACGGCCTTCTCTCCTCTCTTTCTCTTTCTCTTTGCTCAGGCGACCTGCCTCTTCCATTTCCCTCCTTCGATTCTCTCCACCTCAAAGGCTAACGCGGACAATGCAACTTTAATAACTACATTTCAACCATCCTTTAGCTTTCAACGAAGATAAAGCCTATAATGGAGCTTCTAACGAAGACTGCAAATTGTTGAAATTTATATGTAACTTGGCTGTGATTCATAAATTTATACATTCGAGTATTGTTCCTGTTTTAAGAGACGAATAAAATTGCAATGTTTGACAATGGGAGACTACTTTTAAGAAAAGCTCGAAACGAGAAATTACACGTATCGGTAACAATTATTCTGTATCCTTGCCTCAATTTCTCAACCATAGAAAGATACAATTGGCTTAAAGACTACAAAACGTTGGAAGAGTTAAGAACAGGATCTATCGGAATATTGAAAATTTATCCTGGACAAATTTCCTGAATAACTGAAAGAGTTTGAAAGTTATAAGCGTTTCTGCAATATCGAGTCACTATAGCCAATTTCGAATTAACTGGTCGCTCAATGCTTCGGTAACACAACCCCCACCACGCTAACCATCCTCGCTTTTCACCCTTCACTTCTATCGCCAAATTTACCTGAACGAACCTCCACAATTCAACGAGTCTGAAACATTAACGTAGCCTCGATATACCGAAACATTTCCCAGAATCGTACCGCTCGCATATTAAGGTAAATCCTTAGGTCTCTTCCTCTTCTTTTTCTCTTTTCTTGCGGTGATGCCAGAGTACCGAAAAGAAGCGATCGAGTTGAATTATCGTTAACACATTTTTATCCTGCACGTACGCTCGGCTTTACGTACGCCTTCGAAATTCGCGTGGTGTTTGGTGCTTTCACGATCGAACGACGGTAATCGGATACAAGACGCCGCGCAGGGAATCGGTAATTAGCCAGGGATCCGGCGCATCTTCGACCCGGCGTCGCCGGGAATTAAAGCGTTTACAGTAATTCGGGGTTACAATATGGCGAACCGGCATTGGGTAGTTCACGATCTTTAGCTCCTCTCTCCACGTCTATAAACAGCGTTCGTTATTGCCGTAACTGGCGGCCGGATTATCGCGATTAATATTGTTGGCGTATTCGGAGGGAATCGCCGAATCCCGGCGCGGAAATGATAAAATAAGTTAACGCGCGAGTAAAACTCGCCGGTCGGTTTCGTTCGTTTTAAGGCGAACTCGAATTTATCGAGCCAGAGTTTCTTTCAAACTGGAAATTGTAGGAACTGTAATTTTTGTAGATGAGACTGTTTTTAGATGAGATTGTACGTACGTTTTATTGGATGTGGAGGGTCTAAATTTAGTTTCGAATGTAGCAAAAGATACTGATCGTGATTTTAATAGTTTGGTACGAGCAAACGTTCTTGCAAAAGATTGTTTTCTTATTAAGTGTGGAATGTGTCTTGAATTCAATTTCGGAAATAGCAGCAACTTTCCGATTGTGATTTTAATAGGTTGGTGTAAACGAAAGTTTTTCGAGCAGATCGTGTGTTTTCTTGCTAATCGTGTGTTTTAAGTATAGCCCCACGAAACAATAGAAATTTTTCAATTGTAGTTTTAATAGTTTGATGTGAACAAATGTTTTGTGGAGCAGTCGAATGTGGAAAGTGTTTTAAATTTAGTTTCGAAAATAGTAGGAATTTTCTGATTGTAATTTCGATCGTTTAATACGAAAAAATGTTTCTGATGTTTCATTCGATGTAAATGTGAATTTAATTTAAATATTACTTTTACTCGTATAATTTTATTCGCCATAATATATGCTTCTTGGAATAATCTCGCGTGTAGCTGTTCTTATTAAACTCTGTAAACAATGATTCAAGAGGACGTTATCTTTTAAACGAAAATAACGTAATAGCGTAAAGAAACTGTGAATTTTGTTCAATTTCGATATTTGCAATAAAAGAATCTTGGATAAAATAATACCGACTGTTTCGAACACATAATGTCACGATTGAAAGAAGTATGGAAGACATTTTCGGCTCGGGACACCGTGTACATGTAATCGAGGGGATGGCCTCGGGCAGGTAGTTCTTTTCAGGCTGCGTATCGAGAAACGTGAGAAGCGCTATAATATAATCCGCGAACGTAAAAACTCGAAGGTCGGGTCGATAGCTGTCCTCGGTTGTGATAATGATCCGAGGAGGCTGGCTTTTAAGGGAACGAACGAAATTCACCCGGCAGGCCTTCTTTATTGTCATGCTCGGCCACCACCGATTCGGATTCTGCTTTTGTTTTCCAGGGAAAAGAGACCGCCTTCGGCTTGTGAAAGTTTTCAGAAGGCCCACAAACCCAACTTTGGAAAGTGATATCGAGAGCACTAACTTATTCACATTCTTCGAAGCTTCAAAAACACGAGAACAGTTTTAACATTTTATGGCCTGATCTCACCTATGATTACAACACTTGAAACGTTATACGTTTTATCTTATAATGAAGCTTGATTCCTATTACGTAGTTTTGATCATTTCCCAACCAATTGTGTTTTTCTATCGTTAAAACGCCCCTTAAGTGCGTTGTTAATCTACAACTTCTCGTTACAATTTTACGAGAAGTTTTTCTTCATACAAAGGCTATAGAGCCTTCCTTGAATCGTTAAAACCGTTTTTGTTTGCTGAAACGAGAATTGTATCGAAACGTAAGAGCTTCGAGAATTATAATGAGATATTGGCTTGAAATTGATCCGTCAAATCAGCTACGATACTCGCACAACGCGAGTTATTTCACGAATCGATCCCAAGAACATCATCAACAACTAAATCTATTCGTTTAGCAGAAATAATTGCTCCGATATGTTCACGATCACGGATCTATAAATCGACTCACAACATTGGTAAAAAACTGTGTCACCTAAAATCCACGAGGAAATTTGTCGGTTTCTGGCAGAAACAGGTGGCTCAATTCGTCCACAGTTATAAATCTGTCGATGGTTTCGCGATACAGTCGAAACTCGAGTCGGTCGATCTCAAAAACGACCTCGATTTCCAGCAAACGTATCGTAACGCGGGATCTCTTCAAGGCCGCGCGCTACCGCGCGAGACCCGGAATCGTCTTTAAAGATGCTCGATTCTCCTTCTAGAGTAGAGAACCATCCTTTAACCAAAGAAAAGCAACGATCATCGCGTAAACAGGGTTCGTTACGGAGAAAGAGACGATTACTATCGCGTTACTCGTTAATTATCCTTTTAGTGGGGCTTGTTCGGGTGGTATAGCCGACGTTCGAACGGAATAATCGATTCACGACGTTACACTCGATCGTTCGAGTACCTGAGTTCACCTGAAACAGTCTGGCTAATTGCTGTTTGACGAGAGCAACGCGATCTGCCGCGCGCAACCGCGCCAATTTCGTTTTTCGTCGTTTTGAGATCGCCGAGGATAAAGTCGCGTTCACGTTTGATCATTTAACGCGGATCTCCGGCGGTTATGATATTCTGGACGCAGCGTGGTTGTAATGGAGCGATGATCACGTGGTGATTCGAGTTACAAGATGCCGCTTAATGACGTGTTTGTTTAAGGGAGGATCGAAGGGAGGGGAAAAATGGAGGAAGGGTACAGATGGGGATGTCCACGGTTTGATAAGAAAAGTTTAAGTATCCTCCTATTATTTATCGTAATTCGATCTTTATATCATGGCTGTTTTATTAAGATTTTGATGCGTTATTAAGTGCACGGGGAAAATGTAGTTTACATTTCGAGATCATAGGTGGCAATTAAATATGTAATTAAAATTTGATATTTATTGACAGTAGATTTTAGGTTACTGGTTATTTATCAACTCGATACTTTTGTCAAGATACTTTCGAGAATTTTGACAGCTTCTTTTTTTACTATTGCTTCTTTCTATTTTGACACTTATCGTGTTCAAGTCCACGCGACTCGATCGTTTCTTTAGACCGATCGTTCGATATTTCGTCGTATTTATTTAAATTGATACTTAATATCTTTTATACGCTGGATCGCTTTGGATTCGATGCTTTCATTTAATAGTAATGATAATTTCGCTTGATATACGATCAAAGGTTCTTGAAATCTGCGATGAACTTTGCTAAAGTTGGACCTTTTCCGATTTTGTTTATACGAATAATATATAAAGTGGAAAATTCTATTTCGAATAGCGAATATGAAATATTCTGTACTGACTGGTTACTTCTGTAACCAATCGTGTAGAATAACGTAGATGAATTCGATTCCCGCGGCGCAAGAAGTCGTACGCAGCGTGGTCCCCGGATGTTCCGGTTTAATTGGGAAGAAATGTCGGTGAGTTTTTAACGCGAGGACCGCCTAACGAGTGGTGCCGGCGTCAGCAACATAATTACAGGGCGTGGCGGATACGGCGCCAATGCCAGGCAAATACTTTGCCTTAGGGAATGAAATTAATCTACATTAAGGGAAGGGATAGAAACTGCGGCTCATTCCACCACCGATAACGAGGAAAACGAGAAACTGCGCAGTTGCGACGACGACTTTCGTGTTTACTTCGGTAATAAACATCGATGTACAGGGTGTTCCACTATTCCTCTTTAAATCTTCTATCTCATAAGAACCTAGGGAATCATATGATTTGATATTTTGTGTCACCCGGGTGTCAATGTCATTAGAAAGCGAGATTGCCAATGGATTTCTCTGATACAGTGTGTTCGAACCAAAAATCAATCTGATCCAATCATCTACCGGTCTTATCGTAGATTAGATTCGATCGTAAATTGTCGCAGCGAAACAATTTACTATTCGTCGAAAAGTAGAGTTTCCTGTAAGTGCCAGGCGTGTCAAGATCGTTTAGAATAAAATCTATAATGAGACACTTGTAGTACATATCTCGAATCTTCTATACACATTTTTGCATTGCTTTCAAACTTCAGCAAGATAGTTACTTATTTATTTGCTTATTTGCTTACGGGACAAACCCTTTGATGTAACAGATCAACGTAGCAGACAGAAAACAAAAGGAAAAACGAGCAGAAGGTACAAGTATTGAGAAAAGAAGTATGAGAATAGATACGAAAGATAAGAAGAAGGAGCAAGGAGACAGAGACACGGTATAAAAGTATAAAGAAAAATTATACGATAATACTGTCGTAGAAAACGCTCAAGGGAATGTCTGAAAGGTACTATAGATTGGTTCGGAGATATTTATGCTCGTGTGGCAAGAGTTTACGTGACTGACCATACGATTTATCCAATTACAGTAACCACACAATTTGCGATGTTATTGTGTATGGAACAACAGGTGACTTTTTAAGTCTCTTTGAAGGTGCATTGAGCAAAATCAACTACGTGATATCCGAACAGTCAACGACACACGTTTAGCTATTTCACTAATGAACATTATATCAGATATCATCTTTCTGACGCCCTGTATAGAAGATATCAAGCATGAAGGATATTGTCATAATTGTGAGAATCGAACGTTATGGGATGTCCACTGTATCTGGCGGCGAGTTTCAACGAATTTGTGTTCAACACATTGGATATTACGGCTGTAAAACATACAAACACGCGTACAACGATCATATCTCGTTACATTGCTAATGAAATTTCCGATGTTTCGTATAACACGCGTAACGTAATACATATAAATATATTCTATGGCAAGTGTTTAAATACTTTCGTGAGCAACTGTATTTATATCCGTATCCTATTTCCAGCATCCTCCACCCTTTTCCCAGGCGCCAGGTCGAAGGAAATTTCCTCTGAAAGGAAAGGCGCCCTTGGTTCCCCTCGCAGGCTATCTCGTGAGTTCGCACGCAGCAAGAAGGGCGCATGGTGTATCACGCTCTTCCTTTCTCCGTGTTTATCTCTCTCTTTCTGCTTCGAAAAGTCGCAGGAAGGCCGCCGGCAGGGAAGAAGACAGGGCGTGGTCGCGATCTCCCGCACCGCGAAACGCGTTTATTTGATCGAGAAATTTCTCTGAACCTCCCTTTCCCCGCTGTTCGTATTCCTTTCTTTCTTCATCTTATTTCGTCTGCCTCTTCCATCACCCTTGCACCATTTACCTCTCCCTTTCTCTCTCTTTTTTCATCTCAATCTTTGTCTTTCTCTTTACAATGTTTCGCTCTTTTTCTAACGAACCGTCCCTACTCGCTCTCTCTCCCTTTCTTTCTCTCTCTCAGCAGATACACACACACACATGCACACAAATACGTGAACACACAGCTCGATCTCCCTTTTTCTTCGTCGTTCTTCCCTGTCCCCGACGTTCGAACGGAGGCTCCTCTCTTTTTCGTCTTCTTGCCAGCCGACGACTAGGAACGCGCGTGCGTGTGTCCACTTCTATCGAAAGGCGCATCACGCGTCGAAGTCTCGACTATGGTCGCGAGAAAGAGGGCTTCGAGGAAGATTCGAGGAGAGAATAGCACGGGGTGTGAAAGAACAACCCTTTCTTGTCTCGTTCTTGCTGTTACGATAGAATTTTCTCTATAGGAGCTATAGTGGCTGCAGTAGAAGTATTTGAACAATTATATTATAGAATAAATATTATTATATTATAATATAGATTAAATATATATTATGTCTGTGAAGCTTTGAACACTTTGAAATTTCGTTAGCACTATAACGAGGCACGATACATTGTTTGAACTCTAGATAAATTCTTTGGTATTGATAAAGTCATGGAGGGAACCACGTAAATGCACATTAATACACATGAGTATTTTGAGATCGAGTATTTGGATTAATACCATGAATTAATACTGTTCAAATATTAATTGAAGATAGTTAATATTTCCGAATGCTTGAAAATCAAGTATTTCAGTTAATATCATGGATTAATACCGCTGAAATTTTAATTGGAGACAGTTAGTACTTGCAAATACTTGAAAATTAAATTGGATTGACAATATGATTTAATATCTTTGAAATATTCAATGTGATCAACGAAAATACAATTTGAGATGTTAATAATTCGATCAGACGGGTTAAATAGCTTTTTAAAGATGCTTAAAAGGAACTGTACGCAATTTTCTTCACACAATACCGCAGAAGACGTGGAAAAGCGGTTCAATGACCTACGGCAACGCGATCTTTACCCGTCCTTGAGCATGAAAATCTGTATCACGAGAGAAATGGACGCGGCTCTGGATCGACAGCGCACCTGTTCCTCGCGTATATCGAAAATAGAAGAAAACCGGCAGACGTACGTGGCCGATACAACATTATTGCATGATGCCGCTGCGCCATTGCTCCTTTTAATATCATTACGACGTATTTCTTGCGAGCGACGTCTGCTCGAGATCGAGAGGAGCGCGAACCTGAACCAAAAAAGGCTTGGGAGCAAGAAAAAAAGGGAGGAGGACACGTCGGATATGAAAAAACGACAAGAAACGAACGGATGAACGAAGAACGAGAGAAATGTCACGAGCAAAACATTGGAGTGCTGCAAAATCTTCTTCTGCGATCGAAGTTCTCATCGTTTTACGTTTTATTACCGTGAAATCGCGATTAAAAAGGAAATGTATCTGATTGGTTCGTTAGGCTGCTGTTTATTAACTCAGATATGCTTCAACTTTTCTTGCGATAAAATAAAGTTTTCTGAAAAGAATATAACCTGTCCTTTATTTAGTATCTATCAAGTTGCTTGAATATCCTCATGATTGCTTCTTGGAAAAACTTTTTCCACATAATAAATTCCTTCAAGTTTTTAGAGGCTCTTAGCGAATTTAGTTTTGTGACGTTAAAACGTTTTGCAAATATCAAAATAAACTATATTCGTACCATGCTCCTAATTAAGACTCGAACCTGGCTTCTGGATCTAATAATTAATGTAACAGTTAAAAGCCAAAAAACGATATATTTCGTTTCAAATTACCCATAGATAAAGAAACACCTTTAGTCTAATAATAAAATTATATTTTAATCATTCTTCTGCAAGAAGAGGGTTACGAAGGTAGGTTAAGGATCTAATAGTAAAAGATAAATGTACTATCTGTATCTCGAGAGATTTAACGAAAATTTTTCAGTGTCTACGCCAATGGGGCGCCTCCCTTCGCTACCAGAGGGATCCTTGAGACTTTCATTCGTCTCTTTTTCGCGTACGCTTAATGAAAGTTCCGAATATCCTTCAGCCTCGTTTCCGACTCACCCTTTCGGTACGAAGTGTATAATTGTGAAATTTTGTCTGGTTTCTGTGGCAGGGAAATGTCGTGGATGTATCAGACGATGATAGTAAAAGGATCATAATCGTACAGTTATATCAAGTTAAAGATAGTTACTTTAATTAGTGTTTGATTGTAATAGGTTTATTAGCGTTCTGTTAACCATAGGAAAATTACGACCGTTCTTTGCTCCAGACAGTGTGGTTTCTTTTTACTTTTACGACAAATTAAATCCCTTTATGACCGTGAATATTTCTTGTGTTCTGTTACTGTGAGCCAATATCAAGCATGTTTTATGATAATTTCAAAATCTAATATCGTTCAATTTAATATTCAATTTTTATCTCAACATTAAAAGAGAAACATAGTTTCAGTAATTGGTAATTATACATGAAACATAGAAAATAAACGCTTCAATTCATTCGTTATCACGGATTTGTTAAAGTAATATTCAATTATCATTTCAAGATTGTCGCAAGTACCTACGTAGTTTTGAGAGAAATATCATTTCAATAATTAATAACAAGTGTATAAACGATAATATGTAATAGTATCCCTATACGATTAATAAAATCCTAATCTCAAGTATTTATTGATACTATATAACGCTCGATAATACAAGAATGTATAAAAAATCCACCTCTCATTGCAACATTATCGTTTTCCTTGTTTAACGTTCTTGTCAAATATTTATAACAAAGATTATTATTCATAAGGACTTGTTTCGCTTCGATTCACCTATCGTCTAAAGCAATCTGCCTTATCAATCTTGTGACGTTTATTGCGGTCAAGCGCCATTTATCGCGTTTCTCCATTCATTATCGGGATTTTTTCATCGAGCGCTCGAGATAGTATGTCGGTGGAAAAGGTCGTGCCGGCAAATCGATTGAATGGAAATACGGTCTGATCCTGGCTGACCTTCGCCACGCGATGCCTATTTTTCGCGCCATTGTTGAGAGTCCGCGGCGAACCGTGACGCGAATGGTCGACACTATAAGTGTATTTACAAACCTGTTTGTTGGAAATCCATGACAAATTTTAGGCCAATTATGTTGCGATTATGACAGTGAGTGTCTGATCGAGGTTTTGATATACAGTAAGTGAAGGTTCCACAGGAAAAGGTGGATAGTCAGGTTTCAGCATTTCTTGATACATGAAAGTTTATTTTTCAGTATTTAATGTCACAACTTCATATTTTTTCGTAGATACTATATCAAAATAAAACGTTCCACTCGTCATTTTATTCCGTACCATTTTCAACTTTTATTTATAATTTTAATTAATATATCACACGTTAGATTGCAAAAAGTGAAAGGATATTGTACACTTCGTACTGTAAAACTCAGGAAAATTGAATTCAATTTAATACGACATGGCCAGTGATAAAGAGCATAGAGAGTACGAAAAAATGTTAAACTCAAAATTTGTTAAAATACATATTCCTCTTTCACTCGTTGGCCCTTCAATTGGGCCAGAGTGAGATTTAAAAAAAGAAACTTCGTTAAATTTTGTTTTTTTTTCAGATATTCAAACAAAATAGTAGATGAGTATATATTCTTAAAAATGTCCAGTAATTTGATAAAGAAACATTCTTTATCTTTTTTATCCATGTTTTTTATGAAAACATAACAAATATCCAGAAACCAGCAGAAAATATCATAAGTATGACAACTTGATCATAATTCCAAATTATAAGAAATTAAGAAGTTTGATTAATCGTTTAGAGTAAAAAGAAGTGTAATATGATAATTCCATGGAAAGATTGCGAACATTTTCTGGGAATGTTGATGCCAATATTAAGTTGTAATTTCCAGCTCTTCAAAAACGCTTTAAGTTTTTTTGGCAATAGAAGCCATGCTTTACAAAAACCGGAATATAAAGGCTTCCAGTTACAGAATAAAAGATACCTTAAGGCAATTATCAAGCGAGGTTAATTTGTCGTGGCTCCTTCTACACGTGTAAGTCCATCCAAGTATCTCAAGAGACGAAATTCAAAGGAAATCACAGCGTGCACCTGCATCATATAACACTGGTTCGAGGTAACAAGTGCAACCTCGTATAATTTTCGCCCAGCAAAGGCTGTCCACCGCAAAACAACCCCCTCAGGGAATTCGAGATCCCACCATTCTTGGCTAACGCGTTGGTGATCCTATCTTGAGATATCGTTGGCTTACAACGAGAGAGAAAGAACGAAAACACGACACTTTCTAATACTCGTGGCTAGTGGACCGCATCTGAGATACTTGAAATTGTTGCTCGAGAAATGTTATCAATTATTCAGGAGCCACCGATTATTCCTTCTACTCTTTGCTCTAGGTTTCCTTAGTACAGTTGATAGACACTATGGATAAGATAGAAATAACGTTGAAACTAACTGCACACCTCTTTATTTTCTATTCTATACTTTATCGATGGTTTTAGCGTGGAATGTAAATTCGTATCTTCTTGCGAAGACATTTAGTTGTAGGGACATGATGAATGATGTGTGATCTTTGAATTATGGCAGCGAATGGGAAATGGATGGTATGAGGAAGGAATACTTGGAACAGAAGAAGACGCATTAAACATCTTGTAAAGTGTGATCATAAAATTAAATATATCTTTTTGGCCGTTCATTGACACGAACAACTTTTTAACTATTTCCTAGATTTAATCAATATATGCTTTCAAATTGTGTCGCCACGTAGTTACATTTTACTCTGAGAGAATTGATTGTTTCGTTCGTGATTTTCTTCTTCAAATTCTTCCACTTACGCAATTAAAAAGAAAAGAAAAAAAGAAAAAATATAGATAAAGCTATTCTACAAAGAATAATTTCAATAAAAATACGTTCGCCAGCTGTTCAATCAGCAAAAACGAGAAAACCCTTTAAAAGAATATAAAAATTCGCCAAATTTGATTATGAGCAAATTTTAAGTGACGCATGATCATTGTATAATTACATCGTATAAATTCTTCTAAAGTCTAAAGCCTGTTTAAAAGCCTATTTACAAAGCCTAAAACCAGAAAGCAGCTGAAGTTTATACTTGTTACAAAGATCACACAACACGCGAAACATGTTCCTCGGGAGCGATCATTATGATAAAGTTCTCGAAGATTCTCTATTTGTAAATCGGTGAACAAGAATCGTGGAAATCGTCGCGCGTAATCAAGCGTTCGCCGGCCTGGACGGAAGCGGAATCCGGGCGGGCAGATCGTCCGCTCGGCGAACGGAGAATTTCATTGAACAGTTCTTTGCCCGAGGCCGATCCGGCCGAGCCGTAATAGGTAGGAAAATGTCTGCAGGACGTGGCAGGATATGGCAAGTGGAGCCACTCAATTCGCTGAACTGGTCTGGCGTGTGCTACCGCGGAATCAGTCGCAGCTGACGTTGAATGCCTAAGCTGACGTTTTTCCGTCAAGCATGTAAGCGAGGAGCCTAGAGTCAACAACCCCCGTGTCCCTGATGGCCTAAGCCCCGTGGCTGGCCAACCGTGTGCGCGTGCAAACGGCATTCAAGATCACGAGAACGAACTCGTCGCGCGACTATGCTTGCTTCATCTGATCATAGAAAGGTATCCTAAACACGTCGAACACGTTCAAGGGTTCTGCACCCTTCTGCTACAGATTATTTAGAGAATGTGTTGAAGGGATTAGGAGTTGATAGATTGCTGTGAAAAGTTTATTGTAGGATCTCTATAGATGAATTTGTATGTTGGTTGTGCGAAAATGGCAAGTCATCGCAGGTTTGGTTGGAATCACGAGATCTATACAATTGCGTATAATGTGGTACGGTGTAGTATGTAGCAGGATAACTTTAAGGAAGATTGCTACTACGTTGCTATAATATTCCTTGTGGTATTGACATCTATCGGAATACCTCTTTGGTTGAAACTATTTAGAGAATTTGTTGGAAGTATCAGAAGTTGGTAGATCGCTGCGGAGAGTTTATTGTAAGATCTCTATGGATGAATTTGTATATTGGTCGTATGAAGATAGGTAATCGTTGGAGGCTTAGTTGGAGTTAGAAATGGTGGCTTATAAAATTGTGCATAATGTATATAAGATAGTATAGTATGTAACGAGATAATTTTTAGGAAGACTGCAAGATTGCTATAATTCAATTAAAAAGCAAAGATGGCTGGCACCATTGAGATGTAGTCCGACATAGATAGTTTTCAATTTTTAATTAACCTACATATTTTTAAACTTAATAGTTATTATAGTTTGTGCCATTGTATTATCGTGTTCATTATTAAAAGAAAAATTCGAAGCAAAATCAGTAGGTAAAAGATTTTTGATCATCGAAATAAGATATCTACGTCAAAGATGGAAGTTTCGTAATTGCATTATGTGAATGTTTTTTAATTATTAAATTTTATTCAATATCGAAATTTTATTTAATCATGAAAGACTGAAATTCGGTAGATTTAAAGGATTCTTCGTTATCTCGCAAGACTGGGTTGTACTTTGTATAGTAATGAATTAATCAACCAGTTATCTGTGTAGAAAACTCAACTAATCAAGTATCCACGCGAAAGATTAAAGTTTTGTGGATTTGAATGGAAAATTTTTTATTAAGTCTCCGAAGTATGGTCACAATTTATATAGTATCAAATGTTCATGCGGTGGTAATGCGATTTTCGAATGCCATGGATTCCCGGTGTAAACAGATTTCCCGTAATACGGTATGCATGGGTGTGTCCCTTTCCATTTCGCGAAGTCTAACGCGTATGCCTTTCGCCAACGCGCTCCACGCAACTCCAGGAATGTCGTACCGATCTCCTTCTCGTCGGTCCGTGGTGTTTGCGTTCGGCTCGCGGAATTTCATTGATCGTCACGACCTCTAAACCAAAACCATACATCGCTCATTTAAAACTGGACATTCAATATACACTCCACTTTACGTCTCTTCGATTCAATGAAAATTTTTATTCAATCGACGATTAATTTATTGCGTATTTACCCTTTGCTTAGACCACGTTGTAGCTTTCTGTTTAAAGGCTTGGCGCATAACTTCTAAAATAGCTCATCGTCACCTAACTATTAAACGTTATGCAATCTTCGTCTGTGAGCTATTGATAATCACGGTCTATTCTGTCTTCATTCATAGTCTCAGTCAGTAGATGCCATTCACTGACAAGTAAAAGAATCTTCTTTCATTTTGTACCGTTTTCTGCTTTAAACGCTAAATAGATAGATAGTACCTCGATTAATTAATTTATTGTCAATAAAGCGAGAAACGTTGAAAGTTTTACTAAAATATCCAGTCGAATCATTTTCAATGACTTCGTTCTTTCAAGAATCGCAAACAATTATTGACACCTAACAGTTGGATCGCTCGCATAAATCCATATCTCTACCTATCAAACGAACATCTAAATTTTTCATAGCAGCTATAAACGTGAAAATATCAATAATATTTTATCATCGTAAATATTTGCACAGAATTTCTTTTCAATCTAAATAATTTCCTATCTTCCCTCTGTGTCATAAGCAACCAGCCAATATAAGATTTAGACGGAAATTGAGGAATATCAAAAAATCTCCGATATAAAGATTCTTTCAAACGAAAAAATAAAACGACTTCGGCTATATATCGAACGCAGCATAATTCGAAATCGATCAAATGACACATAAGTTTCGATTCGACGTGGATCCACGGGGTCCCTCAAGGTTAAATCACGGATGGTCTACGGGGTTATCAAGACTCTAGGCACGAGACTGCTCGCGCGTTCTGCTAGCTGGTTGGGCGCGCAAAAGACAACGTCTCTTCTTCTTGGGCGACAGTGGTGGCAGTGTCGCAGCTGCAGTTGCACTGCAGTGTGGGTTACCGCACGCCACGAGCAAGGTGAAAGAATGTCAAATGATGATTGGTCATTGCGGTGGCCAATGGGTCCCCGACTTCTCGGCTGGTAGGTAGGCGCTCGCCGTTGTACGTACCGGCGCCGCCTCCTGGTGCATCGGACTATCAGCCTGCACAAGGAGTTGCGTTAACATCGTAAACGACGCCTGGATCACTCGAACGAGTCGTGTTCGTTCGATCGAGCCGAAGATTTTTTTGACTTCGTCACGATCGATTTTTAAGGGCGGTTTATTAGGCGGGAAATTCGTTTTCAATTTGATTAGTGAGACTGATTCGGTCAATCGCGTGGAAATGTAAATGATTCTGTATTCTTTGAATTTATAGATCGAAGAATTTTTGAACCAGGAATTTTTGAATTTTTGAATATTTTTTTATAATTACGGTATTGATGTCAACGAAGATGAATCAATTTGAAATAAATTTGATTCAATTAAAAATGACATTTTTATTAAAGGTAGAGCGTTCCCAAATAAGCGAATTATTCTGACTAAGAGATTGTTAATCGAAGTGGCGATTTAACTTGTCTCCTCTGAGTCACAGGTTAAGAGGATGATGGATAAGATATAATAGTGGACATACAGGTTTGCATATTATTAGGAAGTGTTAAAGGAGTTTTTAAAAGTCTGAATTTTGAAGGTGATGATAAATAAGAGACGACAGTAGATATACAGGTTTGAATCTCCTTAAAAGGCTCTAAAGAAGTTTCAAAAAATTCGAGTAGTTTCAAGGTTCTAAAGTTTCTTAATCGTAGGTCATCATACAACATGCCGACGTGTCGGACATCGCCTAATCTACTACATCACGTGACATACTGCGCGTCCCACTACGCATGGCATGTCTCATTCTAAGGAGCCTATACTACTTTATACGCTAGTATGCACCAGGAGAAAAATAAAAATCGGATTCATCCACCAACGTGTTAGGTAAATATTCTTACAAATGATCTTCCTCTTTAAAACTTAAATATTCTTATGAATTTATACGAATAATTTTCCCGCTGTAAAGATTTAATTTCCAAGATCCACAGCGCAATATCCTACCGAACGCCATAAACGGCTCGGTCGTGTCTAACCAGGTAAAGAAATTACTCCTCTCGGTAAGTACACGTTACATCCCACTAAAAACCTATCCATTACTGAATTTAACACCCAATTTCATAGGAAAGTAATAAAATTCCACTAACCATCTACAGTAAAGTGGATAACTGTACCTTATGGCCGACATCAACGTAATTATTCAGGCCGTTTCCACTATATCCTAGCTTTTTCCACCATCAGCGCCGAGTCAAGAGGAATTTCCACCAATTCAAACCGTAATCATTTACCAGCAAATTATCAATACACCGTATCCCATTGGTAAGCACAGCGGGTAAGCGCGTTTCGACTTAGCGGAAGACGACGAAGCAAAAGGAAACAAATAAGAACTATCATCGTCCAAAGAAACTAAAGATCTGCTATATTAAGTAGTACTCCGTGGATGATATCGGTTGTAATTAGATCGAGGATATTTATGAGCAAAGTCACATTTTTATTAGTATTATTTATGTATTCAGCCTTTGGAAAAGGACCCTTTGGTACATGCAATGTAAAGAAAGGGGACAAATACATGAAAAGTACAAAAGTAAGATAAACAAAATTTAGATGCACATGCATCTGTAACAAGCTTATTAAGGAATGTTTTAATGTATTAAGGGATGACCAAACAGATCGATCGTCGAATGTACGACATTAGTATAGCTTAGTTTGGATAATTATGTGATTTACACGATTAAAATAGGCATATGTCGTACGGTGCTGTTCAGAATGAAACAAATTGAAATTCCTTAAATTTCTGGAATTCAGGAAGAATAGCTGAATAATGCGAAGGCAATGTGCGAGACTGTTGAATACCTTGCAAGCAAAAATGATATCAAATATAATACT
The DNA here is from genome assembly GCF_024516045.1 of Bombus affinis. Classification (NCBI taxonomy): domain Eukaryota; kingdom Metazoa; phylum Arthropoda; class Insecta; order Hymenoptera; family Apidae; genus Bombus; species Bombus affinis. The sequence goes on from NC_066354.1 coordinate 3,434,605, forward strand.
TCTACTGCTCAAAGCCTGAAGATTCAAATCACTAAGAACTGCGTCATAAATTTCAGCACCAAATCTGAGGAATTTATGTTGAATACTCTGAATTTTCTAACTATGCAATCTTTATAAATATAAATAAAAAAAAAAAAAGAAAAAATAAAAGAAAAAGAAGCGAGATCCAAACAGAAATTCGTTTCACATATCAAATATTATAACAAGTACTTTACGTTGAATATTTTATACATTTTTCCATATTACACGTTATCGTGTGCACTTTTACATTGAAATATGTCCCGTAAATGCGTAAAAGTCCATGCAATTTAGTCATGACTAACTATTTGCTAACTGATGGCATGTTCCACTCGCTTATAATTGCTCGTGACTGTGTTCCTTCTTGTCGCGAATATCTCGACAAGAGTATTTACTTCTAGCACGGTTCCGATACCGATACACCGGTACCGTTAACGTGATATCAACCTGCCGTATCGTGGCTTGTTGACGGCCCACGAACTTCGAGAAATCGTCGGAACAATGCGGCCGGCCGCGTATGTACGCCAAACCGGACGATAAATCGGAACGATCCCAGGAACACACCACTTTCCATACACCTGGACTTCTCTTTAATGCAACTTCACGGTGGTCCGTTAAACCAAATGTTTTTTAAATATGAAGCGTTCACTTCGTGAAAATATAGTTCTCTCGAAGATAGTACTTCGGTCTCTTGAAGAATGTTATGCAAGAATCTTCGGTATGTATTTTTGGGTTTATGTCGGAGAACTTTGTGGAAATATGGAAGGATACATAACGACTATGACTTGTTAAATAATTAGTAAATTTAATTACACAGGATTAAACACAGAATTTTTCTGATTGCAGTATATTTTTATACAGTAGATCGGCAATTTTAGAACTTTGTTTACGATAGATCACGAATTGCAGAATTTTTGTATAGTAAAACTCCCTTAAATGACAGATTACACCTAAATATGTACAAATTTCTTTCTTAAAAAGATACAAAGCAACTTCATCCCTATTTACCATTTTTATCACCATCTGTTACCAATATCATCAAAATGAATCAATGAGAAATTAATTATTCTGACCACTTTGCTAAAAACAACGACGTGTCTACTTCTAAAGATACCGTGTAAGGTACGCACAGGACCGATTCCCAAGAATTCACACGGGTCGCGAACACACGTATCTATCCACGGAAAAGCCCGTGCTCGTTTTCTCCGGTAATTCTCACGCGATATGCTGCAGGCGTTCATCTACTCGCCACGCGGATCGGAAGCTTATAATTCGACGTAGCGAGCGTATCGTTGCCTGTAATATACCGAATACCGATGCACCACGGAGCCCCTGAGATCCTGTCTCGGGCTGCGTGTACGTGACCATCATTCAGGATCGTTCGATAAATAATTATCGATATGTCCCGGTGATGCGAGAAGGGGATGATGTCGGTTTGAAGGAGGAAACTGAAACGTCTTCTCTTTCGCCGTGGCTCTATTATGGCAGCGGCACGGTGCTCGCATTATACAGACGAACCATTTTATCGGTTTTCACGACGTATTTTCATCGGCCGACCGTATAAATTCTGTCGATAGGATCTCGACAAATGAAATTACAGGCCGGCCTGGACCGAACTACATTGTACGGTGCGGTATCACCAGGTCTCATCGGCTGATGGTGACTTCGTTGATCCTTGGGTCCCATCTTCGGTCAACCGTCGACGTATGAAAGGCTTTCAGACGCATGTACTTCAAAACGGATCATTGGTAATTTCGCGAGTGCTTTCCTTGTTGTCGCTCGATTTCTGGACTATTTGATTCGAGTACATTCTGTCGCCTGCAATTGTTTGAACGACATCGATAGTCGGTTTAAATTTGAGATACGCGGAACCTCAAACGGAAATACGAAGAAAACAATGTTCGCTGTTTATATAAAGAAGCTCCTATTTAACTGTTGTATCAAAGCAAAGTAAAGTAGGACATCTGTGTCGTTTGAAGAGTTTTAAATGGTACTTTATATCTACGAAGTTTGATGGAGATTTGATATGGTTATTCATAATAGAATGACGACGCGTGGCAATCTGCTTGGAACGATTTCAGCATTAGTGAGAAGTAAAAGTTTAACCTTGATCGAAACTGTCTTTTAATATTTCTATTCAATTCAGTTATTCTTATATAGAATATTAATTTGTTATTGTTTATTATTGCAGCATCTGAAGTATTCACTGTACAGTATTGTACTAGTCATATTTCTAAGATTAAAAATTTCGATTGTAAAAATCAAAAACTTTCTACATCGCAGTTTACATTGCTCAATGTTCTTTCAGATATAATACATGACTCTGCAACATGGTAATCTGTTTTACGACTACCCGACATTTATCCTAACAATTTAATCAACGGGTTAATTAATTTTCCATAGTTAATAGTAAATTTAGTAAATTTAGATCACGCACGAAGAAAGTGATGTTATTTAAAAAATCATTCCAAATATCTATCCATCCAAAAGGTCGAAGCTTCTAATATCAACCGTGTAGAAGAACCATTGGATTTCACTCGGCCCATAAATCCTAAGCTCTTTCCTTCTCGAGCATCCTCTTAACTTTATCAACCAAACTACAACACGGAGACTTAAGGACGAGCTAACAATACTCGTGGCGTTAACAATTTTTTCCCTAAGCGCGGTATCAGCGAGTAACAATCTCGTGTCCCATAACAGCGAGCGGGATGCGCCGTTCATCGACGCCAACGGCCTCGAAACGGTGAAGAATGGCGGAAATTAAAAGCGAGACGGCCGAACGAGGTATCGTAGAACGTTGGACGGTGACGGAACAGTTTCGTTCGAACGACCGTCGTTCCGGTTGTCTCGATAAATAATTACCGATGCTTAGCCACGTCCTAAAAACAGCCATCCCGTCGTCGAGTGAACGCCATTATCCCGTTGGCCGCGATAGCGACGCTATACGAGGCCATATTCACTCGACATCGCCCTTATAAATACGGACACGCAGCCGCATTCGTTTCGTTAAGAGCATCGTGTCGTTATTTCATGGTGTTTCATGATGTGACGATCCTCTTGGCCTCTAGCAAGGGGATCGCTTAATTCGGATGACCGCGGTAACGGCGCCCGTCGTCGCGGTACAAGGAGGAGCTGTGGGAAGAAATGTTGGCGCACTTAACTTTGCAACCGGTGCGCATGTTGGTTTTACGTTAAACACGCTAGGATCATCGGTGTGCTTCACGTTGTGCAATTGGAAGATTGATATTCTGAAGAGAAATGGTAGATCTGGAGATCCTGGCGAGAAATTGATTTGTTATTTACAAAGTATGGAAGTCTAGAATCGAACACGTAGGCTCAGTTCGAGTTTAGTATGAACTTGATTGACGGTTATATCTTGACTCTATTTGTCCATTTAATTGTCACTTTATACGTATATACTCACGTGTACAATTGTCAGTGATAGTGTGAATTAAATATTCAGCAATGCTGAAGTAAATTATGTCAAAGGTAGAAGCATCTTCTGAAATTGACAATCTCCTTAACAAAGCGACATTTTCGCGAATATTCAACCAACGATAAGTCTATGATGTGACATGTGACCAATTTCAACCATTCGCTTTCCATTAAATCATATTATCGAACACGTCTTACGATTAAACATAGCAACTCCACAAATGTTCCTCAACTAACGCATAAATAGTATCGATAAACTATATGGAATGGTGGAAAGCCTTCAAAGAAAATCTATAGTAATATATCTCATCTCAAACTAAAACAAACTATTCAGCAAAAAGAATTGTATTAAAAATCACGAAGTCGAATAAAAGAACCTGTATTTTCCATAACCCAAATTCAGTACGATATTCGTCGGAAGAGGTAAAACTCGTTTACACATTGTGAACCGTTGGCATCATGACATACGTATATGCCACAATGATCGACGACACATGTCATTGGTATTTTCAGCCAATTTTCAGACAATTACAGTTACAAATAATATTTACACCTATTATATAATAATTCTATAATTTTCTCATTCTTGAAATAAATATCATTACCATTTATGTGTTTATCTGTCTGAAATTTTAACTAAAACGCCATTTTACTCGGACGACACACGCGATGTATCACAGAGCAGTACGTTCAAATAAAAATGGTCTAAATGGCGTTTTTTCTATTCCGAAGTCGATTAGCTTTGCTTAATATAAACGCAAAAAAGGTTTAGTCATTCAGGAGAGTTTCGTTCAAATCTCACCACTTTCCATAGATCAGTGACTGGAGTTACACAACTAATAACCTAATAACAAGAAAGTAATATAAAATATACACGATTTAATATATAGCAAATATGGACATATAAATCTACAAGGAGCAAAATATATCTCATATTGTCAAATAAAACCAAATTGTCAAAAGATCATCAGGACACGACGCCAACGAAGGTGCCACTGTGCCTACTTGGGTGGAAAACCGCCCCTTCAGCATCTTCCTTCGCACATATTCACACACGCACGTCGATCACGTCATCTCGTACCATTCACATACCTTCCTCCTCTTGTGCTAAAACAAATTCACAAGTTTAAGGAAACAAACAACATGCGAAACGAGATAGAATACTAAAAACACATACTCACACAGTTCGCACAGGCGCGGACGCTTTTGTGTCCATGACTCAACATAACCTGTAATCACCAAGAGAAGATAAAAATCCCAATAAACTAAAATACCGAAATAGCGATCGCATACTAAAAATCACTGATCGAGATTCATATAACCAAAATTCATAGCACGCCATTATGAATACAAGATAACCTCAAAATATAAAACTATACAATTTTATAATTAAATCGAACCCTCACGATCACACTACAACGACTTCAAAATGATATATTAAAACTTAACATTATGTAAAAATACTTTATTGAAAGAAACAAGAAATAACGCGTACTACACATACAAAAGCCACGGCGGAACGGCGAGATGTCCACCGCTATGAAGGGTTACAGGAGCATCGCAGATGCAATTTCGGCAAAGACACGTTGCTACACGCGTATGGAAAGTCCTTGCAGTTTTGGCAAAACGGATTGCACGTGCCTTGATCGTTCCCATTGGCATCAGCAGGAAAGGATTCGGAAGAATTGCAGACGCAACCTCGGTGAAAGACAAACCACTGCAATATCCACATTTTATCACGTATTTTGAATGTTTCCATCAGCATCGAAAAGGTATACGAGAAATCAAGACACGGCGTGGGATGAAGCAAACAAGACATCAGCAATCATCAAAATCCACGTTCTCTCATGGAAACTCTAAGAACCTGCAGCATTGCGATTCCCACCGGAACGAACTGTCACGTGACTGTTATCCCATTGGGGATGTCATTATAAAAAGCGTAGCGACACAATTCAAATGAGAGTAATTGTTAGCGTTCGGGAGAATTTAGCGAAAAATAAAGAAGAGTAATTGTTAGCGGGTCAGTTGAATAAAGGATTAGAGTAAGATTAATTGTTAGCGTTCGGGAGAAGTTAGCGAAAATAAAGAAGAATAATTGTTAGTGGTCCAGTTAGAATAAAGGAGAGTAATTGTGAAAAGAGAGTAACTGCCATTAGTTGGTTCAGTTAGAATATAGTCAGAGAAATTGTTAGCGTTCGGGAGAATTTAACAAAATTAAAGAAGAGTAATTCAGTTAGAATAAAGAAATAGGATAGAGCAATTGTGATTAGTTGGTTCAGTAGAATTTAGCGAAAATAGAATAGAGTAATTGTTAGCGTCCGGGAGAATTTAACGAAATTAAAGAAGAGTAATTGTGATCAGTTGATTTAATTAGAATTTAAGTTAGGATTAGAGAATAATTGTTCGTTCCAGTTCGAGTTTAAGAGTTACGAGATATAAATGTTATTAGTCAGTTCGAATTATAAAATAATTGTTATTAGTCAGTTAGAATTAAAACAATAGTTGGCTCAAGTTTTTGTGCTAGAATTTCGAATTGTTAAACACGTCCGGACACACTGTTGTTTACACTGTTCAAGTTAAATAAAGATTAAAAAAAAATAAATTAAAGAGTCAATCTTTGTAAAACCGGAATCACCCCAGCGGCCTGCCCGTTCATCAGCGGAGGCCAACGTCAGGTGAGTCGACTTTTAATTATTATTAATAATTAACAATTAAAATAATAAATAATATTAATAATTAGTATAATTCGTCATTAATTCCGCCAGTAATAATTGTTTATAATATAATTGTTTATTCCAAACAATCCTCTCCCGTGCTAGTATTCCTGCGCATAGCAGGTTAGCCGAAACGTGGAGATTGTTGACCAGTGGCCTAAACTCCAATCAACGCTACTTAATTTAACGACAAATATCTAATTGAAACAGTCCTTAGACTGTTTCTGGTGGCAGCGACTACTATATTGTTTAAAATTTGAAAATTTGGATAGCCAAACGTAACAATATATCTATATTAGATAAAAATTTTGGTCTCCAAGGTGATAATAAATAATCGCGCGAAGGCACGTGGAACGATCGCCGTTACACCATGCTCGACGATCCAAACATTACGTTTGACCGTGTGTATCAACAATGGTGTAAATCGCGGTGGCGCGCGACGTGCCAGCACGAAATCGGCGTAGATCGCAACCGATCGTGCGTACAGTCGTTGCTTCGACCGGTTCGCAGGTCAACGGGGAACCGTAGCCGCCATTATCCGGCAGTCTGGTTAATTTATGAATGGATTATGAATGGACGGGGAGCCGAGTTCGGTCGCGGGCCAAATGGAAAATCGGCTTAAACGGTGCTAGCTGGCCGGGAGATAAATGATTCCGCCTCTTGGCCGTAATGAGGCTTCCTTGTCGCGCGACGCTTTTTGCCTCACCGCCTCGTTCTCTACACCGTGTGATTTATCCACGATCCGGTGAACCGTTTTGGTGGTGACTAGGGCGGAGAATAAAGGTTTCCTTTCGGTGATGAGTCGTTCTTAGGGTGATCGATTGCAAGTCAACTTTTGGAAGTGGCTTTTTGAATGACGGAGATTTTTTGTTGTTAAGTTGAGGGTGAAGGTTGTTGGAGCAGAGAGGTTGAAGTTTTGGACGAGGTTAGGGACATTGAAAACCATGTTGAAGCATCTGGTTTAGGAATACTGAAAATATGGATGAATAAATTTAAACTGCGAATAAGAAGAAGCAGGAAGAGATTTGGATAAAAATAGACTGAAAATGTAGAGGGTAAATATATGGATAAAGAGATAAACTGCGAAAAAATGAACGAAAAATGTTCTGGAAGAAACCAGGAACGTGAGCAAACAGTATGAGTTAAGAATGTAAATAAATAAACATATTATTGTGTCCTCTGATTATCGATATATATTGTCAATGTTATAGGGTTCTAAACTAAAAGGATCGATATGTATTACCAATACAATATTGTGAATTTAAGATTTTCGTTGAGAACCTCGAAATTTTGACAATGTTATTGATCATCCGAGAACAGCCTCAGAATTCCAATTTTGTCACGCTTCTGATAAAGATTTAATGATATTTATAGAGATAATTCGTACAAATTCTTGTATCTACTAAATACATAAAACTCTCCAATAATTTTAAGTATGATCAACAATTTTAAAGTGATCAAATTTTTCTTTGTCTCCGTCTCCATCCTGTAGTACAATTAATAATCCAACAATCACGTACCCTAAACATATTGCACCATCAAAATTCCCTCTAACCAACAGAACACGATGTTTATTCTCCACTTTACACTTTGAAACGGCAATCTTTTCCAGAACGTGTCCATTTACCATCAAACGTCGTACTGTTACGAAAAAGACGAGGAACCGGATTCGGTTCGTGTTGGAAGAAAAGAAAAAAGGACAGTCAACGGTACGATTAAACGACGTGAGGACGATTGTGTGCACGGGTAAAGGATATACTGTTAACCCGTAATCACCGTTACGCCGTGGTTTAACTACCAATAGTTGGACAATCCAACGGAATTCATAATTATCCAATGACGCGTGGAAAATTACACGCGTTGTCGATCGAGAGCTAATTTTACCGATCGCTACATAGAATGACTGGCGTTTGAATCGCGCCGCCTGTCTCGATGATAATGAATTGTCGATTGCCTGACATGCACAGTAGATGCGATCGATAAACGTTTGCAAGGAATGCAAAACGCACGCTCCATATCGTTTCGTTATGGTTTTGTAACGACTTTTATGATCGTTTCGAAGTTGGTTCAGGGCGAGAGGCACGTGTACAATTTTCGTTCGTTCTTGCACCTTTCGTTAGAGTGGAATTATTATTTTACCGAGGATCTATACCTGCTTATGGAAAATTTCGAGAGAGGCTTGTATAATAGAATGCATATGATATGCACATATACGTAAATTATTCATCGAGCTTGATCTATACCACAGTATCATGCTGAATAATACGTTAATTTTTTGTATCAAGCCTGTAGAACCGAAAGCATTCATAGCAACGATCTACCAGTTGTGTTATACAAAGTAAGAATATCAATTCGTGTAAGCGTTTACAATCTAATTATTACGAAAGAAATACACGATCCCAACACTTCATTGAAAAAAAAGAAAAGGAAAAGAGAGATCTATTTGCTGATATCCCAATACTTCGAGTTGTATGGTAAAAGATAGAAATATATTTAATTGTAAGACATAGATTCCGCAAATGAGACACTACGATGACTATCTCAAACCCTAAAGAATTCGTTTTACTCCTATTAACTTATCCATCGCCGCACCTTATCTTCCACTTTATGTCATCAAAACTTCTCGATTTTCCGATCTAGAATGATAAATCCCTGCCCATACATCAACCAGACGTTTCACGATAGTTCGAGCATCTTAATTGAGATGCTTGCCCGCGTAGGATGTTTCCTTTGCTCCTCTGTTTATACATACGTTCCGAACGAACGTTGTCAGTTTCGTCGTCGATATTGTCCTCGAGAAAAATCGTTATCGCTACGATGTTCTTAAACAAGCTCGCGTTTTACCACGGCCATTCGACGTTGTCTCCATGCGCCATTAATTTTCAGGCTGGATGATCGTTAAAACGCTGTTCTCGGGACGCGGAACGAGCAAGAAGAAGATCTTCATCCCCGGTGTTCTCGAGAGGAAGGGGTGCTGGCCGTAGAAAGAGGAGAGGAACGCGCTTCCTGCGAATTCGCGATCGCGAGAACGATAATAGAGACACGTACCGGTTGCCGAGGGAAAAATCGGCAAGGTCCGGTATAATAAGGCGTTCGCATTAACGTCGTGGATCATTTGAAAAAGCGATGGAAACAAAAAGAATCGGCTGGATCCGCAGGAACTGAACCGCCGTGCGTCATGCAACAAGTAAATTAAGTTTCCTCCCTTGCCTTTTACCTCGTTCGCTTTCTTTTTTTTCTCCTCTCTCGTTTCTTTCTTTTAACGTTTTGCTTCGCCTCGTGAATGTTCCGAGAATATTTCTGTTTTCCCTTTAGAGTCGCTAATAGGAGTTGGTGGATATAAAGGAACGTTTATTAGGTGGAGGGAACAAGAACGATGGCTTGAACAAGTATCGCGTAGTGATCTTTGTTGTCAGACTTTCAGATATTAAGTCGTGGAGCTGACTGTTATTTAATATTATAATGGCATATATACGATATGTCTTTTAAGGAAATTCAAATGGTTATTAATTAACAGAACTTTAACTTGGAACGCGAGTATTCTGCGTTTTCATATTTTGATTTCTTTCGGTATAAAAGTTATCGCGTGAAAATTTTCGAACGACCTTCCGCCGAGTGCGTTTGATTTTATTTCTGCTTATTCGACGAGCTAAAGATGGAAATGCATTGAGAACAGAAAATGCAAACGCACATAGGAAAATGCTGTGTGATAATATTTAAAGAATATATCGCGTGTTAATGTTTTTTAAATACGAAGGTTTAAACGCAACAACGAAAATATTCATTTCAAATGACAAAATGTCGTGTCCTACTTTTAAACCAATTTAATCGATAATCGGGCTAGATTAAATGAAACGCAACAGTTTATAGCGAATCGATGCGCTATGATCTAACAGTTAATAATGGCTACGTTTATCGACTTTAACCGAATCCCTGTTTCCGTGTTAGCCGTGCAATCTGAAGCATATAATGCAGGAGAGTAATAAGGCGAGCATAATGAAGCCTTCAGACCGTGACAGCAGGAATCAGTCAAGGGATATCGAATCGGATCGTGTTAGGCGAATGCTGGCGAATCGATCAATCACTAGCAGAGACAAGTGAACTCTGTTAACATGGTATATCTTCTGAACCAGCTTTGGCAGCCCTTGAAAGCAGCTCCAGTTGAGTAGTATCAGAGATTGTTGAAGCTCAACTTGCGGGTAGCTATTATAGTCAATAGAGGAAGGGTGAAATTTGTCTATTCTTTCGATTACTCGAGTAATACGTTATCTTCGGTTATGTATGTGTTCGAGTTTTATGATTTTTTTCAGATAACGTTGCTGTTCCAATATTTTATTATTTATTTAATTATTTCAAGATCTATGTCGGATACGCTATTAAACTTTTTTAAATACCGTTAAACTAATTAAACTACAATATCTTCCAATTACTTCTTTGAAGAGCAGATCGACATGTCCAAGTTATCTCAATCTGGAATCATCATAACGTTATTAATCAAAGTTGGAAAAATGTTAGTAACATTAAATTGAACTGATTAAAGCGCAACACGTATAGAATTTAAAAAGAGTCTTGATCTTGATCTAGGAAAAAATAAAAAACTCCTCAGTGTCGATCACTCCACGAAATTCCCCTTACGTGAAACTAATAATAATTATTAACAATAATTCTATAGCAAATCGAAATCAATCGGAGCATTGTATCTCTCAGAAGCAAAATTGATCAATTTCACATTCTACCAATTCCTCGATTACATTACATGAACACACAGTTAACATCTGTTATCTACGTTAAAAAAGGAAACAAATGTTATCACTATCAGTATACCTATCACAAGGACGCATCGTAATTACCTAATTATAAATTCCAAGATAAGTTTCAAAAAGTATCGTTTGTATCGTCACTTTTCCCTATTTCTCGATTTATATTCAGTTCGATGCGGCTTCCGTGAGACTCGATTATACTACAGGAATCTTCACATCGAGGAAGAATATCGAAGAAATCATCTTCATCTCCGTCCAATCTTCCATCCAAACTAAATTTCATCGAGTAATCTTCAATCTCGAACGTATCACCCTATGCGGTACACTCGTTCCCGGAACGGAAGTACACGTTGAGCGTACTCCCCGATGACTCATCTGCGCGTTCGACGACTATCGTCATCGACCACCGTACGTTAAAGAACGCGGCACAGTGTAACCGTCGCCGGATCAGCCGAGATCTCGAGGCCAACTGCTAGGCGATTTTTCTTTTCCATTCTTCGAACGGTTCGAAGGGCCAAGCCACGCTTATCGAGTCCGCTTCCTATGTCCAGTGTCCGGTTCGTCCGGTTTTCCCATGGCCCGTTGTCGAACCGCGGCTGAGCTTCGTTACGATCCTCGTGTGTGCGATCTCGTCGCGAACGCATTTCGAACGGTTTCTTCATTGTCGCGTTTCGTTTGGTCGTTCTTCTTCGAGCGTGCGTGACAGAGACGCCCGCGATCAGGTTTTCGTTCCCACAGCACCCGTTAAAAAGAATCGAGACGAAAGAGTAAAAGGAACGAGAAAAAAAGAAACGAAGTCGCGCAACCCCTCCGTTATCGATGGTCATCCCCAAAAAGGACGACGCTGGACAGAGGTGTTGGTCACTGTCCCTTTGCGTCCCTCGAGTCCCTTCTCTCACACCTCTTCGACAGGTTGACCGTGTGTGGATCTTCTGCCTCCTTTACGGAAGGAACCGGCTGACCCGCCGATCATCCCCCTTGGCTCGTTATTGTCGAGAAACCGGATTTCGACAGAGGATGGACAGAGGCCAGCGAGGGGCGACTTTGAGAAATTTTTGTGCCGAAATTACCAGCGATGGTTTCATGCGTGAGATGGGGACGTTCGAGAGGGTTGGAAACGATGGAAAAGTTTTATTTCGGCTTCTTTCTGAGCTACCGGCTTGTGTCTTGGGAAGATCGTGGTGTAGCGAAACGTTAGGGTATTTATGTTTTATAGCTGCAACGAATTATGAACGGCTTGCGCGATAATATGTATGGGTTATGGAAGGCTTTTATGCGATGTTTCTGAAATGAAATTGGTATTTATATGATAGGTTTGGTGGAAAATGAAAGGAGCAAGTAAAGAGTTGGTGCGAAAAATGTGAAAGGGATGCTTAAAGGAAATTTAAAAAGTTAATTTAGAGAAAGAGACATTTGTCTATGCGGATTATGCCTAATCCTATAGACTATGGAAGGCAAGAAAGATTGATAGAGAATGACAAAAGCTGCTACGAAGAAGAAACTGACAGAAAAAGAGGTAGTTAAAGTAAATCGGCAATTAAATATACACAGTTAATAGGTATGTTAGTATTATTAGCTAGTAAGCCCTACTTTATGCAAAAGGTATTTCTTTATATATTTTTCGTTTAGAATGTTGAAGTATACCAAAGCTCACCCCTTCGATTTTTCTATCTTCCAACACTTTGTTTCGACAACTCGTTTACTACAAGTTCCTATTTCCTATCTCCAATTCGTTGATAAATTGCTTCTTTGCAATTGCAAAGGAGAACAGATAGATTCCTTTGAAGCGTCTAACAATCGTCGACTTAGGAACATTCGTGCGCTATAAAGCGTGGCGATTCTCGTCGCAGGTTCCCCTTTCGCGTCCCATGCGAGGTGAAAAGTTTGACCCTCGGTTAGAATCGCGTTCGAGGGCACTAGGCGTCAGGCATTGTCGAAAACCGGATTTCGTCGACGATGGACAGTCCTTGGATGCATTAGGATCACCAAGAGGGTTGGAACCCCATCACTGTAATTACTATCAGTCACAGTTGAGGAATCGAAGCTTAGAGGCTACGTGATGTGCACGTGAAACCTACCCCTTCGATCTAATTTAGAATTCTATGGACGGTAGGGAAGAATTGTGGAGTGGAATCTGCTTTCTGTCGTTTTGTGAGACGAGTGGAGAATTGTTCGGTGAATTTTGTTTCGCTGCTACCGCAAATCTACTTGAGATTCAGATACCAGAGATTTGTATTGGTATCTTGTATTCTTTTCATTTTTTCGTGGAGCTTACATTCGTTATGATGTTTGAATTCCCTACCAATGTCTTTTCAAGCACCATTTCATTCTGACGAAGAAAAAAATATGAAATATTCTTCTTCGTGAACCGACCAGGTCCCCTGTATCTCCATATTAAGCTCATATAACTTGCTAGAAAGAATATATTTTTCTTCTGTATGAATCAATGACCAACCTACATCTGCACAGTCATAGCGGCGACTTCCTTCCTTAGTACTAAAAATTATTTAACCTCTAATCATTAAACTCTCAGCCTTTAATTCCTTCAGTACTTTCTTAATAATTCCAAAACTTAAGCTCACCTGTAGATTAAGCCACGCTTAAAACTCAATCACGAAATTCTTACCCCTAAATTTCTCTACCATTTGCTTAACAATCCTCAGTTCCATTCACTGTCAATACCACTCACCCCAAACAACCCAAAACACCCAAAAAGTTTCAGAAATAGCGACTATCTCATTCTACGTCTCCACCAAATCATCATACTCCCAAACTCCACCGTACAAAGCAGGGAAGAGATCTAACAGGATTATGCAAGAACAAAGACGCACTCTCTCCTTTTCTACTCGCTATTATACAATGCCGCGTAATTTTCTCTATGGATGAGGCATTTTCGGTCAATACTCGTACTTATCTTACTCTACGATTCCATTGAATCTATTAGAAATCAAACGCCCATTCCTCCCAGCTTTGTATTTCTTTCAGCCCTGTACGGTACGTGCCTCGTCTAAAAATCGCCAATGTCCAACCCCCCTGCTGGAGTCCAGAGGGTGATTCTCGCGTCTCAGCACGCGGCAGGTATTGTCGAAAACCGGATTTCAGGCCCAGGATGGGCAGAGAGCGCTAATGTATGCGGATGGGCATCGTACGTGGAAAAGGGGTTGCTTAGCGGACCTTTGCCGTGTTCCCTCTCTCACGGAACGAAGACAAGTAAGTCGGACGGGGGCTGACCACGGTACCGCTTGGAGCAACGGGGTCCCGCCCGATGACCCGCGGAATCCGGAAACCCGCTAAACCGGATCTATTGGTCAGTTTCACGTGTCTTACGGGGCCCTGTTTACCGGCCTCCCCTCCCCACCCCTCGATGCTCTGTTTGCCCAGTCGGTTGGCATTGAACGCGGCCCAAGGGCCTTCTTCTTCTTCTTCTCCTCTTCCACCTGTGCACGCGCGCATGCCACTGGACATCTGCGTAGTTTTGGTTCCGGCCACCGATGAGAACCGGACAACAACGCGAGTCTCAAGAATAGCGTTCGCCATCGATTGTCCCAGGCTATCCGTTTCTACTGGCCGCTATCTTTTTCTTTTTTTTTCTCTCGATGGTTTTAAGCGGCGGAGAGGGAGAGTTGGTTGGGGTCTTTCTCATTTCAGGGTGAAAGAAGATGGACTCGTGGTACGTTGGATACTGGACGATGTTATGATAGTCAACGGTCGTAGCGTGGACACAGGAGAGTTGGGGGGATTCTATGGAGCATGTAAGTAGTTCGTTGAAGAATTCTACGCGGTTTCGTACTTGGATCCTGGTTGAAGAATTGGGGATGATTCTATAAGGAATATATGTAGGTACATATTTGTTAAATTTTACGTAAGAACGTATGTGATTCGCAAGTACGAAGAAGAAAGAGTTCTGGAGATGGAAATATAGGAATGGTTTTCGGGAAACATTTTTTTTAACAATTTTCCGTAACTAAATACGGAGAAAATTTTTGCGGATGATCCTTTGAGAGGTAGGTACACGTATATCAGAATTTTCCGTGAATAATAACTATATATACGTATAATAATAATTTATAGACATAGCAGAGAATTCTGGATGAACACGAGAATTCTCAGTTGAGAATCATATGATGATACTCGGTGGCAAATTTCACAAGTTCAAGATAATAAGATGAACAAAGCAGGTGGGCTATTTTGGAGTAGTGTTCGACGTTATAAGTATCGCTAAGGGTGAATTTTAAATACAAATTCCCTTAGGATCCAGCAGAAAGGAAGGTTCAGGTTTTGGAATCTTGTAGCGGTAGCTTTCTTCCGGTTCCTGAATCGGCATCTTCATACAGCAAACAGGCTAGCCCTTTCACTCGTCGAATGAAACTGCCAATCTATCGAAATCGGCCCATTTACATATCGCTCATTTCAATGCGTTCGTCAATTTGCACACGCTCGTGCAGGCGCCGCTCGTGCATTCGATGCAAATCTCGCGCTAATTGCGTGTCATTGTTAACCGTATTGTTAACTTCATAATACGTAACTGCAACACGGAAGAGAATGTCAGCACGCGAATAATAGAGCTTTGCCTTCGATATTGTAAAGTAATAACAAAGAGAACGCAAGGTAGATAATTATTTCTTCATAATGCATAAAGATCCAATCTTTTTCACCCAACATTTTTCGGAATAGATGGTTTACACGATTAAACAAACGAACATTAAAAAAAGATTCTTGCGCATTCAGATCAATAATATCCATACTATACCGCTGTATCCTACTTCAACCACTCTAAACGAAAGTACTGAAGCAAAAGCTTCCGCCGCAAGCTCTTCTGTCAACAGCTCTTCAAACATAAACGCCACTTTCTTTGTTCAATTCTCGCAATTCAATCACAATGTACTCGCGACAGCTTGGCTCCTGAGCAACATTGTTTCGTACGACAACGGTAACGCAATCACGCGGCGCAGTTACGCGCGCTATCGACAGTAGAAAAGGTTGGCGAGCCGTCGACCTGTCAGACAGGTTGATCGTCAGCTCCTTTGAAGTGTGAACCAGCTGTGCTGCTGACAACTATATCATAAGCGTCACGAGCTCCAAACTGTACGCCTCGTTTCTCACATTCTTGCGACCACGGCGTTTCGATGAATCTGACGATGGTTTTTCGGGTGAATTTCTTGCAGTTGGATCGGGAGAAATCGAGCAACGATCGAGAGTTCGCGTGATCGTCGTTCGTGAGCCGCTAGTCCGACTATACGCCAGAGATAGCATATTTTTTTTACAAATGTTTTTCGTCGTCTCCTTATTGACGGTGGTCGCTGATACGGTCTTCCTCCGGCTCGATGCACGTGTCGATATTTCATTTCGCGGACGTGCAAGGTAACTTTGATAAATGGAAGTCCTGTTCTCGTAATGCTCTCAGGTCTGATCTTCTTTACGGGTTGAAATCACGGTATATTAGATGAAGAAAAAGCGGTCCGAGCGAGTAAAACTCGGTTTCCGAGTCTTTCGGAGACTTTTTGGTTGCTTTCTTATCAGCCACGATTGGTTGAGATTAAAATGGTAAATTGCTGATTATTCGTTCGAGTTTTATTTCCACTGACTTTCAATCGAGACGAGAGATCTTAGGTATCAGAAAAGAGATAGCGGAATTAAGAACGAGAATATTCTTCCGTTAAAAGTGTTCTTATTGTATTTTTCACCTAGTTTCATATTTCTATGAAAATGATATTTATTCTCGAACCGAATCACAGGAATGAGAATGAGAAATTTCAAGCGAAGCTGACAAATATTCGGATTAAGTTTTAGAATGAATTACGCACGAGCTGTTTTGCGTGGTAAATTTGAATAAACGCGAGCAATGATAAAAACGACGATCGTATATCAACGGTGGCCGGCAATTCATTCGTATAATTTGTTGCTTGAGTGTACAAATCGGCGTTCGTGTAACTTTGTCACGTTGCACAATCTATGGCACCAGAATTTATCGACAGCTTAGGAACTTCCTCTTCTAACGCGCTTGATATACATTCTATATGTTATAGCAAATTGTGGAATAAAGTTTTCGCGTCTCAATCTAAATCGATAGTTTGCAATTTTGCAAGCAGCAAGAGATATTTCAGAATGGAAATACATTCCGCGTGTTTTAAGAAACGAATCGTAGAAAATGTCATACACGTTTGAATTTATATCGGCAATTTCGAATTTTATGAGAATTAAAAGGAATCTTCGAAAGTAAAATACAACGTGTGTCCTAAATGATAATAAATAACGAATGAAAAATAATTATATTACACTTTGTGACGATGGAAAATAGTTTCTCTAGTGGAACTACGATTAGAAGAGCTTAAAAGACACAGGTCGAAGCAACGCTTTGAATTCCGTGTCATGCGATACGTCGTCGACGAAAATAGTCACGGAACGCATGCAATAAAAATGATAATTTTATCAGCCAGTGTCCTTCTAGAAGCAGGAAAGATCCTGATCAGGATAATTTATGGACGTATTCGGATCAGTTTGCATTTCTGCGCATGGAAATTGTGACATTTCATTATCTCGCGAAGTGTCGTTTCCGGGAAAGAGATCGCACTTTTATGCGTGTTTTTTCACTCCTCCAATGAGCACAAAGTACTCTAAAGCAAAAATTGATTTTACTCTTCTCGCATAGACATCGTAAAAATACATTTTTAAGTGACACTATCGAGATGCTTCGTTTGGATCAGGGAATAAAAAATTCTGAAAGCATTTATATCTTTAGATTTCGCTAATATTTACAGTCCTTTGAAATTGTGAAATTCATTCTATAAATTGCGAGAGTATAATGAATTCGTCTTTAGGCACTGTCTTATAACAAAACTTTAAAATTTATTTAATAGAAACCAAAAGTCCTAGAACTAAAAGTTACTACACTGAAAACTTTGAATATATCGTATCCATATTTTACGTTCATATTCTCACGTTTCATATTTATATCTTTAATTCGGAGAACATTATGTTAAACTCGAAACACTCTAAAAACTGAAGAAACTAAACAAGGTATTAAAAACACGAGTATAAAGAGATTTAGATGCTTATAAAGAGATAAAATATCGAATAGCTTTCACTCCACACTAAAGGTATCAAAAATAAAAAAACCTCCAACTCTCGTTCGAATTATGTTATCGAATTTAAAACACGTGTAAACTTAAAAGTCGAAAAATAAAACTGTTAGATAAAAGAGAGCGTATTATAAAATCCCCACACCGTAAAAGCTTAGAATTACAAATAAAATATCGCAGCTTTAGAGAGTCTTCAACCTCTATCCGCAAACTTGAAACATTTTAAATTATACTGAAGCGCCATTATACTCCATAAACGATTCTTTATATTCAACTTTTTCAGCTGAGACCTCCGTAAACACTTTGCAACGTTTCCACATATCAGCCACGGGGCCACTACGGCTCGGAAATTTCGGGAATTTGGTGTCGAAACGCGACGTGGACGATTCTGTCGTGTTTTCGTTTTCTCTTCCCCTGGCTTCTCTTTCCTTGTATCGCGAGCACGTCGCCGAACGATGCGTTAAGTCAGGTCATGTTATGGGCTTATCTCCCATGAGACGACGCGGAGAAACTCAAGAAGATCCCGACGACGGTTCCAGCGGCGCTGTTTCATTCCGGGCCCCAGGCCGCGTCGTCCTTTTGCGGATTTAATTTATGGAGCGATTTTAATGCCTAAAAATACCGCGCACCGTCCCCGCCTCGAGATTCCATGCGGTTTTTGGCCTTTCGAAGTCCACACCCCTCTCCAACCAAATTTCCTCTTCTCTTTTCAGTCCATTCCTTCTTGTCCTTTCTCTTATTTTTATATTAGTCTGTCTTTGCCATGTTTTATTATTTGCTTGTTTTATTTGATAGCGAAAAGAAAAAATCAGAGGTAGACAGAGCGGCGAAAAAAATATTTAGAGAAAAAATGTAGAATTATGGGAGAGCCGGGTAAAGAGAATTTAAAAAAATAAGA
This sequence comes from Bombus affinis, assembly GCF_024516045.1. Taxonomy (NCBI): domain Eukaryota; kingdom Metazoa; phylum Arthropoda; class Insecta; order Hymenoptera; family Apidae; genus Bombus; species Bombus affinis. Next base: position 3,453,509 of record NC_066354.1, read on the forward strand.
TATCTAAATAATGTTAGATTTGACGAGACGAGGATGATACAGATTGATACGACCTTTATACGCTATGTAGCTCTGTTTTAACAAAAATGTTTTATCGTATCTTCTAATGTTTTATTATTTAGAAGTTTAGATAATATTTGCAACTTTGTAGGAAATTAAGAAATATTTCAAACTTTGCGGAGGCTTGAAGAATATTTGATATTTTACAGAAAAGTCGTTCGACTGAAGCTAGCGATCCGATTATTATTTCTTTCGGTAAAGAGATGGTTCCAGGGGTAAGGACATTTCTTAAAAGAATCTCAGAATTTTCACATTGCGCACGAGTATCCGTGTAAATGCACGGAGGCTGACACTTTGCCTTCCATCGAACTGCAACTGAATTGTAGATATTATAAATCGATGATACAGCCGGTGTATATCGTACACACGCTGCAGGCTTTTCAACGTCTTTCGCCGGGTTACGTTAGCGAGGCAACAAGTTATAGGTTTCGCCGTGGCTAAGTATGATTTATCGTGACCAGTTGCGTGCACGGACGCTGCTTAGTTCAGTCTTCTGGCCCGAAACGTTTCCTCTCCTTTTCGCCGCTTCGTACTGCTTGCTTTTATTAGATGTCGATTCCATCGACGCACGAGATCCTGAATTATCATAAAACGTGGGAGCCAATGATAAATGCCGGCATTTCGCTGGAAAACCGGACAATTTGCATGAAACGCCATGCAACGAATTTTAGATCTGTCTTTTTTAGATAAAATGTTCTATGTAAAGCAGCACTTTTTCGTTTATCGAGATATGTTTATAATTCCCTGTGCTGTATCAAGTAGATATATGTTATGCAGTTTGATACGAAATAATGATTAAATATTTTCAATTTCACAAGGGAAGACAGAAGCGACGCAGAGAGGTAATAAAACCCCAATTTTCTTCAATGATTTAATGAAATAATATCTAGGACATCATAGTTACAGAGTAATGGAGACATATTCCTCTCGTTAATAAGATGGAGAAGCAGTGAAGGATTCTAGAAAGCAATATTATTTCTTTCTCGCAAAACATCATCCACTTATCACTTATTTCCAAAAGGTTTTTGTCTGCGAACCCAACAAATTATTCCCTTTCTTAATTATGTGATACTAACTCTGTTACGTTTAACTTAATTATATTTTTTTAACATGGCGAAATATCTTTAGTTTGGACGAAATATGAACAAAGACTTATTAAAATTATCTTACGCATAATTTCTCGTTTTAATTTCAAGTTAAAACATTATAAATTCTTGTCGTGTTGTAAAATAAAATCAAGATCGAAATATAAAAATTCGAAGGTCGTGGTAGAATTTAGATGCTTACTTCTAGCCAGCAGGTGACACGAAAATAACAAAAATTACCATACATTCGCCGTGAAAAAAATATCTTCCATCGAGATTAAAATCCAAATTCTCCAGTTCATTCATCGAAAATCGAAAGCTTCCGATTCCAGAGACGCGGAAGCAAACCACCCCCGAGCAACCTGGAACCGGTCCACGGATCGATGTGATTAATTTGTGGAAGAGAAGCAATGGGATGCGAGTTCGCGACCATCGCCTAGCGATTCGTCCGGATAAAGGCGGGATTATTGAATTAAGTATTCCTTAAAATCTCATGTACCCCGTTCGCGGCATTAATACACACTAAATTACGTGGCGGAACATTATCTGCGCGCCAGACCTGATAAATGCCGACTATGCCGGGTCCACGATAATTCCTGCTGAACCGACGATAAATTATCGCGGCGAGTGATATAGCGGCGTTCCACACGCAGATGGTTTTTCTTCGTATCGAGAGCTACCGTGAGTTTTTCCGCCGTGAATCGTTCCGCGATTTCGATACCCGACCGCGTAACCGATCTGTTTCGAGAAAAGATAATTCACAATTATACTGGTTTCTCGTGAAACCGCGTATAATTATCGCGACGTCATAATCTACACAGCGTAATTCAGTGGCGTCTGGTCGAATCGTGATGAGGAATTCTCCGCGTTGGATCGAGCTCCTGAGACCTCTATGAGAATTATTCGGAATAAGGTAGGATTGCTCGAGTCAGTCGATCTTCGACGTCTTAAAATTCAACTTTGATCATTGCTCGGAATGACAAAGCTTCTTGCGCGTTATGAAATTTGAAGTGCAAGATATTGAAGAGAGAAGATATTGAAAAGAGGAAAACAATTCGAAGAACTTTGTGACAGGGTTTGAACGAAGTTAGATAGAAATTATAATGAGATATAAAACAAAGGAAGTATAAGTTACATTTAATAAATCATTAATACTTGGAATAATGATGATGGACTCTCACCTATGAAGTAAGCGCAGATAAATTTAGGGGAAAAGGTTTAGAAGAAAGATCGGTTAGGAGAATGAAATGCAAGCTATGTAAAACGTTCGATATACTTACATCAAGATGATTGTATTCAGCAGAAGTTTGTCGACGCAGAAAGTTTCAGCCTAATTATTTGAACCACAAAATCCACGAAAACACGAAATTTTGCATTTCGAGATTATCTACAAATTCTCTGTCAGTTAAACTATCAAAAAGCTTAACAAAAGACACTTTTAACTCGACGTTCCGATGCGGTCCACAGTTAAAATCAAGGATCAAGAAAGTTATGTAACTTTTTAATACACAGTTCTACTTAAAATATTGATCGTGGAACTTTTTTAGAAATCGTTCTCGCATTGTAATTCCGCTGCGAACAGATAAAGAAAAGTTCTCGAAAATGAAAGTTTTAGTTTGAATAGAAGTTGAATAGAAGAATGAAACATAGAAATAAGCATTTTTCTATAACAGTAACAGATATTTTGTTCATCGATGTTAAGAAAGTTTTCAGTTATTGTAAAAAACTACTGAATACTATTCATATCACAATACTACGAAAATATTAAATAATTATTGCAGTTAAATTGATATTCTGAATATGTTATTTATTTGTAATCATTAAGTAGATAATTTCTTTTTGGAATGAACACTTAGGAAAATATAGACGTTTGCTAATGTTCTATTATAGAAATATACATTATATATCGTATTACATACATATGTTTTATTTATTGAAGAATTGTTATGTACTTCAGTAAATTTTAATGATAAAAAAGTGTTATTTAAGTAATATTCCCGATTAATTATCTTTTCTGCGCAATAGTTATGCAACTATTAATTATCTCATGACTTTCATATTTTTTATCAGTACGGTATTACACAGTTAAGTAAAATTAGTACTTAATAGCCTAGTACTTTTATTTATCTCATGGGACCTTTCTAAATACACGTAACGTAACTTGTTTCCACGAAACTTTTATCGTACAGATCCTGAAGTATCTACTGCGTGAGAATGCCTTTTAAAGTTCCCAAAGGCAACATTACCTTCCATAAAAAAAGGTATCTTTTAAAATATATAAGTTAGAACAGAATTTTGTTAAACACGAAAGGACATTGTTCATTTCAAGATCGTAACACGTACCAAGATCTAAATTCGCTACAGCGCTGCTTGAACCAAAACTCATACTATCTCGTCTTAATCAGTTTAGGTTCGCAGTTCGATTAAAAACTCGATTAAAATCCAAGCTACAACTCATCTGGGAAAAAGGGAAGAAGCAAATTGAACCTCGCGTTCCAGGATCGTCGACGAGTATCAAGATCGAAGGTGGCTATCGCAGAATCGGCGATCGTCCACTAAATCATCCGCCGTCATTCGCGTTCGAGGCGGAGCACGTTAAGAAGATCTCGCGAGAATCCCGCGGCGCGGGCAGACTCATCGATCGAAGCTAATTAAAGCGGTCTCGGCCAGTTAATCTAATTAAAGCGGGGTCAGCCGGTAGCTCGGTGACAATTCAACAGAACGACCAGGACGAAGAACACGCACGCAAAGCTCGGTGGGTTGCAACTGCGGCACCAATGCGCGCGAACGTAAATCATAATGCTTAACCATGCCCAAAGTAGGCTCCACCTTCCGATACCGGCGGATGCAAGCGTGCACGAGCTTGTGTTTGAATGTTACCGGGTTTTCCATTCGCGGCGCCGCTTCGGCGAGTTCTGGGACTTTGGGTGAGAAAAATTGGTGGAAATTGAACGATAAGAGTGAAGAGATGAGGATGAATTTGTTTTCTAGATTTTAATCTTTCATGCCGATTAGACGAGATATCGTGATCTGAAAAACATGCCTTTGTCTAGAAGTTATTGGACATTTGGAAGATTTAAGAATACGGTGAATTAATTTCGCGAAATTATAAGAAGCTTATTAGCTCTTTTAAGATCGAGTATCTCTTAGGTTCTGAGGCATAGTTGTTTTTGGTTAATGATTATCGATGGAAACACGTTTTTTCTCGTGCTTCTGTGAAGATGAATATCTACCCTGTAGATGCAGAAAGAATAGGCAAAATCTGCGATCTTTTATATCACGTTTCTGTGCAACGTATTCCCGTAACGCGTGTGACTCGATTCGTCGCGAAGCTTACAGATGCGTAAATTTTCCCAATTTATCCGTGTTCGATGGAAACGTGCGATTACTTGTTTCCTCCTAAACGTAGAAACGAAAATATCACCGGGAGTCGCGCTTCTTCGTCTCATTTCGTTTAGCCTGTTTTAAGTTTTAACTGCTTCTAGCACTCTTGAAATTGGCAGTATCAAAAATCTATCCAGGAAACGGACGTTTCTTTTTAGATGGGAAAGAGGGTTGACCGTAGACGGCAGGGCTGCACAGCTTCCATAGTAATGTATTAAAATTAGAACTATTTCGAAAAGCTCGATATATATTTATTTTATTATTATTTAAGTACGTGACATCGAGCGAGAAAGGCTTAATTGCTTTTAATTATAAAACAATATATATTCCTAGACATCGTCAGAGATTTTGGCGAATGACTCGTTTAAAATTACCGAATTTAATCGTTTAATGTAAGTTATAGAGAAGAGCGAAAATTATAATGAATTGTCTGATAATATGATAGAATGTTTCTTAACACATTCAACAGGATATTTGATGAAAGAATCGGCTGTTGAAAGGATCAAACCTTTTAATGGGCAAAAGTTACAAAGATAAGATCGGTAACAGGATCACGAAGTACTGCGTTAAGGCAATGATCTGATAGAGAAGTGAAAGAAAAATCGCGATAACGTTTATAGAGGTTACAAAAATACAAGGAATACGCTTGTTGCGGCCATATCTCAGAGTGAATGATAGAGGCTTAAAGAAAGGTGGCCGTCTGACTCAGATACATGGAGCATAAAAGTTGATTAATCGAGCAGTTTTCGAGTTTCCTGAGAGACGACGGGCTGAGAGACCAGACCTGAACAATACCATTAACACGAACTTAAACTTAACAAATCCCAGATGTTACACACCTAAAGTAGTCTTTAGAAGGGATCAACTCACCGATCAACGATCAGCAAAAAGATCTAAAAATAAATAGAGGAACCGATAAATAATATAAAACGACCAACAATAAATACATAGAAAAATAAAGAAAAATTCTTTTCTTTTTCAATTTCATGATCAAAATATTCTTTCCCGATAGACAAACCATTAGGCTTCATTGTTTGATCACCCCAAAAAAATTCTCCTACCTGCAATCGTCTCCATAACATAAAAACGTAAATCAATAAACAGTATGAAAGACATCCGATATTAAAAATATAGAAAATCAGAATATCCTTTCTTCGCGCATTAACGAGTGCCCCTCGACTATTCAGTTGCTTGAAAGAAAATTCTCATCGCTTCTAACCGCCCTGGAAAGGTGAACGGCGCCTATGCTACGGTGAGAAAAGCTGAGATTCCTCGATTCGGCTGGCGTTGTACGTTTTATCTGTGGGAGCGAGGCCGACAAGAGCGAGCTGTCGGATTCGAGAGCAGCGTAAACGTAGTTACCGTGCACGGTGCCTCTCTTTCGCGGTGACTAGTCGTGTTGCTCCGGTTAAATCCTTCGGTGCTATCTCGAGGCGGGCCTGATAGGCTGTCCCTTCGCGAACGATAACGCTCGCGAGAGATACGCGACGAGATTACCGCGGCCCGAGCTCGTTCGAATTTTGCAATGCAGATCCCGGCTGAGCGATACGCTGAATTGATGGAGCGGAGAAAAAGAGGCTCCGCCTATAAATTGAAGGACGTCGCGATTTTGTCACGGAGGAGACGCGCGTAACGAGCCATAACGTATGCAAATTACATAAGAGATCGCTTGACACGGGCCTTTAAGTGTCTTCCCTCCCCCTCTTTCTCTCTCTCTCTTTTTTCAAATCTCTTTGATTTGTTATGCTTCGGAGAAGAGACTTTTTCATGACGTATAGAACTCGAGATGAGATTGAAAATTAATCTCGAGTGTGGGTGGATGGAGACTTTAATGTCCTTTGCATCGTATATGAGAAGCAGTTATTGGTGAACGATTTTTGGTTTTAGGTTCGAAAAATTTCGTATTTGGAGTGCGATGTGTTCATCTTTATAGGAACAATTCCTAATCCTTTCAAATTGGATATTGTACTTTATTGAACTACTAATTAACCAGCTAGCTGTTTTTGACGTGTATACTCGTCATAAAGAAATGACAATATTTTGTGCTATGTGTTACGAGCCCTGTCAGTAATAAAATTAAAATACGCATACTCTGTGTTCGATGAGTATACTCGTCATCGTTTCCTTTTTGCGACACGTTTTAGGGACAAGAGGCTTTTCAAAGAGGTCGCAACAGCTAACTTGTTAACTGAGCGATAAATGCATTTGTTTATATGCGTCTCCATTATTCGTGATCGATCGAAAGTAATTTTTCTCGTTATGTGAAAGATAATTCGACTTTGAAAGAAGGTTTTTAAAGGTTTCGTAGATGCAAGAAAAAATCGTTAATGCATGTCTGAAAAATATAATCTTCGTTTTAAAAGATCCATGGCTGCTATTTTCGGATCAATTACGAATCAAATAAAAACGCAATCTTTTGAATTCGCCATTCTGTCCTTCCAATTTTATTAACACATAATTATTTTAACACACGTAAACTCCAAATCCGCGCAATCTACATTACGAAGAAATAAAAAATTCAATTTCCAAAGAACATTTATCATTCCCCTTCGCTAAATTATTGCTTAATTCGAAAATATCATCTTCTCAAGTCACGACGATCCGTTCGTCGTATTTTTCGACATTATTAACGACACCGATCCATTAACATATTTTTATTAAGCAAAGGAATTAAAGCGACAAGCTCTCCGTCTCTTATCCAATCCAATTACAGGCACGGAGAGCAGGAACGAGGCAACATCGGGAACGAACCGCGAACAATTTCATTTTTCCATTGCCGCATAACTTCTTCGATCTCCCCCTCCACGCTTCCCTTCTCTAACCGACGCGGTGCGTCGGGACCATTCATTGAAATTACACGCGACGTAAGTTACTTCTCGCTGGAATTTACATTGAAATTGTAATTAAGCCGCGGCGATCGCTGTTTTATCTGAAATTAACCGACAGAAATCCTGGTTCGGGATGCTCCAACGTATATAGATGTAACCGGTGTGTCGCATAGAACCAGTGTTTCTCAAAGTTTTCTTCTGTTGAATTTCGCAGCTTGCTCATGGAATACTATGGGACACGAAAAGTGGCGAATTTCGAAGTCTACTCGTTGAATACCGAGCACTCGAAAAATAACGAATATCGAATTCTACTCATCTAGTGCTGCAGTATGATACTCTAGCAGTAATGAATTTTGAAATCTATTCGTTAAATACTATAGTTCTGAAAAAGTAATAGATTTCATAGCCTGCTTATCGAATACTATAGCGTTTGAAGAGTAGCGAATTTCGAAGATTACTCATCGAGAACTTTAACACTCAAAAAAGTAATAAATCTTAAATTTTACTCATCGAGTGATATAGTACTAAAAAAGTGATGAATTTCAGAGTTTACTTTACTATCGAATACTACAGTTCTCAAGTATTACCGAATTTTAAACTTTATCCATCGAATATCATAATACTAGGAAATATAAATAATAGTTTAATAATTTTCGATACTTTAGAACGAAATTTAATCAAAATTGCCTCGATATTAAATTACTCTAGAATATAAATATCTACGCAGCAGCAAAGTAAACAGGAACATAATGATTATAAATGCGTTTCTTAACGCCCAGTAAAATTGCCATGTTTCTGCGGAAGTGCTAATAATGGTTATCCAATTTAACATCTTTTTTCGAAACGTCGATTATCTAGCGTAAAAATGTTATCGTTATCGTAGAATCATTCGATGTCGCTCGATGTTCCCGCGATTACGTATGTATTTATGCGATAGGTTTATGAGGATGTTCTCTTTTCGTCCAGATAGGATGTTTTATCGGTGTATCTAGATCCTAGGCACGTTGATTATACGCAACAGTATAAATACAGAAAAGGGTAAAACAGGCGCATCTGCATGCTACGTATCATGAATATTTATTCGAGAACCGCGTGTCTTCATTTTCCTCGAAGCGTCGTCGACTCCTTGTCCTTTTGCGTTCTGCCTATTTACATTCCGCCACGAAGAGCTTTGACATTCTACTTTATTTATACTCTGTCGCGAGGCTTTACGATTCTACCGACGAACGTTCATCATCTCTCGACGTACGCGCGATGTTTCATTAAGAACAGCCAGTCGAACCAGAGATTTAGCAAGCTGTGTGATTTCAAGTTGGAGCTTTTGAAAAAAGAACAATCTCATCTGGACATCATTCCCTTGAAAAGATTTCTACGAAGAAAGTTTTTACAGCATAATTGAGGAAGGACAAGGCCTGCGTAATGTAGAAGTCGAGTAGTCGATGTTTATTATAATTATTGAGGAAGGACATGGCCTGTCTAGCTAATGTAGCAATCCGTGTTTGTATACTATAGTGGTTAATAAAGAGCAAAGTCTGTGTAATGTAGTAACAAGAGTTTGTAGATTATCATGATGAAAGCCAATGTCCGTGTAGGATTGTGATCGAGCAATCATTATAACCTGGTAATCCAAACATAATACAAACCAAACCCAAACTATCTTCAAACATGGTGACACAATTGTACATCACGATGTACAAATATACTAATTTCCTTCAATTTACTAAACAGATCAATTCACATCCGAATAACACCATTTAATACATCTTCAAACCTTCTCCAAACATCGCACTACAATTCACATCGCTAAGTACAAATGTATTAATTTCCTTTAATCTATCAAAGAGATCAATTCACATGCGAGTAACACCATTTAATACATCTTCAAACCATCTCCAAACATTGTACTACAATTTATATCGCTAAGTACCTATTCACGATGTATTAATTTCCTTCAATCTATCAAACAGATCAATTCACATATAAATAATAATATTCGATACAATAAACTCAAAGCATCTCCAAACATTATGTCACAACACTACATCTTAACAAACTCGTTGAACCACCTTACCAATGGAAACAAGCAATGACTAAAATACCATCGAATACGACATCTTCAAACCATCTCCAAACCACCTAACATTACACAGAGCGAAACAAACTTGTTGAACCAGTTCGCTAATGGAAGAAAGCGATGAGAAACACTGTGTGCTGAGCTGCTTATCCAACGTTCCGGAAGCGACAGATCCGCAGAATTGATATTTAGATTAGTTACCAAGACGAGCTGTACCGAGCCACGTCCCGCGTTATTACCATCGATTATTTCTACTATTTGCACGCGGCCAGATCCCAACCGAGCCGTAACACGCTCGCAAAGGGGACGCTTTCCTCGTTCGATCGGCTCGATAGCCTAACGCACCGCGGGCGTTTGCAATGTTAAACCGGGAATTCGCGACAAACCACGGTTCCGATGTTCCGGAACGAATGATAAACGCGTTCGCGACCATTCTCCGAGAGTTCGCGCGAATATTTCTATTCGTATTCAAGATGATATACGTACATAGTTTGGTGTACAACGATTCGATGATCTGGGCGTTGCTTTCCAGACGGGAAAACCGGAATCGAAATCAACGTGTTTTTCGAATAAAACGGGACGATTCTATCGAGCGGATTAGAGTAGCGTACGTATGTATGTTAGTGTCTTGATATTCTAAACGCGTAAATTACTCGAGGAATGCTGCGAAATCGACAAGCCGCGCATAAATCAGAGATTACGGCGTTTCGCGGATGATAATTCGTTGCCACCCGTTGCTTGTTATTTTGTGAAAGAAACGAGAAGCCGCGATGTTATTCTGGATTTTGTTTTCGCAATTATTTATGAGGAAACTGTGGTTTCTTGGACGTTGGAAATGCTGGTAATTCAAAGATGGATTTAGAATAGTTCGAGGATTCTTATGAGTAATACTTCGTGGAATTTAAACATATTTTTAAGAATTTGACCGAGTTTTTGTAAAATGTATGAATAATAGTTTCCTTTCTTGCGGTTACGTATCTTCTCCTATATTTTTTCATTTTGATTCCTTTGATACAAGTTTCGCATTTTAGTTATCAGATGTTCCATCGTCATCGATTCACCATTGCCATTGCATTATCCAAAAGATGAAAACATCTATATTTATATAAGATTAATGACAAAGAAAGAAAGGGTTGGAAGGGGTGAATACAATTATTCGAATAAAGTAACGATATCAATTGGAATTATTCGTAAGAAAATTGAAATGTTACAGGAGTTGCAAGTCTGTTGTAATTTTAACGATGGATGTGTTCTATAATCGTTCTAGTTCTAAGAAGGCAATCAGAGGATGCAGTAACAGTAACTGAAATGGAATAATGGTAAATAAGAAACGTCCTAGCGACACGCGACCATAAAACATCGATTCCAACAAACGAATTAATGACATTCATATTTCGTAGCCTTCACTTCCGCCCTTACATTCATTTCTAGCCCGTAGCAACAATCGTTACGACTTCATCCCGGTGATCCTTATCGTGGCGTTCGCGTTGAATAAATCCCGAACCTGATTATCGTTCGCTGCCTTGGGCAATCGAGGGGTTATGCGCAACTAACGAAATCGCTAGAACATTGTTCCACCTTGATAAGATTTGTGCTTGTCGCGAAATGATTTAAGAGCGATTTAGCAAGAAGAAACAAAAGGGTTGCTAATGAAATGGTAGACTCTGATGTGTGTTTCGACACTTGGAGCTGTTCAAAAATTAGATTATTGTATGAACGGAATTTTTATTCGCGCTGTTAACTATATTTATCTTTTAATCTTCGAGTCTTATTGTTTCGATTTCGGATAATCATAACGTCACATCGTCTCCTGAAAATTGTCAAGATTTTCATTATCATCAGTCGTAATTGACCTTAAAACTTTTTAACTGCCTGTCTCTAAAATTTAGTCCTCCAATTTACGTGATTTTAATATCCCCCACCCGTACAGAAACTTCTTAAATATTTCGTAACCTTCTTGAAAGTTTACTCCCTCGGTCTTACAAAAGATCTTCTCAAACATCTTCAAACGAATCTTCACACATCTTGCCTCTCTTCCTACCACGGCAGCGATTTCAAAGTCGACTACGAAATACGTAAGTGCTATAATAAGTACAACATCGTATCGATACTTTTTGTATCCACTGTACATGTTAACTACTCTGCCTAAGTTAAGTCACCCTTAAATCCCACTAACATTCGCCGCGCAAACTGTCGCGCGTAAACGCTCTCCAATTCATCTCTCTTACAAGCGAACGTTCTTCAGGTCTGTTTACACCCAGCTCGCCATCCATCGTCGATCCATAAATCGTTGGATCGGCTCGTACATCTTTACACACGTAGCTACATACGTATACACGAGCGTGGATCTTAGCCAGGCGGATCGGCCACGAAACGACGCTTGGCCGATTATTATTGGCGGAATAATTATGATCGGTAGGCCGTTTCGTTGGGAAACGAACGCGGCGTATACGAATCGTCTCGCATGCTTGCTCGTAATTAATAATGCAAAAGGCGTCCACAAAGCTGTCAGCCGCGCGACGCCGCTTCGGCTGAAACAGGAGGAGAAGAGGAAGAGATGGAGGGAGAATCGCAATTTGCCGATAGGGGAATAGGAAACGCCTATACTCGGCCGAGTCTCCATTCCAGTCTCTCCTTTTCTACTCTGGTCGCGCGACTTTTCCTTCGTTTTACTTTTTGCCCGGCCACGCGTCGTCTCTCGCATTTTTCTATCGTCACCCCTTCTGCGCAAACCAACCCCGACCTCGTGTTCGAGCTTTCCACGCGACGCAGTCTTCCAGACTTTATACATCGCTGGCTGTGTTCGCTCGCGTGTTACCGTTCCAGGATAATATTTCCCGCGTGTACCTCGTTGATTTACGACGCGAGTCTATCGCGAGCTACCTTCTCGCGATTCGACCTTATTAAAAAGCGAAAATCGCAATTGGAAGCGGACTTGCAACTGAATGTCGGAGGGGTGGTTTACTGATCTGACGAAGGATGCGTGGAAAGAGAACTTTTTGGGGAAGTTTTTGAACAATTACGCTTATGTAATCTTTCTGGTCTCGTTACTAGGTGTGATAAAGCAAAACGATTGTCTCCTTTCATCATCAAGATTTTTAAAAGGTATTTTTGATGTCAAATGAGAAAAGTAATTGTATTATATTTTGCTACGATTACTGTACATTTCTAATCTCGCGGAAGATTTATTAGTCCATGAATAATGTTTTACTTCAGGAATTGTACGATTATTTGTTTCGCGTTTCGTCGTTGGGAAATTTCACGAGATTTCCAATCGCTGAAAGAAAGAAATTTCACTTAGGAGTAAAGTTCTTTAGGATAAAAGAACGAAATCGGTCTTCGACAAGGATTCTTTAGTAAAGTTCATATTCATATGCGTATTTCACGTTTTTTAATAAAAAAATAGTCTTCATAAACTACGTTATATTCCATGAAACTTTCTCCAAAGGTTACCAAGCCAATCCCATCTTCCACATCGTGGCTGTCAAACAAAATACTTGATTCAACACTCTCCAAACAGTCTCATAAAAGTGCTACAGTCCACCTATAGTCGTTAAATCTTTCCTTACATTCTCCAAACAATTTCTCTCCTAAAATATATTCCGTTGTCAAAGAACATAACCGAAAAATCGCAAGATCGAATCACGTCCACGTGTGGACTTCTTCATTCTCTTCGGTCGAAACCCCGTTGCTTTATACGAGCTGCCAATTAACATTTCCTCTCCGCCAGAGATGCCATCTCAGTCCTTCATTTTCTTTAAGTGTAAGAAATCGCGACTGTAAATTAATTATGACTAAATTTAACTTTCAACCATTCACTACCACAGGATTCCCCGCCGATGCAATTTTTCTATATAGAAATTCAAACGATCACATTAACTGCGTCGAGCTCTTGAGTCTCGTCGACTTTTATATATCACTGTTTTTTTACCAGATCATCAAAGCTGTTTTATGCAAACATTTTCAGCTGCAGATTCCAGGATCACATCAACACGACAAATAAAATATGTGAAGCAGGGAATAACTTTGGCGACCAGGTAAACTTCTTCTCCACTGTTCAGAGATTTACGACTTCTTCGCGAATTTGGAGCACCGATCAATCCATAATTTTATGCATCGGATAATTTGAAATTTCAACTGATCTGTTTCCTCCTTTTCTCCTATTTTCTTGTATTTTCCTGTACTATGCTATATTAAGTTTCTACGAAGCTAAGTATATCGACATATATTTTTGTACAATCTCAACGTTAGAGAGGTTTCCCTGTTTATCGTAGTAAATGAAATTAAAAATTAAATTTCGCTTATTATTCGAGGATCATCGAGAAAAACCTTCGTAACTTCATACGCGAGGATCGTCGATCGATTTGAAAAATCAATTTTTCACGACCTGGAAAGTTTCTCCGTGTGATGCAACGGCATTTCGTCCCGGAGGCGATTGGGTAAAAGCTTGAGATCGATTAAACGATCTATAATGGACGCGTGGCCGTTTCACCATTGCAAGTCCGCCATTAAGGAAAAAAGGAAGAAGCGGGAAAGTCGAGACGATTTACGCGCGGCATTTTATAGCCGCGTATAGATAACTGTTTGTAATTTAATAAAACGATCGAACGGACGATAATTCCGATAATTCGTCGCGATTTTTAGCGACGACTTAATCGACGCGCGCACCGGGTGGCGCGCAATTAGAATATCAACTATGAGCACCTTTGTGTTGTTTTTGTTCGAGACGATTTCACTACGAGTCCAGTTGGGAAAGCGTGGATAATACTCAAGCCGGGATAATGGCGAATTTTTGCTTTCGTTTTTTCGGCGTTAGAATTCGACGTTTTGTTTCTGCAAACTTTTTGGTTTTGTCCGATGCGAGGATCGTGATCGATTTGATACAGCTACGTGCACTTCGATGCATTCTCTCGCCATGGGGCACGAAACCTTTCACTGACGTCTTCTCACCTTTAACCTCCGAGGAAAAGTTCTTGACGCTGGAAGAATTCCCTTTCGCGCCGCACTCATCGCCAAAATAAACACCTTTCACCCTTCTCTAGCCAGGATTAACATTCACGAATATTTCTAGGCAAAACGTTGAATATTCAGTGCAATCCTTCTTTTCATAGGGCAAATATTTATAAATAGTACAATGAGTTCTGTATGAAATACTTTATATATAGAGTAATATCGTTATATCGGATTGTATTCCTACATATTCTCATTTTAAATACTCGTACAAGATTTATCATTTCCAGGAATTTTCAGGAAAAGATCAAAATAATTCAGTAGAAAGCTTGGACTCGTTTGGAATCGGCATCAATGTAACAAAATTATTTTTCAGTCATCTAAACTCTATTTTTAGGTGTTGTGTTTATTTTCGGTGTAGTGGTTGTGATATTCAGTTACTCAGCCTAGCGTTGACAGAATTATGTGAACCGTATAAAAGGGAAATTCATCCGCTCCAATTAACGAAGAAAACTGATGATGTTACGAGCGTTTCTCTTTTAATAATAAATTTATTTTGGTACTTAATATCACGATAAATAAGATCATGAAGATAAGTATTTTGTTCCTTGCGAATCGAACATACGAAAGAAAAAAATCCACAAAATGTTCAGCTATTTAGTTTGGTTTTTAGAAAGTTCATGTACGAACGTAGTACGCAGTTATACGTAAATATATTAAATATAAAATGTCTTGTCGGAAATGAAGATTCGAATTTACCGATACTTATCCTGAAACACCATAAACCTTGAGGAATTTTACGAGACGTTATATTGAATTATAAGACCCGTTTCAGAAGAATTTCTATAAGAAGAAATAAATGTAAATCATTGCTCGGCACGTTCTTCACAGCTCACCTGTGGCAGGTTGGAAAATATATACTCCTCTAAACACGCTCTCAAGCATCCCTCACGAAACTGATACAAATCTATGCTTAAGGCTAAACAGGTTAAGTCTGTCTCAATGGGACTGTTTGTATTTTAGACCACCCACCGCATGACTACAGGATTAAACGAGCAATCGACACTTAAAAAAATTCATATTTTCCTATCACACCTTTGATACATAAACCAAAAAAATTTGCTTATAAGCTTTAAAAACTGTCAGAAAAAGTTCAATTTTCAACTTTATCCCTCTCATTTGGATGTCTTTAAAAGGGTTGAAAATTTGATTCCAAGGATTTCGAGGATTCAAGATTTAAGGGATTTATGGAATCTGAAGATTGAAAACTTAAGAAATCTAGGAATTCAAAATATAAAGAATCTAAGAACTCAAAATCTATGGAATCTAGGAATGCCAAATCTAAGGAATCTAGAGATTAAAAATTTAGGGGATGTAGGGATCCAGAATTTAGGGAATTTAGTAATTCAAAATTTAAGGAATCTAGGAATTCGAAATTTACGGGATCTGGGGATGCAAAATCTAAGGAATCTAGGGATTCAAAATTTAAGGGATGTAGGAGTTCAGAATTTAAGGAATCTAAGGACTTAAAATCTGAAAGATCCAAAGATTCTAAGGATTCAAAATTTAAAGAATCTAGGAATTCAAAATTTAAAGGATCCGGGGATTAAGAAATCTAAGGATTCTAAGAATACGAAATTTTCAAGATCATACACGGTCCATCTTTTATTGTGGAAATACGTGAATATGTAATGACATACAAAAGTTCCTAAATAAAATATTATAACATTGTCAGAAATTCATATTTTCCTATCCTAACACCATAAAAACTTCGAATCTATTTACCTGTAATATATATCCAACGACATAACACCTTCGCAACGCAATGTAAACTTAAGACCTACTAAAGGGATGTCCTATATCCTTTTTGTCAATAGCTTCCTACACAGATAACGGTACACAAAGGAATATAATACAGGAAGCAGGTCGACGTCAAAGAACCGAAACATCGGAAGAAGGGAGCGGTTCTCACGGCTGGAATGTACTTGGATGATCCTCCTCCTGACATTACGAAAAAGTTACGATGCCGGATTAGATGAGGGAAACCCATGTCCTCCCTTTCTCCTCCCTTTCAGGCGAAGTGGTAAACGTTTTTTGGCTTTTTACGCTCCACCAGGTAAAGACCTGACGGGGGTGTTGCTCGACCTGACAGGTGCATCTCTTCTCGACGTTTGACCATGGCGCAACATCCTCAGCCAAAATGCATTCAACCTCGGAGCCACGCTGAGTATCTGTCCGAGTATTCGTTACAGCGTGTTAGGGTGTTGGTATGTGTACGTATATAGGCCTCGAGATAAATATAAAGTCGCCTCAGGTAGATGAAGGCAGCGCCAGGATCGAGACAGGCAGGTAGGAAAGTCCCGTATACCTATAGGACCCTTTGGCCGAGGTCACCGCGATGACTAAGAGGAAAAACGATTATCTGATTGAGCAGATAGTGGAATAGCCAAAGAGACACACGTGGAAAACCCAGGTGAATGATTTCGTAATAGGATTGTTTTCTATCTGGATTTATCTTTTTCTCTTGTTTACTTCTTTTTTAACTTATTTTTGTGTTACTTATTAATGATTAAGGATCGAAGGAATGACACGTTTTGTGGCGAGGATAACAAAATTGGCGACACGAAAGTGTTGTTTATGTCGAGGATGAAATTTTCAGGCTAGTTTGCGAGAGTGTATGATGGAGGAAGAGAAGGGACGAAGGATTAAACGCTATGGTGTTATTGAAGAGAAACTGAGCGAGAAAGAAGAAAGATTAAACAGACAAAAAGCATCGATAACATAGAAGTTCGAGGCTAAGAACATAAGAACGTGGGATTAAGTAGCTTTTATGATTTCCTATTATCGATTACGTAATCTCTATATCTGGTAAAGGTTAAGACCCAGCACAGAAATCAACCCTTTCTTTCATCCATTCTCCAGAACCTCCACGACGTAACAATCTTCCCTAATCAAACTTTAATTCTTCTCTGTTTAACCGATCACATTGGGACACACCAGTACCGAAAGTTCTCCTTCGAATCGAAACTTCTTTAAACTTTCATCAACCATGCTCTGCCTGAATAGGATCGTTAGGATGTGTCTGATAACTCGTCGATTAACATCGGTACTTCGATGTTACATACTTCGATATTCAACGATGTCGAGAACACTTGGAGAACGCGTGCCTTCGACAGCTTTGCGATTGTCATCGTTTCATTACGCAATCCAGCGGCTAATTAACCTACCTCCACGAAACTACGACGGATTGAAATTTTCAGGCGCACGACGAGTGATCAAAGAGGCGGAGACAGGGAGGAGGCTAATCAGAGTTAATTGCGTAACCGTCTAATGATAAATTATTCTCGACGCTGGTGCACGCGTCATGTATCAAAGCAGCAGAGATGCGTCTCGGTGGCGTGGAAAAATTGCGCCACTGAGACGACGGTTGCAAAAGAGCCGCACAATGGCGCATCATTAATATTCGTTCGACGATCGACAGCGATCGAAAAGCGCGCCGCGTCTGTGCCTCGAGATCATGATTTTTCTTGTAGTATCTGGCTTACTTTTCTTTTTCGATCAACAGAGGTGACGGTGGACCGTGTACGAAAGTTTCTCTTTGGATGTAACCATATATTTTGCCATGTCGGGTGGCGCACTGTAAATTATAGCGATACACGCGCGAACTATGCTTGGCGGTTCGCTGAACCAGCAAAATTCGGAGCTTTTCAGTTCGTTTGCTTTCTAAATCATTCTGACACGAGTTGGGTGAGTGGGAACACAGTTACGAAAACGTTATTTTTCTTTTTTTTTTAGAAAGAGAGAGAGAGAGAGCTATCTGTTTCGCAAGATTTTTTGAAACTGCGTTCAGGAAGGTTCTTTGGGAGATCAGTGCGCTTGAAAATACTTGTGGCTTTGCAAAAGTTTGTCGCGGTGATTGGATTTGTTCTTCGCAGGATTTTTATCTTTGTTTCTGTTTTTTAAATCGAAGGAAATATTTCTTGTTCATTGAGTTCAAGGACTCTTCTTTCGTCTCTTTTCAAGCTCAAGTTTCTCTTTTCTGAATTGAGAGAAATATTCGTCATCCACTGAGATCAAGGAATTTTCAAAAATATATGACCGGCAAAGAGAAAGAAGAATATTCGAACTTCGTTTATTCAAATGAGATTTGAATCAAAACTCAAATCCATTTATCGAAACGAACTCTTATTGAGTGAACGAAAAGTTCGTCTCTCGGCGTATTCAGATAAGTGAAATTCTACAGTACGACCAAAAGATATTCGTTCATTTCGATACCTTTTTCTCAATTTCTTACATCTGACAATTACGATAAACAACAATTTCTTTCACTTTTACGTACAAATACGTTCAAAACAACCCATCGAACACACTAATAAGATGAAGATCTAAAATATTATTCGCTTCTAAGAAGATTCCACCTGCAATCTCCGACTTTCTCGATTCTTTTGCTTTTGGTCCAGCATTCGAATCACCAAGCGATATCAAACGCGATAAAAGAAGTCTGCCGCTTGGTTTTCGGGGCTATCCTCGATGGCGGGTTCTTCCAATGGTTGTTCACGAATCCACGATGGCTGAACGTGTTCGTGTTGCGTTGGCGACACACGAATCGAGAGTGCACGAATGCACGAAAGCCGGGTCTCCGCGTTTCGCACACTTTCGTATTCGTCTCGTGCGTGTTCCCTCTTTCTGCGTGGCCGTTGATTGGGCATATCTGGGTCCCGTTTCGCGCCCCTCGTCCACCAATTCCCTCTGGATATCTTCTAACGAAGGGGAATGCAAATCTCCGCGAACGCAGCCTCGATTTGACTCGTGTGCTTTTTTCGGCGATGACCAAAGGAAATTTTAGACTGCCGAATTCTTACAACCTTTTCGTTTATTTTGTAAGGGAAAAATGGTTTCTTTATTCGTGAAATAATTAAATTAGGTCTCTAAATCTTATCTCACAAATTGGAGCGGTTCGTGTTACGAACTTTCGATGTGTTGGAAATGAATATGAGTTTCGAACTCGTGTCCGCTTGAAATTGATGTTCGATTCGCTGTAGTGAAATTCTATAACGTTGTAGCATCTCGTACAATTCAATCAAAATGGAACTCCAACCAACTGATTTTAATTTTTCAAAAAGCTTCTTAACGTTGTTTAGTAACGAAACTAACTTAATTAGGAATTAACATTTTGAACTTTGCCTTCCCACGACTTTTAAACTTGGTATCTTAACGCTACATTGATCGAAGCCTAATTTCTCAGGAACAGATCTGATAAAAATTCAACTTGTTCAATTGACTCTTAATTCCTCCGAAACGTCTAAATGTCAAACTAACTAAAACATAATACAACATCTAAAATTTAGAACAAATAATCTACCTTCGTGTACCTGTAACCTAATTAGAATTAACTTTCCATCGTTTGACAATCTGAATTCCTCGAAGGCTTATAATTTTGATATTATGTAACCATCTTATAAACATAGTACCTGATCGTCGCCGAGATAGTATCTCGTTTCACTGCCATAGACATTTCCACGTTCTATGCTCAAAAGGGAGAAATCCACGTAGTCAGAGCATAGTAATCGAAAGACGTCGCCTGTCCGGTCGAATTTCCTCCGATCGAAGAGTAGAGACAAGCGTGGCCGCCGCGAGGGATTTTCTTGTCGGTTTCGTAGCAGCTCCGTGCCGGCCATTAAGGTCCCGGCAGTGGAGAGTCAATGAAACGCTCTCCTTATCCCCCGGCCGCTGCATGTCTGAGCGGGGTAACTGTTTTCCGTTCTTGCGAAAAGTTAACGGCACGGAGCGGCGCAATTTCGCCGGCTTCACGGAGCCAACGGATACACGCCGCGCCAGTAAACGGAGTCGCAAGAACGACCCTCGGGCATCCGCGCGATTTTCGCGTACCGTTACAGCAACGCTGCCTTAATTTGTTCACCGAACGATCTATCGGGACAGCGAACAATGTGTTAAAACGACCAGACAACAGTCTAATTAAACTGCGGATTTTTATGCGTTTAGGGAGAACCTGAAAGTGGAAAAATGCATAGAACGAACATTTTGGTAATGTTTGGTAGGCAAAACAAATTTTCGCTTAGGTTCTATTGCTTTACGTGTCTTCATTTAAATATGAATCTGCACAGGTAGACACAGCCTGGCCGTAAGTTTTATCATTTTGTATTACACAATTCGTGTTCCTATTTTAACATTCTAAATCGTTAAGAACCCCTTAACTGGAATGTTATCAGTTAGTATGAATGTTATTTAAATAGAGTAACACGTACATATGTGTTGAGGTTGACTGATAGAGGAACGAGTGGATGAATTTGTAATAGAAAAATATATTGAAATAAGTATATGTATAAGTATAGGTATAGGTATAGGTATAGGTATAATGTATAGTGTATAATGTATAGTGTATAATGTATAGTGTATGCTGATCCTGATCCTCACTCTTTCAGTGTTACAATACAATAGGAAGAATGATAGGGAGCACGTTGATATATTTATAGCAAAGGACATTAGCAAAAAGCTAACCTTGGTGTGTAGCTCTAGCTGAAGGCTATAAGAAACAGCAATAGAAATCTACTTATAGCTCTTTTGTTTCTCGACTTTGTAACCCAAAACAAAATTTATATTCGAGGGCACAATAATATGGACCTCCCCTTATTTTGAACTTTTTTCACTAAATTCTATTCTCTTCGTAACAGCGGTCTTCAGGTCGGGGATATACAAAAGAAAAGGTGTAGAGTTTTTCTTGAAGTAATTACTTCAACAATATGCATCGAGGAAAAGGACATAATTTTCGTTATTTTCTATTGCGTTAATGTGATACTTAACACAGATCGCCTTACATTATTACGGATTTTGTAAAGGAAAGCGGAAATTTTACAATGACAAGTTAAGTTTTACAGTTTCTAAAGGCGTGTACTATGATCTGGTTCGTGAGGAGGCCTAACGTTGATAAATGACGTATGATCGTGACGTGTGAAATAATTGTACGTATTTACAACTGGAGAGCGGTAAACTGCGTGCAGTTTGCACGAGTCAGGCGATCGTTCATAAAACGTATCAAAAATATTTCATACGGGATCGTGTCACTGCCCGAATATTATTTATTATGGATGAACGTACAATTATTTAATAAATATGCGTCTGGTTCGATCGTAAAAGATCGAAACGGAATATGTAGCTACATGAACAATGAAATATACGAAAACAATAAATAAATTTAACCATCGAAAGACATGCATTATTCATGCGTCATATTTCGTGGAGCGCGCAACGATTACGATTTTACTTTACAAAAGAGTCGCGTTGTAACGACACGCGCGGCGCGATAACACGGCCGTTTGCTTTATGTATCTCCACAAACGTACCTCGCGTCGCATACTTAAACCGCGCGGCTATTTTGCATCGATAACGTCAAATGCGCTTAACGCCTGATCAGCCACGTTTCCTTCGTGTAAGTACCGAAATTTCTTAGTACGAGTATCCTTACTAACTTTTTCACAGTTTATCCGTATCTTTTTTCACGAAACAAATGCCAATGGTATTCTCTGATAAGTAAATAGATTGCGGATTTTTACGCATTTGTAGGAAATTTAAAAGCGCACAAATATAGAGAACGCGCACGTAAGATGGAAAATTATATAAAATATTCGGCGTGAGTACTCGTGATATTTAATTGCCGAAAGAAATGGTTACTTAGATTCGATTCCTTTAATTTGCATAAATATCCGCCGCCTACTAATAAGCACATCTTTTACAAAGATCGTACGAAAGAAAATCGACAACATAATCATTACGTTGGTGCGTATGAGATGTGACTTTTTTTAAGATTTAAGTTTCGTGAGCTAATACTGCTTATTAAATTTTTCTTCTATCTGTTCAATTATCAACTGCATTAAGGAAGGAGAAGTCTGACGTAAATTTACGTATGTGCAATGTTAATTGATACATGAATGACCAAAAGAAATTGCAAATTAAACGTTGCAACGTTGGTCTTCGATGTGTTATACAAATTAATTGGCAGGTTTTTACACGGCGCGTCGATCGATGCATATCGATCGCGTGTGCGTGAACGCGTTAATCGACGAATGGCCGAAACACCGCTGGAAGTGCGCCGTTAGAGAGAAGAAAGTTCTTTTTCTGGACCTCGACAGCTCGGCCTCGCCGCACGCCGCCGGCATCTCCGTCGCGACGTCGTTTCCTCTCGCGCGCGCGACTAATCGCGTCCATTAATCGTGACTCGATTAAATGATTTCGATTTGGACACGGTCGCTTAACAGGCCAGTTTTTTCACGCTATAAATAGTCCTCTGGCAAGACTCGCGCGCCAACCGACCGCTTTGTCCACGGGATTACACAATACGCTTGAGAAGAAAGGAAAGAAAAGGCGTCTCTGACGATTTAACGCGGACGATAAAATGCGCTCGCCGATTCGCGCCGGTTTCACTTCGCCGACTCTACCGAAGTCGTTTAAAGAACTGGATCCTCTGAGGGAAAAATTAGAGATAAGAAAATAAATGAGAAAGGACAGGGTTGCAGTGGATGCGCCTTCTGACGAATACACCAGAATAATAAAATATATACTAACTACAGGAAACATCGACAAATACCTTTCGTTTTCTAACGAAGCATTTTTTATCAGGTTCTATATTTCATTCCGCAGTCATACTATCGCGGACCTGCTAAATCGGATGAAATTTAATATACACGGATAATTAATTAACATGTACGCGCTATGATAAATACAATGCTGCATCGATGGTTTCTTTGAAGTCAATGTACATGTACTTCCTCTAATTGAATCCTAGAGTCCGCTAATACTTCAATTTATGATATTTTAAAATATGTTCATATAAGTATCTATAGGTGTACCTACAGTTTGTTTGAGTTTGTATAAATATAATACAACAGAAAAATCATAAATTTTAATGATGCTATTCCACGACATTTAAATGAGCTTTGAACAGTATTCAATTTAGAATAAAGTATGGACGATTACAAGCTGGTTTTCGCCCATGCGCGAAAGTAACGAGGAGAAAACCACGCGTGTGCACGCCTCGGCTGGACGAGAGCTCGTTCGCTTTCCGCACTGACCGATTCTCAGGAATGGGAAAGTCGGCGATAACAATCGCCGTTCAACAATATCGTGCGAGCAATAAGCATTTCATTACCTTCCAGCTTATCGACTGTCATACGCGCGAATAATGGTCATGGTATTGCAGAATCGTGAGCAATTGCGTGGATACACTGTTTCACGAGGAAGAAACGAACGAAATCAACAATAACAACGGACTGATACTTTTCGGTAATAAATTTTGTTTTATGGCCTGATTGTTATCCTATTTGAATCTCTCACGCTGTAATGGGCAGTATTACGTAATCACCTTTCCTTCTATATCGTATTTCACTTTTTTTTTATATAATACTTTATAGTGAGTCAAATATATCTTTCAGTGAGAAGAAAAATTACTAAAAATTACAGAAATCTGTAGGGGAAAAAATATCGATAAATACCTTCGCCTTGCTTTTTGTCAAACTAAGTAGATATCCTATCTTTGGGAAAATTAGCTATTAATTAGCAATGAGTTTCGGCGATGCCTGTAAGTATTAAGAATATAGGGTCCAAACTTGATGCGTACAAAGAATTCAACAAACCCTAAATGAGACACGCGACACGATGCGCCACAAAAGTTAATTATAACTTAAGAAATTTATATTACATATTAGATTTTATAAATATTTGTTTAAATCTAAAAGAAAAAAAAGAGGACCTATCTCAGGAAAAAATTCTCAAAACTCAACGAAGCTAACCCCATCTTTGGTGTAAGAAACGAAGGACCGTATTATATTCGTAACGAATCCCAGAAGAATATTCCCGATGATATTCCTTCTTCAATTCCTTCGAAAGTCTGCGGCGTTGCATCGTGCAACACCATGACGCATGAAACAACGACGCCGCAAAAAGCGCAAAACAAACAGGCTGTTCATTCACGCCAGTCAAGTTCACGCAGTCCATCATCGCGGTCGCGAAACTTCTCGACCCAAGGTAGAAAGCTCTCGCTCTCCTCCTTTTCTCTCTGAGAGAGCTCGATTAACTCGCCAACCTCACGTCGGCTATAAATCTGCGAAATTCACTGTACTCTTAGTCGCATTGGACACGATGAACACGTCTTGGAACACGTCCACTCGCTCAACCTTCGACTAATCGTCGAATCGCTCGTAGCTGGAAGCGGGGATCGGTCGCGACTACTTACACGCGGCTTCCGTGACACGGCTCGATAAAGGCGCCAACGGGCTGGCGAAAATCGTAAATTTTCCGCGCGATTAACGCTACTCCGCGGCGTAAATTAACGGAGGATCGCGCGTTCCGGCGCGACGCACGCTCGAGCAGATAACCTCGCGTACACGCGTAACACTTTCGATACCGTTATCACGACGCGCTTCCTGTCGCCGACGATTGGAAACGCACGGAACGGCCGATCAACGGCCGCCGCTACACGCTTCTTTTTCCACGGATTTGTAATTAACTGGGAACGAGCGCGGCCCGCTTCGACGAGTTACGCGCGCAACACAGGCTCCCGGTGAAAGTTCCAGCCGAGCGTTACTACGCGTCCAAGCAACCGTTTTGCACTTATTTCTCCCGTGGCTACGTGTATAAACTGAATGGTGTGGGCTGCATGTAGTTTGGAAGTTTGCGTGGGATGAAATTTTTTGTAACTCGAACGACTTCGAGTAACAGCGGTGTGCGGTGGAGTTTCGGTAGGTTGATACAGTCGAGGAATTTCAGATTGGATTACGAGAGAAAAATAGGCAGGCTAAAATTTCTGATTAGCTACATAGATCGAGCAGCTAAATTTGCCTTGAAATTTACGATTCGTTATGCCATTTCCTTCTGACAAGCAAATTTATGGAAATGTGTCTTTTTGGAAAGTTGAACGATAATCATGTGCGAGTAAAAACAAAAACAGCTGTTGATTGGTTCAGATTCTGAGTAACTTGCATGTTAATTTATCTCGCTAAAGATTATTTTGTGTTAAACAACTTCGAGCTATGTATCGAAGTCTTGGTAGGAAATGTTAGACAAACATATTAATGTGTCAATGTGTCTCTTTAAAGACGAGGAACGAAGCAGACGAATTTTTTAATGTTAAATAATTTTGAGTTACGTAAAATTTTAATCGGTAATATTTAAGGAAAATCGTTGATACAATTTTCTCGAAAGGAAATGTTGTTTATAAGAACGGATAAAGAATGAAGTTTGCTTGGAATTTATTCGAGTTTAATTATAACAAACATTTCTGCAAAGTATAGTTGACTTGCTAAGCGCGGAGGCATAAAACTCGCGTTTGTGCTCACGAGAGGCGCCATTAAACCACAATGAGTCACTATCTTCTTTCTTTCTTAAAGAAGACGTTCGTTGACTTCGTACTTAGCAACTTCAACCTATTCGCGTCCTCGCAAACCGCACTTCAAAGTTTTATTAACGTGACAAAATTGTTACCCTCCCGTAAAATAAATCCTAGAAAACTTTCTTTAAAGCAATGTCCCACGGAAGAAATATACAAATATTAATTTCCCGATATATTCAAATACATGTACCTTATGAAGTTCCCTCTTAAAAATCAAATATATAAATAAACAACGTATATTCGATATTTTAATTAATACGAAACTGTTACGTACGAATTAATAAATTGTTAAATGAATATTATCGAGTAAAAAAAATCCGAGAAACCTCTCCAGAGCGATATAACGAAATACCTGATATCCACTTGTATTTGTCTAAACATTGTCGATAAAAATAAAAAATGAAGAAGAATTATCTCGTATTAAAGAATGAAACAAAAACGAACGTAGTGTAATTACGTTGCGACACCGAAGAGTTGAACGCGAGGTCAGTGGCGACAATCGAAGTCCCCACGAAGATTCGGCGCGACTGACTTGTGCTGGCGTCGAAGTCACCGCTGCGATTAAACGGCGCGCTCGTGTTCTCGCGTATAATGGCCGGCGACCGGTTCACGCGTTTCATTCAGAGAGACGTCGATGTTGCATCTATTCACGTGCACGGCCACAATACATCATAAACTACCTGTTCGACGAAAGACCGGTCACTGGTCGCTCTTGCCCGTGTTTCGAGAGTAAACAGAGAACCCGTGAGGGATCGTGCGGATCGAACAGAGGCGGCTCGTCGATCGACAGGTACAGAGGTGCTAAAAACCTTTTTACAATCAGCCGAGAAAAAAGATTAGCATCTCGACGTGTACATTAGGATCAGAGTATTATTACTCTCTGCTACTTCAGATCAGAGACTAAGATTAGAAAATGTAATCGATCCAAATTACGCGGAAAAAGAAAAGGAACAAACACAAAGTATTCCCTGATATTTTTCTCTTGATTTATTTGGCATTTGGGGCGTTACGTCTGCTTCAAACAAAATTCCAGAAAAGCTAATTCCAAGTTTTCAGAGAGGAATGCAATTATTTTTCATGCGATTCGGAGAAATCTGCCAGGTTAATATAATTCCGCGATGAAACGACTATAGCGATGAAAGAGAGAGAGAGAGAGAGAGAGAGAGAGAGAGAGAGAGAGGAATTTTCGTGGTCAATGACAAATGACTGTGCTGTCGCGGAGGACGCGTATTTCAGAATCATACATGCAATTACAAGCGACACGACCTACGACAAAATCTATCGATGTTTCTAATAAAACGACCAATTTAATGTATCTATCTAAGCAGCATCTAACTAAATTTATGTAGTTTACTGTAATAAAGGTTCGAATAAAATGTACGAATCATTTCTAATTAACATAAATTGAAATTTTCTCTTCAGATGTCCGTGAAGAATTCTTTCCCTCATTTTCATGAATTAATAAAGAATTTTACCGTTCTCCGTTAATCGCGATGAATCAAAGAAAGTTGGCAAGTTCATGTGAAATAATTCCACGCTATTACATTCGCTGCATCGCGGTTAAGATGGCACACGGAGCCGTTAAATCATACATTTAAATCGAACACACGACATACCAAGTATATTTAAGTAAACTCATTAATTTGAATGACGTTTCCAGGTCACCTTGACTTTTTAAAATCTTTCAACTCGCGCAAAGAGGAATTCTGTGACCTACATTATCGTAACCTTGACGAGATACCGAACTTTAACATCCCTAAATTACTACTGTATAATTCTTCCATATATCTTTCTGTCTTTGAACAACGAGAAACCTTTTAACAGCCAATTTACATTTCTCAAACGAAATCTATCAGGTATACAATACATTACCATAATCTAAAGAATATTCCAAATTTAAGTATCCTTAAATCAATTCTACATAATATTTCTATATTACTCGACATCTATGAACAAGGAAACGTCGAATTACATCTTAACAACGAATGACTTACGTTTCCTCCCTAAAAAAATACCTAACTAACATACTTTATCAAGAGAAAAAGTTGGAGGAGATAAGAATCTTGAACGTCTCTAAACCAATTTGTCTAGGTAGCTCTGTATCTCTAAACAACGATTAACGCTAGGTAAACTACTCGCAGAAGGTATCTATGAAAAATAATTATAATCTCCACTAACAATCGATCACTCGTCAAATTGACCCTGTAACACATCGCACCGTCCAATTTCCTCGCGGCTCGAATCCCCAGCTCTCGCCGGATTCTCTCCGAAGGTGAAGAAAAACTCGAGGTCGTATCGTCAGAAGAGAGCGCCGTCAACCGAGCAGAGTCCCCTCTCCCCGACGAAAATGTCGTCGTTCCTCCTCCTCCTTGGCGAAGTCGATCCGCCCACGCGGTTGCGTGCAGCCACCCACGCGGTAACGTGCACGCGTAACGACCGGCGACGATTCTCACGGGAAGGCGTGCGTATTCAAATGATCCGGCCTCGCGTATCGCCCGGTGCCGTCCGCGGCCGGCGCCGTCACAAGTCCACCGATCCCCTAATTACTCCCTGCTAAACATCGCCGGGAACATTCAGCGTCGGCGCGACGCGGTGCAACATCATTGCCGCGCGAGCAATAATTTCCTTTTCTCCTCGCTGAAGCTTTTTACTCGCGCCCGCGCGCAACTTTATATATCTTTTAAACGAACGAACAGTAAGATCCCTCCCTGAGCAGGGTCGCAGCGCGCGACGTAGCCCGAGGCTGTCTTCTCTCGCTGGCTGTCCATTTTTCACCAGTCTCCCTCTCGCTTCATCCTCGTCTTTCCTTCCTTCTCTCTCCTACCTCCTTCTTTTTTTCCTCCTTTTAATTCCATCTCCTCCTTTTTCTCCTTTTAATCTCTCCCTCGGTGCGCAGACCTAAGAGGACCAAACAGGGAGGAGAAACCAGAGAGGAGAAAGAGACAGAAGACGTGTAAGACAGAAAGGGAAAGAACGATGATTTCTTCGTCCTGGTCGCTCATTTTCTCCTCTGCCTCTCGTTTCTCCTATCGAGGAGGGCTCACCACGCACTCTCTTCTCTCCTTCTCGGCCTTTTCTTCCTCTCCTCCTCCACTTCTCTGCCTTCGTCTCTCTGCTTCCACCTTCTTGTCCAGCCGGCTGACTGGCCGACTGGCTGCCTCCCCCTCGCGCGGCATCCCGAACTTCTCGCTCTTTCGATCCGGAGTCCATCTCCGCTCGCGTAGCCGGCCGCCGCTGCCGCCGGCACCAGCAGAAGCCAGCTACGGCAGCTTCGTTTCTTCTTCGCTGTGTCTGCCTCTCTATACCACTCTCCTCTTCTTTTTCTCACGCACAGAGAAGAGAGCGCACACAACAGAGAATCAATAGCCACGCACGTGTGTCTGTGACTATATCGGTGCACGGACCGCTGCCTCCATATCTCGTCTCGTTCCTTTTCCATTTTCTCCTTTCTTCTCTTCCCTCCTCGTTTTCCCTTCCTTCTCTTCGTGCGCGTTTCTTGTTGTTCTTCTTCGTCCTCGTCTTCTTCCTCCGCAAGGGTGTCGTTTTTTGCCAACCGTCGAACGAGCCTCATAGAACGTCCACGAGGAATCTCCTCCTCCTTTTCTTCTTCTTCTGTCGCCGATAAAAAGCGCGATAAAAGAAGGGGACGGCGGTATCGTTCACCGTCGCCGCCATACCTCTTCACCGGGAAGACGCGATCTTTCTAGATCACGTACGGAGCAGAACAAAGCAGAAGAAAGTCGAGTATATCTTCTGCAAAAGCATATCTTCGTACGGAAAGTTATATCGGAAGCTGTATAGAACGTATAAACCGAATGGTATAGAAGCGTACAAATAATCACACGTGGATCGAAATTCACGTTCGTCTCCGTTCACCTTGGCCGCTCGACCTTAAGTCTTCATAGGATGTCCACAGGTATCTCGCGGATATCTGGACATCCTTCTCAAGGTGGGAGAATACGGCGGAGGTGAAACGCTTCGGGGATCGAACGAGAGACCAGGACGGTCTCCAGCGACGAGGGGAGAGGAGAATTACGATAATCTACGTACGCGGTGTCCTCCTTCTTTGTCTCCTCCCGACTGGACGGCCAACTCCCGGGAATATCCTTCTCAAGGTAGCGAGACGGACAAGGAGAAAGCCTTAGGAGGCTCCATTACGTGTAACAAAGACACGAACGCACGATAACGTTCGAGCGTACGTGTGTGCCAATGTCTTCGTTTCTCCTCCGGTAAGGTAGGCCAGGTATCCTTGTCAAGGTAGCAAGCCAGAGGAGGAACGAACGACGAATAACAGACAGGAGAGACAGAGACGATCCTGGAGACACGATAATGCCGGGTGGCCAAGAGCCCTGGCTGCCTGGCTGCCTCGTCGATGACTCGATGCTCTGTTTGTATCCGTGCAGGTCGCCGTAGAGAGACGTTCTTCCTGTCTTCGTCTCGACAAAGGCCCATCGTATTCGCCTTCTCTTCGTTCAGCGTTGGCTACCTGCGCGCCGACTATCCTGTCTCCCGATCCCTCTCCTCTCTCTTCCCTTTCGTTGCTCGTGTCCTTCTTTCAGATACGGCTCCTCGTCTCACCTGAGCGCTCTTACCTTAGCCTAACGTCGGAGAAGAGAAACGCAGAAAGAGAGATAGAAGTCATGTGGAAGAATGAGAAGGGAATATCATCAGATAGCTCCGTCTCACCACCTCTCCACCGCAAGCTGCTGGTGTACCTATTGCTTGGATTCTCTTCGAGAGGAGTGGGAGTACGGTCGAGAAAACGCTACAGGTAGGCGACGAGAGGGAGCAAGAGCTCTGTGCGTGGTGTCGAAGAGAGAGGGATTCGTGGTGTTAGAAAAGGAAGGTGGATCAAAGGAGAAAGAGCCCAAATGGGGAGGCGTCGTAGGGTGGCCAGGTAAAACGACGAAGAAAGATATAGAAGACGGGTGGAGCGAGAGGTAGAGAGGAGATTCGGGAGCGAGGGAGGCTTACACGAGATGGTGGAGAAAAAGAGTGAGGACTAACGCGTGTCAGGGAAACGGCCGGTGGTACGAGAGAGAAGGAATGAGAGCGGGAGAGACGAGAGGCAGCTTGTGGAGTCGAACGTGTGTGTTGAAGGAGAGAAGAGAGGGGGGTATGAGACACGGAGCCGAGAGCGGGATGCTGGGAGGCGGCGGCGACGGCGGCCATGTTGCCGTATCCCGAGAGAAGAGAGAACGATCCGAGAGAGCACCGTGAGGCTGCTTCGTTTGTTGCTTGCAGCGGCTGCCTAAACTTTGGGTGGTTTAATTCTACCTGTTGGGCCGCACAGTTCGGGGTGTAGTGCATCCGTTCCACCCTCAAGTTCGCCTCGCCAACACACGTTTCACGTAGAACAAAACGAGAAGCTCGAGTTCTCGTCGCGCGGCTTCGACACACGACGTCGGTCGATCTGTCGCGCGCGGAGGTATAGTACGCTCGCGTTCGCGATTCCACGGCGACGATGTCGTCGTGCTGCCCGTACAAGCCGCTGTTCACCACGTTCACGTCGTCGCGTTCGTTGTCGCCGTCATCGTTCTCTTTGCCGTTGTCATCGTTGTCGTCGTCGCCGTCGTCGTCGTCGTCGTCGTCGTCGTCGTCGTCGTCGCCGTTGTCGTCGTCGTCGTCGTCGTCGTCGTCGTCGTCGCCGTCGTCGTCGTCGTCGTCGTCGTTGTCGTCGTCGTCGTCGTCGTCGTTGTCATCGTTGTCGTCGTCGTTGTTGTTACTACTGTGGTCTACGTCGTCGACGTCGTTAAAGCCGCGGCCTGCGCGAGCGTGCGCGTGTGCCTGAAGCCGGTGTACAAGTGTGAATCGTGGACAGACGATCCGGTTTGGAAAAACCGTTCCCGGTCCGGATCCTCGTGACTCGTCGAAGAGGGGTGTGCGCGAAAGGAACGATAGCGCTTGGTGACTGGCTAAGCGGAACGCAACGCGGAATGGACCAGAAACGAGGATAATGAGGTGCGCGGAGTGAATTTTGTGTTTTCCACGGTGCTTCTTTTCTACATCTCTTTCTCACTTGTGCGTCTAGTTGGAAGCAAACAACCGATCGATCCGATATCGAACCATATCGTGTCGATATCATTCGCGGAAACGAACAGAAAAAAAAAAGAAATAAAGAAAGGAAAAACCGTAACGACGATTCTTGTGCGTAACCACCGAAAAACCGTGTACATACATGTGGTGGTAGGTGAAAAACTAAAAAAGAACAGAAAGGGCTACCCGCGACAGTGGGTTCGCCCTTCGACGAGGAGCAGTCTCGAAAATCTCGTCGAAACTCGCGGCAGATTCACGTTTGGTACGGGTGGATCCATCGCGAAGGTGGTGACACTATCATCCGTGGAGATGTGATCCGGAACACAGGAGGGACGCTTAGTAGTTTGTAGTTGGCCCCCTCCCCCCTCGCCACCCTACCTGCACCCCACCAGCACCCCTCAACCTACCACCTACCACGTTCTCTACCACCTTCTTCTTACTGCTCTCCACGTACGTACACACGTCTACACGCGCGCACTTTCAAGCCATCGGCACGAAGATCGTCCATCAATCCAACTTCTAAGAAGAATATCGACTTTTCTTTATCGAATGCACAGAAGACTTCCTCCCTTACGATCCAGCGAGATACACTTCGAGATATACATCGAGATACCCTTCGGATACGTTTCTCTTTGTACGCTAGCTCCGACAAAGTGAGTATCTCGTCTCTAACCGTGGGATATCTTTCTGTGGATGGGATGTCGATCGTTTAACCGCGTCAACGCCGTGCACCTCTTTTCCGCGGATGTTCACCGGCTACCTGCACGATGACGCACAGGTGACGCGCAGGTGAGCCGCCGGTAAACAACTTGCACGTCGATGACAAGTGGGATCATCCGGTTCCTGTGTATCTCTTTTTCACATTTCTTTCGTCCAATTGACTCCAATCGATTTTTTCTTTCCTATTCTATCGCCGTAGGTCGTTTTAGATTAGCTTTAGATCAACTTTAGATCAGGTTTTTCCTATAATCGGTTTTTAGTCAAACTGTACGCTACAGCCGTGTGCAAGCTAGAGTTTCGAAGGATTACGTAAAACGGTGCACGTTCGACTGGTAAAAATGGGCTCGCGTTCAGAGCTGCAATTGCGTGCGTTCGAACGAACGAGACGCGATCAGCATACGCGTTCCTGGTAGAGCGAGTGAATGGAAGACTCGCAAATATAATTGGTCCCAGTTTAATGGTGGCTGCTAATGGAATCGCGCAGTCCTGTACGCAACGTAGATTTCTTTTGGCTTTACATAACGACGTTTCATATCGCGACCAGGAGCATAGATATTTGAAGAACATTCTCGAATGGTCCATATCTACGCACTTCGTCTCCATTATCTCGTCTGTCTTTCTTTTTTCTTCGTTCGATTCTTCATGGCCAAAGAGACAACACGTGTTAATCGCGAGAAAGGATGCTCAATTCCCACGGTCGAAAACTCGCCACTAATTCTCACTCCCGAAACACTGCACGAGGAGGACAGCACCTCTATAAAGTTGGAACGTTCGCAGGTAGTAAAAAGGAGGAGCGTCGTTGACTTCGTGGGCCAGGTAAGCTTCGAGACGAGCAAACATCTCGTTTTCGAAGGCCTCGAACGGTCCAAGCTTCTTATTCCGATTGGATCCACTTTTAAGTCGATCCAGTCAAGAAATTCAGAAGACACCTGCGACCTACGGACTCTCTCACACTCTTCTTCTTTCTCTCTTCGATTTCTATGTTCACTGTATGAGATCACTACGGATCAGTCGAATCACTTGTAAAAGGCCCTTGCCCACGAATCGATCGGACCCAAAATGCCACACGATAGACACCACGCAGCCGGTTAACGCGCCGACGTGCCTAGTGCCTCGTCTTCGAGACACCAGCTCTTCCACCAGCATGTACTCGA
This sequence comes from Bombus affinis, assembly GCF_024516045.1. Lineage (NCBI taxonomy): Eukaryota > Metazoa > Arthropoda > Insecta > Hymenoptera > Apidae > Bombus > Bombus affinis. Next base: position 3,487,201 of record NC_066354.1, read on the forward strand.
GCTCTCCGTAGAGGAGCTCGTTCCTCTTCGCAAAGGCTCGTCGAGTCCTCCGTCTCCGAAGGCATCGTCCACTGACGCGAAGCGAGGGAGTACAGGTACTTGAAATACAAACGGACCCACGGAGGTGGGTCCAATCTGATGCAGGGTTCCCTTTGAGAATCAGGTTAGACCGGCCGAACCTGCTCCTCTGGCTTCTCGTCTCCGGTCCGCGGTTGTATACCGGCTTCGTGTACCTACTCCTTCTCCCCAGTCGCCCCAATCTCCTTCTTCCGCGTAGTAGGTAGGCAACCAACCTACCTACTTCCCGCCACCCTGTTCCCTGAGAAGTCTCGCTCTTACACACGTAGGCCGGTTCATCCATCGCGTTCCTCTTCCTCGCCACCGACGAGTTCGCATAATCTTCTTCAGCCCCCGGTGTCTCGTCTTCCAGGAACACCATCCTCCTACTATCAAGCCTTGAGAAAACGAAGAAATCACGGAACAAACTGAATAGAATCGTCCTCGTCGGAGACACACGTCGGTTCTCCTACGCTTTCCTACGACCAACGACGGTGTTCACGGTTCTTGCTTCCTCGTTTACGTCTATTATTACACCTGTCTATCCGTCAGACAGGCGGTCGCGGGTTGAATTCCAGTTTTACGCGGCCTGCCCTCCTTCCTTAGCTGGCTACCGGTAGCCACGCGGTTGTAGTAGGAGGAGATGAACGAGCCGGGAGAAGAGGGAAGCCAACTGGTTTTACCGACTATCCACCTGGTGAACGACGACGCGGCGCAAGGGCCCGAAGACGGTGGAATTCGTGGTGTCCGACTGGTTTGGCCAACATCCACGGATTCCCTGGTTCGACCGGCCACCGCGCACGTGATAACTGAATCAACCAGAGCCATCGAACCTGCTATTCTGGCTTCTGAATCCGGCTCTCTCTCCTTCGTTTGTCCGCTCTTTGCTCGTCCACGAACAGTCGCGTGGATTCGCGTGGTCTCTCAGCCACCGCCGCCCTACCCGATGGCCTTCCTGATTCCTCCACCGATCTCGTTCTTCCGCCTGGACGTCACAACCTGACTTGCCTGGGCAAAAATGCGGCTGCAGCTTCCTGTTCGACCGCGACTTCTTCTTCTTCTTCTTCGTCTTCTTCGTCTTCTTCTTCTTCTTCTGTTGGATACTAAGGCGACCGGTTCGACTGCTTGCGTTCCTCTCTATGTTGTGGTTCCGTTGCGGCCAGATTGCCAGTTTCGCTTCTTTCTTTCGCGGTTGACGTTTAGGGAGTCTTTCACCGAAAGGAACGTGTTCCAGTATTCGAGAGACGAGACAGGAACTTTTCACTCTCAGCTACCTGGCGGCTGGATCGGTCGGTTCGCTTGTCTGACTGTCTGTCTGTCTTCGACGCCGGTTTATTACACCTGTCTATCAGAGCCGCGACCGCGAAACCGTTTCCAGTTTGACGTGCTTGTAGCCGGTTCAAATGAATGGAGGAGAGGCGAACCAGCTGGTCCCACTGATTGCACGTTGCGTAATCGTAAACGCGACAGAACGTACAATACGAGATTGACGTCTTCGCTTTGGTTAGCTCGTTTTGCAGCATGTTCAGTGAATGAGAAAAATGAAACTTTTAAATAATATATTTTCACGTTGATTATTGATGTCCAGCGTTCGGCTTCTCCTTGTCAATGGAGCTCTAATGGTCACCAGTGGACCCATGTTATTAAATTTACGATGATTACAATAAAACATATATTACTGAGCAAAAACGATTCCACGTAAATAAGTAGATTATTAGATTGTAGAATTAAAAGTGCTCCGAATGCTCTATAATTAGTTATTTCTATTGCAATGTAATGTATTTAAGAAAATTAAATGTTATGGTATAGGATAGAATACGTGAGTTTCTCACAAGCTAAGCAGATCAACTCAATTTTTCATACATTTCTCAATGTAAACTTTCCTCGGAATAAATAACGTTCTTCCATACGCGCTGTGTATCGCGACCAGATGGCATAAACAAACGGAAGTCTCAAGGCAAATTTAAAAAAATAGCGCTGTGACATCATTACTTTTCTTTACTGCCTGATACACGTAGTTGATCAATATGGCCTTTGAGTGACTCATATAAAATTCGTGTGGCAGTCGACGTGTTAATTACTGTTTTATATTTTTTTCTTTTTTTACCTTGACAATCCGGAATTCGACTGTCGAATATTCTCAATGACACAGCCTGACACGATCAAAATTGACTCATTAACGATACAATCTGCTTCTTACATCATACGCATAATGATCTCTTTCTGTTTTATTTTACCCTTGTTCTTCATTCGTAGTCTTAACTTATAAAAACGAAGGATTGTTGCATCTCTCTTTTTTATTTTCCGTTCGTTTCGCAGGTCCTCACTGGCTGCTCCTCTTCTTCCGTCCAATCACGTGCCATACAACGCTCAGCAGAAGACTGTGATACGCAACCCCGCATGCTTAGAACCCGTTCGTTCCCGTAGAGGTTAGTAGACGATATTAGTCGACCGCTAGAGAGAATCGAAGCAGAAAGGGAGAACTTTGGAGGAGGACACGACGTCGCGGGATAAGAGGCTCGTCCAGCGGAACGCCACGATTAGACGAACTGGAAAGAGAAGTGGAAGACTGCGCGGGAGAATGTCGACTTGCACCGACGAGGCCGACAACGCACCCCTGCACATGCAGGAGGCTCTGTCCCCGGTTAGTCCATTCTTATTCTTCCTACGTTACCAACGATTGTTTACTTTTCTTTCAAATCGTAATTAAAAAATTATTAGTATCCTACGATATTGCATAACGAAAGGAATAATTAACTGATAAAAAAATTTAATTAACCGATAATTCTCCAAGTAACTCGGAAATTTCGTCTCTCATTCTTCCATATGGAACTTTCACTGTTAGGTAATATGTCCCTTACATTCATATAATATTAATTTTGTTTCTTGAACATTCTCCAGTCCCTCGATAGAGGCTCGAATTTTCTTTCCTTGTGAAATTATTTAAAATAATTTACACTCGTTACTTGGAGTGTACATTGGGCGCATTAAATCTTATTATATCAAATCTTTGTATATAAAAAAAACAAGATTAAACGCGATCCAGTAGTCGCGAAATAAAAATTGTAAACTAAGATTGGACGGGGGAAATCGTTTAATCCATCTGTGAGGCAGAGATTATTTAGAGCCGAAGCGATTTCATCAGCTTCTAAATTCAACGAAATCTTCGCTGTACCACGTTAATCCCATTTACAGAGAAATAAATTTCTCATAAAATTCCCAAGAAAAGAACTCGAGAAATGCTTATTAATGCGCGGTAGAATCCGACAAATATAAATTCTACGATACGTGTAAGATTTTGAGGATTTCTTGGTAGATCCTTTGAGGGATGTTCGTGATTAACGTTCTCTGAAAGGATCGCGCCGCTTCGATTTCGACAATTCATGGAATGCATTGGCATGTTGCATGGGTCTCTTCTCGTGTGGGTCATCGCTTGACCTTCCTCCCTTTCTCTTTCTTTCTCGCCTCTCTCCCACTTTTCTACCATCGTTTCGTCGGTACCACCCGTTGCGTGAAATAACGAGAATGGCGGACCGACGAGATTATTGCCAGTTGCGTTGTTCCAGCGTGGAACTTCTGGAACGACCCTGAGACGCCGTCCAATGATGGACGTAAATACGTGGACCAAGGATTCAAAATCGCCTGTCGATTTCTCGAAAAAAAGAAGAAAGAAAAAAGAAATGAAAAAGTAGAACGAAATAAGATGTTTTCCTTCTTCCTTTTCTTTCTTCTTTTCTTGGGTTGATTAGGATAGCTAATTGCACGAAATGGAAACCGAATATCATTGAGGTTAATTGGGTATAAAGGTAAATAATCCAATTGGTTCGTAATTGATTCATTTAGCAGTTTCAAATTCTCTAATAGGAAGAAGATATTTTTAGTAGAAAGAAGATATTACTAATCGTACGAAATTTACAAAAACTAATTTCTGTATTTATTTTCACCGTAGTAGTATGTTTGTAGTATATAGTATATAGCATAGCCTATAGTATGTAGTGTAGGATATAGTATAGTCTGATTGGTACGGAGAGATCGACTAATTTTGATTTGGAACGCTCCAATTGAAAGAAAATACTGGCGAAGTAAGAAATTTTCGAGAAATAAGTTCTGCGTTTATTTTTGATCGCAGGTAATCTGATTGGTTCGTAGACTGACTGATATAACTTTGGAACTGTCTGGTAGAACGACGTTGCTTCTTTATCTTCATACTTCTTTCTTCCTTGATTTAATCTTCTGTGTTTATTCTCGATTGTGTGTAATTTGGTTGGGTAGACGATTCATTTTGGTTTCGACCTCTTGTTTGAAGAGAGTAAAATGCTGGAGGATTCGTTGACCTCTGCTAGTCACGCTGTTGTTTGTCTTAACGAAGACGCCTCGCAGGTCTGGCATGAGAAAAGGTGCGTCATAGAATCTTCCTTTCACGACGAATTTTTGGTGTTCCAGGAATAAGTTTAGAAGGTGCGTAGGAAGTCGTATAGATTCGTTGGTTTGTTCAGAAATTTCGGTATCTTGGTTATTCGTTCTCTACCTATTCTATTCTTCCTTAGAATAATTTCCTCTTGTACCACGCATATCATAATAATTTTTATCATGCTAATTTTTACTCCAATGTATCACAAATTAAATTTAATTCAACAATGTAACTCACGGTACGAGCGATTGATAAATATTCAAGAACATGTCGAACAACAAATTAATTCATATATTTATAACAAATAATTATATAAAAAAAGAATTCACAAACTTAGCGCGACGCAAGACAAAATTCAAAAAGGATTTTCTTAAATCCATTTTTAAGGTAAACGGGATAAGAAACAGATAAGAAAGACACGGTGGTTTCTTAAAAAAATAAAAAAATAAAAAAATATACGATCTAAGAAACAAAGATAAAAAGAAAATCTTGTAAAGGTATACAACGATTGAGGCTCTCGCACGAAAGGAAAGATTCGAAAAGAAGATGAAATCAAGTTTCTCTGGATCCAAGAATGATTCGACGATTGTATGGTGTCCCATTCGAGACGCAGGCCGAACCCTCAAAAAATCTAAACGAATTCCAATAGCTTATCGGTCTAGGGTGATGTGTATATCGTTCTGGGACGGCCACTCCTCGACACAGAGAAGCCTGAAAAGATTTTTACTGTCACCTGGCCGCAGGTTTTTAACCTCACAATAGTATACCTGTCGCTTAAAAGTGAAACTCTGTAGGACGAAAGCCCGTTATTTGCGTGGCGTTGCTCGACAATGGGAAGACCGCCGCTTAAGCGGCTCCCCTAAGAATCTTATGGGCCCCGGACATTACGGAGACCAAATCCCTGCTGGAATTATTACGCTTAATCTGGTCCGTGAACGAGGTGATACAATTTACGGCAATGGGATGGAATTTGCGTCGTTGCGTTGGTAACTCAACACGTGGAATTTCTTTTTTACTTTTTATTGTTGTCGTAACAGAAGCACGTAATTATAATTAAGATAAGAAATTAAGATAACGTTTAGGAATGTGGAATTTCGTTTTTATTTTTTGTTGGCATAACAGAAGTATGTAATTATCATTAAGATAAGGAATTAATTTAGTATTTAAGAAGCTGCGTTGGTAGGTCTGGGAATACTTAAAAAAATTTTTTTTTTGTTGCTGCGATAACAGCATAAATGTATAGAGATATCTTGTTAACTAAGTCTTCATACATATCTATTCGATCATCACAATAAACGTCAATCAATTTCCCCATTTATGTCGAAGGGTATAAATAATTACGCTTGCTTCTTTTTTCGCGCATGACTGAGTCAGTTACAAGGATTTATCGCTGTTGTCCAGCTCATAAAAATTAGATAAAAATGAACAGACTGGGGTGCTGGTAGAATCGATTAAAACATTAAACAACTTTTGTCAAAGCTATTCTACGTAAACCTCGTCGACAGTAAAACTAAATCTACATCAACCTACACGAATGGGGAAAAATTATGAACTACCTAATATTCAACGTGACCAATCCGTAATTTCTAAAAAAGATTAATTTTTGCCAAACCCATCTGCACATTTTCATTAAAAAGAAAAAAAAAATAGAAAAGACAGTAGATCTAAATGGTTTTAGCGTTCTAATTTAAATAAAATTTAGTCAAACTCCATTTCCTAAATTTTTACTAGAAATTTCATCAAGAAGTGACGCGAATTTCCATTTCCATGGAAAAATTTCCGTTTTCGCTTTACGATCGAGCAGTAAGAACGATTGCGAGATTTTCCATCCCAGCCAGAATCTTCGTCGAATACCGACATTCTTTCGCGAAGGCGAGCGGTACGTCGCCGTCCATTCGTGCGAGCATAACCACTCATGGTTGGAGTCTCGAACCAAGCCGTGTCTCGAACCACGGGCAAAGAAGGAAGAAGAGGAGAAGGAGGAGGAAGACGATTTTGCTGTGTACGATGACTCGCCGGATTTCGCGTATACCTGATACTTGGGTCGAAGGGAACGCACACTCACCGATCGTGCTATTCATTATCCAAGTAACCGGCAGAGATTACTTAATAGAATCCGCCAGACTCCCAACTTAGACTTTTTATTCGATTTTTTTCGTCGCAGTGTCGGAAAGGAGGAATAGAAAATCTTTTTGTTGCTTCTTTTCATCCTGTTGATTTTTTAAGATATATTCTTCTTCCCCCCTCCCCTTTTTTAGAGGGAATGGGAAAAGAATGTGTTTAACCCTTTCACTGCTTTTGAAGCTTAATGTGTGTCGATGGTAATACTCAATGTGCCGTATTATAGAAGATCTTTTTTATTCTCTTTACTCGTTTTTAAACTCGTTTAAACAAAAATACTTTGTGTTGAGCGAAACATTTTCGGCGATTTTTCAAAATTCCTAACTTTCGAATGTTCGGATTACCAAATTTTCCTATTATCAAATACTCTGCTATACAAACTTTCCATTTTTTCAATTTTTGAACTGACCCATTTCTCAGATACCTGAATCTTCAATCTGCCCGGCTCTCAAATTCTCTGATCTTTTAATTAAGGAACGCATGATATTTATTCCTGCTGTACGCATTCAATACCGGTGGCTACACGCAGTTGAAGATTCAACGGATAATTTATTCTTGGAGACATTATATTCGACAGAAATTGATATATATTACACTTTTAGCGATACTGCGTTAATTTTAGTGAATTTTAAAAAGGCTAAACGAGGCAGAATTCTCCATAAACCGATTCATAAGAATAATATAGAAAATTTAGTGTTCTGTCTGCTCGTATTTGGAACCGGAGTTAGTGGTGAGCCTTATTATAATAAAGACGACTCGATGTCGAATAAAATATACAACCAATGAAATCAGCAATGACGAGAATCGTTCCAAAAGGATTACAGGAGCAACTGATTACTTTTCCTCTAGTAAAAAGCGTTGCTCTAACCGTTCTGAGTAGTGTATAATGGGAACGGAATAATGGTAGCAAGAAATGTTAGCGAGAGTTGTTTGGAGATATCAATCAAAGATAATGGCGGTAGGAGAATTTTTGTTTTCCTCTCCAGCTACCAGCAACGCGAACTACAAATATTGTGAAAAAAAAATGATTTATTGCTCTGTACACTCTGGTCGGATGTTCAGTATACGCGCTAATTACATGAATAGTATCGCAGTGTCCGAGTGTCAACGATATTTCTTGCTTCTTATTCTTAAATTGTGATTGATGATACTGCAATGATAATAAACGTTCAATGAACGGAACCACCAGACGAATGCGATTGCGAAACTCTTCGAAGCGATCGATGATTTTCCGCCGACTGTTTAAGGCTGGCTGTTGGTTAGGAAATCTTGAATGAATGAATTTTTAAGGTTTAGAATTTACGAGGTGTCTCGGTTACTGGGATGGAAAGATTTTTAACTTCCCAACAAACTTTCGATTGTTCGAATTTTAAAGATATTTCGGATCCAAAAGTATTAAATCTGCAACGATTGAAATTAATTCAAATTGACATTACGAAAATTAAATTGCCAAATATTCGAAATCTCGAATATTTTGACTTTCAAGTACACAGATCTTCCTTCCGAAAATTCGAATAACCAAATTCTCAGGTATTCAAATATGCAAACATTCCGTTTGTCCTATTTGCAAAACTCGAACTTCCAAATTTTCAAATGCAAATAATCTCAGTCATTTTCCAAGCCCATAAATTCTCAACTCTGTTTGCCTGCATATCTCGAAGCTTGTTAATACAAAATTTCCAATTCTGCGACGGGCGGTTGGAAAAAAGAACGTATGTAATTCAACGGGCATAAACCGAGCCAAAAAAGATTTGCATAAAGCGTAAGTGAAATAGCGAGCGTGTTTACCATGGGGAAAAAGGGGAATAAACGATGGAGATATAGTGATACGATCGTCGACAAGCGTTTCTAGCAATTCCATTTAGCTTGGTTCGCCTGCGGCCACGTTCGCGGTGCTCGATACGCCAACAGGAAACTAAAAAAAATAAACAACGCATAGTGAACAATCGCACACAGTATTTCCATGATTACCGTGACTGGAAATAGCGACAGGAAGTCGCCGGGCGTAAATACATGAATATAATTAATAACGGTAATTTATTTCGGATCATAGTTGCGCCACTTTCGTTATTCAACGAAACTTAACACCGCAGTTGAACGCACACGGATCCACATTCTTCGCGACTAATAAACAATTAGAAACAATTATAAGAGCCATTCAGAGTGGCTACAGAACAGCCCTAACGTTGTACAATGATTTTCCACCGCAGTATAAACCGCTAATTGAACGTTCACGAGAGTCAAAAATGTATTTTAATAGGAGCTGCTTGGAAAGATCGCGACTGACAGACCGCGACGATAACGTATTTTTATTTTAGAAGTTTATGTGTTTTATGGCGCATGCAATTAAAGCGTACCACGGACTAATGTAATCCGAAATATTTATATCAAGTGGTATACTGTGCTGATAGGAACTAATGGGATAGAAGGAGATACGAAAGGAGTATCGAAGTTGTATCTTGTGAGGAGTTTCGAAACGCCCGAAATTTCCAACTACCTAAATTTCCAAATACGTGAATTTACAAAACCACGTTCCCGGAAGCTTCAATTCGCAAATGCGTAAATTCATAAGTATTGAAATTTACGAACTCTCGAGTCTGACCTTCCAAATACCCAAGAATCGCCAGAAATGCCTAAAAGTTTGCAAACTTCCAAATTTCCAAATTCTCCACACAACTTATTACGAGCATACCTGACGCAAGTCAACCCAAAGGAAAAAATTCGACGCAGCCAAAATCCAAGAAGAGGGCGAGAAATACAAAAAAAAAAAAAGAATGGAGAGCGAGTCGAAAACGAGGGAATGGAAGGAAAGAACGGGAAGAAATAACCGCGACGGGGCCGCAATAACAGAAACTCTGACAGGTGTTCCGCGAGCGGACGAAGCTGGATGCCCGGACACAAGAGAAGAGAGGAGCGGCCCGATATAACAAGGATTCAACGGCGTATCGCAAAAACCTTTGGACGATCGTGTACATCGTCTTGCGGAGGGGGATGCTGCGAGGAACGACGAGGCAAGAGAGAAAGAGAGGAGTGCAGGCAACAATGAAGGTTCTGCTGTGAGCTAGGACGCGTATACGCGCGCAACCGCTTGGAAGAGCGAAAGAAAGGCCCTTAACGATTCCACGTATCTTCGAGCTGGCGGCGCAGCTGCGTATTCCAACGACGTGATCGGCAATAAGCGAGCGCGCGCGACCCGCAAGAAGAAATCGACGAGGACGCGAGAGCAGCGGTCGCGCATCCGCTCGACCGACAGACGAGCCAAGGAGTATCGTCCGACCTGGAACAGTCTCTCACGGCCAGCAGGCCAATTAACTGTTATTATCAGCCGGTTCTTGCGTGTAAACAGAGGCTAGTCCCTGTTAGAAGGTGGTTAGAAGAGGCAACTCCATTCGAACTCGCTACCGCCCCTTTTTCCTATTATTATTAGAGGAATCGATGCAGGGAAGCGGGATGAATGGCAAGAAGGGAAGGCTTTTGGGGAAATGTTTATTTTGGGACAGTGATCAGGTCGGGGGATGATTGGAAATTTGTAATCTTTCAGTGTTACGTGATCCGGCCTAATTTTGATCTCGGGTTGGAAATTGATTTTCCAAAGTCATCGAAACGTGTTAGAATTCAAGAAGTTTCAATTTCAGGGTGGTTAATTGTATTTGACGACGAGTGGCAATTTGTAACTTCTTGGTGTGATTGGGAGTTAGGACACGGGAAATTTTAACCACGGAGTGCTAATTATACTGTATAATATGGCTGAGTTGAAGATACGAAAAATTTGATGGGATGGTAATCCCAGTAGTCACAAAGGTTCAGCGACGAGTGGAAATTTGAAATTTTTGCGCGTAATGAGGTTGCAGTTTAAAAAACAGTGGAAGATTTAGAGTTTAGCGAACGAGGTTATATTTAGCTTAGAAAGTTTGGAGAAATTTTAATTTTCCGGTGATGATTAGGCTGGGTGATAAATGGAAATCGGCAAACTGTTTTTGCTTGTAGCGGATAGTGATAAGTTAGTTTTTCTACGCCCTTCCGTTTTAGGAAGCTAGTTTGTAGTTTTGATAGCTTACGTTACGTTGGTTTTATTTATGACAGAGACGTAATGATACCGATAGATATTTTTCTAACCAACTTCGATTCAGTCTATTCCATGTTCACGTTGCGGATCATTGGTCTCTAACCATTGCTTTTTATTCGATCAGCTGACCGCATCAATGTCCACTCCCGGCAACTTATACATGTTTTACGACGACTGCTTTTTCTCCCACGGAAATGCAGTAACCACGGAAAATGGAAAAATCAGCGCGAGAAACCAAACTTCTCGAACGTTCTGACCAATCCGATCCAATTGGAATCCTATCTTCACCGCGTGACTTGCTACCGCACGATGAGAATGAAGTTGTAAACCACGCTGCTTCTATCCAGCCTCTTTTACCCGCAGAACCTGATAACCTGAATTATCCTTCATTCTTAATCGTTATCCACGTCGATATTCAAAGGAAGTTATCTCTAATTATTCGCTCGCAACGAACTCATGCAGCATCGAAGCACAATTTGATGACCATTCGGAATTAATTAGGTATAGAATTAACCGAGTAAAATAAGAAACAGAATGAAATAATAAAAAAATCACACGCTCTAAACCAACTTACCCAGTACGACAAAGACTGTTCGAGGACTATCTGAGAGTTAAATTCGAAAACCATTCGAAATCAATCAGGGTGTTAAATTTAAAAAGAGAAACTATAAACGAGACAGTACGAAACCATTAAAGATCGCTGGTTCCAAACGAACCTACGCAACAACGAGGAACGTTCGATGGCTATACCGGACAAAAATTTTACAGTTGCTCACTGAAATCAATTACGGAATTAACTAAGTAGAGAAAAAGGGAAAAAGAAAGAAATGAACGAGGAATGAAAAAAGAGAGGAAGAATCAGAAAGTCAGGACACAAGCAGGTACAAGGCCAATCACCGTCTAATAACTTTCAACACGTCTCTGAAGTACTATCGCGATGCCCGTGGTTACGTAATCTTCTACCTTGACAGCGATACTAGATTGAATCTATGGTACAAGGCCGTCGTTCGACACCCGGTCGTGTACGAGTTATTCAATAAATAATCCCGAGATAACATCCAGCAGCAGCTCTGGGAAACCGTAAAACGCGTATTCGTGAGCAGGATAAATAACGAATATTTCCTTTCTAATGATCCTCTTCCCTTTCATCCATCGATGTCATTTTCGAGTTGGCGCGTGTAGGACGTCGTAAAAACTAATAGATTCGGTCGCAGGATTGCATGTGAATCAACACGCTCGGACGACCGCGATAAATTTTCCTGGCGATCGGCGATTAGATTTCGAATGAAGTTGGTATACGCTTTCATCGACGAGTGATCTTAACGTCATGTCATGACCGCGGGAGGCTTCGTAATCGAGCTGATTAATATTCGTCAAACATCGACCACCGTGTGGGTTATTACGAGTGTTATCGTTCGCACACTCGTTTGGGAGGGATAGTGGGACTGGAGGGTGTTTCGAGTATAAAGTGAAATGGGCTTTGAGCCTTTGCACCTGCCCGAGCGATGCCTTTGGCGGATTAAATCAATCGAGGATTAATTCTTCACACTCTGACAAGTATTCCATAGGATTGACCAGTTACCATGGTGGTATATTCTCGTGGAGGCAGCTTTGAAACCGTAAAGTTTTTTTTCGGGTAGGAATAAATTGCAGTTAATTCTCTGAACACGATGGAAGTTTTTGAAGTGAGAAATTTTACTCCGAAAAAGAGAAGATTGTGAATGTGAATTGAAAGTTGGGTTTACAAACTGGGAAGTTTTTGAATGAGGTTGGGCAAAAGGATGGTAAAGTTAAATTACCGACAGATCTCTGTATCTTGAAAGGCATTTAACGCGATTAATCAGAATGTCCAACGCATTTCATAATACAAAAAATTGAGCTAAAATTTCTGATCGATGATATCGAAACTTTTTCGAAACTTCCCATAGTACGAAAGATTAAACGATTTATTATGGCAACAAAAGAAAAAAAAAGGAGCGTATCTAATATATTACATACATTCAGAAAAAAGATTTTGAATAAGTTCAGCCTTAACAACTTGGAATGTCATTAATCAACCCGTTAGACACGAAACAAACTGTACCAGGTATTCCCAGAAAAAAAAATAACTTATCATGTTGTCTGACCGATACCCGAGGCGACGACGGTGACTTGCCGCCAGTGAAACTCGAATATTAACCAGATGACTCACGATATTGTTAATTATGTTAATGGACGGTGCACGATCGTAAATGACATTGCATGCTCGTTCGTCCGAGGACTCCTCGAGAGATGTGAGGAAGGGAGAGAGAAGGTTCGCGGTAATTCGGCCTGATTCCATTGGAAAGCGCCATAAACCGCCATAAACCGACGACACGTGGGAAATTCCAAACGACGTCGTTAGCGTGATGGGACACACTTATTCACGAGACGGCGGCAACTTTCTGAGCTTAAGTCCCTCTTTTATTATGTCTTTCTTTCCACTCCTTTTTTAGGCACTTTTTTAAATGATGGAATTAGTCGTGGCATGAGCAGAAGCATTTTGCATCGTCTCTTTGTGCGAGCATGTTTAATTGTGTAATCAGATGAAGAAGATGCACACGAGATAATTCTTCCATCTCGAGTTTTTGTTATTACAAATTTATTCAAGAATATTATCGCGTTTTGTTCAGAGCGAGCGTTTATCGAATAACGTGACAGGATAAAATCACGCGTATACTAATACTGGCGACGTTATTTGTTCATAAGAATGTTCCGAGAATATTATGTAGAAATATTCGTCTTGCACTTCACATATCCATTTTAAGAATCATATATGCTAACTTTGAAGATCATTAATATCTCTGTAATCATATTTGTGTTTATCATAGTTTAGATAACAGACAACACACGATGATACAAGATACGTTTTGGTTTCATGTTCGATAAATTTCATAATTTAAACAATTTTTAGAAACGTTCCTCATCCTGTTGAATATACAGTCGTGATCCTCGTATCGTCAAAAAATTCCACCAATGCTTTCCGATTCTTCATATATCATTTTATTAGGACAAAGGCATATTATCTGTCAAAATATTTTCAGCTTTCTCAAAGCCACCAACAAATCCTACAGCTTTTCAAGAAACCAATTCCAGGAATTCGAACAACGGATCTAACACTTCACGCTCCCTTCGACCACAAAATCCTTGAAACGAACTTGTTCACCGATCGATCATAGTCACTTGACAATCTCAAACCAGTGGACCACGAATCAAGGAAACGCAAGAGCGCGATCGTTTGATTCAGAGAGTTTTCGCGATAGAGCCGCTTTCGAATCGCGATCCCTCGGCGCGATTAAATACCCGGCTTAACATTAGCCAACTTTAGATTCGTCTCGGAAATGAAAGTAACGCGGCGAGTTCTTCCCTGAATTTCGTGACGAAAAAGGATCACTTACGCGATGACTCCGTTAGAAAGTCGAGTGGACGTCGTGGTACTTTGATCTTTGCTGGCGCGATTAAAAATATTGGCCGATCGACGCGTTACCAGACACCTAGGGGATTAATTATTATTCGACTCGACTTCGGCTGGACTGGTCTCTACGGAGCGATTAACCAGCAGGATTTTTGTTGCGGGTCGATTAGCATTCGAAAATGTTAAACTGTCGTTACGACATAAAGTACCGCGACGTAAATTTCCGTGACTAAAACCGGCGGACCGTGCCTCGATAAAATAATAATTTTGTAGAAGTCACGCGACTATCGATAATTGACAAATGTTCGCGTAATTGAGAAGCTCGACTGGATCTTGGATTTAAAGATGCATGGATCGTTACAGGGGCTATCGTGGGTGAAATTTCACCCCTTATGATTTTCTTGATCCCATATTATCGTCTCATAATCGCATATTACAATTTAATTTTACTTGCAACCGTCGGGAATAATTTTCCATTTAGTCATGGAATAATAATAAAATAATCACTCTGACATTCTTTGTTCAACACAGAATGGTGATAAAATATTGAACTGTATTTGTTAGAATTTATTGATCTTTAAAGCAAAAAGGAAAGATACCGAGAAATGGTACTGAGATGAAATTTCATCCACCAATGTGACTTTACTTGATGATGGCTTTTATCATGATCGCACTGGAGTAATAAATTAGTAAATTACGAGTGATTGTACGTTTATGTAAAATTTAAAGATACAGTAATATACAGAAAAAGCGTCTACAATAAAGTACTAATTAACTTCATAATAACTAGAGAATGAAATAAATCTGACAACAATTTCTATAGAAATACGAATTTTATATAAGCATCTGACCTACTGATTATTGAAAATTCTAACGAGAGATATCTCGTGATAGGATTTTATTTATTTTGGTCCACAGGTCTATCGATATTCACAAGCCTACATACGCAACGTTATATAATTTGCTATTTATATAAGCTTCTAATCTCACACCATGCATGTTGGCTTCGTGTAGCCTACTTCAAAGCTTTCACGAATGCTGTCCTTACTTTTCCTGTCACTTGTCGACAAAGGATTCGTTCCACTTTCAATTCCCCATGGAACCTGTGATTCTCTGTAAAATATTAGGACTACACCCTCGTCAACTAATCTCCCTTGAAAATTTGCGACTAAGTATTGAAACCCTCAGCTGAATAGGTTGACGATTCATCTTTTGTTCTCGATAACATCCTTGAACTCGACCAGTGTTCTTTCAGTCTTTCGTATCGTAGAACGAGATTTTGAAGAAAAACTTAATTTATGAATTTTTAATTGGAATCTTGGTTACGTCGTATTTATAAAAAAAAAATATGATTGAAGATTTTGGAAAGTTAGAGACGTTAACTGGGTTTTAACTTTCAATTTTTATTGAAAATGTCAGAGAGTAACGAATGTCGGAATTTCGATCAAACACGAAGAAAGTAATAATTTAGAGTTGTATAAAATAAAAAGTATATCGATAAGAGAGTTTCTGTTAGAGAAGAGAAATCTGTCAATCAATCTGTGTGAAAACTTCCTCGCAGTGTTCAGAACTTTTCTAATCGCTTATGGTAATCGTACCCGCGTTCGCTAATGGTAGAGCCTTGACAGAACGAGAGGTTTAGTAGCAAATAAAAAGGCAAGTACCATAATTGAACTCGTCGTCTTGTCTAGTTTCTTTGAATATTCCTATTACGACTACTAAGAGGTAACTCTAGGAGAGTAGCTATCATCACGTTTGCCAGCGGTTGAGGTTAGCAAAAAACTGAGGAAAACGTTTAATAAAGTTGCCATTCTGTTTGGCTTGCTCGTGTATCTATTCGAAACCAACGAACGGTGACAAAATATTGTACATTTTGATGTACAGATAACAATTACCATCATACAAATTAGCTTTCTATAAATATAAAGAAACTGATCATGTCAATATTCTAAAAAAATATTCTAAAAAAGTTTATATAAACAGAGTTCTATCGCAGATATAATAATTCACCGCTACAAACGATAACTTTCCCTAACTTTTTATTATCACAATAACATTTTCTTTGAAATTCTAAAATTTTCAAATGCACAAATTATTATATTTCCACGTTTCTAAATGTACAAACTTTTGACTACCAACGTTTTTTAATATCCAAACTCGTAAACGCGCAAATTTCCGAAAGCCCAAACGTTCACATTCCCAAATTATCCAATACTTTTCACTTCTCAAATGCCCAAATTTACGAACGTCTAAATTTGAAAACGCTCAGATTTCTAAGTTTCCAAATTTTCCCGAGCTACCCCAGATTTGTCAGCTTAAACCAATCAAAGGCACTGGTTTATTGAAATCTTTGCTATCCTAGGTGCAGGAGGGGCCAGTGTCCCCGGCGTCCTCCTCGCTGAGCAACCAGAATCAAAACGAGAGCGAGCAACAGGTGTTGCTGGCCACGATGCAGCCAGTGAACGTCCTAGACCTGCACGAACCAGCGACGGTTCACTCTCTGCATCCAAAATACCATCATCACCACCACCGTCACCACCATCATCATCACCATCATCCCCATCAACAACAACAACATATCCAAACTGATCCGGACGACGTTCAGCAACGAGCGACAGACGACACCGATGGCCGAGTGACGCCTGGCACCGATGCAGCGGCCGCCAACACGACGCTGAGCGTCGGTGAGCATAAGATGATCGATTTAATTTACAACGACGGTCAAAAAACCGTCATGTACACGCACGACAAGGAGATCATCTACGAGAACGAAGCGGATCGCGTTCAAGTGGTCGAGTATCCACCACCACCACCATCACCGCCATCTCCATCGCCACCCTCGGCAGTCACAAGAGCTGGGTTATTGCCACCCACGTGTGTTACTCCTAGATCTGGGTCAGCCACGACCGCGTTACATCTGCATCATTATCCTCAATTGCAGTTGCAACACGAGGATGATCTTCCACCCAGTGTTCGCCATGCTGTAAACGCAACGGTTCCAAATTGTGCGGCGGCCACTACTACGACTACCGTGTTGGTTCTGTCGGAATTGGTCGCTGCTGACCCTGCGGCTGGAGCTGCTGCTGCTCAACAACTCACTCTTACTGCCGCTGCCGCTGCTGCTTCCCTCCGTGCAGGGTAAGTGTTTAATGATTTTTGTTATTGATACCACTGCGGATCTTTATGTAAATAAATATTATTCAATTTGTTTTATGGATACAATTTAAAAGATGAAACTTAGCGAAGCATTCATACCGCTCTAAACATTTTTTAACAATAGTATTTATGCTCTCGTGGGTACAGTCGAAAGAATGAAATTTAATTAGAAATTTCTTTTTTGATTAAATGTTATAATGGATACTATGCATAGGACAGTTTATATATTTTTGATACATTATGTGCATACTATACGTTTGCATACTGCACCGCTAAAATTTCTATAAATGCATAAAAATTCGCAGCTCTTAGGTGGTGAAGGAGATTTTAGTTGTTAGGAGAAATCAAAATCTTGCGTGTTTTCTGAGAAAATACAAAAATTAAGATGATGTGGTGGAATATGGAAATGTAAGTACTTCGAAGTATTTTTGGTAAAGTGGAAATCACGTTCTATCGAAGAATTTAGATATATTCTTAGCTGATGAAGATTCACGCTGTCTCATTATGATAATCGATGAAATTTTTAGCATTCGTTTTATATTTGTTTGTTATGTTGTATCGCGTCTGTTATATCAGAAAGCGTTGTCACATTATACAAATCTGTGCCAGATCGAAGTCGAAGGCTGCATTAAGTAAAATGTCAACGAATGAAGTTCATTCCAAAAATACGCAAGAAACCGCGAAAGCGTTGATCCATTTTAAATAACGTTACAGATATTAATTAACATTGGCATACGCGGCAATGTTGCAAAATCTTAAGAAACAAAAATTCCCTCGTCCGTTTAAAGTAACGAGCTTCGTCGTCGCAGAAAACGGAACGAATCGTACGTGTAGAATTTAACGAGATGGAAAAATGAAATTCCGCTGCGGAACGAGTCACGGCGTAGCGAGGAATCGCGTACGAGCATTTCGAGGCGGCTCTATATCGAGCAAGTAACGTATCGTTGCACGGTGTCGCGCCTTAATAAGTCGTAAAGTAGCGAGGAAAGTGTCTGCACGTGGACAGTAGCCTGTTCACCGGCATGGAAAAATCGAATAGCTCTGTTGTGTGCGCGCGAGAGAGCGTGAGCACGTTGAAACGGCGAACGTTATCGGCCTCGTGTATCAGCGTCGACAATTAACAATTATTGCGCACACCTACCCGCGAGCACGGTCGCGGATAAGTCACGTTGCTGCGTAGAATTTATTATTAGGACGCTGTGTTGCTCGCGCCCGCCTGCCTATACAGTGTCACGCAGACGCAGTGTGCCCTGCAAGGACGTTCGCCATTGCCGATCGGTCGTTCTGCTTGTCAGTTTGGCCTTATTGCAATTATTTGATCGTATTATACAGTGGTTCTATGAAAGTACTGGACAATTAGAAATTTTTTAGAAACATTAAATGAACATATCGTATGTGTTGCACGAAACATTTTGAAGTTTCATTGGCAACGAGCAGACTGTGGATTTTTACGCAAATTCATATTTTGAAAACTTAATTAGAAATTAATTTAACAAGGTAAAATCTCATTGGAATATTGTTTTACTTACCAAGTATCATAAAAATATGTTTCCTCGTGTTATACACGTTTTATGCAATTTTGCACATACGAATTTTCTATAAATGCGTACAAATTCGCAGTTTGGTAATGAGAATATATCGTCATGACCATAACGATAAAGTTTGAAACAAGATCTGAAAATATACATAAAAAGTACGAGATATTTAATATAAGTCGGTTTATTGAATGCAAGAAAGCAAAGACGCAACAGTTGCGTCAGTAGTATCAGACGTAATCAGACAATTAAAGTGGCGCTACATACGCTTCAGTAGTATTGTAGCTAGACAACTGAAGCGGCGGCACAAAGTATGCTTCAATAGCGGCGAAACTCTAAAGTATCAAGGAATAGCATAGTGTATAGAAGTAGGGAAAAAATAATTTATTTATTAATTTGATAAGATACAACATGTACTAGGGTAATGGATACTTACAAGAAACCACCGGAATCACAATCTTAAAAGGCAATATGAAAAGTACAATTTTTAAAAAATTTCAATTGTAGTATTTATTGGACTGTACCGCAAATTCCTGCTGTTTTATATTCATTCTATATAAATAGAGGAAGCAGAGGAAATACATGTTACAACTTAACGAATGAAAGAAAATATCATTCATTTTTCATTCCAAAAAAACATCGTTCGTTATGTTTCTTTCTTGGTCTTATCAATTTATTCGCTTTATTTTTATGATTATAAATTTTCTATTTTTAATTATAATTAAATTTTTATATTTATATTTATGCTCATAAATTTTTTGTTCGACTATTGAATAAGCTACTAAAGATGATAAATTATAAATTATCGCTATCGGTTCATCGATCGTTCGTTAATTATTATCATACTATTCTGTCGATAGACGGAAAACGTCGTTTATTTTCGCTTGACATATTTCTAACAAGCAACGTATTCGATGAGAAAATTGCCCACCAATTTCCACTATGCTGCACCTGAATCATACGGTACACGCGTGAGAGCGTCGAATAAATAATCCACGCGTCGCTTACTCCACGGGTACCACCCCGTGCGCGAATTATTCCGAAGGATCCGTCGAACTCAAAATGCAATTAAGATCTCGATCAACTAATTTGTAACGTTTCCCTATCGCGCTCGTATCTCCGTATATTCTCGTGCAAGCAAAATGCCACTAAACGGAGGAACAATGTTTCTGCCTAGTATATTTAGAAATGACGTTCTTCCGCGCTATGTCGAACGCGCGCGCGCGCGCGCATTAAACTGCGCGCCTGACCAGCCACCCGTGACACAATGAATAATCCGAAAAAAGAAAAAAAAGATAAAACGAAAAAGAAACGAACAGAAGGAACGAGAAAATGCAGTGCAAAAATTATTACAACGGGAGAACCTGGAGTCGAATATTTCTAGAATTTAAGTGGCGAACGATGTATTTATGGGCGAAGAAAATAAAAAGTTGCCTTTTTAGCGGAGGAATGTTAGCGCGAATTTTATGGTAGATATAGTGGTGAGCGCCGTGGTCGCTAGAGTAATTTATCTTTGCTTTTAAAACTTTACCAGATTGCGGATAAAGCTAAAATCAGTAGTCCTTGCTTTGCTGTGATTGAAAAGAAAGGCTACTGACCAGTAGCTTTCGATTTGAGGAATTTGGTACGCCATAATTCCATAATTTATTCCCCTCTCCTGAAATTTATAAAAATTATAAATTGGAAATCTACAGCATTCGGATCGATGAACGGTATCATAATTAAATATCAAAATTAACGAAGATAACGTTCTCTATCTATATGAGAAATCTTCATTCGCCGTTCCAATTTTTCGGTTCACATTGTAACGCGCATTTAGAAACGATCTGTATGCAGTACACGCATACATAGCACGAAATATCGCGAACAAATAACCATTAAACGCACCGGTCGCCGCACACCTTGCTCTTTTGCAACAAATAAAAATCAACTGCAATTAATCGGTCGTAAGATATGCACGTGGAGACCTTGGGGGCCTCGAAAACAACCGTGTCTCTCTTTCTCTCCCCGCCTTTCTCTCGTCTCCATGTGTTTCCTTCTCTATCTACGCCTATCCGTCTGTTTCTCTTCGCTTTTTATTCCTCGCTCTCTCTCTCTCCCTTATTATAAATATTTTCAATATTTCCGAAACCAAATTCCGCGGAATCCTTTTTTCTCTGTTCACCATTCGGTAACAAGCGACAAGGGACCATCAGCGACAATTCTGTCGCTTTCACGTCATAAAAATTTAAGGAAAGGAAAAACTTGTTGGGAATGTCTCGAGGGAAAAGGAGCAAACTGTCTGTTCGAAAGCTTGCTTCTACCTCAAGGCAACGTAGGTTTGCTAGCTTGAACACACGAGAGGAGAAATGATTCTTTTGATGGAGGAAAAGATTCTTTAAAATCGTTTCATTTATTTCACATTATCAAATTTCTCCCTTTTTATTTGACCTTAGATATTTCGAACATTTAGGAAACTTTGTAGATTTATCAGCTATTTCAGTTGTTTTAACAGACCGAAATTGATCTCTGAAAGGATTTAAAAAATCTTCTTGCCAACTACATACAATAATTAAGATATTCTTCTAACCATCAAATACAGGGCCCCAATATTGCAAACAAAATTTATTATTATTTACTTTTATCTATTATCGCATATTGGTATTTACTTATATCTTTCTCTGGTGGTCCTCATACGTGTAAAAACATACTTCCTCCGGATCTTCGTAAAGAACGATCAATCAGCAAACGATGAGAAGGCGATAATCAGATTAAAATGGGTGAAAAAGGCTGACGACTGATGTGGAAGCTATTACAGATCAGATTTTTCCCGGTATTTCTCCTTAAGCTACTTATATCGGAGCTTAAACGCTCGCATCTACGAAATCCGAGCCGAACTCTCGATTCGTCGCGGCTGAATCCTATCGATAATCCGGCAGGTCGCGTCAAGAGAAATAACTGGACGAGCGGAACAACGGAGATGTTAATTCGAGCTCGAAGCACGCGGCGCCATCGAGTTACCCGGCCACCGTTTATCGCCATTTTGTCCTTCTTTGTTGTCGCGAGACGAAAGCGCCGCGGGAAGCTTTGAGACGTTGCGTTTGATTAAAATTCGTCCGCCTTTGTTTATCGAGCTTAATCGCCGTGTCACGGCATATTGAATATTAATGCATTCAATTTCGCGATGCTTGCATATTTATGAACCCGTGGATCGAAGTCGTTGACTCTCGGAGTAAGCGTTTCGAAACGACGGTCAAGGTGTATCGAATATTTGATTAATATTATTCCGGGGAAAGTAATAGATTTGGCGAATTTCTCTTCAGCATTCTTCGCTCATTTTATTTGGGTCACTTTATTCTTTTAACTTTCTTTTCGTTATTTAAAATCATTAATAAGACAATCGTTTTACCCTTTGACGTGAATTTCTCGGTTTCTTTATGAATTAAATTAATATTATTCTCGACAAAACATATAGACGTTTCGTGAACTATATTTTATCGTCATTTGATTTGAATCTCTCGGCTCTTTCAAGATTATTCTTTGCATAGTTTAGCGTCGATTGATACTGTAAGCATTAACATTTTGAAATCACGATAGAGAATATATCGTCTACTTTACTCGGATATTTGCTTCGTCCGATAAAACTTATTCAGAACGAAGTGTAATGATCGATAGTTGGAATCGCATACGACTTCTCTGACTTTTCTCGTTATATTACAGTAACCTGTAATGATAATGAATAATGTACAGAAACCAGAAATGAATTATTATTCGATGTAATTTCTACTGGATAAAAATTACATAAATACTTCATTCGTTTCTTTATCAACGGTTTGACTCTGCAAATAAAATATTTATTATCGTTTCGCTCCCGATATAAAATTATCCCGACTGTGTTTACGTGAATTTCGTTTAACTGACAAAATGAAGCGAAATTACCAGTGATTTTTATTTTTCGCGTTTCTCAGACATTTTATTATCGAAGAATTACGTGGACCAAGTGACTTCCTTAGGGGTTTGATACATTCGTGGTGCGGCAAGGAGTGGTCGAACGTTGAGAAATACGAAACTAAATTGCGATACGCGGCATAAAATTAAAATACGAGACGAAGAGCGCGATGCTCGGGACCGGCCGCGGTGAAATTTGCATATATTTCGCGCGATTCCTTCAACGAAATTACGGTGCGCTGGTTAACGTTCCTGACGAGCGTCTCTCACGCACGAAAAGAAAAAGAGGAAACTGCTTTTTTCGTAGAAAACATTCTTTGTCCGCTTGATCGAACCGAAAGTTTCGCAACAAGGCGACGAAGCGTTTCCTTTTTCTTTTCGTTAGTCCATTCGTCGCGATTTTAACGCAAAGGCACTCGCAAGATCTCGCTGCTGGCACATTCCTTTTCCAATCAGCCAAATTATAGCCGACCCGTGGTCTGTAATTAAATTAACGTGAAAGTTCACCGCCGCTGTCGAGCTATTTCTATAAGTTAATTGTACCTCTCTCCCTCTTTCTGGATATCTAAATAAGAAAGGAATGCATTTGAACGCATTTTTAAACAAACATATGACGAGCTAAGACGATATTCGAAAACTATTACGTTGCTACGTATGGAATCTTCTTCGAGATTTGCATATTGCTACTTTCGCTTATTGAATTCGCCTTATTAATTCGATTATCAACTCCGTTAAAGGAAAGAAGAAATTTAATATACACGAATGAAAATATAAGTTCCATGTGCTGAAGCTTTTAAAGACATCGAAATCGCCTTGTCGATCGTTACGAACAATAAAAGTACTCGTGCGATTTTCTCGTATGAGATTAAACTGGGATTGAATTTGGACAATTTAAGATGGCAAAGTTGCTGAAATTTTTAGAATTTCGCGTGATAGAAAAATACGAAGAAGATCGAAAAGTATTTGATATTCACTCAAAATGGAGTGTAAATCGCGACAGAGCAAACGACATGCAAAGTTAATTTATCCAAACGACGATTACCTAACGCAATGTAAAAGACAAGAGTCGAATATCGAGGAATAAATCTTCATTCGCTCTAATAAGGATTCAAGATCGTTGAACCCGCGTTAACGTCGATCCCGAGGAACAACAAAGAACACTGTAACGCAACAGCCTAGCGGGGGACCAGAAAATGGCCTCCGTTTAATAAATCCGCCGCGATGGAAGCGCGATCTGACCGAAGAAAAACGGGACCGCTCGAAGGGGAGCGCTCGTAATCTATGCTAATGCGGCGAAGGTGGGTGCACAGGGCCTGTAATAATAGTGTTTTCGAGGATGTGACGTCACACGGGAACAATACAGGCACGAGCCGTGCCGTGTACACGCTTTCGGCGGATTATTTATTTGACAGACCTCCCCGCGGGCCGTGTCTGCGTTTACGACCAGCTCGCAAACGTTTCGACCCGAGATTCGCAACGCGCACTTCTCCTTTTCCTTCGCCAGATGCTAATGCGATGCCTGCATGCAACGTATAATAGATTATATATTTTCTTCCTAGAATAAACTATAAATAAATATATTCGCAGTGACTCACCAAAGTATTCGAACACTTATGGTTGGAAAACATCGATGTGTATAGTTTGTGTACGTTATAGATAGAATATTTCGAAATTTCATGAATATCTTCAGTCAAAGAAGAAATATCCAAATTCAGCAATGGATATAACATAAGAGTTAACAACCACCAAAACCCACTAGTTACTCAATTACTTGACACGTCGGATCAGATCCGCGTGCTAAAAAGACATTACACTTTAGATTTAAGCACTAGATTCAACTAGAATCAAACACACGATAAACACTTATTAAACACGACATAGTACCATTCCAGAAAAGTTTACTTATAATTCTCAATGGGAATTGATTGTAAAATTTATCCAAATATGAAAAAAATGAATATCTTAAGAAGAGGCGAATTTCGTAATTCTATGTATCGGTCAAATTTGAAGACGATATATGAGAACGTAAAAGGTACAAGATATTAAGCGCAAACATTTCGAGAAAAATTAGTACAGTCAAATTGGA
Source organism: Bombus affinis (assembly GCF_024516045.1). Lineage (NCBI taxonomy): Eukaryota > Metazoa > Arthropoda > Insecta > Hymenoptera > Apidae > Bombus > Bombus affinis. Next base: position 3,511,993 of record NC_066354.1, read on the forward strand.
AGTGATCGATAATGTGTACTATCTCAATTCGTAACCAATTTACGGAGTATTTAATTTGAAATGCACCTAATATGAAATGCGCCTAATCTAAAACTTCTTTAAATTTAGTTGAGAAAAAGCAACAGGATATTTTATAAAGTATTAAATTGTCCGAAAAGTGTCTTTCTTTTACAGACACGTCTTTTACAACGACGCATCTTTATACAAACATGAAACGTAATCTGTCGAACGTTGTGATTTTTAATTTGATAGAACAAAAAGGATCATACGTAATTCGATAAAATAATATAAAACGGAAAATGTTGTGCATTCATTATTTCCTTATAAAACGAAAGAAACTTTTCGGACGACCTAATACATGGTAAAGGGAAATTTATTCGCAAGCTATTCATCATACCGATTTTTTCTATCAAAGGCGAGTTCGGTATGCCATCCAAAGATATTAAGAAATTTATTAGCTAGAGAAATTATTCGAGAGGCGAAATGAGAGATGGACTGGCATAAATTCTACAAGATTACATAAAACAGCAAAGCTATACTCGAATCTCGCCTCCGAACCATCATACAATAGAAACGACCAAATCAAGCTATTCAGACTGCTAATTGAACACACAAGCGTAACGCACGAATTTCTGTTAAGAACAAATTACGTTACTATTACAAGTTTCTATTACATTACCAGTCACGGTACAACGCATGATTCTGAAACGCACGAAATTATAGGAACCACGCAACACGTTCAAAACCCCAAGAATCTCACGCAAGCATTCACTTCGAAACAAAAGTAGAGAAAGCCTCTGGAAATTTATCAAACGGACAGACACATAGTAGAAGATCTTAGAGGAGATACAAGCGAAAACCTTCGCCAATGATCGTATTGTCGATGCGACGCGCCTATTCAAAGAATAGCAGAAGGAGAAAATTTTTAATCGGCACAACAACGATAAAAAGAAAAACACAAACATCTCGGAAAATTTCGCAAGAAGATACGCTCAACGACGACCACAAAATTGCAATTGAACGAACGAACGAAGGAAATGGTGGGGCTTCTCCTTGCTCGCTTGTAGCTCGAATTTTCGAGTTTAACCAGGGGCCGCGTTTCGTATGCGCGGCAAATTGCCGTAATGACGGTGCATCATGGTAAAAAGTTTCGCGTTCGCGGAAAGCAGAATGTAAACCGGACATATCCCTCGCTCTGTCCTCGTCTCGTTGTCCTCGCGGATCGCCGCACCCGCTTCTTGCGCCGCTCGGAGGCGCCTTTGATCCGTCGTGTTTTCAGCGTTCACCGCCTCCCCGCGGGTATACATATATGCGCGGTTCCCGAGTTTTTGCGGCTTCCGGGGACGCGAGCCCCTGACTCTCGAACAATGTCCAGAAGAAACGATTATGTCGCGGCTGGTTCATCGATCGATGAAAGTCTGACGAGCTGACTCGATTCTCCGATGAAAGGGGTCGCTTCGATTGGATCGAACGGTGATTAAAAATGAAACGCCGGCTGATTTTTGATACAAGCTCCGTTTAATTTCAGTCGATTTGGAAAAGAAAGGCTCGAGTTTCGTGACTTTTCGGGAAAATGTTCGAGTTCTAGAGTTGAAGAGTACTTCAGGCCGAGCGTCTGCGTTGTTTTTTGTAAATTTGGAAATAATTGGGTTTTGTAGAGACGGGGTTGGTTAGGATAGGGATGAATCCTGTATTTTTTAAGGGAAGCAGTCACTTGAATTGCACCGAAGAACGATTAAATGTAAAGGAAGGCCGACTTGCGGAAGAAGTTTCATCTAAATTTGTTTACTTGCGACATGATCGAAAATGGCCGGATTGGATTACTCGAAGAAAAGGGTGTATTTTGTGATTTCTAAGACAACGAATAGAGATGGTTGAAGGATACTTCATAACATTTCTGGATGACAGAGCAAAAGACTGAGTTTTTGTATGGTTTTTAAGATGAATATAGAGTTTGAAAGTTTGAATATACTTTAACGAAAGAAAGAGTGTTTCCTAGTAAACGATAAAAACGATTACTAAAGCGTTATCCTACATGAAAATAAATTACAGTAATTACTCGTGGGTAAATATAGGTAAATGGTAATTACGTCTCGGCCATACGTGGTACTTAAAAGCCGCAACAACCGGTGCAACGATCTCCATCTTTTGCAATCGATAACATATGTAAATCAAATTAACATCCCCGCGTGCAATAAGTTAATATCCTTTCCTCGTAGAAATTATATCCTTATCCTTTACGGTCTTTAGCGTGTCGACCTATCAGAGTATCACAGGGGAAGTCACTTTGCCGGTGAAACTTACTTTCTCAAATTCCAACGATGACCATCAATTAACGACGATGATCATTTATAACTTCGCGACTTCCAGACAATTTTAAATCTACCAACAAATAGCTAGAAACATATCTATTAGATCGTTCAACGTATTTGCCCCGTGGCCGCGAGGCTGACATAAAATTACAAAGTGCAAAGATACTTTCTTCTCCTCTTCCAAAATACTTCCCTGTATGGAATTTAATTGTTCTATTTCTAACTTATAAAATTCCGTAATTTGGAATTTGCTGAAAATTTTTTTACGAGAATATCAATAATTATCTTTGTCCTTATGTCCTTACATCTACAGCTTGCAGATAAACAAAGGAAAAATAAGTGAGAACCTATTGCCAACAAATATTCAGACATCGTCGTCACCGTAACTATCTCGTTTTTGTAAAATGTATAAAACACATAATTACCATATTTCCATCATTCTGTTAATTGTCTATAAATTTTCACCATTAAAGACCGATATTAATTAGGAAACTATGCAGACAGGTAAAAAATTCTGCGAGAACCTCGTCGAGATTTAGAGCAAAAACGACAGATCTCATAATACGACTTAATATCATGGAGTAGAAAATATGAAACGAGACGCCAGCACTTTTCCCGAAAAAACTTTGATCAGACACTTTTTTACCTGTGTACAAACCGTCGGTTATTACGATCACCGGAGCGTAACGATCTATCGGTTCATAACACGCACTAAAATTAGAAATAAGATTTCCCAATATCCCTCGCGCCCCTTCCGCCCCTTTTTCTCTCCCCGTTGGCTCGCGATCCGGTCGCTACCGTATCGTAATCATTCAGCAATGGAAATCGGCTGACGCAAAGACAAATTCTGTTCGCGCCGCTGACTGATTACGATACGCGAGATAACAGGCCAGGCCTGCGTTCCACGTGTCGACATATCTCCTCGCGGTCGAACACGCAGCTCGTGAACTTCTTTTCGCCTGTTTTTCCGTATCTAGATCTCACCTAGATCCGCTAGCTGTCATTTGAATTCAATTTTGTTTACAGAGGCGCGATCTTTTATTGGTTCGCGAGACACGATTTCTATGTGAAATGGAAGTGTAGAAAGTAGAAAATGGTAATGGTCGAGAATTATTTATGGAATTCTAGACGGATACTTTAATTAATAGTGTAGATATCATAATCGCGGACTGCGATTTAAATTTATCTTGGAATTTTCTATTGCTTATATCATTGTCTTGTGATGAACGAGCTTCTGGAAGTAACTTATGTGTTTCTTAAGCGTTGAATATTAATCGTACACTTATGCAATGGAACTCGCAAATTAATAAAAAGTGAAGTCGATCAATCTAGCTTCTGAAAGGTCCGTATAATAAAATCAATCATCTTCGTATATATCGTTCTATCTGCGTTTCAGCTCGATTTAGCAGTAACAGCTTTTTAAGACATCGCATTAGCTTATAGAATACATTATATTTTCATGGCTAATAAAAATACAATACGGTAAAACTCGATTTATTTCAACTCCGTTCATCCGAACTGACGTCATCGCAATATCCGATTTAACGAATGTATCTCCCTGAACTCCAGTTAATCGACTCCAGGCTAAGGCACAGAGAAGGTAAACACAAAAATACCACTTCTTATCTCTCATACGTTAAACTTGACAAATTAAACTTAAAATATCTACCAAACTAATGGTTTCTCGACAGAATTATATTAATACCTTTTTACGGGGGAAAAATATATCATTTTGTTTAAAAAAATGAAGTTGGCGTTAAAATCTGCTCCACTGTACTCGACCGGTAAAAAGATAATCTGCACCATACGATGTCTTCTTCCCAGCGAAAGAAACATTTTTTTCATAGTTACAGATTACAGATTATAGAAATATTTCGAGTTTTCCAGATAAAGGAAACGCTCTATATATATATATATATATATATATATATATATATAATACAAAAAGAGGATTAACCCTGCATCAGTTTCACGGTGCAGACACGTTCCAACCTCATACGTACTCCCCTGATAGCAGAGCTGGCAGTTCACCAGGAACGACCGGCGTCCAGCTGGCGATTTCCCAAACGATTTTAATTGTACTTGAAATGGATGCACGTAGCTCGTCCCCGGCGGCCAAAGAACTCCAATTAGTCGTCGTGGTGGTGTCCTTATGTTGCCTTAGGCCGGTAAGAACTAATGCCGAAATAAGGGAAGGGAAAGAAGTGGCGCGGTCGGCGAGCGTGCGTGCGTGCACGCGGCGCGTGCAAGAAAAATCTCACTCGGCAGAGACGTGCCTGCGAACCTGGAGATCGGACATGCCTGAACGTATTACTCATACCCAAGCGTAGGGCCGCAGTCCCGGCATCCTCTCGCGAGCAACGCGCTCTCCAGATCGATACCGGTCCTCGATGAACTCTGCAAGCTGAATTGCGATGCGTTTCTTGCGACTTTACCCTGGACACGGTGGAAATCTCGGTCTGCGAATCGTGCACGTGGGAAAAATTTGGGTTTCATGGGTGGAAAGTGGCAGTGGAAGTTGGTAAAATTCCTAGGCTCGATTTACACGTAGATTCGCACTGACTTTGCACGTATACGATTATGTTGGAAGATTAAAGATTAAAAATTGATTGTCGTTCAGATTAAAGCATCGAGGTGAGAGATGATTTGCAGGCTGAAAATGCGCAAATTTTAGAGAAATATTTTTGACAAGAATCGCGATGCGAAGATTTTTAGCATTTTTCTGCCATTTTCTCCGAAATTTAATGTGTCGAGATAATTGATAATTAGAAATAGCTTGATTGAGAAGAAAATGGATTTTAGAAAAACCTTGATATTTGGAAGTTTTGGGAATTATTGGACGAGCTTTTTTTAAAAGATCGCTTCATTCTTGTAAGTTTCTTCAGCGTTTAAAGTATCGAAATGACCGACAATCAGCAGTAGTTTAGTTGAGAAGGGGTGGGTTTTAAAGAAGCATTGATATTTCTAAAATTGTGGAATTATTGAACGATTTTTTAAAAGATTGTAATTTTCGTGGAAATTTAAAGCGTCACGTAAGAGATAATTAACAGTGGCTGAATAGGAAAAGGAAACATTGAAATTTGTAGGTTTTCAGAATTATTGAGCAATTTATTGCGTTTAAAATTCCGGTTTGACTAGAAAGAAATATCGATAGAAATTTATAGCATAGTTTTGCATTAAAGTTGAAAGTGTTATCTGATAATTGTCGTTAACTTAACAGCACAAGCTTCTATAACTTTTTCGAGTTATTACTCGATAGTCTGGAGGATTGGTTTACCAAGAAATAGTCCTTGTCATTTTGTTTTCTATACCGGTTGCAAAAGAATTGATTGATCGAGTAGATTCCGTCGATTACACGCAACAATATGTATCGATTAAGCGCGTTGATTTCATTCGCTGGCAACGCCCTGCGCACTGGCGTTTAGCGTGATTAAACTGAATCTGTAAAAGCATCTATCATAAGCTACTACTACGCTTATTAAACGGAGCGTAGATTCAACAGATAGGATCGAGCCAATAACACCTATAAAACCGAGAGTCAGCGGCATTTTAAAATAATGTTCCGCGGCGTGTATAAACGCGGACAAAAAAGTGATAGTTCAAACATCAATCAATGAAACTGTATCTGCAAACTATCGTTGCAACAGAAAGTATTCTCGATCGAAAGCTTAACAAATAATAACTTATAAATAATAAATAGAAAAATATCATAGGATGGCCTTGTGGCTCGACTTGGATGAAAAATCAGATAGAACCGTTCGAAAGTCGTAGCACGAACTATTAATAATCATAAGTGGACCAAGTATATGACAGGAAATTTTTCTGTTAGCTTCCGTTACGATCCTATGTACGAGCGCTTCCCACTCGTTACCAAAACGGTACTCGCACACATTTTCCACACGTTTTGCATAGCAACGGCATAGTACACCTCCGCATTTTAGGTTCGCGTGAAAAACAAACGGGCTTTATCTCCTTGTTACGTGATCTCGCGGCGCGTAGGTGAGGAAGTGATCTACAAAGTGCGATCATAAGGAAAAGAAACATATAGAGTAGGTGCCTTTTACAGTATATGTCGATTCAGTGATGGATTTATCGAGGTTGATTATCGCTTCGAATAGAAGTTTACCAGATCTATACGTGATATATATTCTTTAGAGGAAACACATTAGTATGTTGGAAATATCGAGGTAGAAATGTTCAAGCAGTATAATCATTGGAAATATAAATGTACAATGTAATAGTTACGACGATTTATAAATTAATGAATATTTCTAGATAATATTCCCAGATCGATACGATGTTTCCTACGTATATATCGTTGTCCAGCCGATGTCTCTCTCGACGATTCTCTAAATTCCACGTTTTCTTTTCCATGCCACCTCAATGTTCACCGCATAGAATTAACACAAGAACAATTTTCATTACATTCGCTGCGTACTGAATTTCAAGACTATAAAAGCCCTACAATCTTCACACGTCTTTTGTATTCCTTTTTTACCCCTAAATCTCCGACAAAATAAGAATCTATAGTCTACATCGAAGGAAAGCCAGCACCGTTCAACGACGACGACACATTCGAAAGAAAAAGGTTCGATCTGGCGTTTGACGTGCACACACGATCAACGAGGACGAGGAGCGGAGAACGGTAACGGAGGTGAGGAAGAGAAAAGGACGACGAAGATGAGGAGGAAGGGCAAAGATGGCCGCCATCGTGGCGCTGGTACGGGGAAAAGCGTCGGACCTCCGCGTCGTTCGTCTCTCCTGTTAATTCCCACCGGCGTGTCCTTCGTTTCTGCCCTCCCCTCTTTCACTCACTGCATCTTTCCTTCCTCTCCCTTCCTTGTCCTCTTTTCGAAACACGCGTTCGTCACCGTACCGAGTTCCCTCGATGTGCTTCCCTCGCGCATAAAAGCCTCCCCCCATGGCGTGTTTCGATCGCCATCATGCCACGTGATCGGGGAGCATTCGGTGTTTTATGCGGCCGGCTACCCAGAAAACCAGCGCAAAATCGTCGATCTGTACGTTTATCGAATTACGATGCTCGCCTCGCCTTCCACTCATCACCGATTTCTTCCTTTGTCTTTCGTCTCATCGGCCACTTCGCCATCCTCATCCTTCGTTTTCCCTCTTTCTTCCTCCTTAACGGAACTCTTGTTCCGCCTCTCTGTTCTGTCGCCTCGTTTCTGCGAATGTCTCTGGCGTTCCATGGATTCGATCTGTCCCACGTGGTTCTTCTGTTTCGGGCTTAAAGCTAGTACGAGAAGTAAAAGGAAAAGGTTGACCGACCAGGAGACCAACTGATCGGAATGGTCGAAAAAGATCGATTACGGCGGGATAGGGGGACAGTCGTGGGGAAGGGACCTGGTTTCGAACGAATTCTCTCCTCTCTCTCTATCTTGGCCTCCGCAGGGCCGTCGGGAAATTACGTGGGGAGATCGAGTGTTCTTTAACGAGACTCTCATTACCAGAACTTCTTTTGTCTCGAGATACCTTTTCCACCTTCCTTCTGCCCCTCGTCCGCTTTGTGCGCTTCACGGGAAACACGGCGTTCAACGTGCATGCTGCCCCCGAGGAACAATTAATTCGCGCGATCATAATAATTTCGGTGTTGGATCAGTGATCGGTATCAAAGTATTAAATCCAAAGGTGTTACATTTCGGAAAATAGCATCGTAAATGCGCTCGATGAGACCACAACTTTTCCTTCGATTTATTTTTATATAATTCGCGCGTGGGTTACTTGTAAAACGAAAGATCGAACATTTTGTAAAATTAAAAGAGACATTAAAGGACTTCAGGAAATTAGATAAATTGTGACGTGGCGATCGTTGTTCTAATTTCCAATGTAGGATTGTTGTTGCGGTTGTAGAGCGTGATTGCATTATGCGGATGCAACGCGCATTTACATCGTAGAGCTGCAACACGATAGCAAGGTACAATGATTACCATGTACATTGTCATTGTGTCAGGTACGCAACGTGTATTTACAATATACAGTCGCATTGTACAGTTGCGTTTGAGATCACGATCTGTGTGTAACTGTTGACTATTCCATCGTGCAAATGTTGTTTCGTGTTACGGTACAATATCGTGGTATTAAAATCACAGGTAAAGACGGTAGGAAAGAAACGAAACAAAATTTAACCTGTTCGGTAAACGAATTTGCAGTATCCGTCAAGAAATTAGGAAACATAATCGCGTCGCGTTGAAAATGATCGAAGACACCATACTGTTCTTAGTCAGGAGTATGTAAACTTGAAACAATGAAAGAAATAGAAGCTTAAGGTGAGAAGATCACACTTTCACAATCATTCATCGATAGCAGAAAAACTGTGTCGTAATCGCAGCGATCGAACAAGATACTCTTCATCGTAACTATTCACACGTTAGCAGAAATACCTTCAACGATACGTAATTCTGCTTATCCATTTATTTTCTCGTGTTTGCTGCGAAAAAATAAAACGGACACGTATACAACCGTAAGATCAACACTGAACGCTCAAACGATTCTTCTATAGCAGTTTCTAATTACCTGGATATGTAACGCATGGATTTGTATTTAATAACACGTAACTCCACGCATCCATTTATTCTTCTATATCGATCACGAAAAAGCAAAACCAACAGATTGGAACAGGAAAATCGCACTCTAAAATCATCCTACTCCATTGGCTTGAAACTATTTCTATGCAGTTCTGGCAGGTCGTTTGTTTTATACCTGTCACAAAGAAAATACAATCAACGTGTTACAACCATACGAACAACCACTAAACCGCAGAAAAATTCTACTACGCTGAATGGAAACTATGCGAAACTATGCGTCCTTTTATTATTCCACATTCGTCGCGAAAAATACGATCCGAGAGATAACGTTCTCGATAAAAGCAACGACCAAACCGCAAAGAAATTTTGCTGCACCGATCTGCAACTATCCGGATGTGTAATGCACATAAATTCGCGAAATCTCGATGGCGTGGAGGGGGGCAGTTGGCCTGAGGCGGGTCGGCCAGCCACGATTTATCTAGGAACGCGATCGAGCTACGTTTTTGCTGACTACGAAAAGCCCTGGAAACGTACGAGCTACGCCCCGCCATCGGATACGCGTAATAACACCCTTTAACGCGGCTCTCGCTAGAAATAATGTTGCAACCACGGGAGGAACGCGCGACTCTGCAGGAGATATGTACCGTCCCTGGTCAGACAGGGAATAAGTGATTTCACGGCGTTCGAGGAACTGGTGGAAGGGAATTAAAGGGTCGAACACACGGATGAAGGGTTGTCCCTTGTCTTTTTCTCGTTCGTTTTACTCTTCCTCTTCGTTGTATTGCTCCAGGAACGTTACAATTTGGACGATTGCCGGGCGATCTGTGATCCAATGGTTTCATCGAAACGAAATGATAATCGAAGAGAAGGAAGCAATTTTCCCGGGCAGAACGTTTGGGAGCAATATCCGCGAAAAGTATAAATCGATTTTTCCCTTCGTCGTTCTTAAGTGTTGGTGGTTTTTTGATGCTACGTAGTAATTTATAATGCGCTGTACGTGGTGCCTAATTATGGGACTGATACAGTGACTTCGATTTTACGACTTCCTGCGTGTATAAGGTATATATTAGCGGGAATATTTATGAGATAAGCTGGATGGCGAGGAAGAAACGACAGCAGAATACGAAGCGCAGTCGTGTGATTGTCTGTGAGAAGCTTCGAATATATTACCATCTGACTATTTGGAAAATCTCATTCGAAGTATGGGAAAAAGTTCTCGGTGAAAGATTGGCGATTAATTATTAGCGTGAGATCATCAAGTAAGTTGTCGAAATATAAATTTGTAAAACTGGAAGCTTCGTTCCTGATAAGATATAAATCCAAAATATCTTACATTTAAATTTCTAAAAAGATATATTCGTAAAGAAGCTATTACGCGCGTTATCGATATAATTTATGTAATCGTGACTGTCTAAGATTCGAGATAACCGTAATAATTTGTACGCCAGATAAATCTAACTATTCCACTAGTTCATCAAAGATTCGCGTCCTGTTCAGCTTGCATGCAGGGTATGCGGTTCTCCACCACGCCTCGCACTTCATTGATTAAACGAAGGCAACAGGAGCAAGAAAACCGGAGGAAGAGACGAGATTTAAAGCCCTTAAGTGCTCAGACCGTGAATCACTCGACTCGGTTCAGTATTCTCCGATTTATTGGTCGCGCATAACGCGATGATCAATTCAAATTGTCGCGCGCGAAGGTTTACTATCGTCGTGCTTGCATTGGTCAACCCTTGGCTGATCATGCGAGTCGAGAAAAAGAGAAGCAGACAAATGTAAAAAGAAATAAAGCTACGAGAGAGTAGAACGATAACGCTCGTTCTAATCCATTCGAGCAATTTAATCGTTTTAATAGCAGAAACCGTTATACGATTAACGCCGTGTATCAACCGTCGTAAACGCAAATTTTCCATCGACAGAACGCTTCATTAATAAGACGACGTTTCCCGCGAAGATAACACGACTCTCGAATTTTTTCCAATTATATTACTGCTTAATAGCGAGCTTGGATATTAGACCGACCGAAGAAGATGATAAGATTTCGCGAGAAAGATAAGAAATATTAGAAGCCACGTACAGTTAATCTTGAGTGACGTTTCTGTCGATGTTTAAATAGCCGCGATTCTGGAATCGTTCGATGGTATCTCGCGGAATCACGCGAATTTCTCGGTAAATTATTATTGGCCTATTAATCGTACGGCATTGCGTGCGTCACTTCCGCCGGTTGAAAGCACGATATCGCGGCGCGCGAATTTCTTTTCGGGCTTGTTGGAATTAGAGGCCAATCAAAAGGAGAATTTTTGCACGGTCGCCACCAGTTGATTTGTAATTGCACCGTTTATCGATAGTCCAGGGAGAAACCACCTTAGAGAAACTCATTTAAATTCCGACGGATCGACCCGGTTGATAGAACGTAACAGCGTTTCGTCATCGGTATCACACACTCCGAAAGATAATGTTCTCAATGTGTACAAGATTATGTTTGGAGAGAGATGTGACACTTGAATGACTGCCGGAAAAGAAAGTTTCAGGTCGGAGATTGACTTCGCAGTTAACTTTAATTGGAACTTTTGATATCCGAGTGATGAAATTCAAATATGAATTCAAACATTCAAATCCAAATACTCGATTTGAAACACTACAGTTTCTAGGATCGACTTGAAATTCGAATATATAGGTTCGCATATTTAAATTGAAATATAATTGTAGGTAGGTTCAATGTGAAATTCAAATATGGATTCAAGTATATTCAGATTGAAATATGTAACTTGAAGAAATTCAAATATTCAAATTCGAGTAACTGATTGTTCAAATTCAACCTCCAGTTAATATATTACATATTAGTTTACGTTTCTAACATGGAAATCTAGATTCGCATAAATTCTGCAAAAGACAGATTATACTTGATAGAATCGTGATAATGAATCGTCAAGTCAAAGAATTGAGATGTACATACGTAGCCTCATCCAGGTTTGTGTACATACACGTTAAAGTGCAACAGTTATACGACACTGATATTTGATAATAAACTGATACTTGATATTTCCGAAACTCTGCCTGGCGAGTTTCAAATTCCTATCCCAACGATCGAGATACGTAAACTTTAACCTAACCCATTATTGTCAGCGTAAATCCACTCTACGATCTTGATACATTGGTTTTACCAAGTATACACGCATGATCGTACGCTATGATACCAGAAAAGGCGACAGACTGCGAACGCGCCTATTTAACAAGAGAAGATCACCATTTACCAACGTAGGAATCTACGATCTAAAGAATTTCGCGATTCGATCCGCGATCGTCCTGTAATTACCTCGGCAAACGAATTTTTTCAATTAAACCGCATTCCGCGCACATTGACGCGCGGGCGACGACGCGAGCGCGCGCGAGTTTCATCGTAAAAAGGGCCAATTTAACGCATCCGGCGAGTGGAACCGAAGTGAAAGACGATTTCAATGGGACGTCTTCCTGCGTCGTGGAAAATCGTTTTAACGGTAAACGCCTGTTAACCGTTCATTCCCTGGGAAATTATCGGGCGAACATAAATTGCTTTAACCGACGGATTCCTCCGCGTTGCCCATTTCCCTCGCAACAACCGGCATCTTCGAGAAAATCGCGAAAATAGAAGAAAAACGATGGAAGGAAAAGGAAGAACGTAAGCAGGTAAGCTTCGTTCAAATTAATTAAGTTGCTTGAATTAACGTCAGTTTTAATCGATGCGAATTTGTTTCTCATCCGACTTGAAGTATCCCTTTCCGTGCGAATCGTTCGCTTCGAATCGATTCAAAACATTCAAAATAGTTTCATACACTTTAGTAAACGCGAACCTGTTATTTTACTCGACTTGAAGTATCCTTTCGTTGCCATGCGTAAACATTTGTTTCGAGTCGCTTCGATTTAGGCAAATCACGTTACCCGTGTCAACTTGTTTCGCTCGACTTGAAATATTCTCTCAAGCGAGACTGATGTTCTATCGACGTTGAAGAGGTTGTATGAAATACGAAGAGTAAGCGATAAAACTACGTATCTTTTACCGTTTCAAAATGAATTTCATTTTTCGTTATTGCCGTTCCATCAAGTCCTTCCCTAAATCTCTTTAACCTTCTTCGAATCGTCGATGTCGTTTTAGCCATCCATTGCTTGATATCAGTTTACTCGAGTCCTTTCGACTTGACTGATCATGAACGTGACTTTAGAGAAAGGAAGAATTTCAAAAGGTAGGGAAGAAGAAACGAGATCAAAAGAAAGATAGATCGATAAAGGTAGATAAAGGGGGAGCACTAGAAAGTAAAAGAAAGAAGCGGTGGACGCGTCGAGTTTGTTAATGAATACCAAGCGTAATCGAACGATTGAAGAGATTGGGGCTCGTTAACGAAGCGAGGCGCGTTACCTTCTATTTACCACAGTTTCGCGGTAACCGCTTGCAACGATATTTCATCGATATCCCGACGATCGATATCCATCGTTCTTGATAATTATCAGTGGCCGGCTGTGTAACGTCGCGGCGATACTTTACGGCCAGCGCGCGATTACCCTGGCAATTATAGAAGCCTGGTTAATGAATGAAGCAGAAATCAACGCGGCATCGCGGCCGTTTCATAACGCTGGCTCGTAATTAATATAATCAGGCCTGGATATCGGTTCGACCACCTCTCGTGTATTCGCGCTTGCGATCGAGCTTCCAGCAACGTATAAAAATCATGCTTCGTATATTCTGCTATTCATAACGACGAGTTTCGTCAATCTAATCAACATTCAAACGTGTTTCTTTCGTGGTTCCTCCTCTCAAGTCTCCTTTCTTTCCTCTTCGTTTTTTGATTTTTTTATTCTGACATATAATTACAGCGAAAAATTAATACGTCACTTTTTTTTACGTATTTGACAGTCGCGATGTGAAACGTTAGGGACGACGCGTGTTGCTATAACGTTGATTAAATATAGAAAAAACAGTAAATCTATACCAGGATATCGTAAATCGTATAAAGTACAAAGTTGATAAAGAACCATAAATAAAAAGAAAGAAATGGATTCCATGAGAAATCAGACTTTCGAATTCATCACTGAATCCACCATCTCATTTACATTGGACGAACTTCAAACAACGATTAAAAACTATGATCGATGTATTTTAATATTTAGTGCCTTGTCTAATCAATATTTAAATACATTTCCTACTTAATATCTGTGCTTCTTAGTTCTTCCTCGTTTCTTACGATAATTCCAGAGAATAATTAATGTCGGTGAACATGCTCGGATATCGATTCGATCGCTTCGCGTGTATTTACGCGACCGCAGCCTAAACACGATGCGAAAATCATGCAACGATATATCAATGACCGTTCCAATATCTAACGATTATTTTGTACATTTAATAAACGAGGCGCGTTTCTTTCTTGAACTTCTCTTTTCACTTTTTCTCCTTCCTTCTCCTTATAACTACGCGAAAATTTAATATAATCAAGCCTAGATACCGATTTAATCGCAATATGTAAGAACCATGTTCGTATATTTTAATATCTAATGGCACGTTTCGCGTATCTAATCGACGCCGAGACGCGTTTCTTTCGTCGTTTCCATTTTTAAGTTTTTTATCCCTCTTTTTCCGCTCGCTTCTTTTTTCCCTTTCTTTTTTCCGTTTTTGCTGCTGCGAAACTTATTCGCGTAATTGTAGCGAAAAATTCGGTTTCATTAAATCGAGCCGAGCGCGACGAGAGGAAAATAAGTTGAAAAATAAAACGAGTCACTGAAGTTTTATCGGGCTTCTGAGTAATTTGATTTATTCCGCGATTGAACGGGGAATTAGACGTTTTCGCCCGGCCGATTTTCACGCTCCACGGATTAAACGGCGTTTATTACGGGTTAATCGGCGCGACCATATTTTTACCGAGGTTTTTGCCACCACCAGTCGCACTCTGTACGAGGAATGATCGAAAGCAACGAGCGTAGAACGATCGAGAACGATACTTTAAAAGCATGATTAGCCTGTCGTTTAGTCTAACACTCTGGTAGAAGTTTCACGTGTATCTTCTTTTAACGATCGATGCTGGTTTATAGACTCGAGTTCTACATTTATCATCTATATAGGTCTCGGGAACGACGAGGCAAATAAATTCAATCAAAGCAATCATATTTCAACTCTAATTGACTTGTTGTAAATACATAAATCTACGGAGCTTCAATTTAAATTAAAGAGAATCGAACAGGCGAAAAAGTTTGAACTGAAATCGTAAATTCGATATGGCAGTTTTTAGACGAGTAAATCGATAGTCACGTCGAAAACATCTTCATTTTCTGAAATTGTAATTTTACATAACGTCTACAGGAATGGCTGCCCGGTGTTTAACGTTTATTCGGAAATTCAACAATCAACCTTGACAGATTTGAACTATAATAAATCAGCTTCCAAGCAAAATTCTCCAGCCGGTATGCAAACGATACTCGTGTAAGCTACAGGAAAAAAGGAGAATTACGACTTCGATCAAATGCTACACGATGATTTCCTGTAACATGCTGTATGTATGTTTACAGATTTCTAATTAAAAATTGTTGAAAAAATCTGGATTTTAAGCTTCTTATCTAAAGTAGAAGTCAAAGCGTGACAAGTCTATCGTCAAGCAGTTTCTCAGCCGGAAAATCTCGAAAGTTCGCGAATAATACGCAAGAGCGTACAAAAATGATACCTGCAACACACAAAACTGATAATTTTATTTCAAAGTATGCAATCAGCCAAGAGATTGCGTGACGCGCGAAATGCAACAAGGTAAACTCTTCGCCGTTAACAGAAACGAAAGTGAACGCGAGTCAAATTATCAAGTTGTCGGCGAATTGGTTACCCCAACGTCCAGGACTTAAATGAGACTATCAAACCACGGTGTTTTATGCGTCGTTAAGCTTATTTGTACTCGCTTCAATGAAATTCCGAATCAAACAAGTCGCATACCGAAGGCTGGCCAGAGGAACGTAAACCGCGAATACGCTATTTAGCATCTCTCAGTGTACATACAGTGATACTAACGTAGTAAAGCTCGCTGTTCTCGAGAAATGTTACAAATGGATTCAAACACATACGTCGCTAAGGTAAGGTTGAATTTTAAGTACCGCGAATTTTTCATGGAGCAGAAAATAATGCTTTTAAGCAGATCAGTATCTAGAAGAGAACAGATTCAAACTCTTTAATTCTGTATAGTTCGAGAAACGTAGATAAATGGTATTATATTTATACCATAATTAAATTTTAGTAGATTGGAACTTTTTAAATGAATTAACGTGAACTGCTTACTATACGTAGATATATAAACGTGTTGTATCATGTACGTATATTCTATTCGTAATATCGAGAGTTCAAGTACTCGATAAAACCCGACACTTTTTCCATCAATTGTAAAAAAAAGGTAACAAATAATTATGCGATGAATTAGAAAAATACATGGTAATTTATGATGTTATCAGTTTTGTCTATTCGATGTATAAAATTAATCGGCCGGACTTCTGTTTGATTAATCAAGAGTCTGGTATGCCATAATCGCAAATAAAAGGAATCACGATAAAAGAAATAAGCAATAAAAAATCGATAAAAATGGACGTGTGCTGTTTCGAGGAGAGATTCCTTGAACAGCAATAAACGGCTGGCTCAGCGATGATTTCGACAAAAACACGGTGAAAAGCACCGTGTCCGTGATTCATCGACGTCCCTAAAATAGACGTGATGCGGCATCCTCATTGGCCAAGATTTCCGCTTTAAATCTTGCCAACCGTGTTAATTGCCGATCATGAAAATCCTGCCTGTAAAGTTTTATTTTTGCAAAGTGTTCCTCCCTGACGGTTTATTGGATCGTTCAACGACCGATTTGTCCACTTTTTATGACGATGGCGAAGCAAACCGACGACGATACGGACGCGAATGATATTATGTCGCGGTGTAAACTACACCAGTTTGTCACGAGCTCCTCGAAACTGTCCTTCCAGCGATATTCCTTCATTTTTGTTTAGCCTTCGACGGGAATGAAGTTTGAGAAAAATTCTTTACGACAATGACGTACATGCTGCCTCAAAGTAGCGATTCAAGCAAGCGCAGAACGATTCAACGTAAAAAAGTACATGGAAAACGCTAGAACCAAAGTTGTTCACAGAAAAAGCTGCGTTTCGTGTTTCAAAATTTATCCAACACATGCTAATTTGACTAATTAAAATGCTTCTATAATTGAAAATGCGCCCCATTTCATGTACGAGCTATTCCATATATGAAAGATACAGAGTAAAATTTCTGAAGTTTCATTTTCGGGAGAATTATATTTAAAAATTTCTCGATTATTTATCCTTTTACATTTCCAAGACACCCTATGTAATTCTTTAACTCTTTAGAGAAGTAGAAATATCGTTAATATCGTTACATACTTTCCTAACAGCTCGATAAAAGTGAAGTCTCAAGCCTTAAACAACATTAGCGTACTCGAACTTCCTCCGGTAACCGTATCGACCAGTAATAAATTCGAAACACGGCCGATTAAGCTTCCACCGATGACAAACAGTATCACGATACATAACAGAATACGATACTGGATGATGGAAGATTTTTGTCAAATTAATATTCATTAATTTCGTCCTCTATGGATTTTTATACAACACGAAAATGGAGAGTATGCAGGGAAGGTATTAGCTTCCCGGCGATGTACATAAACTATTAGCTTTTTAAGAGTTAGATAATTATCCGTGGCTGGCTACGATAATCGATATTGTAATCTACACCAGAAAATAAAGGGATTATGGAATATTTTTCGCGATTCTGCTGCAGGAAGCCGGCTTTCCTCGTAAGATACTCATACGCCTGTTCGGCCATTATCGCGTAGCCACGCGCATGATTAAATTTGACTCTCATAAATATGCATGCTACCAATCCCAGTTATTGCCCAGGCGTATTTTTCCGTAATTAGAAATTCAAATTGATACATAAACGATATATGAACGAGCGGTGATACGAATCATGGAAATGAAAAGCGGCAGCGGATATGGCGAAGTGGTTTTTGCGCCTCGCGGTGCCATCGGTACGTTAATTCGACGATAATGGTCGGTTAGAGAAGAGATAAATCATAGTAGTCTTTATGACACAGCGGGCTGCTAAATTAAAGTATTAAACGGTGGCATCGATTGATGCACTGACACCCAAGGTCGCTCGCAGCATCTTACTTGATGAGAATTTCAGGTTATAGGGGATCGAGGCTCGAGTATAGGTACTTCACGCTTGCAGCGTACCTTACATTACACTGATCTCAGTGAAATTTCAGACCTATTACCTCGCTAGATTTCTCTTAATTTATTCACGAAGACTGAATAAATCAACTCTAATATCTGAACGATTTATTAAGTATATGATTTTTCTTCATTGATTTATTAATTTATCGTGTGCTAATATAGTACCTGCGATGGTTAATATACATAGAAGATGTGGTAAGAACAGGTTTCGGCTACTAAACATTCTTATATTCGTGTCCTATTAAAAGAAAGTGAAAACTACCGCTGTAAATAGAAGAAGCCGTGGGAGTCGGACCATTTCTAATCTACTACTCCGCTTCTATTCCTCCCTCGTTTCGATCTCCCGCTTCCCACAAATTAAACTATGTGTTCCACGACCTTTTTCATCATTGTAAACCCTTCTATCCGTAAAACATTGAACCACTACGCCGTGGCGTAATAGTATTATAAAGACAATAACTATAAGCTGCCATAACCGCAATATACACCTCAGTAAAAAGAAGGAAATCTTACTGCAACATCAAAAATGTTAGAAATCTCGCGAACGTCTCTCTAATTCAAACACTTCAACTATTGATTTCATGGTCAGTGACGTACGCATCATATTATTGACAAATGTACGTAGTAATTGTACCAAAATCTACGGGCAAATCCAGTTACCTTCGATCTTCAACGCGTTAAATCCACGACTGCCTGGCCCAAATGCTTTTCAAAGGCCGTAAAATCGAACCACGCTCATAACTATCCAACCAAAGTCTGAATCGAAGATGCAACAACCGTTCCTCAGCAAGCTTACCACGTTACCGGAAGTTTTTACGCGTTCGCGCGCGTAAATGGCTGCGTGGTTCACGGCGGAGCCGGTCGTAGGTGAAACGTTCCGCATCTGGTTCCCATTCATACGCGTGGCATCGGCAGTGTGCAACGGTGAACGATAAGTAAAGGGTCGGGACACCCTCGGTGCAGTTGGTAGCGGCGGTTTGAAACGAGACGGATGGATAGAGGAGGGAAGGAGAAACAGAGAGTCGGCGAGAAAGAAAGAGCGAGAAAGAGAGAGAGAAGGAACGAGCGGTGCGCCGCGGAACAAGTGCAGGCCGCCTGATCTCGGCTCCGGCTGCAGGCGGGCAGACAGGTTGTCCAGATTCCACGGAAGGTCGTTTGCTTTGCTTACCGCGGGTCGCGACAGACAGACTCGAACGCCGCCACTTCGGCCATACTTAGCGAACACACACCGACGTCGAGGGAAGGGACGGGAGGAAGAACGAGCGGAGGAGAATGCAGTGACACGTGCACGCACACGCGTAAACGCGTGTTTACGCGTCGATACGTCAAGCTTTATGCGTCTACGTGGTACGTTATGGCTGTCCAAATGGCTCATTCCACTGTGGTTTCCTTATTTGGTCCCTTGTTTATTGTCGGCTGTTGAGAGATCTTTTGTGGAACTTGACGAGGAAAATGATTCGTGTCGGTGAGAATTCGTGTCAGTGGAATTGCCGTCTGGTTATATTTGGATGGACAGAATGAAGATTGTCGTTTGCGCGACGCTTTTAATTGTTGATATTAATCGTAAGAATCGTAGGATCGAAGAGCTGATTCTTAGTCGATGATTTCGGACAAAGTTGGAAGGTTCAGGTGCTAGTGCGACACTATTTGTACGAGAAGAGTTTGTTGAATAATGTCGGGAGGGGAAAGCTTAGACAAAGGAGGAACAGTTTCCTGATCGAACATTTTGCACGAAGTTTAACGATATGGACATCTCTGTGAACATGCTCGAGAGACTTTAAAGAGTAATAACGTATAGAAGATTGTAGAATCCGATGAAAGAGGAGTATCTTTGTATACACCGAACAAAGTCAGACAACAAAAAGCTGAAATCCACCATGATACTCGAATCTCGCTGCTCACAATCGCCGTTTCTAAAATACACAATCGCGCTCCAACGATCTTCGCTCTCGCTCCCCTCGTTCCTTCTCCCCTAATGAATTCAAGGTCTCTCCTATTTCCAGTCTGACATCCATTCGGATTTTTCCTCGTATCAGCAAACCGTCTAACATCCGACGCACGCCCAACGTGCTACGACACCGACCAGTGTCCACTACAGAAGAAAGCCGGCCAATTGTATAGCTCTCCATCGGGAACATCCCCAAAACGGGAAGAAGGGGAGGTCACGGGTCTCGTACGAGAAGAAAAGGGAGAAAATAAAAAGAGAAGAAAGAAGAAATGGAAACGTCCGTGGTGTTTGGTTCTCCTCTGCGATGAGCACAATTGAGAGACGGAATCGAAGAGAGGAGCAGTAACTGTAAGAAAGGGAAAGATAGTTATGGCAAGAGGAAGATGCCAGCTGTCCGGACGAATCCACGGTCAGGTTCCTCTTTTTACGCGTACACCGTTGAACGACAGCCACGAAGAGAGCACAATCGGTCGGAATTAGCGAGCCTTGTGCTATCTCGCTCATTGTTCGTCGCGGCGCTTTACACGCGCCTAACATATTCCGTGGACGAACCAGCAACGCATATCATCCGACGCCTTCGTATATACCGTCCTGCAAGCAGCTGTTTTTCTTACGTCACCGTGTCAGAGGAACGCTTTTGATTTATGACCGCATCCAACCCTCTCTCTTTTACCTCCGCTCTTTTACCTTCTTTCACCTTCATCGTTCCCTCGTTGCACTTCAAGCCGCGACAATCGCGATCTCGCATGCACGGATGAAAAAGGGCGTGGATGCTTTTTAGCGCCGCTGGCTCGTTACAGAGAGACGAACCGTCGTTTTTCGTCGCGATCGTGCCGGGATTCGGAATGATCCGGCGAGAAGATCTTGCGGCGAATGATTTTTGCTTAACCTCGCTGGAAATTAATTCGACTGTATTCGGATCGTGGTACAACAGCTTGGATCGATCGAGGTTTAAATTAGTTCCGTGTACGCGATTTTTTCTTGTATACCGGTTAATCGATGAGAGGATCGTGCGACGCAGACGTTTGAAATCTTAGACTGTATAGAAATCTGCTTTTCTCTCGGCAAGAATCGATATTGGAAAACTTGGTCCCGTTGAACAATCGTTCGAGATAAAAAGCAGAAACACGATATTCGTCAGAAGAGAGACTTGTCGATCCCAGTTCTCAAAAAGTTATTCGCGAACAAAAAACGGTTCTTTGTAACGAACAGTTAC
The DNA here is from genome assembly GCF_024516045.1 of Bombus affinis. Taxonomy (NCBI): domain Eukaryota; kingdom Metazoa; phylum Arthropoda; class Insecta; order Hymenoptera; family Apidae; genus Bombus; species Bombus affinis. The sequence goes on from NC_066354.1 coordinate 3,533,263, forward strand.
AAAGAATATTGTTCTATTCACACGAGCGCACTCGATATTCCTCCTCTCGATCGATCAGCAGAATGAAGCACACCTTGTGATTACGCACTGATAAAAAGGAAAAGGAAGAGATAGATTAAATTAAACTAATTGTAAGTCCAACGAAGGGGATTATGTATACACCAGGCCATTAAAACTTTGCTCGCAAAGTTTAACATGTTTCAAAGACGCGCTTCCTGCACGGACGATAAAATAACTTATAAGTAGAAGGTTATCCGGGCATAATCGCGGACTCATTTGAACGTCCACGATGCACGATATAATCCAACGTGATCGGAGTGAAACTAGATCCCTGTCGCATCGATCAAGACGTCGATTTGCATGGCCGTTAACGTTCCGTCAACGACACGTATAACACGACCAAACATCGAAGAAAATTTCTCTAGCGCCGGACGAACTTATCGCCATTCGACCGATCTAAAAGATAAAGTATAAAAGTCGACTGTCGCTTTCCTCCGGAGCGAGAGTAAACGAAAAACGTTATTAAATCATGTGGCATGATATCTCTAAGCAAAGTGGACATTACTCGAGAGAGAAAAAGAGATACGAACGTGTAATTTCGCCGACAGTGGATAAAACGATCGTACGAGACATGACTTACTTAGTGGATGCGAATAGTAATTTCGAAACCGCATGAAAGGGGGATTGGCAGGAGTAGAAATATGCGATATGGTGACAAGCAATGGTTATGGGTTGGATAAGAGATCAGGGAAGTTGGAAACTGCAGGAATATTTAATTAACGTTAAAAAAATGAAGGCTGCTGTGCAGCGAGTTGTAATTTCGTTGGAATGCCGAGGATTTTAAATATCCCTGGTTCCATGCTTTCTATGATCAAGAGTTACGCTTTCCTGCAATAATTTATTTAAGATTCACGGAGAAATTCCTGCTTATCCGATTGTTACACTCTGAACCATCTCGCTTGTAGCGACAGAAGTATCTCAATATTATCGGGAATATTAACTATCTTCGATGTGAGAAAGACGAGGTCGTAGAAGATTAAACGATAAGATAGTTTTACGTAACACATAATGACTCTGCTGTACAATACGTACACTCGATACGTAACAAAAAATAGCTTTCACTCTCAATTCCATGCAATTACTCCCTTCGATGGCTACAGCGTATAATACGGATACTGGAACGCAGAAATTTTCAATAATTCCTTATCGCTTTTGAATGCCTTATCACGCTGAAAAAAGCAACCGTCGGTTGTCTGGTTCCTAACATTCCTATGAGTTCATGATCGCTATACAACACGGAGAAACAGTATGATGTACGATAATCCGTAGAAAATGTCGAGTGCCGCGTGTGAACCGATACTTAGGCGATCGACTGTACAACTACATCGTCTTCTAAACTTCAACAGAACCCGATCCCAAAGTAGATTATCGAAAGCGACGTGCTGTTCACTTGAACGTGGAACACCTTCGTGCACTTCTCGGACATCGTGGCCGGTGCGCTCGCGCAAAAAGCAACATCAGCGACGAAAGTCAAGGAACACGAGCTACCTGGGTCCCTTCCCGGCAAAATGACCACGAGCACGAGATACACGTTATCGTTCGGTCGCGACATAACTCTCGAAATACCAATACTCATCGAGGAAACAGGCAACGACAACTATACGCGGTGGGAAGGGAGCGCCACACGTCTATCCGCGGAACGAGTATTCGCTCATAAGTGTATAAATCAGGAAGAGAAATGCTGGCCACGTATTTTATAAGCGCAGCGCGCCGCACGCTAACAAGATCGCGTTAATGTAAATCGCGAAAAACATTTACGAAGCGAAAAGCACGGGAATGCACGGGAGAAGTAAAGCCCGCAGGATATTGCATATTCTCGGTAACGACGTGCGATCTGGTTGACAAAGAGGCTCTTCCAACCATCTTGTACGTCTGCAAGATTTTATACCTTCGAAATGATTCTCTCTCTCTCTTTTTTCTGTGATAGCGCAGCTTGTACGTGACATAATCGATTCGTCTTGTTCGTATCTCCCGATTAATCTGCCCTTTCGATTCGACGCAACAAGTCTCCTTCGATATAGTTGGGAATTCAGTGCGAATGTTCGTTACGAGTGATTAAGTGTTACGGGGACCCCGCAATAAGCAGTAAACTGACAAGAAATCAACTCGAAACCGATTAAGATCGAATCACTTTTTCAGACGCCCTATAAATTCAACTAATACTCGTGGCAATAAATTCGCACCGTTGAACGCGCACCGTGTACCTTCCTTTTTCTTCCAATAAATAGCATTCAGATATTGGAACTGTCTCCTCGTTATCGTAAATCCTACTATCGTTGAGCCTTGCACTGCTAAAGAAGCTTCCTGTAGCAAATGTTTATGGTGCGCTTCGCGGATCGCGCTACGTCGAATCTAACGCGACAAAGGAAATTCGCAAGATGCGATACAGAGAAATCACTTACGTTACTAAAAATCGCTACGGTATACTTCGCGAGACAAATATCGACATTAGGGTGGATAGGAATCGATTGTGGATGGATCTGGCGACGTCGACGAGGGTTGGGTCTGCTGGACAGCAACGCGCGAGTGTGCGTGGAAGATAGGAGGAAAGGAAGCTAACCGGAGCTAAACCCATTTATCGTGCGGAGCTGCGTGCTTTCAATGAGAAGCACGCTTGCTGGACGAGGACGGAGCAGGAAAAGCGGGAAAGAGATAGAAAAAGACAAGACAAGGAGAAAGAGGTAGAAAGAAGCAGATAGAGAGGAACGCCATAAGAAGAGCGACACGGGGACAAAGACGAAACGACCTCGTGTAAAAGAGAGCAAAACGAGGAGGGAGAGAGTATAAAACTTGGAAAGAGACGAAGGAACGAAGCTGGAGAAAGACGGTCTTATCTAGAATTCGAAAGTCAAAGAAAGATAGGGATACGGAGAGACGAGGTAGGAGCGAGAGAAACTGAAAAGGAGAGCGCAAGGATAGCGTGCACGCTGGTGTACGAGCGTATACGCGCCTCGGGGGAAAGAGACAGCGAAAGAAGAAGTGAAAGAGACAGGGAAGGGAGAAAAAGAGAGTAGAGCGGAGACAGGGCGTGGTCCAGCCTTGCTCTTACTTATAATTATATTTATTCGCGCAACGTACGCTCCTATAGCGATTGATATACGATCGCGTCGAGGTCTCGGCTTACCGCGACGTGGCCGCGTCTGTCGAAGACGTGGCCCCAGAAACGGGGAAGAGACGGGCAGGATGAAACGAACCTGGTGGTCGTCTTTTCGCTGAAAACTTTGGCACGGCATGAATGACGGGACGCCGTTAAGAGTTCACATTGGCAATTCTGTGCGATTCGATTACTCGAAGGGGGACCTCGTAGTGAGCAAAGTGAAATATTTGTAGAAATAGTGGACATTTTGTACTTCGGTGTGCCGTTGAAAATGCTTTATCACTGCTGCTAAATATGTACACCTGAATATTTTATATTCGATTAGGAGGGCTTCTTTATGTTTTCTATGAGGTAACAGCACACGATTCTGCATATCGCCTTGTTAGATCGCATTATCGCAGCATGCGGCGCGCACAGATCCATCGAATCACACAGCGTCGTTAATACGATGGTACGATATGTAATTGTACAGACGTAGCCGTAATCATCTACGCCAAATCTTAAAATTGTGTCAAATTTTCTGAAACGATGCACCCCATGCAATTAACTACTCGCTGTTAAAAATATAAAGTCATGATAGTTCTATAGCGTCTACAATTAAGAATCTCAAACGATAACTCGTCTACGTTATCCTGAGGCGACAAAAATGATCGAGGACAAAGAAAATTCGCGACATTCGGTAATAAAAAGCAGCGTCGTCAATGCAAAGTCACAAAAATTTCCTATCGTTCGACGCCACTAAACCGTAAACTGTCACGTCGAAGCGATGGTGCGTCATTGTTCACCATCGTCGTGAAGGAATTTAATGGAGGCGGCGAAACGCAGTCTCCGGAGACCTGTCATCGCCCCTCTCGAAAAACACGAGAATCTGTGAGAGGAAAGAGCACGAGGTATTCACGGATGCTCGTAAAAATCTTGGACACTGTCACCGGCGAGATAACGAGCGCCTTGACCTTTCCAGAAATTTTTTGATTTATCACCGCGAGACTTAATGCGAGGAGACGGATCGAAGGATACCACCTCCGGCGCTCTCGATCTTTCTCCTCGTTTTCTTGCGACTTTCCTGTTCTTCTTTTTTGCTTTGAATACACGAAAGAGAAATTGGACGCGTTTCTGAGAAATTGGAGCAAATGAGGACGAATTTTTCTATTTACGATTCTCAAGATTCCGATTGCCACCAATTTGGCCTGATTGACGAGCGTTTGCTAATTTATTCGTGCAATGCGATCAATTCGTGAAATGAATTTTCTGTTTGTAATTCCAATTAGAGTAGCGTAGTTTGTAGTTGTGGTTCGTTAATAATTACAATTACATTTGTTTCGTGCAATCTGATCAATTCATGAATTGAATTTTTCTGAAAATTCCAAGTAATTTGATTCATTTAAGAAGAACGTAGCGTAGTTTGTATCAATTCGTTAATCGTTATAATTACATTTGTTCGTGCAACATGATCACTTCACGAATTGAACTCTTCTGAAGATTCTGGGTAATTAGATTCGTTTTAGAAGAATTATGATATTTGTCATATTCGTTACGATCATATTTGATCCTTATATTTCCCGTATTTTACAAAACAATGATAAAATTCCCTTCCTCGGATCTAGTCTCCAAAATCGTGCATCTTGTCATAAAATTCATATAGAACAAAGCCATGGCCAGTTGATTTAATTCGATTACATAAATCACTTGCATAACGTTAAAGTGACAACCTCACGCCAATTAAAAATCAGACCTGTCCCAGATCTTTCCGTTTTGAAGAAAATCTCACCGACTACGTTTTCCATACGACGTTTCCTCGTCTCTTATCTCGTTACAAAATTAAGACACTCTCGTAATTTACCGTTTTGCTACCGTGGTACAGAGCACGCGCGTTCGCGATAACGCACGTCGAAACTTTCTCTGGAACGCGAACGCGTCCTCCGTAGCCGTCTCGATATGCAAATCGCCGGCTGGAAACTTTCCGCGGAGCAAACGGGCACCTCTTACGCAAGCTGTCCGCTTTTACTGCTCTTAGATTGCCTCCATTTGCAAAAGCTTCGTTTTTTCCTGTCAGTGATTCGAGCGAGATACTTCTGTTGGATGACCGTGGACTCGTACGTGTATAATAGAATAAGCGATCCGAACGATAAATTTGATACAGATCGGAGGATATGAACTCTCCTTCGAACAACCGAAGTAACGCTATTAGTAGAATCTTGCAAGATAAAATTTATTAGCATCGATAGATAGAAAGAGATTGATAATGAAACAAACGAAATTTTATACATGTGAATCTTGCAAATTACGAATGATTTCAATCGCGCTATTTCCCATGAATTATAAAATTGTCAAATTGTAAAAAACGTATATAATTTTCTAGTTTCTGACTTCACTGGCATTATTGCTTGGTAAATTATTCCGCAAGAGATCCGCGATAAAAATGCCTGGTGAATCACCCACCGGTGGTGACATGCGGAGATATCGATGCACGTAGAGAGAATGTGTCATGCTCGCGAGCATCTATACAGATTGCGGTGTATGACCAAGAAGATAGAATATCCTGTACGAATCGTGACATTGATCATCGATTAACGATTGTTCCATATATCATTATATATTTTCGATATATTTCGATATTTTCGATAGTCAGAGGCGTCTCTTCTACATTTATTTCTATTCTCCTCGTGCGAATTCCTACTAGCTCACCGTTTCGAAAATCATTCTGAAATCGATCGGACAGTAAATCAACCGGTCGTTGTGCGGTAATGGAAAACGACGTAGACCTTTAACACGCGCACGCACACACATACACGCTTAGTGATAACTTAGAGTGCGTCGTTACCTACTCAATAAGAGCGGACAGTTAACACGGTTTTGCTCGTTCGAGAACAAATTCGACAGAACTATTCGTGAAACGACATTGCGTGATTTCGCGCCGTGGCGTTTCAAGCACATCCGTCGCATCGTCTACGCGGCTACCACGATGAAAAAGCAACGATCGACACGTGCAAACGTCCTAGGCGATTTCTACCTAGACCCGGCGTGGATCGCGCGAGAAAAAGTCGGAGAATTCCGCTCTCTTGCCTCGGGAACGAGCGATTCCCTTCGACGAGAATCCGCCGCTCGATCGCCGCTGCTTTTCAACGAACTCGTTTTTCTCCTGGCTACCACGACGAACAACGACGCGACGACCACGATGGAGGAACACGGTCAGGCGTGTCGTCTTGACCAGCACATACCTTCGTTCGAGAAAGGAAGACAGAAAAGGGCTGGAGGGAGAAAGTAGCCGAAGAAAGACGCCAAAGAGAGAGAAAAATACAAGGGGGAGATTCGCGTCGTATACTGGCCGGCTAACCTTCCAGGTGGCACTCATATACAAATTATGGTAATGACCGATCGATTCCCTCTTCGTCGCTCTTTGTCTCCCCTATTTTTGCTCCTCGATGGGCTCGCCACCAATGGGTCTCTTTGGACCTATAGACTGTTCGCGTCCAATTGCTCGTGACACGGATACCAGGCACCTTTATACCTTTGTTATTTTGATCCTTATTGTAACGCGATAGAAAGATCCGATGCGAGAGAAGCGTCTCTGCGAACACTTTCGTTAGATAGAAAGTTTAGGTGTATTTAGTGATCATTTCGTAGAATTGGCAGGATGAAGTATTCATTGAATGTCCAAAGTTTTAAATATTTTCGTTTGGTTCGTTGATGTATTTAATCGACCAGAACTGCTTTTAAAATGTTCTTTGTGTATCAGGTGCTACAAATTCGAGTAATTCGTACATTTTCGTAATTCGTTAAACCTCTTAATTCTCATGATAATCGGCCGACTAGGCGGTATATTCATTACGAAGTAGAATGATTCATCAGAAGCTGGTTACGAAATTATAACGAATGATAAACAAACGAAAATAAGAGTAAATAGTGCACGTGATACAAATAACAAATTATAATGTATTTCCGAATGGAATGCGAAGCGAAGTTTCCAAATATCCAAATGTTTGCGTATAATAGACGTAAACTTAAAATTGTAGATAAATATTTGCGACTAATTAAATAAGGTGAAACTGCAAGGATTAAAAAGCGATAAATCTCGCATACGTCTGTATTATATGCGATTGACCAATCGATAAAATAAAATACCACCGCATCAATATTTTTTGTCAACCATGAAAACTCTAAAAGTTCGTAAATATTCGAACGAAACTTCATATTTCACGTATATATATAATATGTATATTATATAGAAGATACGCGTATATATCATTTTGGAAAGAAGGAACGGAGACTCGGTGGTGAGCCGCAGGCTATCTTTGATATTTTAATCCGTTTCTCTCGAGTCTGGTACGTGGCGCGTTTCTTAAACGTGATACGACATCTAGACGTGCGGGCTGTCTGCCGCGCGAGGATTTCATATCACGCGCGGTTAAATGTTAAGCGTTACTTCGCGCGTGAAACAGTTCCGCGTGTGTTCCGACGAAAATCGAGATCTCGAGCCGCGACATTCACGAAACAACGTACGTACTTATTTGTCGACAAACTGATTCGGTCGTTTGCTCGTTCGAGCTGCTCGCGCTCGGCCTCATGAATATTTATCATCGCGAAATCCGCGTCGATTCGAGACGATAGGATTGATTAGAAATCGAGGATTTTTGGCCCGTTCTTGTCGGAGTATATTCGCTAGCGAGAAATGAAAAAGAAAGAATACGGTGGAAAGTGCGATGAACGCGTGTCTCAGCTTATTTTCTCGATTTTTCGCTTAAACGAGCCATCGAAATTTGCATAATTCGAGGAGAGAGAAACTTGAATTTCGCGTGCGATATTAAAAGCCTTGATTAAAGAGCAAAAGACAGAAAATGAAATTTTGTAATCTTTTAATATACGTACTTAAAGACTCACGTGATTGTTGAAACTGGATAATTAGGCTCTTTTAAGTCCTCTGAACAGGTTGCCGCTTCCAGATTTCCAATCCTGTGACACAGAAAATTATTATTTATCGTTATTTCGTCTTTATTAAACGGCGTAATCAAGTCATTAAAGAAAGGAAGAGAGCGAAATATACATTTTTATGTGCACGAGAGCGATTTAACTTTTGCTTAATTCGCCATAAAACGCTTCGCGTTTATTCTCGTGCTTCATATCGTCCACTTCCCCTTCCACTCTCCGCTACCTCCTTTCTACTTTCCTTTCCACTTTTCTTCCCCTATCTGTTATTTTCTTCTAGGTATAAATTTCTTACACTTATAGATATATAACGATGTCCTACTAAATATACACGAGAATCATTCGAACCTTTAATACAACCTAAATTTACATATATCCTTGCATTTCATATATCTCATTCCCGCCCTTCTCTCGTATTCTTCGCTCTTTTCTTCCCAGAAACATGGAAATTTGCATTACACACGTATGTTAAAATCTATTACCGTTTCCAACCAATATAATCCTGCGCGTTGGCAGCTTAATTTATCAATCAAAGGTCGATCGAATCGTAGCGTCATTCACTCCAACTGTTCGCGATCTATTGCACGAAACGCTTCTACATATCCAGCAATACACGATGGAATAAACTTTTGCAACGGAGACGATCGCATGGAAACGTTTCACCTGCGAACGTTCACTTCGATATCGAAGTGTCGATAGCGGCGGAAAGAGTCGCACGTGCTTCGATCGTTTCGCGGACTTATCGCGCGTTGCTGCGTATCGCACGCGCGGTCAACGAAAAGGTCAGCGGCGCGTTGATGCGCGGATGGCTAGTGTGAAATGGAAAAAACGTTGTACGCGGATAATTTCGAAAGGTTTCGCGGCGTAACCGCGGACAGGCGATAAAAATTCTTGATATACTGGCCGAGAGGCCTTTGGAGAACGCGTTTGAAACGATCGGTCACTCGAGAGATACTCTGATCGCCAGGCGCGTGGATGGCTCGTGGAATTGCTTGAAATGTCACTTAGCCGAGGATCGTTGAATTTAATTGATCTCTGTATCCTCGATTTGCCGCCGTATTATCGCGCGATAATGTCTGATATGAATTTTGTCTATCTATAAATAGGAAAAGCTCGTAGACACCTATCGTGAATATATTATGCGCGTTGTAAAAAATATTTTGAAATTTCGTTAGCGCCGTTATGAATGTATCGGTGGAATTTGAAACTACCCTATAAGAATGATACTTAGCGCAAATATATGTACATAGAGCGGTTAAATAAAATAAGATAATGCCCTGGATATTTAACTTTGGTAAGCAGCTGCCAGCGTGTCGTTGAATATATTAGAAAATGACAGTGATTGTATAAAGTGACTTGAAGTTTAAGCTACGTGTGCTATCAATTATACGGTCCAAATTGATTATAGCTCAGTCGTTGTAAGAAGGTGAAAAATCGGGAAACTGGCTTGCGTGAAGGTACACAAGAATTGTAACTAATAATTATGATCGACCAAACTGTTGCAACTAATAATCGACTCAGTGCACCAACTTTCTGAATAAATTGACATACGTCAAATTACCATAATGATCCAACACGAACGACATGACAGTCCAATTTAGGCAACTACTCCTCTATTTCCGCCGCCTTCGGAACTGCTTCTTTTTACAGAAATGTTAATTCAATTATAAACGCATTTTGATCGAGAAACACGATAATTTTCTTACGTTAATTACAGTGCGGATGGCACCTGACGCGACGCGTCATATTCCTGATATCAGAAAATAGATTAATTCGTTGAAAAACACGCGGAACGTTGCGGTGCACGCGGCCGATTAATCTGTCACGATAATTCTTCCATAGCCGGCCGTAAAATAAATAATTCTTGGCAAATGAGAAAGAAACGGACAAAACAAATTCTGCGCAGCACGCGATTGCAAATCATCGGATCGATTATCACGGTGCGTGCAACCGAACGACAAACAAGGGGCTTTCGTGCCGGCCAATGGTAGACGGTATCGCACTGTAATCTGTTCCACGTTGTCAATATTTAACAGAACCCCGCAGATTTATCTGCACGAACTGCCTTTCTTGACCACACGTTAAAACCATACGAAACGACACGATCGTACTTACTCTTTCCTTTTTTCACTTTTTCATAAAGTATATTTTTCCCCGCCATCGAACGAGAGAGAACAGTTCTGAAAGGATACACGTGGATGGATAAGGAGACGAGAGTCGCCAGTTATCAGATGACGGTGGACAAAAAGATGGCATGATGTAATGCAATTGGTAAGCAGATTGTATTGAGCGTACGCGCATATAGATTGATATGGCGATAAGGCGATCGTTGGTAGCGAGGAGAAGGCCATTAAAGAAACAAATAGCGAAGGGTGTGCTCGGAATGAAGGAAGAGGCGTGTAAAATAGGCCGAGACAGGTAAATCGTTCGAGAAAATAGATAACGTATCGCGAGAGGTGTTTGAACAACCTTTCCTTTCTCTGCACTTCATTTCTCTGTTTCTTCCTCTTGTATTTTTTTTCGATGGATTAATTACAGTGTTTCATAGTATCGAGTGTTCCTGCCACCTTTCGCTGCTTTAAGAAGGGAAATTCGTGGTTTACAGTTGAATTGCTTCGTTTACAGGTGAGTTTGCTTTTACTTCACTTCCCTTCCATTTCTTCTACCATTGGTTCTCTGTCGTTGCATTTCTTTTTCTTTTTTTTTTTTAGTTGGATCAATTATGGTTAGACCGCAACGTCTATGCAAATTTATATTTTAACGAACCGGATTAAGGAAGCAAAATATCAACAGAGATTTGCTTCATCCTCTGAATATCGTAACGGGTCTTTTACTTTAGATATTTCATACATTTTTGCATGTTCTGCGGCTGCACATTTTTGCATGTTCTGTGGCTGCACATTTTTGCATGTTCTGTGGCTGCACGTTCTTGCGCACTCGTGTTTCTTACAAATGCATAAATATCAAAGAAGGAGAACGCAGAACAGAGTAGAATTTCTCAATTTATAGTCTCCCGTTCTTCCTTCCTCTTATTTTTCCGTCCTCTTGTTTTTAATTAGATTAATTGCGTTATTTCGTAACGTCGAACAGCGCTATTAATTGGCTAATGACGAGGAGAGAATATTTGTTAGGTTATAAATCAATTCGTTCTTTTTTCTCAGTATTTATTAGGAAAGTAATAACGAATTTAGAGAAGCGTCCCGTTATATCGATCTTTACCGAGATCCTCCTCGTACATGTAATATCAGCCTTCGTAGATTGACGTTAAATAACGCGACGCTCCTCCTCATCCAGCTTTATTGCTCATCGACGGGATTTCACTGAAACTACTAATAGATACGGCACATCAATTTAATCGAACCGCTATACGGCTTCTATAATCTTCCCTTCAGAACCCAGCAATATTATCATGGGCTGCTTATAACCTAGAAATATTAAAAACAACCTATAATTTCAACAGAACGTAAATAAATGAAAGAAAACACAGAATACGGAATTCGTTGGCAATAAATACTGAATTGAATAAATACTTTCGTTGAATAAATACCATCGTTTCAGACATTGTCGATGATAGGGCGAAAATTTCGAAAGCTTTCCGTGAAATATCCCTTAAAATAATCAAAGATATGAAACGAATTAAAGACATTAAACTCCTTATTCTTTAAAATCGCACTGTGCTGCATCGTTTAGACAGAGCGTCTACATTAGTGACACTGAAGTAAAATCAAGAAGATTCGAAATAAGACGAAAATCGAGAATTAAAAAGCTATACACTGATAATACTATATGAGAAGCCTCGTTTTGGAAGAAAATCAAATTCATAAACTTGTCAAATGTACATGTATATTTAACTGTAATGATATACACGATTAAAAAGGTGTAGTTAAAATATCAGCAAAGAGAAGCTGAAGTTCAACGAAATTCCACAAAGACAAACTTTGGAATCTTCCCAAACGTCCAATATCATCTTCCTAAGGATCGTAAGATCTTGATAATTCTGCCGAAAATTACGCCGATTATTCTCTCTTAATAATCGTTTAGCTTCCCCGGGGTGAAATGAAATCACTTCGGATCGCGACAGACGCCAGGATGATCGCGCGTGCGCGGTCGATCGTCGCAGGATCGTTTAATTGGCTGAACGCAAACGAGCCAAGGCTCGTGCGTTCGCCGCCCTGATCGCATAACCGTCCGGGCACAATGATCGTTTTCCCCCGGGGACATTCTGCGTTTAATGTTCGGCGCGATCCGTGCCGTTCGTAGATCGTAAGCGAGCCGCAATGATCGTCGCCATTCCGCGAACAGATTCGCCTTAATGGCCCCGTGATCCGCTGGCATGCGATAATTAAGCCCGAGCGTTCGTCTCTGTCGCGCCTACCCGATACAACCGAAATAATTGTTCCATCGTTCGTTTGGCAAGGATGTGGACGTGAATCGATTAGACGGTGGAATGTGAAGGGAAAGAAGATTTGTTCGGCCGGATTTATCGTGGGTCATATCGCAAGCTGCTATTTTGTGTGACACTTGGTATTTAGTTCGGAGTAATATGTCTATCCTGGTAGGCTTTTAGCAGGGATTGATAGAGAACCTGCAACTTTTTAGGGTGACAGAAATATTATTTTAAGTAGCGGCTATATTATTTTGATATTTTAACTTGTAACACTATAATTGTAGATGGTAATTATTAGTATTTAAGTAGCGGATAGTTAGAGAAATATGCAAGGTATTTTTTATTTAGACGTCAGCTTCGTCTTTCAGCTGTAATGATTATTAATCGAATTTTCGTACGCAGATATTCGGGGAAATTTTTTAATGTTCCGATAGACTTTCTCTCGTCATCGTCGAACATCAATAGCCACTTTAATAACTTCATGTATCAACTCGATTTAATTTTAAAAGAACGAGTTTTATTCGAGGAAGTAAATCTATTTGGGAGAAATGCTTGCATGTAAATATACCAGATGTGCACGTACAAATGTAAATTGAAATTAAAGTCTAAAATATTTCGAGGATGCCATGTAAACGTACATATCATTCAGAGAACAGCGTGATTGTAGTAATTCATTTTAATACACGTTATACCACGAGTCTGATAAACTATCGACACTACAGATTGGTAAGTCTAATTTATTTCATGCGACTTCTCATATTTTTATCCACATTTTCGCGAGATACCGGGTAAGATAATCTCGACGTTTATGATACGAACACGCACAAAACTCGACTGCTCTATCGAAGAATAAAACCGAGCGAAAGCCTCGTTAACATTTCAATTACGCAATCCATTATATTCGACTTGTATCAAGCCAAAGCTCCTTAGACAAGCTCGACTTTTACAATGCACAGGAGTAGATAACATTCCACCGATATCAACGGTATAAACTTAATCCGGCATCCAACGAGCACGCAGCTTCCGTGCGTGGAAAACGCAGTGGCTGACGTCAATTTAATAAGCAGCGTCTAAAAGGCGATCGGCTGCCTTTGACAGATTTATTGCGGCGATCGATAAATTAGCATTGCCACGGTTTCGATCGCGCGAATCTATTTTCGATACGGTCCTAAATCACTTATACGAGGTAGCGGACGTTGAATAAGTCGATATCATCGTCGATACGTGGGTGAAATTTATCTCGTGTTCGGTCGACCGCCGCACTGGTACCAACTGGTTCACAGGAAAGTTCTCCTCTTTGCCTCGATAACGCGATAACAGGGAAGCCGGGGGTAAATGTAATTACGTAATATTTATATGCCATCGTTCTCGTACGAAGCACACAAGCAGCACGAAATATTTCGTGTATTACTATTAATTCCGGATGTTATGCTAGTCTTCTCGAGGCGATAAGACGGTCATGGGACCAGTTTGTCGTTGGTGAAAATACGTTGGTTTGACGATAAACTCGAACACCCGGCCAACACCGTGTCACAGGAAACACCGTAATAAAACCGACGGTATGCTTCGATAACGATTATTAATGAGCTCGACTAATTGTCGCGGTAAACGGATCGAAGGCGGTTCGATATGCTCCCTCGACCGTGCAGCGTTTATGGAATAAAATTAGATTTTACATGGTGGAGTTGTCGCCATGCTCTATGAGTTATAACCACCTATACGTAACTTTACTGGCGATAGGTAATTCACGGTAGACCCTCGTCTTTTAGTTTCCAGCGTTTTGATCGGCTACCTGGTGGCTTTAGGTTAGATGGAAGAGGTCAGTGATCCATTACTCTGATTTTATATCGGTTTTATCCTGAGGTAGCGAATTATCAGAGACCTAATCGTTCGCTGGTATGTAATATTTTGTCAGTATATAGTATGTGTTCAAAGCGTACGCGGTAGTCAAAATGTCACATAAATTACCGCTGAGAATTGCATCGCTTTCTACGCTTCGATATAAGCATCTCATAACGACTCGATCGCTTCTATATCGTTAGGTAGTACTTTTACCGAAGTTCAGCCTACGCAACACTACGGGGTTCTCTTTCCTGTATCGAAACCATGGAAATTATACTTGAGAATCGTTGAACGATAAAAGAAACCTGGAAAGGACACCATAAGAGGAATCTGAGAAACAGAATCTATATCTGTGAAACGTCTTACGCTCCAGCTTTCTCCAAATGAATGCAATCCAATACCCTATCCCTACAAAATTTTAATTTATATCTGCGACGCGTTACGCATCTCGTCTTTGTCATATGAAAATAAGAAACCTAAAGGACATATATCGTATGTAAATGTAGGGCCACGTAGATATCACCGAGTGATATTCTCAAAATGAAATGAAAATCTCGTATAATGAAACTACTGCGAAATAAGGTCTACTTCAGCAAAGATTAAGAAAACCTCGTATCAAGAAAACACCACACAACCTGTATCTTTCCATCAAAATAAGGAGCCTAAAGTGCAAGTATCGTACAACCAGCGTCACATAGAACTGGCGAAGAGGATGTTCAAATAAATTCACACCTCTTCGCGGCTAGCAGAGCCATTCCGCTAACTCGTCGCCGAGCTGAAAGAGGGTAATCGCGAGCAGTTACAGACTGGTTCCTGTCGCGAATCCCGCTGCAACGCGGGCAAACGCGATCGTCGATGGGTATCTCGGTCGTTCCATGCGAGCTGATTCGTTTTAATGTTCGCCACTCATCGATGGCCGCGTCCCATTAAAATCTGTGCGCGCGCTATCCCAGCCTAACTCTCCCGTTTGCCTTTTCCATGCTTCCTCCGTGCTCGAATCGTCGATTAAGCCCAAGGAAACCGAGTGTTTCGCGCTATTACGCGTCGCGTATACCGCGATTAACCTGAAACGCTGGTTTTACCCGATCCAGGTTCGATACTATTTCGATTTTACTGGCGTCGAAACGGCGCAGCGAAGTCACCGAGGATCGATTAATAAGCAACCGGTTGATTATGGGAATCGAACCGCGTGGGCGGATCCCAGGCAACGCGGAGCTCGTTTGCAACGTTTCGTTTTCAATTTATGTCGATATTCGAGCAGCCCGATGCCTCTGAGACGCTTTATGGTAGTGGAGATTCTGCGCCGTTTCCGATGGAAATCCATGGGAATGCTCGAGTTAGAACGGCGCGCTTGGGAATTCAAAGTTCCATCGGCCGATTCCATTCGATGTTATTGTAGCGAGAATTACCCTGCCTCTCTTCGTTTCGCTGTTCTTCGATCTGCCTGGAATTACCAGCGGCCGTATTACATGCAGAAGATTTGTATGCCAGTTTCACGACGAGCTGTGCGCATAGCCCCGCTCTGTTCAACAGGCAATTACTCCATCGATTATCGTACAACTTCTCACGAGCATGTTAACTAAAACTACCCGACATGGAAGACGAAACGAAACGATCAACCTAAATAAAATGCTTGACTTGCAGAAGTAATTACGTCCGTCGATCTGTGAGATACATTTTGACCAGGCTACGACAGGCAACTAGTTGCGTGGCAAGTAGAGAAAATGAATTATGAAACATGAATCTAATGTCTCGTTCGAATTGGTCACGTTACTAAGATTCACGTTAGAGCTTGAATAACCTGATTTCAAGTGCATGCATAATGCAGGAAGGAGATACGCGTTTGTGAAATTTAATGTTGATTACAGCATTAATTATATTGTTATATGTGTATATTCCATACGTACATTCTTTTGTTCGTTGTATTTATCTTAATTAATACTCATTCTATTATTATAATAATGATAACTGCTGTCCTTTCGAGTCAAACAAATGGCAAGTTTCATACTGTTAAAAAGATTTCAAGTTGCTCAAACTTACGTATTCTCTGTCGAAAATTCGGACCACTGTTTTCTCTTTGTACAAAAAAAATCACTGCCACGATAGAATATGCAGAAAATTGATGAAAATGCTAATTTATTCTCTGAATGCGATTAATTACAGTTACGAATGATTTATTCGAATAACAATAAAATTCGAATGCAGGTAAATTGGACAAAGCTTCACCGCAAGGCTCATCTCGATAAGTCCGACAACAA
This sequence comes from Bombus affinis, assembly GCF_024516045.1. Classification (NCBI taxonomy): domain Eukaryota; kingdom Metazoa; phylum Arthropoda; class Insecta; order Hymenoptera; family Apidae; genus Bombus; species Bombus affinis. The sequence goes on from NC_066354.1 coordinate 3,549,830, forward strand.
TCTTCGGTGAAACAATAAATAAAAGCACAAACAGAAACAACGCTTATCGTTTATCGACGCTCCAGCTACCGGTCGTTCTACGATTTTTCACGGACTCGTGTCCTCTTATCGACTGTTACATCTCGAATGCTGTATGTTCGAGCGTGTATCGCAGATAATTTCAAGTTTTTGCGCGGGACGACTTAGTGGGTGTCGGGCGTGGGGCAGAAGCAAAAAAAGGATCGATCGGTTTATCGTATCTGCGCGTTAGACGTCGCTCGTTCCGCGTGAAATGTTGCCACACCGGGTAACCGAATAGTCTCGTTTGATTTCAGGTGCCGGTAGTGAGAGCGGAAAACGCCGACCTCGCTCGTTTACTTCACGTATTTCGTACCGAACGTGAAATCTCGACACGTCGAGCAGATCGGTTCGATTGACCCGCGGAATGCACCTTACGAACCGAGTTGACGCGGGGAATGACAGAGTCGACGTGTGAAATTTAACATTTTTCCACAGGGTGATGCCTCGTGTTGGAAATTGATTCAGTCATTATCAAACAAAAATGTATTGGCAGCCATAAATGAGACACGAAGATAAGGAAAACTATTGCAGATTACTGGAAATACGCAAAGTTTAATAAAATCGTAAGATTGTTAAGAAGAATAGGCTGCGTACTTCTTTTGACGAGTCTAGATTTTCTCACGCGATCATAAAACTCTTTTGACGATCGTTTATTTCTTTAGCGATATGGAATACACATACATGTTATTTTATTAAAGATCGTAAGCATACAAAGAAGGAGTCAAATTTTAAAAGACGAAGAGTTTATTCATTGGTAAATAGTAAAGTAATTTCCTACTCGTAGCTTTCTATTACAAAATCGTTTCCTGAAACGTGTATGAACGCAATTACTTGTAAAAGAAAAATATCCGAGGAGAATTAGCGTTACTGTCCTAACAAATCGGTGCGCAAAGCTTTGGCTGTTCCAGTTGTAGACAGGATCCTCAGAAAAATCTGCTAAATAATTTTCGTTTTCCAATGGCTGGCTTCGAAAGTGTTCCGCTTTTCAGATTAATTTCTGCGGGGCATTCGGCCGGAAAACGACACGTCTCGCGAAAAATTGCGCAATTTCGCACGACCGTCCGTCGAAATTCGATCGGTGGTGCACGTTGCACAACACGATATAATTAATTCACGGTACATTTCTCTTGGATGATGTGGTTATTTTTGTCTTCCCGCTTCCATTTTTTTTTTTTTTTCTTTATTTTTGGTTTATTCTTTTTTCTTCTCAGTTAGTTCGACCATTTTGTACGTTGGACATACGTAGAAATTAAGAACGCAAATATGTATACGACATGGACTATTTAATGTATTAATGTTTTCCGGATTTTCGAGGCGAGTCCACGGAAGGTTTAGAAGAAGTTTTCCGCAATTAGCTTGCAAGAAACATTTTAATAGAAGTGGACAGATCTTTGCGAGCGTATTTAGTATCGGAATGGAACATGGTAATTAGAAAAGATTATGCAACGCAGCTCGGTATAAATTATTATAAGGGTACGTGACGATAACGTGCTAATATCAATTTCTATTGACAGGAAAAAGTTGTTTGGTTTTTCAGGAGGATTTAGAGATCTGTTCCTTGTACGAGTTTTATATAAGGATATATTAAAATATGTGTTCTATTACGTACGTTAATTTTATAATAAATAAGCGATAACGACAGTGATAATAGACATAATTTTATATGATGTATTTATTATGCTACGTTTCTTGTAACATTTTCAAAACATCTTAAGATCGATATAATAGATTGACATAGACAATGATATAGACAGTTGACAAGTTTCAAGCAGCTTTATCTCGCGTACGTAAATTAGTTTATCATTGTTTTAAATCTAGTGAGTGTCTAAAGTCTTGCTGATCGATATTTGACATCTTTCTTTATATCTCAAATTTATTTGCTTCCTTACATTTCCTGTGCTTCCGCTTCTTATAATTTGATCAGTTTTGTATTATTTAAATAGTATACATGTACATACATACGCTCAAAATATCAAATAACTAGACTAGGAAATTCAACAGAATTAAAAATAGAATCCACCCTTCAACCATTTCTTTTCTCAATCTCGTTTATCCAAGATTCCGGTGAAAACTTCATTTTATCTCGATCTGTCCCGAAAAGAAGAGACCGACTAAGCGCGGTCATTTAAATTCGAGCCACGTTCCAAACTGAACTTCCTCCCAACCCCGCGCCAGAAATTCGAACTCACGTCACTACGAAGACGCGCGCTAGTTTGGAAGAGAAAGAAATTATACGAGGAAGGACGCGAGGGTTCTCGATCAAAGCCAGCAGAGGAGGAATCAGATCAAAGGGGAGAAAATTAAATGACGTTAAAGCGAACGTACGATTATTGTACGAGCGTAAATAGCCGAGGCAGGCAAGCGAAATAATTTTCAAAAGCTAAAGAAAGAAAATTAAATAATTTTAAATGTCCAGAGGAAGAAAATTAATTGATCTTAAATGTCTAAGGGAAGCGAATTGAGTAATTTTAAATGTCTAAATAACGAAACAAAATAAGAAAAAGAGAGAGAGAGAGAATAAGAGGGGGAAGAAACTGGTGAGCAATAAAAGAGCATGGTTTGACATTACTGTCGCTGCGTACGCGAGGGGATACTCGTTTACTCGAGAATATCTGCGGTAGATCTCTCTTTCTCGCCGCGGTCCCTGGTCAGATACGATTGCCGGCCAGGCCCTTTTATTTACAACGACAATGACAAACGTAACGACAATTCACGGTTATACGCGGGCTGGCCGCGTCGCACGGACATAACGTGCGACGTCGTTTTTATGAAGCGCGGCAAGAATTCGAAAGGAGAGCCGATAAATCGTCCGAAGCGCTTCAACCGCGACGCGTGTAATCCCTGTTCCGTCTCTTGTGTGTTCGTTCGACTAAACCGCCCCGCCTTTCTACCTCGATCTCTTGCTCGCTCAACTCGTCGTGAAGAAGCTTCGCGGGAATCTTCGTAAAGCGTCACACGATTGTGTAAGTGGAAAGGTAATTCGAGCGAGAGAAAATACCCGATAGCGTCGTTCGATGCGATTTCCGATCAAGATTGCCGATGATTTCTATCGAGAGGAATTTCACGTTACTGGATTTCTAAACTCTTTCCAGATTGATATCGCGCACAGTATTTTTGCCGCCAACACCTGAAATTATTTTATGGTAATGTAACACATTATGACAAGTTATATGTAGCGTGGAACAGATACGATATACTCTTGGAAAATTCACAAGTTGCACAAATGTACTCGTTATAGAACAATGTGAGATGCTCAGGGAAAAGAATGGTATCCACTAGTCAGAAATTATTCAACGTGGAAAGCAATGGAAAAGTATATTAAGTTTAAAAAAAAAAAAACTTTCAGAATGTTATAAGATTATGAGAAGGACAAAGAGAAAGTGATATTTAAAGGCAATAAAGCGTTCGATTAAAGAAACGTATGATTAAAATTTATATTTGACGAGTTGGAAGAAAGCTGTCTAAAAAATTCTAAATTGAACGTTCTAATGCCCGGCGTACGTGTAGTTTCAGAGAATATTTAGTTAAGAATATTGTAAGAAGTTTTTTTTAATTGATTCCCTAATGGATCGTAATATATTCTAATAAGGCTTGACGATAGCGGTGTTTCGCGATACGTCTGACCAGTAACAGGCGCTTACTACTTACGACCGCTGAATCAACATCAAATAATTCGTCGCTAACGGGAAAACTACACGACCACTTTCGCCAAGCACGATCAGGAAATAAAACTTTAACGTGCTCGATATGCCGTCTATACTTTGGCATTTAATTTTCCTATCTTTATTCGATAGACACACGAACGCATCGTGGAACGATAAAAATAACCTATCGATCTGAATCTAAGCGTTAAGCGGCTGAGGTTTCATTAGACGTAACGATACCGTGGAAATGTCTCCGATGTAATTACCATGGCGAAATCGAACTTAAAACGAGTAGAATTTTATACGATAAGTCAACGATGTTAACTAATGCAGGAAGTGTCGTTGAGTTCGTTAACGAAACCTGATTGACATCGGTAGATTTATACGTAATTTACGAGGCGTCACTCGCCACTTTCTACCTACGAAATCCATTGGTTCAACCTTCGAATCGTTTAATTCAGGAAGAAGCAAAATTTGAGTACGTCAAAGAGCCTACCATTTCGTGTATAATTTAATCGATAGTAACAATGATTCTACATCACGATAAACAAGAGATACTGGAGAAGAACGATAAATAAAATTTGTTATTATTCGATAAAATTGTACTCTCTAGACACGTGTCTATATTCAAGGTTTTAGTCTTCGAATCGTACTAAAAATTCATGAATCAAGTCGACTGCGCGTGTAACTTATAAAGTGCTAAATACAACGATACGTGGAAATACTTTCTGTATTTCTGTATAATATTAAAAAATAATACGAGAATAACACCGTTCTTTGCTCTCCATTTGAAAAATTTCGCTCACAAAACAGAGACGAGAGTCGGCTAATAAATACAGTGTCACCGGATCATTAACGAAACTGGTTCGAACAGGTCAAGATTTTACTCGATCAACAGTACCTAACGCTCTTCACCGGTTTTTTTCACCTCGGCCTTCCGACTTCTCTTCGCCGCGCTGTTTCCCTTTTCTCTCCCGGGCCGGTCGGAAGAGCCCATGCCGGTGCTCTGGATCGGCAGCAGCCTCGTTATAGCTATGAGATCGGCTACGAGGACCGCATCTGTTATGGGCGTAAACGCGGATCGACAAGCATGGAAAAATGGTCGTCGAGCGACGAGCCGGTCGTGAAACTATCTCTTATTTGCGAACCGCGTGCACCACGGCTTCGTTAAAATAGCCTAGGTGCGCACAGCTCCGGCGAAGAGGTGAAACTCGAAGTCTAACGCGTTTCGAAGGCGTGGTGAAGAGACAGAGAGGGACATAGAACGACAAGAGGAGAGGAGAGGAGAGGAAAAAAGGCCGAAGCTCGCAAGAAGCGGAGATCCGCGTTTTCCACGCCCGAGGTTCTGCTGAAACGGGCGAATTCAATCATTACGGGCGTGCTCTGGGTGACATAGAGCCCCGATGAAAGCGTTTTCATTAAATTCGAACGGATTCGTAGGATGCCGCGACGTTCGCTCGCGTCAACTCCTCGCATTCTTCGATGGAAAGGTTCGATAGGCAGGGTAGACATTTAGGTTCTGTAATTAGCAGCAACGTTACACTGTGACATTCTTTTCTTTTCTTTTTTTCTTATCTGGATTTCTATCTTCAATTTTCTCGCGCGAACTCGTAACATTCTTCGGTGGAAAGGTTCGATTGATGGAACAGAGATTTAGGTTCCGTAGTTGGAGAAGGATGTCGCTCACTGTGATATCTTCTTTTTGGACTTTTGTCGTCAATCTTCTCAAATAGATACAGTTGGATTCTTAGCTTTTTAATCGATGATTGAACACTTTCGAAATTGGGTATCGCACAATTATCGAAATTGAGACTTTTGTATTGAGTCGAAATTGATGGCGTTCTTTCGAAAAATACGCTTAAACATTTCGCAGGTACTGTTAGTTTCGACAAAATTTCGAATGGCGTACGATACTCAGGAAAAATCAATATCCACGAAATTTTCGTTGATGTTCAACGTTGAACAAACACGAGTATTTTAATTGCTTTTAACCGATGAAACACAACTTCAAACCAAGATTAACGAAAACTGTTCAAATCGTCGCTATCTCTTTCGTCGTAAAACGCCCTAGAAGAAAGAGGATCCGCCCAGATTTCACACGCACTGGGTCTTTGACCGAACCGAGATGATCGAGATAGTTAGCGGTGACATTGCAGAGCGCGAAACTTTCGACTCGAGTTTCCATCGGGGAAAAAAGATCGGGGGTAATGGAGATCGTTGCTTTTCCACGCCCGAGGTTGTTCTGCTGAATTATTCGTAGCAGAAGACGAGAATCTACGTGTCTGATCTCTTAACTCGTTCCACCAGCAGTGCGCATACGGAAGGTCATACCAGTTCTATAGCGCCACTCGATTAGCGGATCGTTCCGATAAAATCTAACGTTCGCTCGGTTTTGCCGACACCGACGTGTTTCGTGGTATTTAATCATAGGCCAATATATAGTTAACGCCGATGGCGCCCAGCCACGTGTGTTACGCGTCTTTTTCTAACTCCTTTCACTCGTCCAGGCTGTTTCCTAAGATCCGATATTCCACTCTGCCGTCGTGCACAGCATCGAACATCGTGCTGCTACCTTCGAGAAAAATCCGATTGTCGGTGAAAGATCAGCTTTATGGAAATATTTCGTAGGTAAGCATTACATTTGCAATGATTATTCCAAAAAATAATATAGACCTTTGAGCGGTAACTTTCAATGGTGAAATAAAGTATAACGTAAACATATGTTTCGTAAAATTTTGAATATTTTACGAGTGCTTAGAAGAGAACTGTCTCTTGGTTAAGGGTATCGACCCTTTGCGTTCATGCAGACGAACCTTTACGTAATAACATGTCTCGTGATAAAACGTATCTTACGTTTTACTTCTCGCTTCCACGAGGCACGCGGATACTCCTAACAGAATCCAACTATATCCACGACTGTTTCAAAATCTAAAGGTACAGTCACTTCTTCAATCACCAAAAGATCCCTCGCTAAATCCCATTTCCAACAATCTACGGCACGAAACGCATTCACCGATCAGGGACAAACAACAACAACAGAAAATATCGGTCAGTCACACCGAGGAATGCTATCATCGTGAAACCAGAAACACAACGTGGCGATCCAGTGGCCGGTACCCGACGTCCTCGAAGCTCACCCCCGGAAGAGCCTAATGAAAGAATCACCCTTTCCTCCCTGCTGTATAAACTACCCCCACCTTGTCCTCCCTTCTCTCGCCTCCTTCCTCTTATTTCTCCGTCTTCCTGCTACCGTACGTATGGAAACTGAAGCTTGCCAGGTGGGGGGATAGGACGCAATCGCGACACGTTAAACGTCCCCGCAACAACCGGAGTCACGCACTTACGCACCTAGAGAAAGAGGTGGTAAGAGGCATATAGAACGAAGGAAGAGGGAGTCCTAGGTTTCTCACTGGTTGAAGAAGAAGGGAGAAAAGCGAGAGGGAACGAGACAGAAGTGGGAGAAGGAGAGAGACGCGTATACGCGAGTGAACGAAGACTACCAGTGGTGTACGGTCGGCACACGGGGGTAAAATCCGTAGACGCGTGTGTAGAATGTGTGCGTGCAGGTAGGACGCGTGTAAGAGCGTATACACGAGACCCGCTGGCTCGGGGACCGACGAGAGAGTGCCGCTATCAAACACGTATGGCGGCGATCGTCGTTCCGCTAGCAAGAAAGAGACAGAAGGATCAACGCGAAGTACGTGGTAGGGATAGAGGCGGGCCCCGGCACACGCAGCGCTGCCGTGTGTGAGCGCGCGCGCGCCACGCACACGCACACGCTGAACGTGTCTCTGTCGTGTGTACCGGGGGACACACGGGTAAAGCTCACACTTACCTGACAAGATGTAAGTTCAGAAACTGGAAGGTGCCACTTCTGCACAGTCCAATACAAGACACCGAACCGGAAAGTTCGTCCCGAAAATTAGTCGGTGCGCTGTGTACGCGATCGTACGCCGGTGTACGGCGGTCCTGAGTACGATTGGGAGGAAAAGGTCGTTGCGAGAGCAAAAGGTCGAGAAGGATCGAGCGGAGGAGTGCGAAAGACGGTGACCTTCCGGTGGAAGGTGAAGGTGGCGGTGGAGAATCGTTCGGTGGTAATTAGTTGGGGAAAATTACTTAAGATAGCAGGATACAGAGAGAAGGATAAGAAGCGGGAGGAAGAAGTACGCGAAGGCGTAGAAGGTAGTGAGGTGAGTCTCGCTTTGAGCGGAGAAGGGTGAAGAAACCTGGAGGTGGAAGAAGAAGAAGAGACAGAGGACGAAGGTGGTGGAGGTGAGGTGGTAGTGGTGGTGGTGGCGGTGGTGACGGTGGAGCCTTGTGGAGGAGGAGAAGAAGCTGGAGGATGAGAAAGACGCAGGAGGCGGCGGTGAAGGCGGAGGCACGATAACGAAATAAGCGGAGATACGTGAAAACGTATCGGGACACGGAGAAGTGACGGTGAAGAGAAGGAAGAAAACGCGACTCTCGTCCGATCTCGACGAACGGTGGACGAGGAAAAAGGGAAATACAGGGAAATATATACACCGATCTGTGTTTTCGTTCTCTTCGTTATTCGAAGAAGAGAGGCGCGTATCGTGCGTGCGCCTCAGACCGCGGGAAACGCGTTGTCGTCCGCTTCTCGATCCGATCGACGCTGCACCGGGGCAGGCCCGCGATACTCTTCCGATACGCGCTCTCGATAATCGCGTCCCGTAAACTCTTTGCCCGCCGCGATATTCATCGAGCGTCGATCACAAACGTCACCGGTGATCTCGTTTATCGATCGTGCATCGACAAGTTTACGATGGTGTTTCGCCGTATAAACGCGCGGTCTACGCCGAGGACGATGATGAAGACAACGAAAACGATGATCGTCGAGAGGCATCGTATACGTATTGGATGATTATCATATTAATGAATGCGCATCGCTGCGACTCGACCAGCCAGTTCGCGAGATAGGCTGACGAAGGTGGAGCTTGGTGAGAGCCACGAGCTCGAAAACCCGTGCTCGATTTCATTCGCGGTGGAACGCGATCGATGGTCGATCGACGAATGCACCGATTTCCCGGTGACGCTTTTTCGTCGCGAGTTCAAACTGTGTGAAAATACCTTGACCCGTACTTTAAGATACGAGGTGTTCGTGGAAAGTGTCGTTCGAAGAGGAACAAAAGTGACGGAACGTATACATGGAAATAAATCCGTGCTGTATCTACCATCAAAAACTTGGGAAACGAAAGACGGCAAAGTGTACGTGTGTGTAAATTATAGCTGTCGTTCGTTTGAAAACTGCGAGAGGAATTGTTCGAACATTCCACGTGTCCAAGGAGTATGTTTTACCCAGGATAAACGATCTCGAGGCGAATGTCGTCGGATCGGTAGCTATCACATCGGTCGCTGACATTGGATTCGTCCGGAACAAGGTAGCCGTGAGTTTTATTCTTTGACCTTAATCGGATCGCGATTTTTTGGAATAGTTGCAACTATCGTTGAAAGCCACCGATAGCCTACTGAGTGGAGACTTTGCCGCTCGATACGCAAGACATGTCGGAAGTTGACCGTTACCCCGCGAAGACCGACGTTACTTCTTTTTACGCGCAAACGATTTTGGCGCGAGTGCCGCGAGTCCTTAATGGTATCGCGTTTCCAACTGGCCTTGGAGGCTCGTCATCGTGAGATTTCGTGTTCCTCACCGAACGACTGTTTCTCGTTGTCGTCGCCGTTGTCGTCGTTGTGTTCTCCTCGTCACGGTGTTTTCAACCGTGCGACGTTGTCAGCCTCGCGAACCCGTGTTCTCCCCCGATATCCCGTCGAAACTTTCAGAAAACTTTGTTTTTCGTTTTACGGTCCCTACCGAGCATACCAGGCCGTTCAGTTCGACCAGTGTTTTCTGTTTTCAAATGTGATCGCATCGACGTACCTTGTTTTTCACTTCGATGAAAAACGCTAAGAGTGACATCGAGTCTCGTGCAGAAATAAAGGCAAGTCGTTCGCATCGAACGAAGTTGGATTTCTATGTGGTAGTTTCGAAGAAAATTAGACTTATACTATGGATGTGCATTCGTTTATGGAAAGTTGAAAAGTGTACAAATATTCAGAATGCGAATAATATACGAAAAAGTATAAAATATATAAACTATTTGTTATAATATTTAATTGGTGAATCGTGTATCCAGTTAGATTCCATTTTTCATAATACTGTGAAGTTGCATAGACATCCGCAGTCCACGTGAAATCTCGATGGGAAAGATACTATTGCCTTAAAAAACCATATGGCGTTGATTAAAATATAAAATATTGGATTTATGCAAAAGGCAATTTTCTTCCGATCGTCAGAATATTTGACGAATCGTTAAGTATTTGAACTTGTCTCTTCGCAGAATCTAGCGATTTGAAAGATGCTCCCTTTCTTGAAATTCTCCTTCAATGTTCATGTATTATTGATTAACACTCGAATGCTTAGAAACGCGTTGTCGCTCGTCTCTAGGACTGTTCAGTATTTTTACCGTGTTTCGCTGTCACGCGTGAAACGCTTTCCCACGATAAAGAGTTCGAAGACGCAGGGTAGCGGAAAATTGAAATTCATTCTGATAAAAGTTATCGATAGCACTCGTGACACATCGTGAACGTTTTTGACTTCCGCCTCGTATGCATCGAATTAGCCTCGATTTGCGATACCGTCACTGTACGCTGCACGCGATTCTTCCATTATCCAAATTTCATTTTCTAAGATAACAGAGATATGCTATAAGGCAAACGAGTCACAAAACATTTTATAGAAGGAAATTTCAGTGAAAAAAGTATTCATCAACACAAGTGGTGAAAATTTCAAAAACACACTGACATGAGTATATTATATGTATAATTCACTAGACACTTGCTAATTTCAATTAATATAATCAAGACAGGTAGGCGATATTTTACAAGCACACTCACATACATGTAATTCAGAGAAATACATGCATACAATTACAGATACACTATAGTTTAAGCCATCGTATAACTCGACTTCCAAACTTGTCTTGTCTAAGAGAGCCTAATTAATATTTGGTTGTCCGGAAAGTGTCTTTCTTTTACAGACACGTCTTTTACAGCAACGCATCTTTATACAAACATGAAACCTAATCTGTCGAACGTTGTGATTTTTAATTTGATAGAACATAATGGATCATACGTAATTCGATAAAATAATATAAAACGGAAAATGTTGTGCATCCATCATTTCCTTATAAAACGAAAGAAAGTTTTCGGACGACCTAATACATCATCCTCCAACTGCAACAAATTTATCATCTAAATTTCTTAATCTTGAGCCGAGCGTTCAGTAACCTACGAGCAGGAATTTTTCTCTGTCCAGAATAACTCTTATTTAGCCTTATTTTATTCGATGTGTTATAACACACGCGATACCTGGTTGAAAGGCGAGTCGAAAAACTAGAGAGCACACATATAGATACCTCTGACTCTGTTCGCAACGATGACCCTTTGCTAGTGCCCAGCTTATGCGGAGTCTACACAAAACGGAAAGCCGAAATGGGGTCTGAATTTCCCATGGGTACCGCCTAATTATGTCCATGGGACACTCGTTCCATTATGGTATACGCATTGAGCATTTGCTAGTTACCCTTTTATGCTAAGTGAGAGCAGAGCCAGTGGATGACCCTTGGAATGGGTGACCGCTTGTGGACGGTCTGGCCTGCCGGACACTTTCCTGACCATCCCTGTGTACCCACGAAGACCCGCAGGTTCCTTGCATTATAGGGTGTCTTCTAAATATACGTAACACGTCGTCGCACCTGGGCCTTTGCTGTACAATAAATAACTTGTCATTTAATAATATCAGTAAAAGAGCAAATATAAATAAACGGCGAATGTCGATACGTTTACGAATAGCTTGAATATACAAGATATTTGTATTATTAGCAAACTTATTTCTATGTTATTAATATGTAATTATGTAAGTATAACAATTCAAGTGATGATATTAGTGAGATAATATTAACAAGATGGTTGTACGATTAATGCTCGATGTAAGATACTACGTGTTAATCAGTGGAAAATTATTGGTTTCTTGAGAATATAAAAGCTACCACGTGAATCATTTCTTTGCTTCATTAAAGAAGTTTCCACGCTTTTTCTGTTTGATATGAATCGGAAAGTAGTGGCCTCAGGATTTCCTTGTATTTATTGAATTTATTAACATATTACGTGTCATGAGATATATCTCGTGTTTTTTATTCAGTCACAAAAAGTTATTTACGAGTCATCTCAAATCTTACCCTGTCTTAAACTATACAAACAGCGATAATTTTATTACAAGTCGTAGTCGAATATAACACGCTAATTACTTAGATCCAAGTATTTTAAGATTTCGCTTTACTTAGCACCATCTATGTATACGAGAATGTCCTACCGCGAAAATCAAATGTAGATACCTGACAGAAGAAACGTTTCATTAGAAAGCTGGGATGCGTGCACTTTATAACGAACCATAAAGCAACATTCTTGCACAAACCTACGTCAGAGACTTGAACGATCGATAATGAGCCACCCTGTATGCAGCGAAACGCGCGTTCCCGCGAACGTCCGTTGAAGCTCCTTGACGACAGTTGGAAAAAATTCAACCAAAAAGGTTAAAGGAAAAATGCACGAGCGAAATAATACGTGATTCCAGTGCGGGGACACGTACGTCGATCGAGTTTTGCTGCGAGAGGTCCCGGCGGCGGACGATCTCGCAAGCGGCCACCGTTTAATCGACAATTAGTCTGGAAAGGGCGATCAACGGCGTCACGAGAGCCGCGGGATAATCGCTGCCCCGGAGGACGCGAGCCGCTTCTCGTGATCCTCGTGCACGCTTAATGGAGCTATAAAGCCGTATTAAGATTAACTGTTCCTCGCAGGCCAGTGCTCCAATTGCGTAACGGAATAGGAGAGGAATTAGAGTTGGCCGCGCGTTACTCTAACGCTGCGTTGTCGGTTCGAGCGATAACGCGATCCAACGATCCATTTTACGAGATCAATCGACGAGATCGTGACAGGGGTTGATTAGAGTTCGTGTTGTAGCATGTCTGCACGACAGGTTGCGCGGATTTTATCCGAAGATATTTCACGTGGAAAATAGGCAAAGATCGGAGTAGACGTAGTAGATAGAGGGGATTAAGTAGTAGACCGTGTGTGCTAAGTAGGTAGCGGTGTTGTAGACTTTTTTTCGTTAAGCTGTTATTCATTGTTGGCATATTTTATCGTTGAGACGATGACGACGACGATAGTAATGTCTTTATTGCGTTTTGTTAGTGTGCAAACAATCGAACGATATGTAGCGAGTTTCTATCGAACTGAAGCACATGCTGTTGAATCGAAGTATTGTCAAGAGTGTTCGAGAATAAGCGACTTCTTTGGAAGGCGCACAAGTTACGCTATGATATCCTTTGCTGTGTTGGATCGTACGATTAATTCTCTTCCGCGATGAGACCTTGATTCAATTGTATTGTTAATATAAAACGCTTGGACTTTTCGTTCACGAGGCTTTGATCCATAGTACCTTCTATTAATTGTACAAATTTTTTAAAGCAGTAATTTAGTACTTTATTTAAAATATTATCTGAGAAATACGCCATGCCTGAACCACTTTTTTCGGAAATAAAGCTTGTTCAAACTTATTATTATTTGATCAAAAATCTTCGTTTTAAAACAGGTTATGGTCAGCAAAAATACTTGTCTGTATTAAGATGGTGCATGTTTATTACGCAACAGCTAAATAATCTTAATAGAAAAATTCTCTAGAATCGTTATTTAAATAGAACCACCCTCCCCTGACATGCAATAACCAATGCGTAAACATCCAACAGTAGCTAAAATTTCACAAGCTATTAGTACTTCCTACATACACGCAGTAAACTCACGATTTCCTGAATTTAATCTCCTGCGATGGGAAAAGCTATTAGATCCTCGGGGATCGCCTAGAAAACCGGGCGTATAAATTGAAACGTCGCGAGTAAGGTAGAAATGAGAAGACAGAAAAGCGTTCGAGCTTCCGATAATCGGGCCTGAAGCCGGTATCAGCTGCTGGTAATCGGCTCGGAAATCACATTATCACGATACCCGTGCACCGCGTAAGCAACTCTGTGAAAAGAGAAAATCCAAGGAGCAACGCGGCGGGAGGATGGCAAATGATACTTTCACGGTACATTTATCAGCAAGAACTGGCAACGATAATAACCCAATAGGCAGATGTTATAAATTGTATTACCGTATGCTTCTTTATAGCGTGCTAATTAACCGCGTTCACTACCGGACGGAACGCTGTTGAAATATGACAATGCTCGCGCCCGCAGTGGAAGCTGCGCAAAAAGGAACCCCGTGAAAACCGACAAACCAGTTTCTGCTTTATCCGAAGAACTTGGTGCATGCGTTAAAATAAAGAAAAAAGAAGAAAGAGGAAAAAACGAGGAAAAACAGAAAAAAAAAGATAAATGGAAAGAAATGGAATACGTCGGTCACGTTCATTCGGTAACGAGTTAAACGTTTCGCCGATTCTGTGGAATCGCGTGACGATTCGTCCACACGTGTGTACAGGATGTTGCGGTGATCCTGTTCGTGTGAGATATCTTCATTATTTTAAATAACGAGGCAGAATATCAAATATAAAAAGAATCGAGAAAAACATATGGCGACAATGGGACGCAGGTGAAAAGAAAATCTGTAAGCCGATTTTATCTTTTAAGATAGATACTGCGTAAGCTCTTGGATAAGCGTATTTTAGTATTTCTATACTTTCAAACGCTTATTCCAGCTGGCTTAGAATTTGCAGTTTCCCTGTACACGGAAAATTTACTTCGTCCTCGAGGAAGGAAATTTTCTTCCCTGTAAATTCACGATACTTTGATCTGAATACTTTGATCCCGACAGATAAACGTAGGTTACCTATTCGCAAGAAAAATGTTATATTTCGTTATGAATACGCTTGTGAATTTTTCTATCGCTGTGCTATTTAAAACATCAAAATTAACCCATTAGAAAATCACTAAGAACGTTATATCAAATATGAAGCGTTAGAAAAACCATTGTTGTCATACTACTATTACTACTACTACTACTACTACTACTACTGCCCTTTTCTCGATCCTAAAAGTTTCACAAATAATATTCTCACCTATTATTTGAAGTAATGAGTTTGTTGTGACAAGCTGTGTATGCGATACTGGGCGAAAATGATCGCAGTTGGACGAAGAGAATCGAAGTGGTCCGCAGAAACGTTTCTGTGGATCACGCGAAAGCATAATAAGAAGGGATTAACGGATATTCGTGTTTAAGTTGTCAGGGCTCTCGTTCCCGCAAGTAATACGATGTAGCAACGACAAAGGATCGGTTGAATTAACCCCTGGGATCCATCCGCCTCACGCGATACGTCACCTTCGGGAGAAACGATTTGTTTCGGATCTACATTGCGAATCAACGTAAATAAACAAAGAGAAACGTGCTCCGCGTGACGTTCTCTCGTATTAATGTTGTTTGTTGCCTCGTTAAAGGTATTTTACGTTGAACGTAGTACCGTGCTGGAACTGGTAATCTCTTAATCAATGCTACTTATATTAAACTACTAGATTATTCTTCTAGATACTAGATAGCAAAACATTGCATTACGTGTTATAAAATATGGACAAGTTCTACGTCCATTCCTTGGATATAATCAGTGATATAACGAAGAATGTATTTAATTGTTTAATTATTTCTTTGTAAATGACAAACATATCGTTTACCGATAATCCGTCAAAATCGCTGTGTTTTTATACTTAATACAGATTGGTTGTTATACTCGTGATATTATAATTCTCCTGCAGACAAGCTAGGTCATTTATGTCCACGTCTAATTTTGCAGCATTCTAAGCTTCCAAGAAATCTAACAAAATTCCAACGTACCAAACGTCTCTGTTACTTCGTACGACCGTTCGTTAAGTCAAATACTTCGAATATTTTTCAACATACAGATAAGAATTCCTTTCAAAGAAACCATCGATAACCCACTTATATTACAAAGAATTAAAATAAAAGACAACACGAGTTTCAACAGCGTTTCACAGTGCAGACCACCGTAGAGTTCCGTACTCTTTACAACGCGTTAAGAAATTAGAGGGATTTGGACAAGGGCGTGCGTTTGATTTCGATATGCAAATTAACGCGTGGTCTCTCGCGGCGGCGTTAAATTGGACTCACGCCTCTTTCTCCTCTTCCTCTTCACCGGCACTTCCTTTCTCTCTATTCCGCCGTGAGACAGTCGCCAATTTCATTTGCGCTAATAACACGATCGTTAACCCAGTGAGAGTAAGCCACGGGGTGTGCGCCGCGTTTCCTTCGGCCGGCTGTTCACGCCGCCACAATGCCAATAATGGCGTTTCCGGTGAATGGCAGCGAAGGGGGTAAAAGAGCCGCGAGGTAAAAGCACTCCCGTCGGGTATTGTCACGCCATTCGCTACTTACCGAGACCATTTCTTTTCACCGTCGTGTCTTCGTCGCTCTATGAATATTTTGCTTCCTCGCCTCGAACGACGTCCTTTGGTAACAATGTTTCCGTTGCGAATCTTCTATTTCCTTGTGCGAAATGTTGGCGAGAGATTATGGTACAATAGCGTTACGAAATCGGCTAACGAAGCGCTGATTGTTCGTATCGTATCACATTGAATCTCTTCCAAGCTCGAGAAAGCGAGTCGAGATTGCACTCTCTCGCAGGTGAAGTTGAATTTAAAAATTTATACAATCTCGCGTTTGCAGAAAGATGTCCAGTTCTGACGTTAGAGCGTTCTTGACGTACGTGTAGTTTCCCTGATTCGATTACCCTTTGCAGCCTCTTTCAGTTTCGTCGATTTCATTCAGGTTTGGATTTCTTTATTTCCTTATTTTAATTATTTTCCTTTTTATTTTTATTTTATTTATTCTCTTAATTTTTTCCTCTATTTCAAGCCGATATAATTTGAATATTCTTATATCGTCGATGTTCGTGTCGTTTCTGCGATTCAACTATTTCTCTCCGTCTTTTAGTTCCATCGATTTTACTTCGCTTTTGATCTTTCTCTTCTACTTCGAGTCGATATAATCTGAATGCTTTAACGAAACATGTAGATGCGTTTTTTTACTTCGTGAAGGATAAGTTTAATATGTTTCCTCAAAGATACTTGGAAGTATCTTGTCGAATGGAAGAGTGTGGTGTTCGAGTTAACCGCAGGCGCGGTTTTTCTGCCATTCTAAAAATACGCTAGAGCATGCTTAATCCGAGGCACTACTCGACTCGACGAGAACACCCGTAGGCGTATTGTCCTCCAGTTCTCACCAACGCGACTGCCTCGAGCCAACTTAATTTCCTCTGTTATCCTAATGAACAGGTAGAGCACCGTCTGTCAACACCTTTTACTTTTTTCCTCGAAATTAAACGTACTTGTCTGGATGGCAGATAAAAACAAATGATTATATGTTTGGGAATATCTCGGGTTAACGCGAAATATCCGCAAAGGTTGCAACAGTGGCAATGAAATTTATGTTTTTGCATTGGCATCGAAGTAAGAAATTTTCGCTACCGATATTACAACTACTTTTGTATCTGTGATATAATACAAGAACAGCTTTATCTTACGTTCGTCTGTTTGATCAATTATTAAAATAATAATACAGTCGTAAAAAGTTTTTACAAGTCTTCAAATAGTTTCACGAGCCACTGTACTTGATCTCATGATTAGTTTCCAACAGATAGAGAACGAAGATCAACAAACGACGTCCGACGAACGCTCGCATGAATCCAAACGATAATATTAACGCAATTTACTGCGTTTGTTAGTACGACGACGCAATGAGGCAAAAAACAGGCCAAGTAATTAGTGTAACACTATCGTAACCGGATGTCCAAGCGTTTTTTGCCCTCACTACCACAAGCTGATCCATCTTTTTGCCCGTGTCGTTCTGCAGTTTTTCGTATTGGTTCTTGACTGAGAGGTCTCGTGTCTGTCGTGATTTCGCCGATGATATAGTAATGGTAACACGTCGAAACGCTTGCACGCGATAAAGTAATGAATGGAGGAAAAGGGAAAATAGAAACTTGCAATGTCGTATCGTCGATTTGTTTATGAATTAGAGATAAACGTTATCTTAAACTCTTAATTTGAAATTCAATTTTTCTAGGAACTGGTTGCAAAATTTCATATCATAGAAAATTATTGATTCCCCATTTAGTGAATATTTTATAATCGATAAATATTTTAACGATTCATCTGACAGAGATATCGAACTTTTATCGAAATCGTTTCTTCTTCGAATTTGTTCGTATAGATATGTCGAAACCGATGATTTCTGAAATAGAGGAACAGATTTCTATTTATGTATTCCTCTAAAGAACCGAAACATCATCGCTTGGAATTTTTGTAGAACTCTTGCGTTAAAATTGACTTTGTATTCGTAAGAACGTATTAAAGCTAATCCCGTCGCTACTCGAAACGAGCCAACGAAGAAAAGCCTTTCACGAAAGAAGATGAAAAAGTAATCTGTGTGGTGTTGTATCTTTGGGTATCCGCGTCTCGGTTTACCTGTCGCGAAGATTCCCACCGTCGACGTGTGGTTATCACCTCGACGAAGAAGAAAAACGCCAACAAGAGAAAGGGCTGAACGAAGGATAAATCCATGCCGAGGATGGGACCGTTAGACGAGTCACAGAGAACACGTTTGGTTCGACGAACAACAAAAATTCCTATCTGCCTTTTTCATACATTTTTTCCAACTTTTTTTTTCTTCGTAATTTTTCTCCTCTGTTCCTCGTCCGGCTGTTTCATTTGCCGCGCCAAACGAAAAATCGCCTTAACAACGAACAATTTGTCCGAAGAAATTCCTCAAACGAAGAAGAAGAATTCGCGACATGTACCTTGCTCATGTGGGAAAGCTTCGCGAGCTATTGACGCTACTAAATGACGCTTTTCATTTCTGCACGCTCAGCCGTGCTCGAAAAATGAAGGAACTTTCCGCCAGGATCACACGAACGGATCCTTTCGTTTATAGCTTCGATGAAATCCCAACGTCTTCCTCGATTACGAATAATTTTGCGTCTTTTAATGCAGAAATTAATCCTTCACTATATTCTTATCTTCGATCATCGAGATACACAGATTCTCCATTTCGATCGAATGCATCCGATATACAGGATACGCTTGATGGACATACAGTAAGGTAGGATTATTATAGTGACCGGCGCTTCGATATTCTAAAATTCTGAATTATGATAATTACAGCGGAGAATTTTAATATTACTTGGACGAACGTTTCCCCTTCTGACGAGTAGAGAAGTTATAACACACACTTTCTCATAAAAAGTTATAATCGTCGAGCTGTCAACGTGCGCAATATATTTCACCATTTACCACGCCACTAATAGCGTCGAATAATCAAATGGTCTATCCTCGGATATGAACTGTTAAAATCTTGTTGGCGGTCGAACTGGCCGAGTTACAACACAAAATATACTTAGCCTGACTGGCGTAACCTAACCTCGCTTTACGCTAACATTTAAATTTACTCGGGCAGAACGTCCCTAACTCTAAAAAGAGACCGAAACCTCCGGTGGTTCGTTAGCATAATGAAAGCGTTCCCGTAGAAATTAATTGGATCAGAGTAGCCGGCAGGTGGAAAAACGATGAAATCGGGACGGGTTAATCGAGGATAATGCTCGGTGTCTTTGAACGGTAACAGCCGCCGGTCGAAGAGGACAGGATCGAAGAGCCGGCGTAGCCGATCGTGACAATAAATTATTTTAGCCGGATGATAAGTGTGCCGAACGTTAACAAGCGGGATAACGCGGGACGAAGAAGGCTGGATAACGCGTATCAGATCGGTTCCCGTGGCGGGAAGCGGAAGAGACGAGAACCGAAAGATCGAAGATGAGGAACGCTCGATAATCGCAGCACGGTCGAAAGAAGGGTAGAGGCCGAGAGGTAGAAAGGAGACGTGGAACCCGCGGCGGACAAGAGAACCGTTAACCGGTCTGTACGCACCGCCAGATATACTGCAAATTGATATTTTTTCGCCGCGGTATCGAAAGAGAACGAAAGAGGAGGTCGGCGTTAACGAGGAATGATTTGTCGAGCGACGGAAGCTCGCCTCGGGCTAAGGCGGTTCGAGATCTTCAACGGTCCGCGGACCATCTTCCGCTCTGAATCACTGATCGAAAGCTCCCAATGGCTCTCGAGCGTTCTGGAAATCGTCTACCGTATCTGGTGTTTATGACACGCTATGCCCGAAAGAAGTTTGATCGTTGCGATACCGATCGTATCTTTAAAAAGGATAGGACTTTCTTTAGGCTCGATCTTTCACAGCGGGGAAATTTTCAGTGGCTTCTTTTTGCAAGCTGGTTTTATCAATCCGTATCGATTTGCTGGAATAAAATATCGACGAAGAGACGGAGAGGAAATCTGATAGAAGTCGATGCCTTCGGGTAGCATAGCTGAGAAACGGATATAGTTCTTTTTTTTTTCTTCTTCGTTGTGAAACGCGCATTACGACAAGAAACGTGACGATGTCAGGACGGATATGCCAAATTGATAACGTAGGAATTCTCTTCGTGCAGAATTAACGATCCCCGTTTGGTATTATCGAAGTGGTCACCACTTCTAAGAAAACTCTACATCTGGTCTTTTTAGTTTTCTCAAGCACTGAAGCCATCGACAGCGTATAGACAATAGACTGAGACGAAGGCAGACCATAGACAGTAGACAGGCAACCATGGCTTCGGGGCTTTCAGTTATAGGGTAACACTGCTAGCGTGCGGATCGAGACCAGCTCAAATTATATTCCTACTTGTACCTACACTTCTGTATTAAAATATATTTTCTACTTTACACTTTATCCGCGCGTTCCTCTGTTTATACATCTAATAACCTCAACAGGTATACCAGACAATCGACTATCCTAACCCTGTTCGTAGAAAATTCATGCAAACATTTGACGAATAACATTGAAAATATTCAAAGTAAAATACCTGGGTAAAAATTCCATTTCTTAATTACGTCCGAAAAAAGATAAATTCGTATAAAAATCCTTCCAATTCTAATTTATTACGCTCGGCTTGGACTAAAAACTAGCGCAGAAATCGCGCCCCATCCTTAGCGGTCACCCTCACGACTCACAGATCCGCCGGGAGGAACGAACCCAAGCGAAAAGGAGAGGAACGCTGCTCGCACACGCGATGATGTATCGGCCGTGGAATCGAGCTAATGGAAGGTCGCCATAGGGAGATTAGTTAACGGGCCACGGTTGTGTATTCGGGATCATAATGCTTCGCTGACTTCGAACTGGTTTTTGATATCCGAAGCCGGCTTCGGGCAACGTAGGAACGCGCGTATGAACAAGAAAATCCAGAGCACTTACACGCTAGAGGAATATTCGTGGTGTTTCGACGTGCTCGTTTGGTCCATGTGGCCCGTTTATTGGCCAGTCTGAATCGAATTATACAAGCCGCTCGACTGAGTAAGACACGTTGCGCAGAAACAAACGTTACCGAGCGTGTCTCTCGGCTCGGACGCTGGTGATTTCGATGCGTGCATAGGCGAGCTCGTTCGATTTCGCGTTCGAAACCTTGTTTGCGCGTGGAATGACGTAAGATTTATTGAATGGTCTGCTGGTTCTTTGAAAGGTACGTACGTTCCTTCAACGTGATTTTTGTTCGAAGAAACGAGAGACTTGAATCGTGTTAACTCTTTCTGGCCAGATGTTGTGCATAAGCGACATTCTATTTGAATAAATTATTAACTAACTAAACGATAAATATCCATAGCTTAACAGATACCTACCAATTTGAAAAGGAAGTAGGTATCATGATACGTCTCTTCAACGAGTTATTAACTGGCTAAATGCGGGTATATTTTCTCGGCGCTAATATCAGTGCGTGATGTCTTCTTTGCAGAAACTTCGGAGAAAATGTATTTTCTTCGCTAACGATCGAAGAGAACGAAATATTTGCTATGGTGGCTCGATCCTGCACGGCTAAACAACGTTTAAGAAAGAAGAACAAACTTGTCGTTCTAAAGCGTGTATCACGTTCGTGTTAGAGGAATCTGTTAATCACATTTTTACGTGAAAGTTGATGTTTCATAAGTAGATTCAGAATACCTTCATCTCGCTACCGTCGATACGGGATAGATAGAAGAAATTCTGAACGTTCTTTCCGGTTTCTCCTATCACAAATTACTTACATATCTACGCAAGTACGTATGTGTAGGCAAAACAAATTTCTGTACTTTCGTGTCTTTAAAATTCACCGTATATTTTTCTCGCCACAAAAGGCTATTTCGAACGTAAATATTAACGTCGCAAGAATTCGCGGCATTTTAGGACGAACCTCTCGAGAAAAGGACATACCCACGCCACCACAAGCTGACTTGATGTATCGCCAGATATTTAACCGACGCGGCTAACGTACGACCGATCATAAATTGAATTGAAACGTTATCGTTTCGACGGTGGACGTCATTAATCACCATAATATAATCAGATACGTGCGACTAAGTACGCGCGGATGTATTATTTTGATGGGCGAGCCGTGCCACGTAAATCAACAAAGTCACGGTGAATCTTGCTCGTCCATTCCAGCCAGTCGAAATTCTTCGTTCCTTTGGATTTTTTCTTATCCCACTCGATCGAGATTAATGTGGAGAAAAAGAACGCGCGCGGGGCAATTTCCGGAATAAAGATGGAAGGCGGAACGAAGATCGTTTAACGAGCCACGCGGACGATACGTTGCCTCCTCGTTCGCGAGAGTTTTATCGGCTTAATTGTATCGATTAATCGGAGCCGGATTCCACGGTCTACGTATCTTCGAGTTTGCAATCGCGAGGGAGCGCCGCGACGATTGAATGCGCCCGTTGTAGGATTTTAAATATTAATTCCCGTGCAAGATGCAAATTTAAAGACGCAGTCGAACTTCTAACGACGGGCTATTAAAATCGTTTCCTGCAATCGCGCATTAATCTTACGAGCGATCGCGTTCGATAATTGGCAAGCCGGAGTGGGGATGTTTGTCGATAGGTACTTTTGTAATGTAAATACGAACGAGAGATGCGTGTTGAAGCATTTTTTCGAGAATAAATGTCTACCTACTCGTGGAAACATTTTCATTTTAATCGTAAGATTGAAAACTGAGATATCGTTTCCGCAACATATTAGCCGGGCCGTAATTTTAATCGGGAACCTCTATGATTGCGAAATTAAGAATTAATAGATGACGAATCAATTTCAATTAAGTCGGGTTTATCTTTATACAGATAAATAAGTGGGTATAATTTATCCTTTATTTATGTGAGACGTTAGGCATGGAGAGATAGCATCTCTAAATAATGAAATTATTATAAAAATGGGCGATTTCAAATTTCTCTGTTAATTATTTCCGTTTTCGCAATAAACGTCCTTGTTTAAATAAACACATTAGGATAAAAAGCGGAATATTTAAAGACTCCTGTACCCGTTTTAAAAAACGAAATCGCGTCTCGAAGAACGTCATTATAGTACCGTTTGTGCGAAAAATTAAATAAGAAGTGGGTTAATATACGAATAGACGATTTCTCGGTTCTCTGTTCTCACACAGATTTACCTGTTTAACGCTCTAGAGCGTACAGAATTGTAAATTTAGACATTGCCTATCGAACGACGCTGCTTAGCAGGCCAATAAAAACATCGTAAATTTTTTTTACGATCCAAGAATACGTTTGTTCGGGGCATTGATTAATCGCGCCTAGGAGGCTCGTACGAGATATAAAGCACGCGAAGACACGAAGTTATCGAGAATATCGACGAATCGATCGGTGAGAACGGAGGTCGTTAAGCTCGTTAACTTTCGTTCGAAATGGTAACGCACTGACTAGCTGATTATCATACGTACTTGGTCGAAGAAGGATCGCGTGGTTCTGGTAATTCGCCAGGACCCTTTAGACGATCGCGTTGATTTAATGACTACGTCGTCAGCTATACACTTGCATCGTGACGTTTCCGGCCCGGGCAAATCGTTCACGAAAATTGGTCCTCGAATTAGGGACAGACAGGTTAGACTTATTTATGACTCGAGTGTTTCGTCGAGTTGTTCGTCGTTGTGAATTCTTTAAGTTACGACCAACTTGTTAAAAAAGCTAGGAAATTGTCTAGAAATTTCGTAAACATTATTGAGATCGTTAAAAGATTCGAAAACTAATTCAATGAGTAGATACGTCATAGGAACGTAGATAAAAATCAAAGAAGCAGAAGAATTTCATAATTTAAAAAAAATACTTTATATTCCTTCGAACCTTCAAATTTCATAAAGTTGTGAAATTTAAGCGAAGAAAATCTTTGCTGGACGAATGCCCGAAATTCCCTTTCAGATAAAATTCAGCGATGTAAATTAATTGAAAAAAAAGACATCGCGAATAAGGAAAAAGGGATCGCAGTATTTCGTCACGCTGAGAATTCTCTTATGGTTCTTATTAGGCTACGAAAATCTAGGAAATTAAGGTGTCTCCATGTTATTGTAAAATAAAAACGTTAGTTGACACTTTAGAAGAGAAACTCGATTTTGCTGAACGTGTAACTTTCAGTGTGAAAAGTATCGACGCAGAACGGTTAATCAGGCTGCTATTTAGACGATTCGTCCGTCGTGTCGCGTCCACTTCCACCAGACAGCCGAATTAATTGACGGTGGCTCGAAAGTGGCGATCGAAAGCGTAGATTACGCGCGGTTCGGAACGGTGTTGGCGATTCGCATGAAAAATGACAAGCCCCTGCAGCGCGTGACACCGTTACCAACGGGACAAATTAATCGATCGGGACCAGCCGAATGAAGCCAGATAAAGGGACAATAAGTTTCGAAAGCGTTCTCCCTGCGTACAATTAACAAGTCAACTAGACAGGAAGTAAAAAGCACGATTAATATAATCGCCGGTCAAAAGATCGTTTAGAACGAAATGAAGAAAACGTTTGGATTTGAGACACAGCTTCCGCGATCTCCAAGTTCGCCATCAATAAAATCGATCGTATCGACGGAATCGCCGTCTACCTTTGACGATCACGTAACCGATCTGTGTTCTTCCTCGTCTGCAGACATCTGCCTGGGATAAATCGTGTGCGAGTTTTGATAATTCGGTGAAAGATCTTCGTGAAAGACGCTCGCTAGCAACGACCTATTGCGCAACCAGGCAAAATGGTCAGTTGGCGATGGTCGATCGAGACCGGAGATGGCTAAAGTCTACCGTCGAGGCGACGATACTCGTCGAAACTGTCCAGGAAGAACCGCTGTGAACGAGACTAGTCGGTAATTGCAATACGACCGGGCACGCAGTCGTTGAACTTTCTTCCCCAAAGGTAATATCGCCGCGTTAGGTAATAAATGCAGAACGTGTTGGCGATCGTTGGTTTGCACCACCCCGAATGTACGTTCGAATACGTTTTTCTCGCGGGAAACGCGTACATGATCGGTGAACACAGAAGTGTACGGTCCAGTCGGTGATATCGCGACTCATCGAATCGCACGCATACCGCTCGTAGACTACGTAATTTAATCCTTAACCTGTCGAACGTTACGTCAAACATCTATCTTGGACAAAGTTGATGCGAGGTATATAAATAGGATAATTTTTTGTGTGACCTGTGTATAAATACATAGAAAACAGTGTGATTAGTGTGACGAGTGTTAGATACGATAATTGCCATTTGTATTTGCGCGAAGAAAGAGGTAACGGATTTTAACAATATATCGACCGGCTCGTAGGTTTTTATGGTTTTTATCGCGCGTTCAGTGAAAATCACGAGATTCGTTTGACGGATATACGTGATAGTTACGTGACAGATTTTGGTTTTTCCTTGTACATTAACGTCGTAATATGCAATTTTGTACACTGACGTTTGCATATTGAGATCGATTAGACACATTCGTATCGGCGAGAGATATTGTTTACGTAACGTTAAGCCCCGAAGTGAAACGAAAATAATCTCCTTTCGCAACGTGCAACTGGGAAAATTCTTCGAAGATTGATATCGAGAAAAGTTCGAACTAACGACGAAGCGTATTAGTTGATTAACGAACGTCGAATGATTATGAAAAAAAAAGAGACTAAAATCGAAGCCTAAAACACGAACTGACGAGCCAACATAACACAATCTTTACGGCATATCTACTATATAATTAGTAAAAATATGCATATATATCAAATTGCCCACGTCGTAAGAAGTTTCGATAATCGAGGCGGAGGTAAAGTGGGACGAATTTGCGACATCATTAGCGACGGGTTCCTTTGCGCGGTAGAAAACGAGAAATTAAAAAACGTTCTCTCGTTTTAAGAGGCGAGTTCTCGGGTCGGTCGTAAAACGTTCGCGTGCACGACGAGAGGAACGAGAAGGGACAAAGAGGAAGGAAAAAGAAAAGACTCGCAATGGGTTCGTATTCGACCGATCGTTGCAAGATTGCACGAAAAGCAGGAGAGTTAGTATTATGCGCGGTTTGATTTAAAGGATGGCAGACGTATCGACGCGACTCGGTTTCCACGCGGAGCCTTGTGCAACGGCTCGCCTCGAAGAAGGAGACGCTTTCCGTCGCGGCGCGAATGAAACCATTAAATCGGCCCGTTGCTCGGCGCGTAAAGGATAATATATTGGCCAGTAAATTTCATCGGTGTGTTAAACGGGATAGTAATTATCGGGTCGGGCTCGTAAGTAACGAGCCACTTTCTGACGTGCACGAGTACCGAGTATGCAGCGTCTGGGTTTGTGATCGCGGCCAGGATGAAAATTTGATCATTTTACTGCCTACAAGACTACCTTGTTAAGCTACGCGCTCACCAATTAGCGAAACTGGCTTCATAAAGTATGCGTCGTGCGTCGATACGCCATTCAACGATTACAAAATGCCCGCACCACTGTAATTGAATCTGTCTGGAATTTTTCCGCCTGAAACTTTAACCTCCGCCAGTTTCGATAAGGAATGTTCATCGGTCGTTTCGACCATTGCGGGTTTAATGTTGTTCGATTCGGGTATTGGATCTTTTAGAAGCAATATTTACAAGTTCATTGTCGGACAGGTTTAGCAGTTACATACCGTTTTAAGCAGAGACTCAAAGAATACGACAAAGATACGTTCATTTTACAAAGCAAATGTTCTAGCAAATGAAATTACTTGTTCATTCAGAAACTCGTTTATTCCAGATTCTTTCAAACGATATATGTATACCGTCTCAGATGAAATAGATCCAATCAATAAGTCATAAATCATCCAGAAACTAAGCATGAAATCGATCTAATCAACAATCCATAAATCAAATTACTCGTTCGTCCAAGAACGAACTACCTCTGTTTCTTTCAATCGTACGTACGTTCTTTCCCAAACGAAGTCAATCTACCCAACAACCTTAATCGGGTGAGATTTTTATTTCGCCTTTGATTCTTCCGATCAATTTGCAACTAAACAAAGTCAACAAAGTCACGAAACAGCCCGAAATCTCTACTTCGTCTCTGATTCCTTCAATTAGTCGCCTTTTCGAACAAAATCAACGCGATCAACCACCCAAAAATTCCCATTTCGCTTCTCCGTTCCTTCAATCGCTCTACGCCCATTCTCAAACGAAACCAATCTATCGACTATAAAATCTCCATTCAATTCCCGACGATTAATCCATCCGACGACCTTAAAACTTCCAGCAATCTAAATTTATAACCCGTCTATCTACGTACTGCCCTCTATCTTCCACCCCGTGGCAAAAAGCAACGAACACGACTCGACGCAACCACAACAAAGATTCAAGGATCGAACTCTGAACTCACCCCGACCTTACGCGCGTTACGCCACGATTCAGAAAACGAGTCGACCGCGAAGATGCCATTAACCAAGGGCAGTTCTCCGTGTGTCGAGAGCAAGTCGGAGCACAGGAACGACAGACGGATAAACAGATCGACGCATTGTGCAGCGAGACGGTCGCGTGTCTACACGTGTCGACGTGCATGGACACGCTGTGTGCGTGAACTGGTCACACGCGAAGCCAGCGTTCACCGTATACACGTACGCGGCTGGCTCAGTTCCTATAATAGGTATGCAAGTGGCGAAGCAGGTTCCATTCATTCATGTTCGGCGCGCACTAGTGGTCTACCATTTACAATTTCCCATTTACCATTTACCATCCTCCTCGAGCGAACGCGTTCGAGCTTCGCTCTCTTTCTCTTTTCTCTGAGCGGGTTACAGAGGCGAGACAGAGAGCAAGAGAAAGAGAGCTCATAACGAGCGGGTGTACGCATGAGGTCGGCCTGCTGCGCTTCAGGACAATGTTCGACTCGCTGTGTTACACCGGATGCAGATGGTCTCGCGTCTAGAGTCGCTAGGATCGCATCCGTTAGCTGCAAGTGAGCAGGTATAGTTTGTCGTGCTAGAAGAATAGCTGCTTTCAATGCAGCAAACGCTTCGAGTTGGGCTTTTTAGAATTCAAATTCGAATACGTACTTTATGGTATAGTGGCTGCTCGTTGATTTAGCTCTACATGCAGAAATTTCGTTTCTTTCGTGATAGTATGTTATACAGTCCTCGCCAGAAGACAGCCCAGATGTGCAATCTTTAATTTCTCAATGACGTGTGCAAAGTTTTTCGCCTGTAACGTATAATATCAAAACATTATGAGCTCGGAATATGCGATTCGTTGAAAATAATTAAAGATATTATGTGGTTTAGTGTGTAACAAAAAAGTTGTTTTATTTTAAGAACGAAATGATAGCACACTCTGTTAATATCTTTAAAAATTGCTCGAAAGTCTATGATCTATCAACGAGTAGAGATTACAGTACAATATAAAATGGGTATCGTACAATAGAAGTAGTAGTAGATAAATACAAGTAACCATTATTAAATAAATATATATGTTTGATAAGTAATTATTGTTAGTTACAATTTATGTTGATTATTAATTTCTTATTGTACATGTGTTATCATTTCGTTCTTAAAATAAAACAATTTTTTTTGTTACACACTAAACCTCATAATATTTTTAATTATTTTCAACGAACCGCATATTCGGAACTCGTAATGTTTTGATATTATACGTTAGAGACGAAAAACTCTACACGCGTCATTAAGAAATTAAAGATAGCATACCTGGGCTATCTTTTTGGCGAGGAGTGTATATGCTGTACTATGTGAGATAAATGACAAATTATCGTTGGTCGTTCCAATTACTATTGAATACATAGAAGATGGTATATATATGTTGTGAAAGACTTTATGTTATAGGAATTAATGATTCTTCCGTTATTAAATTCTTTTTTCGACCGAGTATGAGCTTTTCGGTGGATTTATTTCTAAAGGAACATAGGGAATCAATAAGAAATTCATTGTAATTAATACAGTCTGAGAAACGGAAGAAAATAAATGACAGCTTATTTTTCCTTTCTCTGAATGTTAATTTACTTTTCTCATCTGAATATTCAAAATCGATATCAAACCTGTTCTGTCGCGTCAATGGCCACGTCTAGATGGAGTATTAAGAATATCGTGATTACCAATCTACGCGCAAACGCTAAACCCCTGGAAGATATACCAGATACTTCAACTTTCACGAGTACGTCGAGAAAATGATCGAAAGATAACGCCACGAACGATAGGACGCTTCTGATGCCGGACGTGAAATCGATTATACATTTGCATTTTTTGCATCGAATACTTTGTACGTACGAACGATTTGCAACGTTAATCCTCGTCGCTGTCAACTGCGCGGTAGATCGTGGAACGCCTCGTTTAATTTATCGCGTCTTGCAATTCAATTTCAAATAAAATTAACATTTTGGGTTAATCGAACGCCACATCAACCACGATAACGGTAATTATTAGACTGTGATAAATAATTAAAGTTTCTATATATTTATAGGGAATTTAAATGGATATATAAAAATAGGAAACACGTAGGAAATGTAAATATAATATCAGGCTCACCAAGATATCCGAAAATTTATAGACACCTTTTACGAGCATATTGTGCGTTCACGCGAAATATTATGAAATTTTATTCGTATCGTTCTGAAATTCGAATATGCTAATTACATTCGATGACAAAGTTTGAAAGCAAACTAAAAATGTATACAAAAATTTCGTTCAAACAAATAGACGTAAAATTCTGGAAATATTAAATCAATTTTAAGCTAAACAGGGCAATATAAACAAATAGATAGATATAAACGAATCTAACCATTGGAGAAACCTACGATAAACCTACGAGGAACCTAAGGAAAAACAGACTAGCGTAGAAGATAAACGGAAGACCATTCGTGGTTCTATCTTAATGCAATTCCAACAACGCCCTTTTATCGGGCCAGGCTTGGCTGATTGTCGACCGGTCGACGACATCGGGGACTTCCGTACGAGATGCTGACAACAGGGCAAAAAGAGGAGCGATTCTCGAAACAGGAGACACCTCTTATTAGCGTCGCATTAGCGGCGCGATAACCGGCGCCGACAATGCGCCGCAAGGAAGGAAAAAGGAGCGCCGTTTTGCGCAGCGCGAGACTCTTAAACGAGCAATGTCACGCATCGAATCACCCCGGTCTGTGCGTAACCGTGCTTCGCTATCGTTCATTTTTTACCGTTTCCCAGCTGTCCCTTCTTCCATCCTTCCTTTTTCTTCCCCTCGTCCCCTGATTTTCTTCTCCTTTTCTTTCGTCCCGCCGTCTATATCGGCCGATTCATTGAATTATTTAATAGCCAGGACGAAGGAGACACGGGCCTGATGGATTACCCAGCGATACACTCGAACGAATCGCGATTTAACGTTCGATGGCACGATATATCGAGAATCTTTACCCTTCCAATGGGAAATTGCGCTTTTGTTTCGCCGTGGATTCGTTAAACAGCGAATATCGTAGCTTGACTGCACTTGTTACACGGCATACGTCGATAACGTACAATTCTGCTGCAAAATACGTAGACTTTTGAGAAGAATTTTAGGATATTCGTCAAACGAAACGCATTATATCGAATTTGGTTGTATACTCGTAAAACGTGTTTTTCGTCGATCATCTAGTGGCTAAACAGCGAATATCATGACTCGACACGTTCGTATTACGAAGCACGTAGATTCGCCATGTTACTTTTAGCGAATTCGACGAGAGGTCATATGGAAATTGATGCTTCCGATGAATCGTAGATCGGTTAGTTGCATCAGTAAATAAGGTTCAGCGAAACGTTGTAATACTTTCCTTGAGATTCGATAGAGTTAATATAAACATTTCAAGCGTGATAATCGTACGCTAGAAGAAAGCAAATTTCCTTAATTTCCAACGAACACGAAAGAAATCGGACAAGTACAAAGTCGAAGTAACACTTGTGTTTAAAGTATGCATAATGTAAATGATGTGTGCATAATGTAAAGTGCACATGGCGCAAGTGCATGCGAAAAGTACACACGTAGTTAAAGTAACAGAAACATTGGAAATGGGTTGTACAAATCTTACGGGTCAATGTCTCCTTTAAGCGAAAACGAAAATATTTCTCTGTTATAACCAAGAAAGCTATCATCGTTATTATTATTTATCGTACGCAAGAATTTCCTTCCTTTTCCATGGTAACCATCGCTGACAAGTGTTTTTATACTTATATTTATACTTGCGGATAACTGGCCGTACGGTATCCCGAATGCAAATTCCAAGGCTCGTCCTATCGAAATTAAACGGCGCCGATTTCCCCCTCGATTAATCCTGAATTATGCACTTCGTGTTTTCATCGAGTTTCACGGAGCTCGCGCGAACATGGCGTCACGTTTGGAAGTCGTACAGTCGCGAGGAAGCGTCCTGTCGGTGGTCTAATAGGTCCTCAGGAACCAGTTCCGAGAAATTCAGTTCTCGTATTCTTAATTAGATTCGCGTTGTTCCCCCTTCCCCCCACCTCCGAGCTTGTTAATATTTTTCCAACGAAGCATCCGCGAATAAGCTGCACGTCGCCGTTATCTGCCAGTCAAAGCGAATTAGCTCGGAAACTCGGCCGCAGAAACGTCCATCTAGATAACTCCTTCTACAATTCTGATCTTCGCCCTAGCCAAGTAGACGCGTCTCGAAAAAAGCAACGAGCGAATTCGCACAAAAAACGGTCGAAAGAAAAAATATCTGAATGTTAAGACATGTAAAAGAAGAGAAGAAAAAGGAAATGGTCGTCTACAGAAAGAAACTCGGTAACCTCGCGAGGCAATCGAACCTGCGGTGACTCGCAAAAGTAATTGAAAGCTTATCGTGGAAAACTTTTATACGTTATATAGAACGTTCTGAAATTTTATTAACACTATAGATACGACTGTCACCATCATATTGGTCAAATTTGAAGACAATCTGAAAACGTATACAGAATTATACAAGATATCGCTGCAAATATATATTTGGTAAAAAAAATCACAATGTGAAAAGCCATCTCAAGCATACGAAAAGCATAAGCCTCATTGAATGTCGAGACTTATCGATGCAACGTACAATCGACTGTTGGAGTATTTTTACGACCTTTGCTGAAGTATATACTTGAACGAAATATCTCGTAGCTTCCAACGTTTTCAAGTTTCTTCCAAATTTTACCACCTACAATCGTGACAATGGAGTCTCGTTGCAGTAGCAATGCGTACGAAATTGCAATACGAAAGCTTCCTACGAGTGTTCGGAAACTTTCGTGAGCAACTGTACACGATACCAAGCAGAGTCCACTCTTGGGCATCATTCTCCGCGGCGAAAGAAACCTTCCACGTGAAAGTCCACGAAGGAGAGCCTACCATAAGCTGGTCGCTTTCCAATCGTATAAGATGAGAGCCCGGAGAAACACGCCCGAGACTCGATTTGCTAATTAGTGGCCACGTCGGAGCTAATTAATTCCAGAGAGCAGGTCGACCTGTGGGGTACGATAGAGAGTCTTCGCTGCCGAGGGATGCAGGACCCTGTAACGCTTTTTGGTACGCGTGCGCTCGTGTGCACGAGCCGCCGCGACAATGAGAGACAATGGAGGCACTCGTTGATTGTGCCAAGGTTCCTCTCGCGCATAGAAGTGCAGGGAGGTGTGAAAGAGGATAATAATATAGAGTTACACT
This sequence comes from Bombus affinis, assembly GCF_024516045.1. Lineage (NCBI taxonomy): Eukaryota > Metazoa > Arthropoda > Insecta > Hymenoptera > Apidae > Bombus > Bombus affinis. Next base: position 3,582,582 of record NC_066354.1, read on the forward strand.
CCGGGGAATATTTCATATCGGTGCATCCCCGCCTCCTTGTGCACCTTCTCTCGCGCCTATTCTCCGTTGCGAGACGCGTTTCTTTTCTATACACATACACTGTCTCTTTCTCTCTCTCCACGCGTTCTTCCTTACGCTGCTTTGTCGACCCTTCCACCAGGTCGAACGATTCCACTCTCGGTCCAGCGCCTCCGACAGAACCGCAGAGCACGCTCGATACCTTCTCGCGCAGCAGGGTGCCCCCGTTGACGTATCTGCCGGGCTTTAATAGCGATCCGCTTCCGTGCACGCGCGAAAAGTCACCAAGGGTCACGGCTCTCTGGCGACGGTGTCCTTCCGTGTTTCGTTGGGAAATAGAAGTCAGTAGAGAGGAAGATCGTATGCGTTGAAACGGGAGAAGTGGTTTGTCGGAAGAAGGAGATCTTTGGGACGAAGTTGGAAGTAATACGAAAGAGGAGAAGGAAGTCTGCTTTTTGTCTTCTACGATGTTTCTTCGATTCGGCGAATGTCGTATTACGTTACCCCTTCATGTCTTTGTTATCGTCACTTTCCTTCTGGATAATCGAAAATTGTTCGAACGTACGTATTTCTGAATAGAAATGACGTATTTTTAGAAATATTTTTTTGGGTATAACGCAAATGACCGACATTGTTCTTGTCTCGCCAATTCCTTCGCTTTTACGTATAAGAGATTTCCCATCGACCGAAGATCGATTGTAATAGCTGAAACTAAATTGTCACCGAGACCGCAAGAACATGAGTCAGCTTGACTGGAAAAATACGCTACCGCATGCGTATTCTAAAGCTTCCTCTTTGACTAACTAAACGGGGTACCTCTAGAACGCTTCATTTTGTAACATCGCGGAGAACACGAGTGAAACGCGATTCTATATCTCATAACGCGTCGATTCGTTAATGTTACTTTAAATTATTGCCTCAAAAAGTCCTATACGCGTAAAATTTCACGAAAAATATGAATTTAGTTGCACGAAAGAGCGGACACCGCAAACGTTAGATGAAAACGTCACCGGCGACATAATGGATCGACTATGAATGCCTCACGTGACCGATTTGCATAACATTTAGCGGAGGCACGCAGCAAAAAGGAACTCGTTCCTCGCTCGAAATATTCTATTTTTCCACAAGAAAGAAGACTGTGTTTATCTCTCGCTCGTCAGGACGCGATGTTCGCAATCGCGTACATTTATCAGCCAGCTTGGGTATTAACATCGCGATCAAACTTCGATTTCCACGACTCTATTCTTTCGTTTGGTACACCGCGCTAAGTCCGCTCGAGATATATCGATGTAATTGAATCAATACGATCGGAGGTCTCTCCGTGGCTATATTCCTCGTTGTCGATCGTATTCCTGGTAAATTGAGTTAAGTGGAGATTCTTGTTTCTGTAATGATAGCTCCATTGAGACGATCGGCCGAGTATTATAAAATAGTTTTTGCGCGTTATCACGGAGGACGCATCGATTCATCGTACGAGGCAGATTCGACCCTGCGTTATACGGGTTAATTGATCCGCCGCCGGTAGCTTGGGCCACTTGGATAATCGGTTAATCGGACAATCACGCTGGCTGCTCCTTTTTACGACTCTTCGGAGCTCCGGAGTTAGCATATATTAACAGGAAATTAACCGTTCTGGTTTTCGTTTTCTACTAATTTCTATTCAGATAATAGACATTTATATATAAATTCCAATAATCTAGCGGAGTAATGAAAAGGAGGTATAATAAGTCACTTAGCGTGATTGGTCTGAAATTCCAAATTGATATATTAACATAATAATGATTCAATGCATTATAATTTCCGACTTTTAATCTCGTTATTTTCATATCGATTCTGCTCTTTCTTTTATTATTTTCCAATCAATTCACGGATACCTATTATATTTCGCTGACAGAATACATCAAGAACCGCAAGATACTCGATACGATTACTTCGAAACCTGAAGTTACTATATACATATTAATACCGAGTCCTCTATTTTCTTCTTAGAAGATGCTCGCTTTTTCTATCAATTTCGAATCAACTGACGAACACTTAAACACAGATGCCAAGGTTCTTGGAAAAGAAAGAGAAGAAGCCGGGTGGATCTTCGATAATTGAATCCCACAGGGAAATCCCCTAACTCGCGTTTACGATTCCCCCATAAATTCTAAATACACGGCGCACAAACCGGCCGTAAATCTCCTCAGCCGATTAATTCGTGTTTCCATTTTCGCATTCAGATTAATCTCTCATTACTACCTGTAATTAACCTGGGCAACTGCTAGATACCGAGTATGCCGATCCTCCGTTCCAATCTCCGCGGCTCAACGACCGACCTCTCTCCTCTTCGATCCCCCACAAAAGGACTCACGATCTTCCCACGAAATAACTCGCCACTCAGATTTTTTGCAATTTAACCTATCGAGCGATGGTAAACGGAAAAAAGAAAAATCGACCACGAAACTCGTCGTTCCGTTAGCTGGCAGTCGTCCACTTTATCTTGTCGCGTTCTTGGCGATTACGCGAAGCCAACGCTAATTGTTCTCATCCTGTCCAGTTAATTTTCAAACAGCGTAGGAAGTACAGGGTGACGCTTATCCTATCGCCAGTCACGCTGGGTAGCTACGTCCGTACCCTTTTCGAGATATGCGAATAAAGGAGGAAAGAAGAGAGTTTGAAACGAGAGCCAGATAGCAAGCTACGCTGAAAGGATAGATAACGGCCTGTATTGTGCACCTCCGCGCATTACCTAATCCGATATCCGCAGGAAAAGTCCGAGTGAACTAGAGTGCTGCATTTCTAGTCACTTTTAAACACGCTTTGGTGTATCTGTGGAGCGTCGTTGTTACGTTTGCAAAAATGTTTGCGAGCAGAAAAATATTCGAAATTGGTATAATACGATTTCGACGAGCTTTCGTGATTGTCGTTGTTGGATTTGGAACTGGAAAAATGATTGAAACTGGCAGATGTGGTTTCGAAGGATTTTTGTAATTCTCGTTGTTGCATTTGCAAGAGAAACGATGTTGTAAATTGATAAACGTTGTTCTGAGAAACCTTCGTAATTGCCCTTGTTAGGTTTGTGATGTTTCTTGGAACAATGTTGAAAATAGCTAAATGTGATTCTGAGAGAATTTTGCAATTTTCGTCGGTGGGTTTGCGAGAGAAAAAAATGTTAGAAATTGGTAAATACGGTTCCAAGAAGCTTCTGCAATTGTTGTTGGATTTGGAAAAGGGAAAATGTTTGAAGTTGGCAAATGTGGTTCCGAGAGATTTGTTGTAATTGTCGTTGTTGAGTTGGAAGAGGAAGATTGATGAACGTATTTCTAAGAAGATTTTTGCAATAGCTGGTTACTTGAAAATTGCAGTACATTAGATGGTAATCGAATGGTGTCTGAAAATTTGATTGTTAACAAACGACGAATCATCAGGTTCTGTGATTGACGGAATCTTTGCCGTGAAATATTTTTTCTTGGAAACTGGATATTATGTGCAGAAGATAATTGGATAATGCACGAAAATTTGATTATTAGAACAGTAAGAATGTTAGATACGGATTTGCGTGGTTCTAAGAATATTTTCTGGGAATTTTTATTCCTTGAAAATTAATCTATCCAATTATCTACAATTTATTATTAAATCCTGCCTTTGCCGAAGAACGAGAATAAAATGTAAATTCCTCGAGATTCCAATTTTAATTTCTACTGCTTTCTTCCTGGAAGTATAACTCTCACCTTATTAGAATTGCATATATGAAAGATAAGATGATGTTGATATATAAAACATAGCTTGTAACACTGTTCGGTACTCAAGTACTTGGATAAATGTTTTGCAAATGAGACAAGTATACGTTGCACGAAGAAACATATACTACATTAGCAACAATGTTCGAATAATAAGAAAGGACATTAATATATCGATAATACCATCCGAGTGAATGCTCCAGGTAGAAAACTGTGTAATCTTTTCAACGCTTCCTGAGAGACAGAGCCCGCCCTTCGGCTGTTGCATCGCTGCCTACGTCGAGATTTACTACTCTAAAACAATCGCTCATCAAGCAGATACAGAGGAGGTTGCACCACTCATCGTCAGACCAAAGAGACGTTAGTTTATACGGAGGAATGCGATTCTTACCGCAAGAGGTTGAAGTATCTTCGTCTTTTTACAAACGAAAATTCTTTACCAACAACAGAACATAATCTCTAGCGTCCTTCTGCTATGAGAACATTCATTCACCTTACACAATGATCATTGTTATACAATACGTGTACAGCACAGTTTGCATAATTATTTTTAGACTTCAGAATCGACACAAGTCGAATTCGAAATGGCTGATAGACGAACATTTGCGAGATATTCGCGATCGTCCGGCCATTTTCATCGGTCAAGACGAAATTATGAGTACCACGCGTCGCGGTGCACCGATATTCGCGTTACACCGCGGTATTATCTTACGGTTATTGATATTTCGTTGCCGCGATCGTATTACTGAATTCGTTGCGCCTGTGCAACAGCCGGATCGTCGACCAGCCTCTGTCTACGTCCTACGCACATATGCAGGCGTTTTGTTCGCGTTTTTCGTCCGCTACTATGGGATAGATCGCGAGACTATCGTTCAGTTTGTCGAGCGTTGCGTGACGGGCAGGGATTCAGACTGGCCGATCATCTGGCTAATTTATAGCGAAAATTTCTCGGTAAATCCCTTGGCGAAGCTTAGTTTGAATTTAATGAAAAGAATGATTTTTGCCGAAGATACGATAATTATTATTGTTCTAGTCGTAAGCTGAATCAAAATTTGTTACGTATGTAAAATATATCGTATCGTGATATAAAGTCGTCCTATTTTACGTCCATTATCAACGAAGAAGATGGAACGAATATATTATGTTACAATTTAATAAACGTGGAATTAACTTTTGAAAAATTAGATCCACAACCACGCATGACCCTTTCCAAGGTTTCCAAGCTAATCACCTCTCCCTATCTTATGGATAGGTATACATTACATTTATTTCTGTTCGGTATACAATTTCGAATTCTGTGCGGAATTTAAGCTGCAAACTCGTATTATGTTCTTCTACAACGCGATTTTCCCTACTCTTCAATTCTAAGCGCAATAACACTACTTAAACTCGTCATCGAACAAACCTCATTCTTTAAACAACATCTTTTTTCTCTCTCTCTCCTCTATTCGATAAATATCAAACATTTAAAAATATCAAATATCTGGCGTTCATCCTGCAAAGCTCTATAATCTCAAATATCCAACATTCATCAGCCACAGCCTTTTGAAGGGCGCAAGCAAACCTTGAGCCTCTCAAAAGTAACACGCGAACCCTACGCATCGAAGAAAAGTGAAATTTCAACGCTTTATTACAAGAGCTGTGTTGGAAGTTGCGAGATCCAGTTTCCTCCGCGACGAGTCATTGCAGCTGCACAGTTCGCGGCTCTAAGTGGCGCGAGTGTGGACCGAAACTGCCAGTGCGTGCTCTCGCGAGCGCAGAAGACGTTACTATACACCGTGAGAGAGTAACCTGTCAGATACGCCGTTTTATCCGTGGTGAAAGAAAGAACAAATACCGATGGTGGAGAGCGAACAAAAACGGGGGTAGAGGGATCTTCGATCCATCAAAGTCAACGCGCGACACCTTTCTACCCCCGTGTCTCTGTTAACCCTTCCTTTCGCCCGACGTCACTCTGGCCGATAGAGGAAACCGATTTTCACGGTGAAGCTTCACGGCGAAAGTTTTACGAGCATGTCGAACGCCACTGACGAACCTATTACCGGGACGGGGTTGTTTTCGCATCGAGGGTTGAGGAGAGTCTGTGATCGTAGAAAATAGAGAACGGAGAATGGAGAATGTAAAATGCAGCGCGACGGATTTTTAATAGTTTTAGAAGAAGAAACGGAAAAGTAGAAGTTGCAACGCAGTTGCTTTTTACGTTTGATCAACGTTCGACCAACCTCGCTGCGATATTCGAACTTTTATATCCTGATCCTCGTTTTCATTGTACAAGACAGAGATTTGTAACGTTTGAAGAAGATATCTAACATAAAGTTGAGGCAGAAGATCATGGAGGACAATACAAATTTATGTTCGCGTTCTGTTCGAACTTGATATGTTTTTTAGGAAATTACGATTGTGCGTAAAATGGTCGAAAGAACGCAGCGGAGTTGGCTGAACTCGCGAAGGCTATTTCTCGCACTTTTCCATCGCACAGTCGATTACAATTCGTTCCTAGAATCTTGCATGCTTTAAAACCAGCGAGAACGCGTGCAATTAATCGTACAATTAAATCTTCTCCAGGTAACGCGGAATTTCGCGTTCTTTGCTACTTCTGCGTAACAAACGAACAATGGCCTCGTAAATCTCCGCTCTCGCGTGTCTGCCCACGTAAAAATCTGCTGGATGAAAACGAGAACAACGTTTGTGACAGCGTGCTTCGCATAGTTGTCGTGCAAGAATCGCGCTGTCGCATCTTTCCTCTCTTTACATTCCACCGATAAACCAATTAATACATCTAATTGAATGAAATATTAGTTTTTCGCTACCTTCGACTTTCGTTTCGAATTCGAATCTGTTGGATACTTACATTACTAAAAAACCGAATTCTAAATTCTACAAAAGATAACAGTTAATTCCGAGGAAAGAGGTGGAAAGTTGATAAATGGTGTTTTAACGTATCGATCGCAGAAGCTTCGTTTCGCTCTGCGACAAACAAAACTTAACGAACAAAGACGCGTTCCTTGTCACGATCGAAGAATCGTTTTCTTCATATTCTTATGTCGTTTTCATACTGCAACATCACCGTGGACCATCGATGAAAACGCAACAAGATCGATCGAGCGAGACGAAGTGGCTCGAGCTTCTGTTGTGTTCAGGGAGCATAAAACGATGAAGTAGTGCGGAAAATGATCGGCCGCCACTGGCTCCGAGGCAAATGAACGATTCGTAGCGCGATTGATCGTGCAAAAGGAAGCAAAGAGAATTGGTGAAAAACGGTAGCGATATTTTGTCTTTTTTCTAGATTGGAGAAGTAATAACAGTGAATTGGTGATCGTTGGCGCGCCGTAATGTTGGCAAATGAACGAGTTCCTTGACGAGGTCGGCTAGCAGATAATAGCAGTAATGAATTCACGCTTGAAACTGGCCGTATCGCTCTGTGAATACTATTTTACTTTCGATTCAGCTATTTTCCGCTGTCCTTGAATAATCGAACTCGCTTTGCTATTCGCGTGAGATTTATTACAAGTTTGCAAAAAATAGTTCGTGTTTTCCTTCTCCCGTCCAAAAAAAAAGAAGATTCGTATTTATAAACCTGTTAGATTTTTTAATATGACTAGCATATATTACATATATCATTGTTATTCCTCGGAATAACAAGAAATTCGCTCTCGTGCATCCACCTGTAACCAGTTACTTCCGGTGAAGGTAGCATCCAGCATCCACGAAAACAGAAAAACCAGAGTGTCTCTCTATCTGGCAGAAGTTAATACGTGGGCACGTTTATATCTACGAGACACGCGAGTCTTTGGAACAGCGAGGATTACTCCTCGCGATATCCTGTTTCCTCTACGATCGACCGACTTACAGAAAGAAGGCCGTTCGAAGTGTGGTTTTTGTTGGTGAACCGAGAACTGTGTTTAGCTTTCGTCATTGATTGTTTGAATTTTCGAAACGTTTCTTTGCCGAGGAAATTGTATAAGATTGACGTAATTATATCGATAATGTAATTACTCTGACGCTTGGAAGGTTCGAGCGCTGCAAATTCTCTCATTCATCGACGTCCTCGATGTTGTTTTATATTCGGCAAAAAGAGCTATAATCCACCTGAATCGAGGGATTCTATCGGAAGAATGGTGGCTGTTTTTCATAGAAAATCACGCTAGGAAATTTATTCACCCTTCGACCTCACACCAACGACCTCGAGCCGCGTAGAAATAGATTTATTTGTAGAATTAGTATGCATACCGCAGCCAGGCTGGCGGCCGAAGCGAGAACGACAGGGACGTGTGAGCGAGCAATGGTGACATTAAATCGAGATACGTATCGGTAAAAAGGATCGCGGCATTCTTCTCACCGTTTCTCCTTTATAAATCTTATTAACACCAGCGATCGGCCCGCGTCGGATTATGGATCGAGGTTACAAGACAATCGAGGAAGTATTGAATGGAGAAAACGGTCGTCTCGTTGCTGGAGTTCCTTTTGGAATCGATACGCTTTTACGCGACTGATATTATTGCTCGTGCTTGGAAACTCGCGAGCGTAGGAACCGTAATCCCTTGCAGTCGTGAAACTGTTATCGAGAGAAAGTATTCCGAGCGTGAGATTTATCGCCATATTACAGGGAAACTATTTTACCTCCGTTTACCAATCGAGACTCGTTATTTATTTAAATACTGAGATATTCACTTTTATGTCCTTCCGAAATTATAAGAAGGTTTCCTTTCAATGTTTCTATTTCCCTGTTTTTCTATTTATTTCTTTGAGATAACCATCCGACGAATAAAGAAATTATGAAAATCTTAATCTACGAAGAAATCAGGGAAACGAAATTTCTTTTAAAGAAACAGAGAGATCGGAACGTTACCGTTACCGAAAGAAATAAATTGAAAACAACGTAGGAAAGACAATCTTTTATGATAATTAGGTGTAAAAGAAAACAGGCGTGAATTTCTACGGATAATTCAATGAATAGACACACCATTAAATACATTAGAAAACGACATTCTTAATGGTTGTTAAATTCCAACCCGTGGAAACGCGTAATTGTAATCAATTAAGCTAAACGACGATAATGGGTTAATAAGGTGGATAATTTTCTCTTTGAATACTAGGGTGTTGCTCGGCTTTCTTAGAAACACACCTTTCCTGTCACTGTCACAGCTCGTTTAACTGCCCACGATTTTTCCAGTAACTCGAGGCATTCTCTGACATTCTAAAATTGCTACCTCAAACGCGATATTGAATCTGAGATTGTCCTCGTAAAAAAGTGCTTTACGATATTCTTGAACCGTGACATTTCGACGTCACGCTCAGGTTGAAGATTTAACGATTGTTTATGATAAGATGATCTTTTAGTAGTCTCTCGCTGTGCAATTTCAATGCAACAGCAAACGATTATTGTTCTCTTGTTGTGTATACAACTATAGCGTTCCAACAGCTTACATAAATCGGACAACGATGATTTCTTTATCGCAATGTGTTTTTTGCCATACCCAAATTATTCTTCCCAACTTTTTACGATAGGTTTTACACATTGTAATAATTTTATATAAAAGATATCCAAAGTCATTTGTCTTGAAAATTATAGTTTGGATGACAAAGTTTTATTCCACGATACATGTTTTGCCGCTGTAGAATTTTATTCCCACATTTTCTTCGAAACTTAATTTATCTCACTTTTATGATCGAGCAATTATTTTTGCATAAGAATCGCTTCCTATCTACAATGTAAAATACTTTGAGTCGTATCCGGTAAAGCTAAATACTTGACACATATTTTTTTCAAACTTAACAATGACCGTGGAAACAACCACTACAAACCGCTTCAAACCCTATCCAACATAAATCCAACAAAGTCTTCGATCTAAACTCACGAAACGTTACATCACACAACATCATAATTTCCCAAACCACCTGTAGCTCTATTCCACACAATCCAAGACTAACATGATCGTCGGTCTGAATCGTTTTTGTCACCGCTTCTCGACATTACCAAACCACGTCAAGCCCTGTCAAACGTAAGCACGTTGCTTCATCGATCGAACGATGTCACGTGAATTCAAGCACATAATAAATCCAATCTAATACGATATGCGATCTACACTCGCAAGACATCCTGTTCGTTCAAACATCCATCACTTTCGCTACTTTCAAGCCGCGCAAGACTCTTTCCAAATTCAGAAACACACGTGATATGCAAAGACACAGTGAAGTGAAAGTCTGAGAGAAATATAAGATGAAAGGGCGACAAGAATGCGTGGAGAACCAGCCGCCAAGCAAACTGGACGTTCAGTTGAACGAGCGTGTATCCCGGGCGGAGGCGGCTTTATTGAAATGCACACGAGGGAGCAACAGGGTGGGTTCTCGGGTCGCGTGGATAACACTCCTACGGAATATTAAACGCGTCTCTGCGTGGCGTGTCCCTCTTTATCTCGTCACGGTGCGTTCCACCTACCTGCAATATTTACGCGTTGAGGTAGGTGCGCAGGAACGAGGATGCAACAACACGATAATGCATTCTGACGATCGCGAGCCACGGATACTGGCCGGACGATGCCTTCCAGAGACTCCTTTCCATTCAACGTTTATTCTTCGTTCTCTCGTACTCAAGAACGATCAACCGAGACGAATGATGCTCGCCAATAGATCGATCCGAGCTGAGAATAAATTTAGAGAGAATGAGAGAGGCATATGACTCGTCGAGGAAGGAAGGATTACGCGCTTTTTGCCGAGACTACTCGTTGCGCCTGCTTGTGATACAATTTGTCTTGCATAGTCGTCATTCGTCCATCGACGTTCGATTATCTTTGCTGGATGAAGGAAATTGGATGAAAACGTTGCTCCCTTGGATGATGGAACAAAATTGTACACGCAAAGTATTTGTTTGCATCATTGTTACAAAATATCGGATGTGGGCTGTTGTGTAAAAAGACGAGGTGGATTATTATACGTGTCTGGTTTATTAAAGAGACGAGTGATAAAATTGTAATAGTCAGTGTATATTAAAATCACTTTAAATACAAATACAGAGATTGTGTATACCGGTCGTTATCGTCGCCCGCTCAATGCTACTGTTCAACTCTACGCTCGCTATTCAACTGTATGACTCGCTATAATAACTCGCTATAATGATCGCTATAGTGATTCGCTATACTGATCCTCCTAGAGAACACATTCGTCTATTTGTATCGACAGGTGGTATTATAAAAAGTTCGGATGTAACTCCGATTAACGATTATAAATAACCGCGATAATATTTTGTCCGGAGTTCGTTTACCTTTGAACCTAGCAAACCAAAACAATGTTGATACTCCAAGGCACAACAGTATGAGTCATTCTCGATTCGAATCTTTCATTGACTCAATTGACTCTGCCGCTACAGACTCCTTTTAGAAACCATAATTACGGTCGCTTTCTCGTTTTACTAATGTTAGTAAATTTTCCTTGCGAAAGGAGTTCCTACACGTTTTTTTTATTTTTTAACACGTTCACTGCTGACCAATTTTACAACGCGCGTAATCATAGTAACGTAATTATCTGCAATCTATTTACGATGCGACAAGTTGGCAAATATTTCACTAACTCGAGTCAACCGCTCGACGTCGTATCGCCCATCAAAATTACAGCTTTTGTACCAAGAATCTTCCAATTTGTGAAACCATCGACCAAAAGACGAAATGCGGTTCATCCAGGATATTCTGTTTGCCCATTCCCTACCGAGAAGTATCCACTCAGATGATCACGAATGAACTGATTACCCCGACTGTCGAGCATTATAATTCAAACGCGAAGCAACCCATCCATCGAATCTCGCGTATTCGCGCCCGATCCTCGCCGCGCCTGTGCAAACAGACGCCGAGGAAAATATTTGCACAGGATAACGCGGGCCCCTCATTATCGGGATGGCTTGGTCCGCCGCGTTCGACCTGGTTTGGCCCCAGGTGCGCGAACAGCAGCGATCGAGAACGCGGCCAAGTTAGATAGAGGGACGAGGAAAGGATCGAAGTGGTGGAAACGAGAGGTGGGAAAGAAATGGAGGATAAGGGGAGTGTAAAGAAAAGAAAAAAGGAAGAGGGAGATTGATTCGACATGCATAAATTAGAGAGGATGAGCCTTTATTTCGTGCGCGAGGCTCACGGGTTCGGGATTGGGTTTGGAATTGGGATCCACGAGAGGAGTATAAATTGATGACTGTAGGCAAAAGGCAGGGGTTTATAATAATTAATCTTCGTGCGTGTATGTATATAAAGATGCCCCTCTCTACTTCTCACCCTTCTCCGAGCTTCCTTCATCCTTCCTCTCGATCCTGCGTCTCTTCGTTCGTGTTCGAGGCATCTGCGTGCATCCGGCGTCGTGTATCTTTTTTTTATTATTTTCTTTTTTCATCTTTAGCGCTCTGAGAAATCTAAATGGAGCCAAGATTTGGATATCAACCGCTTGATCTGTCTGATCTTTCGTGAATTTTTCGTCGGTTATTACGATCCACGCTTTTTATTCGTATAAATAGATTCAAAATTCGGTTTCTTGGATGTTCAGTTTCTTGTATCGTTCCAATCGTTGATTCGTGTTGGAAACTTTTTTATGTTACTTCGATCCATATCTCGTCTTTAAATTCTCGACATTTAAATTCTTTTTCAATCCTCCGTTCTTTTTACATGTTTTCGATTCTGTGTTTTTCCTTTCGCATCTTGGCAACACAGCCGTATGCATCCAGCGTCGTGTTCCGTTTTCTTTGAACGCCGATCTAAATGCATTGAATATTCTGTTCACTCCGTCCTCATATCAAGCAATTTTTACCCATCTACCCTTCATCCATGCTTGCGAAAAATTGACCGGTTGATTAAATCGCGACCTAGCCAGAAAACCGAGCGTCGTCTCCAACGGAAACGAAGTAATCTCGCTGACAAATATCCAGCTAGTTGGTCGAGCTTACGCGCGTGCAAACCTTCTAAGAGGTGATTAGATATCGCGACGCGACAAACGATAAATTATCGCTGCGTGCGTGTGTGGCGAGAAGGTGGCCTCGCGTCCTGGTGGCCATTGCCAGATTGAGGAATCATCAGCGAGTCTTAACGCATCGCGATTATAGTTAATTGATAAATTCGACGGACCAGCGGCGATTAATCGCTGCAAGACCGTCGCTCGTTTCTAACAGTTTATTGCACGGCGAATTCATCGGCAGGAGATCTTCCAGGAAATCCACGGAGAATCGCCTTGTCGAGACTTCTCGCGGATTAACCGCGCTTCTCGGCTACCGTCTAGGTACTCCATCAAACGTTTCTGAACGTACTGGAGACACGCGGAAATGTTCGAGCGAAAGGTATTCGCATGGATGGTGGAAAATGTAGACGCTTGCGATGTCGAGGAAAAGGTACTTTAACGTTGAACTATGCTGGACGAAGAAAACGATCGTGTGTGTTTGTAGGATTGTAATCGAGGTTCGAACCTTTCGCACGATAATTTACTAGCTAATGGCGTTAATGAATTGAGGTTAATGACAGGCTTCTGTTGTTGCATAGTTTTTATAATCGACGTCGAAAAGCACGATCAGTCGTCTTCTGTAAGAGCTCGTTTTATTATGAAACATTATTAATATTGGTAATTTGTACAATTCGTATTTTACTCGATCATCAAGCGGACCAATCTTCTCATAATAACACAACGAGGAAGTCTATAGAAAACTCTGACGATTTGTATATCTAATAAAAGTTTTCATGATTTATCATTGATACGGATGAGCTATCGAACGTAACATTTACGTGGAAAGCCCATAAAACAAATTCAAACTTCATTCTATATTTCGTTTATCCGAAAGACTTACTTTCTATGTATAAATGTTCCATATTACCATCGAGCGAAATTTTTAGAAAGAAACAAACTTTTGGATTTACAGACGACGAAGCCGCGGCGAGGAGGACACGAGCGGTGTAGACGAGAATTCCCAGCAACAGCAATCGGGCTACGTGGCCGGGCAGCGTGACACAGAGGAAGAGGAAGAGCTGGGGGCGGAAGAGGCGGCAGCGCAGGCGGCGCAGTCCCTGCAGAGCGGCGCCGAGGGCGCCGATCCAGAAGTACACAAGAGGGTTGCTGCCGTGCAGGTGCAGGTGCAGGGTATGGAGGGCGACTGGCGGACCTACTGCGAGCATCCGCTCTCGGTAGCGACCGCGGCGATGCTCAATCTCCAACAGCAGCACCAAGTATCGGCCGTCGCGAGCCACGGCGATGATCCAGCAGCTTCGTACGTCTACGAGTACTACAAGATCCCAGAGAAGAGCACCGCGGACGTCAAACTACCACCCACTCATGAACTCTGGTCCACGTGAGTCTGATTTTATTGCTCATAAATTTAGATTTAATTCTCTGTAACTGTAATTTTTTATAGCAACGAGAAAAAAGCGTAACTGATTACTTAACATCTCGTGTGACACGTATACTGTCGGTGAAAAATTTGCAATCGCATTATGTTTCCATGAAGAATATATAATAAGAATAAGGAAAATATGAGTTTTCGCGACTCAGAATTCTATTTGCTTAGAAATTTTCGTAAAGAGAAATCTATTAAGATAAAGAAAATTACTATATTGATATATTAATTTTGAATTAATAACAGCAGGAGATTTAATATAAACACAGCTAGGAAAATTCAATTCTGTTTCGTTCTCATAATTGTATTTATAATCGAGGCGTTAAGAGATTAGCTTGAGATCTGGTGAACAGCAGTACTACAAATAAATCATTCGATGCTAATATAATCGTGTACCGATGAAATACGATATCTCGCCAGTCACATAACGTTATAGAGGGTTAAATAGCTTTTGTCTGAGTGATAAACTGGCAGGGTGAGGAAAATACTTGTTGCCTCGCTAGCAATCTGAGCTCGAAAGATCTAATATCTCGATACGAGTAAGATGTATTGAATTGAATGCCTGATTAACGACGCTACGAACCAATCTACCCAACTTCATTTTCTGGAAATGTCTTAATTCCAGTACCGAAATATACGAATAACGTACAATTTTTTTACAGATTACATCTTAATAAAATCGATAAGATTAAAAGATACGTATACGTATATCGTTGTTTGTTTAGAAATAAATTTTTAGATTCTAAGAATTGATTCTGATTGCGAGAAATCTTCATCGTTGCGAAATTAAAGATTCAAAGAAGGATTTAAATATTTCCTACGTAAACATCTCGCTCGCGTCATTCTTCTGAACCGACTGATTTTATAATGAAAATCATGCATTATAACTTTAAATAACCAAGTTCTCAACCGTCTCCTACATATTCACAATCCACAGTAGATCATTCGAGCCACACCCAGCCTGTCGAAGAACAAAAATTTCCAAGGCTCCAATCGAATAATTAATTTTTCAAGAACACGAATCTTAAGGCCGCGAACGAAAAAAAACCTATTTCCCTGTTTGCAGCCGCGCCTTTACAATCTCTTATAATTGTACCGAAAACGCCAGCTGCTCGCACTGTTCATTGCAAAAAGCAATTACCGAACGTAAGATTCTCTCCCTTTTTCAAATGAGAAAAAATACCGAAACGCATTCGCTCCGGGACAGCAGCGGCCATTGGAACTATACATTATCGCGCGATTGCATTGCTAATGCGGAATGACGTGTTGTGCCTCGCCGTTGAACCCATGGCATATTAGTATCTGCGTCTTAAGCCGTGCACAAAGATAAAAATCACCGCTTTCCACAGTTATCCCGCAACGCCTTCCCCGTGATTCACGTGCGTGGAAACATTGCATACAGGGTGTCTATCGATAACTGCGAAAGTTTGATCAATGCGAATTCAAATAATCGAAGTTTCGTATAATTGAAAAAATCCTCCTTCGTTGTTTCCACACGTGGAATATCGCGATTAGATAGCAGATCTTTATGCGGACCTATATTTTCTACGAATACAATTACAGAAATAAAACTCTAAGTGATATTTGTTTTATCTAGTGACAACCATAACTGATATTCTACTTTGAATATCGTAGATATCTACGTATTATCTATGTGCAGTTGTTTATTTTTGCACATTTATATCTCACGCAAGTTTATGAATACCAACAGGACAATGACGATGTATATACATATTCTACGTTAAACATAATCTACAAGCAATATACATATGTAAAATTATGTAAGGCATTAAAAGTACAGCGCTTGTTATAATATTTAATAGATAAAGCAACTTTCTACCTACGTTCCATTCTTTTCCATTACTTTTATATAAATACGAACTTACATAATATCCGCAGCCCGATTTATCAGATTCTGTACGGAAAGCAACAAGAAAGATCTTCTTCGCGTACTGCTAATTATATGGCAGCGTAGTGTAATAACGGATATCTGAGTGATTATTGATAGACACCCTGTATATGCGCGCGATTGCCAGCAATTGAATAACGTATTATAGGAATCTCCATAGCATCGTCATCTTCTGCCTTCTACCTCGTGTTTCTTTCAACTACGGTCGCATATAGGAAAGAAAAGACGTCGCCGGTGGTCGAGTAAACTTTGACGAATCTATTTTTTGCTTTGCTTAAGACGCGTTTTTGTGAATTATTCCGCGACCTCTTCGTCGCGATGCTTTTTACCGAGCGCCAGATGACCGACGTTGATCGAAATGTCTCTTGAGAATGGATGTCCGTGTGCCCCAGCGATTAAATCGACGAACTCGATTTTTGCCGCGCTGCTTTTTCCCAGCGTCGTTTGTCATCATTTTTGGAGTTCTCTTAGCGGGAGAGTACCGCGATGTAAAGTCTGTCTTATATATATTTCGGATGAGCACTGCGAATCGCCTTGCGAAGATGATCGTAGAATCATTCGCTTGATTATTGGTATCGTCCGTTTTCGAAAAACTATATAACTCCTATTGTAGTACTTTTGTACTTTTATAGCGACATTGAATTGTTTAGCGTGTTTGGGGAATATCAGCATAGATAATTTTATTCCGTGCTACGTATCGTCACAGACCATGCGAGTTTTGAATAAAATATTGCATCGTAACATAAATCTATTCTGTTCTTATATCTGTTGCAACATACATACGAAGAACGCATCATACATAGAAACTGGATGACTTTATGTTACAACCTAATGATTTCTTGCATTCTGTCACCATACACTTGATTAATTATTAGCAGTTCGAGTAAAGATATTCCTAACAGTCGTAAGAGGAAAATCTACGTTATTGTCTACGAGGTACATGAGTCATTTATTCTGTATATTATAATTGGAAAATAATGTTGATATTTATTAACCACGCGTATTACAAGGAGAACTAAGTTATACTGAATATTTTATCGTAAACGTATCTCATTGAAGTTTGTAACACGTTTAAAATTAATAAAAGTCCCGTAACACACGAGCAACCTAACGACCAATGCGTTACATAGAAACTGTTTAATGCGCTTGCTAACATCTCTTTAATTCAAATCTTTCGTAAAAATTTGAATATTCTTAGACATCCAGCATATGTAAAAAAAAAAAGAAAAAAGCAGAGAAAAGAAAGTATCAGTGAAAGCCTAAACGTTGTTCGGACAAAGCAACACGTTGGTAGAGCGTGTAAAGCGCGGGTCAAAGGGTTGGTGGTTCCGTAAACGCGTGCGTGACGACTAGTTGCATCGGAAGAGAACTCGATTAGCGTAGATCGCCAGATAGCCGGCGTGTAAACGTCGCTGAAAACACTTTCAACGCGGCACGACGCTTTATTAACATCCACGTTTCCCCGTATCTCGATTAATAGTCTCGCGTGCATAATTGAATGCTTGCGGGTAGCATAATTTATCGCGACCACGGACTATGTGGAACAATCGTACACGCTTCGGACACGCTCGAGAATTCTCTTCGTGAAAATGTAAATTCGTCATGAATCAAGAAAGAACCTTCTTTTCCTTCTTCTTCTTCTTCATCTTCTACTTCTTCTTCTTCTTCTTCTTCTTCTTCTTTTCACTGGTTCAGGGGATTTCGTTATTTTTTATTTTTATTCCTTCATTCTTTCCTTGCTCCTTCTTCGATGTTGAGAATCGAGATTAATGACAGACGACGATGTGCCTGTCGACGTGCCGCCAGATAGATTTTCTCCATAAGAGAAATAGATTTATTGTGAAGGTTTATTGCGCTATTACGCGAAATTTATTGCGCCTGGACACGATATTCGTCGGTATGCTTGAAAACTGAAAGCTTGCAGGAAGTTAGATGCTAGACAGTTTCTCTTGGTTCTTTAGTGCTAATGCTACTCGATGGTGCTTAAAAAATATTCTTTCAAAGAGTGAAATTTACGAAGCTGATTATATATTTTTGGGATATTGCAAATAAATTTAATCACGACGTCCTTGTTCTGTTTTCGATTCTTGTATCAATTATAGAAATCGATGGATTTTACGCGGAAATTTTTCTACGTGTTTTTGTGCGGAATCAAATTTGCGAAGTTGATCGTCGATCTTCGTGGAATTAAATTTACGAAGCTGCTCGTGTATCTTTCTTCTTTGGGATAATTATTCTTTTTCTTTTTTCCAATTCTCGGTAACGATTAAAATTAATGTTTGCATAGCGACGTTCGTTTCTAGAGGTTTTCGTGCAGCACTAAATTTACGAAGTCGATTTTGTATTTATGTGGAGTTAAATTTAGCTACCATAGCTATAGCAAATAAAATAAAGCTAAACGTATGTCTTTGTTTCACGAAATTATTGTTCCTTTTCTTCGATTCTTATTAATGGTAGAAATCACCTTTTAAAGATGTCCGCGATATCATCGAGACACATAAAGAACAAGGAGTCTAAGAAAAAAGAAATTCTGCATAAAAGACCAATTTCGTTGCCAGGTAAAAAGAGGCACTGCCAGGTCGAACGTTAAATTTATCAAGCCTAATCGATCAATAAACTTCATTTATGTTCCTCTCTCATGTAAACATAGTTACGCCGATGAACAGCTAAAGTAACACGCTTAATTCATTACTGAAAACATTCCTGACGTCAATGTACCGTTCATTTCACAGATTCGAAGAATATTTACAATTTCCAACACTTGAAACATCTTCGTTAATTACTTACTGCCTTTGCTTCTTCACGATAGAAAAATACACCAACCAAGTCAAACAACGATCACAATTACGAGACATAAACTTGCACAAACGTTAAGAAATTCGCCAAAATCAGTCCGTAAAACCTCGTAAACCGGAGCAAAAAACAAATTGCAGAAGCGATGAAATGAATAATCGACGGGTGCGCGATAAAGAAAAAAGAAGGAAAAGTTGAGCAGGCGCTAGCGAATCGATAACGCGTTTTTCACTGTCCGCTGGTAATTACGTTCGGCCGGAGAGTGAAGTTTGGCTAACAGTGGCAAACAGTGGAAGATCGGCACGAGGCGTCGCTCGAGCAGAACGATCTTCTTGCATCGATCACGCTGCCGAACTGCATCGCACGCTCCCGAATCAAATGTAACCGCACTCTGTTTAATCACAGTTTAAAATCGCAGATTCACCCGGTGGAACGCCACGAAATCGACCTCCGTGACGACCCAGCCACTCGCCATAAATCTCCAAGCGTTCTCCCCGACACAAAAGCCAACAAACAACCGCTGTACTGTTTACAGTATACCATACTTGACGATGGAATCTTAAAATCTTTTCAGTTTCTTTAAAGTCCTGGTTGGCTTTGAAAATCTCCAGAGCTCTTGTAGGTTCTGAAAGCTCGACAAGTATCGAATATATTACGAGCGCGGGCAACATCTTCCATGTAAAATATTAACGAAAGTCTATAAATTTTAGTCGGTTAGCGTAATTCACCTGCGTTATTCGCTTTACAGGTTGTAGTAAATCTCGTTATCGGCTTGAACAAGACGTAGAAAATGAAGCAAATGGTCCGCGAAACCCCGCCTGTATACGTAAACAAATCGCCAATTCAAATTTCATAATAGATACACCACTATATCAAAGGATAAATCAACGAACCTTAGTAAGAAGAGTTCGCAGCCTATATTTGTATCGACGCCCTCCAACGAGGCCTTCCGGTCCATTTGCTCGGTTTGCAAACTCTCATGCTGTTCTCTCGTCCCGTGAGAGAGCGTCTGGTTGGATTCGTAACACGGGGCTCCCTCCTCTCTTTATTTTGGATCTGGCTGGTAGCAGCCAGCCGATCGAGAGCGCCCCTATCCCCGTGGAATCGAGAAACGGCTAAGAGTAAACCCCTCTCTCCTTCCTTTTCCTTCGTTCGTCTCGGTATATATATATATGTATATACATACCCTTGCCAACTTTTGATTTATATCGGCCGCTTAGCATATTTTGTAATTTACTGTTGAGAATCCTTAACGTACGGATCGAACAAGGAGGGGAACGCTGGCCAAGGGCGACGAATGCAACGAGACGAGACGTGAGCAAAGAGAAACGAGAGCAAAGAGACGAGAGAAGGCTACAGTGGCATCGAGATCAGAGCAGAGAGTCGTTCCGTGTTACCACCCCGTGGGGAGATGCCGCCCTAATCTTCCCTCGCATCTTCGCCAGGTTCTCCTCTCTTCGTCTGTTCGGTTGGCCGCGTCCTCGTCCCACCGATTCTATCTGCTCCGCTATCTCCACGACCAGCCTCCATCGCGTCGTTTCTATCTCTTTCGCCCGATGGCTCCCGCGGGGACCCGCGGCGTCCCGATACCATCTCGACAATTTGTACGCCGGTGGATCGTTAAAACTGCACGGGAAAGGGAGGACGCGCGAGAGCCACGGTAACGGCAGCCTAATCCAATTTCATTGTGTCGCGAGTTTGTCGAGGGACTTCTTCATGGGAGACGCTACCAGAGTCGTTTCCTCTTCGATGAGCTTCGTAATACCGCGTCGGTTTCGGTTTGAAGTAGTTTTTTTCCGTGATTCTACTTCTGGGAGATGGCACGGGGTTGCAAGACACTGACGTTTGAACGATCGTCTGGTTGTTGGTTTTAGCGATGGAATTATTGTTACCGATTCGGAACTTGTCACTTTGCAATTTAACTAAACAAAGTAGCTTGTAAATTTACGACGGCTACAGATAGTAATTTGGACATCGTCGTATTTATCATTCTGAATAATCGAGTCTGATCGTATGCATGTTAAGTTTCGTTGCTCTCGAGCAATTACAAAAATTGGATACCGCGAAAATGAAAGAAAAACGTTTCGACGTGTGCAAATTCTATTTCGTAGCCACTGTACTTTGCGCGTGCACTTCGATCGTGAGTAGCTACGATTATAACGATGAAAATAAATAGATATATGTAACTATGACTATGAACGTGACACAAATCACAGACGATTAAAATACCGAGAATTGAACAATTGTACGAGAATAAATTTCGATATAAAATTCTGCGATATCTTCTAGAAGCAAAGTTTCAGCAAGACTAGCTCCGCGAAGAGCGAGATTCTCACACTTTGAAACGCTCGAGAAATGGCGTTTTTTCGCAGCGACTAAGAACATCAGAGAAGTTAAAAAGCCTCGCAGAATCGCGAAGGAACTCGAACAAGAAATTCGAAGAAAAACGAAAGATCGTTATAAGAAACTCAATTAATCGCACTTTCTCTCAACAAATCGATGAAAATTCCGGCGACAGCCGGATGATTTGTCTTACGGTAGCGAAAGAATCCTGTCCAGACGTTTTTCTCCGTGTGTCTTCGCGATGATGTACGATTTTAACGGTGTGGCATTTGTACTCTCGAACGAAATACCTCCGCTTGAAGGTATGACAACGGTATATGCTTAACCCAGACCTTGCGCTCGTGGTTCGAGCGTATATCCTGACTATTAGCGAGCGATACCTAACCCCCGAGAAAATCATCCTCCAATATCATTTCCTCCAATAACCATGGATAAGTCTAATAGCTTCTACGATGGTCTCTTTGGTGTAGAACATATTAAAATTTAAATTATCTGCCTTTAATCTACGAAGTGCAAAATCATGGAAGAAGAAGTACTATTTTGCTTGCGGTCGTTTGAAGTACTTTTCCGTGGCTTCTAAGGTTGTTTAGGGAGATTGAATTTTGAAATTTGTGTTACGGCGAGCCTGAGAACGATAGGAGAAAGGTGTTGAGTTGTTTCATTTGTACGCAATAATTCTCTCTTTATTAGCAATCGGAGTTCGATTTCGCCATTTTTCTACTGGTTGTATCGATTTAATCTTTGAATAACGACTTCGTTCTCAGTTATTGACGCGCACGGTGTGTCGATTTCAATCGTCTTACTTATCCTTCGATTCTAATCGACACTATCGAGCTTCGAAATTTGTGAGTTTCTGTAAAAAGATTCAAGAAGAGGAGCGCAGCGATGACCAGCGTGATCGACCAAATATTATTATCAAGAATAAAGATCTTACAACGCTCGCGCGATTTCAAAGATTTCTTCTCAGCATTTCAAAATTCTTTCTCCAAAATTGAACTGCAGCAAGTTTCCTATTTTTACATTCGCGTCAATATTAGATTCCAGCGACACGGAATCTTATCCGTTTGCTTTCCCCGCCGCCTGTGCTGCAACTTTTCTTCTTCCCGAAGAGTTTCTTAATCCCCGGCTTTAACGTCAACCGAACGAAAGGAGAGTTACGTTCATAAATGACCATAATTACGCTCGGTCCTCGCGGATCTTCCTTCGGCGATATCTTCGAGAAAACCACGATAAATTCACGCATTCTATGGGCCTCCTTAGGCCTGTGCAAAGTTTGTAAAGCATCCCGTGACGGTGCTAACGACAGTCGAGAGTTCTGTATATACTTGCGCAATCCCTAAGACGCGGCTTTAAAGTACATTTGAATCCAGTGAACGTATGGATTTTGTATTAATCGAACATTTCCCTAAGTTCGAACCAAGGATACATGCCACGATACTCGAGAATAAATCTATGGAAATTACGTCGGAAATTATCACTGTCCCGATCTATGATTCTGTAAATTTCTCAAGGAAGTTTTCTGAAAGATCGCGAACACGTGAAACGGTAAATCTCGATGCAGGTTCGTGGCTTAAAAGATTTCTTTTTCTTGTCATTTTTTTTTTCTTTTTCTTTTGTTTTCTTTGGTACGAGTTAGATGCGATAGAAGAATGACGAAATTTACGCTAGAGACAAGACCCGATTTCAGTGAAACAATAAATTTTCCAGGTTGATACGACGACGATCGAGACTAGGAATTGGCGTGGCTGAAATGTGAAAGTCAACCACGGTACATTTTCGTACGAGCAGCGTGATAACACTGCGGAATTTACGACGTTAAAGACATCGACGCAGCTGCACGACGCGAGCCGTAGTATTTTACACACGAGTTTCTGCGAGTTTTATTTTCGTCGCGCTGATCTCTTGCGCGAGGAATGTTCTTCTATTAAACTTTAGAATCGAGTAAAAAAAGAAGGCAGGAAAGTGTGAGAAAGTAGATGGGAGATTCATCGCTGTTTATTTCATCCACCCGGTTATTTCGATTTAAAGGAAGGATATAACTTGGACACGGCTTTATTGTTTATGGATAGTTGAAAGTTGAATGTCGATTGAACAGCAAAGAACGAATTTCATTGAGAAGAATTAATTTATTTGCTATTCAACGTTTTCTTTCGCTCCTCTGGAAGCACATTAGCGTTCAAAGAATTCACGATTGTAATAAATTAGCATTATATTTATAACATATTTACAACTATAATAATGTGATTTAATATATTTAATTTTAAAGAATGCTATTTTTCCATTTATGTCTTCGCAATTTGAAGTTTCACAAAAATATAGATTTGCATAGAAGTGCCTAATCTGACTGTTAATGACAACCGTGGTCATTCGAGCGTCGAGAAAATCCTCTATGAAGATGGAAATATGGTGACACTAAGCTGGTTGCAGGAGAGAATAGAAAGAAGGAAGAAAATAAGAAAAGGGGAAAAATAAAAACGGAAAGGAATAGAAACAAAAGGCAAGCGTAAAGAAGAGTACAATTATTGCAAAATAAAGTATAAGTAAAAGAAAGATAAATAGACAATGGAAAGGACGAAGAAGTTAACGAATGAACAAAAGAAATGTGATGAAAAGAATGTTTATATAAAGATAAAATAAAGACGAAGGGAGGAGGTAACCAAAGAATCGATATATTTTTATACTATTCTAGTTATCTGTCAGTTAATAATAGAACTACCACACCAGTCAAATTGACTGGTTTTACAATTTTATTTTAAAATTCTCACTTTATGTTATATTTTTTTCCCGCCAAGATGTAATGACTTTCACAACGATAACTAAAAGAGTAATATAATGAATTTTATTTTGTTTTTTTATGTATTCAAACTGAAAATAATTTTATATCAAGGCTACTTATACCAATTCCAGTTAGAATGACTGGTACTTGTCAAAGTGCAAAAGGGTCCCACAATCTGTTTATCGAATCCCAATTAACCAGTTTCCTCGTTTTGTACAACTTCCCACTCGTTTTTTAAATTTTTACTACGTATCATTCGATACGACGATATCAGTTATCAGGAAAATTCCAGATCGATCGATAGATCGCTAGATGCTAACACTGATAAATATCACACCAGTCGAAATGACTGGTTCTACAATTCTATAAATGTGTCAACCTTCGTTTAGGGACGATGATCCCAGATGGATTAATAATACTAAAAATGTACTACATAACATGGAATTCCTTCTGTAAGAAACAAATAAATCAATAAATATAAAAATATTCCATTATATATTTTTTAAAGACCAATCATTTTGACTGGCGACTGGCTTTGGTAGAAATAGCTTCGTGTTAACTATCCACAGTTCGAGTGTTAAACTTTACCTTTGTTTCATGTTTATAAACCACGTGAAACCAAGTCCAATTTCCAGACCACAGGCTGAAATAAATACAATGCAATACGAAAAAAATACAACCACGAAACTCACGTATTTTTACGAGATATGATAGAGGCATAATACATCTATATTTATTCTTATGGAAAGTAAAAGTGTCGAATAATTGGATAGATACACGAACGTCTATCTTCATCTGGCGCGGTATCGCGAGAAGATACGCGCAGACGGAGGCACGAAGCGCGTTGCCCTTAACGACGCAAAATTATTATTATCCCTGACGCGGGACGGTGCCATTAAGCGGCGGGAAAGATTTTGCCAGACGACAAAAGCTCGGCTCGCGATCCCAGTGAGCTTCTCGCAAGATAATGTCGAGTAGGGAGGGCTGTTACGCTCGAGTCGGGTCACTTATGGCGCGCCACGGGGTTGCAACGCCGGCATACGGTTTCACAGCAAGCCGCTGCCGTAAAGCCGGTCCAGGAACATCACCGTTTTAATCTAAACGCCCCTAGCCGTGAGTGACAACCGCGATACGCGACACTCGAACGACGAAGCTAAGGAAACCAGCAAATACTTCCTTACATTCGTCGACGATCGAAATTTCCCGAGATTATTCGCTCGTCCCTCAAATAACGCAGTTTCCCTAGTCATCGAGCATCCAATACTTCATCAAACAAATTGTTTATTCCTGTATATTTATTTACTATAAAAAGGTAACATAAATAACTGCGAATTCTAAGATAAATTTTGAAAAATAATAAATTGTGAAAAAAAAAATTGAAGAGGGCAGAGTTAAGTTTCAAGTGATTCATCCAGTGATGTTGAAGAGGAAGGTTGAACTCAATTTTGTGAAGATCGAAGGGTAGAATTTCAGCTTAATCGGATTATTAAAGTAGCGTAACCAACTGAGTTATTCGTCCCATAAATAGCATGATTCTTCTAATCTCTGTTCAAATTCGCCCTAAGGATTTTACTTTAGCGACAAACAATTAATTTACCGAAACTTTCATTCGATTTGCCTGGCAACGTTCACCCAAGATTCATCTGACGTAACTGATCGTACAACACGAAATGCACCGTGAAGAGTTTCTTTCAGTTACGTTACGCAATTAACGATGGAAAGTTCATATTTCCAAGGATTAGCGTCTGAAGTATCGGCGTCGATATTGTTGCTCGCGTTCGGCGACACTACTTAATCGTTTCCCGCAATCCGGCCGGGTGTCGTTGAGTTTTTGTCGGTTCTTTCTCCTCGACACGCGATAGCGTATCATTACATCTCCGACTTACATAGTAACAAGGGATGCATTACGCGTTGTGAAATGGAATTCGAACCGATCGCTCGCTCGCTCGCGGTGGATTTCATTTCGCTGTGCTTGCGTTTCCTGTCATTGGCGATAATAACGTTGTATCCGTTCGAATTGATCAATCCTCCATCACTTTCCAGAACCTGTTCCCACTCTTTCGTTTCTCTCTTTCCTTCTATTTTCTTGCTCTTCAAATTCAACAATCCAACAGATCGAGAATAGTATGACTGATAGAAATTTCATTTCTCCTTTTATCATTCGATGCAAACGCGATACTCGAGCAAGTTTCTTGCCCGAGAATCAGAAAATTGCAGTTATTCCGAGTTATCGTCGACTATATTTACCTGGTAATTTACGAATTAAAGTCGAAGCGATACAGTTTCATTAAAGAACTTCCTGAAAAGCATTTTCATTAAACGATATTATTCTTATTAATTCGTCCGCGTATTCCACTGTTCCTTAAATTTCAAAAGAAAATTTCGTTCGTTTAAACGCGGAATTAAAAATCACGACGTTAACTTAATGTTTGAATAAAAAATGTAACGGCGCGATTACAATCGTGTACGATACCGTAGAAAAAAATTTAAGGAGATAAAAAGATCCACAAATTTACTAAATATGTAGAATCCATCCCCTCTACGTTCCTTTATTGCCTAATTAGAAATATTTCGCCATTTAACCAGCCTTTAAAATGTGCATCACGAGCGCGTTAAAACAAGACCTGTTTTATTATCCCGCGACCGTGTGAAAGAAGTCGAAGCACAACCGCGTTATAAAAAGTCATTAAAAGGTCGACTTTTGACAAAGACGGGCGGCGAGCATTCGAAATGACCGACCGCGGTGTCGCTTTTTATTACACTGGCCGGTTATCATTGCCCGAGGATCTTGTAGAAAACGAATCCTTTCGTACACGATTCTTGCGTAGCTTCTATTTTCAGTAGCGCATGAATCATTCACCGGCGAAGGTGGTTATTACACTTGGTCGTGCGTCATCTTCGAAAGTGGTCCACGTTTTTCGTGACTGTGGAACTTTCTTGAATAATTACCGATTCAGCGACGACAGGTCACCGAGAAGCGGAATAGGTAATTAGCTTCGTTATCTCAAAAGTTACAAATGAGGTGTAATGAAATGTTTTAGAGATTCAAAATGAAATGGAGCGGAACTTGAGTGAATTTTTAAGTGCTTAAGAAATGGCCTGGAATTTTGCTCTTCCGGTATAAGTAGAGTATATACGCACGTCGTATTGACTTGTGCTTATCGTTGGATGATTACAGAAATTCTGAAAGAGCGATAAGAAGCGAAAGGCTGATACGAAGGTCGAGGATGACTAAGAAATCAAGGCTTTAAGGAAACGAACGAAACTGTGATGTACAGGGAAGATTTGATGCATGTAACAAGATGCATGAATCTGATTTAAGAAGCAAAAAGAGCTAAATCTTCCAACCTGAATGAGTTGAAGATTCCCGCGAAAAGGAAATGCGAGAGTATTAAACTGAGGATCGTTACAAAGAAGAATACTAAAGTATATAGCAAAGATCTAGAAAACACAATCACAAAATAAACATATAAACTTGGTCTGCCTACAAAGAATTTGAATTGGCTATGGAATTGGTAACAACTTAAAAAGGGCAATGAAAAGGGATAG
This sequence comes from Bombus affinis, assembly GCF_024516045.1. Classification (NCBI taxonomy): domain Eukaryota; kingdom Metazoa; phylum Arthropoda; class Insecta; order Hymenoptera; family Apidae; genus Bombus; species Bombus affinis. The sequence goes on from NC_066354.1 coordinate 3,610,040, forward strand.
AAAAATGCGAACTTAGGCGCACCGGAAGGAAGAATGCTAAAAAAGTTAACAACCTTAGAAAACGATGAAAAGCAACGCAAAAATACGAACTTGAACTGACCACGAGATAGAACGCTGGAAAAATTATTAGCGACCTAAAAAGCGCGATGAAAAAGAACGCAAAAATACTCAAACTCGGATTCGCCACAAAGTAGGATGGTAAAAAAAACCTAAAGAACCCAATGGAAAAGAACAACAGAAGGATCAGCTTAGGATCACCGCAAAGAATACTAAAGAAACGTAGTAAAAACCTAGGAAACATGGAACTCTGAGGAGTACGAAGTTATCCCTTCCAAGGATCCTCACGAAAGACGTGTAGCGCGGTCTTAACTCCTTATTACGCGTCTCGTTGTCCGTTTTATCGTTACGCGGAGATCTGTCGACTACGAGGAACCTGGCGTGCCTACTACAAGGATGGCCTCTGACCCACTTGACGAGGGCCTCGTGTCACGTCGTAAAACGAAACGGGCCCGAGGAACGAGAATCGGCCGCGGGACGAGTGGCATGGCCCGTTTTCGCTGTCTACCGGTGCTTTATGCCCGACACGTAACGCGAGCGAGTTCCCCTTTATTTGAATTTATGATCACAAAACGCCGTAAACGTTTCCTCCTTCTTTTCTTGCCCGACCAGCATACACACCCGCGCTCGCTTTTACCTTCTTGCGAGCGCGCTTCGTTCGTCGCGCGATTCATCGCGTTTTCCTTCCTATACAAACGTCAACGTCGCCGCTTTTGAACGCTAGAAACCGGACTAGGTTGGGTTTTATGGGTCCTAGAGGAATTGCACCGGCCACGGCGTAACCGCGGGAGGAGCTGGATAAAGAAGACCTCGCCGACGAGAAAGGCTGTTACGATAAGACGTGAGATCCAAGAGATATGGGAGTTCCGTTGAACCGAAAGCTCAATCGAGGTGAACGTCCTTGCTCCTGGAAGAATAGGATAAACAGGCTGATGAAATAGAATCGGTTTGGTTGCTTGATTGATATTTCCTTGTAATCGTCTTCGTAATCGGTTAATTAGAATTATTGAATCTGATTTTTTAATACATAGTTTGATACGGAAATATATGTTTCAGAAACTTACTCGATGCTGCCATCGTCGATATCTTTACCTTGCAATGTTGTAAAGTCTGAAAAAACATATGTGTTTGTAGAATTATGATATAAAATAGTAAATCTCAGAAATTCGTCTCCATGTATTAATTGTGTTATTTTCTTGCGATAAATGAACTTATGGAAGCAAGTTATCTGTTTGTCGGGAACTGGCTTCTGAGAGGCTTATATGCAAATTAATTTTACAGCAACATTTCTTTTATGCAAACAAGTTTAGAAGTTCCTATTCCTCGAAATAAAAAGTCGAGTTATATCCACGCCATGCAATTGAATAATGTTATTATTTTCTACAATTCAGAGCCGGAGTTTTAAGTGGAGAAAAGCAGCGTTATTTCTTTCGCTATATGGTCATTAATTCTTCCTTGCAAAACAAGAGCCGCAAACCTACAGAATGATTCCGGTTCTCAGGCTCATTTTCGAGGTTAACACGTCTTCCTGTTTCGCAACGGAAAGTCCGGTTTCTTGCGACCGGGGTCGAATCGCGAGGCAACTACCCCTGCGAAAACTCGACCGTATCGTGCTGTACGGTTCTACGAGATCGAGACAACCTCGACGATGTGTCAAGTGCGCTTTTGACCTCACGATCCCTAAGTCCGATTCCCCGAGTTCCTAGACCGAGACAAGTTTTCGCGGTCGTCCGACTGATCTCCGCGGACAAGCAGCTAAAAATATAGATTCTTGACGTTTCGCGATCCTAGTATTAATATACTATAACATCTAACATTCGACGTTTGTAATAAATAGACTCAGGATATTTATTGAAATTTATATTTTTATAAATGTAATTAGAGAAATGAAACTTAGATGAGAAGTTTCACCAGTTAGATATCACGACAAGTATCGTTATCGTATATTTTGAACATTTTATATATGTTTGCATATTACACACATCTGCACTTTCAAATATCCCATAATTGCATAAAAATCCCCGCCCCAGTCATAAGAATATTTGCGCTTAATTTTATTTATTATCCAAAGTATCCTATCTTCTTTCTTTTTTTTTTTTTTTTTTCGTTTTCGTTTTAGCGAAGTGAATTATGGTAGGTTAAGTAATTTGATTCGTCGTTCGATCGTTACCATCCCCACAAAGTTCCAAAAAAGGGGAACGGAGCAGAAGTCACGCATGTAGAGATCACGATCTAGGCATGCCCGACATATCAAACTTCGCCTTCTTCCAAGAACAGGGAAACGCTTCTAGGGATCTACACGCGGGATTTTAACATTATAAACATAGTTCAGAAACGCGGCATTAAGATCAACGTCCTATGGAACGTTATAAAAAAGATTCGCATCAAAATCAAGATCCTGGAAAGCGACACGTGCCCGACATACCGAATTCCCTCAAAGTTTCTCAAAAGTTCATATACTTTACAAAAGTCGGTCTCTCGTGAACCATTGCAACCTTTTGAGACAGAAGACAGTCTAACAATGAGAAAAAATATTCATTCCAGTTACATAGGATTTCTTTCCAACTGCCGTGAATCGATAACTCTTCGTCCGATAAAAAGAATCTCATAGAACTACAAGACAATTCGATAGAGAGCAAAGTCTGTTCCAATAACAGACCAATAATAGATAGAAGTTATAGAAGTCTTCCGAAAAACAGAATTTCTCTTCATCTTGCACAAACCAATACAATCCAGATCAGATAAAGAAATACAAGAAGAGTCGAACCATACGCAAATCGCAAACCGTAATTACGCAATCTGAGATAACCAGACGCAATTACCGATAAAATAACTGTGCTATACGCTCGAAGAAAGCAGAGCAATCTGCTTTACAAGCAAGATGAAGATCTCCAAGCGTTCTACCGCCGCGTGTTCACCATACCAAGCTCGCCCAAACTGAAAACTCTTCCGGGAACCGAACAATTCACGTAGGAGAAAGGGCGTGCGCGCGAAGGGAAGCTGGACGAGGCGCGATGCGATGAAAGAAGTGGCAGAAGCCAGGCCTCGTCCACGTTGGTCGCATTTAAATTCGCCGACGCGGCTGAACGTCGAAGAACTCGCGTACATATGCGGACCACATACACGGGTGGCGCGTGCTGCGCGCACAGGTGACGTGCGTGCGTGCGTGCGTGCGTGCCCGCCAAGGTAAAAAGCCCCGCGTGTGTCTTCGTTCGTTTTGCTTGCGTCACGTTGGAAAAAGCGGAGGTAAAAAAAGAAAAGATAGGAGGAAAAGAAGAAAGAAGGTGGAACCGGCTGGTCCTGACAATAATAATCAAAACGAATGACCCGAGCAGACAGTAGAGCGCCACGCAGTAGCGAGACCTGTCTTTCGAGTTCGACCGCGGCAGGTCTCAGACCAAGCACGCTCCCTTCCGATACGCCCGATTTCCGGTTTCAGGAACGACGATTCCGGTTCCGAACCGGGCCCTGCCTTGTACCGCAAGCTCGTTCGGGATACAAACACGCGTGCACGCTATCGTCCGACCCTTTCTGACCGACCTGCTCATTCTACGACTATTAGGAATAGACACGCCTTGTTAGTTAGATGAAATTTGTTGGGATTCTTTTGGATTTTCGACATCGATGAGGGGATCGACTTTGTAACTGGTTAGAAGTGATTGTTTGAAGAGCGTGATTTTTTGAAGGACCAAATGTAGCTAATAATTGGACGTCTATATTATCTATTCTATAGAAAGTGGTTTCAGGAGTAGTCTGCTCGAGAGAGAAGAACGTTGATGTAAAGATCTAAGATCTGTTTAAATAGGATTGGTTACTGTTTTGCAGGATTAAAGAACTTTTGCAGGTTCCGATAGGGTTCGTCGAAGCTTTTTGGATTTTCGGCGTTGACGAGGAGCTTTGTAATTAATTAACAGAAATTGACTGCAGAGTTTCTGAACGATTAAATACGGTTAGTAATTGGATGTCCATGTTATCTATACTATAGAGAGTGGTTTCAGAAATAGTTTGATCGAGAGAAAAGAACGTTGACGTGAGGATCCGTGGATTACTTTAAATAGGATTGGTTAATTTACGGATCCTTATAGATTCTGCTACTTTGATTTTGTGCGTTCATTTAGTGAAATTTAAATACGTGATTAAAAGAGATTGTTTAGAGAAAGTGTAACTCTTGAAGAATCGATATATTATACAATATATTATAATAGAGAGTAGTCTCGGGAGCAGCCTATGGAAGATTTGTGAACTGTGGTTCAAACAGAAGTCGTGAATTTAAAGATAAAATTTTGTTAGCTTGATTGTCGGAAGAGCATAGAGACATACATATTCGATCGATCGTGAGAATATTGCTTTAAATAGCAACAAAAAGATTAAAATAGTGGTTGATTACGAATAATTACTTATATGAATTGAATGTATGTATATAGTTGAATGAAAATTCTAGAATCTTGGAGGTTTTCACTCCGTTTTCCCGGAACCGCGTGCTTAATACCGTGTCACTCGTTAGAATGACGAGCATATACACTCCAGTACACGCGTATACGCGTCTGTGAGCAGACGGTGACCCTCCAGCGACCTGGCGACCTCGAAGCTCGCATGGTACGTCTGTCTTGTCGTCGATAATGCTGCACCGTAAGCGCATAATTGCCTCTTTTGCGCGTACGAACGCAAACGGTACGCAAGTTGCGTGGCGACGCGGCAAAAACGGCGCGGTCGTGTAACGTTACGTGGAATAATTTGCTCGTCCGTGTACGGGGAAACAGCCGCGAATTCATGAATTCGTGGAAACCGGCTTGAGAATTACCGCATAGGAGGTGATTAAACTGTGCCACGGCGTCGATTTCTTCTCTTCTCGATTCCTCACCGTGATTTGCGACTCTTTCGTGACAAAACTATACCACGATCTTACGTCATGTTTTAACACTTTCGTGGACAACAATTTTGGCAGGTATTTTGAAACATACCAACCTGTCAGAAATCAAATCGAACAACTACGCTTTTCGTTGACATTTTAATTTCATTACATAAGTACAGAATTAATGTTTATTTCTCGAGAAACAAATGGCTCACTTTCGTGCATTCGTTTATCGCAAGAAGATGATCTGAATTTGAAAAAGTACTCAAAAAATAGAGTTTATAATATTATATATATATATATTATTAATATTGTTTCGTTAAGATACGAAAGAGAATAGAGTTAAGAGACAAGTTAGAATAATAGAAGCTCACAGTAAGTATAGGTAGATAAAAAAATATCGTAAAAGACAAAAAATTAGACATATGTGGGTTACGAAAAAGAACTCGAGCGTGAGAATTTGTAAAACATTGCACAAGAAATGGAAGATATTGGTCGTCACGCGAATTCCTAACAGGAATTGACGCAACTGCAACGCAATTACTAGTTGCGTTATAACGGATCGTCTCGATCAGTCCTTGATTTCAGGCATCATAGGATTTTACGACTACGACGTTTTATAAATTATTGAAATGGAAAGGAGGAAATTGGCACGTTCTGACGTTAGATTCAACCGTAGCCAGCTTGCGAATCACCTCGGACTTTTACTGCATACGAGCGTCGAGGTATCGACATTTTCCTTTTTCAAATCGAACAATCTTTGCTTCGAAATGCAGTTACTCTTGCGATTTCTACACTCGCTTCTATCTCATAATTTCTACGTTCAATTCTATTTTGTAATTCCTGTATCCGTTTTCGAATTTGTTTCAAGCCTCATCGTCATAACTTCGCGGGTTAAATGCTTCTTCTCTCCAACATTTAACACCTTCGACAAAATTAAACATATATCTAGTGTTATATGCTAGAAAGTATCTTATACTCCACAAAAATCCACAAGCGTCCTCTGAAGCTATCGAATATATATATCGTATAATTAAAAAGTGCGATGCCTGTAGCAAAATAAAATTTCCTCAAAAATTCGTGAACCGTGGCCTTATAATTCCTAAACGATACGTTAAAGTCGCATAATCCGGTAAATCCTACAACCCACCCTTAGCTGGAAAATTATAATAATATCATAAATTAAGAAATGCGTTAGCTGCAATACCCATCAACAAAAATTGTCCCAAAAATCCAGCAGCATTGCCCGAAGCATCCAAGGATTAACACGTCAACGATTCATCCGAAAAAAGCACACGTGTCCTCGTCGATCCTCGCTGATGTCAGAGCATCACCCCATAGTATGTGCACCCAAAATATTCAAAAGAGAGCGGACTTAAACTGAGAGCATCGGTACGCGTAAGGTTCCCCGGGCGGATTCGCGATCTCCATGAATCTCAGCGATCCTACATCAGGGATTAGCATCGCATTACCACGGCGCGGCATTAAGAGTACGAGGCGTGGAACGAATGCGCGTCTCGACGCAACGACGAACGAGCTTGGATCCATTTCACGTAAGCCGAATTCATGAGGCCGTGCCGTCGTCGCCTCCGGTTATGAGACGAGCAACAGCTTTCCAGCACGGAAAGGACAACAGAGAGCGCGCGGTACTCCTCTGGCTTTCACCGGCCGTTTTTCCATCGTCGTTCCAATCCGCACTTCTTCAGGCACAAGTGTGCCGAGGGCGACGACGTGTCGCGTCCCGCCATCCTTCTCTACTTTCCTATACGACTCTTTCCTTCTCTCTTACCTCCGGTGTCACCCTTTTCCTCGCTTTCAGCGAACAACCTTTCTCTCTTATTCCGTTGTTCGCTCTTTCTCGCCTCGAGAGTAGACCAGACGATGCCAGAAAGGCGGTAGACAGAAAGCACGGCGTGTACAGAGGGGGAGAAGAGAGACGGAGAGAAAAGAGCAGAGAAGAGAGGGTTAGACGAGTGAGATCAGGTATCAAGTGTAAAAAAAGAGCCATTGTACGGGAGCATCTGACCGTAGGGTAGGTACCTCAGTGGCGATGTTCAGCGCAGTAGAAAAGAGAACGGCAGAGACACGCGGCCTGTCTTCGTTCGTTTAATAGAAAGAGATGGAATGAAGGAGGCCAGAGAGACCGGTGAACCTGGCGGAGGTTGCCACGACACGTCGGGCAAGGACGAGAGCAGGGAAGGAAGAAAAGGGAAGAAAAGGGAAGGAAGGAAAAAAAAGAATGCGCGAGCAAACTAAGAGAGAAAGAACATGAAAGTGCAAGAAAGAGAAAGAAAGGGAAGGAGGCTGTCGTATGCACCGAGAGCGTTGGCAGTTTATAAGGGTCCCCCGTATTGTGGATACGTATTATCATGCTAAATATAACATGTTAACTACTTCGCATAATGTCGGCCCGCGATCCTCTCGATTCTCTCTCCCTGTACGACCGTTCGGCGAATCGCGTTTCCGCGCCCAGAAAATTTTATTGCCGATGGTTCGGCAGATGCGACGCGACTCGCTACGATCCTCGTGCCGAAGGCGACGCGCTTCTCTTCCCGTTCCCAGAGCCCCCGGCTTCTGGAAACGAGAACCTCTTCTGGTACATACCAGGAAGAATCGCTGACATACGATTCGTTATTTATGTACAGTAGCTTTCTTATGCAAAATTCGGATGTCGAAGATTTATGATAATTAGACGTAGAAGCGAACTTGAATATTTTCATGGACCACGGAACGTGTTCAGTAGTTAGTAGAGACGATGTTTATATCGGCAGATTGACTTCGCTAGAAGAAGCTTCGATAGCATTTCTCCATTGTTCTTAAGACTCGTTCAAATCAGTCGACAGTCAAATCAGCAACATGAAATCTCTTCATCGGACGATTTGAATCTGTTCTTTACTTGATTCGAAATGTTCGTTCAAATTGCTGTTCTTTCAAATTGTTTAACCTGATTTTACTATTATTTGACTTCAAGTATTACGGTTTCTTCAAGTATCACCGAAGCTTGAGATACATTTTACAATGTTACGTACGATGTACGTATAACACACGATTTACAATGTGAGCTACACATTATTATTATTTATTTACATTTATTTACATTTACTACACATTAGAATTATTTATAAAAGCGAATGCCCTTTGGATTTTAATGAAAAGCGAATCTTTCTCCTCGTTTCCAACGCTATTTCAAATATCCATTACTTGAAATCAGTAAACTCGACTTGTATATACACAAACTTCAATCTAAGTAACTTGTCGTGTAGAAACACGTGATTGTTCAAACAACATTGTTAGTTCTTTAAAGCAATGGATCTATGCATAATCGATAGTCGATAGAAAGGAACGCGCCGATGCTTATCGTTTATATTTAGTAATGATTGGAAACTATCGATATTTATTCGTCTTTACCTGGTTTTTACTGAGAAAAGTCAACGTTGCGAAACAGCTGTGCCATAGCTGTTATTGATGAGACACATTACGCATTTATTCGCCGTGACGGACCTTGAAAATCTATGAATTAATTATACTTTATATACGCACGAGCGTCGCACGATGTCCGATGATATCGTCATTGAGACGCGGGAAATGACAAATGTACCGCAGTCATCGGCGCTGTCGATCCTACTTTAGCTTATCTTCGTCGTAAAACACGCTGCCATACAATAAATCGCTCTGTTCGTTAGCTAATACCGTATTAACATTATTATAACTTCCCTCAGGGCATAAAGATTCAGCGCGAACGTTTCAAATGCAATCGATTTAGTAGGGGAAAAAAGGGAAAGAAATGATCCTCCAGCCCCCACCGCCCCCTCCGGGGAAACCTGCCATTATCATATCAGTGAAACGTTAAAATCTATCTTTCCGAAGAAAAACAGAAAAAAGAAGAAATTCTCTGTAATCAAGCTATCGACGAGCGCGTTTAATAAAATAGCGTCATCTAGCATCGTTTGCATCGCAACAAAGTTAAACCCTGTTTTAATATCGCTGACAACGAAAGCGATACGATCTTTTAAGTCGTCTCGTAATTAGATCTTTTTCTTGCGACATCTGCATAATCGATTCTGAACTTGTTGCTCGGAATTCTTCGGCAAATGTAACTTGATATAATGAAGAGTGGGCAGTTAAAGCTATAACGAAACTATCTTTATAAATTGGAAAATAAACTCCGAGCTCCTTCTCTTAATTGGTTCTGTATCGATAATAAATTGCTCGGGACAATCAGAGGATGAAATATTATGGTTGCATTAATTCTTGTTTAATAGTAATTACGTGATTATATGTCGCAAGAGGAAAAAACGACAAGTCCATTTTTCTTGATTTTCTGATGTTTGCGTTAGCTATTGAAAGGAAGGACGTTAGGCATGAAATTGCATCGAGAGAAAGTAGAGAAAATGCATATTTAATAACAAACAGTTCTTAATCTTCTTCTTAATAAGATTGAATTTTACAACTTACTTACACTTTTTCGTCAAGATCGAAAATACCAACTAAGATTTAACGTACTTTTCTCCTGCTATGTTCCACGTGTTTTTTCATAAGAGCCGATAAATCTCACAAAGCATTACAAGCAAAGTGCAAAGAGCGAGGAAACATTTCGTTGGCGACCCGATTCGCCATGCGCACTTAGCGCATAGTCGATCGATCCCGAATTGATAATGTCGAGCTGTAAAGGGAACCGCAGTTAAAGGTCGATTCTCCACGGACTGTTGAAGGGGTGTGATGGGCCAGAAGCTGCTAGTGCAGGAGGCGCCTGGCTCCGGTTCCGGTTCGACGAATCGCATGGAAGGCGGCGAAGGCGCCGGAGGAGGGGAACTACACCACTTCCTCCATCAGTACAACCAGCCGTCCCACAGTCCTGGCCAGAGTCTACAGGGTGGCCTTCCGCTTCCGCTTAGCCCGCAGTCCCTCAGACACGACGGTTCCTCGAGCACCGGCATCGCCGGAGTCAAAAGGGAGCCCGAGGACTTGAGCTCGTCGAGAGGGGCGCAACAGTCCAGCAAAAGGCACAAACAGGCTCAGCCGGACAGTCCCACGCCACCGGGAATGTACCATCATCATCAACATCAACTACAGGTGAGACCATCGAGCAATTTGTAACCATGATATTTTCTATATTTAATTTCCTTTCTTTTCTTCTTATTTTGTTTTGTCACACAATAGCATAGAAGCGTGAATTTTTCATAATATGGAGAAAATATGGAAAAAAAGACAGTGTCAAAGAAACAATTAATTGCTGCAATTTTACATTAAAGTACTTTGGTAAATTATTTGGAAGTATTCAAAGATATAGGAAAACTGATTTCACGTATTTTTGCAGTTATTACCTTTCTGCATAGTCAGTGCTTCATAAGAGAGATGGTTGATCTTTGTGTTGTGATGATAATATTTAATATTAGGAAGACTAATGAATCTAAAATAAATACTTAATAAAAATTGACTTCAAAAGATCGAGAGTCTCTCTATCTCTGTGTTTGGAATAATAGCAAATTCTCAGATTGATGTTTAGATTTGTTTTTAAGATGCAAAGACAGATGTATTTAGGTGGGGGGAAATAGAAAATCTAATGCTACTGTATTAAATTAAGGTGAAATCGTGAAAATTATTATACTATGAATATTTATGCAGCTAAAGAAACAGAATACAAATAGAGTCGTTAAATTTGAAGAAAATATGAAAAAATCTTTCTTCCTTAGTATCGTTTCATAATAAATATTTTTGTAAAATGTTCGAAATTTCCTTGTTTGTTGAAACAAATTTCGTTTGTAAAAATTCGACAGTCACAGGAGAGTTAAGTTTGCCATAAATTTTCTGCAAGATCACTGTAGCAGTAAAAATATATATAACGATACGCTAGCAGGTAAAAGCTTTATAAGTTAGTTGTCAAATAAAATATTATTTCCAATCTATATGATGGGGAAAATTTTTAAACAAGTACAGGCATTAAATTATAATATTAAAAGGCTTGATGTCAATGACGGCCAATCAACGAAAATATCATGTTGCCTTCATCAGTCTCTCCTAATTACATGCACAGGCCTGGCAACGAAACGAGTCTAAATCCCACAAAGATTATCGACAGTCAGCTGGAAAATGCGTGTTAATAACTTTCAGGATTCCAGTCCGCTCTTAGAAAACATGCTCCACACACTACCTGTCCTAATAAACATACGCGACACTATCCAGTCTGAACTCCATCAAATCCGACTTCGCTCCATTGCGATTAAAATACATGACGCACATTAAAAGCAATAAAGAAAAGACCCAACACTGCCTACCCTGATCTAGATATAAACGCAAGACACTAGCCTCGTTGATTCCGATACAAATAAGCGTCATTATCCCGACTCTGTTATAACAAACATACTTGACGCTATCTAATTCGATCTCGATAAAAATTCTGAATATTAGACCGCGCAATCGAGAGACAAATACCCTATAGCATACTATATTCCTATGGAAATCCAGAATAACAATCTCGTCCAGTTATAACTATTTTTAGCTAATAGTAATACCTATTTAATAAATTAATAGTAACTAATTAAACATATCAACTAAATTGTTTTAAAAATTTCGCAATATTATTCAGTTTACGACCTATTTCAGATATTCAATAAACGTGTTTGCGTTCGCGAACTTGACGATCGTTAAAAGAATATTTCAAACTCTGAGAGTTCAATTATTTCCTATGATTTTCAAGTTAACAAAATTTCTATGAAAAATGTCGTATCAGTCATTTTTACTCCGATAATCCTGACATTTTCTGGAAAATTCCATACAAAACAATCACTTTTCTTCTCTGATAGTTTTAAAATTCTATGAAAAATTTTACGTTAATTACTCGTTACTGTTACGATGATTGTTAATAACGATTACGTAAAATTTCAGGTGCAACAGTACGGCAGTCCCTACGACCCCTACAGCTCGTGCAGCCCACGATTGCAGTCCACGGCGTACACGTCGACCTCGGCGACGGGCGCGGCAAACACTGGGAACCCGAGCGGATTGCACCAGGAGGCCACGGCGGTCTACGTCACCGGCGACGCTCTGCCACCATTGGCTTCGTCGAGCTCGTCCTCGTTGTCCACCACGACCGCTTCGTACACGAGGTACGAGGTTGTGCCAAGCTCTTACGCGACGACACACGCGATACGCTCATCCTCGAGCAGCAGCAAAGTCCTGACCGTTGATCTTCCCAGCCCCGACTCCGGCATCGGCGCGGACGCGGTCACGCCCAGGCAAGATCATCATCCGCCCACGGCGCTTCATCAGGTCAGTCCAAATTAAATGATTATTTGACACTCGAATTTGAAGCTATCAGCACTTTAAAGACGGTACGTACACCGAGAAACGTTTAATGGAAAATAATCGCATTGCAGTGTGTAAGGATGAGACAGTTTTCGAGCAGTATATTAACAACGACGTAGATATATTAGGTCGTCCGGAAAGTTCTTTTCGCGTTCGCCTTATCTCGTTCTGCTTAAGTAAACAAACCACCAGATCACTCTACCGTCAATCGTGTAGTCACTAGTTATCCTCTGTAGCGACACATGAGTTAGAGCACAATTCAAATCACGTTGTTTTACCTCGGGGTATCAAGATCGTTAGGATACACGTAATGTAAGGATAAATAAACTCCTGGCAAAACAATGTCACCACTACGTACAACCATCGAACGAAGACGAATTCGAATTTTCCGACTCTCCTCCGACCAGTATAAATAAACGGACGCAACCGAAAAGAGTTACAGTCAGTTGTCGATCAGTTATCAACCTGTTATCAACGAATTATCAGCCATCTAATTAACGAGTCATTAGCGATCCCATTTTATGACTTACACATTATCCACCACACCTCTGGTAAGACAGGAGAACAGTTCTCGACGTTAGTAAAAAATGTATTGAGTGTTTTTTGCGTGAAGAAAGATAGAGGACCAAAAGATGCATTTTTGTCACGTTATGTTTCACTACTTTAAAAAAAAACAGTACGCCTAAAAACACTACAAAGGAGATCTGTGACGTTTATGGTGATCGGTCTATAACTGTTCAAACAGTCTGGAATTGGTTTAGGAGGTTTAGAGCCGGAAATTTTAATCTGAAAGATGAAGATCGCAGGGGGTGTCCATCCATCGCTGATACTGATCTTATTAAGGCCTACCTCGATGAAAACCCAAGGTCTAGTGTTCGTGAGATAGCAGATACTTTAAACATTCCACGAACAACGATTCATGACCATTTAATAAAGCTTGGGTACGTTAATCACTACAAAGTGTTGGTCTCCCATCAACTAACAGAGAGCAATTTCCTGAATCGAATCTCGACATGCGATTTGCTAATTCAACACAACAATAGGGAGCCATTTTTAAAAAAGTTAATTACTGGGGATGAATGTTGGATTCTCTACGACAACACTGCGCACAAGCGATCTTGGTCGAGTCGAGATAAGTGTCCTCCAACAGTAACCTGGACTTCACCCGAAGAAGGTGCTGCTTTTAATTTGGTGAGACTGGAAGGATATCCTCTACTATGAATTACTTCCAGAAAGGCAAACGATCAAATTGTTGATTTGTGATAATGGCTTCCTTAAGTTTTTCGAGTTGGGTGAAAAATATTGCACCCAACTCGAAAAACTTAAAGAAGCTATTATCATAAAACATCCTGCAGCGGCGTCGTGTTCCATCACGATAACGCGAGGCCACACGTTTCTTTAGCGGTACAAACTAAACTTCTAGAGTTTGATTGAGATGTTTTACCATATCCTCCATACTCTTCAAACTTTGCACCATCGGGCTATTATTTGTTCCTCTCCCTGAAGAATTTTCTTTACAATGGAAAATTCAAATCAGTAAACGAAGTGAAAAGCGGCCACGAAAAATATTTTAAAAATAAACCAAGAGAATTTTGGAAAAATGGCATTATGAGGCTCCCTGAGAGATGGCAAAAGGTGGTAGAAAAGGATCATACATTATTTAAGAAAGGTACACAGAAGGAAATGTATTTTATACTTACCTTCTATTTAAAAAACGAAAAGAACTATCCGGACAACCTAATAACAATCAAAAACTCTTCGATATAGCGAATAGAAATACTTTTTTTACAATGTACGAAATTTTTGTATCGATATCTTAATTAGTTTGGAAGATACAATTTGAATAAAATTATCGTTCACGGTAACAAACGCTGCGTTTGTGAGAGAGATGATTTAATTTTGATTTCTAAGGTTTGGTAGAGTTAATTGAACAAATCATTTACATTTGCATCTTCGTTTGGTTTAGATGAGTTTTCATATTTGGGGAAAAAGTTGTTCAGTAGCTAAGCGTTAGTTGTAACAATTACTTAGAGATTTAGTTTAATTTTTGGCGAGGTGAATTATGTAGAAGTTAGATCATCAGAGAAGAAAAATGTATAATAATTGAATTATGGTTACGAGATAAGAGTTGCAAGTGTTGAAATTCAATCTCTTTGTTCCGAGCGTAGAATATACACGATCTATGGACACAAAGGAGATCAATCTTACACCTCGAATCTTGATCTCGACATCTCGATCTCGAGGAATGTTATCGCAATCTCCATTAAAATCTAATATATCGATCGATTAATTCCATCATAAAACAAGGTCGATCAGTGTTCAAACGTTGTTCGAATGCTAATTACTTCGAATAATTCAAATAGACTAGATTTATCCAAGGATCATACTCTTGAATAACTGTAAACCCCAGCTGTAGATTCCAGCTTCAAAAACATTTCGTATATATCCAATTGATCGATCGCAAATCTCTATAGGATTAATTGATATTTGCAACAATTGTTAGATATAATTAATCCAATTAATTTTTGTAGTTCAGATTGTAAGGACTTCGTGAAAAAAATCACGCGAAATAGAAACTTCTTACGATCAAAACTTCTGGCTGACAATAAGTTTTGGCAAAGTAGATTTAGAATTATGGTTCTGGAGTTTGGTAATAAGTTACAATAATAACTTTCGGCAAAATAGATTCGAAGTGAAAGACAGAATATAACGATTCTATGCGAGGTAGCTCATTCTTGTTGACGTACTAGAGTTAACAGAAGCAAAGATATGTCTGCCACGAACACCTTTTCCTCTTCCTACCTTGCTTTCCTTTTCTATTTTCTTAACATCTCTTCTTTTCCAATTACTTCCGTCTTCCTCCTAGTTGTTAAATGGAAGGACGGCATTTGATTAGACAAGACTTAAACGTTTATCGCAATCCCATCATGCAGACATAAGCTCTTCCATGTTCGATAATTTTCTACGCACTCTCTGAAGCAGAACTACACGGCTTGGTAACGATACTGGTCGATTTGCATAATCAACAACGCATATCTATCAGGAATATCGTCACGTTTGTTTGTAATCAATGAGAATCGTGTAATAAGTGCCACGTTCCTCTCCCCCCGCCACATTTCCATCTTATTTCATTCGACTGGAAATCGTTGTAGAAAAATCCATGTAACGTAAAATCAAATTGCTACGATTAGATTAATACGATTCCATATCGGAGATATTTGCTTCGATACGAATTACAATTTAGTCCAAGCGTAGAAAGTTCGAAACGGAATTTTAATGCTGATTATCGATAGCAATTATCAATAATGAAGTACACTTCTATCGATAAAATCATAATATATATATCGGCATACCATACATAATTTAAAATCGATAATAAATATTGATTTTACGTTTTAAGCACATTTACAAGCTCTTTAATAATTTTAATATCACGCTGATATCACAGACATTTATACCAAGCCGTTCACTATAAAGTCATTCGCCAGATTTTTATCAGATTCGTATCGTATTCGATATTCAATTTTCCCCGATTAAAATTATATTACGAATCCAACATCAGCGAAACAAAAAGTACGACACTCTAAAATCTTCCTTCTATCCGGCCACAAAATAAAAGATTTCAAAAGCTGCATTCTTAAAAACAGAAACCACAAAGTAACTGTGAATCCGGCAGTTGTAGATCTGTCACGAACGCACAATTGCAACAAGAAACCGTTTGCCGTAGCGCTGTGAAAAAGCACAAGTTCCCTTAGGAAGATTCGCGTGTGAAGGAAAACCGCGCGGAAACAACGAATCGAACCGCGTCGAATCGTCCGTATCGTAGGCAAATTGTCAGGCCCTCGGGGTCTCGACGCATAATTTTCGCCGCCGTCGAAGCCGCGCCGGCCCGCTCGCCGTGACCATAAGCGATTCATCACTCCCACGTACTCTCGGTTGTCACGCGTAATCGGCCGCTTCCGGAAACATTAATCGTTCGACGGGGGCAACGGGCGGCTTATCCGCGCGAGTAAGTCATTAGCATTGCGGTTGACATTACGAATTAGAAAGCACACGCGTTCCGTTCTGCTCTGCTTGCACGCGGCTGGAAATAAAAGCGAATCGTTTCGTCCGGTTTATCTCTCGCCAAGTTCCTAATTAAAATATTCATATGTATTTCGTACCGTGTTACGCGCTCCTTTGAATCCTATATTTTTCTCTCTTCTTTACGTTTCTTTGTCTCTTTCCGATATGCAATATGTGAATGATATATCGCAATGTACAAAGAATTCTCATGAAACTATGTAAAACTATTCTATACAATTTTTAATCCTCGTGTGCTTTTCCTTCTTTTTTTTTTTAACGCATCCTGTCGTTCCTCTTTTCATTTCGATTTTCGATTGCTGATTTAGTCTTGCGTCGGGAATGACATAATTTCGGATAAACTCGACGAGAATCGATGATTTTCGCAATAGAGCCGGATGAGCCAGCTAGCAAAGCGAAGAGAACACGTTGCATTAGACACAGCAAGCTGAGAGGCTTGTAATTACGGATTAAATCTCCGACGGTTTTCGCTTGCACGCGGCGTTCCAACGTGTCTACATGTGTACCGTGTAATATTCGTTACGGGCTGCGGAGATACCGAACCGACGCGTCCAATAAAACAAAAGACCATCGGTAACCGGACAGATGTGCAATTTCACGAATACAATTTTACTTTTCATTTCTTCTTCCTTTTTTTTTAAGTTGAAATCGATCTCGTTATGACAGCCTTTGTCGAAACGTCAACACTAAAACCATCATCCAGGTAACGAATTTTAGATCCTTTCGTTTGTACAATTAGTAACAAAAAGAATACTTTTTCGATAGAATTCATAGAAATTTGTCTTTGTCTTTTCCCTTTTTCGATGTAATAAAAGACTTTGGTCTGGAGAAGAACATAAATTTGGTAAAATTCGCAAGCTTTTTGTGCTTCTTTGAATTACCCATTTACGTAAAACATATATTAAAACCACCTGATTCGATCGTTTTATTAGCATAATTTGAGTAGCGTGCAATCGCCAATGGAGTGGAACAGATTGACTCTGGCAAAGATTAAGAGAATATGCTACGATCGAAGCATAATATAACGTTTTTAAATCGTTCACGATTAAAAAAAGAGCAGCTTTCAGTGACAATCTATTCTTCGTAATCGAAAGTTCTCGTTTTAATATATTGAGCAGAACGAAAAAAAAAGCGGATAATCGAAGGTGCCATAATTTTGAACCTGTTTCGCCGTTCGAGAATAAATGAACGACTAAAAATACTTACTAAATCGATGGGGAAGGGAAAAAACGAAAAAATCAATCTCATGACAGGCTCTTACGCACGTGGAAAAATCACTGTCACTAAACCGATCATTAAGAGTATTTATTAGACGAACGATCAGAATCTATACGACAATTTAGCCATTTTCCTGCGTTTCGTAATTTCGTATTATAAGCAGGTGCTTGGGATTTAAACACGATCTTTCACAGAATCATTCGAGTTTTTCATTCAGGCGATCTTAGAGAATTTCACCCATTGCATTCGTACCGATTTTGTTCAAGAATCTAACGTCCATTTAACCCTTTGCACTCCGAATTTTATTTCAATTTCGTTACCAGCAGCTCCTAACGCTTTTAAGTGTTTTATTTGAAATTTACTTCAACTAAAAAATAAGACAATTTAAATAAATAAAGGAAGAAACAAATTCACTTAAATACCAGTTTTATTCACACTATTGTTGTATTTTGTAATTTTTAAGTGTATGATATATGTTGAAACAATTTACAGAATGCAATTTTGATTTTCTTTCGCACGTTTCACAAAAGAAGGTAAGACTGAAAGAATGTCGAGTGGGACTCGACAAAGGAGATCCTGACATAAAAATTGATGTCGTGTCACACTCGACATAGCAGTGCAAAGGGTTAAGACGTTCATTAAACAACAGAAATCCTAAACCACCAAATCGTGACCAGGAATAAGACAAAAAATGAAAAAGAGTCGTTGCTCGATAATAAAACATATATTGGCTGATCAGACAAATCGGGAAAAAAGTTAATTACGTTGTTTGTCCACAGTAAGCGCAATATTCATAATTACACGGCAAATGTTTATGCAAATTCATTTCTATGAACGTAATTAAAGATATTGAACCTAAATTACATATTTATTTCAAATAGTGTAATACGTGTATTTCACTTTGGATATGTTGCATATTCTTTCATATTATATATCATTCCGTGTAACCTCCACATTTTTATGCCTTTTTCCCATACCTAAACGTATAAACATCATCAATCTACAATAACATAACAAGTTAGAATTCGTCGTGTCATGATCGCGCAGAATCAAACATCTATATCGCAGAACGATTGTACGCAAAAACACGTGGCGACACGTGTACGTTACACACGCTCCAACATCGTATGCAGAAGATCAATTATCAGTGAATACTAAGCAATTATGCAAAGAGTGAGAGACGATCAATAACAGACCGCTAATAAAACTCCGCCTTGGAACGCAATTCAACGAATCGATCGAGCGAAAAAAGCACATAAAAAAATTAGATCGTCGGACGATATTTAAGATAATCGATCGCGTTGGCCGCGTACACAAACGCCTCCAAAGCGGATCGATCGTATGATCGTATAATTCGTTTTTCATCGTTTGCTCTGCGATCTGGTTCGTTCGTGGATCTGCTATAAATTCAATTAAACCGGGAACCATTCGAATTGCACACGCTTCCCGGCATAATTAGTCGAGAACTCGTGGAACGAATGAAATAAGGATGGAAACGCGGAGATGTTATTATTTCTAATTATGGATGGCGGTTAACCACGTTATTGATTCAACAGGATAACGTGCAAGGTAGACGGGGGTTGTCCTGCTCGGCGAAAAACCGCGGCAGACGCGTTCTCGTTGCTTCTCGGTTCTGTTGGCTTCTCGTCGGTTCTCCCGGCTCGATGGATGGCTTCCGCGATGCCGTTCATCAGGTCGAGTAACGAGCTGCGGTAACCGCGTTACGTTCCTACCCAATGTTCGTCGAGAATTCTCGCATGAAGACGTACGAGGGAATAAACCATTCGGTTGGGCCGCTTATTAAGAAACCACCGGTGGGAGCGCGTGCGGCCAGCCCTGCTCAATTTTACGAGACCGCAATGGCCTATTCTACTCCTGGCCTTCGATCTTTTTCTTCCAGTGAAACCAAACGACTGATTGTGAGAAGCATGTGTATGTGAAAACAGTTAGAATTGCCGACAGGTCCTGAATAAGCTTTGTAGGTCACGTAATTAGAAAAATTGTCCAATTTTTTGCGAAAGTCATTGATGTATGGTCAGGAGGAATATGGTCAAAATTGAAAGTAACAAATTAACTCGGTATACAGGTAATCGTTAATTGGACGAAGTGCTGACGGGTTTCATCGGACGATTTTTGTAGATTAATTTATCGACAGGTTTGGAGAAATTGTTGAACTTTTGGAGAGATTTATTAATGTACACAGCAAAGGTCTACAATCAAGTTGAAAATGACAAATTAACTCAATATTGAAGTAAGCGTGGTAGCGTAGTTCGTTAAAGTTCATCAGAGAGTAGTCGTTACTGGGATGCTGCTAGTTATGCAACCAGCGTTTGACCCTATCAGTTAAGGGTTAATAATTGAGGAAACGAGCGTGAATGCTTGTCAGCGTTTCACGGCAGATTTCTGAGATGTATAATTTCTATTTAGAAACCGGCAATTATCGAATGCTGATCATAAGGGAAATAGGAAATGTGTGATCAGACTAGGTAAATTTGTTATCCAGTTAAACACAACCATGGAACTTTTGTTACTTCTTATTTGATTATATGTTAACGAATTACTGATGGAAAACGTGGATTTTTTACGCAGTCCTCCTTCGACTACACGGAATTATGTCCCGGTGGAACGGCTGCTGGAACCGCTGTTGTCCTCGAAAGCGGCGCGGTAATACACCATCAACCGTTGCAACTGCAGCTACAGCAAAGCCATGCACAAGCACAAGTGCAACGCGGTGCTTTGGTTTCCTCCGCGGCGACCAACCCGAACCCTAACCCGAATCCTCCGAGGTCGCGACCTTGGCACGATTTCGGCAGACAGAACGACGCGGACAAAATCCAGATACCAAAAATGTAAGTATTTCATATGGAATTTCTATTATTTAAAAATTATGTAAGACCTCTTTTACGTTCAAGTAAATTCTAAAAATTTTACTCGTACTATTTTTTACAATCTCAGAAGACTTGGAAGATATTACCATAAATGAATTCTATGAATTTTAGTCAATAGGAATTTGATATAGGTAGTATTATGATGTAGCAAAATCTTCGATCATTTCTGAACAGAAAGTTTGCAGCTGTACAAATGATAACTCGATAAAATCTTATAAAATCTCCCCTAATTCCCCATCTTACAAACAATCTTAAAATTTCCCCAAAAACCCTAAAACCCTTGACGTGTTCAAAAAGAACATTGTCATTCTCCCCCAATGAAAACATCGAAGAGTCTACTGACAGCAAAATTTACAAGATCCCCTCTGTCTATCTGTTTATCTCCGCAACAACATTTTAAAACATCGCCAAACCCTAAAACTCTTCACGCGTTCGAAAAGGACGCTATCATCCTCCGCTAATGAAAACAAGTAGAAAGAATCTCTTGACATTAGGAACAGACGAAGACGTTGGTTCGTAACCTACACAGAAGTTGTAATAAGCTTACCAGGTAGGCGTCGCGCGTCGGTGTGGAGAACAGGAGCAGAGGGGCTCGCAGGCCGTTCACCCGGGCCAGGCTCGGTTATCGGCTCGCACGCACCGCACTGTCCCGGTTGTTCTCCACCCGGTGACCAGTGCGGCGGAAAAAACGCGGCGAATACAAAACCGCGACGCGTGTCGTCGCACAAGATAAAGATAATAGGTCGGCGACAGAAAGTTCGATGGTTGTAAGCGCGATAGACCGCCACCGTGGAAAAGCTTCACTCGGATAAGGATAATCGTGCCTTTTATTTCGCTTTTCGCGCAACTATATTTAGAGCGGCTAACCTAGGTTAATCGCGTCCTCGTCTCGAGAGAAACTGGTAGCTGGGCTCATATTCGTCGCATAATCGGTTTTAGAAAATAGCTTGGAAATTTTAGTCGCGAAAGGTGAAAACGATGATTCACTTAAACTTATTGCATCATGAATTTTTTTTCGACGATATACGTATATATTTATATACATAATTTAGCTATTTTACTTCAGCATATTCAGATATATCTTATGCCCAATACTCCTCAATTTTGTAATTTGGCGATCAAAGTCGGAATTATAATTGAATTTGATCTTTAACTCTTTATTCGAGGGAGTACGAAATTTTTTCGCTTTCTAAAAATGCCAAGTAAAGATTTCAAGATATTGATCGTAATGAAAAACATGGCGTTTCCTAGTGTGCACGTGAATCGGTATAAAATATTCGAAGACAATTAGATGCATCTTAGTTGCGTCACGCTGACTGACGTCATTCATTCGCGCGGGATATTTGCGACGAAAACCGCAAATATTCAGATTCGAGAAACGATTTCTAAAAATTAAGATTATATTAAAATCATATAACACTGTCAACGTCGTGTAATTATAAACTCATTATCTCTCTGTTTGTCTAGGAACGATTAGAAAAAAAAACATCACGTTGATTATAAGCGACGTTACCGTAATTATATCTTAATATATGAAGATTAGAGACTTCTTAAGAAAATAATCAGTAAAACCATTTGCACAAGCGCTGTGGCCATGATCGAATTCTGATATATTTTTTACAATAGGGCGTTGATAAATCAATATGTTATTAGAACTGTCAATATACCTACGTCAAATTATTCAAATCGATACAAAAACTATTTGTAATAATATGCCGGTCTGAACGCAGATTCTCCGCCTATGGGTTCAAGTATCACCTGGAGTCACCAATTAGCACGTCGCAGCGTCGCGAGGATGACAGAATCACATACATCAACAAGGGACAATTCTATGGGATCACGTTGGACTACGTTCCTGATCCGGACAAGCCAACTCTAAAGGCTGGGCAAACAGTTAAGGTAATGCTAAGCAACATTTAAAAGGAAATTTTGTATCTTTGATATTTATCATAAATCTGTCATCAATTACGTGAGTAATCATAATTACTGAATAATAGGATCGTAATTATTCCTTATTTCCGGATCTACTTTGAAAACTTTAATTTTTAATCAGTTAATCGGTCACTTCAGAATGATGTAAGCTTAATCGCAAGAATAAAAATGTAATCAGAGCAGGCTGTAATTATGAGATAACGCGATGTTTTCGCTTAGCGATAAACGATAATGGTATAAAGGCAGCTATGTCATTAGGTGTAGATGGATTACATGTGTATGTAATGTTCCGAAGATAAAAAGGAAGATTACATATAATTAAAAAAAAATTGAAATAAAAATGTTACGTGACGCTGTTAAAAACAAACATTGACTAACAAAAAGACATACGCGCCTTTGATTGCGAGCGTTTCAAAGTTAACAATCGCCCTCTAGCGTTCACCATAATGGCGGCGCACAGAAAACATCGTGCTACGTGGCGCCAAAAAACCCGCGACTCTAAAGTATAACATGACACGCGTGCAATATACGCGATCTATAATATCGTTACGCGAAACGCAGTGGTATTGCTCTTAAATCGCATTAGGAGTGCGCATAGCATTACGCTTCGACTCCTACGAGAGATAGAATTCGTGCAGCTCGTCGAGAATCGAAAGAAGAAGTCGGACGAGGTCGTTTGTTCTCGCGACTCTAATTGGCAGCATGGCGCACCGTTAGCAATTTCCATTCTGATAAAGCTGCCGATTCTTTTCTCCCCCGCCCCCTTGCTCTACCTCTTTCGCTAGAAGTTACGACTTCCTCGTTAATTGCTAATCGAGAGTCTAGCCGCTCGTAGTAAGTCGAGCAAACTAGCTACGTACGAACATTTACACACGCGAACAGGGAGCCGCGAGTACAAATTCACCTCTTATCCGTTCGCTTCCCCTCTACGTTACTCTTTACTATTTCACTTTATTTGCACTTACGTACAACCTCGTCGCTATCCTTTTCTCCTACTACACTCCAATCCACTCCTGCACCGTTGTTTTTCCTCTCTCCTATCTCTGTCAATGTCCAGTGGCGATCAGCCTGCCCTCTGCTTTCTCTGTCTCGTACAATTCCGTTTTCCTTGTAGCACTGTCTCTCTTATTCTTGCTCTTATCTATTCACTTCGTATACTGTATACCATTCGTTATGTTTAAAACTCAATTTCAACTTCGAATGTGATTCGATATTTAAAGCTGCTGAATCTTGAATCTTGATAGATTTTTTGAGTCCTTGGAGCTTCGAGAGTCTTGGCAGATTTCAAAGTTTTGAAAGATCAGTGTTAAATTTTTTATATGAAGGGAAGAGAAACGTGACAAGTCACATTGTAAGTGTTTCATAAAAACAATTTTTGAACTCAATATATCATAATAAGACAGCCATGAAATTGTCAAAACTTCAAGGCCAACCGATACACAAAAGTTCAAAAGTTTCAAATACTAAATTATGTTCAAAGTGATTTGAATCTTTCGCGACATATACGTATTTGGAACAATGCAAAATCTTCCAAAATGCGTTACAAACTATGTATGTATATAGTTTCTATTAATATGCCTTGTCTTGCTTTCGTAGACCGATTTCTTTCGTATCGAACACTTTCTCCGTCTTTCTTTACGATGTAAATTTTACGCTAACCTCAGTCCGCCGATAAACTTGTATTTCCTCGACGAGCGCATTTCTTCGCCCATTCACCCGAATCACGAAAAATCCCTACCGGCGGCGTCGCTAGCGAACACGAGTGCGCACCGGTCTGCGCAGTGAAGCGTGCTTCTGTCGCGGCAGCCGATGTCACGCTCACGTGAAGCCTGCGTTATCATTGGCGGCTGAGCAGCGCTGATTTTTCATCAGCCAACCCCCGACAGATACACCGTCGAACGGTTGCCTGATTCTAAATTATTTGTCGGCAATCTGTACGCGGCGCACGGTACAAACGTTAACCCGCGAAAACGGCCCGGGGACACATGTTGTAAACTGGTCCGCGAAGGTTAACGTTATCTGATCTCGTGGCTTAAACGGCGGGACAATAAGGAACTGGACAAACACGCGATAGAGGTCTCTATTTGCCCGCACTGGTCACGCACACTCCACAATGTCCTCTATTGTAAATTCGATGATAACATTCTCTTAAATCTTCGTAGTTCAATAACGTTTATTTTATTATTTTTCGTTGAAATCTCGAAATCTTTCTCTCTTTCTCCTGTTCTATATCCTTATATCGAGCATTCTCTATCTCAATATCGATATTTATAAATCGTTGGAATTTTCGAGAATCTACGAAACTCAAGATCGTTGAAGCTTACAACAGTCACTTTTTAATCAATTCTTCGACAAGAACGACTACAGTCACAAAGGTTCAAATTCTCTATATAGCCTCACAACCGAGAAAGGTATCAACAGTCTTACGTATCTTTCTCTTGAATTAATCACGATGAACTCGCCAAATGCTTTCTATCTTAGTTTACCACGCAATGTTTAACACTCAATAAAACTCTCTCGCGCCCCCAAGCTACAATCTCGTATACCGAAACGTTATACCTATAATTACAGTGACGCGACGCATTATAAACGATCGAAGACCACCATATTAATCGAAAGATGGCGTCGTTCGATTAGTCGCTCGATAGCAGACGCGAATGGTGCAAAAGAATGGCGGCAAAATTGTCTCTCTATGTCTTTCTCAATTAATCAAAGTAATTGCACCTCACACGTTCGTTACATTTTTACCAATGAATCACGACCGCTCGGCTAGACACGTTACCGACGGAAAAACGTCGAGAACAAGGTTATCTTGGGATACACGGTCGTTTATTGGGAATTAGCAGTGTCGAATGGTGCAATTTATGCTACTGGATTATACGGTACGCCGTGATTTATACACACGTTCCTGTATGCGCGCGGTCGTTCGCTCGAGCGTGTCCTCATGTCGCGCGAACGATGCCACGCTCACGCGAATTTCGCGTGCCGCGCGACCGATGCGTCAGCAGATTCCGCGACGGTGTTCCGTTACCGACCGAGTATTGTCTCGTCACCCGACGGATCATTGTGGACAAATGATAACCGGGAGACGCGTCATGCTCGTCATTATGCGTACAATTTGAAAAATCTCCCACAACCAGCCACAACCGCTCATTGTAGCCTGTCCATGTCGGAATCTATAATCTGCGTTACATAATTATACGCTACCGTGTAATTTATGATCCGTGTAATCACGTGTGCGCTCGAGCCCACTTCTGTATAGCACCAACGAGAATCTAAAATTCTGAATTTTCGATTGACTTTTACGCGAATTATTTCCTTTATGTCTATATTGCATCATGTAATTTTTTAATTTTTTTGCACTTATAAATTTTCAATGTTTAATTTTAATGTAACGCGATGATATTCACTTTTAGTGTAATATAAAGACTAGTTGAGGAATAAGAGGGGTAGTTCTATACCTTTACATGTCGAAATAGTAAAGAAGAGATTGAATAAATACGTATTTTTGTTCCGAGCTTCAAATTATAGTCACTTTTCTGCTTTCACGGTGTTTCTATATGCTTATCCCTGCGCCAAGCGTCTATAACGATCACCTTCTGTCTTAATGTGAGTCCGCTCACACCTGATTATTATTACCGCCAGTTCCGTGCCTATTTAGATCTCTAGATATCAAGTGTTGGTTGTAAACAGATCAGTGATTTCGCCTCGCACTATTCGAGCCTGTCAAATGGGATTGCGGAACACGATAATAGATAGAATTATAAACTAAATTTATCTAAAACGAAGAAAAAGAAACATGTGAAAATAGTCATTGAAAAAAGATGCCTACTTTATCCTAACCCTTAAATTCTATCCTCAGAGTAGTCGTAATAAAGAAACAGGTATTGCAGGAGTTAGTAAAATGTAACGGCGAAAAAGTTGTTTAACCCGTTGCTGAAAAAAGATAAGAAAGACAAAAGTAAACGCGTCAGCGGAAGCCATTCATCTGCCCTTATAGTATCTCGCTTAATAAAGTACTTACAGTGTTTTCTTGATGTTTTGTCGCGCAGAGCGTGGTAATGTTGATGTTCCGAGAAGAGAAGAGCCCAGAAGACGAGATTAAGGCGTGGCAATTCTGGCACGGAAGGCAACATTCTGTCAAGCAACGTATTCTCGATGCTGGTAAGTAAAGCGTGCAGAATCACCGAGTTTTCAGTCATCATTAAAACCAACCTCATGAACAAATAAGCCAGCAGCGTACCGGCCATTCCAATTACCTCCTAATCAGTTCGCGCATTCATCAAACGAAAAATAAATCTCACGCTATAATAACATTGTTGCATTGCATAATTTACATATGTCATTTGATATTTTTTGCGCAAGCCGCTCGATAGTGGGATCGCCTCGAGGTTGGTAAGATTAAATTACAAAACCATACCTATCGTTGATCATACCCATGTAGTATCTACGTACGTAGAATCGAAAAGAAAACGAAAATCACGCGCCCTTTCGAGGCATCGTAGAATGATTTGCAACTCTGACAACAATCTACACCATTACAGACACGAAGAACAGCGTGGGACTGGTGGGCTGCATAGAGGAAGTTGCACACAATGCGATCGCCGTTTATTGGAACCCACTCGAATCCTCGGCGAAGGTACGAGAGAGTCCTTCATCATTCATTAAAGAGATTCCATTTGCATTTAACGATCTATGGGAGACTTAAATGGAGCTGTGCTTATTCATGCACCGCAACAATCATACGATAAAGGTCTCTGTATTTTATCCGAATGATTTTCATGTACTCTCTACGTTGCAGATCAACGTGGCGGTACAGTGTCTCAGCACCGACTTCTCCAGTCAAAAAGGCGTAAAAGGTTTGCCTCTGCACATCCAGGTGGACACGTACGAGGAACCACCACCCCACGCTCATACGTACACCCCACCCTCGCATCGTGGGTATTGCCAGATCAAAGTGTTCTGCGATAAGGTACCCAGTTTTTTTTCTCTTCTTACACCTTCCAGTCTCGTTACGTCGTTTAATCGACGATTCGAACAAAATTACAAGAACCAACTGATCTCATGAATCATCCTGGTGTTATTTACGCACAGGGAGCTGAAAGGAAGACTCGCGACGAGGAGAGGAGAGCAGCAAAGAGGAAGATGACGGCCACAGGTAGGAAAAAGCTGGACGAGCTCTACCATTCCGTCACGGAACGCAGCGAATTCTACTCCATGGTCGATCTTCACAAACCTCCCGTCCTCTTCTCGCCACCGGCGGAACATACCATAGACAAGGTACTCTTCGAGACTTCTGATTGGATAGAAGCTGAAGGAACTGTTTACAAATAACTGTTTGTCCTACCTTTTATCTATTCTTCTTTTTGTATTTGAAATTATGTATGCAGATACGAGCATGACAAGCATGCTTTTTTCAAAGAATTAATAGTCTATCAAGAGAATATTGTATCTAGTTTACAAACACTTTTTCGTTTTACCATAATGCAAAGCATTACTCTGACTTCTCGAACATTAATACCTTCACGGACACCCACACACAGTTTAACTCGCGATCGCTACGCCAACGGAAGCCGTGAACGTGTTACTTGTTCGAGCCCGAGGCCTCGAAAACCGGCAAGAATTGTAATAGCTTGCAATTGGCTTTGAACGCGAACGAAAACGAAACTAACCAAATTACTCAGTGAAAAGCAGCCCCAGATATGTCTGCGTAGTATCCACCACAATCCTCTGCTCTCAACACCGCCAAAATTCTCCACTAATCGTAACAGTTTCCGGGAACGAGCCAAAAAATTAGCCAACCATTTAGCACCTTAGGCAAATATAGAATTCTCTGTACTAGTAAAAAATTATAAACGCTCGATAGGAGATAAAACTAGTTTATTCGACTGCTATAAAAAGTGGCTAAGAAAACAAGTACATACCTTGCTTTACGAAAATGATGGATACAATATAGACAATGTGACAATTTATAGTGAAAGATAAAATTATTTGTACACGATTGAAATGTAGAAATAAAACAAATATTTTCTATATTATTAAATTTCAATATCTGTAACTGTATATGGTACACAGACGCTTACAGTAACAAACGTATACAAAGACAAAAGTTAATCCGCAGGTACCAAATAACATCAAAAAAATATGTTGAAAAAATTTTGAAAAAGGACTGCAGAGATATAGAAACAGATTTCTTTACAAAATTAATATATTATCCATACCCAATAGATTGTAGTCAATTGCTTGTCATAAACAAAAATCCACGGAGTGTTAACTATAATATTAATGGACATTAATTACTAGTACTATACAAATAGCTCTATTCTAACATCAAAATGTTACCACTATGTGAATCTTCTCTTGTCAGAATTTAGCAAATAATTTAATTTACATTTCTTTGTGTACATTTGTTACTATAAATTTCGTAATATACAGTTACATGTAATTCAATTTATTTAATGATATAGAATAGATACTTTTGTCTCTCAGTGTAGCTCGTATCACGGAAAGTAGCTCGTTCGAAAAGAAATAGAAAAAATGTACAATATGTTTCTTGTTCCACGACAGTTCTCTACGATGGAGTTGTCGGGCTTCTATGGAGGTGGCGGCGGGGGCGGTGGCGATACAGACACATCGTCCCTGAGTAATGGCGAGGGCGGAGGATTGAAGGCAGGGGGCAGCAGCCCTTATCCTGCCTGCGGCAGACCAAGCTTGCCAGCCCTCAAGTTCCACAACCACTTTCCGCCCGACAATCTAACTAGCCTGCACGACAAGAAGGACTCCTTGCTGATGCAGGTGCAGGAGCTTCAAGGCTCGGTGCTGCAGGGAGTGCAGCAAGCAGGTCTCGCCGGAACGGTGGTATCCGGGGTCGGGAATAGACTACATCTGCAACAGCAACCGCCCCATCTACGTCCAGCAGACGCCGAGGAACGAGTGATGCTGTACGTCCGCCAGGAGTCCGAGGACGTGTACACACCGCTGCACGTCACACCGCCGACCGTTCAGGGACTGTTGAACGCTGTAAGAAATGTCAAGCATTTTTGTATGGAGCACACATTACATTATCCAAGTAGCACCGACACTATCAGTTAAAACACACACGTAGATCACTGCTCGTTGTCAGCCATTCCACGAATGAAAAAAATACATCCTGATGAAACGCGAGAAGTTTAACCAAACGGGGTTTGCATTTGATTAATCGTACCATTAAGACGTATTAAAGGTCGTGGTGCATAGGTGATCTCGAGTTAAAGAGATACGTCGAGAATGTCGAATGAAAGTTGTCTCTCGATGAAGGTTTCTCTTTCCTGGAAATTGAGGTTCAGTTTCTTCGAAAATGAAGCTTCGAACGAGGTCGCTATAGTCTACTTTATTCTCGGCACACTTGTGCGACCAGGATTTTCAATAACTTGTCGTGGATACAGTGGAATGACTGAAGGATGAAAATACACACAATCGCCGACAGATAGCGATCGAAATACTTGCAAATCGTAACCATGTCGATCAACGTCGAAGCTCCTGCGGTGGACGCTCGGTCGGTTCCTAAAGGGCAGGAAAATGGTAGCGGTAAAATCACACGAGTACGCCGCGTACTCGCAGAAATGACAGCTAGGAACGTTGCATAAGTGAGCCACGTTAAGCCCGGGTGCGTTCGTGAGCAGCGATATCGCTCGTATTCGTCGTCTGTCTCTATTTATACCGACGAGTACGTTTCGAAACCGGCACGGTAACAAATCCTCGGGTAGAAAGCGACACGCGGAACGTTTCGACGTTCGCGACGTAAACCGGCGATATCTTGACGTGGCCAATTTATCACATTTCCACGGAGCCATGTTCGATTTGACGCCTGTACCCCCGGTATGAATAATGAGTGATGCGCGAGAATAACACGAGATATACAAGATACACACCCATATGATATATATATATATGCATATGTATATGTATATGTATATATATATACATATATTATATAATATATAGGTATAAATGTTAGCTATGCATGTAAGGGCATATTACACCATTTTATTAATACCTGTTGCACCGTTCCATTACGCTGATATTAATATTAATGCGCATGCATCACTCCTCCAAAATCCTTACAATAATTAATACGGACCGGAGCGCGGTGAATCACGCGCACGGATCATTAACCCCTGTGATCGCGAGATCGATGGTTTCGACGTTAGAGGTGCCGTTCTTTATATTTCTTTTTTTCTTTTTTTGTCTTTTTAACATTGTACATTATTGACCAACTGTACACGTACGCAAGGTCGCATTGTTGCAATAACGATGAAAAGTGGCAGAAGAAAAAAGTGGAAAAGAAAATCTATCTTTTACCGCGTCCTCCTTTCTCTCCGTAAATCGTACATTTGTCATTGCTTCTACAGAAGTAATTCCCTTTCTCCATAGCAAACCGATCATGCTAGCCAATAATTCCCGTTGAAATTGATCAATGAATTCCTTGATCTATGTACAGGAAACGGAAGATCGCAATTTTTTCTCTACGTTTCTTACATATCTTCTCTCTTTATTTTTTTTTTTTTCATTATTTTGTCTTCGCTTTCTTCGTCCTTTATCTTGCCCGTAAACTTTATTCTATCCCTGATATCTGTCGGTCTGTCCGTTTTCACTAAGCGTATCGCGTCGTAATAAAAGAAAAAAGATTAAAAAAAAGAACCTCCTCGGTTATCGAGCGCGAGTACCCAGATCGATGGTCCGCAAACACTGTCAAAATTCTAATGTTCTACTTTTTTCTATTTTACAGATTGAGTCAAAGTACAAAATTGCATCCTCGAGTATTAATAACCTCTATCGCAAAAACACAAAGGGGTAAGTTTAGTAGAGTGTCATCTTTACTTGCATGCACCGCCCACACAGTAGTGCATGCCATAACGGTGACATTGCCTGACTCTCTCCGATTGCCTGGTTTGCTAGTCTCTCCCTAACTTCCGAAATCGACACACCACCCTCTATACCTCCTATACAACGCATTTGATAATATTTTTCTATCCTTCTTTTTGTCTCTCTATCTATCTATCTAACTATCTATCTCTCTCGCCCGTATATTTCTCTGTTTTTTCCTATAATCGCTTCTTTTCTTGGTTGTCCTCACCGCTCTGATCTTTGGTCGCTATTTATTATTTTATCTTTTTCTAACGTTGTTCACCACCATACCATTCGTTCATCCTGTAGAATCCTTGTCGTCGGCCACGCTGATTCAACGTCAGAGTACTCGTGTGTCTCCCTCGACTTCACCAGACTAATCCACTAATCTCTCTCGTGTCCTTTATTTTTCTTCTGTCACGACCGCTCACGCACGCCTGTCTGCTCGCTTCTCTAGACGCCTCGCCTTGTCTAGTGGACCAATGCATGCCTGTATACCTCTCAAACGCATCACGCACTTGGCTCGCTTGAGTCGCTGTGCTTCTCGTGTGCTCCTCTTATTTCATTCTCTCCTTTCTCTCTTTTTGGGTTACGTGATCTTTCCTTTTTACACGGAATAGCGTCTTGCTTGCTGTTTACTTTGGTTCACTCTTCGATGACTTTGGAACCATGGCGTTGATGCGGTCGACAGATTTGCCGATACTTTTTCTTCAGTGTAGAAAGTACCAAGCCTGTCGTACCACGAACGCGACCAAAGGTCCCATTAACCGTACTCTGCTTAAAATATCAATCGTCACACGAAACGAAAACAAGCCCAGACAGAATGCGACAGAACTGTTTCCTGCCCCTCAACACGAAACACAAAAAGTAATCGAAATCTCTCGTTGTATCGCCGTATCGCCCAATAATTTCATATTTCGCTGATTCTTTCAAACAACACCGTTTTTTTTGTTTTGCCGTTTTATTTACCGTCGAATATCCTCCCTCGATTTTAAGCAGGGTAACCTCGAGTCACCTTGTTCTATCATTTCCACTATTTAATCATCCTTTTCTCCTCCTGTTGCAGAATTACAGCGAAAATTGACGACGACATGATCCGATATTACGTGGATGAGGACCTGTTCCTCCTGGAGGTGACCCACTCCAGAGTAAACCCAGACCCGAGCAACGAGCGTAACCCAGCCAATCCTGGGTCGCCAGGTGACCCTGGTGATCCCGGAGATCCACCTGCCACAGCTGGATACGACGTCACCCTGATCGAGCTACCATCGTCGCCGGCGCACATAGCTCACTCGCCGCTCACGAATTCCGCGCATGGCCACGCGCACGTTCACGAGAGCGGCAACACGTGAACCGTCCGTGCCACTAAGTACGCAAGAAAAAAGGACGAAATAATGAAATTAAAATGAACAGAAATTACCGTACGTGGCTCTCGTCGTTTCGCGTAAATAAGTCTGAGATAGACAAAAGCAGCCGCGATGGTCGCGAGGAATCGTCGACCCGGTGCAATGTGAAAGGATAAATTGGACAGTTCGACGGGAGAAAGCTCTTCAGGGACCTGCGTTTGAGAAATCATTCGAAGATGGCGTTCGAGTGCGACTTAGGAATCGGAAGAAGAGATAGAAGAGGTAGAAGACGAAGAAGAGGAAGAAGATGTTTCGATCTAGTGGATGATAATCGCCACTTTACCCCACCAGTGCTTGTATTTAAGAAATAAGTTTGTAGAGGTTGAAGGAAGGTAGAGAAGAAAGGGAGAACAATAGCGTTTGAACGTGTAAATCGGACTGGGATGTACGGAAAGGATACTCGGAACTGTTTTTCGTATCGTACAATGTAAGATATCAAAAGTAAAGAGGAACGTTCGTTAGTTGATAGTGACCGTCTTGTGCAACGTCTTGAACGATCTTGTCTGTTTTCATAACGATATACAGGTAGTTTCGCCGATGTAGAGAATTTCGTGGACACGGAGTGGTGTTTGATCGATTGTACTTGATCTCGAAGGGATGACGAAGCTTTATTTACGATACCGTTTTTTTCTCTTTTGTATCTTCCGAGTTTTTCGTAGAAATAGTTATGTCGATAACAAGGTTCTTTTTGGTCAGAGATAATCCATGAAAAGAAACGTACCTCGTGTGCACGAAATATGTAGCGATCGAACAGCCTGTATTCGCGTAAACGTCTTCGATACGAAGCACAAGATCGAAGCTAGAAAGTATATCCTCTAGCCATGCAAGGCAACTCGTTATTTTATATATATATTTCTTTTTTGTTTGTTTTCACTTGTGAACAATTTATACCGATGGTTGTTAGCTTATAGAGTTGAAACATTGCCGTCGTAGTTGAAACGCGATGGCTACATGTAAATCAATCAAAATTGATTTAAGAAATTCCCGCCCTATCCCCGTTAAATATTAAGTTATAGATTTATATATATATATATATATATATATTATATATAGATACGTATGACGTATAAATGTATATGCAGAGAAAATTTCACTCTATTTTATCGTATCATCGGTTTTAGAGTTTAAAGTCTTGTTTATACGTTTTTAAAAGAACCGATGGTCGATGTTTCGACTGGTCGACGTGCACGAAGCAAGCTTATTTTATACCAAGACTTGTACGTAGAGCTAAAGAAGTATAACTTTGAACGTCGCCATTCCAAGATAGACGGGTGCCATCGAGCATTTTAATCTCTTTATAGTGTTTACGCTCATACAACGTTCAGCGATATTGTAAGTTCTGTCTGATTCTTGATTAGGATTCTCGAACAGACGCGATAGTGTCATATCCCATTCGAAGGTTAAAGACTCTTCCTTTGCATTTCCAGCATTCCAGGTTAGTCGAAGGAGCTCACCTTCTTCCATCAACTGTCCATCTTTTGTATCTCATGTGTTATTTATACCGAGTTAACCCGAGAATCCGAGTAGAGCCGTGTAATACATCGATTAAGGTATCCCTTAGGTACTTCGCTATCATTCCAGAAACCTCCTGAGTATCCCAGGATCCTTTGATATTATACAAAGAGCAAGTATTACTCTCACTGAAATACGTAATTTCTCTTTTCGTTTTTTATTTTTCGTTGAGATCGATCACGAAGAGAGGATGATAAATACACGTTTAGAAGATCAGTAGGTACGTTAAATATCCGATGGAATTGCCACGTCATTGCAACGAGCATTGCAATATTTAGAGTAGGTTAATTTAGACGAATACGTTATATTGGTATCTGTAACGAGTTTCTTAAAAACATTCTTTCCTCGAACGTTAAACAATCCTTTGAGAACAAGCCTCTATTTCGATATAACGAAATACTTAAAATGAATATATTGATAAAATAAAAAGAAGGAATTCTAGAAAATATTTCGAAAGAGTATGTATTATGAATATATATGGATATTAGTTTTAATTCTTACGATTCAAGACTGTTTATAGAAATTGTTCTCAAAGGGTTCAGCTATTTATAACGTGTAAGCCCCGTGAAACCCAAGTTTATCTTGATTATGGCAGGATACAGAATGTACACAATGAACATAATCAGTGACTCTAATCAGTGCAACGTCGTTGTCGCAGATCCAAAACAAGCGGCAAGATGTAAGAATTGTCAATAGCCTGGTTATGTATCGTTCTCTTTTTTTTCTCCTTTCTTGTATTAAGGTAAAACAACATTAACGTGCCACTGGTAAAAGCGAACACAGGTTTCGTCGTCACGTACATCGCGTGGTTTTTATTGTAAAACCACGCTTGTATACATGTACACATACACGCACACATCTACACACCAGCATATACACCGTTCATCTGCTATAAAAGTTATCGATAATTAGTTCACATTTAGGTTGGACTAGAGAGCATCATGATCACGACACACATCACTGTTGTCCGCATTTTTGTTCTTGCGTGAAACGACACAAAAACGAAGGGAGAAGGAAGAGATACTTAAATCATATACACACCCTATACATAATATCACGACGATATCAAAGCAAGGATCAAAATACGCTTGTAAAATGCATATTATTATATGAGTACTATATTTTGTTACATCTATTGCAAGGCAGCATATAGTTTGATATTATTAATATTATTTGATTCTATTGACTAGAGTTACATAATGCGTATATTATTATGATTATAATTATTATTATTATTATTTTTATACAAGGGATGCGTGTATTCATGGTGCGAGAATGAAAGTAAAGCTGACAGAGGGGTCGAAACACAGAGGAGAGAAAAATAATACGAGAGCGAAAGTGAAGATGAGAATGAATGGGAAGATTGATCAGTATGCCTGAAGAAGAGTGAGGAGAGAAGAAAAGAATCGTGTTTTGCGATCAACGAAGATTGTTAGTGTTGCTCCATGACATTTTTTTATTCGTAATTGATATCTTCCCCCAGCCCATCCCCTACACCCACATCAAACACCATAAACTTTACCCACCCTGAACCTTCGATCGCCCAAATATAATAACCTTCGTCATTTACAGATGGATCTCGCGTGGGATTCGTCGTGTGTGCGTACGAACGGTTTCGTCGATGAACGATTTTTATTGCTATCGTATCATCCCTTATAATCCCTTACGTTTATTAATATTATTAATTAATGATATATCATGAAAGGCAACCGTGTTACAGTCACGAGAAGACCTCGATCGCTATCAAAACCAGTGAAGAAATGTTAAAGTTAGTGTAGAAAATTGATTGTGAAATCGATAACTTTTTAAATCTCTTTTCCTCTCCGTGTTAACGTTAGAAACATTGCACGGTAGTATAGAAGCGAATATATGGTCTTCCCGTGATCGTTTCCCAGCCATCTCGATATCGTACTTAAATGACGTAAACGACGATGCGAAACGAATCCACAAGCTTCGCCTTATTTGTTAGAAATGTACCCGTGTAAGAGGAGGAATGTTAAAAACCAGCCGATTTTGAACTGAGCGCACGCAGTGTACTGTTTTGTTAGAGGATCGTGAAGCCAGACAAGTTGCGGAACAGATAATGATGCGAGAATATCGAAATATAATAGCCGTTTTCGCGTTGTCTTGCCATCGTGAGATTGTGCCAGAGGTGATATTATATTACGCTGTTTATTGCAAACAATAAATATTATATTAGTACGTTTTATAAATTGTGCGTTTTTATTGTCCCTTGCGTGGAAGACCAAGACGGGGACTTTTAAAAAATATCTTTTCAAGATCGTGCAGGGCTACCTTAAGGTTTTTTGAAGATTCTTTAAAATTGATAGTTGCTAGAATATTGTATCAAAATCAGTTGAAGGCCACCGCAAAGCCAATCAAAATCAACTCAAGAAGATCTTCTCGAAGTCACTCAGGATCATCATCGAGGTTCTTCAATCCTTTTGAAAATCATCTCAAGGATTTTAAAGGTCGTCTAAGAGCATTCGAGGATCATTCCCAGATTGTTAAAGCTTATCTGAAGATCGATTCAATTCCTACGAGTTCAAGATTGTTTAAATGTTTGTTAAATAATTTGGTTATTAAATAAACAAATTTGTGAACAAGTGCAACGTCCCGATTTTGGAAATAAAAGATATAATTTTATCTTAATTTATTTGAACATAATTCTTGTTAATTTGCAGAATGTTTTCCTCCTGCCTTTGTGAAATCTTGCTCCATCTCGAACAACACAGATCGATATAAAGAAAAAGAGGATTACTATGAAAAGATATAAAGAACAAAGCGAAAACCATAAATTTGGATGAGCAGAAAGTGTCAGATAATGCTTCGAAGTAATTTGCGAGCTTTTAGTGTCGGAATTTCAGATGGCTCAAAGTTGTTTTTACATCATTCACTTACAAAAACGGAATTCCGTTAATGTATCGCTCGGCAATTTTTGTTAATCGTCACATTATCTTAAAAAGAGTTTACGTGTATACCGCGATCAACAAGATTTTATTCGATAAAATCTTATATTCTAGTCGTTGGCGCTTTAGACAGTAATAAGTCAAACATTCAACAGTCACGTATAATTTATAAAATTTACATAGGTTGGAAATACGATCCATAAATTTGATACCTTCTACTGAAACTCGAATACATGCGTTCTTGTCACCAGTCGTGAGAATATAGCATC
Source organism: Bombus affinis (assembly GCF_024516045.1). Lineage (NCBI taxonomy): Eukaryota > Metazoa > Arthropoda > Insecta > Hymenoptera > Apidae > Bombus > Bombus affinis. The sequence goes on from NC_066354.1 coordinate 3,647,357, forward strand.
TATGTGTAGACACTGTGACGATCGTGAAGGAATACACGACCTTGTAGTGGGGCACTGGCCCTGTAGTAAATTATCCGCGCTTCATACATTTGTATTGCGTCTTTAAACCATCTTAATTACATATAATTATTGAAATTACATACGTGCTTCATATTAAAAGAATATCTTTTTCTCCTCCTACTTCGTATAACAATATCCTATAATTGATAAAAGTTACATATAATAATGTAGCACATAAACCATTAACCCTTAAGGGCCATAACGAGTGAAAGTTTGCCTCTGCTCATCGTTCTTAAATAAAAAAATTATCAAAGTCAAACAAGTAGAGTTGAACGTTTTGTTATTATTCGGTACTAGATAAAGACTAGAAAAATTATTGTTTGCGACAGTAATAAGGACGATAATACTAAAATAAAATTCTCGCCAGGTGAAATCTCATCTACGATAGCCTTTAAGGGTTAATAACAGTATTCATAAAGGAATACTCTTAGCTCTTCCATTAATTACACGCTGAGAATGCTACACGATTTGTTTGCAAACATTTTTACCAAACCAGCTTTCTTGATTCTCCCAAGGCCCGGTTGAGAATCAGGGAAAAGAATGGTTTTATGCCGTATCTTAATACTTTATGGCTATACAATAAAAAGCAGCCCTGTCGCAACCGGTTTCCACGATCCAGGAGAAGAACCATCGTGATCCAATGGTGGCGTCAATGCAAAATCTTGAACCAAATTTTATGTATGCACCGATAAATGTTGAATGCATCTTACAAATTTATTTGTCAATTGATCGTTACTGCTCGTACGCTGGTCGTCGATTCTCAATCGACTTCCTTTACAAATATCGGAGCAATCTCGATAAGGATGACGCTATGTCTCAATACCGGTACTTGATTAAATTAATCTAACGGAAATTGTTGAGTCTTCTAGATATACAAATTAGATTTTGAACGGAAAATGAACGCTTACTACGAGATTCTTCGAATAATACTATAATTCATGAGGGAGCGGGGGGGGGGGGGCGATGTAACGTTGCGTCGAAACGAATACCATGTAATTGTGGACCAAGTTACAAGTTCGTCCCTCCTTTCTTTTTTTCTCCCAGCTACATCGGTTTGCTATTAAGCGTGATTCGATAACATCGTTATAATGCTATTAAAATTCTAACAGTCGATAGACAATGAAACTAAAGTGTTTTTCTGCGAAACAGGGGACCAGCGGTCCGAAATCTTCTAATCCCCTCGGTGACAAATGGCTCTCAAATACTTTGAAAACAGTCTGGTTTGATATATACAGTCATATAACGTACAGTCTTTCTGCCGATTATTAAACTTTCCTCCTTCCAATTCATTAGTGAAATTGTTAACGGATTTAGGTAGAATATTATCCGCTTACGAAGACTTGTCATAGAGTAGAAAGGGGAGAAGACCAACTGAAAAAGTCTATTTCAAAAAGAGACCACAGAATCGAAATGAAAAATTTTAAACTCGTTTCAAAACTACGTCATTTTAAAAGAATGTCATATGTATCTTTTAAAAATATTCCCAAAGGTTATGGCACGATTAAATAGGTTTCGCTCGTATTATGAATAACTAAAAATCAAAGCTGAATCGCAAATCAGGTACGGTGAACAACTCGGTGACGCAAATTATTAATAGCCTGACTTGGAAGAAAGAGCGAGAGGTTTAGAGGAGAAAAAGTAAAACTTCACCTTGTTTTTTCCTCTCACCCTTTTAAGGGAGAGTTCAATGAACCACGGAATGTGAAGTTTATATCCATCTCAAGGACTGGCACTGTCTTCTTTCGCTCTTTTTTTCTGAATCGCCGCCCGCGTACTGCATTTTCGTGAAAAGGATCATTCACGCGTGTCCGAGCTAAACATAAAAAAAAGAAATAAAAGACAATGATACAGAAATATTTCTCAATAAACTGTAAAATATATTTTTATAATTTCGTTTATCGTTACCTTCTCTACAATTTGTAACGAATGTTGAATTCTCATTTCCAACATTATTTCCCCATTAAAGTTTTAAATTTGTGTAAATACGATTTGCCTCTTAAAAGAAAGTTCAATGAACCGCAGAATGTAAAGTTTATATCCATCTCAAGGACTGGCACTGTCTTCTCTCGCTCCTTTCTTCTGAATCGCCGCCCTCATACTGCATTTTCGTGAAAAGAATCATTCACGCGTATCCAAGCTAAACATTTAAAGATAAGAAACATTGATACGTAATTACTTGGTAAACTGTAAAATACATTGATAATTACTTGGTAAACTGTAAAATACATTTTTGTAATTCTGTTTATCATTATTTTCTCTATAGTTTTTAATGGATTGTGAATTGTCACTTCTGACACTCTTTCCCCATTAGAGTCTTAAATTTGTGTAAATGTGATTCAATTCTGAAACTAGTTATACCTTGATTCATTAGTGTCATGTGACTTTTTCGTAATTGAGTTCTTTAGGAGGCATAGAACAGACAACAACGTTAAAAACTCATAATTAATAAATTGAAAAGATTTAACAAGCTGCTTGCATTAAAGCACTAATACGGATTCAGCGCGTAGATTACTCCATCGTTAGCACAAACTTGTTTCTTTTATTCTAAATACTCTTCGGTTACATCCATTAAAAAATCCATTACATCCATTAAATTAAACCATCAAACTGAAATATGCTAATTCCAAATATAAAACAGCATGATAGTTCAGGACCTCTGAGCTTACTCGATAAACTATTTTCAACTTCACTAAATAGACGTTTGACCCTGAAAGTATAATATTAAATAAGTTTTAGGCATTTTGGCCAACGTATCACCAAAATTTCTATTCCATTTTCAGATTAAACAGATATTCTTGTTATCCATTTAAATTCAATATTTTAATAATATCGATAAAATAAACTTCGAACACCTGTTACTTAATTTTAACAGTTAGTATAGATTTAGAAACTTACTCCCTTTTTGATCATATCATATCAAAGTCAGAAAATCAATGTACACAGATTTACCAAGTTTTACAATATCAAATATGTTATATTCCGATTAAGAGACGTTAAAAAAAGATTGGGATAGAAAACAAAAAAAGGTATCTGACCGATATCAAGAAAGCGATACACGCATGGTTTGAAGAAATTCCATTCATTGTGGTCAGAGGGAAATGCACGCGTACGTTGGCATTAGCAATGGTGCACGAGGAACACGCGATTGGCAAGTTCACGGCCGTCCCTTACGTGCAGCCTTCTCCTCGGCCTCTTCAAGGCCAACACGAGGATCGTACTCTCTATGCAAATGCTTATGAACTCGACATTCACGATCGGCACCGGGTTTCATGTGACAACACAAATCAAAGTTAAGCCGGTTCCGTCACACCACTTACATAATCAGTGAATTTCTATTGAAACTGTCTCGACCGCGAATCCAGAACGAATTTTGTCGTACAAATTCCATTATATATTCCTGATTCATATCGACTAACAATACAGTTGTCCGTTACCAAACGTAGAAATTAGATACAATCGTCGAAGCGTACCAATAAATCGTATTATCAACGGAATATTCATTATACCGGGAAGGAAAAATGATTGTCCGATGTAACAGGCTGTAAAACGAGCTCTTCGTGGACGATTGACAGCTGTTCCGTTGTCATTAATCGAATGGTTAGTTGATTGATCGACCAGTGCTCCGTCTGATCATGTTCAGTACGATAAGAAAAATATCCTTTGTCAACAGCGTGTGATTCGTTGTCAATAGAAACAAAAATCTGTTCATAGAAGTAAAGCATTGTTTATATTAGTAAGATTGTAATTTAAATTACTAGCGATGGTGATCTCCGTGTAATATTATAAACGAGTGTTATTATTACACGAGTTTATATTTTTGTAACTTACACAACAAATGAAAGAAATCCTAAAAATTGGAGGACGTATAACAAATATAATATGGTACCAGCAAAGATGTTTTACGCTGTCCATTACCACCACGAGGAAGGAAATAAACTGCAAAATATAAAAATATAAAAACACGTCGAATATAATTTAACTTAATCATAAAGAGTAAACAGAGGATCTATACGTAGATGATTCATGCTCTCCGTTATACCATGGAGCGTAAGAAACTTCCGAAGAAGCACTCAAACATCCGATACAAAACGAACGTAACGTGACCGAACCAGGATAGGCCGAAATCGGTTGGATCTTTCTATCTGCCAAAAATTAGCATACCGTCAGCTCCGATTCTGGCATCACGTGGTCCGCCCACCCTTTTTCTTCGCGGTGTGCTCCACGCAGATGCCTCGAGGTATTCGCACACCCGCTAGAAGAAGACGAGAAGAACTCGATGGTGTCTCGTGTCTTGTGTCGAGCCTACCGGGGGCAAAGAACAGCGTCGATCCACGAGAGGGGAGGACAAGCCCGTTATAAGCACGAGCACCGGCTATTCAGCAGCTTAGCAACTTAGTGGCGGTCCCAGGATCCCTACCGGTAACACAGAGCCTTGAACATACTTGTGCTCCTTCTCGTTACGCGTTCTTATCTCGCTTGTTTCCGTTTCTCTGGGGATGAACCGACGACATCGAGCGTCGTCACTAACGACGCTACTGTTGCTCGTCATACAGACTATTGTTACAATTTTGTTGATCTCTGGTAGCATAGAAGCTAATGATCCAAAAAGTAAATCAATCGTTTCTGAGTCGTCGTTCGAAGAAGTCCAACAAGGGGAGGAGGATGATAACGCGGTGATCATTGACGGTGAGTGTCAACGGGTGGTTTCCTCAACCTATACACAATTCAGTTCGTTGCAATCCATATTTAAATAAACTGAGTAGGTAAGAATTCTAGAGGATTGCTTGACATCGTTAAACTGTTGATCGAAAAAAATTGATTCTTCTTAAAAATTGATCCGTATACGTCTTTCTGCAAAATTAATTCATATGCGTCTTTTTGCAAAATTGATCCATATACAATAGAAAATTTAACCAAAGAGGAGACTGTTTTAGTCTTTAGGTTGTCATACGTTCACGAAGATGTTTGAACAGAGTAACTAATGGTAGCAATTAACATCGATTAGCCTGTCACGGTATCGTTGAGCGCCTCGCTGATGGGCGAGTATCAATCACCTGGAAGGATCGTGACTGGAGGAACAGAGATAGGGAACTCGTTCGGGTTCGTTGCACGAAACCACGGTGGCATTCGAATTTGCTCGTCGCGATGATAACGATACGTGAGAAATATCGAAGGCGAGTTGCGACATGTGATCGATCATGCGTGCGTTCCATACACGGCGAACGGAAGTCTTCCAGGCGCGCGTATCGCCGTATGTGTGCACCTGTGTGTCAGCCTGTGGGTCAGCGAACTCGCTGTCAAGAATCTGGATGGAATTCTATTGTGATACGACTGTCTTGACCAATCGGCTTAATAACATTCGATGATATAACGAATTGATCTTCATCTCACCGGAAGTGAAGTGGGTTACTCTCTGAATCTGTACAGCAATTAAGATTTCTTGTGCAAATCGCGTACAACATGATAAGATTATGTTTGTACCGTCCAGATTGATGTGTATCTAGAAATATCGATAAAGATGTTAGAATATTACAAATTATTTAATCTTAATACTGCCACTCCAATCAATATTGCCACTTTGATGAGATATAAAGATACACTTTTTTTTATATCTTTCGATAGTACGAAGATTAATGAAGGAAGAAACGACAAAATAAAAAAATAGAAAAATTCATGAAGTATCAATCACATTGTTTTCTTGCGAACATGTCACGCAGATATATACCATTACACGACACGGACAATCTGCATTCATTACAACGGTAGACGATGTGTCATTCTTTGTCAGACATTGTTCATTCACACATGTAAACACGGTTCTACGTGCTGTATTCTTGGTGTAAGTAGATTCTTCGTTAAACACGTTCGTAAACCGATCACGAACAACTTGGAAAAAGGCGAGTGAAATTAGCATTAGAAAAGAAATACCTGACCGACGAAATAATTAATTTTGTCATTTAAAATACGACGAACCGAAACTTATCGTTCTCTTATTTAGCTGCCAGTGATACGGACGTTCGGCTCGAGACGAGAGACGGTCGTGGTATTCTGTGGAATGGAGTTTCCAACAGCGACTCCTGCCTCACGTCGAAAGGCGAAGTTGGTCGTTGTACCAGCTTCAAAGAGTGCTATCCATATTTTAAAATCCCTGATCTGAGCGCTCTTGATGGCTGGGTTCTCGGTGTTTACGACACCTGCAGCTATGTACGGGATAATAGACAAACAAATTTTGGAATTTGTTGCTCCAATATACTTCCAGTCGTTACGCCACCGTCAGATAATAATGAAGATCCTACTATAGAAAATGCTCAGGTAAATAGCATACTCTGGTAAATAATTATAAATATGAATTTATGGTGCGCAGACTACATATGTTTATGCAAATTTTACAATAACAGTTTACTTTGGATATTTTGCACGTTTAAATTTTCCTAAAATACATAAAAATCTGCAATCTGCTAAACAAAACGTGTTGCTGAAACCAAGTGTTTCTTTACGTTTCTTTTCCTGATTTCTCGAATGGAATTATAGATCTTAGTTAGTTACCAGGAACTCGTAAAAATAATACGTGATACGAATCGAAAACAATCTATCTAACATAGAAAGTCACACCACGGGTGTATCTATCGAACAATGCGGTTTCGCAAACAGATTTTTACGACTCTACTTTACTACCGTGTCCAATTCGCATTTAGCCATTGTTCGCCATGAAATCTTCAACTCTCGCTACTACATGTCCCGTTACTCTCATTGAAACGATATTGTTTAATATTTCATGAAGATTCTCGTTCGATATTTCAGGAAGAGAGTGCCGATAAGAAAGACGAAGATATGACCGTGAAACCAAGACCGCAGACACCAGGTTCCTGGCCACCACCAATTCCCACGCATCCACCTGATCATACCATACCACCGCTACCTACTCATCCATCGTTCGAATTGCCGACGTTCTCTACGATAAAACCAGTTCTAACATCGAAAAAACCTAGCGTCGCAACGACCTGGCCGACGAAGAAACCCGCCTGGTGGCCACCAAGTACGTCGTTCGTGCCAACCACCAGCGAGAAACCCCTAGGAACTATTTCGAACATCGATACGTCTCAATGCGGAGCGAAAAATGGTAATCAAGACCAGGAACGGATCGTAGGCGGTCAGAATGCTGTCCCTGGCGAATGGCCTTGGATAGCGGCACTCTTCAACGGTGGACGACAGTTTTGCGGTGGTTCGCTCATCGATGATAGACACATTCTCACCGCAGCTCATTGCGTTGCCAAGTAAGTCCTCCGAAAGACGGACCCGCATGACAAAATCATCTGGTCTTCGTATTTATGTATGATATTTGTGCTTCGATAATCTTCTTCCGTGCTTCGTATTTGCGCTTCGATAATCTTCTTCCGTATTTCGTATTTGCGCCTCGATAATCTTCTCCTGTAATAAATAATAATTATCAGAATGATGGATTTATGGAAAAATTACATTTGCCCAGGAAAAAAGGAGATACAGTTGCATAGAGTTTAAGCATACAAATAAATCTTGATTACTATACTTCCAGCATGAATTCCTGGGACGTAGCGAGATTAACGGTCCGTCTGGGAGACTACAATATCAAAACGAACACGGAGATCTCACACATCGAACGACGAGTTAAACGAGTAGTTAGACACAGAGGTTTCAACGCACGCACTCTGTACAACGATATCGCATTGCTCACCCTCAATGAACCTGTTCCATTCACGAAAGAAATACGACCCATTTGCCTGCCGAGTGGCCCGCAATTATACATTGGATGCACTGCTACGGTTATTGGCTGGGGCTCTTTGAGAGAAAGTAAGGCAGTAAAACCGTGAAACACAATTCACAACTTTAAAATATTTTAATTTTTAAGGTGGACCACAACCAGCAATACTGCAAAAGGTATCAATACCTATCTGGTCGAACAATGAATGCAAATTAAAATACGGTGCAGCAGCACCTGGTGGTATTGTGGACAGTTTCTTGTGTGCAGGCCGAGCTGCAAAAGATTCCTGCTCGGTTTGTATTGTAAAATTGTTTTGTTGCATCATCAAGCTTGAATTTTTTCACAATATATTTTTTATTTAACAGGGCGACAGCGGAGGTCCTTTAATGGTGAACGATGGTCGCTGGACGCAAGTAGGTATCGTCAGCTGGGGTATTGGATGCGGAAAAGGTCAATATCCTGGCGTTTACACCAGAGTGACGCATTTCCTGCCTTGGATTCAAAAAAATTTGAAGTGAAACTCGCGCTAGAAGATACATTAGTCCTACTTAAGTATTTTGTTATTCGTAATCTTCACCCTCGCATCGTCGAACTCAACATGGCGTCATGTAAAATAACGAAATTCATAGACTACTAAAGATTTTTTACATAAATAAAAACGATATCATTCTTCTAATTTATTCTTGTGCAATTTGTTTCACGAACCGCTTTCAAGCGGAACATTCATCCAAGGATTAAGTAATTACACAAGAATTCTATATTGTAACAAAATATTTTATAGTACTATACATGTACAACTATATAAAAAATAGTTTAATACTATAACAATCTTTACGTTATGTTATTCCTGTCACAAAGTAGGCCGTAGATATCTATTTCCCCATCAATGCTATACTTCAAGTATTATGTGTCGCAATTGCTCACGTTTAAATGTTGCATGATATTCCGTGCTAGAACACAAACAAAAACAAGGTTTAGTAATCAGACATCAGACTGATAACGTTATTCTTCGTAATATGCTGTATAATTTAAAATTACCTTGAAAATAGCATGTATCGTAATTATCATCGGGTTGCGGTATAAAAGGGGGCGTCGCTTTCAGCGGCTCGTCCCAGGCAAAATTCTGGAAAAGTTTCATAACTCGCACTTCTTGCGCAGAAGGACGTTCATATTGATCCAAAGTAAGAAGGGCATCTATGGCTTCTACAGCAGCCGTCGACAAAGCTTCTTCTTCCTCTGGCCAAGGAATGTCTCTGGCGAGAATATTGGAAAACACAGCCTGTGGTGTTTCGTCGTTAAACGGCGGAACACCAGTGCAAAACTCAAATAGGCATACACCTAAAGCCCACCAGTCCACCGCATATCCATGACCTTGTTTCAAGAGTAATTCTGGAGCGAGATAATCAGGAGTTCCAAGTATGCGATCATCTGACCGATTAACACCGGCTCTTCTTACCGATTTGGGAGTTCTGTAAGGTGTGTAACTATTACCAGAAGATGCCGGTGTCTTTATAGGAGATATGCCTTGAGGCGACCGATGTTTGTCCAAGTTATCGCCTACAGGTATCTCAGGAGCCGACTGCGACGTATGAGCCATTGGCAGTTGAAATCGTGTTGTCTTAATCAAACGTGCTGTTCTTTCCTCACATTTGTCCTCATTTTCTTCACTGTAACATCTCTGTTTCACAAATGACACTGGTGTACTGAATGCAACTCTTCCGCTTTCTTGTACTTTAGCAATATCAGTACTATTGTTAGTTTGTTTTATCGATTCGGAGATAGTAGAATTAATCGGACTCCTAGAAAATATGCAACCACGATTCTTTCGTTTTGGTGTTTTGTCGAGATCTAAATCTATTGCATTTAATTCACATGTTAGGCCTGTTGTTACACTTGCAGCTCTTTTTCGTTTCGCGCCTCTAGTAATCGTACATGTACTTAATGGACTAATATGAGGGAGAGGTTGCTGAGATTGTTCAGCTTCTAGCGTGGATTCGTCCTCATCTTCTAAATTTTGATTCAATTGACTATTCGCTCGAACCGAAGTCGCTTCGCATGTATGATAACTCCCAGAGCTACTTTCTTGATCATAGTCGATGTTCTCAACAATAACTTTTTCCTGATGTTTCGTTAACTGAAGATCTTCTGCTGATTGAAAAGGAGTAATACCAGACACTAGGGAATAATCTCCTGACGTGACAACGGAAGAAGCTACCGAAATCGGTGATACTTGCGTTTTGGTACAATTTTGTTGCAGAGCAGAAAGTAAATTAACACCAGGTGTACTTCTATCGCTAAGATTAGATTCACTCGTGGATCTTTGTCCAGAACCAAAAGATAAATGCGACGTCAATGAAAGAAGCTGTCCAGGAGTTCTAGTGCAAAGACTAGGTGTGCAATTAACTAGATCCGATATTTCGAGATCTCTATGTAAAGATATTTTACTAAGCCCAAAATCTGTCAGCTTGACATGTCCTTCTTTCGACAAGAGCATATTATCTGGTTTCAAATCCCTATGTACAATTCCATGAGAATGAAGATATTCCAAAGCAAGACATACTTCTGCAGTATAGAAAGCTGCCATGGACTCTTCCATGTAACCATATACACCAAGCAAGCTTTTAAGATCCCCACCCACCATGTATTCCATTACTAAATAAATGCTACTAACGGATTGCAATGAATAAAATAATTGTACACAATATGGGCTGTGTGTTAAAGCTAATGCGTTCCTTTCAATGATCACTTGTGAAGCCATATTCTTATTTATCATCTCATTTTTCTTCATTACTTTAATAGCATATACTTTTTCAGAGTTTGACTTTTTATATCCAAGAAAAACTTTGCCAAATGCACCACGGCTAATTGGTTTCACGATCTTAAAATCCTGTATTTCTGGTACCTAAACAGTAAATACAATATCAAGTAGTAAAGTCAGTTTTGATATTTAAACAATACTGATTAAATAATAATATATATTTACCTTTGCTGTGGGATTAACAATTTTAGATATGGTGTTAAAGATAGAATTGTTGATTTGCCTGCTCGCCGATCCCTGTTGCGGCGTACACTCCCCAGATAGTATTTCACGTTCACTTTCTGAGTCATTGTAATTTGCACAAGAATTTTCGTCGTCTGTTTCATTAATTTGTTCATTATCATTTAGACGTAAATTTGGCGAATCAATCGCCGCTTCTTCCATTTAAAAAAATAACCTAACTTAATTCCAACGAATTATAAACTTACGTAACGAAATTTAAAATATCAAAACTTCGATTCATAAAATAATTCGGCAATACAAAAAGACTGAAGTTTTATTCATCGTTCCTCTATATTTTATATCTTCCACTTATGTACGTAAATTAACTTTAACGGTTATTTGACATATTTGAAAATCAACATCTATACGACAACTTGACAAGAAAGTACATTGTTGAATACTTCAAGCGGCTTGAAGTAATCAGAACCGCCAACGATAATTCTTTTTTACCAACTAACGTTATATAATATAAATTAGATGTACTTAATGACTAACAGTAAATTTTACCATGGTTAGAAAAAATAATGAATTTAAATTTATTATATACATCACAATCAATGGATTTTTTAATAATGCTTTCGTGTGCATAGGAACTTCCGTGATCTTGAAACGGTTGCACTGAAGACGTACAATTCCCGCCATAAAATTTTTTGTATTTACAGCAGCCCAAGAGCTCTGCAATTGTGAACGAACAACAATCGTTGCTCAATGTATAGTGTGCAAAATATTTATTTAAGTAAAAGTTTGTCAATTTGTTTAAATATTATTATATAGTACTTAAAATTATTATTAGTCGTGTATCTTTTCCTTCGTAAACACCACGCAATTCTATACATATTGCAACAGTACTTTTTCGATAACCTTATAATGTCTGAGAAGATGATAAGAAGAGCACCTAAGAAAAAAGGAGCATATAAATTGCCGGATCCGATATCTGTCGGTGAGATATTAACAGATATGGCAAAAAAGCAATGGATTCTTGGCAAGTCGATCGGTATCGGAGGTTTTGGTGAAATTTATTCTGGTATATATTCATATCTAACATTGATCTATTACTACTCTTATGCTTTTTATAATAAGTAAATTCTTTATACTCCCCCCTATATTTTATAATTTATCGTGTATTAATAGAAAACATATACAAAAAGAATAATCATTTAATTTTTAATAACAATTACAGCTGCACCTTATAATGGGAAAACTCCAAAAGAATATACTAATGTAATTAAAATCGTAAGTATTATTGGCTTTTAACTATGTATCATTTGATGATTTGTTCCATGTGAAATCCTTTACATTTTCAAAATTTTAGGAACCACATGGAAATGGACCATTGTTTGTAGAAATGCATTTTTATATGAGAAATGCTAAATCAGATGAGAGTAAGTTGTTTAAATTTTAATTTTTTAAATTTGAATTACTTTGATATCTAGATTCATTTCTTCCATTTTACTTTACATTTTATGATAAATTAGTATACGGAAGGAAAGAGTATTACATGCTTGATTTTAGTTAATAGTTGGAAACAGAAAAAGAAACTTACAACTCTTGGTATGCCACAATATATTGGTTCTGGAAGTCATGAATATAAAGACATAAAATATCGATTTATAGTAATGGATCGGTATGGCACAGATTTATGGAAACTGTTTGAAGCAAATAATAGAAGATTTCCAGAACACACAGTATACAAAATAGCTTTACAAATAGTAAGAGGCAATCCAAAAAACAGTTTAATTGATTAGTTCATAAATCAATTTAAGCATTATAACTATTACTTTTTAAAAATGAATTATTACATTTTATATTATATCTAAAAATTTTTTAGGTAAATGTATTAGAATATATTCATTATAAAACATATGTACATGCAGATATAAAAGGAGCAAATTTACTATTAGACTTAAAATCTCAAAATCGAGTTTATCTAGTAGATTTTGGATTGGCTTCTCATTATACTACAAAAAATGAATACAAACTAGACCCAAAAAAAGCACATAATGGAACCATTGAATATACTAGTAGAGATGCTCATATGGGAGGTAATCATTCTATGAAATTTAATGTACCGAATAATATAATTTTAATAAGATACATATTTTTACATATTTTAGTACCGACAATGCGCGGTGATTTCGAAATTTTGGGTTACAATATGATTCAGTGGTTATGCGGTTCACTCTTATGGGAGAAAGATTTATCAGATCCAGTTACAGTACAAAAACAGAAAGAAAGAGCTTTTGATAATATTTCGGAATTTTTAAATAAGTCTTTCCATAAATCAGTTCCAAATACTATATATAAGTACATGACATTATTAACAAGTATTAAGTTTAATGAAACACCAGATTATGAAAAGTTTAAAAAAATACTGACCGAAGGATTAAAACAATTATCACATAAACCAGATGAAAAACTGGAATTTAAGAGTGATGTTAATTCTCAGAATGAAGTAATTCCAAAATCTACTCCACAAAAAGTGAAAAAAACTATCGAGAAAAATAGGAGAAGTCCTCGTATACAATCAATAAAAAATTCGAGTCCTATGAAAAATCTTGATGATAGTACTGTAGGAATTGTAATGGATAAAAAACGTGGTGGTTTAAAGGATATTAAACTAGTATTGGATGAGATTGATTCTGATGAAGAATATGATATAAAAATAATTAAAAAAGCAAAAAGGATCCCCAGTTCTGTAAGTAAATATAATGAGAAGAGCCCAGTAAAAAAAAGTCCAGTCAAAAAGACTTCAGTTAAAGGCAAGGAAAGAATTAATAGAAATCGCATCATAGAATCAGATTCTGAATCAGAGGTAACATGTGCACTTTTTAAATTTAATAGCATATATGTACATGTATTACTTTATGTATTATTTATGTAGATTACATCAAAAGGTACTAAATCACGGCCCATCAATGTTCCAAGCGTATCACTTAAAAATACAAGAAGTCGACGAAAAAATGTACTAATAGATGAAAGTGTTTCTGATGAAGATATGTTTAGTACATAATTTTAATATAAGTATGAAATAAATGTGTGTTTCAAATGCGTTTATACGCATTAGAAATCTTGTTTGGATGAGCTTTGTACATTATTGTATTTATAGCGAAATTTGTAAAACTATTGATATTTTGATTGTGCAAAAGAAATGTACCATTTGCAAGTGCATTTCATATTTTATAATCATATTGTACTAATTTGCATTACTTGAAGAAATCAATATATTTTGATAAATACAATAAGAAATTGTACAAAATATAATTGTAGAATTAGTAATTTATGTAATTCTGTGCTGATTGTTAAGCAGAATTAATCTTTTATATTTATGCAAGAATAAAATACGTTATGTAATCTGTTTAAAATGATGGCATAATATTCAAGTCTTAAACAAACAAAGTATTATTTAAAAAGATTTATCGATATATAACTTCTGTACAAGTAAATCACTTTATATATACATATACAAATACATGTTTGTTTATTAACAATGTTTACAAATTGTACTTGGACACTTATTTTTTAAGCTTCTGTATCTGCGGTGCACTTATCTTGACTTTTCCGGGAATATTTCTAGCTATTGTTTCCTCTCTTACAGCTTTTAATAAGTCTTTTTCTCTTGAAGTGATTTCTTTCTCTTTCATAAAAACTGTCATAGCTGTCTTAGCTGCTTTTCCTCTCTTACCTGTACCTGGCGTTAGCTTTACTTTAAATCTAAAATATTGTAAATATATAGTAAATAAAAATTTTAGTGTAATGTTATATAAAAATAAACTTGTTTAGCTTACTTATAATTTAATACAGTGTTATAGGGTGCTATCACCGGCACAGCAAATAATAATTCATCTTCTGAAACAGGTTTTCCTGTTAACTGATCTAACATATCTACTTCGGGTCCCGGACCTGGATCTTCTTCTTCAATGTTTTCTACAATTTGAATATTTTGTGGTGCAACTGGTCTCGCCATACCCTTCTTCTTTGTTTGCTGCTTTGGTCCAGATGGATCTTTATTTTTATTTTTTCTTTTATTTTCTTTTGCAGCACCTGCTGACTAAGGATCATTGCATTGTTATGTGAGAAGTTTTTTTTGTAGCATAAATGTCGTTAATTACTAAGAAATAATATTTACTTGAAGAACTTGCATAGATAATCTTCTATCTTCTTCATCTTGATCTTTATATTTTTCTTTCATTTTTTTTAACCTTCCTTTTTGTCCTCGTTTTAAAACGACCTGATCGTTTTTTTTAGGTTCTGTCTCAATCCTTTCTTTATTATCTTTTTTAAGAGGAGGCTTCTGTTTTATTTCAGAACGCTTTTGCATATTCACAGCATTTATTATTACGGGCTTATCATCGCCTAAATAAATTACATCTAAATCCTTTTGTGGTATCACTGTTGACTGATTATTGTCAACATGTAATTTCACCCTATAAATGTTATTTCAATAATTAATTATATAAGTAACATAATTTTTAAACATAAAAAATTACAATGAATAAATCATAAAATTTACTTTGAACCAGAAACGTCAATTCTAATTTGTGTGTCGGGAAATTGAGCTAGATTATTTTCTTCATCACTAACATCTTGATTAACATTATTTTCTTCCATAATCATATCTATTTTAGATTCCTCTTGAATAGGATTTAAATTATTCTTATTTTCAGGCTGCTCATCTATTTAATATAAAGGTATACAATATGAATTAATGATAATGAAATTTATCATTTTATGCATTTACATATCATTTATACATTTGTATAACATAACATTTTACCTTCTTCGGAATCCCCTATTAATTCGATTTCTCTATCTTCTTCAATAAGAGAATCTGTGTGTTCACTTTCATCATCAATAACTCTGACTCTCCTTTCATTTTTATGTCTTTCAATTGAACTTTCTTCTAAACGAAATAAGAATCCTAATCCCATCACTAATTGACAAGGTGGTAGGTAATTCTTTTTTCCACGAATCATAAAGGATCCAGTAGTAAGATATTCACCGGTTGGAGCCGTTTTAGATACTTGATCATTATTGACCCACCATGCCCCTGCTACTACTTTAGCATCCCATGCAATACTAATATCAAAATTATAATGTTTTTATAATAAAGACATATTAATAAGGTATAAGCATTTATGTACCTGTAAGCAACAGCCATTGTGCCCGCTTCAGCTAAAGTTTTTGGAGGCACTGAATCATTACCAGGATTTTTAATAACTACAGAACTAGCACCAGTTAAATCCGCGTGAACATATATATCTCCAGACTTAAGGTATCTCTTTACTATCAATTCATTTTGCTGTTGATCCCTTCCACCAATAACTATAAAGTCACAAAATTATTGGCTTTTACCGTAAATATTATATATTTTTTATCGACTTACCAAGATAATTCTCAGAACTAATAAACCAATAAAATTTTTCAAACCAATATATTTTCCTTAGTTTGTTAATACTGTGAATAGTTTGGACTTCTTTTAGCGTTTGTTTTGTCTTCTTTTCTGCCGATTTTAGGGCCTTGTCTTGCGATTCTATTGTTTTTTGTTGCTTTTTAGCTGCCGATCTCTTTTGATTGTAATACTTTGTAGCATTTCCAAAAGCTGTATGTGCTAAATCAATATCAATTAACATAGGTTTTAATTCTGATTCTTCATCACTATCTTCATAAGGATCGTGTAATAGTAAAGAAATATGATTTGTTTCTAATTTTAATTGTTTAATTGCAGATGCAACAGGATCTCCTCTACTCTCTGCTTCTTTTAACAGTACTTTTATATCAGGCCAAGCCATTTGATTGGCAAGGGCACTTTGTATGGCTAATATAGCATTGTCCACCAAAGCCTGATTTCTAGAAATTAGTTCTGCTTTTTGTTTATCTAATTCTTGAGTTTTCTCTAAATTTATTAATCTTTGATCATGATCTTTTTTTACATTTTCTAATTTTTTAAGAGCATCTCGTTCTTGTTGCAAAGCTTTCAGGTCCAACTTTTGACCTTCCATTGTGGAAAAATATTCATCTACTGCAACATCAAAAGAATCAAATTCCTTGTATGGATAATCTGCATATTGTTCAAATAAAAATGGATGAAATTCAATATTAGTATATATGAAGTCTTCTTTGCCATCTGTAGTTGGTTTTGATTCTTTTTTTTGAATAATGTAACCTTTTGAAACACTTTTTCTAGCAAAATCCATCATTTCATTTGCATATTCTAATGCCAGAATTAATTTTGGCATATGTTCTGCAACATTAAAATCTTTGCCAATTTTACAACCCAGTGTAAATCCATGTTTTAATAAAACATGATCAATTAGACTAGAACCAAATTCTAGAAGAGGATTTAGTAATTTTTTCAAGCTTTCTCCTGCTTTAGCATTCTGTAGGTGTTGTTGTATATTTTCTATCGGTGGCATTGTATTCTGATGAGCACGGTCCATAGGATATTTCTCTTTAACAGCAAATCTAATCATTATATACTTTTTTAATCTCTCATAATTACACGATAATTCCATTTAATGTTTAACTTATATTATAACTTACCTGATCTTATCTCCTTCTGTATGAGGTCTCAAAATATTTAAAATAGTCATTTCATGATCTGTCAACACTATGTTCCCACGATCATATAATTCTAAAATTACATGATATGCTGCTTCACCACTTCCAAATTGCAAATCAATCATTCGATCTACTCCTATTTGAGTGAGACTTTCAAGTCGTTTATTCTTAAGGTGTTTACGCATCTACAAAAAAAGCATGACAAATAAATGTTTCTCTAAACAAATCGTCCAGATCTTATAATATAATGTACCTTCATCGAAAATCCTGATGGCGCTACATTTTTAGGCCATTCAAATGCCGTTGTATGAATTCTATTACCAGATTCTAATAAAAGGACGCATTTTTCTTCACTTCGTTGAAGACGTATGAGATATGTTCGATGATCAATATCATAGATTTGATTTACACGCATACCAATAAACCTAAACGTTAAAATTGACATGAAATTATTTAAAAACACTTATTTTACATACTTTATCTCCTAACCTTTATGCACGAAAAACAACATTTTAACATTTACTTACTTTTGCAGCTCACATATCGTACAAGCAATGTCATAGGAATTAAATCTCGTTTTCATTTTTATACATATATTATTCCTTTTTAATTAAATTATTGACAGAACTTATTTTCATCTGACACTTAACTCTCACGTTGCATACGTACCACACATCACTGCATACACACATACACACACACATATATATATCTAAAGCCCAAACTTGCAATAGTTTTTAGTCATTAGTGGTTATTTTGTAGTTCCTAGTTTTAGTTTTTAGAGAATAGAATAACTAAGGAAGTGCAATAGAATAGAGTGGAAAAGAGGGGAGGTAGATATATAAGAAAAGAAATAGACATAAGAGATGTAAAATCGAATGTTCGTCCAAAGCCGGAAGGCACGGACTAAGTAACAATAAATAAATAATATATATATATCTCTATATATTTTGTAGTATAATACATATATATATACTACACACAGCTTCACATAGCAACCATATACTTATACATATACATTATATACATTATATGTATACATATGTGTACACGTGCAAACCCATATTTTTATAATATTTATCTTTTACGAATGTACTTGCAGTAAATGCAAGCAAAAGTAATCTTAAAATATACGTATGTATACTATATCTAATGTATATATCTATACAAATAAAATTTTTATCATAATGAAATGCTATATTTAACAATAAAAATTTATAGGTACATAAGGGAATGCAAGAAATTTTTTTTACATTTTTTATTCAATTATATGAATACAGTACAATATGAAATTTGCAGGTGTTAACGATAAGATTTCTGGTATCGTGCTCTTGCACCTGGACCACCAAATTTCTTTGGTTCACACCGCCTTGGATCAGCAACTAAAAGTGTACGGTCATATTGAATAAGGATATCTTTTACTTCCTTTTTACTTGCTTCATCGACATCTAAAAAAAGATATTTCATATGAATAAAATGTATTTGCAATATGCTTATATGCATCTAATGTTAAATCTTTCATCAATACTTACACTTTTGATAATATGCCACAAGAGCCTTAGAAATAGCTTGGCGAATAGCATAAATTTGTGCTACATGACCACCACCATTTACTCTTACTCTAATATCAACTCCAGAGAACTTTTCCTATACAAGAAATCCAATAAATATAGTATTACTAAAATAAAGACGCCCTTAACATAGTCAATATGAGACACCACATCAGTATTATAATTTTCATAATCATAAACAGTCATTTTCGGAATAAGAAAGCATCATAGAAAAATATAAAGAAAATTTTGAAAGTTATTTTTCTGTCATCTAAACGAATGTAGATAGATATTTCTAGAATTCAATGGAATTGACACATTATCAAATACTTACTTTGCCGAGTAACAAAATAGGTTCTTGTAATTTATATTGCAATACTCGAGGTTCAACCAATTCCAGGGGACGTCCATTTACTCGGAGATTTCCACGGCCTCGTTTGCAGTAAGCGACCGCGGTTGCGCTTTTCTGTAAATAAACGTGTACATTTAGAAGAACACGCGCAAACATAACCCTACTCGTCTTTTAGTACTTAACACTCACTTTGCGTCCAAAGACTTGGACTGATTGTATGGGTTCTTTCTGTTTCTGAAAATAAAATTAAATGTCAGCTTGATATCGAATTAAATATTTATCTCATATAAAGAACGAAAAATTTACAGAACTTGCGATAGGAAAAACCTACCTTTTGCATGTTGCAAAGATCGTCGTAGAAAGGAAGTTGAACGGTGTTTGTTGAACGGCCTCGATGTTTTCGGTACGAACTACACTAATCAAATTCAAGCTTCAAATGACTTCCGTTTATAAGCACAATTCAAAAACGATTCGAGATCGATTAGTAATTAAACAAGTTTTATATTTATTACCAAGTTAGTATAGAAAAAAATACTCACGTTTAATTAATTCTTAACTTTGTCCTCCAACCTTATTACATATGATTTTATTATTTATGAAAGGATTACATTTATGTAATTCTGATAATGGAAAGAGACGCGTGGTAAATATGACAATTAATCTAATTGTATTGATCAGATTTTATATTGATTTAATATTGATTAGACATTAGTTTAATTTTATATAAGAACAATAAGATTTTTTTTAATAATTCAGTACAGCATATGTTAAGTACAGTATGTGTAGAAATGTATACAAAATATTATGTTCTGTTACAAAATACATCTCGTTTGGTCGATTCGTATTGATTTAACAACCAGGTACATTATATCTATAATTGCAACCATTAAACGATGTATCAAATACAAGACCAGAGGGGCAGTGGAATCTATTAATAAGATATTTGTTGTGTACTTGTTGACAATAGTAAAATATTGAACAATCTTTTGGATCTCGAACAAAACCTTCTTGCGTGCATATAGAGTCAGACGGTGTTGGTGATGGCAATGCTGTTGTTGATGATGTCGGTAATGGTCTTGTTACAGTTGATGAATCAGGTTTAGGCAATCTTGTAGTAGTAGAAGTCGGAGAAGGAGGCGGAATATATCCTTTCAGTACCCTGTTTATGGTGTGCAGAAGCGGATATTTATCACCACATGTGCCATGAAAGTCATCTGTTTCGACGCTCCACATCATCATACCTCCAAGTCCTTTGGACATAACGTACTTGGCCTTCTCTTCAAGAGATCTAGGAACATAGATATATTATTTTCTATACATCCTTATTTCTATATTTTTTATCTTTCTTTCAATGTTTTCATAAAGCGAATACTTACATGACGTCGTCGTATCCAACCCATTGGTTGTCTTTGAAAGCATAAGGTACACGTTGTTCAGGCTCGCGTTGTACGGTCCATCCCTGCTTAATATACTCGCAGATTTCGTTGTAACCAAGCATGCCACCTTCTTGCGTATAAGGACCAGCCCTTCCAGGACCAATGGTTGGAGAACCTATCGTATTATACGCGGAATTCGACAAGGTAAAGGATCTACCATAAGCGGGAACACCAAGAATGAGCTTGTCAGCTGGTGCACCTTGTTCAAGCCAATATTGAATAGACGAATTCTAAAACGTAAATGTTTCATTTCAGAATCAATATATCGAATATTTTGTTATCAACTTCAATAAAAATTAAAGATAACTGAGAATGCGATTTTACCACGTTAAGCTTAGCTTGCTCTCCTGATTCCTTAGAGGAAGGATATAGAGGAGCGTTAATCGCTGCGAAATTGTTCCACGATCCATTCAAGTCGTATGCCATTAAATTAATAATGTGAGGATATTGTGAAACTTGCGAGATAAGGTAAGATTTAGAAGCCGAGACTTCGGCAGCAGCGACCGCCACACTGAGAATATAACCATGTTTATCGAATTCTTCCCTTAATTCCTTCAACATTGCAATATAGTTTTCTTTGTCAGCTGGTTTACCACCACGCTGGTTTGGATATTCCCAATCGAAGTCGAAACCGTCGAAATCATATGTTTTCAAAAACCTAATCACGTTCTGAACGAATCGTGCACGTACGTTAGGATTCGCTACAACATTAGAATATTTCGTGGAACCTTCGTTCCAACCACCCATCGCTATCAAAGCCTTAGTTCCTGGACTCAGTTGACGAAGTCTGGTGAATTTTCCATAACCATCTCGGCCGTTTGGCAGATCTAGCCAGCTATCTAATATTCTAACGTTACCATCCTCAGAAATACCAACGAAAGTATAAATTATATGAGTACATAGATTTGGATCTATGTCGGTCGATTCGAATTGTCCAAGTCCACGACGATAAGCTGCCCAGCTACCATAGTAACAGACTATCTTTTCTGAACATTAGAAAGGAATTACGATATTACAACTTAAGTTGTTTGATATGGCAATTACATAGAAGAACAGAACATATCTGGTATTACGAAATTAATGAACTGATTAAATACTGATAAGGAACTTCAAAAATAATAAATGTATTGATTATTTACAATTTATTTATCAGTAATCATATATTTGATACTTACTATCGGCCTCGATGATTACAGTAACGTACACTATAAAAGCAATTAGAAACAGTGCCTTCGACATCTGAAAATAAACAATTTTTTTAAGTATAGTTCACTTAATAATTGATAATTTCACCAATGGAGATATATATGAAGAACGAAGAACTTAGTGTGACATGTCGTATTCTGATAAAAAGGATATTAAAAATTCTCACTATGATTATAAAGTTTTCATATTTTTCCTTTCATATAAATTAAAATCCTTCAATCGTATTTATATCGATCTTTAATTTTTTGTTTAAATGATTATCGATTTTAATAAGACCATAGATATCATTTCATAAGTATTAATTATAATTAAGAAAATAAAATACGTGAAAGAAATTTTTTAAAATGGAGTTTGAATAATTATAATGTCAAGCGTCTCGTTCATACATATTCCGAATATTTCTTTAATTTAAAAATTGATACAGACGCGTATGTAAGACAAATTGCGATAAGTTGCGTAATTGTTTCTTTAACATAAAAGTGAAATAAAATAAAGCTAAAGAAAATAAAATGAATAGCTCTGTGAAAAGTAATAAGAATAGACAATATTGTTAAATGAGAATAAAAAATTTTTAAATATATATTTTATGAAAAAATTTCAAAATTCCATAGTAAATGAAAATTTTATCTGTGCCAGATACAATATTATATAAATATTGAACACAAAATAAAGTTAGATCAAGATAGAAGGAATATTACCTGTCCGAGAATTGGAAAATTAAATTTCCACTTGTTTCAACCAGTATTGATATGTTATAAGATATCAGACAATTTGTCGCCTCTTAGCTTAAGAAGTATTCCAAATTTATTTATCGTGTACAGACATCGAGTAATAATTGTTTCTCAGATTTCCTTAACTCAGACCTTTATATACCTACCGTAAACTTCAATCGCAATCTGGACGCGTAATCGGAATTGATAATTATCGCTGTTTGTCTTTTTCCCTTATATCATTGCATATCCTCCACCACTCCACCAGACGTTTACTATGTTAAATATGACAGTTCCTTTGTACGAAGAAAACATTATGATGAAGTTAGCGCAAACGTATTCATTAATGTCTAAATCAACAATAACGTGGTGTCAAAGATGCGAAAATTGTAAATATTACATTTGCAAGTATTGTATATAATATTATGGAAAACAATTAGTTTGAACACGGTGTCTCAGTATTTCATCACGTTGCATTACTTATCAGTTGTTTCCGAAGAATTCGTGAATCCATGATTGTTCTAAATTAAATATTATGAAAGTTGATTTTACTGTCGGATGATACTTTTCCAACAAATTTCGCGCGCAAAAATATCTGATAAAAAGCGTAAATATGTACCATTTATCATTTCACCGTGTTATAGAGGAAGTTTATATTATTTACACACTTATGAACACAATCTTAAACATAATACTATAGGATTTATAAGAGTATAGTTTAAAACTCACATAATTTTTATAAATACAGTTTTATTTATATATATACATACATTTCATAAGATTCTAACAATATTTTAATAAAATTATCTGCTACTAAATTATTGTAATGGAAATGAAGAAGATAAAATGAAATATTATTATAGATTTGGAATTTATAAAATTTTTAGAATCGTTTTTTTTTCATGATTTTATTGTTTCTTATAAGTGCCATTCTACGTATATACCTCCAATACTGTTTTGTGTTTGGGTCTAAATCTGATAATTTCAGTGGTTCAGTTCTGATTTTCCACAACCATTCAGGATATTCAGAATCTGGCTTTAATTTTATATCTTCTCCTTCTTTATAAATGTTTGATCCACATACATAATTCAATAATTTATTGATATCTTCTTCAACTGGTAAGTTTATTTTTTGCTTAGTTCCTTTTACCTTCTTTTTATCAACAACTAAAAAATAAAACAATGTATTTATGAAACCATTTGACTAAAATGAATATATAAGTATTTAAAAAAACAAATTTTGTAATAGGAAGTAACAATCTATGTAAATTAAACAATATAACATGTATGATATAACCTCTACTTTTGATATGAACATAGAATGTTAAACTTATATATAATGATTTTACTAAAATGTATTTTTACCTGCATAATTTTTCACTTGTATCGTATATTGTATTGCAATAATATTTTCTGTAATTCTAGGTAATCGCAAAATAGATAAGAGAGACATAGTATTAACCACAATGATATAAACGGGTGTCGGTACTCATATGCCGAAAGCATTGAAATAATCGTTCGAAAATTGAATCGTGAAATATCAACATGGAATACGAGGAAGTTCACGTTCTGTGCATGCGTAACATACTATTAATATCTTAGACGGAAACAGAAATACTCTATTCATCTCTGTCTATCTCGCAAGAACGAGAATTTCGTTATCTTCCATGTTGATTTTTCACGATTAGACACAACTCAATTTTCGGATGGTTTCCCCTAGCGAGTGTCAAGACCTGTTTATACGATCGTCGTGGCCGTAACTAATGCAGTTACATCTATGATAGTTATTCTTTGCTTAGTTATTTCATTACGCGGAACTTTTAAATGTTGACAACGGTAATAAATCAAATGCGCAATGACAAACAATAATCGTTAGGCTTATGTTAGATTTAGTTTTTTTACGATTTAATAAAAAATCCTTAGTAACTAACTATAGAGCATGACCATATCAATATTTTTTTAAATAATTAAAATTAATTTTATGATCCTGTGGAACAATATACTAATTCATTCCTTTATGTTTCGCTTATGTAATGCCAGTAAGCAACGATAGAGTAACGCGGGTAGGTTTTATCGTAAAATGATAGAGCATATTGCATATCTCATAAAGAAGTATTTTTAATTCATACTTTTATTTTTACATTAATTTTCTTATACTATCATATCTCTTTTGATTTATATTATAGGATAATTGAAATAATGTCATTTAATGTTTTAGTCAAAAGCAGTAGATTTTGCTATAAAAGGAATTAAAGGAGAACCAATAGTTAGTCATACAGAAAATCAAGAAAACAATAATTTTTTGACAATTGCTCCTGCTTTACCTATTTTACCTGGAGCTCCTATACCACCAAAGTTATTTAAACGCCGTTATAATTTATACAGGTATTTACTTTTTAATTAAAAATTATTTATGATTTTGGTACTAAAAATGTTTAAAGCTTTGTATATAAGTTTTACATATAGTCCAACAGATTCTCCGTATGACATAGAACATGACAAGATCGATGGTTCTAATGCAGTTACTTTACAATGGACAAGCGAAGGGAAGACTGTCATGGCAACAAGAACATCTACAGAAAAAGAGAAAAGTCCTGACAGAATATGTCTTGATAGACGAGGACTTACCTCTTTTCCAAACATAATTGGGGAGCCACGTTTACGTTTATTATCTCTTCAACATAATCTTATTACAAAGATTGAAAACTGTAATTTCTCTCAGTTAACAAAATTGGTGTTTCTTGATCTATATGATAATCAAATTGAAAGAATATGTAATTTTGAAATATTAGAAAATTTAAGAGTATTATTGATTGGAAAGAATAGAATAAAAAGAATTGAAGGATTAAAGCAACTTTCTAAACTGGAAGTTTTAGACCTACATGGCAATCAAATTGTACAAATTTCGGATTTAAATAATCTTGTATCCTTAAAGGTGTTAAATTTAGCTGGAAATAATATTAAAACAATAGGATACCATGATTTTCAAGGTTTAGCATCATTAAAAGAATTAAACCTCAGGCGTAATAAAATTAAAAAATTATTAGGTTTTGATGAAACACCACAACTGCAAAAATTATATTTAAGTAATAATGATATTTACAAGTAAGCATTTTATAAACATATATAAAAGATATGATGCATGATGTAATTATAGTAATATACTTGATAATTATATGTTGAATATTTAATATTTTAGAATTGAAGATATAGGAAATCTTGTTAAAGCGTTACAGCTTAGAGAAATAACAATTGATGGAAATCCTGTAACATTGAATGGGGATTATGTTTCTTTTCTTGTATCATATCTACCAAATTTACAATTTTTATCAGCTATGCCAATTACTGAACAAATCCGAAGAGCTGCTGTGGCATGGAGAACGACGAAGGAACAAAGTAATTCAACCTTTCTAAACCTTAGCGCACAAGTTTGTATGAATGCTCGAAGAGAGGAAATTATATCAAACGCTAAAATAAGTTGGGAACTTCTCAGATGTCATTCCAGATCATCCACAAATAATAGCAATAGTAAAAACGATATTCGAAATAGTAATATTAATACAGTGCAAATTCAGAAATCAAATAAATTCAATATATTAAAACCTAAGAACTTAGAAAAAGTAAAGTCGAAAGGTTTTGGGAGTTTAACATCTATAAATGAAAATATAGAAGCAACAAAAATAAATATAAAGAAAAGAAGTAATTCTAGCGATAATTTATTTCGATTAAAAGATACAACTAAAGCATATCCACTAGAATTTAAACTTCCACCAATTTTAGATTCTATTGTAGATAGTTTAATAAACAATAAATTTGATGAGAAAATAAAAAAAGATCTAACAAAGACGAAAACCGAAAGCGACACTGAGAGTACATCAAATAGTGATTCAGAGATTCCAGAAGGTCATGAAAATTTGCAAAGTTGTTTAAACTCTCATTTCTTAAACTCTAATAATTATGCTTCATCACGCGATGTTAGTAAAATTGTTAATAATGAAACATTTGATTCCATTAATGTTTTCCCATCATCAGAAATAGTTGATGAAAAGGATGATCAGCCTTATGAAATATCGAAGTCTTCTAAGCTGTTAATGAATGAGAAACAAGATCTAACAAAAATATCTCAAAGTACACAGTTTCACAATCAGCATGGTCTAATTGATTGTCAATCAAAATCAAGCACTGATTCTTCTGGATATTATTCTTTAAGTTCTAAAACTAATAGCATTGATAGTTGTAAGTCAGTATTAAGTGACCTTAGTACCTCATCTACTACTAAAAATATATTGCAAAAATATAAAAATTTAGAAAAAGACAAGAACAAGGTGAAGAGTGCACAAGGGAAAAAAATAGTATGTTATAAAAGTAATAAAGCAGCAGCTGCTAGAGCTAAGCATAAAGCCATTACACCACCAAGCCCAATCCCATTACAAAATACATTAAAAGAAAGAGAACAAGGTATGAGGCAATTATAATATCTGTATTATGTTATTACTCTTATATCTTTATTATTTTATAGGAGGGGATTATTTAATAGAAATAGTTGGCCGTTGTTTGAATATTTATGGTCAAGGTGCATTACGTTTTATTGATCGACTTTGGGACTCTTCAAAAGCTCAAGACGTTAATATAGTTAAATTTAATTATGTACAGTTTAATGATGTAGCCAAAGTGTTGTGTAAAATAAAAAATAGATTTCCAAATTTAGAACATTTTATGTTCAAAGAAACTAATATTAGTTATCTTGGGCAGCTCAATGCATTAGCTGAAGTGCAGGGATTAACAAGTATTCATATAGAAACTGGAAATCCAATTATATCAAAGGATTGGAAAGTTTATGCTATATTTCGACTAGCTCACTGGGGCTTAAAAATTATCAATGGAAAAGAAGTAATTATTCCTTAACTTTTCTTATAAGTCTGTATAACAATATTAAAAGCCAAGAATTACTAATTCATATTAATAGAATTAACAATTTTTTTTTTCATAGGTCACAAATGAAGAAATTGATTTAGCAAATGAAGAATATGCTGGTCTTGTTGATATTGTGATGTGTTCACTGCCAGAGTCTTTATTACAACCTTTATTACAAAGACTTCATTTAGAAAAAGTGCAAAGACAAACTGGAGAAATTACTGCCAAACAATTTTTACTTAACAGTGATCCAGCTCTAAGAAGCGTTGTTGCTAAGGAAGCATTGCAATGGAGAAAAGGAAGTATAACACAGGTAATCAACTATTCAATAAATATTTTTAGGATGAAAAAAAATATTTTAATTCAATTCAATTTGAATTTTTAAATAACTGCTTTTAACTGCAGGAAGATCTTATTTGGAGACATAGAGGAAAAATACATTTACTAAATTTAATAAACCTTACTGTAGATGCAATACAAAAGTTACAACTACTCGAAAACAAATGGCCGAGTATTTTATATGAAATAATTCATACTACTTTGTTTGATTTTTCTGAGATGGACGAATATATGAAACGCTGTAGTAAAACACTCGAAAATGATAAATAACAAGTATATCAATATATAATTTATTGTATATAATGTATGAAAAAGAGAGAGACAGGATTGATAAAATTGATTTAAATACTTTTCATAAAATTATACAGAATTATTGTTAAATAAACTTACAGGATCATATAAATTTGTATGAATTCACAGAATATGTTTTTATATATTTACATAGATCTAGTAGTTTGATACGTATAATCTTAGAACATACTATATTTATTTGTTTTCCTGGTTAAACTTTTCTGATATGTTTAAAATATTTGCAATAATAAATGAAAATGGCATAATATTCAAGTTTTGTATAATTAAATCTGATTTTATGTAAGAGTTTATTGTAATATTAATATACAATGATGTATCTTATGTATGTATATGTAACAAATTAGAAACTTGTTAATTGGAAAGATATGTATAATTCTTAAAATAATACTTAAAAAAGAAAGATTTACAAGCACAAATGGATTGCATTTCATAAGAAAATAATTTAAATTTTTGAAAAATTTTTCACTTATGTCATAATTACTGCCCATAAGTATATGCCAATAAGATTTATCAATTCATAAAAATTCCTATTTACAATAATGAAATGCAATTTCATATAGAACAATCATTTATCACTTTGTTCCAATAATAGATTCTACGCTAAAAGAGATCGTCGATTTCTTTTCCAAACAAGGTCCACTTTTAGCAGCAGAAATATTCTTTTGATCATTCACAGAGGAAGTAAAATTGTTAAAACTTTTCTTCATCTTACGAGGTTCCGCGACCTGTTCAAACCACGGGATCGTGGAATACATACTTGGGAAGGGTTGTATTTTTTTCGAACCTTCGGATTCTTGTTTGTATTCTTGATTTTGTGACAAACCATTCAATAATGGAGCATCTGCGGTAACTGTAATAAAAATATGCTATAAATGTACAAAAATACCGAACAAAAAATGCTAATATCATAGCAAATAGTTAATCGACGTTAATAAAGTATTATTTACGATTCTCCAGAGTTTCACATATGTTAAAAACAGCTGTCGCCATACGTGCGATACTTTTTACGATTACCTATGAATTCTCCTCTTCTTGTAGTTCAAATAATATCAAAGAATACATGCAAAATCAGGGAAGACCATAAAATAGGAAAAGAATAAGAATTCAAACGCGAAAAAATTGAAATTAAAGATACGTTTTCTTTCCATTGATTTACTATATAAATTTACTATATAAATATTAACTATAAATACTAACATGCTGCAGGTAAGCCGTGAATCGTTTTCAATCCATAGAATCCTTGGGTTACGCTAATGCTGGTTTGCGTAAAATGTAATTGATGACGTTGAATATTCTTCCCTCTTCGACAGACTGGCGTTTGATCTGTTTTCAGTAGATACGGCGAAGCAGACGTATCAATCGGGGTGTGACAAACGCTCGAAACGTTTTCACCGAAGAAATTTCCTTGAGCCTGTTGTTGTCTTCTGAGTGCAACTTGAGCGGCCATCACCCGTTGCCTCTCGACCACCAGCAAACAGCAAGGACAACGACAGTCCTTCCACGCACACGATCTTTTGTGACCCTTCAGTCCGGAAATTACACCGTGGTTTCTACATCTAGCGCACTTTGGACTCCTCAAACGTTGCTCGATTCCGGAATTCACTTGAGTCGAATTACCGCTTTCGGTCTTCATCTTAAATCGTTGTGATACTCCGTACAGAGAGTATATCTTCTTCAAGATTTCCACGAATAATTACTATTTCTTGTTTCTATCGCATAAAATTTATTCGTGGAATATTATAAGAATTATTGTTGGGATTATACGCTGTGCAGTATATGTTGATACAGCATTTCATATTTACAAAGAGATTCAAGAAGTTTCTAATAATCACTACGTTTATGGATTACCGATTCTTCAGCACGACCGGTTTGTTAATAAATGTGACGAAGTTAAATATTAGCTAATGAGAAAATTCGTATATATTTCATGGAAGAAATCACGTGAATTTAAACTCGTTCGCCGATATATCTCGCGAAACACCCGTCAATTTCCCTTGTTTCCAGCTTCCTGTAAGATTCTACCCGATGAAACAGTCAGTGTACACTGTTGAATGAGTTATATACATAGTGGAATCTTTTTCCCTCTGTCGAAGGAGGTGTCTCCGCATCTCCTCCTACCAATTCAAAATGTATTTTTAGAGAAGGAACATGTTGGGATTGGCTCGAAACGCGATGTAACTCCGCCACTTTTGTGGACCAGGAGCCAATCGAGGCCAGCTTGGATCTCGTTCTTCTTATTACTGTCAACTTGTATCACCTCGAGAAAAAGGCAAAGATCTTCGTTAAACCCGTACAACTTCTTTGATTACGGCCACCGTGACGGAATCCTACGGATCTTCCGTAAGCAAATAGGCACAGAGAGCGGTTTTATACAAAACGGCTAAGATTTATCGAGCATGACTCCTTGCGGGCAACAGAAATGCGCGTGCTTATTTACCCTTACCGACAAAAACAATTTGAATGAGACGCATCGATTTATCATCGTCCAGATTAAAATAAATGATTCCTGTATTCGTTCTTCTTTACACTTCAAGTATACTATTTTCGAGAATTTAAGAATCAAAATACTACGATTAACAAGTATCGTATTTTATAATTTGTATATCAATTTGTAGAAAAGAAGAAATGGCATATAAAGTTCTGTTTAGTTTCCCTTTGAAACCTAAACCTGGCGCTTCCTCTCCATCCGTCAGAGTATATAGATTTTTATCCAAGACAAGGGAAGAACATAACATTCAGGTTTCTCCAGCACTTAACTGCTGCCGGAGTCGAAAGAACACTCATACGTTAAGAAAACATACTCGAAACTAATATTAACTGTGCGTTGGCAACATCCGAGAGGATCGTATTAACGAGCTCTTAAAGCAAGATCACAGAAAGAATGCCATGTGGCCGCAGCTGGCGGTGTGTACCGTTGTTAGCCGAACGTGATTCTCTCTCTTCTATTTTTGCAGTACGGAATAGGACGAAAAGGGGCAGGAAGATTGCACTATCCTTCGCTTCCCGATACTCGAACGATATTATATTTTTAGTTGTAACCGAAAGCGATCTCGTCTTCTTGGACATTCGATGACGTCTCCACGGCTGAACTTTAGTAGCCATTTTCTACGTATAAACTGTAACTCTCAAAAGATTCGTATTCGACTAGTCACTTAAGTGAAGTACTAAGATATAAAATTCGAATGTCGATGAAGAAAAGATCGTTCTCTTAAAAGAACGATAATGCCTGTCGAGGGAATCTTTTTTTCTTCGTAGACGATGAAAGGAGCGAACGATCAGACAAGTTTAAATTTACATCGACGCCGGTAGGCACCCGTGAAACGTACCGAGGAATTTTCCCTAATGAGCGTGGAACGAAGGGGTGTCACTTTAGACGTTTCTCCGTTTTTCCTATCGGACATGGACAGCTTTGCTCGAGGGTGTTGTCAGTACGGCAAATATGTTGACAGGTCATTCAACATCTTCCCATCGTTTGCCCGTGGTGGACTCTCGTTGAAGATGTGTGACTGAAGAGATGTTGCACCTCGGAATATCCATAGCTAAGATTGGCCCTCCTCGAGACTGTCCTTGCGAGAACAACGTGCTCAACGAACCAAGAATTTTAACAAGAATTATTAATAACGAGATAAGATGAGAGCGTAAAATGGGGGGAAAAAGAGAGAAAAGAAACGAAAACGTTTTCTCCTAATTCACTTTAAGATTAAAAGTAACTTTAAAGCTATTTTAGAATCGTATTAAAAAAGAAGAGGGAATGGCAAAATTGAAAATCGAGTATCAAAAGTAGGCAATGTTCTTGGCTTTTTGACAACTTTTCGACATTTGCAAGTCGACACACTTTGCATTTGTTCGCGTCCTGGGGGCTGTACGCGAAACACGGTAACCCGAAATCCTGGTATACAAAAATTAATAAATCCATCAATTTAACAATTGCAAAAGTCCCTTACGGTTGAAATCCTCGCGCGTGCCTCTCAAATGCGCGCTCGTCGGAAGTGGAACAAAACGTGTGGGCCTCGAAGTTACAAACATGTTATGTAATTCAAAATTCAAAGGATAAATTAAGCAAACAAAATATCGCGACCATAAGCAATTAACCTTCCCGAATAGTTCTAAATATATGGTAAAATTTACGTAGCAGCGACATTGCGATATTTGTAATGCGATCGTTCACGAAAAAACTATAAAACTTCTCGATTTTAAGTATCGTTTCATTCCTATAAGGTAAGATGTGTTGCAAAGATGTATATTTGCACGTTTTAAAGATATTCTAAGAAGAGTGACTCTGAAATGCAAATAACAATTCAAAAATATAATTCTTGAAAAGCTGTATCATACAACGATAGAATATTTTTAGTTTATTGCCGATACTATATTTTTCTGACATAGTTATAACGCTGGTGAACAACCAGTGATCGAGCTCAATAGCGATGCCCCACTGTACCGATAATTTTGTTTGGTACTTAAGCAAGTTTATCGTGGGTTTCACGGGAATGCTCTTCTTTTACGTGGTTTTCCTGAAAGAAAGGTAACTTTTAGCTACGGGAGCGAACCGAGAAAGCAAACACAACCATCGTAAAAATACGTGTGTTACAGGGAATACAGTTGCCTATGCAAACCAAGAGCAAGAGAACTCTTACGGCGTAAAGGGGAAAAGTGAGTCACGTTGGTCATACGTGCGAGATTTCTTCCATGATTTTTTCCTGTTTTCTTTTCTTTTTCGTCAATTAATAAATAAATGTTCTTATTATGTATATATATGTTTACATACTGATATATGAAACTGATTATAATATCCGAAAGGATATCGCGCATCGTATGACCAGCAATATCATGTGCATAGCATAATCATAAGTTCTAATACTTAGTACTAATTCCTGCCCTTTAGACGTTCAGACAGATGCGACTGCAGAGAAGGGTAAGCATGAAATCATCGATAATATTCATTGAAAGATGATATTAAAAATTCGATAAAAATGTTATTGTCTTCTATACAGAGCTCAAATCAAAACCTATGCTTGCGGCTGTAAAAAACGTTTGGACATGTAAGGACGTTCTGCCGCAACAGTGATAAGACGTTCGATTTTTTTTCGTATTATTTTAAAAAATGACATATGACTTTTAGGGTATGAGAAGATTCGGGAATGTTTTCTGGAGAACGACCCAGCTATCGTATCGAAGACCGCATTTGTATTAGGGAAAGGTCTTCCTAAAAATGACAATGGTAATTTCGACTTCCCCAGCAAATCGCTGTAAGTCTTACCATCGTGAATGATTTTCACGATTCAACAATTCAGTGATCTCGTGGTTACTTCGATTGCAGACGTATCATCGGTAAATTGCATGTGCTGTGTAACGTTGCTCAATCAGAAAACTAAGGTAAGCGGAAATGTATTGTTCGAGTGGAATGCGATCGTATTAACGACAAGAATTTTTTGCGCGAATTAGTTCACAGAGTCAACCACGAGCGTACGAAGAAAACGATTAAGTAGACACTGTATTTATCGCCATTGCAGCGGTCTCGTATGCGCCCGGAAATTAGTGAAAAGAAGAAAGAACAGGCAACATTGCGTTCACCTACGCGTTTCTCAACAGGCTATTTCTGATTATTGGAAAATGTGCGATAAATCGGTGCATGGTGAAAATAATATTAACGAGACTAAAATATATCAAGAAAATACAGGCGGGAAGGAAAAAACCATGAAAATAACTCACGAACATAAAGAAGAAATATCGAAGAAGCATGATAAATATGCGGCGGAAGAAATTGGAAAGGATATAGTATTAAAATCAGAATGTAAATCTCTGTATGTTTACCCTAATAAGCCTTGCAGTGATTGCAGTATCTCCCCATTATCTCTACAAATAGCTAAAACTACACACGAAGAGAGCGAAATTAGAAAATCGAATAGTTTCAAACACATTTGTGATAGTAATACGAAAAATTTTTTAATGTACATGCAGGAAGATACCTCTAGTGCTTTGGAAAGGAAGAGCAGCTCGTGTAGAACTAGTAAAATTGATACATCGCACGAACGTTCAAAGAAAACTTCGAGTGAAAAATGTTCGCCAAGTGGCACAAGTTTCGGCGAAACCACTAATACAGATGACTATATGAATTCAATTTTGTATTACGATATACAAAAAAATTGTGCGTCTACTGCTAAGAAAAAATCATCAAAAAATTGTTTGAAGATTGAAAAAGACATTGAATTAAAATTGACTGCTGAAGCAGAAATAAAAAATACAGTGAAAATTAGTTCACATCAAGAGTCGGACGTTGATAGAATCAAAAGTAACTTTTCGGACAACACGCGGGCGTACTCTTTGAAACAAAAGCAAAAATATAATTCAAAACATCCTATAAATAAATCGACTACAAAATTGCAAAAGAAACTTCCATGTCGTAACATTGAAATTATTTCAGGTATGCAACAGAAAGATACTTACCCTGTTTCTTGGTATAAAAATACAGTGTATCAGAGAAAGCTGCCAAAATGTCCTTGTCAGAGTTGTTATTGCGATGCAAAGTTAGTTACGTCATTTTTTAACTTTGATCAATACACTGTAATATAATACTAAATTTTATCTCCGTTACCAAAATGCATTTTCTCTTTTCAGAGCACGTAATTATAATGATTCCCAATGGAGTAGCAGTAAAAAACAATTCTTCTCACATTTGCAGCCCTATTCTTCGTTTCAATCACGATACAATACGTTATCTATGAATTTGCAACAGCAAAGGAATAATTCTCCATATGAATGTCCAAGGATGAAGAAAAAAATTGATTCAAGGGCCGATTATAAATTTTCACCGTCTCATGAAACTCGTTCGTCGAAATTCAAACCACAATCGATGCAATATAAAGAGAAACCGACTTTGGTCATCTTCAAAAACAGAAGATCCAATAGATCGAGGAATTCGACGAATTCGTTATATAGTTCTTCGACCACTTCTACCAGTACTATTAAGAGACCTGTTCATGACAATTTAGTTACGTCTCAGCATTCAACCTATAAATCATCACGTTATACGATGCCTTCGAGTAATCAATATAAGCATAATAAGAACAGAACAAAAATAGATACTACTTCTCCGTTGTCTTCATCATCAAGCTTATCATCGTCCAAACAATTTCATTCTTGGACAGTATTACCACGAAACGCTGTTTATCATAAACAAGAACCGATTTCTTCCTCTTCGTGCACAGACATTCACAGATGGAGAAGAAGATACCCGGAAACGAAGAAAAGGACGAGTTCGTATCTTTCATCCACTACCTGTTCTTGTTCGTTCTCATCGTTATCGACATTTAGAGATTATTGTTTAGAGGAATCGGAGAAGGAAGCAAGGCAAATTAAAAAGTCGCGGAGAAAACCAAGATTTAGTGCACAGAAGAAGAAAATAATATACAGGGATGAACGTCACGTTAGATGGAATATTAAGAATATGTATTAGGATTAGAAAAGTAAAAGGAAGAAAATGAACAGTTACATGAAAAGCATAGAAAGAAAAGAATTATTGATGTAAGAAGTATATTTTCATCATAGGTACACGTGAAGAAATCACAATCATAATTTATGCCTCGATATTATTTAAATAGAAAGTCCACGCAACAACGTTGGTAAAGTAACATTTGTGACGTGCTCTATTCTTTTAGTAGAACCATCGATAAAGACATAATTCAAGCGTGAACTCGGTTAAATCGTAAATTTATCGTGTGACGATGAAACGTAAGCAACAACAGTAACGAGTACACGTAATTGGCAGGTACCGAGTTAGCACTGAAACTCCGTGAATAAATTGGACGTGGTGCAAAGGAGTGACGCGTCCCGTTGGACGTTTGGAAAATCTGAAACTCGATTAATATGCGTCGTGTCCGTAGGTGAAGAGTCTATAAGTAGATCTTCTACGGACACGAACGTCAGTCATATTCATATATTATGTTCTGACCTGGTAGACGAAACCTTCCTTTACGCTAACGAGATATCTGCAATGGTTAACACTATACATACATCAGGCAATGCCACGATATACATCTTTGCCAAATATCTCAACTACAATTTCGTTGTTGTGAAAAAAAGGTCAAAGGATTCTTTCGCTTTATTATGTGTAATCGTAGACTTTTGAGTGAAGAGATCTTCCTTTTTCTTCTTATTCGTAGATAATGTATGTTTGTCTCTTCTATTTGATAAAAATGTATCTTTATAACATTATTGTGATGTATCGTTTTTCATAACTTTTATGAAAGTTAAATAAAATATGCTTACTACTATCATCATAGTTTATAAAATATGAATCGAAGTTCTTTTTCAAATTAGTGATACGAGCTGAGTGATTGTTTAGGTTGAAAAGAATTTCAGAATGACTCTTAACGTCGTATCGATGTCTGTGCATACAAAGTCTTTTTTCCAAAGTTCTCTCGTCTTAATCTACTCGAGAATCTCTCTGAATGGCAGGCTTTGTAAAGGAAACGTCGCAGCTGCGTCCCTTTCGCCTCGTATTTTGCACGCATTCCGATGAAATAAAACGAGAACAGCAAGGGTGCCGACTTCAACCGAGAAGAAATATTTCGAAACGGGATGTTAAATGAGCGAACTGTCCAACTGTCACTCTACCTAGTACCCAGTTTCTTTAGCACTTAGCGAAAATATGAGCCAAAATGAATCTATATATTTTCGGTGTTCATGTTACAAATATACGCGTAACGCTTGTACGTTAGATATTCTTTGTTAAAAAGACTCTATTCTAAAATTATATTTTCACTCTTATTCGTCGCTTTAATTTCGATGAAAAGAATAGAATTATATAATGCAATGTATAAATTAATTTTTGAATGAATTGATTTTATTTACATAGATATATATATATTTAAAAATCATTTAATCTATCAATATTTATTGGACCAGGTATACAGAATAAGGAATAATTGTATTTTGTTTAAAGCATTCTCCGATCCATTCGCTTTTAATAATTGTTAACGATGCCTGGGATTTATTCTCAATTAAATTTTGCAGTTCAGTACCGGTGGAATTATTATTGATAAAAATATTTGTCACAGAATCGTCAATAGTTTCTCTAATAGTACCACCCATAAAACGAAATTCAAATTTTGATAAATCTGATGGGTCATAAAAATATCCCACGATACCACGAAATAGAGAATAAGGTGACACTTCACTATCAAATAATTCTTGATCTATTTTTTTCATTTCTGTATAATCAAATTTAACATTTTGCTCCTAAAATAATTTTATATAAAATTTGAATTACCTATAGAAATTTGATTTAGTAAAATAAGTAAATGAACGTGATACCGTATCTTCGACTTTTTTGAACGAACGTAATAAACTCTCTTCGTCAGCATCTATAGTAAAGTGATCATAATAATCATCATAATATTGTGCTAATCGTCGTTTCGTTGATTCACGACTACATATCAAATCCCATGGTAAAAAGTCTTGTAATGACGACCAATTTTCTTTTTTGGTAACCCGTCTAAACCAATCCAATGTTACCACATCATACTTTTTACTTTGTATGATGCAACTTGCTCTTACCTAAAGAATTTTATTCGATATATCGACTATTCGAACAATATTAATTGTTAAATTAAGATCCAAAGCTGATAGTAAATAGCACATTTACCGTTTTAACGTTACCAACAATAGTACAGTAATTTTCTTTTAAAGGGTTTTGTACAACATTTGCTCTGTGTTGCACAAGAATTTCTTCAATCTGTTCTTTAGGTAACTCATCGACGCCATTTATCACGCAAATTTCTTTATCATCAAAAAGTCGGGTAAGATAAACCGGTGGATTGTCATAAATGTTTGGTTTCATTGATTTCTCTTCATATTTTATTAAACGTTGTTTCTTTGTTTTACTTTCTTGTTGTACTTTACTTTCATGTGCTTCTTCTATATCTTCATAAGATATTTCTCGTTTTGTTAATTTCTGAATTGGTTGCGTATCCTTAAAAATAACAAAAATATTTGTTATTTATATTGTAATGATATAACATATAATAAATCATTCAATTATGTACCTTAATTAATAATTTCAAGTTATCAGTTGTACAAACGTCATACCACGGTTTATCCTCTCTAACACTTGTAACTCTAGGAAATCGTAAACTGTATCCGGTTGGATAATTATTACTACATATCATTTCCGATGCTTTTATGGTCAAAATGATGGAATCCTCAGGACGAATCCACAAATTTGGCTCAACCTAACATATTAAAATGATACTAAAATATAACGAATATTTACTTCCGTCAACTCACCTTGGGAGGTATAACATTTTCAGGTCGTTCTGTTTGCCACTTATCTTTAAACATTTTTCCGAGTTCTTTCAATGTATTCATAGAAAGACCACTACTGACTGATACTACAGATAAAAATTTTGTAGGATTTTCACCAGGAGTTTTTGTAGAAGAAGCTACGCCCATTAAAAAACTATTTACTAAACCCATAAATTTTCTATTGTAATAACCACCGAGAATAATTAAATCTATATCGTGTACCAAATCTCCAGAATACTAAAAGATTATTATTTATAGTAACAAAAAAAGTTATAACAATATAAGCAAATATTATACAGAATATTACCTCAGCTTTTATTTTATAACAATCAGTACCATTTCGTACATTTGGTTTATATTTACTATCACATTTTTTTACTACAATTCCTTCTTCTTTATTCCTAATACTTTCATTGAATATTTCACATAATTTCTCGCTTAAAAGCAGAAATTCTATAAATTTATATGTAAAAATTTCTTTTTTCTTAAGCTGTCGATCATAACCAATTACCTTTTAGAAACTCTAGTAGATTTACATAATAAAAGGCAACCTTCTTCCTCTTTAAATACATCTTTTAAAATTTCAAGTCTTTTTTCATAAGGTTCGTTATTAAGTAAAATATCATTATGCATAATAATATCAAATGCAACAAAACATTGTTGATAAGGACTATCTTTTGAGAGTTTCTTAACATCATAGTTCATTCCCTTTGAGCCTAACAATTTCCTTTCTTTATGCCAACCCATTAATTCACCATCTAAAATGACTGATTTTACTTGAGGATTTAATAATCGACCAAATACACCGCTCATAAAACCTGAAATGTATAATTTTGATACCATCATAGAGATCATATCATCTTTACAAAAATATCTATTTAGTTTAATTTATATATAATATATTCTAATCGAATTGCAACACATATGTACCTGCAGAAGTAGTTTCCCCAAAACCAGGCTTATTTGTAATATCATATCCTTGTCTTGTAAAATACTTATATTTGCCATCTTTCATATGTATTTGAGATCGCTCGCCATCATATTTGCATTGCACAAAGTATTCTTTTCCTCCATTAAAAAGTTTCTTTACATTCTCAATTTGACATTCTTCTAATAACATAGGCTTAAAATGAGAAAAAACTTGAATATCATGATGATACCTCAATTGAGGATCATATAATGTGTCACAAATTTGTCGCAAATTAGATGATACATTAAACAATGAATTTGCATCTGGATGAAAAACTAAAAAAAACATATCACTGTTAAATAATATTGTTCTAAATATATTTTTTTATATATTTTTAAAGTAATATACAAAAAATAAACCTTGCAATATCTTTTTCGTTCCAATACCAAGATTCAAACTTTTTAGAATAATTCGTGTTATCCATTTAAATTCTAATGCGTTTGATTTCCTTAATAAATCTTTGAACGTTTCATTTCTTTTTAACGATAAATTATCGAGAATAAAATTGATTTGTTCTATTGTGATATGAGGACCTTCATATTGAAAACGATTTTTCAAAACCGAATAAGCTCTATCCGCAAAATCGCGACGTATAATATTTTTTGCAGTTGGAGTTCTAAAACATTTTAGTTCCTTTTAAGATTTATGATTATAGCACACTATTAATACTAGGAAAAGATAAATATTAATAATCTTACTTGTACTGTTTAAGTTTAATTGCATCCTTACTGTTTTTCCCGAAACAAAATATACGAATATAAAGATTGGCAAGAGACTTTTCTTTTAAATTATATGCCTCACGTTCTCGTTCAAGATCTGGTAAGATTAATCTTAATATAGGAAAGAGTGAAACATCCTGTAAAAGAATTTTATTGAAATATTATGATTTTAATACATATAATCATTAATAACTTTAATTTAAAAATTCAAAATTTTACCATATCTGGATACTCAGTTTTTAATTCACGACCCATATTACGACATTTCTCAAAGAACTGCTCCAAAATATCAGCTTTCCTAGATATTTGTGATTTCTTAGTATCAAAGATTTTCTCGAATATATCGCACAATTCCACAAATTCAATTTTACTAGCTAATGTTCCATTCATTTTACTCCTGTATAAAAAAGAATAGAACTCATTAATTATTTGAAAGGTAGAATCAATGTAATTTAAGAGATGAGATAGTTTATTTATAAAAATCATTTAATTTCTATAAAAAAGATTTACATCTTTATTTACAACATAATATAAGTTTATAAATCATATACAGTAATAATAATATATTGTAAATAACTTTCTTAAATTAAATCGTAATATAATTTTCAAGATACATTCTTGCTAATAAATAGTTTTCAGACTGTAAATAAATAAGATGTAGATTAAAGGCAGCTTCTTTTCTTAAATCTAAAAGATATGAATTCTTTTTAACTAAATCTCCAGGGTCCTTATCAAGTACTAATTTATAAAATTGTACAGCTGCTGGTAATAAACCAATTTGATGAAATGCACGACCCATATTGTAGTATGTTTCTTGTTCACCATCTTCAGTGCGGAGTTGAGAATATTTCTTCAAGAAAGCAATAGCTGGAATAGAAAATAACAAATATTCAAATGTTTTTTTTTTATGAATATATTTCCTAAAACAAGAGATTAAATAAGTTACAATCTCTAATTTATTTTTCAGTTGTAATTACCTTGA
This sequence comes from Bombus affinis, assembly GCF_024516045.1. Lineage (NCBI taxonomy): Eukaryota > Metazoa > Arthropoda > Insecta > Hymenoptera > Apidae > Bombus > Bombus affinis. Next base: position 3,688,545 of record NC_066354.1, read on the forward strand.
CTTACAAGTTGATTCTTTTTAGCAGAAAATTTCTGACATGCCATTTGTAATAAAGTTACACCAATAAGTAATGCCAATAAGGCACTGGGTACTACTTTGAAAAGAGAAATATAATCATTAAGAGCATATTTATATGTTCCCGAAATAAGACAGTTGTTTGCATGCATTATATGCAAGTATGAAAACACATCTTCTCTTCCAAGGAGCCGCATGATAAATCTATTGTGTCTACAATCTTCTGCTTTTTGCACAATAATATTTAATAAATTCCAAGAATTTGGTTCCTGACAAACGCGTATTAATTGTCGTACAATATTATATCCATGATAAGAATCATTGTTATAAATACAAGAAAGTAAGCACAAAAACATGATATGAGAATTCCTTTTCTCAAATCTTTTAGATGTTAAAGCACTAGAACAGATTCTTTGTAGTAATCCATACTTTTTTAATGTACAAGCCAGTTTACACATTTGCAAAAGTAAGAGAAATTCTTTCTTCTCACTTAATTCCGTATTATTTAGAAATGATGGTGCATTTTCTTCTTCAAGTTTTTCGCCACGGGATAGTCGATGAAGTTGCAACGTTTCCAAACGTTGTCGTACTACATATGCTCTAGTTAATGTATTTAATTCAGCTTTGTTTCTTATGTTTGCGCAATGTCTAGAGAAAAGTAGCATACCAGATTGAAAATATTCATCATACTTTTTTACTTTAAAAAGGAGTAATGTCCTTTGATATATTACTTGTGGATCTAAAGTATCTGACTCTGGATCTTGATTAAGAACTTCTATTGCTTTGTTATATTGACCTTTTAATTTATACAGCTTAGCTAATGCTGTTCTTGCACCTAAATGTTGAGATGATAATTGTCTAACAACTTCATATGATTTTATTGCTTTTTTTAAGTCTTTGCAACCAACCCAACATTCCGCATGTCGTAACCATACTGCAGCTAAACTATAATTATTACTATTTACTAATGGTTCTAATAGCATTAAAGCGTGTTTAAATTCTTTTTTCCCCATCAAAGCTTCAGCTATATCTAAAAAGAGATCACCAGAAATTTCTGGATTTTCATTTAAATAAAAGTTGGGTAAAAAATTCTCAGCTAATTTCATCTGATTCAATTCAATAAGTATTACAAGAAATTTTGCCTTCAAGTCAACGACAACATTATCTGGCACTCCACAAGATTCTATTTCACATATATTGCTATCTTCTAATTCTTCTTTTTTCTCATTTCCAAATCTTTTTATTATTAAATCAGAGTCTTGAGTACCATCAATGGTTTTATATTTTACCCAAATGCTGGTGTATGTGGTTAAAATATTTAAACTTCTTTTAAACTTTTTTAATGCTATTAGTATTTCAGTCATGATATTAACTTCTTCTAGAGTAATGAAACTAGGACATTTTGAAAAAATATTTTCCATTGCTTCTAGTGCTTGTTCATTATTGTTCTCTTCCATGTATCGTTTAGCTAACATTTTAGCATACTTAATTATGTTTTGACCATCTTCAGGTTCTAATTGATGAACTAACTTCAAAAATCCTTTTAAATAAGCTCTTTTATCTCCATTACGATCTAAAAGTTGAGCTCTTGTTTCATATAAAGTTACATCTTTTGGGTTTGCCTGAATTGCTTTATTATAACATGTTATAGCTTGTTTTATGTCTCCACCTTCAAGAGACATATTAGCCAACCTCACCCATTGATCTGCATCTTTTGGACTAAGATGCGCTGCTATCAAAGCAAACTGTAATGACTTTTCTGGCTGATCTGTTTCATATATCATTGCTAATGTGTGAAATGGTTCTGGAGCACTTGGTACTTGTCTATTGAAACATTAAAGAATTTATATTGCTTTATTTATTATTATTTAGGAATGACACATTATCATTTGAAAAAATACACCTGCCTAATTATTTCCATACATATCTGAGCAGCTAATTCTGTATCTCCTCTAGCATATCTTAAATTTGCTTCGCCCATAAGACCTTGCAGAACAGGTGGGAGTGTCCTTTTTTTTCGTTTATGACGTATTTGTCCTCCACTTTGTGGTTTTGACGTTTTAGACTGAATTGTTTTATTTGTTTCTACTTCTTCATTCTCAAAATCATTTCTAAAAACAAGAAAGTTTGTTTACTAGGAATTTTATAAGAATACACAGATCCATATTAGGCTGCTACCTAGAAAAATCCAATTCTGCAGTTTCTAAATCTACATCTTGATCCATTCTAGAAGAATATTCAGAGAATGTCAACTCTCCATTTAAAAACTGCTTTGTTAATTGATCCTCTTCATCTGCAGTTATTAATAAATCATGACCTTCTTCTTCTGTGGTAATATCCATAGCAGAAGTACTTTGTCTCGAATAAACATCTGATATAACATTTTGTGGCACATCTTCTATTTCTAAAGCTTGTGCTTCAATAAATTCTGTCATATCAACATTCATGTTATTTAAGGCATTTTCATCTAATTCTTCTATAATCACAGGAGCTATTGCACTTTTTTCATCGAACGCCATATTTTTATCCTTGAGCTTTTGATCTGTATCTATATGCACTAAATGTTATTATCAAATTATTCACTTTTCAGTCATACCACAGAACACTAAAATAAATATAAGACTAAACTCATGTATCTTTAAGTTTAAAGATTTACACATTAAATAGAGATAATACAATTATCACACATAATATGTGATATATGATATGAATAATAAAAAATATATTATTTCTTAATAAATATTATTGCTGTACAATAAAAATACATTAAAAATTTTTATTGCATGGTACTGATTTTATATACGTATTAAGAGATTATAAATATACAAATATTTACATTTACAATGCATGTTAGTCGCGTGAAACATAAATGTCATACAATACGCATATTACATCTATAGCATATCATTAAAACACTTTTTATACAATATTATCAATAATTTATACATATTAACATTCGTGTACTTATATTGTAAATTAAATATTTATGAGAAATAAATGTATATAAAAGGTTAAGTTACCACATAAATTGTTTACCTCTTATTAAAGTTCTAGTAGAGTGATTAATATTAGATTCTTGGCACAGATATAACTTTACAAATATACATTTGTCTTAAACATACAATTATTATATTTTTATTTCTGCGTCTACAAGATAACTTATACTTTTGATATTGACATCATCACTTTACGATGTGAAGTTCTGTAAACAATACGATAGTAAACTACATTATGATTTGTTTGTCCGTTGTTTATTGGCACAATTTATATATAATAGAGTATACGAGTTGTAATATAGAGAAGTAAGGGACGTAAAAACATTAAACGAAAATGTATGTTGTAAATACTTTGATATTTCATTTGAAGTGGATTTTTATTTTAAGAATGTTGAGGTTATGACATCAAAACAAGGTTTTTAACAATAAAAAAACATCTGTATATGTCATTTTTAGATTTCTTAAACATTAAATAAGAAATTATTATATTATCTTATTATTGCTCGAAACGTTGAAAAAAAGCATGGGCAGAGAAAATACAATTTAATAAATTATGTCTCTCTACTACATGTAAGTTTTACAAAGTACAATATGCATGAATCGTAATCTTAATCACATTTATATAAACAGAATTAATTACAAGTTATTTTAATTTTTTTTATTTTAACGTTCAAATATAAATAGAAATGTAGTAGTTTATTATTAAAATTTAAAAAGAAGGTTTCTTTTGTTGTGTTTTACAATGTCATTTTAAAATAATTTATTCTAAATTATATTATATTATATCATAAGTGAATGATTCTATATTTTGAATATTTATTTCCTTATTTAACAATTATATGTAATATATGATATTAATTTTCTTATGTATTTTTCAGCTGATATTAATAGTATGAAGCCACATACATGTTGGCTATATGTCTCTTTATTATTACTACTTAATATTGTGATTCGATCATCCCATAATCAAGTAAATTGTTTATTAGAAAAAAACAATTCTGTAAATTCTGAACTTAATAATGTACCTAAATTACCATGCCATGGCAATAGCCCTGAACAAGTAAAAGTCCATTTTAGTAGCAGAATTGTTGAAAATGAATACATTGTTGCATTTAAAGGCTATTATAAACCACATACACGTGAAAATTACATAAAAGCTGCATTGAATTCATCTGGTATTCATAAGTGGAAAATTTTATTTCGTGACAACTTGGCTAACAATTATCCAAGTGATTTTGATGTTGTTCTCTTAGAAGAAACAGATAAACATAATGGTCTTAATGCTTTGACTGATCATCCTCTTATTAGAAGAGTAACTCCTCAAAGACTTGTACAAAGAAGTTTAAAGTTCGTCAACGCATCAGAGGATGCAGATTTTCTAGAATATAAAAATTTCAAAAGAAAAATTAACAATTATGTGAGTTTTTATATTAGACATTTTAATTTTAATTTGTATAATCAAGATAATAATCAATAATAATTTTATTTATCGTGATTTATATTGAATTTTAGAACAATCAGTTTTGGCAATCAACCAATCGTCACACATCACGTAGATTATTAAGAGCTATACCAAGACAAATTACAAGTATACTTCAAGCTGATGCTTTATGGAGTATGGGTGTTACTGGAAATGGAGTCAAGGTGGGTAATTTCGTTTGGGATATAGGTCTTAAGAAATTAAATAAATTGAAATAATATTTATTATATACATAATAATTATTATTAGGTAGCAATATTTGATACTGGACTAGCAGCTAGTCACCCACATTTTAAAAAAATTAAAGAACGTTCAAATTGGACAAATGAAAAAACACTAGAAGATGGTTTAGGTCATGGAACATTTGTAGCTGGAGTTATTGCATCATCTTGTATAGATTGTCTTGGTTTTGCACCTGATGCTGAACTTCACATATTTCGTGTCTTTACTAATACTCAGGTATGTTTATCATTATATTCAGTATATCTACTTTTCACTTAACTTAAAACATCAGAACATCCTTGCTTTTCACAGGTATCATACACATCGTGGTTTTTAGATGCATTCAATTATGCTATTCTTACAAAAGTTACTGTACTGAATCTTAGTATTGGAGGACCAGATTTTATGGACCATCCATTCGTTGATAAAGTATGGGAATTAACAGCAAATGGTGTAATTATGGTTTCTGCTATTGGTAATGATGGACCTTTATATGGGTAAGGAATTTTCTCTATATTTATTTCTCTTAATTTTATATTACACTAATAAATGGAATCTCATTTAATATAGCACCTTAAATAATCCTGCGGATCAGATGGATGTCATTGGAGTTGGTGGAATCAACTGGGAGGATCAAATAGCAAGATTTTCGTCACGTGGTATGACTACATGGGAGTTACCATCAGGATATGGGAGAGTAAAACCTGATTTAGTTACATATGGATCAGGAGTACGAGGTTCTGCATTACAAGCAGGTTGTAGAACCTTATCTGGAACTTCTGTTGCTAGTCCTGTTGTAGCTGGAGCTGTAGCACTTTTAGCCAGTGGGTTTGTACAAGCAGATGGATCTGTTAAACAAAGAGTAATTATATATCAAATCCTTATCTTCTTGTACATTTATCTCTTCTATAAATAAATATAGATAAATGTTTAATAACAAAATTATTATTTTAATTATTTTAGATTACTCCAGCAAGTATGAAACAAGCATTACTTACTTCTGCACGTCGTTTATCGGGAGTTGGAATGTTTGAACAAGGTGCTGGAAAGCTAGATCTTTTACGAGCATTTCATTTTCTACGTTCGTATACACCTATCGCTACACTAAGCCCGAGGTAATTACTTTCTTATATTATACAGTTCATTATTTTAATATTAATTATGATCTATAAAATGGTGTATAATATGATACATAAACTATAATGCACATTATTAGTTATATAGACTTAACTGAATGTCAGTATATGTGGCCATACTGTACACAAGCTGTATATCATACTGGTATGCCTACAATTGTAAATATAACTATAATAAATGGCTTGGGAGTATCTGGCCATGTAACAGAGCTTGTATGGCATCCGTATACCGGCAATGGTAATGGTGAGCGAATCGATGTATCAGTAACTCATAGTGATGTTCTTTGGCCATGGTCTGGATGGTTAGCAGTTGCTATAACAGTTCCACCATCAGCTCGTGGTTGGCAAGGCATAGCACAAGGTTGAAATTACTTCTATTTCTAATATATTAAATAATACTCTATAATATTATTATGTTAGAATTTAATTCTATAAATAGGTCATATATCAGTTACAATTGAGTCACCGCCGAGTGATGGAGAAGAAAAAGTAAGACAATCTAAAATAGAATTACCCTTAAAAGCAAAAGTTATTCCTACACCTCCCCATCAGTAAGTATAAGAAAGAAGTTTTGGTTATAGTATAGAATTTTGCTATACAACTAAAATTGAATAACATTTCCTTAATAGTAAACGTATCCTATGGGATCAATTTCACAATCTGCGTTATCCTCCCGGATACTTCCCGCGAGATGATTTGCGTGTGAAAAATGACCCACTTGATTGGAATGGTGACCATATTCATACTAACTTTAAAGATATGTATCAGCATTTACGTAATGCTGGTTATTATTTAGAGGTACTTGGTGCTCCATTCACTTGTTTTAATGCCAAAAATTATGGTACCTTACTCATTGTCGATAGTGAAGAAGAGTTTTTTCCTGAAGAGGTAATATTATACGTGTTATATAATGTTCAATAACATTTTCTGGTAATGTTTAATTAATTTAAAATTTACAAAAAACTATGTTTCAGGTAGCTAAATTAAGGAAAGATGTAGAAGAAGAAGGTCTTTCTGTAGTCATATTTGCAGATTGGTATAATGTCACTGTTATGAGGAAAGTGAAATTTTATGATGAAAATACTCGGCAATGGTGGATACCAGATACAGGAGGTGCAAATGTGCCAGCCTTGAATGATTTACTATATCCTAACTGGGGAATTGCATTTGGTGACCAAGTACGCAATGGTCAATTTACTCTTGGTCAACATCCACCTGTTACTTTTGCTTCTGGTACTACAATCACTCGGTATGTGATATAATAAATATCATAGCTAACTGTTTAAATTATTATATATATATTGACTTTAATAATGAGATAAAATATGTTTTTTACATTTATCAAGATTTCCAAAGGATGGAGTTATTCTTTATGCAGAATTACAGGACCAAGGGCAGGAACTTTTGCTTGAATCAGAATCAAGGTCTACAATCCCAGTGCCAATTCTCGGACTTTTTCAAACCAACGGTTATGTAAATATGAAAGAACTGTATAATGACAATTACAGTAACAACGAGATAGTGGGGAAAGAAAATGTGGAAAAAAATAATATGAAAGACCAAGCAAAAATTGTATCAGGTAGAATTGTAGTATATGGGGATTCAAATTGTATCGATGACAGCCATTTACAAAAACGTACGTTTCTTTCATGAAATCTTTAACTTAGTAATTATATTATTTTTTATTCTTCAATTAAAACTAAATGTTATTTTTTAGCTTGTTTTTGGATGCTTGATGCTATACTGGAATATACAACAACGGGACACATCGCAACTGTTTTTACAGACGAAAGTCAAACTAAGGCAAAAGTTCTTGAGAAATCTAGTATTTTAGACAGTAATGAATTACCGCAACGTATGGAAGGAAGTTATTTGAAACGTCATAGTAAAGTATTACTGCCTGAAAATACTAATGCTGGTCATATTAGACCACTTCCATCTTGTCCTACTATTACTCCTGCTATTCCAAAACCTTTAAACGAATCTGTCCCTTTGTAAGTTATTATAAATGTTATTAAATTTCATTCGATAAATAAGTACATTACAGTATGACTTTAATTTTATTTCAGAAATCTTTATAAGCCTCAAAAACTATTGTCTGTTGGGGACACAATAGTTGCTGTAAATCCAGTTTTACAAGATTCAAGTCCATTATGGCTTAGAAGACGTGTTGGAGGTGCAAATATTCCTACATTACATCACGCAGATCGAAATAATATTGATGAATTAAAACAAAATGATCAAGATAATGATATAATACTTACAAGTAAGTGGAGTTACATGGGAGGAATAATAATTGTAGCAAGTATTTTTTTTTACTTATTAAATCGATGGAATTGCTTAATAACAAAAAGGCATTCTCGAAGAAAACGAACAGTCGGTAGATTACGCAGAGTTATTCAAACAATTTCTCTACGCAGAGTGCCTCAAATGTGACTGTGTATTTGACATACCTTCAACTAATGCAAGATAATGTTCAATTATCTGTGGTAAACGCTTAAAAATATAACAAACTATATTATGTGCCTTTAAATATATAGTACTCAACATAAATCTAAAAGTTACATAAATTATTTTGATAAATTTTATGTGTTGTTGATTAATTTTGTATAGCGCAAGTTTCTGTTGATATACAGGTATAGAATGAAAGATTACCCTATTATTTCGTTTATTAAGCATATAAGTGAAAAATAAAAATAAGGAAAATACAAACACTTTACATATAAAAATATACATACATTAAAATATATTAGTAAAATGCATGGAATAAAGTAAATATAAATTTGCACGATAAATTATAAAAACATCATTTTAGATTCAATATTGACAATATTTTATATGTTTATATTTTTTCAAATACTTTAATATTTTAATTAATAGAACACTCGTTTACTTTAGATTAACAAATATATATATATATATATATATATACACAAAATGTATTATCAACTTATTAGTAATTTGTGGTTATAATAATTATTAGATTTTGTATAATGACATCATCATCCATTTTTGTTACAAACAAGTAATAATATAATATTATTAGCTTACAAATGTTGCTACTTTGTAATATAGGCTACAAAAATTCCATAAATAAAACTGTTTTTATATATAAAGCTATTTAATTAATGACACAGAAATGATTTTAATGTTTACAATGTGTTTGCAATGAATTTTAAGTATATAAACATAATATTTTTTATATAAACATAATATTAATTACTTTTAGAACATTCACATTAAAATTATATTTTAATTATAAAATGGATTATATGTGACCCAATGTGCCCTATCTTGTTCTGCTGCAGATTTATGAGTCGTAAAAATACTTTTGAATACTTCTGATGCTTTGGGATCTTTAGCAACACTGTAATTATCTTTAACTTTTTTATATGCTGGATCTTCAGCTTCAGTCCTATTACTATTGACCTTCACAGTACCATTTTTATCTTCTTTCCTCATTTTTTTCTTTGGTACTTCCTCTTGTCTAACATCTTGCGTTTGATTATCTTCATTATGTTTCTGTTTTTTAGATTTTTTCTGAGCTGTTTTTCGTTGGGTCATATTTTCTTCCATTAATTTAAGATCATCACCTTCTGCATTTATAATAACAATATCTGTTTCATTAAAAGGCTGTTGACATTGATGACATATCTGAAATACATTATAACATAAAAATCTCAATATGTTTCTTTTAACTTTTATACTTATAATAAAACTGCCTACCTTACTTCTGACTTCCTTAAGGGCTCTTTCACTCATTACACAGCCACATGACCATAAAAAGCAGAATTTATACTTTCCATTCATTTCTAGCCCAATAAGTGGACAAATATATGGACTCTTTCTTTCATCAATATAACAATCTCCTTTTTTTGCTTTGTTACCCTCAAATGCTGGATTAGATGTTAAATTTAAATTCTTTACATCTTTCAAAGTTTTAATATGTTGTGCTGATTCTGGAAGAGTATTTCGATCAAGGAGGCCTTCTAATACAGACTCTTTACTATAAAGACGACCTAAAGCACAACCAACAACTGGTGACTGTAATGGTAATTGTTTAATTGTACAGTGTCTCCATTTAAATGCTAACTCTGCTTCCTTATCTTTCTGCAATTGATTATAAATAATTATATATAATTTTATTTCAGTTAAATATACAGTATGATAAGGAATTAATTTTTGTAAACTAAAATTGATGATGTTTTATATATTTCATTCTTTTTTAAATGGATGATATATAATAAACCTTATTACATAGATAGTATTACGTAGAAAATTACCTGCTCTGGTTTCTTTTTAACTCTTACGAGTTCATCTCTGCGAGGAATAGTTCCACCATCGCAACCCATGATATATCGTAGACTAAATCAAAAATACGATTACGATCTTTAATCCTAAGCAGATCTGTGTCAAATGCTGTTATGGACTATACGGCAACCAACAATCTTCTCTTTGTCACAATGTCAAAAGCACGGTGTAAGGTGTAACCAGAGAGAAAATTTCCTCTCTAGTGCAATATAAGTTATTACTAAAAAGTACTAATATATAACACTGGATACGGTATACAGTTTACGGTATCTCAACCAGAGATAAGTACTAATGAATAGGTGTAAAGTAGGAGATGAGACCTCTCGCTGTGCATATGCACATTTCTCACATCCAACCAAAAACATTGGAGTGTGCGTATAGTTCCGCTGTTTAACCGCTAGAGGCAGTAATTCGTGAAGTGTAATTTGATTGAATTTCTCCCATGCTCATTGGCAATCTTTCTACTCATCTCTGGTTCCAAATCAGCTGATGATTCTTTTAGTTTATGCTTTAGTTGCCGGGCGGGTCGTAAGACAGCAGCACACAATTGTCATCACGTGAGGTCACAATGGTTTCTGATATAGTTTCGACGACTGAGTGATTAGAACAGCGAATGTTTTAAATTTCTAGAGAAATTCAAGCATCTACCGTGTTTTGCAAGTAAAGGTACAAATTGAAATATCTGGGGTAAGTAGAAGCAATTTGTTTCGCGTTTAAAATAAATCAATGATCGATAAATTACGATTAAATGGAAAGTGCTTTTAACTCATGTTTTATGATTAAGAAGAAATTGAAGATTATTGTCAAATATAATATTAAGATTGTGATACTTGTTTTTGAGCCACACAATGTAATATATTGTGTGTTCATTATATTGATTGATATTAAGTTTCCAGATTGTTCGAAATTTAGTGTACGACGTATTTTTTATGAAAACGATCAAATCTATTGTATTATCGATTTTATACTGGTTTAATAGTGGACGCCATTAAGTCATCTCAATTATAAGCTTGACTTTGCACTAAACATTTTGTATAGTCCTATGAATTTAAGACCATCTCTTTTGTAATTTTATGAACACTTGTCATTTCCATATATTGATCGTTCTGTAAGTTCGGCGCGCCATTCTTGCACTTAGTATATGTCACGTGGAAAGCGCGCCTAATTACATAATATAATACTACAGTGAAAGAAATATGTTGTGCCACACCCCCTTTTTTTATTTCATTTTTCAAAGCTTTGCAAATGTTTCAATTGTTTAGAATTCTGAATTTTGCACCACCATTTACTTATACACGAATAAGTAACGAATCCATGGACGATACTCGTAGAATTATAATGTTAATTTGATAGATTAGCTACGTTTGATAGACAAACAGGTGATTGTTGACAAAATTTTTTTCTACAGCCAACTCTCAACTCAAAAATGTATTTATCATAGATAAATTATACGATTATTTTAATACAAAATACCATTTTAATATTTCTATAAAGATTTGAATAAATATATAGAAAATTATTTGATGTTTATATGTTTGAGAAATGTTAAAAGATTGAATAAAATTTGCTATACAAAATATAATACAAATAAATAGATATATAACACTATAAAATATGACAATTTATGTGAATGAAGTACATACATAATATTTCTACAATACAATTTTTCAGATATACTAAGTCATCTATATCGGAACATTGTTCAAAATGACAGAATATTGGTTAATATCCGCACCTGGAGATAAAACATGTCAACAGACATGGGAAACCATGAACAATTTGACATCAAAACAACATTCTTTGTCTGTCAACTACAAATTTCATATCCCAGATTTAAAGGTGGGAACATTGGATCAATTGGTTGGCTTATCAGATGATCTAGGAAAACTTGATGCTTATGTTGAACAAGTAACACGCAAGGTGGCAACATACCTAGGAGAAGTTTTAGAAGATCAAAGAGACAAGCTACATGAAAATCTTTTGGCTAACAATAGTGAGTACAAATATTAGTGTGTTTATGTTTTTAAAATTTGCTTTATAATTTAAATTTATATATAATCTATTCTTTGATATAAGAGAACAGATTATTGAAAAAGTCAAGGATTCAAAATTATCAACTTTCTATTCAATTTTGCTTTAAATAGAATGCTTCAATATTAAAGATTTGTCAAAATATTGGTATTATATTATTATATCATGGTATTTTATCTTTTTGAATCCTTACAAACAGGTATCGATCGATTTTTTGTGTATGATGTTTTAACAATAAAATAATATTGGTTGGCAAAGACATCAATGAATACTATACACAACACAAAACATGCACACAACTTAGAATTTTTCTTTAACAATGATCTTAAACATGTATCAGTTGATTTTCTAAAAATTTTAATTTATTCATTGATAATAATAATAATAGCACGATTAGAGTCTTTGATCCTTCTCCTCAGTACCCTACATTAATAGATTGATAGATGGAAACAAAATTTTGTCTGTGTACGCTAATAATCAAATAACAACAATATTATTTTTTTACAAATTGTCTTAATAGACATGTTTTTTTATTGAGGATAATATGCAGGCAAAATACTTGTGGCTATAGCACACAGTAATTAACATTCTTAAATATGATATGTACCATACATCTTCTTTATTAAACTTTTCAACATTTAGTTGAAAGAATCTGTATTATAAAAGCTTTTCCTGTAATATATTAAAATGTCTGTTCGAATGTAAAATATTCTAAATTCTATATAATAAATAAACAATCAAGTAATTTGAACAATTATCCTTGAAAGAAAAACATTAAAAATTATATGCATATTTATTTTTATGAGTAACATAGTCTATGTCAATCTGTTATAGTCAATATGATTATTACTTAAGTGCATAAAATCAGTGTTTCTTTTCTTTACCTTTTTCAATTTTTTACTTTATTAAAAAATTAAGAATTTTAGTTAATGTGCAAGATATGATGGTACACATCATATTTTGGCATATGATTTACATATCTGTAGAATGCTTATTACTATAATTGGATTAGAATTCATTTATTTTATTATTTATAACAAATATTTTCTCATATTTATGGTGTTGCTTGGCTTGCTTTGTTTAATTTGGACCACATTAACCCTATTTCCCTACCTTATTATTTTATTAACAAATGCTCATACATGTGCACCATCAAAGATGTATAAAGCTACAAAAAATTTTAATACACAAACATGCAGTATCATCATATATTAAAATATATGTAGAAGAAATATTTCAAATATACAATGATTTAGAGATATAGACCACATTTTTTATTAAAAATTTACAAAGGACGCAAGGAGTTGCTTGGGTTACTGTGGTCACCAAGCTCGAATTAGTTATTACAAGGATTCTTTTCCTTTTTTCTTCAGTTATTTTATACCCTTGGCATTTGCAATTTAAGTTGATATTATTGCATATAATTTGCTCATTTTGTCTTCAGTTCCTTTATTCATTTTGATTATGTCTTGTTTACCTTTTGTTTTCGTTCTTTCTTTCTTTCATTCTTTTGTTGCTTTTGCCATTTCGGAGTATTTAACGGAAATCTTCCTTTAAGATCTAGATGGTACTTTATTTGCAAAATGTAGTAACGAAAAAAATAGGAATTAACAAATTTTTAGCAAGTATAGTAATTTTATTAATAACTGAATATTGTAATCATGAGGTGCATAGTTTTTATAAATACAATTGTTTAAATATAGATCTAACTTACTATTTTTTAGTAAAAACTGCATATCTCACTAGTTTCTTTTGTTACAAACGTAAACGCGATGCTCTTAATATGTATACTCACTAGTGGAATAATAAAAATTAACATTCATTTATGATGTGTAAAACTATCCATTTATTAAAGTCGTATTTCCGTGATTAAATTTTTAATGAAATAGAGAGGTTGTCTATGCGCTAAATACTCCGTGACTTCTCTTTTATTTTTTTTGAGTTATTTTGATTGAGTTTCGACAGCATTGTCGTTAGGCATTTGCGTAGGACGCAATAATAGTTGAACGAGACGTAAGAAAAATCGCGCGGAGATTGGGACTGGGCTGTAATGGATAGGTCAAACGTCAGTGGATGGGGAGAGCTCGAGCCCCGAAGGGGGTCCGGACACCCCGCCAAACACCCCCGTCACCCCATCACACAAGTCTTCAAAGGAGCATCACAAGCAGTGGAAGGAATCGGAGAAATGTGAACCAGAACCAGCCGCCTGTTTAGGTCAGCATCATCACCAGCGTCATCATCATCACGAGTATCATCATAGTCATAAACATCACAATCATCCTTCTGAAACCGAAAAGAAATCATCATATAGTCCTCAAGGAATCTGTGATGTCAGATCATCAAATGATCCTTTATCAGCATATTCATGCTACCATGCGCATTGGTGCGCTGCTTCTACCTCTTCCACACCTATTCCTAGTCCTACTCCCACGAGTCCGAGTCTTTCCCTTTCATCAAACTGTAGCAGTGAAGGAGAGACTAGATGGCAGTCGGCGACACGTCATCGGACTACTGAGAAAGCAGATCGATCTACCTCCAATCGCAAATCGCTCGGCAATGACGACGACGAAGACGATGCGGACCAAAACAACGACCAAGACCAAGACCAAGACCATAGCGGCAATTTGCCCAATCCAGGTACCCGTCCTATCACCGCCAGGTCAACCCGTCGAACCTTTTCTCCCAACATAGCTGCGAGACTTGTTCAAACCTACTTTCCTGTGCACCTCGTGATTCGCCCGTTTAGCGACCGATTCTTGTCTTGTCTTATCTCCTTTGGAGGTAGATATAGGAGAGAAAGAAAGTGAGAGAGAGAGAGAGAAAGAAAGAGAGAGAGGTTGTCATTTCATAGTATTGAAAGTTTTGAAACAATGATCTTCGCATGCAGCTTTTGCTTAGAGGAAAAAGAACAAGAATAATTGAAACTCACGTTGTTTCAGTTTTTCCCAGTCACTATATATTGAAAGCGTCTTTATGATCCTAGTGCGCATTTCCTTCAGTGTCAATTCTGCACAACTCTGCACTACATATATGCAATGTTTGTAATGCTAAAATATTTTATGCCAAATCTTGCCTCCAATGTAATAAATTATTTCAAATCTTCTTAAATGTTAATGTGCTATGTCAAATGAGAAAGCATTGCTTATTACATATTTTATTTTTTATTTTTTGTCACTGTAATAAATTTTCTACACTGTTATAATTGAATTTGCATTATTCAAAAGACACGATTTTCTTTGTATTAGTGACTAAATATATGTTACATATTTGTATATACTTTGACAATTTAAGAAAAAAAAGAAAGAAAGAAAAAATATTAAAGCACATTATAAAAGTCATGACAATCTCTCTCAAATGCTTACAGCATACACCAAGTGAGACAGTACCAAAAGGAAAAAGATACTTGGCTTAGTTTACTTAGCTTGTGATTCAAAATACAGAAGCCTAGTATATCAAATATTTTGTGTTGTATCACAATAATTTCCTCGGTGATATTTCTACAATATTTCTTGTGCACGCAGGAATTAAAAAATTGGAAGATAACAAAGACAGCTGCCCATGTTCTAGCACATTTTAATTGCAGCAAATGTGCGTACATTCTTAAAGTTTATTTTTCGGGAAATGCTCTAGTTTGTTTTAAGTTCTTAGCTAGTTCTTTTTCACTCCTGCGTCCTAATGATGAACAAGTACAAAACACATTAAGGGACTATCTAATTTTGTGTTAAAATTCATTTTTAATGATATGAGAGTGTTCTATTTGATTAATATTTTTTAGAAATCATTCAATCAATTGTTCCAGGTGCTGTGGACGAATGAATGAACACATAGTATATTACCTCAATCATTATCAACTTTATTTTTCTTACATTTTAACTGCTTCTTTTTTATAACTTCTTTACTTCATGTTCTTTTACACCATACTTTGTTTCAATTTTCCTATGTATAACATTTTTTATGTATTATTTTTAAAAGATACATGTTTAAATAAATACTAAATTTACTAGAGATTACTCATATACAAAAAAAAAGGAAAGTTACAATATGTTAGTATAATAAGTTGGTCTGATGTAATTATTTTGTCATTACATTAAGTTACTTAAATAATTTATATATACCATTATTAAAGTTAAAATTTATGATTGTGAATCAGAAAATCTTGTGGATTTAAAATTCATATCCATAAATACAGACTAAAGTATGGTTTAAGAACAATTATAAGAAGTATGCTATATTTAAAACACAGTTACACAATCTTAGTAATAACTTTATTTCTTTCAATACATTTTTTAGCATTTTCCTATACCTAGCTTTTATATGCTTTCAAACCATTACTTTCTATAATTTTCATAGAAAGACTATTGCACAAACTATAATACATGTATTCATATGTATTATGGACGTTAGCACAGACTACAGATGAGACACAATTAATAAAAATTTTAAAACACTTATCGATCGGTACATGGACTTACAACATACTGTTTCGCATGATAAGATAAATTTTAATGACAGTATGGTGCTCAGTACCCTTCAACACTACAAGTTATCCATATCACAGAGAACATCCTACTGATCAACTTTTATAAAATACTTCATAAACAGTTGGCATGAAATGCTTAAATATTTTAGTTTAGCTGTATACTATATCTATGTTACTATTGTTCATGCTACACCATTTAGGTCTCTAGTATACACAAATCAAACATGATATCTTGAAAATAATAATTAAAAGATACAAACTATTTATATAGCATTGATCATCATATTTCAGTAGTTTTCACTGCATTCATACTCTAATGAAACAAGTGTACATGCGTATGCGTGCATGCGTGCGTGTGTGCTTATTCATAAAAAATTATCCATTGACAATTTCATGAAAGGACATGATAACAGTTCAAAATCCATCAGTAGTTACAGAGTTATCATAAATTTTGTTTGAATGAATATTTTGTCAAAAAGCTTTTTATTGATAATAAAAAAGAAATTGCAGTGGAACAAATCTTACAACATTGAATTAAAGGGACTAGCTGGAACTACTTAATTCTGAAACTTCACGATTCATTCAAACGTGATTTACGAGTAATTCTTTTTCATTACAGATGTATAAATTAATTGATTTGAGCTAATGTCTACTTAAAAATGTTATGTATTAAAAAGAAAGATCAACTTTACTTAAATAAACTGAATTTTACAATAAGAAAGAATTGATAACATAAAATGCTTCTATACATTAATGTTTGCATGCTGTACTTTTTTGTTAATGTCTCGCTTATTCTTGTAACGCTAATAATAAGTAAGGAGCGTACTAGAATCAAAAAATGAGTTTAGTAGAAACAGTCTTTCTCTGTTATCTTATTATTATCAATACTCTCCTTATCACAGAGTCAATCTACAAAATTATTTTAATTGTGGTTCAGCTAAAATTAATTTAATTAGATATGTACTCATATGCATAATTTTATTGTACACATGCAGATTTATAATTTTCTTTTCTTTTTTTTAACTAGCATAAAAGAAACATAATATAAGTAGAAGTAATATTATTTTCTTTAAAAAGAAGTTTAGAATTTTCTATCACTTTTCTTATGAACATAAAAATATAATAAAAATGTGTAAAAAAATATGTAAAAATGAAAAATGTAAATATTACAGTTGATAAAATTAGATGTTACAGATATATTTCTGCATTTGTACAATATATCTACAATTCAACAGAGCTTTATCATTTCCAGCTTATAAACTTTATCAAATCATTAAAAATATATTCAGTATTCCATTTATAAACACACTTAAGCATTAATTATACTACATGTAATTTAAACATTGCATGTTACTTATGATTCCACATTTTCAAAATTGTACCAAGCTCTGTTTGAATATTTATATAGAAAATGAAGATGGTTATCTCACAGAACAATTACACTAACATTTTAAATTTACTAGGTGATCTACCATCATATATAACTCGATTCCAGTGGGATATGGCAAAGTATCCTATCAAGCAATCATTGAGAAATATTGCTGACATTATCAGTAAACAAGTGGGTCAAATTGATGCTGATCTTAAAACTAAATCTACAACATATAATAATTTGAAAGGAAGTTTACAAAATCTTGAAAAGAAGCAAACGTAAGTTACAACTTTTTATTGCCCAACATTTCATATATGTAAATTATTATTGATTTTATTTAAGATTTTTATATCTTGAAAGTTATTTAAGGAAGATAATTGTTATTATGTAGAGGAAGCTTATTAACCAGAAATTTGGCAGATTTAGTGAAGAAGGAACACTTTATCTTGGATAGCGAATATTTAACTACTTTGCTTGTAATCGTCCCAAGGTAAACTTACTTAACAAATTTTGTAATTGCTGCTATTTCTTTAGATGATACAAAATTTTTTCTATGAAATGTTTAGATCAAATTTCCAGGAGTGGCATAGTGGATATGAAAAGTTAACAAAAATGATAGTACCACGTACCACACAACTCATCGCTCAAGATGTTGAGTATGGATTATTTACTGTTACTTTGTTCAAAAAAGTTATCGATGAATTTAAATTACACGCACGTGAAAAGAAGTTCATTGTTCGTGATTTTACATATAATGAAGAGGAATTAGCAGCAGGTACCTAATATCTTGTTACAAACTTCTATTTCTATTTATAACAAATACTTTCTTTTTATTTACATACAAATTAGTTTATACAATCTTTAGTTTTGTAGTAGAGACATTAATATTATTTGCAATTATGAAATTTATTAAAATATGTTATAGGAAAAAATGAGATAACAAAATTGGTAACAGATAAAAAGAAACAATTTGGGCCTCTTGTACGTTGGTTAAAAGTTAACTTTAGTGAGTGTTTTTGTGCATGGATTCATGTTAAAGCTTTGCGCGTATTTGTAGAATCTGTCCTAAGGTAAATAATCATTTGATATTGTAAAGCTTACATATAATCACATATCAATTAAATTATGACTTATTAGGTATGGATTACCTGTAAATTTTCAAGCGATATTATTGCATCCTCATAAAAAATGTGCAAGGCGTTTACGTGATGTTCTGAACCAGCATTACGCTCATTTAGATTCTTCTGCTACAACATCATCTGGTGCACAAGGAAATCAAGATGTAAGTTGTAACGTTTTAATAATAGATTATTTTAAAGGAATTTACTTTGATTTCTTTATAAAAATTCTGGCATGTATTACTTAATATCTTTTTCCTATTTGTATGTTCAAACAGAGCGTGGATATACCAGGGTTAGGTTTTGGCCAAAATGACTATTTCCCTTATGTATATTATAAAATCAACGTAGATATGGTTGACAATAAGGTCTAATTATTGGAGTGATGAGTCTATTTTCTTATATTTTAAATATCCTTTCATTTACATAAAACATACTTCCATATCTCCAGGTACTTAAAGCAGATGTGTACAAAGTAGTTTATATGAACTATGATCATTTCTGTTTACATGAACTACGACATATTGCATTGTTTAAAACTTTGCTAAGATCTTGATTTTCAATGTAAATGTAATTATTATTGATTCACTTCCAGGAGTATATCAAATATTTACTCAAAACTGATATTTTTATAGTACACCAAAATGCCTGGAGAGATGTATGTACTTTGATATTAGCTTAATATAAACTATGCATAATAGAATGCACAATCATTTGTATAAATTTTAGCAGACGAATTTGAATACATCTTTCAAATTTTCTTTTTTTTTTAAACAGGCTATATTTGATTGAACAAAAGACATTAGTACAAATGAGACTCATAATATGATTATATATTTTAAATTTGCAGTTTTAAAAAAAATTGAATATATTAAAGATTAACAACCATAATAATCACATTCTACGTAAAATGCCTGTATAAATGTACCAAAATTCTCACAATTAAATATAGCACAACCTATTTTATATAGTACTACATGAAGAGCAAAAAATATATTGTGCCAGAATAGAAATTCTGCAATGTAGAATTGTATTATGTTATGTATTGCTTATAAAATTAAGACCATTGTGAATATTGTTATAAAGAAGAAAGTGCATCTTGTTACAAGAACATATGTCATAATATCTGTTTTGATTCAAATGCTTTTACCATGTTCATTCAATAGGTCTTCATAATGCATATTGTATTATGCGACAACTAGTAAAATAAGTGTTATTGAAGTGTTAAGATACTGTAAATTTATTTCACTAATATTAAAAACTAATGTTTTAACAATGCAGAGTGTATCAGATACATGCTAATATATCAATGTTACTTATTAAAAACTATAAAACTGCAAAACATTAGTGGAACTCTTGAAGTATTATTATTAACATTATCTTTCAAGTTCAAATGATATATAAAGCTTTTCATTTTATAATAAATACAATTGAAGTATTAAATATTGATTTGAAGGCTGCACAAAAATGAAAAGTAATATACGGAATCGCTATGGTGCATGTTGTTTAAACAGGTTGTATTATAAATACTTTATGTATAGAAACTATGCTTTGCAATATTACTTTAAATATTGCTTAAATTTTATTTTTTTCGAAATGGTATTTTTAATACAACGATGTAAATCGAATTGTATGTCTGAATATATTCAATTTTATTCTATACATACATTTGAGAAATAGAATGGTCTACAGATATAATATTTTTCCTGATTTAAGCAAACATATTTTAACCTATGGGAAGATAATTTAGTTTATAATTTCCGCTCGAATAATAATCATTAATTCATTAGTGTTTCGAAGCGCATTTGTATTTCAAACTGTAAATTATTATACAGTTGACGATAAAGTGTTAAAAAGTAAACGAAATTTTATCGTCATCGAATAAATTTTATAAAAGAAAAGTTTTCCTATGTGTTAAATAATGAAAATGTTCTATGTATTAAAAACATTATATGTATCATACTGATAATTCTGAAAATGTATTGTTTTATATACTCCAAAATCAATTACAATATTATATTAATAATATATAATTTTTAAATTCCAGTTGTAAAAACATTTCAGTCACAGTGATGACAATATTAGCTGAATCATAACTGTATGTTAAATCTATGAATAAATGAATTCTTAAATGGAGTACGTGATCAAGAAATTACTCTGTTACAATTTATGTACACATTAAATATAAAGTATCATTTAATCATCTCGCTCTCCCTCTCTCTTTCTTGTTGACTATTTAGATTAACTAATATTGGATAACAAATATCGCATTTTATTTTAATTATATTATTTATTACAACGAACAATATGTATTCTTAAAACCTTTATAAGTGTATAAATTTCAGTTTTTGTTATCAAACTTAACATAAATCCAAAGTACGAAGTAGTACATTATTACGGTTACATTACAAATACACAAACTTATAAAGTATGAGAAGAAACATTACTACTCTGACATAATTCCTGGAAAAAGAAGAAAAATTTAGTCTTATTTTTCTGTAATATAAAATTATTTATATTTTCTTTGCTACTTAAGTACTTTATGATAATTACATGTAAAGCATCAATTTCCTTGTCCCAATTTTTTTCACCAATACGTTTAACTGCCTTTATAAGTAAATGTCTTATTTTACTAACATTTTGTTTAAATACTTTTATTACATCAGCTGCATGAACATTATTTTCACAATCTCTCCAGCAATCATAATCAGTTGCCATTGCTACAACTGCATATAGAAGTCCAGCTTCTTTTGCCAAATATACCTTATTTAAAAATATATTTTATGTAAATTTACAAATTAGTACAAAGAAATTTGAAAAGAAATGTAGTACCTCTGGACATGTAGTCATATTAACTAAGTCTCCTCCCCATAAACGCATTGCATTACTTTCAGCTTTTGAGGAAAATCTTGGTCCTTCTATACTTACAATTGTTCCTTCTTTTCTTATGTCATACCCTAATTCTTTACCAACTTCAAACAATATTTGAGATGTAGTTGGATCAAAAGCTGGTTCCATTGGCATATGGCACACTCCTAAAATTTGATACTGTAATATTTATTTGGGTAGGATTGATAGTACGTTATTAATATAATATTGAAATCTAGTTTACCAAAATATTTAGGTGAAGTACCATCATAAAAGGTAATACTTCTCTTTGTTGTCCTATCTATGAAACTATCTGGAACAACTAATTGTCCTCTATAAATAGTTTCCTGTAAAGAGCCACATGCTGTTGAAGCAAGTATATGAGTACATCCAGCTAAGCGGAGAGCTTCAATGTTTGCACGATAATTTACTGCAGTGGGATTTGTTATATGACCTGGTCCATGTCTATATGCATTTAATTATTATTATTTATAATTTATTATTATAATTTAAAATTTTTTGCTTTAAACTTTTATTCCAAAAAAAAAAGAAAGTATTTAAAACATAAAGGAATGTATGATATATCATTAACTTATTTTCAATAATCTATTCATTCTATTTTCAAAATTCATTTTTAAAAGCACAAATGTTACCTTGATAATAATACCACGTCTACACCATTAATATTTCCATGGTAAAGATCGCTAGATGGAAATCCAAACTCATTTTTAGCCTTTTCTCGCGTAATTATAATTTGACAATTTAATATTTGATTTTGAGGGTCATCTAAACCTGAACCACCGATTATTCCGACCTAAAAGTTTGTAGAGATACAATAGCATTCAACTTAAAAAATAAAAGCCACCTATTTGTCACGTGACAGTTTCAAAACATGAAATTGTTTATACAATTAAACAATATATTTTATTAACTATACAAATATTTACAAATATAATAATGCAAATATATAAACGATTTAAAAAAGATATAGATAATTTATTTGCCGAGCATAGTATCACTATAAATTAATTAAATATAATTTCTCAAATTTTTTAATACGAATAATCTTACCTTCACTTTACACTTGGCCATTTTTAACTTTATTCGATGTTATCTAAAAGTTTTCGATATACACCGAATTTAAGTTACTGCTTTAAAAACTACAAACGAAGTATGGAGAAAGCTCAACATTAAATGTATTTTTATATCACTGATAAGAGTCTTGACCCTTACTATTTTCAACGTTATCGTATAACGTTAGAGGTATAAGAGTACGCGTGTATTTGGGATTGGAATGGATTGAAAGACGTTCGGGAGGGATTGGACGGAATCTGCTTCCAGAAGTTTCGAAATTCCGAAACTGAATTCAGTTATCAGCATAAACCATTAAGATATATTCCATGAATACGAGGTTATGTGAAACCGCGTAAAGCAATTTGATCGCTGTCATAATGAGGTTTTTGTATGTAACACCAGTATCGGTTGATCGGTGTACTTCACTTTTCTGTACTCCTCTTTACCCTCGCAACAGGCCATGATTTCATGACCATTATGTAGTGACACTGACGAGGTACATAGGCACCCTGATCGCCCATGTAATTTCGTGTCACATGCGACGTTATCGATCCAGTAAAGTAGTAGTTAGGATTGAAACTACGTTTTTGTTATAAAATTACAAGATATAGAATAAGACAGCTAACAAAGAAAATATAGAACTCTATACTTTTGTAAATGATCGGAACGATGATTTCATGCATAACCTATTATATTCTTAACATTTTTCCACGCGTCTCCACCTGTTTCCGTCTAGTCAAATTGAAAATCGCTTTACAATAATTTAGATATGTGAATGGAACTTTATCCGAATCTTTTCCTGTATCTCGTAGGTGATATAATCATTAACGAGTTGTCTATGATAATTTCTATGTTCGCTATAGGAAATTACAGAGGACGTAAGAAACACTCTGATTTTTTGGCAGGTCGGTATTTCATAACCTAAGACACAAAATTCCATTTAATGTCATGTTTATCCTGTTCTTAGCAGAGAGGAAATCTTTTCTGTTCTTAATCCATGCTGTATACTCGTCTTTTGTCAATGATAGTGACAAAATGATGAATGCTGTGAGGGCGAAGAAGAGTATAGAAAAATGAAGTATACCAATTAACCGGTAGTGGCGCTATATACTAAAGTCAATATGGCCGCGATCAAATTGCTTCACGCGGCTTCACGAAATTTCGTATCCATAGAATATATGCCAGTGGCTCATGCTGATATCCGAATCCAGTTTCGGGATTCCGAACGATACGAGTATGTCGAGAGTCCATCTGAACTTCTTCCGGTTCGTTCCGAATAAGCCTTATAAAGAATGAAATATAGTGTGCGTCGGAGTAGGAGTGGATGCATGCTCAAATTAACATTCAAATTTTCAAGTTCAAACATTAAAAATTTAGACATATTATATTACATTTTACAATTTAGACATAATATAATTACTTAATAAAAAGAAATTTTATTGAATCAATAAAAAAAGATTTTCTTTGATAATTCATATTGAAGCAGTATCAATAGTTTCATACACGGGCAGCTTAATAAAAATAAAAAATAGAAAAAATATTAAATTTCAAAGTTCTCCCGCATTTTCTAAACGTTTAATTACTTTCCTATATTCTTCTTCTAAACTGTTGTATTCTTGGTCAAGAGTTTGCATACGTTGCTCCAATGTAGGTAGAATGATGTCCATATGTTTATTAATGTTCTTCAACGCACATTCAAATTTTACCAAATCATTTTGTTCACGTCTGTATGGAATATTCAATCTCCTTTTTATATCTAATCTATATCTACGATATTCTTGCTCGTTTGCTAAATCTGTTGCCCGTAATCTTAAAATTTCATATACTCTGCGAGCTTGTTTCTAAAAATGAAAATTAATATTTTAATCTAAAAATATCTCTTATAGTGAAAAAAATATAAAACATACGTTATTAATCTTGAATTTTTCTTTAGCCTCTTCACCCATCGCTTTACTATAACCTTGAAGTAGATATTCTCGTGAAAAACTAGATAATTTACTGCAATTCATTGCATCCACATAATCTCTTAACCGTTGAAACGTCGCGGAAGGGTTCTCAACTACAACAATGATGACAATGCCTTACCAAAATGAACTAGATTTACTGAAATAAAAGTATTTAATCAGGCCCCACTTTTGTTTTATTCTTTTCAAATACAAATTTGGATTTTTAATGATTATGTGTTTCTATGTTTTCATTTACCTGTTATGTCTTTGACTTGACTTCTTCCAGTATACTCGCAGTAAATAGCGTGTAACAAACGTGTACCAAGACCTATATTTTGAAATGGTGGTAATATTAAAACTTGAGCTATACGAGGTCTAATATGATGTGGGTATGCATAGTATTGATATACAGTAGCAAAACCAGTAGTTGCATAGCGAGCAGTACCATCTGCTGTTATATATTTCTCAAACCTGTTCCACAAAAAGTGATCTATTTAACAAAATAATTTGTCATGTAATCAATAAGCAGCATAAATTAAAATCATGATTAAACTTACATATTAAAATAATGCCACCGCTCATCGTCAATGTCTATAAAATTGGCAGCATCTATGTACCATAATACAAATGTACGGAGACGTTGATGATATTCTTTAAAACCGTTATAAGTCATGTCTGCTTTGTAAACTTCAAATTTTCTTGTACAATTTTCATCTATATTATTTATAAATTTTGATTAATTATTTAGATTAATTATGATATAAAAAAAGAATATATAATATTACAAGACATTACCACTGATAGAAAATGAATGTAGCAGTTCACCATGAGGTATAAATATTTCATCTTTCTTTAAAGATTCAATAAATGCATCTATGTTGGTATGTATTTGTGGAGCTAATTTCTCAGCAATGTTAGGCAATACTTCGTCAGCTTCGACTCCCTCGTAAAGTACTTTATTTATTTTTTCTGAATAACTCATACTTAAATATGTTTCTAAACAACCTGCTGAGTAATATAACTTTACTCTGAGATCCCGGTAACCAAATATAGATTCACTGATAAACAAAATTAATAATTAAAAAACGAACATAATAAATATATTTAATATAATCTATAATATTTATATAGATTTCTAATAATACATATTTCAATAACAAACCTATCTCCAAATACTTGATGGGACATTTCTGGTTTAAATGTATTTTGATCATTTTCTATATCTTCGACAGAACGTACTAATTTAAATTCCAAAGCTTCATTACTGCTGACCACCAAATTCTTTAAACGTACAGTAGCTGGATCTTCCATATTATATTAATATTAAAATAGATAACACGAATTAATCTGTAAAAAATAAAAAATTAGAATTGTATTACTGATAAATCTTTTACAAATAAAATTACAAGTAATGAGTAAAATTATTTTATTATTATAGATAAAATTATTTCACACAAATATTTTCGTGGTTATCCATGTTTAACTGAATTTGTTTATATATATACATATAAACAAATATATATACATACACATACACAAATATATGTATATACAAATTTGACCTTAACAAGTTACCGCTAAATAACATTTATAGGTTATACAATATATATTTCAGAATTTAATAAATTAGCAGGTAAAATTTTTTTATCAGTGTAAAATAGAATAAATATAAAAATGTTATTTTCAGGTATAAAGTTAAATTAATGCTTATTAAATAATTTCTTAAGTTTGTATTTATTTGTAAATGTTTTCCTGATTCTTTGATTTAAAAAATCATCAAATTATCAACATTACATGTAACATTATCGCAACAATATACCTTCTTTCAATAATTGTGTGTAATTTATAGATATAGATCACTACTTTTTATTATTTTTCCGTAAACATAACTATAAAACAACTTCGCGCCAAAAATAAAGCGGTTATTTAGGATAGTTACAACCTCTTCGAAGATTAAGAATTGACTGGATTTTATGTTCCAAATTCTTGTAAGTCATTGGTTATTCTGACTGGGTACCTTATAGATTAGTATTCTTAAATACGAAAACAAAATTTGACATCACATTAATATCAATCGATCTTTATTATGAATATTTTCAAAAAATATGTGAATTTATTTTTTATGAAAAAGATTAATATTTTATATTGTCATGAATAAAAATCTATAAAATTAAATTCTACTTTATAAATTTAAATTAAATTCGGTTTCTTATACATCTTATCACATATATAAAATAACAAATGAAATACATTGATTTCATATTTATGTTAAAACTTTTGTCTTGAACCTTAAAATGTTAATTTTTGAAATGCTTATTAAGTACTTTAATTTAATACATTACTGGAATCTTCAATCATAATTTTTTTTAATTGAAACAAAATTATTCTAATAATCAAAAATGTCTACAGGTGAGATGAAAAAGATAGAAGAACCTTTAATATTTCATACGTATCCTTTGTGTAAAGTAAGGGTTTAAATTATATTTTACAAGATTTAATATTATAATGAATATTAGGGTTTATTTGAAATCTTTTTAGTACAGTGATATGAAGGAAGAAATGAAGCAAGAGGCAATGGAAATATGCGTTACAGCTACGGAGAAATATACCGATAATCATGAACTAGCAGCTCGAAATATTAAAGATAATTTAGATAAAAGATTCGGTGGCCCATTTCATGTGGTTATTGGAGAATCATATGCTTGTGCAGTTACGTATCAAGCAAAGTCGTTATTATATATGTACAACGCTGGTAATATTGCCATCCTTGTATGGAGAACAGTTTCAACTTTTTAACGACAGTATTACAATTTTGATATACTATACTGTACACCATGTAAGTAATATAATTATTTCTGTTATATTTATTTATATTTTCCTGTCTAAATAATTATATGTAATATGGTTAGAGACATATGAACGGACAATAAATATAAAGCTGAATCCACAATGGGATCAAATGTCGCTACTGCTCGATTTTACTAATTACTATAGTGGATCGTCTTTTTCATCACGTTTTTGATGTTCGAAGATTATTTTATTTTGTTGTTTTTGAATAAGCGCTGTATTGTTTTGACAATTTTAATAAAATGGTAAGAGTAAAAACTAATGACATATTGTGAACTAATTTTATTGTTGATATATTAAAATTTATAATAATATATCCTTAATATTTCTTTATTTTTTTGCTGAATTAATATTGTTTTGCGATTTATATCTGTATATACAATGTCAAGAATGTGTGTATATATATGTGCACGTATTTCATCACAATTTCATCAGAAATGAAATAAATAGTTATGACTTTACAAATATTGTTATTTATGAAGAGAAGAAAAAAAAGAAGAAAATATTTTAATCACCTTTATTTTCAATATCTAACATTCTTTTCAATGTATTTGAGGTTATGAGGATACGTGTAATTACTTAAAGTATATGTAAATTAACATGGCATTTTTTAATGACTAATTATTTTTCGTTTGATAAAAAACGGAATTTATAGAACATATTCTTACTAGTAATTGATATTTGTAGACTTCTACACTTATTGCAGCAGGCATTGGCCTTGCTGTAGTGGGTTTTACTGGGCGTTATATACTTAAAAAAATGCCGCAATTATCTCAAAAGATGGCAGAAGCTTATAAAAATGTACCAAAATTAAATTCACAGGTAAACTTCTAATTTTTAAGTTTATATAAATGTTTCAATAGATTTAATGGAAGGTGTCATTGTAGACATTAGCAAATAGTAAATATTACAAAGGAGGTTTTGAGTCTAGAATGACTCGACGAGAAGCTAGTTTAATATTGGATGTATCACCAACTGCAAGTAAATTGAAAGTAAAACAACAATTTAAGAAAATTATGGCTGTAAATCATCCAGATAGAGGTGGATCTCCATATATTGCTGCAAAAATTAATGAAGCAAAAGATTTACTAGAAAAATGATTTATATATAGATAAATGTATAAGTATAGATAGTTTATATGAAATTTGATTCTAATTTAATTCTAATTTCATGATTCTAATTTGAATAAGTAAATATATATATATAGATATTTCATAAGATATTGAATCTGTA
This sequence comes from Bombus affinis, assembly GCF_024516045.1. Taxonomy (NCBI): domain Eukaryota; kingdom Metazoa; phylum Arthropoda; class Insecta; order Hymenoptera; family Apidae; genus Bombus; species Bombus affinis. The sequence goes on from NC_066354.1 coordinate 3,717,674, forward strand.
TTTTATTTAACTTATAATAAAGTTATTTATACATAATAATGGTTCATTTCTAATTTTGATGCTGATTGAACTAAAAATTATATTGATAAAAATATTTAACACGTGATCTTCATACAATTAATATATTACAATTTTATAAAATTAGTATTCCGTTTTCTTTGTATTTATAAATAAAAAATGTATAAAGAATCTTATAAATTAATCTAAATCAATGTAATAATAGATTACTGGTATGCTATCCTTTACTTTTATATTTACAGGAATACTGTAGATGCAGCATTATTAATAATCTTATACCGTACATTCGTTTTTTCGGAATTACAATAAAATAATATATTGACTAGAATCTTTTAGTAGGTATAGTCTCGTTACTAGTACTATCGTCCTAATTTATTCTCCTTTTGTTGTTCCAAACGTTGTCGTGATATTTTTGTTCTTAGTTTAATAATTGTGTTACCAGGCAGTGATCCAGGTACTTTAAATATACTCTAGTAAAAGAAAATAAAATATTTCATAGCAATTATTTGATTAGGTTTGTTAAAATACGTTTATTTTCTTAATAAAAAATTAAAAAATGCTTTATTTACCTGCATAAAGTCATGACATTTTAAAACAATACTGTCTTTTGTTATTTCTTTAAAGCATTCTGCTAATGTTGTAAAATCTTGACAAGCAAGCAAGTTGCATTTGTTCCTTTTTATGAGAGTTAATGCAACCCGAAATATAATTTTACTGCCTTCATAAAAAAGGCAATCCCATATACGCAGCGTAGTCTGCCAAGTTGTAAATATTTTATTCAATACTTCTATAGTATATGGCAATCCAAACAGGTATTAATTCAAAATGTTAAACTAATGCATGAATCAACTGTGTACACACCACATACAATAATGTTAAAAGACAGCAAAACATAAATTATGTAAATTTTATCTTTAAAAAGCATATATAATCAACTTTACCTCAATTGGTAATACTTCTGCAAATAAACACACAAACCACTTCGTTGTAATGACTGGCCAAGGTAAGCCTATATTCGTTACATGTTGGTAAATATCTGGCATTTTTATTCTAAAATAATAATGATGATGCCATTACATGTGTAATTTGTATATTTATATTAAAAGTTAAAAAAATTTACTTGACTAATTCTGCAAGCACATCGATATCTGTAAGGAGGCCATCCATTGTTGGAGTATAATAATCAGGTAAAATTTTTTCTATTAGGACTTTTAACAACCAAAAGGCTGTTTCTTCGCTTTTTGTAACAAGCAATAGTAATCCTGCTATATAATTCAAGCCCTAGAAAAAAATATGAAGAAATCTTTTATATAAATTGTATTAAAAATATGTATGTATAATAAAATTATAATAATAAAAATTAAAATAAATTTAACATACTTGACAATATCCTACTGTTTTATTCTGATGAGCAAATGCTAATAAAATGTTATATAATTGATACTGTTGATTTTCTGTATTATTAAAAAATATATTATCAGGAAAAGTTCTTGGTAAATCAGTTTTAATAACATCTGCAACTTGTTTATTATGTGGAGGTTGTAGTAGCTTCTGATAAAGATCAGGATCTGCATTTTTTAGTTCTTCTCCTCCACTGACAGAAAGCCATACCTTTTAAAATGAAATTTTTTCTTTGTATGTTTATAAAATGAATTAAAATGTAAATTTTATACTTACTAATCCTCTATGTTCTCCTGGTATACCTTTACGAACATATCTCTTTATTGTAATATTACGTTGTAATGATTTTCCTTCTCCAATGATTTCAGACCACTTTTTTGCTCTTTTTGCAAGTACTTTGAGGTATTCTGAGATAAAATCTTCATAAGTTTCATAGTCAAAATCTTGAGGTCTTTCAAAGCCATATTCATCCACATTACTAATAAATATATGTACATATATAATAACAAATTTGTTTTTGAAACATAAGATTAAGAAATTTTATGAGATTGTAATTAAAAGAAATACATCCTATAAATACTACCCATTCTTTTCATGTCACTAAATTAGATTGTATTCAAAAAAACATAACCTCACTTAAATCGAAACAAAAATAAAAAATATGACTATTATCTGTATTATATTAATTATGTCATTCATAGTTTGAGTATATATGTCTATAATAAAAAAGGTATTACAACATAATTAAGAAATAATATAAAATCTATAATACCTTACCTAAAACATGAACTTGCCATACCCCACGCAAGACGATGCTGACATATGATTTCTGCCGAATATAGGGTGGTCAGTAAACACTTTTCAATTTTAAATTTATTGTGCGACAACATAATTAAAATATGTTTGCATTAATGGTGTACTGTATTAACGAATATTTTCTTGCTTATCTATTCTTATTATGTAATAAAGAATTATTTTATATTAATATTATAAGTACGACGATTAAAATATTTTTATTTTAATTTTTAACAGGTTCAAAGGTTAATGATTTATAATATGATTGTGTATTTTTTATCTTTTTTTAGAATAATATAGACTTATATATCTCATCTAAATTACAGTTAAACATACATCTAATTCTATAAGGTTCATATTGTAGATAGTGGAAACATAAATAATATTTGATAAACACGTAATTGTCGGTAGACCACATTTAAATATTAATCTATAGATTTTACAATATTACAATACATTTATAACTTAAAATAAAGTAATGATGATAAAATATTTTTGAAAAAATAAGATCGATTTGCTGGATAATTATTCACAATCGAGAAATCTAGTCGATAACAGATTTACTAGTTCAACATTTGCGCAAGCGTAGTTAATTGATAGAAAATTATTTTTGATATTCAAATAAAAGATTAATACACGCATTTTGATATCACGGTATACACATAAATGATATTTTATCTATTTTTAATATATCTGGTAATGAATATATTAACTTATTTATATACATTATAGCAGTTATAGCTGCTATGTTATATAAATATATTATTGCTTTTATTCAAATTTAAATAAATGATAAAGAAAATTTGATGAATGTATCCTAGTTTTTACGGTACTGAGCGCACGTGTTTCTTGCATACGATGTTGGCGACGCATGTGCAAGAAATCCTTTTCAAGGGACAAATTCCTCAGTCTGGCAAGAGTGGTCGATACTCGATATTACGGTACCACATGGTAACGGAGGTAAAATGGCGTTAACTGTTCCTTGTGTCGCTGGTAAGAATTTTCATATTGTTTTTATTGATAATTTTCTTACTTTAACATCAAATTTTTACTGATATTTTTTTCTAAATGATATTAGCATGCATAGAATATACGTCTATCCATGATATGCTTCACAAGTTTCGTATTACACTATATCTGATTGCACAAAAATGCGTCATGTGGCATTGTATTACTGGAACACATTTATGATTAAAAAAATGCGTCATGCGGTACCTCGTTATCAGAATGCATTTATTATTAAATATATTTATATATATAGTTGTTTCCGACAATTTCATTTAATTTCATAAATAATTCGTGGATATTTAAATTTATCTTGGATTAGGAATATATGTTAATAACTTTTTTGTTTTAAGATATACATAATATTTTTCATGTTATACGTTTGCTACTATTAAAATTATTCATGCGTTAAATGTAATAAATAGTTTAATAATGAAAAAGGAACTTAGAATATTTTAATGTGATTTTCTATAGTGAGAGGTTCCATTGGAATCAGCTTAGGACAAGGCCCACCATCGTATGAACCAGTGAAGTCATTTCCTAAAGATGACAGTAAAACATGTAAAGCAATGATTTTTAGCCCAGAGGGAAGTTATTTTGCATGGGTCAATGGAGTAACTACCAAGATTTTACATTGTTCTACGTGGAAAATTATTACAGAAATCAAAAGGCCCAAAATTTCTGCGATTCAGTTCTCCACTCGAAGCACATATTTTATGACGTGGGAACCATTCATTGGTATTATATTAATTCTATATTATTTATTTTTAGTTATTTTTATGTTATATATCTTGTTTATATATTTAACTTTATCTCACTGATTTTATTACTTTGTAGTAAATTAGATAAATATAAAACTTTTTAACATTTATTTTATTTGCATTATATTTCAATATTCTAAATGTGGAAATGATACTTATATTATTAATTTGTATATTGCAGCGACAACATCAAATCCTCAAGGAACACCAAATCTTCACATATGGAGATCAGAGACTGGAGAACTGGTGAAGAGTTTCATACAGAAAAAACAATCAGACTGGTAATGTATTACATACTTATTTTATTTTTAACTAAAATTTATATTAAATTCATCAATTAATGATGCAAACTATTTATTTCTTTTTATCTTTTAACATTGTGTGATCATAAAGATACAGTTTTAAAAAATATTTTATATTTTAATGGCATTCATAACGTTTAAATTTTATAAAAATCTTATATTTATTATTACCAAAAAATTACCCACTTTTTTATGATAAACATAAACAATAGGTAGAACTTATTTTCCTTATATCTACCTAGGGAACCTCAATGGACAAGTGATGAAAAAATCTGTGGGCTATTAGTTGGTGCAGATGTCATTCTATATGAGGATGTCAATTTTAACAAAATTATGTACAGAATAAATGTAGCCAAAGTTGCTAGATTTAGTATATCACCAAGTAATACTCCGTACTATATTCTCTGTTATATGCCGGGTAATTAAATTTTGTTATGTATTTATTTAATTTTAAATTAAACAAATGCATGTATATTATATCAAGGTACTTATATGTGGAGAGTATACTAGTTTCTTAGTTGTTATCATGTAACCATACCAGTTTATTAGTTGTTAAACATCAGTGCTTCATAAAAGCTTCATAAAAACTAAGAGAAGTCATACAAATTTCAATATAACAAACAAAATGATTTAAAAATGATAATTAGCAATTCCGTTTGGCTGATTAAAACATATAATGTTCATTAGTAATATAGTTCAAGCATAAATCATATAAAAAATTGGCATATTTTATGAAATACTTTTTTATTTCAGTTTCTCTCATTATGAAGCAAATATGAGTGGCAAGCATGTAATACACAAATGGAATGAAGATTATAAGATAATTATATCTGTATAGAATACTTTAATATTTTAAAGAAGTACTACAGAATATTAAAACATAATGGTATTTTGCAAAATATACAAGTATGAATATATAATCAGGATCAACATTAATGGGAAATATTCCTGATTATTGCATGCTCATTTTTATATGTAAGTACTTTCATAAAGTTTTAGGGATTCATAAAGTTTATTTAACAGGTAATTATTTTTTGTTTCAATATACTTGCGATTCTTAGGTGTCTATAAATGAAATTTGGAATTGCAGTAAATTTAATATCATATCTTTGTAAGACAAATAAATACTCTCCACATTAAATACCAAATTATTAATTACATCATTACATGTAAAGTACTATGCTACTATTACAATCCAGCTAATAATTTATTTCTTATAACCAGTATTATTGCGTTACAGGAAAATCGGATCAGCCTTCATTTGGTAGGCTATTTCAATATCCGAAGTTCGAATCCACACAAGCTTTAGCAAACAAAAGTTTCTTCCAGGTATTATATTATTATAAAATTCATACATATGTATTTAAGTACACAAGATTCTATAATTTCTATTTTCAGGCGGACAGAGTAAATATTTATTGGAATAATAATGGAACAAGCGTTTTATTAATGACGAGCACAGAGGTTGACAAAACAGGCGCTTCATATTATGGAAAACAAACTTTGCACTATCTTAGTACAAAAGGAGAAACTTCTATGGTTATGCTTAGTATGTTATGATCTATTAATTATTATTGTTTTTATTTTTGAAATAATACTTTTTCTTGTCTCCAAAACGTAATTTTTTATTTTTCTAAATTAGGTAATAAGGGCCCTATACATGCTGTTCAGTGGTCTCCTAAAAATAATGAATTCTGTGTTATATATGATTTTATGCCAGCTAAAGCTACACTATTTAATCTTAAGTGTGAACCAATATTTGAATTTGGTGCTTTGCATCGGAATAGCATTTATTACAATCCTCAAGGGAACAATATCCTTTAATTACTTTAAAATGCTACTAAACTAACTTTAAATGACTTGTTTATTTAGTTCTTTTTTTATTTATTAAGAACTGTATTTTCTTAACCACTTTGCACTTCTAATTCTGACGGGATTTGGCAATCTCCGTGGTGGTATCGAGTTATGGGACGTAGCTAACAGAAAACTAATTGCTAAAACTGAAGCTCCTGATACAACGCTTCTTCAATGGTCGCCAGATGGAGAACATTTCATGACTGCAACTACCGCACCTAGACTTCGAATGGGGAATGGGTAAATCTTTTATATTTTGTACGATTTCGATAATTGTATGTTAATTTATATCCGATAAATATTTCATATTTAGATTTAAGATTTGGCATTATACCGGAACTTTATTATACGAACGACCATGGAATGAACAAGAAGAACTTTGGGAAGTATTATGGCAAACCTTTCCACCAGGAACGTTTCCAGAAAAACCGATTAGTTATAAAGCTGTTGAAGGTATTGCTCCTAGTCAACCACAAGGTAAGAGTTATTTATAATGTTCCTTAGAACAATAGAACTACTACATTAATCGACATTATCTTTTAATATTAGAGTTTCATTTCATTTGCAGCATCAAAACAAGTGTATCGACCACCTTCTGCCAGAGGGGAAACTATTAGTTTTAAATTACGCGATGATGAAATGTTCAAAGATAAGAAAAAAGGTTCAAAGCGTTAAATAAATTTAAAAGCGTAGAATTATAGATACAAAATAGGTATTTTATTTTACATGTATCCAATATTTGTTGTAGCTACAACAAAAGCAAAGAAAAAAGCAAAGAAAGGTACAAAGAAATCGGAATCCTTAGCATCTTCTCAATCAAACAATCCAAGTACAAATGGACAAGTTACTACAAGTACGGAAAGTCAGAATTTAAATACAAATGTTCCTGATTGTGATAATTTGGAGAGGAGTAAGAAAATTAAAAAAATTAAAAGCGTAAGAATCTCTGTTACTAATACTTCAGTAATAAAATAAAATTTATTTAGCTGTTTGTTATTCCTCATTTTTTACAGAAATTAGAGCAGATTTCAAAATTAAAGGAACTGCTAGTAGCTGGGAAGCAATTAGAAATCAATCAATTAGACAAGATCAAGAAAGAAGCTGATTTAATGAAGGAACTTGAAGAGCTTGCTTTATGATGAACATTTCAAATTATGGATATGTATGCGGTTTAAAAAAAAAAGTCTAAATATTTCTTTTAATAACGGAAAATGATCTCGGTCTCTCACATACGATATCACACGTACGGAAGTTACGTTTGGCTGTACATAAAATTTTCATTCTGAAGAGGTAGCGGGAACAAACTAAATTTTGAAAGTGGATGGAATAGATTTCCATGTCTCTCATTGAAGATATTAAGATTTAAAAATATAAGTTTTTTTTTGAGCGATGATAATGAAATTGAAATGGTCCATCGCTAAATCCTTCCTTTGATACTTGGGAATGAAACCACTTTTTTTCTTTCTTAATGGGTTCTTTATTCTAAGTAATATTTCGAAATAACATTGAAGAATGGGCATTGAAGATTGGAAAACAGTCCAATGATGACCAAGCTTCCTTATCATATAGCCCTGTATACCAATGTTGCATTACAAAACACTTCAGTAATTTTCTTGATATTACATTTGATAAATAAAAAATTGTACAGGGTGAATCATATTATCTTGGTATTACTTTGAAATGTGACTCGCAATAGCGATTTACCCCGTATAAAATGCATAATATATATATATATATATATATATGTGATGGAAAATGTGAGGTGGAAAAGAAAAATGGTATGATTATAAAACCGAATGCACATAAAATTTGTTCCTGGAGACAGGTGCTATCATTTCACTTTTTATGTTTATAAATTATTGCGCACTATTCCATTTTTGTTTTTATCAATCTCTTTATGAAAATTTAGCGAGGGTTAGATATAGACATATCATTTTGTGATTTCATAATTATTACACTCATGAAATGAGTATTGCACTAGTATTTCCTGACAACTTTTCGTTCTTATACATACTTTTGTTTTGTGCCTTACATTATATGTTTAAGATTCAGATTTTATATTTTTCTTGCTGTCAAGGCTTATAAGACTGGTCAAATTAAAAGTACTATTACGTGGCACAGTGTAACAAATAAATGAAAGAAAACTGCCAAAAAATTACCAACTATATTCCACGACTAAAGGAACATTTTTAAGTAATAAAGAAAATATAGCTTTTTGAATTAGTTGATTTTTTAAAGTGCTGTTCTTCAATGATGTTCAAAGTTACCTTCGCTTATTTTTCAGATTGTTGTATGAGCATTCAACAACAATCTGTGTTCTGTAACAATATAATAGTTGTTGAATTACTTGTTTTAATTTAATATTTACTAATATTGAGATTTTTAGGTTTATCTGAACAATCAGAGAATTTGTACAATATAGATTGTACAAGTCAATAGACAAAAGAACATTTCTTTTACCTTGTTTCCATTTATTTTGCTATAATAATGAACAAAAGTTAAATACAATTGGGAAAACCTATAGTACAATGTGTGATTACGTCGAATTTTTATAAAATTCGTGAAATAAATAACTAAAAATTATGTATCATTATCTCTGACATGTACATTGAATCATATACATATAAATTACGGATTAATTAACAAGTGATGGGTATCTCATAAAATGAATTACATAAAAAAAAATCACAATCGCCAATGTTGTGTATACTTACGTGAAATTTATGAAAATAAATTATTAAAAACAGCAGATGTCAACGATATGTAATATATTTTTATGAAATTGTATTTTTCCTGTATTACAATATATACGCATGTAATTCTCGATAAAAATTTTCATTTAAATTTATCAATCCATTTAAATTACATCATGTGTATAGATTACTATTTGAATCGACGTGATATTAAAAAAAAGATTTGCTTGTATTGAAATAGTATTCAATTTTTTAAAACAAGTAAAACAATAGGGGGTTGAAAAATTCGTACATGTGCACATGAAATTCTATATAGACAACAAAAAATAAATCACGGAAAACTAGCTATTTATAGCAAGAAGAGTTTTTGGGAAAAAATGTTTCGATTAAAAAAACAAAGGAATAAAGGAAGTACGGCCGAAATATGGCTATAATAAGGGCGGCAAGAAACACGGGGTTGAAAAATTCGTATATTTGTACACATACGTATCAATAAAATTCTACATAGTTAACAAAAAATAAATTGCAGGGAACGAATTATTTATAATAATTTGGTTAAGAATGTTTCGATTAAAAACACTAAGAGATAAAAAAAAGAAGGGTTAAAAGAAACAATCTGGTCGAAATTGAATAAGCGAGGAAATGCACGAGAAGCACCGTGAATGTAGTGTCAGTGGTCGTTTTAACTCGGGGACGACGGTAGCGCCGTAAGATAGTCGTGTTTACAGATTCGCCAGTGAGTTCTACAACGTCACGTCAAAAAGTGCAACAAATTTCTACCACCATTTACTATGTAAAGGTGCGTTTACCCGATAGAAGTTTGATGCGATAATCGGTGATAATAGGAACGTTCTGTGTGTCACGGCACGTTGTTTAACGGGATAGGGATTACTCTCGGGAAGAAAATTGTAAAAGATTTTCTTTAATACGGGAATGCTAATCGTTAGGATGGCCGCCATTTTGTCCGGAGGTGGCCCGGTTGAGTGAACGGGGCGAAAATAGTTGCTCCCTGGACACACCGAGGATTGTTGAAATTGCATAGGTACCGGTTACGTGGGATCTATTCACTTATCTCTAATTATCGAAAGAAATCTGACTGTTCGTGGAAAGAAGTGGCGCATAGATGAGAAACATCGAGATTTCTGTTCTCGTCGCCGCTCGACGTTAAGTCCTTTGTAAGCACGCCGTATACGTATTTCACGCGTAATTCCAAGCTAATTTAGCGACGATCGTTCGTGAAATTCTTTAAGTACGATGATGGTTTTCGATCGGCAGGAAGCAGACAACGGGTTGCTCATTTCCTGATTCTAATTTTTGACGGTTGACAGTTCGGTACGTTTGACGATTACACCCGAGAAATAAAAAGAAGCAGCGAGAGAAAGAGATCGAGAGGAGAGCGAGACAAACCCGGAGAGAGAAAGAGATAGAGAAATAATTCGCGACATGACATCGTACCTTTCATGAATTGCGAAATTCCAAAGAAATACAGAGACCCTTGGACGTGATTATTAGTTCCGTTTACTGGTTTACGTGCGAATCCGAGTGACTAGTAAACGTTTATGAAAGAATCGTTTCCTTGCTCAGATCAAGGCGAATAATTGGAATTTGTTAGCTGAAACCTTAACAAGATCATGCTGTCATACGATTTATAGAATGTGCGAAACGTTCTACGTTATCTATGTTGTCCTTCCTCCGCAAGAAAATTTAAAATGCGTTAAAATTTTTTGCTGCTCGACTCTGAAATATTGACGGTGTACGTACCGGTGTCCCTCGAGGCGAGCTCGAATTACATGGTTCTTGTCTTACGGATTTTTCGTCCATTCTAGTTTTCCAATTGGCTAACTTTTTCAATGTTTTTCAATGTTTTTCTATTTTATGTTTTGGGCCCGTTTTTTGCAGAATTAATATTTACACAGTATTAGACCATAAATAATAGTACACTTGTTAATGATATATATAGAATAATGAGAGAATTAATATTTGATGGATATACTAAGCTGTTGTAAAACTTCTTTACTAACATAAGTATTCTACAAGATTAAGTAGTATTTATTGTCCTACTATTGTTATAGCTTCTTAATTGTTAGATTTGTATTGAAAGATTATATTTGAAAATGTATAATATTATTGCAATAACTTGTACAAATTTCGGTCTTTTTTTATGAAACTTTTGTTATTTTGTTTCAGATAATGTAGGTATAGTTTATTCAAACAAGGCCTTTAGGGTATAATTATATTTAATGTCAGTGAATGAGTTGGATGATTGTTATTGGTGGTGCGATTATTGGACCAAAAGGTATTGAGACAATTGGAATATAGCAAAGAGCGTACAAAATGACGATTGCCACAAGAGGCCAAGGAGTAGGCATAGACCCTCCTGACAGCCAGCAAAGTACACAGGTATATGATTTATTTTTATATTAGTTAGTCATATATTGTTCATTTAAACTAACTGTATTTAAACTATGTTTAAGCTATATTTAAAGTAAATTTTGTTTGCAAAATTTACCATATTGTTTTATGTATAATTGTTATAATGTGGATTTATATGCATTTACATCATTAAATCGTATCATATTATTGAGTTAATATTGTGTATATGTATAATAATAGATGCACAGTCCATCGGGCCCACAACAATTAGCTGACACAATGTCGGGACTTCAACTCACGGAGAATGTGGTACAAACAGAATGCACCAATGATACCTTAGCTTCAGTAGAGGATAGTAATCAGCTCCATGGCGAGCCAGATTTTCCTGTTGCAAAACTCAATATGCTTCATGAAAAAATATCTAGTCCACGATGGGTTGTACCAGTTCTGCCAGAACAAGAGTTAGAGTGCCTGTTACAAGCCAGTATCGATCTTTGTAAAAAAGGTTATAATAAGCAATTTCAAAATTTTATTTAATCGAGTAAATAATTAAATATAAATTAATGATTTGTTTCAATGTAACAATAAATGCAAATTTGTACTTAGGAATTGATGTACAAAGTGAAGCGTGTCAGCGCTTTTTTCGAGAAGGACTCACTATTTCTTTTACCAAAATATTGACTGATGATGCAGTAAGTAGTTGGAAAATGAACATTCAAAATTGTATTAATGCAAACTGCGAGCGATTAGTGGATCTATGTATCCTGAAACTAGATGAGGACTGGTTTCCTCTTCTTGATTTGCTGGCAATGGTTTTTAATCCTAGTAATAAGTGAGTTACATTTTTTCCTATGTAACTGAAGATATGTTATTTTTAATTTCTTATTTTGTATTGCTGACATTATACTGATTTGTAACTTTTATTTCAGATTTCATACATTTAATGCTGCAAGGGTCTCTGAAACTGTCCCTCCAGGAAGTGATATTCCTGATGAACAGCTTTATGCAAGGCCACCTCCTGATTCAAGAAGTCCTCGTGGTTGGCTAGTGGATCTCATAAATAGGTTGATAAATGATACTATTATAATATTTTTTTATGATTTTATATTTTATACATGTCATATAAATTATAAATTACTTAATTTTTTTTTCTACAGGTTTGGAAGCCTTAACGGATTTGAAATTTTGCTCTCTAGATTTCAGAGCGGCCGAAATTTAACAGTACCAGTTATTTACGCTTTAATCAGACCTTTTGGTTTATGTTATGAACTACTTACTGTTCACACAATAGTTAAATATCTGATGCCTATTGTGGTAAGCATTTTATGAAAGGTATTAAACAATTCAATTACATTTGAATCTATACCAATTGGACATTTTTATGTTTATAGGAAATGGTGCCTGTAATTTTGAATAATTTAACTGATGAGGAATTAAAGAAGGAGGCGAAAAATGAATCAAAAAATGATGCAATATCAGCTATAATCAAAGCCGCCAAATGTTTAGTTTCACGAGTACCACACCAAGAGGAAATAATTAAAAATTTGGGAATTCTGAGACTGAAAATGATATTGAGACTCTTACAAATTTCTTCATTTAACGGAAAAATGAATGCTTTAAATGAAGTAAATAAAGTCATTGCCACTGTTAGTTTTTACCAACATCGAAATGCAATTGTTGAAGAAGAGGAATGGCTTACTGCGGAATGCATGGCTGTAAGCTTAATTAAAGTTTGTTTCAATTTGTAAATCATATCGACAAATATTGATAAATAATATTATTCTGTTTAGAAATGGATAAAGGAAAATGGAGTATTAGAAATTGTTTTAAGAGATTCGTTACATCAGCCTCAATATGTTGAAAAGTTGGAAAAGATTTTACGCTTTATTATAAAAGAACGAGCATTAACTTTAGAAGATTTAGATGCTGTTTGGGCAGCACAAGCCGGGAAACATGAAGCTATTGTGAAAAATGTTCATGATTTGTTAGCCAAACTTGCTTGGGATTTTAGCCCTGAGCAACTTGACCACTTATTCGAATGTTTTCAGGTGTTCAATATTGTGAAACTATAACAATCCTTATTCTATTGATTATTATAACTCAATTAAAATCTTTCTTATTCTAGATGAGTTGGAAGACTGCTAATAAGAAACAAGGAGAAAAGTTATTAGAATTAATTCGGAGATTAGCAGAAGATGATAAAGATGGTGTAATGGCACATAAGGTATTTTTATGTTTACATTATATTTATGCATTGTTACATTTTTACATTATTTAAAATTTCGTATCACTGTATATATAAAATATACTATTGATTTTACTCAAGCTTAATTGTATTTTTCGTTAATACTAGGTGTTAACTCTTTTTTGGAATTTGGCTCATTCTGACGAGGTGCCTACAGAAATAATGGATCAAGCATTAAATGCTCATGTAAAAATTCTTGATTATTCGTGTTCACAAGAAAGGGATGCTCAAAAGACAATTTGGTTAGACAAATGCGTGGAAGAACTAAAGAATAGTGATAAGTGGGCTTTGCCTGCGTTAAAACAAATTCGGGAAATATGCTGCCTTTATGAACCAAACCCTAATATAGCATGTCATGGTCAACGGAACCATCATTATAGGTATATTTATCTAAATAATGATGTAGAAGTTAATAATTAACTTAAAACAATTTACAATTGGCATTATTTCTAATATGTTTTATTCTACAGGCAAGATGTTATAGAACGACTTCAAGCAGAACATTCTGCAGTAATTCTCGTGACAAACAGTTTAACAAATTATATGGATAAAATGCGGCAGTTGGTTAAGGAAAATCCAGACATTGATGGAAATACTTACATGCACGATGGTCGCTACAATCATATTATGCAAGTACAGGAAAGACTTAATTTCCTTCGTTTCTTGTTGAAGGTGACATTTGTATTCATTTATTTTGTAATAATGACTTGCTGTAGATCTTTATAATTTTGTTTATATGTGTTTTTTTTGTAGGATGGTCAACTATGGTTATGCGCGGATCAAGCTGAACAGATTTGGCAATGTTTAGCTGAACAAGGTGTATTTGTATCCGATCGTGAAGCATGTTTCAAATGGTTTTCAAAATTAATGGGAGATGAACCAGATCTTGATCCAGCAATAAATAAGGACTTTTTCCAAAATAATATATTACAATTAGATCCGACATTACTTACGGAAAGTGGTATCAAATGTTATGAAAGATTTTTCAAGGCAGTCAATTCTAAGGAAGGAAAATTAAAATTAAAAAGGAGAACGTTTCTAATGGATGATGTTGACCTAATTGGTACAGATTATTTGTGGCGCGTAAGTAAAACTTAATACTAATTATTTTTTATGATAGTAATAGTATTTTGTGTCATTACATATTTTTATGCATCTATTTATTCAGGTCGTGACCAATAGCCCTGAAGAAATAGCAAATCGAGCTATAGAATTATTAAAAGAAGTGAATACTAATTTAGGACCACGACTTCAGTCATCAGTTTTGGCGTTTCACGTGACATATATAGGAGAGTGTATGGACAGATTGAAAGCACATTATGATACTGTATCTGTCTTGAGTAAAGTATACCTTGAAGGAAGGGAAGAACGCGAACAGCAAATGTCAAATAAAATTAAAATAGAAGCTATGAAAATGTGCCGTGTTATGAAAGTGTTACAGGAATATATAAATGAATGTGATACGACATTTCCAGGAGAACGAAAAATATTGCCATTACATAGGTACTAATATTTGTATTTATTTGTAAAAATGATGAATTTTCTAAAATAACAATAATATTCTATTTTATTTGATTACAGAGCAGTTCGTGGGAAACACCTATCTCTTATCATTCGTTTTGCGAATCCTGGTCGTAATGTGGATGATATAGAGATATTTACACATAGCAACGACACTTTGGGGTCATTAAGGCGACAAATATTACGCAGAATTAAGGCAAATGGATCAAATGTGAAACTTGACTTATTTCTTAATGGGGAACCTTTGGAGTCAACAGATGACAGGAAACTACTTTCTCAAACTCCACTGAGAGATAAGATGGTATATATTAATATCTATTTTTTGTAAAACATAGTAATGTCAGAGTAATTAAAGAATAAAACTTTTTTCATATAGCTGTTGTCTGCAAAACTAAGTCAAGTAAACAGCAACTTGCAGAGTTCGCCAGATAGTAGCTCAGATAGTTCTACCAGTTCTCCACACCATCCATATGATGGGCCAGATGCAGAAGCAGAAAACAGTTTACCCGGAGTGGTATGTTAATTTGCGTTCACATATAAAAAAAAGATTTTTATACAATTCATTATAAGTGCAATATTATTTCTAGATGTTTATCTTATAACTTGAAAATTTAAAAGTTTCCTGTTTTTGTTACAGGTCATATCGCAAAGATCGCAGTATGCTACATTCTTCTTTCAGTTAGCAGATCTTGGATGTAGTCTTCAACACGCGCAATTACGCGATGGTGCAAGAAACCTTTTACAACTGGTGCCACCAGATACACTTACTGTATCACGATTGCAGTCGTTATTCGGTCATTGCAAAGAAGACGACAATTTAGATAATGCTCTTTGTAATGAACAAAATACTACAGTAGATTCTTTATTTTTTACTGCAAGTTCTAGCCAAGTTTTATACAATTTAGAGGTAAAGTTTGTGTAACATTTATATGTTTTTTTATTATGTATACCTCTCGGACAATTCGTAATAAATTATTTATATTTCAGGTTTTATATAGTTTATTAATGCCAGTTTTAGATCCAATGTCAGAAAGAGCGTTTGAGTTTCAATGCAACTTTATAAAAAGTGGCGAAGCTGGTGTTATTCTTGAAATGTTAACTAAAAATAAATTTCTACCAAATGCAGATGAAACTACTAAACGAGCAGCGTATTTAACGGTGTTAAAATTATGTAAACTCTTATTAACGACAGTGGGTAATGTGATGGCCTGTGTAATGGATGAAGTGCAACAAGCTGGTATTTCGGAAAACCACGATAATCATGTTCACAACAATCGAGGCCCAGTAGCGGTTTTGAAACAAGCCTTACAAAGTGTACCTAATCAGAATACTGAGTATATGTTGAGAAGCGTAGCAACGAACTTGGCGCAGCATTTAGCGCTTCGAATGTTATGTGGAGCAGCGGAATCTGACAAATGTCGGCAACTTTTTATGCAAGCCCTTTCCTGGGAGCTACCAGACGTAGCTACTATTCGTGCCATAATTAGGCTAGCATGGGCAGCATCGACAGGTAATTTAAATAATATAAATGCTTCTGCTGAGATGCTCCATACACTTCACGAAATAAACGAAAAGGAAACGTCAAATAATCCTGACAATAACGATGTGTTAGTATGTAAAGAAGCATTAGAAGTTCTGACAATCGCTTTGGTACTGAATCCAACTGCGTTAGAATCATTATCAAGAGATAAAATGTGGCATACGTTTTTAATAGACCTTGTTCTCTTGAGTACATCGAGAGTGGTTAGAATGGCTGCGGCTGAACAGTTTTTTCTTATATCAACGTGGTACAGTAGTGGTCATCAACCATTACTTTTTGCAATAACGCTACTTTTCACTGTTTTAAACACTACGGTTATGGAGCATGCAAAACAGAGTCATGAGTATTTTCAGCTTTTATGTAGGCTGCTAAACTTTGCACACATGTCAGGATGTCCTCTTCTGACTGCTGAAACATTATTGAACATCGAAATAGCATGGTTAAAGAAAGTACGAGACAATGTTAAAGAAACTGGAGAAAGTCAAGTTGATGAAGCTGTCCTTGAAGGTCATCTTGGTCTTACTAAAGAATTACTAGCTTTCCTACCTCCGAGTAAAAAGTTTGAACTTGGCTCTGATGAAAAACACGGCGTAAATTTGATCAAGGAATTAGTCGAAGATTTTGTATTTCCTGCATCGCGTCTTATGCTGCAACTGCGTAGCACTGGAGAGCTAAGTGCTACGCAAGCGAGCCCAGTATGCACGACTCCTCAATCGACTAGCGCAGCATTTGATTTACTTGTAGGTCTTTGTGTAGGCTGTGTACCTAACATGAAACTTCTAGTCACAATGCTCACTGATATGTTCTACTCTGAGAGAGATGAACCGCTAGTAGAATGGGATTATTTACCACCAGTCGGGCTTAGACCACTGAAAGGCTTTGTAGGTTTAAAGAACGCTGGTGCAACTTGTTACATGAACTCAGTATTACAACAATTGTACATGGTTGAAAGTATAAGAGTCGGACTTTTGGCTGCAGAAGGTGCAGCGACAGATTTGAACGAAGATTTTTCTGGAGAAGAAAGAATTGAAGGAGAACAAACGATAGAAGCAAACGATAATGATACAAATGAAGAAAAATGTGGAGCAGACGAATCTCGAAAGGAATATAATATTGGTATTTTAAAGCAAGTTCAAGCAATCTTTGGTCATCTAGCATATAGCAAATTACAATATTATATACCTAGAGGTCTTTGGAAACACTTTAAGTAAGTTTACATTTACATTGTAAATATTGTTAAATATATAATTGTCGAAGTGTAATTATCATCTTCATGTCATTATTGATGTTTTTATTAATATTATTTTTAGACTTCAAGGTGAGCCTGTAAATCTTAGAGAACAACAAGATGCAGTAGAATTTTTTATGAGTTTAGTGGAAAGCTTAGATGAGGCACTGAAAGCCTTAGGACATGAACAGATAATGAGCAAGATTCTTGGTGGTTCATATAGTGACCAGAAAATCTGCAAAGGTTGCCCTCATAGGTACCTTCTTAATTCTTAAATTTTGCTTTTTTCGGTAAACTGTAATACCGCATTACATTATCTTCAGATATTCCAAGGAGGAGCCGTTTAGTTTGATAAGCGTGGATATTAGGAATCACAGTAATTTACTGGACTCTCTTGAACAATATGTGAAAGGAGAATTATTGGAAGGTGCAGACGCTTATCATTGCGACAAATGTAATAAAAAGGTATAAACTTCATATATTTGTAAAGCATTTACGCATAATTCACGACATTTATTACATATTCCATTAACAAATTATATTTTTAGGTCGTAACAGTAAAACGATTATGTGTAAAGAAGTTGCCACCTGTTTTAGCGATACAATTAAAAAGATTTGAATATGATTACGAAAGGGTTTGCGCTATTAAATTTAACGATTATTTTGAATTTCCAAGAGATTTGGATATGGAACCTTATACTGTTTCTGGGCTCGCTAAACTGGAGGGAGAAGTTATAGACTGTGATTACGAGGAATCGGTGAAAGGGACTTGTACTAAATATCAATTAACTGGCATCGTAGTACATAGTGGCCAGGCTAGTGGTGGTCATTATTATTCGTATATCCTACATAGGTACTGAAATATTTATGTATGCACACATTAATATTTACATAATGTTTTTAATACACACTTATTTATTATTGCATTTTGTATTAGACAAAATGATGGCGTTGCAAAATGGTATAAGTTCGACGATGGCGATGTTACGGAATGTAAAATGGAGGAAGAGGAAGAAATGAAGTCGCAATGTTTCGGCGGTGATTATTTGGGGGAAGTATTTGATCATATGCTTAAAAGAATGAGTTACCGAAAACAAAAACGATGGTGGAATGCCTATATGTTATTTTATACCAGATTAGATGTAGAAGAAAATTCTTTAATGAAAAGTGTTAATGAATTATCCTTGTGTAAGTATTGCTTAAAATTCTTGTTTGTTAAAAAGTTGTATTTACTTACTATAAAAATGTTATAACTTTTAGATACGAAACTAGGAGTTATAAAAATGCCCCCAGCTATCGAATATAGTGTCAGAAAACAGAATATCAAGTTCATGCATAATCGAAACCAGTTTAGCGCAGAATATTTTCAATTTATTAAAAAACTTGTATCTTGTAATCCCCATAACATCAATAGACAAAATATGAATGAAAAACTTGTAAGTTGATTTAGCAAATAATTTTTTTCAATGTTTGTATCAAACATATAATCTTTAAAAATTATATTTGTAGAATCCAGAGCAGGAAGAACTTGCAATGCTATCCGTGCAGTTAGCATCGAGATTCCTGTTTTACACAGGTTTTCATACTAAGAAAACTTTGCGCGGTAACGCAACGGATTGGTATGACATTGTTTGTCATCATTTACGTAGTAGCAAAACAGTGCGATCCTGGTTTGCTCATAATGTCCTATTTAATCATCCACATAGGTATTGGGTTTTCTTGAGTATACATGTATCAATATAAGAGAATTTATTGTTTAACAAAATGAATTTATTGTCTTTAGATTTTGCGAATATCTTTTGAGCTGTCCTAGTACAGAAGTTCGAACGGCATTTCTCAAAATTTTGGTATTTCTCGCACACATTTCCTTATTGGATGGCCCATGCGTGCCGCCTAGTTTAAACGCACCAAGTAAGACTTTTAGTTATATTTATTATTCTTTCAAACAGACTAATAAGATATAATTTGAAATATTTGTTCATAAATCTTTATTTCCAGCTATACTTTTAGATCCAACAGCAACACTGAGTGATCATTTATTGCATGCAGTACTTTCTTTACTTCATCGTGAAATCTCAGATCATGGCCGCCATTTACCACATTATTTCTCTCTGTTTCACACGTATGCATCGCTTGGTCTCGCTGAAAAGGCCCAATTGCTTAAGGTAACTTATACATTGTTTTTCTCATATAAAATCATCTAATAAGATTATGCCATTTATAATTGTTTTTTATCGTAGTTAAATGTGCCGGTTACGTTTATGTTGGTTGCTATCGACGAAGGACCCGGACCTACGATAAAATATCAGTATCCTGAATTAACTAAATTGCATCAGGTAGTTAGTATGTTGATACGCTGTTGCGATGTGTCATCGAAAGCACACTCGAGTCTTGCACAGTCAGGCGTAGCACCTTTACCAAACCCATATGGTGACCCGGCATGTCAAAATGAATATTTGATGCCTATTCAGCCGCAGGCAGCAGATATTCTCTTCGTTAAGAACAGGTAGATATTTCTTAAATAAAATGCATTTAAAATATAGATAAAAGGTAAATATGAAAAGTATGAAGTATATTGATACAAACTGCAATTTCTGTCATCTAGTTATATGAAAAAATTGATCGAAGATGCAGACGTTAACGTTACTGAAGATACAGTGAAGTTATTGCAATATTGTTGTTGGGAGAATCCTCATGTGTCACGAACCGTTCTCAGTGAATTATTATGGCAGATTGGATTTTCTTTCGCACATGAAATAAAACATCATACTGACCTATTACTTGCTGTACTTCTTATGGAGGACTCGTGGCAAACTCATCGTGTTCATAATGCTCTGAAAGGTACAACCGTTGCAGGTGTAAGTTTTTAATTTAAGAGGTATTAAAACATGAGATCGTAAAATGTAATTGTCATTAGGTGTACCAGATGAAAGAGAAGGTTTATTCGAGATAATACAAAGAAGTAAACATCATTATCAGAAAAGAGGTTATCAATGCATTAAATGCATGGTGCAGCTCTTCAGTAAGTGTCGACCTGCACATCAGCTCTTGCATCATAGCTCCGAATTGAAGAGAAAGTGGATACACGCTACCGACTGGCTTCATGAAGAACTCGATAAAGTATTGAACAATAATAATAGTTGATTATGAAGTTACAAGAAGAGATTCATATATTAAACAATATCGATTTTATTTTCAGAGACCGTATGCTTCTGCGGCACCATATACTCATGCGTATAGTAATTGGTCTCCACCAGCTCAATCCAATGACTCTGCAAATGGTTATGTTTTGGAGCGTAGTAATAGCGCGAAGAAGACATTAGAAAGAGCATGCGAACTTTGTCCGGATGAAGAACAGGAGGTAGAGGATACAAGCGAAGATTGCACTGAGGAGACAGAAAAGTACCAACCACAGAATAGAGACATATTGCGATCGAGACGTAGTTTAGTATGGGGATGTATAGGGTAAGATTCAAAAACAACAATTTTATTCAATTTCATTTATCATTATACATTCCTTATTTAAAACATAAATCATTCCTGCTTCTTTCTTCAGTTATCCTGACGTCACTGTAATGCAACAAATGCAAGAGGAACAACAATCTCAGCCTAGACCATCTCCAGTTCATACTCCTCTTTGGTCCCAATCCCCGGTTATACTCACACCACCAGCTCATCAGTTACATAGTCCACAGAACTGTGAGTCGTCACAAAATACCAGCCAGGATCCATAATGAACGCTACATATTGACGTTCTACCAAGTTGCTGCCTCGGTGAAACTGTTTCAAGATATTTAGACATTACTGCGCCAGCAGCTTGGTGCCGAACGATAGAGGCACCTGTACAGATATAACTCGCAGATTTGTTCTTATTTGCTGGTATTCACGAACTTGCATTTGCAACCTGAGTTTTATTGTGGGCAGTTACTTTCATGAATGATACGATGTGGCATAGCTATCTGCACTATTGAGAAAAAAAGAACGATGTTAGAAACAGCAGGCGATTATTAAATAAGTAAGAACAGAATTTCTACGTATTAGTTGAGGCAACGAGAATTCTCATCGTAATTTTTTCTTGCTCCTAACGTTCGTGCATTCCCTCATCTTTTGCATCTATATAATAATTTGAGCTTTTGAATTTCGATAAAAGGAAGGTTGTTTTGGTAGAAAGAAATCTTCTGAAGAGAAATTGATACGAAGAGGAAAAAGGAACAATTTAGATAAGAATTACACTTGCCTCGATTAATGCATACGAATTCAAGTGTAGGAATACGATAAGATTGTATAAATGTATAGCGAATAGTGTTATGGAATCCCGTCTCTGCCGAATAGAAAAGAAAGGTATAAAAAAAAAGAACCTAACTTTCCGTATGTCTATGTAAATTTGTTACTAATAAAAAGTTAAAAAATGAAACTTTCTAACGATCGAAGGATAAGGCTAAAAAATACAGTAGTTTCCGATTTAATTGAAAAGAGAGCAGAGTTAACAAGTCAAGAGAAGAGAAAAATTACACATCTATCGATATTTCACTATTTTAGTCTTTCAAGACGAAGTAAACGAAAAAATTTCCTTGTACTTAATCTCGAGTATCAAAAAAAGAAGAAAAGAAAAAAAATATAAAAAAAGGAAAAAAGAAAGAAAAATAAAGAAAGGAAAGCCACTCCTCTGATGCAGACGTTTGTGCTGTATGAGAATCTAAACATACACCAATGAGATGCCTCCCATTGTGCTTTCTCTCAGTTCATCGAATTTGAGAAGAAGAGTTGTGTCCTTGATATCATGCGACTCCATTTTGTATCTTAGGTAGTTATTTAAGAATCGAGTTGTTGCTTCAAATTTTCATTGCTTATATTTTTGTCTGTTATGTTTTTTCGGCTCTTTATGAGAAATTAACGAAAAAGAAATTGATCAAATGAAATTCAAGTGGACGGTGCAGTTGACCGCTCAAAAAGTTATTCGGATAAGAAACGACAGTTATGACGGGATGTTTCTACTTTAAATAGTAAAGATGGATATTAAAAAAGAGAGAAAAAGGAGGCAAAATGGATGGATCAATTTGTGTTTATTATAACGAGTCGCAGTGCAGCAAGAAAGAAAAATAAGCCTTGTTCGAAGTCCAAATTTTTACAAAACGAAAAACAAATAAAAAAAAGAAAAAAGAATAAAAGAAGGAATTGAAGAAAGCGTGACGGTAGCGACACAAAAAGGGTATGAAACAAATATAAAGAAAAAACACTAATTTGTATCGTTCTAAGGTACGATCCATCGTTAAGAAAGAAGAGCTGTGGTCTTTTCGCAGTATTATAAATCGATTCTTAGTTTTCAGTCGACAAGAAAAAGGACAGATGTGTTAGATGTTATACTGCTTGTATACTGTTCGACATTTTATTGGGCATACAACGGATAAACGACGAAACATAGGAAAATAAACGATGACTGCGATTCTTTAACATATGAAATGGCCATAGCTCTGACTTATTAAATAACATGTGTTATATAGATATTATATAAATAATACTAAAGAGGAGGAGAAAAAGAGAAAATAAAGTCACGTGTAATGAGGATATAAAGCAAGCCGTGTGTATACATAGGAATTCGTGCGATGAGAAAATCAACGACTATGTCAAGACACCAGGAAATAACGACATATTGATTATACTGTTCGTATTTATCAAATATCCACGTTAAACAGTGTACCAAATTATATAATAGCTACTATCGGTTAAAAATAATAATAATGGTACCTAATCTTACTCAGAATATGTACATATGCAACTGCTTTTTATATGTGATAAAAATTATTATATTCCTATTATACATTGAGGTTAGTATGTTATTGTAAATCCTGGTTTTTTGTACACAGACTGTATGCTAAGTTCAATTTTTTTGTTAACGGAGAGAATGTAGTCTATAATTATTTAATATTTAATTGTATCGCTGAAAGAATAAGCGTAACACGTCTTGTATGATATACATAACTTGATTACTTTCTAACAATCAATATCAGATTTAAGTGATCGAACCTCGAAGTTTGTGTCATGATATAATACTACTAGTAGTGTTATTTCTTTTTCTTTCTTTCTTTCATATTTCGTTCTCTTTTTTCTTTTATTTCTTTCGAACGAGCGATGATAGAGCTAGAAGGATATGGACATCAAGGGGGAAAAACAGATGTAAGACAACCGGGTACACGATTCTAATCCATGATTTATATAACTATTGTCCAAAAACTTATCGAGCGATTTCTTCGAACTATCGAACATTCTCATATTTACTACGAATTCTATGCGAAACGGTGACGGATCTACGAGAGTCGATCAAGATTGCCGGTCATTTTTAATGCGGTAGTTGCGAATAAACACGCTTGTCTTTTTATAGTCGACGGAAAAAGAAAACGGTTGATGCAACATTTATACATTTTCTTTTCTGCACGAAATGTTACTATACAGAGAACAACAACGATGAAACATGATACAAAAAAAGAGCAAAAACGAAAAAGAAAACGATATATTCAAATCTCGATAATAAGCGAAGGTTACTGATGCGATGCGTTAATCAAAATCAAAGGCAAATGCATGTGAAGCAATGAAAAAAAGAAAAAAAAGTAAAGTTATACAGTTGCATGCTTAAGCAAAGAAGAAAATGACGCTTGTACACAAAAACAAAAAAGACGCGGAAATGAGACAAAAAATAGAGAAGCAGTTACAATAATTCGAATTCCAAGCGAAGTGAAATTTCATAAAACACAAAGTAAAAAAAAAATGACAAAAGGAAAATACAAAAAAAAAAGATGGAGGAGAAGAAAAGAGTCCCTCGTCGATGTTCGTTTAGTTTTAGTTGTAAAGGTAATTTTATGTATTAACTCGATCGACGCTCTAGTCAGTAAAATTAAATAAACGGAAGGAGATTAACGAACCTCGTTCATTTAGTAGCGTAGAGTATCTTGAAATCTTTGTATTTTTTGTTTCCAGTATGACGATTGTTCAAACGATTTTGTTTTTTTTCCTTCTCTTTTTGTTTTAAATAAAACGACGTAAAGGAAAAACGAGATTTCCAAGAAGCTAATAAACATGTACGCGCATCCGTTCGAGGCATGTCTTTTCGATGGTATCAGAAACTACCATGGGACACATCCGCTACTTTCGTGGTGCTCGTGTTTCTCCATTTGCCTTTGACAACTTCCTCCGAGGCTATTTCGAGAATGAAACAAAGTAAAACAAGCAAAGCGATACGAATGAAACAAAAGAAATCGAACAAACAAAAAAAAAAAAAAAAAAAAAAAAAGGAAAATGAAGAGAAGAAAGATAGGAGGAACGAAATGATTCAACAATGAAACTACCTCGTTAAGCGGTCAATGTATTTACAATTTACACGCGTATTGATTTCATTGCCAAAACCCTTTGCGCTCCATTTAATCATTTAACGAAAATACATTTCCTCTTTCGTTTTGAGCATTTTTTTTGTTCGACGAGAAATAACATCTAATACTTTGGATGCTGATGTTCACGATAGATTAGAAAATGTTGTACCAATGGTAGATTTTTACTTTAAATAAATCGCAGATAAATTTCATAGCGGAGCAGCACGCAAGGAATGGTAGATCGATTATAGTGGCATCGCGAAAGTTAATTTATTCCAAATTGTCTTTTATACGCGAAAAGAAATTGGACTGCAAAGGGTTAACGCTGGCAAGAAGCTGTTCTTCGCTTTTAGAATGTCAACCGCATTATCCGATACAGCAGAAGTTTATAAGTTCACATTTTTCTCTCTTGTCATTGAATTCCGTTCGCAAATGTTTTGGATCGGATTGTTCATTGATATTTTAAGAAAGATTGATACACACGGGACGATCCATTTTTATTTACGAATTGATCTATATAAGGCTAAGGGGGACAGGAAAAAGAAAAAAATCTATTAAATTGACTTTCTAGTAATTTTACTAAAATGAAGTGCCATTTGAAAAAGACGTCGAATAATCTTCGGATAACCTCACTCTAATTATATCTTTGATACTTTCACGCAATCTAAACGTCTTATTTAGTAATCACTTTATTCGTAGGAATTTTTTCACTAATCGTACGTTTGTAGATTCAGATGGATCGTCCTTCGCCTGTTTTACAGATTATAAAGCGTATAAAAAGATATCTAAATCCCTGTTACGGTTCTCAGTTTCAGCACGTGTCTAAAGAGATGATTTAAATAAACGAAGAAATTATAAACAGAATGTTGACGGTACCATTTTTACTTTTGTCGAATGTCTTTGTTCTTTTTTGTTTGTTGTTTGGAACGCGTAAAAGAAAGAGATGTGGTAATGAGGAGAAAAGAGAGATCGTAGCAGGGCCGACGGAAGCTTCTCAGAAAATAACAGAGGCTTGTGATTCTATCGGAACTTGTGATTTCTTTCACGTGAATCTGCTCACGTGTGTACGAATAAAGTCGTTCGACATCGACATTCGTATGATGAAACGGTCGAGTATAGTATGGAAACTTAGTCGGTAGATAATTAAAGATTATATAACGCTTGAACTCGTGTTCCAAATCGACGTTGGACATTGGAAAACGTACTTTTTTTTCTCTACTTCGCCACTCGCGCGACGAATGCCTCTTTATCAAAAATAATACAGCGTGAAAAAATGAAGCGTGAAATTTCGCTAGACAAGTCTGAGGGCGTTGATAATCAAGCCAGTCGGTTTCAAGCTGATTCCGCACGAAACCAAATGTAAAAGATAGTGTGTATATACTTTGTGTCCGTCAAATATACGCTTTTGTTCAATTTTTTCTTTTTTTCTTTGTTAACGTTGGTAGACGCTATTATGTTCGTGTGTAAGGAAGTAAATATCTGTTTTCTTTCAGTAAATTCTGCACATGATTTTTGCAATGAGATTCGTGCGGTTGTGTCTACGAAACGATACGATCTTTAATAGTAATTACAATTGTATTTAACTATATGAAAATAACGATAGAATTGTACGCGGAGAGAATTAATCGTGGCTGTTTGTTCGAAATGTATTCGAATTAAGAACTTTTATCGGAAGTGGATGATCACTCGGTTCGATTAACAGCGCCGTAGAATAATTCTAATCGTTAGATTTACGAAGTATTACACGATACCACAGATAATATCGAGTAGAATATTTAATATTCACTGTCCTATATTAGGACTATACTAATAAACCTTTCGATCGAGTCACAGTCGACATGTTTCTCGATGCGCAATTACGATCGTCGCCATTGAGAAAAATGAAAAGAAAAAAAAAAAATAAAAGGAAGAGAAAAGGAAATTTCTTATTAGAAATGGTCGACGATGAAACTTCGCTGGTCGTACACTGTCATCACAACTGCACAAAATTCATTGTGTCTCGTAGCGGAATATCGTTTGGTGTTTGTCGTATCGAAAACGACTGCCAGAGAAGGTTTATAAAAAGACTCCAAGTAAAAGAATTGTGTTCCTTATGACACAGCCAGTGAATAAAGGACAACTCAGTGATATTCGCAGGACGAATATAGAACATTGTTCGCATTCCTCGAAGCCGTTTTCGTTATCTGTTTCTGTATTTATTTCAAAGAGCTGCGTTGTGCAGGCATTAACTAGTAGAACTTACTAATACGAGAATTCTATGCGGTGTAGGAAAGGAAATATAAACTAAAAGAAAAGAGAAAAGAGAAAAATAGGAACGAAGAACTTTGGTCGTGTCAGACCATGAATCGATTGTCATAAAGGAAAGGGTAATAATAAATTATTATTTACTCTGAAACGATAAAATCGTCTCGTGGACTTGCTTCGACCAAAACTTTTTCTCAGTGGAAAATGAAGTTTTCTGAAGACACTACGCTATCGTCAAGAATATTCCTCGTTTCTTTGTATCAAATATATATCTTCTTTCTTCACTCGCTAAATAACGTAATTTTCGCTTGCAATTGCCTACGTCATTCGTTGAGCCGCGCTTTTTCTCAATCGAGGCACGGAAACGTGGATAACGACCGATATCGTTTCCACTTTCGCGCGTTATTAATTATATTCGTATCGAGTCGAGATAAACCATCGTGCGGTGTGTGTGCGTGTCGCGCGCGCGCGAGTGTGTGTGTATGCGCGCGCTCGTGCCCCTGAACCTATGGTGCTTCAATAGATTGTGCCTCGTTGACCTTGAGTCTTTTCCCTTTTCATTCGTTACGAGCGTGAAACGATCGCGGATTCTTGTTGGATCATCGTTCCCTCGGTTACCAAGAATTTTCTGGGGCCGAAAAATCTGCCGACATTGAACGTTTCCTCTCGTAGAGGATCGTCGGGTTATTACTTCTACGTTCCTCGATCTTTTCGTTCATCAGATCTTCTTAACGAAGATCGCACTCCTCGTGTGTACGATATTGTTAGGTCTTTTCAAAGAAAAGATTGAATATATGGTTTTAATATCTTCGTAAGGGATCATCGTGGTCCAGGACGATCGAAATTTAACGAACCTCTCTCGGGTGTTTTTCCAAGAGAAAATCCTTCGGTAGATGAGAATTACTCGGGAAAAATTTCCGAGATAACTTCGCGAGATCTCCGAGACCTTGGGGTAAAATTGAGAAATTTCTTCACCTATATATTCATTGGAGAGGGGAAAAATATTTATTGAATGAAGCTTATCACGAGAATACCGTATCATAAGATTTGTTATCTGAATAATCGACGGATGTCTACCTTTAGGCATCTACAAAGGAACTCGAAATGAAACTAACGCTTGCTTCGTAATCGAACATCAAATATATATATAATGACGTTCAAACGAAAGTAATACCAAAAAGTGGTAAAAAGAAACAATAAAATATGATATTCCTAATTTGTCGCGTGTATGTGATTTTTGGACTGATCGATGGATAAATCCAAACAAGACGAAAGAGAGATATACAGTGAAAAGCACGATGAGAAAGAAAACGTAACCGAGTGAAAAACACGCTCTATAAGAGTGGCTAAAAACCGAAGATAAACGCTCACGTCGTTTTGTGACATTATTCGTTTTTTCAAATAGGCGCATTTACGTAAGCATTTTACTTACTCGAACGTTAATCGCAAATCGAGCCAACCGAGTCTGCGATCCTAAGAAAATACGAAAGATAAAGGGAGACAAAGAAAAAGAAATCGACGTGCCCTTCTCTCTCTCTCTATATATATATATATATATATAAACATATTTATGGTCTCTCGCAGACTCTCATTAATACAAATATTAATTAAGATTATATATATATTATATTATATATATATATATATTCTCGATTTAACCGTGCATGAGCGATCGTTTTCATCCGGGGGGTCGCAGACGACGGTTCGCCACACGATCTACGGGGCCCTCGATTTCTCGATCGAACGACAAACTCACCTCGTGCGTGATCGGCGTGAAAAGCTTCACCGCCCCTGAGAATCTTCTGTGTATTATTTCTAACAGAATGTAATAAAGTATGGTTGAAAAAGAGGAATAACACCAACTTAATCGACCTTCTTCATTTCCATCTCTATCCTCTCTGCTTCACCGTGACCGAAAAAATGTTAAAACAAATTTATCTTAATACGTAGTTAATACTTGACGTCAAAATCTTTAGCGCTTCTGAGAATCTTTTGCGTATTACTTCAAATACAATATGTATAATAAATAGATGTCAGCTTTTTGTATACTTACAGAAAATTTCATAGTGCAAAGTTAGTAATTCAGAAAAATAAAAATGTATTCCAAATTCATGAAAAAGGAAAGTGTATATATAGGAAACTCTGTACGTGTCACTTCTTAGTTTTAAAGAAAACTCAATGTTCCATTTATTTAAATAGATAGTACAGACAAAAGCCTAGAAACAATTATTATTATTGGTTGACACTTATATTTCTCATTACACTACAGAGGCGACGTTGGACTTGTCACTGATACCATCTTCTAACATTATTGATAACTATTTAGAGAGGCTAATTGCGCCTAAATGCTATACTATGGTATGGTATGTTAGAACATTCTTCGGTAAGAAAAAGAAAATTCTTCAGTTTTACCATTCACGGTGTCTTCTGTAAGTACTCTTCGATTATTGCTGACCGCAGTATCGAGTGAAAGAAATCTCGGGCCAAAAATTCCATAAGAGTATAAATCTACATAAACACTCGTAATCTAGCGACGAAATACCGTTTAAAGAGAAGAATTTAATTGACTCGTCTGTTGTTTTTTGCATTCCCTTTGTTTCATTGCAATCGACAAAGTTTGAAGTTCACTTGTCTCAATTTCGACTATCAAATTTTTTTGCCACTATGTTGCAAAGCAAGAAAAAATGTTGTCTTGCATAAATGCCGATAGACACGGGTTACGATTACTTTTGCTCGTGTAAGATATGTATTTGTTAAAGATATTCGTAACTGAAAAACTATTTGGCAAGCGTTGCATAAGTGTTTTTATCGACATGGAACATTTTTTACCCGTTGTCCTTGAAATTTTGTCCTTACAACAGACTTCAAAGTTTCAAGTTGTGTAAGTTAGATAACCATGGGATTGACTGATAAGTACGTAATTATTATATACTATCGGTCGTATCAAATAATGAATCACAGATACTTCCCATTCGATTCCGATTATTTCACAATGTGACGCCTCATTCATTAGCACAAGAAAATTTCGTTTGATCGCGTGATGATGAAAATCTAATCTAAAATCTCTTGTACGTACATACATATGATACATACACATATGATTACGGTATAAGGGATGGAATAAAATTTGACAATGAATGATCGATTTTAATATCGATCGATTTATCGTTAATCTCTCGTATTAAATCAATTTTCGAGATCTATAAAGAAACTACGCTATATTGGTTTGTCAATCGTAATTTCTTTTAACATATTAACGAAACGCTAAGAAGCAAACCTCTATGACATACACTATTAGTTAGAAATTTTAAGATATTTACCTTGTACGTGCATTTGTATCACGTATTTGTAACATATGTATTTGGTATGAATATTTATGATCGATAGCGCGTATGTATGTTTCGTCATATAACTAAAATAAAATTTTCTTGGATAACTATTTGCAAGGATGGCAACAACATTAAATAATTAACGCTCGATGATCATAAAAGTGAATTGGAATAGAGTTTAAATTGAAGCGAGGGACGCATTATATATAACGGGTATCGTTATGTTCATTAATTATATCAATAATTGTTAATTACATGCCAGTGTTGATTTCAAAATACAGCGAGCGATTCATCTTCCGCCTTTCAGGACAACACACGCGTCTTTCACTAACTCTGCAAAGATAAACGGTTTCTGGATAAAGCAAATAATTTTATCTGTAATACTAGTGGACACGCTACCTCTCCCGAGGTTATCTTGGCAATAGGAGTTATCGTGGAGACTATGGAAGTCATTTAATCATATGTTTTCCTTGCTGGGAAATCGACCAAATCACTGAGTGATCCGCTGCAAAATAGAAATTGATCTATCGTGCATAAATTGCGCGGCGCTCTTCCGACTCGGGCAGTTTCTTCGTATCTCTGGGTTCGCGCGAGTGTTACGTTAATAGTTTGTTAGAAATCAGTACTTTCAACGTACTAAACGGTAATTTGTCTGAAGTCTTGTAAATTATATGTACAGAGTGCGGATTTTTCTACAAATTTATATTTTTATGGACGCCATATAGATAAATAGAAGTAAAATAGAGAATCGTTTTACTTAAAATTGAAAATTAATGAAATTAAAATGAATGAATTGATTGAAGATTAATTAATTAAAAATTATAACGGGTATTTAACTAAGTATCATATATTTTTCGCACTTTAAAGTTTCCTGTATTTGCATGAAAATTCGTACTCTATATGTGTGTACGGTGAATTACAGTAGCTCACGAAAATATTCGAACATTTATAGAAATTTCCTGTGAATATATTACATGCGAAATGAATATATTATACGTGTTTCGAAACATTTTGAAATTGTTTGAATACTGTAATGAGATTCAACCATCATAACTACATTATTAAAATTTAAAAGAAATCGAGAAATGTACATACAGAAGCCACGAAGTATTTGGTGCAAATATGAATTTCGCAGAAATCACCAAAGTACTTGAACGATAAATTATTCATTATATTAATAATTCATTAATAATCGCCATCGTCGCGATAATAAAATTATTAATAATTCAGTGAGACCACCTTTACCTTATAACGATTTATAATATGTACTAATTTTTTACTGAATATATGTTTGCAACGAATAACCTGTAACTTCTATATATATTTTTAGATTAGTTTCATAATTTTTCAAGGTACAGTATTAATGAAATTCCAAAATGTCTTATTAATGTCTAATTAAATGTCTTATTTAATTTACAACACACATATGTACAATAGATACACAAAAGTGGCAAGAGTTTAAATATTTCCGGGAATCATTGTATATTGTAAATTATATTGAACATACCGGACTTGTTAAATGCAAAATTAATTTCGCATCCGGTTTCAGAAGACACCATGGCTCAAAAAATGATCTGTATTGAGGATTTCGAGAAATATGCTAGCACGCATTTAACACCTTCTGTCAGAGATTATTACAACTCTGGGGCGGGCGAGCAGTTCAGTTTACAGCTAAATAAGGATGCTTTCAAAAGGTATTTAAAAAATAATAGTTTATCGTTAAAAGTAAATTTAAATGCGGAACAGTTAACTTATATTACTATCAAGACTGTATAAAAAGGAATGATTATAAAATCGAAACTCTACTCTTTCAGTCTTGATATTGTTCGTATAATTTGGACACTTTCTGTAAAAATTTAAAGATCCTCTATTTTATGAAACATCTAGTAGAACTAATTGAACAATGAAATTAAACAATGAAGTAAACAATGAAAATTTTTAAATTCACTATAAAATTAATCTAAACTACCAATTGCTCAACCAAAAGAATACGAGCTCTTAGATTTAATCTATTCTCTAATCTTTTTAATTAAAAAAAATTGTAACATTTTACAGATACAGGATAAGACCAAGATTTCTAAGAAATGTTGCCAAGAGGGACTTAAGCACCAGGATTCTAGGTGAAGAAATCTCGATGCCATTGGGAGTCGCACCAGCAGCTATGCAACGTATGGCGCATCCTGAGGGTGAATGTGCAAATGCAAGAGGTAAATATTACATTTTAATATTAATTATGATAATCTCTCACTGTGAGTTTCCCTATTTTTCTTGTTTTTTTAATAATCTTGGTATCTTATATGGATACGTATATTTAATCTGTAAATACCAAACACATTCATTACATAACATATATAGATTTAGTAAAAATGTTTATTAACTTATGCAAATATTTTACAAAAATAGTTGCAATCACAAACACGTGTTGGGTTCGGTTAGTCAGCGACGATCACATTTGAACTTTTCATGTTTGTAAAATGTTACAACGTAGAGCACGGTAAAATTGAATAAACAAGTACATGATTTCCTATAAAATAGATAATTATTTTGTTTGTTTTAATTTATTCGAGTCTGTACAGAAATTAAATTGTTGTCTTTTCATTATTTAGGTACAAATATATGTATATAGAAAGTCGCATTAGATTGTATAAAAAATTAAATGTTCGGTAATTCATTATATATGCAATAAGATGATATGTTGCAGGCATTGTCATTTGTTTAAAAAAGTTACTTATTATTGCTTAGCCGTGTTTCGATTGTAGAATTTTTTATTTCATAATTGTACAAGAAACAGTTCATTCGTCTGCCGGTTCGGTTGTACATTATAAGAGTATATTCTATTTCAGTCGAAAGAACTTAATTAACTCTTTGAAAAATTTGGCAATAAAGAAATTTTTTCTGTCGATCAGTCCGTTTGTAACCCTTAAATATATACTGTATTAATAAAAAATAATCCATAATAGATAAAAATTGAGCTTTGAAGCGAAGTTACTTTATAAAGTAATCATTATAATTATGAGATACACTCGTATATATTCTATGCAGCTATATGTTTAAGGCACAACAGAGGGTTCGTACAATATTTACAGTGATAGAAATGCGTCAAGAAATGCGTTACCATGGAAATACTGTAAGGACTGCTTTAAAAAAAAGAGTAATATTATCATCGTATTGTATTATATAAATAAAATTCGCAAATCTTAAAATTCGTATTTTGATAGATACAAACCGAATTCAAATATTACGATTTTAGATGACTAGTTAATAAAAATGGAACATAAGTTTATGTACACATACATATAATTAAACATCAGACGCTTAGAGACTAAAAAAGTTACGGCAATAAAAGGCAGAGGAATTAATGTCGTTTGGGTCCCACGTTATCCCAGTTATTAATAGCTTTCATATTTACTTTCTCGATTCTCCACTTTTGCGTAGCAGAAGACGAATCACATTTCGCTGCAAAGACTTTTTTGCTTGCTGGATCCGTGTCTAAGCACCTCGACGTATAACCGTGCATCAGCCATTGTTTTTCAACGTTGTAACGCCATAATTGATTTCCTTGGCCTCCGTGGCAAGGATACAAAGTGACTGGAGCCTTTGCACCTCCTCTAGAGACATCCAAACATTCTGTACGATCCTTTGGCCTAATGTCTTTATGCCAAGTCAGTTTGAATTCTTGTTCTCCTATAATTTTGGGATTATCCTTTATGCAGGTATCAACTACAACAAGTTCATCCTTTTTTCGCTTTTTTGAGTCTAGGCACAGTTCTGGCACACCCATATTACGAATTTCTCCAGATGCAAAGTCATCAGGCTCGATAGGAGGGTACACATCAATAAGATCGAAAGCTATGTTTTCCATAAACCATTTGAATGGTTTACAATGTAATCTAGCTCTCAAATCTCTTTGCTCTTTTAAGTTTCCAGGATTCAACGACCTCAAATGCGGACGTCTTGTATAGATATATTCTGCATATTCATCCATCCATACTTCTGCTACT
The DNA here is from genome assembly GCF_024516045.1 of Bombus affinis. Classification (NCBI taxonomy): domain Eukaryota; kingdom Metazoa; phylum Arthropoda; class Insecta; order Hymenoptera; family Apidae; genus Bombus; species Bombus affinis. The sequence continues at coordinate 3,752,345 of NC_066354.1, forward strand.
CTCTTATAATTCTTTCCCAAAAAGTCTCCCTTTCCTGGATTAGGGAAAGGTGGGAACTTTCTATAAATATGACCTACTCTTGAACAAGGGGCATCGTACATTTGACCTCCACATTGCCATATCTTAAACGATAGCTCATACTGTTCACCTCCCCATATATCTAATTCTGGATCATATCCACCTAGTTCCCAAAAGAATTTTGCACTAATGGCAAACAGGCCACCTGCCATTACTGGACTTTTAAATGGCTCTGTTGGATTTTGGAGATCTTCAGGTAGCAATGGCAACCGTTTGTAATACAATTCCCAGTCAAAAGCTCCTCTTGCACCCTCATCTTGAGCCCTGTATTCAAACGTCTCATAAGCTATCACATCAATAAAAGGACACACACAAGTTTTGTAATCCTGTGCAATGGGTTCTAGCAATGGCGGTAACCAATTGATATTTGCTTCACTATGAGAATCCAAAAATACAAGTACTTTTGCTTTTGCAATCTTTGCTCCAGCTAAACGACCTTTAATTAAACCAGAACGCTCTTCTAGTCTTACAAGTTTCACTTTTGTGAAGCGTTCGGTTATATAATCCTCTAAAGGCTTTTTCAATTCTGCCTTGGTACTAGCATCATCTACCAATATTATTTCCTTGAGGAGAAACGCTGGTGAACGATTAATCACACTCCAACAAGTTCGCATTAGAGTGCTAAAATGTTCATTATGGAAGGAAACTATCACAGAAACTGAATCAAGATTTTTTAAATATTTCTTCTTCTTACAGTCTGGATGCCTAATGTCAGGTACTGAGCGATTCATTGAGATTTCATCGCTGAGCGCAGCATTAAAACCATTTACCTGATACAACTTATCCTTCAATGCATCGAGAGATGGTGATAGAAATGCTGGCTTTCCATGTTCACCTATACCAGTTCTCTTCTTGTCTTCTTCAATTGTCTTATAATCATGCCAGTCTATCTTTTCATCCAAATCCTGTTAAAAATTTTATTCAAATATTATATTGTGGAACTAAATTCCATCTTTAGACTAGAACTACCAGACTAATCGAAATAGCCTTCTTCATAGAAATTTTATGAATTTACAACTGTATATTTCCTGTGATATTTGTTTGTTTCCTTGCATTATATATGTTTCAAATTGATTTCTTTGATATACAAACCTTATACTTTAATTATTGGTAGTTCTAACATTAATATAAAATAATATAATTTGCATCGGGGTTGACGAAAGTGATGTACGCTACTGCATGGAATGTAGAAGGCTAAGCTATTGCTAAACCTGTTTTACTTGCATCAGCCTTGCCAATAATGAGTAGGTCTTTAACCCATACCTGATAAAAATGGTTGAGATTCTGCCTAGAATCGACGAAATTTTTCTGACTGTCACCTTCGATGCCCACCAATGCGGTAACTGGTGTCACGATTTCATGGTTAGGTGACGTACGTACATAGCGGAATATGACGACGGTTAGGAACACGGTGAGAACCGCCAGAAGGAAGAACTTTATCAGGCTCACAACATTCCTTCTCATCATCGTGATACACTCATGTCGCGTGATGACACTTGTGAAATCCCGCTGCCAGCCACTGGCTTCGTGAACTATCTACACGAAACTAACCTCATATGTATGCAACTGCTTACAGCTTATCAGTTGCTATCTTCGATGTGAGATGTTAGTGTTGGATAAATTTTTGTGATAAAACACATGGAGTAGACACGGTTGCCACGCGTCGACTGAGGATCGATCCTTCAGGATCGAAGCAGTTCTCGATGACCGAATGCATTCGATACATTTGAAAACATATATCCTGCAGTAGATCGCTCATTTATATCTCTAACATGTTGACTGTCACGCGAATTTTCGAAGTACACTGAAATATATAACATTTCATTTTATCTAATTATATCATGTTTACGAACTTTTTCTCTGATAACTCATCCAAATTGAAAAAGAACATTTTAGTCTGTAAAATTTATCTTATCTTAATCATCTAAAAGATTTTTGTAATATAGATCACCGATGACCACCGTGAGGTCAACGTATTAACGTCAATTGTTTGATATTAAAATTGTAACACTCTCTAAGCATAATTTAATCTTAGTGAAAAGGGCAAAAATTTCAATAGGAAACACGTTAGATAGAACATATGTTTATTCTAATAAAATTGTAAGAAATTTAATTTAAATGTAATTTAAAAGTTTTTCGAATGTTAAGTGTGTAAGTGTGTGAGAAATTAAACCGAATTAAAATGTTTATTTCTAGCTGCCCAGGAAGCAGGTACGATCTACATACTCTCAACGATATCAACAAGTAGTATTGAGGAAGTCGCAGAAGCTGCGCCAAAGGCAATAAAGTGGTTCCAACTGTATATATACAACGACCGTAATGTTACTCTAAATTTAGTTTCGCGAGCAGAGCGCGCTGGTTTTAAAGCTCTCGTCCTTACTGTCGATGCACCACTGTTCGGTGATAGACGTGCTGATATTAGGAACAAATTTTCTCTTCCAACTCATCTGAGGTATTTATTATACCATACCATAAAAAGATTTTAACATATATAAAATATAATTGTACAATAAAATATGAAAATATATTTTCAGATTAGGTAATTTTGAGGGAGAGTTATCCAGTAAAATAAACAATGCCAAGAGTGGCTCTGGTTTGAGCGAATACGTTATGAACTTGTTTGATGCTTCCTTGACCTGGGAAGACATCAAATGGCTGAAAAGGTTGTTAGGAAGTTTGATGATTTGCAATTGTAAAAGTTAGGAGACGTACTAATTCAATTTATTCCCCGCAGTATTACAAAGCTGCCGATCGTTTTAAAGGGAGTTCTTACCCCACAAGATGCACTGTTAGCTATTGAAAGTGGAGTATCAGCAATCATCGTTTCAAATCACGGCGCCCGACAAGTTGACACTCTTCCAGCAACGGTTTGTTATTTATTTTTTTATAAAGTGTATCTTTTGACGTTGTATTATAATATTGTAGAATTATAAATAAAATCGTGAAATATAAAATAAAATGTTTAAAGATAACGATAGTTAATAATAATACTGAAATAATAAAAATAATGTATGATTTGTAGATTGAGGCATTGTCAGAAATAGCGGAAGTTGTAAACGGCAGAATAGAGATCTATATGGATGGAGGTGTGAGGCAGGGAATTGATGTTTTCAAAGCACTTGCTCTGGGTGCTAAAATGGTAACTATATATCAAATTGCAATATAAGTCATGTAAATCCTACAATTGCTAAATTCTTATTTTTGCATGATTTGTAGGTTTTTGTTGCCCGACCTATGCTGTGGGGTTTGTCTTACGGCGGTGAGGAAGGTGCAAGGGCAGTTCTTGAAGTCTTCAGGAAAGAAATTGATGTTACATTTGCGTTGACAGGTACGATTAAAGCCACTTTCATGAAATTTCAATATTATTATGGACAATTTTATAAATATTTAGAAATCAATTTGCAGGCTGTGCTACTGTTCAAGACGTTAAGAAAGATATGGTTCAACACGAATCTTACTATAGCCATTTGTAGTAGAAAGACATGACGTAAAATTGATATACAATAGAATCCCAGTTATCGAAAGTCTGTTTAGTCGAACTCGAAAGAAGAATTAGTGGATTTCTATTATTCGACTGATTGCTATCCAATACGTCTTGTACCGAATCGTATAAATGGATTTTTACTGTAATTATAATAAGTTGTTTTAAAGATCATGTTGATTTCGGTGTACGTGACATTTAAGATTATCATAAGATTAGGCTTAAAGATAACGCGAGGAATAGTTTAAATTATACGATATGTTTCATAACGAGTATAACAGTAACTTCAAGAATATTTTAAAAGCATTAGGATATTATCACATTCATAATAATAAATATGTTTTAAGTTGATTGATTTTTCTTTTAAGTGAATAATGTACAATAAAAGACAAAAATATAAATGTACGTATATTAATGGAAAAATAACACTAGAATTTTTTCTTCACAATATCTGCGTTTTATTGAATATCTCTTGTATATTCATCTGTGTATACATATATGCGCGTGTGCGGCACACATATCACAATTCACGAAGCGTACGTACGCACAGACGCATTCAGAGGTGATCCGCAGCTCCTTTGCAAACGGAACAAGATTGACTATTTTGACGTCGATATTATATATATATAACGCACAAAACATGCAACAAAGTACTTGCATCGCTCTCTGTTCAATTCGCAAAATACTCTCTTTTTTTATTGCATCTCTTTCTTTTTCTTAATCCATACCACATCGCATACCGGGAGAGGCAAATTCTCTTGGCAAAAAAATAAATCCCCCTTTATCTTTCCCGTATTTTCTATCTCGGTTTAGTAACTCTGGTGCCATCATTACATTCGTAATTCTTTTGTTTTTTATAATTTTTTTTTGTTTACTCACAGCTTTACAACGTTACAATTAATCGTTACTCGTATGTATATATTTATAATTTATGTATATATTTATAATATATATGTATATGTATATTTATGTATATATGTATAGTGGCCTCGTTCGCTACAGGTTTTTCTGTTTGTTGAGTATGCACGCTGCGACGCTAAACTTTTACTTTATGTATTAGTATGTATACGCAATGTACACGTGTTTGATAGTATATATACACACATGCACGCCTCCTGTCTGTGTACTGTATATATATACGTTATATACATGCATACACACGAACATTCGCCTTTCTTCACCGTTTTTGTTTCTACAAGCGGTTTCTTGAACAGAGGGGACACGTTTGCGATTACATACATATTTTGGGATATAGATCAACGATTTTATAAAAATATAACAACGTTCGACAATTATCGTTATCTTTATGATAATCACTATCTTTTAGATAAGAACGGAATTTTTAAAAATGACCACTGTTCCTCAAACAGAGTTCATTCGACAGAAAATAAAATTCGCTAATCTGTCTCGTGGAATATTTCAATTAACGATTCATATGCGATAAGATCTATTCTTTTATAAATCGACATCTCGCAAACATGCATCCTCCGTTTTCTTTTTTTCCTTTATCTCCTTCGATCAATCTTACATTATTTGACGATATCAATCCCGCATACACGGTATACAATTGGCTAATATACGATTACTATAGACACACAGTGTGTTTGTTTGTATATTTTCAGCGGTATATTTTACTGCTCGTGAGAACCTCGTGAAGAATGATCGTTCGAATTCTTGTCGAATGGCGTCTCTCAAGGAATCCAGACGCGGCGGAGAAACTTACTTTCATGATAAAGTGGCGATTTAGGCGACAGTACATTAGTAAGTTAGTGTAAAATTCATTGGTCCAGAGAGTTATGCGTGTTTCGAGAGGGCCTTCGTCTCCCCTATCGCTCCGATCCTTTTTTTCTCTTTTCTCTTTCTCCTTTTTCTTTTTTCTTTTTTTTTTTGATTTCGCGATTTCCTGACTCTCGAGTAAGGACTCGTTTTCCTTCGAGTAAGGGCTCGAAATTGGAAACATGAAACATCTTTTAAACCAGGAGAGGATATGTTTTATTTCCTTTCGATATTCTTAAGCTTCTCGAAAGCTTTTTCACATGTCAGTGACAGATTGGATGATTCTTATTCTTCTCTTTTTTTTTCACTCTTCTCTCTTAATAACCGAACTTGATGGAACGATGTGGTTGCTCTAACGTGACTGATATATTTTCTCTTCTCGGCCTCTCGATGCAAAAATTCGGTGATCAGAGAATAACGTCGTTGCTCGATATCTTGAACGAAAATGTATCAAGTACAAAGGAACAACTTCCCTTTTTATTTCCGTTGTCTCTTTCTATCTCGATCGGTCGGATCACGGTTATTTGGATCGATGAAAACGATCCGATAACCGAACCGTCGACCGATCGATCGGAAAGACAATTTCCCTCTGGAGAAATCGCGGGGATGAATGGCTTTTCGATTCGGTGACGAAGCGCGATAGTGTAAAAATGTTTTTAGAATATCTTTTGCGCAGTTTACACGGAGGAAATTCGAGTCTTATACGTATATCGTGTTTGCGAGTGAGACACGTGGTACAATTACTGCTTGGTGTGATTTGCTCATGGGTCGTGCGTTTTCTTTTAATCTACCTTAATCGAAAATACGGAAAAAGAGAGAAAAAGTATATATTAGAAACGTAGAACGTTTTTCAAATTATACGAATGATACATAAGCCGCTCAAATGCCATGATGATCAATAAAATAAGAGATCAATAATTTCATAAAATAAGAGAGAACATTGCAACTTTGATTTCTAGAAATTACACACGTTGTTTTTTAAAATTCACCTTAAATATCTTAGACTTATTTATCTGCCATCTTTCTCTTTGTTTCCTCTTTTTTTAATTGAACAATAATCACATGTACGATATATGTAAGCAAAGTAATCGAAAATTTCGCAATTGACCAGCTTGGCCTATAAGCGGCTTATAGTATAACGCTTAAGTATAACGAAATGATAACAAAACAAAAGAAAAGAATTAATGAAATATACGATGCGTAATGAAATTTTCTCGTCATCGTATGACAATATCTTCAAGTACTCTGAAAGGGGATAAGAATAAACGAAGTTAGGAGATATATAATCGCAATTATAAAATACATCGTAATTTACGATAGTATTAATTAGCCGACGATTCTTCGTTGAAAAACGATAAGAAAAAAAAAAAAGAACGTCCAATAACATGTCATCCACAAAACGATATTTTTCTCGTTTTTAAAATTCTAACGAATTCTTATGAATTCTTGCTAAAGCTGACAATAACGTCGCCGATTCTGTTATCGCGATATAGTAACAAAACAGAACACTTATCTTGTAACTAATTTCGTTGGATTATAAGACTTTGAATATGTAGTCAGAAATTACTAAAATTTCTCACTGATTCGAAAAATATTTAGAACGTGTACATCGAGTTATCAGCGAGAATGGCAAATAAATAGCAACGCATTAAACTTTCCGTAATGTAAGCCGTATATCACAGTGCCCTGTTTAGGCGCACGTGTATTTAACGTGTAAACATATGAGCTTAATATAGTGATTAGAAAGATAAGCGATCCTCTTTAGTTTAATCTACATTTATACGAAGAATCGATCGACTACTTTTCATTTCGTCGTAGATCATGTCGAAACACGAGTAACTAATTAAAAACCGGCGTTGAAACAAATTCAATCGTGATAGATGCAAGATAAGAACAACTCTTTGTGTTCCTCTCTATGAATTTTCGTTTCTGTTTACTGCTTACATGTATAAAACAGACTACTGTTCAAGGACATAGCGTGAAGATCCGATTCTCTTTGACGATCGATAAAATTTGATTAGAACCGGACTAGAAAAACGTAATTACCAATTCTTACAATTAGTTGTGAAATTATCAAAATGTTATTGATATTCCTCCGATTCCTCTTATGTTTGAGCTTTTTATCGCAATCTCAATCTTCTTTTTTATTATAATTCTTTCTTTTTTTGTTCTTCTTTAAAGTCTTCCGAAGAGTTTCTTCACGCTACCCTATCCTGGAGAGGCAGGATCGTACCTCGGTAACGATCGTTAACAACGACGACAACAATATCTAACTAAACATCGAAGAACATCGAATTGTTGTTTTACGATTTATATATTTTTTTTCTTTTTTTTTTTTGTTTCTTTTCCATTTTGTTAATGCATGTTCAATCCCTGCGGTCAGTCTGAATCTAATTGACAACGTGTATACCAAGAAAAGTCCTTTTTCGTTTCTAACAGAAATTGTTGCCCTAATTCACCATCTTACATTTGCTCGTTCATTCTTGTCGTTTGTAACGAGTGTTGTTGTTTCTCTTTTTGTTTAATTCGCTAAACGTCCACTAATTAACTACGATTATAGATACATATATTTCTGCGATTATTACGGGTACGATTTCTCGTGTGAGCTTGTTATTTATTTAGTTACTTTTAGTTGCTCGTTCTTCGCTCTGGTTGCAACAAAGTTTCTCCTTACTCTTCCTCTCTCTACTTTCGCTACGAAATGCAACTCGTACACGAACGTAGAAAGCTAGAACGCTTAATTATTCGATTCTTCCTCTATGGTTAATACAGCGAGCTATTCAGCTTTCGTATTCTACGTGTCCATGAGTGAGATAATATTGGTTTGGCAACTAAGTGATTGCGGATTTCTGTCATTAGGTGGTATTGATAAAATCCGCAATCACTTAGTTACGAACCCAATATATCGTGATTTTCCTTTCGAATTGTCAATTAACAATCGATTCTTTGGCGGGAGATCTATTCGTATCTCTTCACTGTCAGAATTCATCGTTGTACATTATCGCCAAATAAATCGCTACATATAAAATTTCTGTTCAATGTTGTTCTTTGATTAGTAATCGATAATAATTTCATATTGATACGATAGAATGTAATCTTTCATCTTTGTCATTATCTCTTTCTTTCAATTTTTACTTTAGCGCGTCAAGAAATTTTTACGTAAGCATTGAATTTTAAAATTCCAAACTAGCGAAATAAAAGAGTTTTTATTTCTAGATATAAAATCTGACAGCGAAAGATATCGGTTTTACTGTGCTCAAGCTATTATTCATCTCAGTTAATAACCAGATCCTTGTATTTATCGTAAGAGATCTATCGATTCACTTCCTTTTCGAGGTAACGATTGAGTTGGCGCGCAAATACATGGCAACCGGTCGTACAAGAAAAAGAATATCATCATCCGAAGATTAGAATCTCTCGACCTTACATAGGGAATGCTTAATTTACGGTTTCTTCGGTGAAGGCAGTAGTGTATATGTATTTCGGATCAGGGGACGACACCTACAATGTGCAAAGAATGTTTCTGAAGATTGATAAAGTTCGTATCGACGGAAGAACAAGAATTCTTTCGGGCAGTTCACATTTCGTTTTCTACGACAAACCTTCTCCCGAAAGGTATCGAGAAATTCTGATAGCATTTGAAGAAATCGCCAATTTCTGACCAATTCTAGAGAACCAAGAGACGAAGTTACAAATAAATTAATTTCAACAGATGACCCTCCGATGATTTTAAAGAGTATTTGTCTGAAGAAATACTACCAAGGAAGAAGTGGTTCTTAGGTTATGTTTCACGCGCCTCGACAATTTTGCGTAAGACGAAATTATAGTAAATAAAGAGAAATTATAAAATTAAAAATATAAATGATTTTCTTCTGTAGGGTTCTCGCAAGAATTCATTCCAGTCGCCAATGACAAAAGAAAAAGAAGGAACAAAATGAACGAAAACAAAAGAGAAAAACGTATATTTTCTCAGACACACGTCATCTTCTTTTATTTCACGTTACAATATTACATTTATACCATGGATCTTCGGCATCTAGAGGCGAGGGTCTTGAGTCCTTCTCAAACAGAAAAGAAAGAGACAAATTTGCCACGATCGAGCACACTTCGCTTCTCTATACCTCCCATTCTTCTTTTTCCTCCGTGTTTGCTCTCGCGTTCTATGTAAATTCGTATTGTCCTGGCTGATGTACATATATTATACATTATTATCAGAATTTCCATCTACAACGGCCTTTTTCCCCTGCCACGAAAGAAAGTGACACACTCGAACCGAACTTTGTTTTACCATCTTTTGTATCTTCGTTCCTTTATAACTCGTTAGTATCACAAGAGAGTAATGCCTATAGACGCTAGAACTTTATATGTCTTAGACAACGCTATGATCGTGTACTATGTACTTGACAACTAGTCCTAACGAAGCTGATAGATAGCTACACGCAATTTGAATACACATAGTTTTTGTGCTTTCTATAGCTGCGTTCTTTTCGCCTTTTCCTTTTAGATGCGTTTCTCCCACTTTTACTACTTGAAACCGTGCTCTATAAGATTTTTTTTCCGTTTGAAGCGACGATTGTTTTCGCTCTATTTGTCTTTATTTGATAAAGTGCGTTTCATAACCAGTGCACGGAAATACGCTCGTTCAAGTTTACAATTCTCGCTTCTCCTCTATTTCCACTCGCTTTTACAATCTTCTAGCCCGTTTTCAACAATTCAATCTAACGATCCACGTCGGTAGTAAACGTAATTTGAAATAACTATACTATAAGTTGTGTTTCTACTATAACGTCTCGTCGTGCTGTTTTTTAAGCCTTCTTTCATAAATCGAACAAGATCGCTTGCTACCGATTAACTCGAATCATTTTAACGTAACGATTCTGTTATGATGTTAAATAATAAATGTTTTTAAAAATGCAGTACTCTATGGAAGATCGAAAATCGTAGAAACATCACGAGAGTCGGGAACTGTTCCTAATAAATTGAAAGGAATGGCAATTGGTACTCCTTCTATGGTACAAAATGGTGTCTCAATTTCTTCTCCTCCTTCTTTGTCTCATTATGAAACCGCTACAGAATTCTTTTCGTAATAGAACAAACTTGAATTCGCTACCAGACGTCGTCGTTTCACACATTCTTGGACCGACTCGAAAACAAATCAATTTACATAATCGATTATAAAAACCTACGTCTGATGTTCGATCGATGTCTTCTAACGCAGCGTGTTTCTATTTTACTGCTAAACAGCGCTTAATATCTACTATTCTCCTCTCGTCCTTAAACAAAAAATGCACGTTTAAAAAGCGGTAGAAACGGTGGGTTCTCTCGCGACAGTCTATCGGTTCTAATTAATTCACAGTAGTAAAGAGACCTATAAGCTCGAACAGTTTTATTTTTCTGGTCGTGTGTGTTTGTGTGTGTTTTACGATTGACATTCATTCGCTGATCTTCAGAGCCGAGCGAAAAGTTAAACGCAGTATAGAAAACTTTACAGTACGATATGTTGCAAAATTCTCCCTGTCCTTCAAACGAATCATAGAAGCTACTATAAATTTTCTTGATACAGTTGTTAAATCGTGTCGGTTCACTGGCAATAGCGAACAATGTATATCTTGGTTCATTCGTCGAACGAGAAAGTTACAAACGATGTTACTAGAGTGCGTAACGAAAAAGAGATCGATACCACGGCGAGACTCCTCTTTATTGTCTGAGTTTTGCGTGACGCTCTCATGAAGTAAAGCATAAGAGCGTCGTTGCAACAACAAGCTTTCTTTCCTTCGGCTCTGATCTGTAGATCTTACTTTTGTATAAAGTTTAAAGTGAGATACTATAATGTCATGTTAACTGTGTGTGCTCTATAGTAGAGGGAGAGAAAGAGAGCGAAGCGAGGCACAGGCGTGTGTGTTCGTTGTGGTCACTCGAGACACAAGAAGCGAACGCGCTGCTCTGAACTTCTAATTCGCGTATTTCTACAATTTCTGGTTCGCCTTCCATCGTGTCAACAATATAATCGGTATCGTGTTTTCTAATCTCTTTTACGATCTTTATCACTGTAACATTGTGGCAGTCGCATGTATCAGCGTAAGATCAGTACAAACTTATCTTCTCCTTCTTCGTTCTCTTCTAAAGCTACTTTTGCTCGCAGATCCTAGGATCGTTTTACATCCAGAGTATCATCGTATCGATTCGATTCAGTGGTGTATGTTGCACGATCTTCTTCGAATCGTATGTGTGTGTTTCGTGTACATATATATATATATTTAATTAATGTGTATCCTTCGGGATATAGATGAGACAAACTACACAGAGTGTCTTCTGCAACGTGTGTGTTTCTCTTTCTTTAGCGTGGTATCATATACTGTGTATTTTCCTTCGTTAAAATTAATTTTTTTGTTTCCTTAACAATTTCGTAATATATATATTTACATTCATCTATCTACAATAACTACACATCAACAAATACGGTTAGTTTAGCATTCTCGTAGTATCGTGTTTGTATCGTGGTATTGTATAATCATCACCGTCATGATGATGTTAATGTGATTATTGTTATATGTATCCGTACCAATCGGTTCGTAGTTTCCTTCCATCTTTCTCGCATAATCGATTCTCTCCATCGTGGAGACGTATTTGTTTTCCCTTTCAATCTCGATCACCATTCACACTTTCATCTCATTCTCTCTCTTTTTACTCGCTATCGTCGATCACCGTAAAACACATCGGCGATCGCATAATCTCTCGGAATAACGCATTATTATTATCAATTAATATTATTATTATACTCGCGACTAGTTCGAAGGCAACACCACGATCATAATCATCATCATCGTTATAACAAATTCATTGTCATCGTGGTTGATCCTTCGATCCTTTACTCAAACGGCATGCGATCGCGTGAAATCAAAATTATTAACGACAGCAACGACGACTCATTCAATGAAACACATGTATGCGTGCGTGTATGTATATATATAAAAAAAAATAAAATAAATACGACAACTTAAAACAAAAAGAAAAACAAACGTAGGACGATTAAAACGACAAATTTATCAGTTATAGTCATTCGCAGTCCTTGATTCAACATTTCTGCCTTAATATATTAGGACTTGTTCTTCACATTTTTTCTCATATCTCTTCATCATTGTCATCATCATCATTCTTTCTTGCAGCCTCCTCTTCTTCATCGACGTTTCTACCTTCCATTCATTAAAAATTACAATTCTTTCATCTCTCTCTCTCTCTCTCTCTCTCTCTCTCTCTCTCTCTCTCTTTCTCTTTCACTCGAAAAATCTCCTATTGATTTTTAACAAAATACGTCTGGGGTCTCTCTGTTTAAAAATCTATCGACGGTAATCGAGCTAACCGATAATCCCGTTAATCGACTTTAATCTCCTCTGGAAAAATGTCTCTTGGAAATCTTGATAATTGTCCTCCGTGCGATAATTTTTCTCTGGGGACGATCAACCTCCACGCGAGACTCTCTCGGAATTCAAGTCAAATTAGGCTGCGGCGAGGGCGAAGTCGCGGACACGGAGTACGAGGCTGTGTCCTATATGAATGCCCAACATTCCAGCGTTTTCACCACGAAATCTTCTCGCGGTGCCAGCGGCTCGTTTCCATACGTGCTACAAGATTGTGACCTGCCTTGGTATAGGTCTCCGTCCAGCCACAATCCAAACTTGCCACTGCAAAACAGCGAATGATATCTGTTAATTTGATGGAACTTCAATGGAAAAGAATTAAATGATATTATAGAAACATTATGATATGAATAATATAAATAGATTGCCTATGAGCAATGCTTCTCTGGTTCACTCAATTATATCACTCTAGTTAGAAACTCAGTTGAAACAACTCCACTTTTTATCAGTTTCTAATCTCAATAGGTAAATACACGATCGATGTTCAATTTTCAAAAGAAACAAGTTACTCATTCCCGCGTTCTCATTGTTGCAAGATGTTGCAAGAAGATAGCACAAGTTATAGCAAATTCCAAGATAAATTTAAAAAGTAGGACGAACGAATACAACGGAGAGACTAAGATAACAGGACATAACAAAGCTTTATAAATTTTATCCGTTCCCCTCCCTGAAATATTCTTTGCTAATCAAAAATCCATATCGATAACTAAATATTTGCAGTAAAAGTTCCAAAAAAAGTGAAACAGAAACAGCAACCAAGACAAATGACAAATAATGAAATTCAGCCTTGTATAACAAGGCATTAATCCTTCATATGCAATCTCCCAAACCACCGTTTCATAACAGATTAATCTACCCTAGCATAAGTAACATATAATCCTCTCTAATTAATCTCTTTCCAGTGATCCCTCGCTAAAACATTTGTCTAACAGAATTAACATATTCTATTTGATTCGGTATTAACGTTTCGACCAAATAAAAATTCGTTCAATAAAAAATCGAAGACACTTAGAAAATGGTACCCACTCTCCGGCACCGATGGCAAGGCTTTCGTTGTTGCCTTTGATGAAGTAGAGGTTGTCCCCGGTCCAGTGGAACGCCTGGAATCTGGGCGTGAACTTGAAGAGAAGAGATTCGCCGGTTCCATAGAAATGATCACTCACGTGCAGAGAGCACGAGGTCAACGCACCAAACACCTGTAACCACGTGGAAAGGATGATTCACAGTACGCCACGGCTGCGACACTAATAACGTGCAATGAGTAATGAATCCTCTGCCTCGAGGTTTCTCGCAGCGGATTCTGCACGTGACACGGTCACGCTCTAGCCATCTTAACGAGAGTACGTGCAAGCAACGAAAGTTATAAGCGACTGTATATAATTTATCACTTTAGTTTCTAGACTCTGTCAACCAGTACAGTTTGGTCTTAATATAACATTAACGATATTAACAAGATAAAAGAAATATAGCGTTTGGCTTTCTTCTTTTACCTCCGAGCGTTTAGTAAAATAATCAAATTTTTAGTAGCATTTAATTGTATGTAATTTTAATGTACTACGGAATTTTCAAACAAGCAACTGAGATTTTGAAATGCAATTTGCCAATTCCACAAACGGGTAGATATTGTTTCTGCAACAAACGACAGTTTGTTATTAACTTTTTGCGTGAATTACGATATTGTTAATTCCCATTTATATTCTACGTATATGTATTGGTTATATCCTACTGCGTAAAGCAATACTACACGTTGCTTGCACATAATGACCGGGCTAAACACTCAAAGAATTAACGTGGTATACTAACGCAAGATACAAAAAAAAGAAAAAAAAAATAGGATAAAAATATGGGATAAAGAGGAGCGTAATATTATGAAGAGCAAATCAACGTAGAAGCTAGGAGTGAAATTCAAAGTAAACTTCTAGAACTTACGTTGCCCTCTGTGTCTTCTATCACCAAGAGGATTGGGCTCTCTATCTTGGCCATCTTCCTGTACATACTGTTTAGACTAAATCCATGTTGACTGGTACTGAAAACGAGGGTCCAGAGGTAGCCCTCCGCCCTGGCAGGCAAATGCCGGCACAGTTGCTCTCTGTGATCGTCGCTGAGGATCTCGGTAGTACCAACCAGGTCGGGAACGATGACATCGTTGTCTATGGAGACGGCGCTGTTCGTGTACAGAGCTCGCCTGAGCTCCTCGCTCATAGACAGTACCTAGAAGATTAAATTCAAATTTTAGTAATTCGAAAGATCAATTCGGTCCAGGAAATTTGTTTTTGGGAAGTAGGATCTGCGAGATCGATCGCTGAGTTCGCCGTTTTCGAATTTAGAATTGTGCAATTTCTTATTGGAATTTTCTAGATAAATGGGTGAACTTACTATAGGATCATCGTTAAGTGATCTTTGAAACGAACATGCTTTCTGAAAGAAATTTTCATTTCGGGCGAACGTAGAGTGTTTTATGAAACACGTTTGATGGAACGAGGGAAATTTTCATTCTTATTTTTATACAGGAAAGCTTCTAACGGTATGGCAATTAATGGTCACCTCAATGCTAACTGTCTTATATTATGTTAATATAGATATATTATCGAAGTTTCTTTTAGGAAATTCGGAAATTTGCATCAAGAAGCTCCTACTATTCGCTCGAAAATGTGCAACTCTGGGACGCTGGAAGTTGAGTCAATTCTGTTGCAAGACGATATTCTATATGTACATTCTTATGCTACATTTCGCAGCTGTATTTTACAAAATAAAAGCTAGATATTTGACAGTTGTGGTAAAGATGATCCAACATTTATTAAACGACGATGGAGAGAAGAATTTCTTTTTAAACGAAATTATTCGAAGAAAAAAAGAATGTGTACTAAAGTGCAGAGAATTTAATATCTCAAAGCAATTGAAACACTCGAGATTCTTAGCGGTGACTTAACTCGCTATTAAGTCAACAGTCCGCCACTATATTAGCATTCGTTTGCAAGCTCTTTATTGCACTTACGAAACAGATGAGAGATCACAAGAGCAAAGACCTTGCCGCAAGACATAAAGTAGCTCGCGATTAATTAGACTTTGACCCTGTGAGGTCGAAATCTTTCACAGTTTGTTTGTTTCTAAGAAAAACTACCTTTTTATTAATTCTGTTAATAATTATTAATATAATTATTATTGTTACTACTATTAATAGAATCATCTTTTATCGCATAGTTTTATTAAAAAAATATATATATATATATGTATATAACGTGCTAAAATTTTCCAGCAGTTTTACTGAAAACGAATACATTTATCATTTGGTAAATTAATCACTTACAAAATTCTGTATAAAGCAAAATCTAGAGCAAAAGGGTTAACGACATACTCAGCGATCCGGAAAGGATTGATAAATGTGACATATCGAAAGAAAGAACATTGCTGTGGTGGTTACAACTAAGGGAACAGGTGTCATATCGTGTGAACATTGGTCATCTAAACCTAAATTCTAAGTCTAGTACATCTAAAAAACATATAATCACTACGCATTCACAAGTGTGACATGTTGTAATTGTTGTTTCGCAATGTTGGTAGAGTCGTCGTGTTCCTTGGCTGGGTAAAGAGTACGAAGATAGTTGTGTATAGAGTTATGAATATTTATACGAAGAGGGATTTCTGCTTATCTTTCGTAGATCTGGCGTATTAAAACGATGATCTCTAACCGTGCTCGTCTCATCGCAAAGCCTTGACCTTTCTTCACAGAATAATCAACAAAAGATTATTCAACCATCCTCTTCGCTAATATCGCCGATGGGAGTAAATGAGAATGGATTCAGGCGAAAAATTGCAGTTTTTTCTGGTTTGATTAGAGAGTGGAAGACAGTGCATGTTTATGCAGATAAACCGCTAAGAAATGTCGCGGACGAAATAATTTGTCTACGAGAAATATTTATACTTTTAGGAACGAATTGACTGAACATCGATGGGACAGTATACTATAATTTCTAGTTTGTTTTTGTTTTATACAATTTGGCAATTCCTTCACATGGAAAGATTCTGATTGTTTAACGGCAGGCTTGAATTTCTTTCAGACGGATTTTATGGTAAAAAAATTACGTTCTCGCAATTGTTTAAAGCGCTCATTGTTTAAGTTTAAACTAAACATAGAAAACATTCATCGGACTTTTAAAAGGTTTCTAACAATTCCAGACAGCTTCTTTTTTTATACCTTAGAAACTGATAGCTGAAGAAGAATCATTACTATTTTAAACACAACTAAAAAAAAAAAAAAAAAAAAAAAAAAGAAAAACAGTTGATAGAGGAGATAACAATCTTTTACTGATTTGTTCATGGAACAATAATACCTGGTTGCTCCTTTTAATGCTAAAAGTGCAATCGAACGTGACAAATTTGCAAAGTTGTTAATAGAAGAAAAAAGAAGACTCGATTACGATGTGTCACGTGTTATTATCGTTCTATTCGTTAATCCAGATGCGTACGCGTTGAATCACATTTGCGCACCTGCCTTGAACGATAACAATTTCGCGCAATCGTCTCGCAGGATTACGCCAGCGTTGTTGCTCTGTCAGAGCTTTGCATCTCATCCATTAATATTATAGAATTTACATAACTCATTTGTGGACGAACTGGAACCTGCAGTCGATGGGTAGATTAACGGGGATTTTCCTATCGGGATACCTTGTAGAATTTCTACGTGACAATATAACAAAGTAATTTTCTTGTCTGAGATTATTTTTCAGCGAACATTTTTACGTTTTTCTTTTTCGGGAAGAATATAGAAGACTGGAGTTGTACGAAGTTTATAAGGAAGAAAAAATATCTTAAAAATATGCATAGATTAGACTAATTCAAGGATATAAGGATTTAAGAATTCAAGGATTCAAGCAGAGTTTGCGAACTCAAGAATTCGAAGATTCAATAATCCGAGGGTTCAACAAATAATTCACCTATTTAATTGTTCAAAGATTCAAGCATTCTAGCATTCAAGAATTCGAAGATTCGAAGGTTCAAGAATTCGAGGGTTCAAAGGTTCAAGGATTCAAGTATTCAAGAATTCAAAGCTATAATAATTCAATTATTCAATGGTTCAAGAATTGAAAGATTCGAGAATTCAAGGGTTTAACGATAAAGCATTGAAAGGTTATTCAAGTGGAAATATTTGTAAAGTATTTCCCTATAACGACAATTATATCCTCTTGAAATTTGTACATTTTTCATCACTTAATCATTTGATTCACACGTAGAATCGAAGATTACATATTTAAATAGAGATAAAATTATACATATAGATACTCAGGTGAAAATTAACCCCTTGATAATATATCAGAGCAATTTCGATAAACGCTTTTGATACCGATTTGACACAGTAATTTTGTAAAGCGATAAGATGACAGTAAATATGCATGTAACACGCATTGGTGAAAATAACATAACGTCTGATTAGCCAAAGGTTACTACGCAATAACTTGCGATAAAAAAGACGCGTTTCTACGTCAATTTAGCATTCGTAGAATTTCATCTTGTTTATCGCAATAAGCTTAATTGTAATTAATTCTAAAACCGATTTCACAGTGTTATTTTATTATGTGATTGCGTGTGCGACGTGCAGAAAAAAGGCGTCGCAGAAAAACGTATTACTGGTGACTTGAATTTACGTGTGAGGATGTGGCGTGTATTACGTTTTAGTGAATAAAAAGCAAGAGTTCATATTACGTACGTAATTAGTACGATACTTAAGGTGGTATTACGATCTTAGCAGCAAATACACGAAGTTCTTCCAATTACTCGAATTATTATTTCCATTTCGCTTCGTACTACTCTTTGATATATCATTACTAAATATTTTTAATTTTCTAACGCAATTCCATAACGATTGTTAACAATGTGTATATCAGGTGATATATTCTCGTGTAATGTAATAAACAATTGATCAATGATTCAGTTGGTATCGATTACATGAAGGAGAAAAACGATACGCAAGGTAGGATATCGAGTGGTTTAATCGCAATCCTTTCACCAGAGGAAACATAACGGGCCACTTTCCGCCAGGTACCAAACAAGACGCGGTTCACCCTGTTTTTAACGCGATACGCATCAATTGAGCCGAGGCCGTAGCAATTAACGCGCTTCTCGTCGCCTATCAAGGAGCCAACCTCGAGAAAAACGCACTTGAACCAATTTGCGACGTGGGAAAACGCGACAGGGTGCATTTCCCATCGATTCGATCGACAAATTCTAAAGTGTCGTCAAGGGATAATAATTTAATTAACAACGTTGGTAGCAACCGATGGTTTTGTAAATTCACTTCCAATTTCTTTCTTATACGACTTCGTAAATTAATTTATTTACTTTGGTTTTTCAGACGAACGAAAGCAATTTGTCTGCGAGGATCAGTTCTTCCTCTCTTTCCTTCGGAATAAATAGCAGATAAACCAGAACACAGAGTAAAATGAGCGAAAGAGTAAATTTATTCCTTGCTTCTTACCTTATCTACATCTATCTGTTTACTTGTAACAGAAGTAGTACGAAAGTAATATGACTCACGTGAAATTATTCTTTTAGTCTATTCTTGAAACTGTACGTAGAGATTTATTTGACAAAGTGGTTTTGTAAACAGTCTACTTCCTTCTATTTATTTATTGATACAAGTATATGACTATTTTTCAGGGCAATTATTTCTTCTGTATGTTTTTCGAAACGGCAAATACAGTAAATTGAAATACAGACGTTGAAAGGAAGGTTTCTTATATCCATCTGATATCCCGAGACGAGTCAATAAAGGAAGCGAGCATGGAATGATGACACTGAAAGGTTGAGGAAGAAATTTCTAAACGTAAAATAGGATGAACTAGCAATGCGAATATGGAATATAATCGACAGGGAAGAGAGAACGGTTTGACTTGTTCGTTTACATCAGTTTACAGAATTGATTTTCTCTGTCATAGAATAAAAAATATGATCAAGGACAACGAAGCGCTTCGAACGTATTGTGCTTGTGTGATAAACACGTCCTCTGGCGTCGCGCATACTTCTGTTTTGTTAGAAAAGCTTCCTTGACCCGTGACATCAACTTTTATCTTCGGGCGCGCGGAAAAAATTATCGACGTTTTAATTGCGAGAAGGATGAAAAAAGAAAAAAGGAAGAGAAGAAAAAATATTGAAGCTTTCGTTGGCAATAAGAAGAAAAGGGCTACGGTCCAATTAAAACACGATCTTTTCTCGTAAACAAGCAACTTCATGCTTCACCGTTCGTAGATAAAACAGCCGCATATTGAATTATCGATACAACGTACTCAATCATCTTTCTCGATAATAGTTCGCCTGTTTTTGACACTGGCCACATGTTTTCCTAACTTGTTGTTTGAACTGTTGACTCATCGATATTTTTCTTTCTTTGTTATCATGAACTTATCGATTTCGATAGCCTTGGAATTAATTAGACTTTACTTTTTAGTTGGCGTAGTGTCGTCGTTAACGATAGATAATTGACAAAACGGCACGCGAATGGGTCGAGGCCTCTCCGCAAAAACCAGTTGGTCTGGAAACGAGTTCGTGAGAATCGGAGAACAGTTATGCACGACCGATCTGAGGAAAAATCGTGAAACGTCAACACCACTCGCTATGCGTTCAAGAGATACCATTATAGTATCGCGTTTCAGGAAAAGATTCTTCTGGATTAAAAATAGACGTAATAAAAATTAATGGAAAACGCACGTTTCGATTCTATGAGTAAGAGAGGATTTTCTCAGAACGTTAAAAGTCTCTTTATTGAAACGAGACTAATATATATATATATATATATATATAATGATATATATATATATATATATATCACATTCTAATGCAATATATAACATAATAACATGTTATATATATATATATGTAGTATCGCAAGCTATTATGATTAGTTTATTAATAATAAATGGATTAAACAGATGTTAATTAAACAGAAAACAACGGTTATTTAACATGAACCAAACGCAACAGCGTATTATAATTAAAACAACTATATAATTAACAATTCTTCTCGTCAATGTAAATTCACCTCTCTCTTCACAACGCTAACAACATTATCTCGACAACAAAATTCGCACTCTTTGACTTCTCAACTCATACCGCTGTTAATTCGTTCATTGCCTCCTAGCAACCCCTTGTCTTTTGTCTTAGCCTCACTACGCACATGCTCACCAACCGCTTGTTTATAATTCACACCTCAGAAACCGCTTGTTTACAATCCGCATGACACCCCCCCCCCCCCAGGCCCCTCGTCCACGATACTACATATATGTATAAGATATATAGTATTACATAAAGTGTACGTGAAATATTATAAAACAACTGCGAGTGGTATAATTGAGTCATTCGGAATGCATAAATTGAAAAGTACAGAAAAGTGGACTAAATTGCGGATTCCTATGCGTTTGCAGAAAAATTCAAAAGCGCAAAATTGCACAAAATGTACGTAATACGAGAAAGTATATAAAACATCCAAAATACATTTCTTTTTGTAATATTCCATAGGTGAAACAATCTCTAAAATTATATTTTCGGAAACGGGAATTTACATAAAAATTCGCTGCCCAGTTATGGCACTCAGAATTTTTGTTATTAAAATTTACATCTTTCTCGGAATGAATCAAGTCACTTGTTTCTTAAGTGAATATTAATCGTTTATCGCGTGTATCATATGTAATGAAATTATATTATTATATATTAAAAAAAAAAAACCAGAAGGAACAAAAGGTGGAATCGATTGGTTTCGCTCGCGAAAGACCCGATTAGAGACTACAAGCTGTAAATATACAGCGATGTTCAAATGCAGAGTTCGACTAATAATTATTATTCTTCGTTGCTCGATCTCGTGTTATCTCAATTAGAAATGCAGATCCTCTTAGCATATATCGAGATATGATCGCTGGAATGGACTAATCGATGGCATAACAAGATTTTTTACGTTGTGGGAGACGGGCACCGCTATGTTCATCTCGCTATGCGTCACCTCGACACACGATAACCGAGGTCATGGCAGCAATCGAGATGCAAGCCGAAAAAATATTTAAGATGATGCGTGTTCACGCGTACGTAAGGTCGATCGGAGTTGACGTTATGTCTACGAGATATATATATTTATTTTGTATATATAATATATTATATCTATTTTAGAGATCGAGCAACGTTTCAGTTAATCTGCGAAATCACGCGACTTCGTCTAATAAAATAAAAAATTCTTCGATATTTGTGCGTGTGCATCGCACGTTACGTAATGTTGCGAGGCCGACTTCCACTTTGGATCGACTCGACGAGTTCGAGAGAGGATAGAAGTTGTTTATAATGTAAATTTCGGTGCAACAAGTAGATTGTCGAGTTTTTACGATTCGCGGGAAGAAGCAAGTGAGCATTTCGATAGTCGTTTCTTAGGAATTCGTAAACAGTTTCTTTCCCTTTGTATGTTTATAGCGTACACGTGCGCAAATAACAGGCAATACATTTTAGAAATTTGACATTATCTGATTACGTTATTTCATATGAAAATGGCCGAACTGCGCGCCAACGTTATGAGTTAGTTAAGTGTTGTGCAAGTTATGGTCACTTAGGAAAACAACGTTCAAAGACCAGAAAATTTGGAAGAAGTTTTCTTCTTTCTATGACAAGTGTTCGAATACTTTTGAGAACCAATGTTATTCTCCTACATCTTCGCTTTCACGCCACAGACCTATATATTCTCCAGCATTTAAAAACCCATAAAAGACATTGTATTGTATTTTTAACCCCAGAGTGGCGCGCCACGAGAGTGACTTGGTGGTTTCTGGCGCAGAAGGACGCCACGATCTCGATTTAGGATCTCTCCCCTCGTGAATTTTTCCAGATGTACACGCGACCTCGGGATTTCACACGACGAACGATGCACGAGACATCGATCGTACGCCTTTTTCTCGTTTTGCTTCTTCATCGGGCGTATAATGGGCGCCGTTTCGCCCACGTACTTTCAACGAGGACAAGTCGGTTTCTCTCGATGAATTTCCCATCTTCGTTTTATGTAAGTCGTCGGTCTATCGACCATCGTCGCTGACGCGTGACTTTTCTACTCGTGTACAAATCTTGCGTTAAAACTTCAGACCAGTACAACGTGTATCACGGTGTAACATTGCGCTAGCACGCGATAATTTATGCGCGAGTAGACACGTTTCGCGTAGTCCTTCATTATATTATATATTGATTTTTGCAAATTTTTTCTCATTAATAACTTATAAAAGTTTTCGAGACGCCATTATGAAAGGATCAATCAATATATTCTCTTATTTTTCGACGATGTTATCGATTGGCAAAGTCTTGGGCCAGTTTTTGCGACATTCTACCCGAACAAGGAATTTCGTACAATTTTTTAGGCATAGTGTAGAATTTATTATCTCACCGACAGCATCCTCGAGGAATGTTGGAACACGTACTTTAGAATCGGACAGGGATTGACGATCATGATGTTATCAACGCTCAACTTCCAACCACAATCGAATTATTTCTTCTCCGAATTAGTCTGATTTTCTATTGTCATAATTTTGAGCTATGTGTTCGCTTCAACAATCGCAACGATACGGAGGTTCTTTAAAAATATGCTTCCTTCGATGAATTCACTGATCAATCATCAATCAGCCAACTAAGTAATCACGAACGTCTGAGTAAATGAACTCGTGACGCGACAAAATCCTTCTCCTTTTTGCCTCACAGCACTTTAACGTCTAAACCGATCACCTTGTAAGATCCCCTAAGACGAAAAATTCAAATAATCATCGATCGAGGAATCATCTTCCAGCATCGTTTACCAATCAATTCTCGACAATTTATAAATTCACACACACACACACCGTTCGCGTTAAACGATTTAAATTGACAAGATTTATAAAACTTCGCGAACGTTTCCACCGCGGCTATTCTCAAATCTGGAAAATCTGCAAACTTCGCGATTTTAAGTTTCCGAAGTTTCGACGATTTTCATATTTTCTACTTGTTTGGTACTGTCGTTGGAAGAAAATTGCTTGCAAGGTCTGCACGACGTCGAAAAGATGGAGAATCCGACCGATCCGATGATTCGTTCGATACTGAGCTTGAAAATGGACATTCGAATCAGTCTCTCTCTTTCTTTTTCTCTCTTCAAATGACCATCGAGCTTGGTAAAAAATCTTTCGACGACCGGCTTACTTCGTCTTTCCTCTCCTTTAATGTCAAGTACAAGCGCGAATCCTGCCGGGTGTATCTCTCGAGGGACTCGCGGCGTCCTCGACGGTATTATTCCTGATCGTCCTTCGCTGCAACGCTGACAATGATGAGGTTTTGCTCATAAATCGACCGATTTTTCCGCCTGTCGTTTTCGAAGGTTCCGTTATCATCTTTTCTCTTTTCCTTTTTTTTCTTCGCCTTTCCTTCTTCTTTTTCATCCATCCCATTGTGATAAGTCTCGGTTTTTTGTTTTTAACGCGAAGAAACTGTCAAAACTGTCATTCTCCGCCAGAATAATTATTCATCTTACAGTACCAATTTTTATCACTATAATTCCACCAGCAAAAAATTAATCTTCCTCTGCACCGACTCGAAAAGAAAGAACGGTTTACAAAAGATCGTTTAACTGTTCTCATTTAGGGCAAATTACGCTCTATACGCGAAGTGTCGACTCGAAAGAATCGAGAGAAAGAGAGAGAAGGAGAGAGAGAGCACAATTAGTTACGCTAGCTCGAATTCCAACGAAGATAATTAAACCACGAATTTGCCTTTAATTTTACGATATACTTTGGCTAGAACGCGTCGAGAATACACGTAATCGTCATTCGTTTTGATACAAGAAAACAAAACGAAAATTCGTGAAGCAAGGAATATGGATTGAGCTGAAAATCAGAATGTAAACGTAAATTATAGCGATCTAAGATGTAAATGAAAACGAAGGCTCATCATACAGCGTGGTTTAACGAACGATTATAAATACCAGGAGATCTACACACGCGTTAGATTTCTTGCTCGATCGAGTGTTTTTATAGATTTCTTCGCGCGTTCTAACGGCTACTATCATCTGAATTAATGACATAATTGCGACTGCTATTATAATAGTTCTTCCTTCGTTACCAACAAATACAAACACGGTTAATTGAAATCTGAATACCACGAGACTGTACCAGTCGATAGACGTCTTCGATGAGTGTAAAAAGGAAACTAGAGAGAAGCAGAGAGAAAGAGATAGAGAGAGAGAGTTTTGACGCATGTACTCGCCGAGTACAAAATTACTGCACTCTTCGATCAAAGCGTTTTATCCATCATTTTTGAGGCAGTAAGTTTTAGTTTAGTTCTCTATTGAATCATTT
This sequence comes from Bombus affinis, assembly GCF_024516045.1. Taxonomy (NCBI): domain Eukaryota; kingdom Metazoa; phylum Arthropoda; class Insecta; order Hymenoptera; family Apidae; genus Bombus; species Bombus affinis. Next base: position 3,777,430 of record NC_066354.1, read on the forward strand.
TCTACAATCTAATTTGTATAACGAGTGTCGCGTCGTATACATTCTCGGAACTTTTCATGGAAATATCGAGGAGAATATGTTGGGCAATTAAACATTATCACGATCGTTTTAGAGAAATCTGGATGTAATAGAACCAACTGCGAGGAATTGTAATAATCACAGAAGAGTCGCAGTAACTAAATTTACAACAACAGGCGCATTGTAATCAAAGTTGACCAATTAGGTCGACTTCCTCTTCTAAACGAGATGAACGCATTCGTCGAGTTTTACGTGCACGAAATTATGTAATTTAACGATGAAGTACAATCTTGTTTGCGCGTGTACGTGGTCGAAATACGTACGAAATAAGTACGATCTTCCTACGCTACAACCAGGTTAATTTCCGTCATTACGAGACTGCTTCTAGAAATGTAGAAGCATTTCCTCTTTCTAAGCAGATCTGAACATGTATGTTAGGTTCATAAACGAATCTTTTTATCTTCGCGACAAAGACTAAGAAATCAACAGATATTTTATTCTTTGACACGTTTAGTGCCACATGGCTCTCGTACGCTCCGCGTCTTGTTCAAGTCGTTGATATTTCCAGTGCATAGGGAACAAGTGTTGAGCAAGCTGAATATTAATTCGCAAATAACTGTAGCAGTCCAAGATTAAAATAGTTTCCACAAAACGCACTGCATCATGATGCACGCCTCTTTCTTAATTTACGACCTCCGTGCCATACGTACAAGGAACGTAACACAAGTTTCTATTTCATTTGAAAAACGATGATGCAATTTCGCTCGTATCCTTGCGCTCGAGAGATTGCAGAATTTACGACTACTTTGCTTTATTGCGAAAACATAATATATTCGTTAGGTCAACAAACCTTGTCTACTTCGATCATTTTCTTCTTGTTGCTCGTTCTATTTAAATTTCCAAAACCTCCGTTCATTTCCTAGCACTTAGGAAACCATTAGAAAAAAAGTTCAGAAAACACGTTAGACAATGTTGACGAGAAACGTATTAATACGTCTTGTGCTAATCGAGCGTTGTTCCTAGTTAGTTTCTGTCGTAAAGTTCGATGATTAATGTAAGTCGAGCTGTTATTTCAATCAGAAATAGCCCGACGAATTATTCGACGTTTCGTCAAGCAACGCCTATAATTTCCAAGATATATGGACGAGCAGAAAACAACAAAAATACATAGATAAGGAAAAGCTGCGTAGTACGTCGACACGCGAAGCCAAGGTAAACTTCTTCGCCGTGTTCCGCTACGATTATTATAGAAATAGTTGGGTGTTTAGCGTAGAAATTATGAGAATAATAAACGAACTGGAAGAAATGAGAAGTCGATTATGTGCGTTGATTTGGTTGGTCTCGGTGCGAAGATCTCCATTTTCACCGTTTTCTCAATGAAACATATCCTTCTGAATACACAAAACTTAGATGTAGTTCGAAGCGTAGTCTTTTCACGAAGAGTGTTTTTTGAGAAAAGTTCGTTAGAATCGATCGATTCTTTTAACGTCTCCTTTTATCTTTGATACACTGCAACTTCTTCAAAAATCAACTAATAAGATCTCTTGCTATCCTTAAAATACTACAACTTCTTCAAAAATCAGCCAATAGGATTTCTTTCTTCGTCTTTAAAACGCTGTAACTTTTGTTGAAATCGATCGATTACGACGAATTTCTGCCAAAAGAATTTCTTTTCCGTAAATAAGAAGATTTCGGAAAATGTTCATCGTAGTAAGACAATTTTTATAGAAGCAAAGAAACTGCAATTTCTTTCCAACAACCGACGAACAACAAGCATCCTTGCAATTTTCCTTTTTCTCTCTGCGAAGACACCTCGAGGAACGAGATGAATTTTCTTCTTCTAGCCGCTCTTTCGTTTTATTTTAACCACGCACACACGCGTAAGCGAGCGTTCGCGTATTGAAACGCGTGCCAGATGAACGTCGAAATGATCGTTAAAACGGAAAAACGTCGTTATCTGTCTGCTTCGACGTGTTTAATGCTTCAACATTTTGGCGTATTTAACGCGTTCGACGCCGCTATTGATCGGCCTGTTTTTTCTTTTCGAAGGTAGGTTGATCTCCACAGGACGAGTTGGAGTTCGAATTCTCATTTGAAGCTGTAGCGATATACGACAAAGAGAATTTTTAGCACTTGATTTGTAGCTATTAACGGAACGTTGTTTAAGTTGCTGGTTCACGGATTCTTGGAAGATTCGAGATTTTGAAAAGCGTGGGTTACTTGTATTTACCTGAGCCTCGATGGTACTGGTTAAATGGGATACTTGCGCTTCTGTTATTCTTTGGATACGTCTGATACGTCAGAGACGTTGCACGAAGCTGTCTGACGTGAGAATTAACGAGCACTGAGGAAAACTTGGAAGAACCTTGGTTAATGAGCTACGTATTAGATGGGCGAGAGAGATCTTCTACGGAAATTAATTTAAACGACGTTCGACAGAAATATTTTCATTTATGAATACACGACGAAACGTATCATAATAAGAGTTCAGTAAACTCAAAAATATATATATAAAATTTGCTGAAAAATGTATAATTTATAGAAAGAAACCTTCTGGAATTTGAAGGAAAATTGTGTCTTCATTCTAGGATTTATTTTTCTAATTATTTTTAATTCTCAAATTGTTCTTCAAAAATGTACATATTCATTGTAAAAATAGAGAAAATATATAGTTGATTAATGTTTGCCTACCGACTACAAAATGAGATTGCTTTATAAGAAGGAAAAGATAGAGGGAGATAAATGTGCTAAAGTAATTAGCGAGGGAAAGTGAGAAAACTGTGAGAGATGTTCAAAAACAACCCTCTGCCAGCCTAGACAATTTATTCTCTTATAGGATCAGCCTTCAATTGGACAGCCCAAAATGGGCGAGGTCCAGCTGTTCCTTTTCTTTCAACTCTCGAACGAGCTCCACCCTTCGTTCTGGGCTACCCTTCATGAAGCGACTAGTTAATTCATGCCACACGGTTCCTGTTTCCAGTTACTCGTTCATGAATAAGCAAAATACGAGCTGCGCATTAAATCGTGACACATAAAAAGGGGATGATTTAAAGATCTAGTAGAAAATAGATTTCACTTCGACTCTTTACGAATAAGAACAAATAGCATTTCCAAATTAATCCACATATATTCTCTTATTATATATTCTCTATTGATCCAGATTATTCTCCTCATTTTGTCTGTGTAATTCCTCCTTTACGAAATCATTCGAAAAGACCTACCTCTACCATTTTTCTCGCTGGATAAGAAAAAAAGAGATTTCATCCTACGAGATTTATTGATTAACGTAATCGATTCATATCCTTAATAAAAAAATGAAATTTAAACAGAGAAAAAGCGATATTATCTCGAGGAACATAACGACAATGAGTCGAAACACATTCGGTTTATTTTTCTCAAGAAGGAAACAGCTTTCCTCGAGTAAGTAGAACGCTCTCAGGAGCACGTTCTCTCTTTACAAAGGGGAACCCCACCCCTTGTTTACTGCAACCTTTTTACGCTTCATACCCCAACAAGTATTTTTAACGCGAAAAATGCTAAATGTCAGCCATTCTTCTGTCTGCCTCGCGATTTCCATTAGCCTGTGATTCGCCTAGCGTGTCGATTTTCCTTGTGCGTGAGAAACCACCCCTTTTCACGGTCGAGCCATCGCCGCAGACCGCGCCCCTAGCGCGTGTACGAGCGTCACGGCTGTAAAAGCCAGCGTGTATAGTTATTCGTTATTGCATAACTTTCGTCAGAGATTGGCCGGGTTCGAGCGTAGTTAGTATATCGAACGAAGCCGGATTCTGTGAAAGGTGGACCTAGGCGCGGCCAAGGACCGGTTGCACGTAAACACAACCGAGCTGCTGCTATGATATCTTTCTAACTGTGACATATGCTAATTGTGTGCACCGGTGGATAATTTTCTGCACATGTCATCGCTATATACAACATCGTTTAACAGACGTTTGGATTTTTGTTAGATTGCTCATGCGAGAAAAGAAGGAAATTCTTGAAAGAGACAGCACGATGCTTGAACTTGGGGAATGATGTTCGAATACCAACTTTAAAAACTGGGATAATCGGTGAACTTTTTTCAACCAAGATAATTGACACAATCTTTCTAGCGTTTGATGGAACGTTCTGAAATTAAGGTATGTAGAGAGACAACCTATTTTGCGAATTAAATCACAAGTTTCATCGCGGTTAAATCACATCGCTGGTGAAACATAGTTTCATCAACTTTACATTATGGAAAATTTGTGGTTCCTGGTGAGATACATAGAAAACGGGTCGAAGAAAGTTACATCGTTTTGTCGAATCGTAGAAAAGCAGTTGGATTCTCTTTCCTTTCTTTTCTGTTTCGCTTCAGTGATGAAGAAAAAGAGTTTATTTAGTTAGCATACTGATCATATCTCGTATCGATCGTATCTAAACAATCCTAACATCGCATTTTTGAGTCACTACATTCGAATCGAATTTGAAAGCAGGGAAATATTTACAAACTTTTCCCAAAGGTATCGAAACCAGCAAATTTTGATTATTTTAGTTACTTTAGTTTAAACTTTTATTATCGACGATATATTTTGGAGTAAACTCGCTATCAGAAATGTTTAATACATAAATTCGGAATGTTTAAAACGCTCAAATTTTTAAATCGCGAATGAAAAAATATGCCGCAATATTTTTATTGATTTTCTTTGATTTTGACACGTTTAAAGAGAGAAATAATCTGTCAGGTCCACAGATACAAGAGAAATAGGTGCCACCAAATTTACAGTATTGCGTCAAAAAAATCAATGTCAACCATATTAATATACAATCCATATTTTTGAATTATATTCTCGAGAGGATAACAAAAACCCTCATATTTAATCTGCATAACCAAATAAAAACATGATTCGAATATATATATGTCGGAGATGGAGAGACACCGGAGCCTTCCGTCGAAAACCGGGGAAAAACCCCTAATATTGTAGTTTGGATTCCATAGCCGTAGCTAAACAATCACCGTCCTTCAGCCCAATTGTAATAACCTGCAATCTATGAGAATGAGTTTGGGTTCGAGGTGACAACCAGTCACCGAACGTAGCCGCGGTCAAGGGACGAACATTTTCTAAAGTCATGGAAAAGTCTATAGCCCTCCATAAAAATAAATAGTTGTAACGGCACTCGACAGTAAGCACACTAATGGTTTCTGTCTCATGGCTCGCCATAAGCAGACCCTATTTTATGGGTAGGTCAATTGCCGGTTGTCGAGACATATTCGCAAAACATCTGCAGCCAGCCTAATGACCCGTCATAAACCCTAAACCTTGATTAACGAAAATAGGCAAACAGTCTTTTCCGTGAAGGACACTTCCAAAGACTGATCAATTAACAACAACGGCAATTTCCCTGACTCTCCGAACGAAGACTTGTCTCCACGAATATAAAAGACCTGGTGCCGCTAGAGAGTGCATCAGTTTTTCCTAACCTTCGAGTACGATTTCATAATTTCGATAGAGTGCTTACTTCGCGTGCTAACTGAGAGTACCACCTAGGCGTTGCCGACGAGTAAAGAATAAAAGAGTCCCGTTGACCGCGTATTCGTTATCGGACCTCAGACTATTGTCATTCGCATCGCGAGTACCTAACCGCCGCAGTTTATTTGTCAAGTCTCACATCTCCATACTTGTGTTAATAAACTCTGGATCACACCTCGACAATGGCTACTACTGGTGACGATTCGTTGCCTGCCCACACCTCCAATCCTACTGACTCTCCGACATATATATATATATATAATAATATAAAATTAGCTGAGAGTATTTTGAACTTTAATTTTATAAAAAGACAAACGTGATTTTTCACGGATCTACGTATCCCCCCGTAATATTTTCCTAAGTATTATACACAGACAAAAAGAAAAAGAAAATTATGAAGAATTATCGTAATACTATAGAAGTACATGTCTCACTTTCCCAATCGATATACCGTTCTAAATATCCGAGAATCAATTTTTTACATTCCAATATAGGTCGAACAGCTTTATACTGGGTAGAGAATCGTCGCTTGTAATCTATGAAGGAAGTCTATTTATTAGAGTAGCCGAATATAATCAACAAAGGGAACGAGCACTACGCCACTGAAGGAAAAAGTCAATCGAGAGACAGCTGTTAGGAACACATGTGGTAAATTGACTTGGTATTTGCCAGGGATTCGTGAAAACGTGAAAAGGTATTAGAGAAATCTTTGTGAAAAATTGTTGCTTATTTTTGCACTTGTCAGACACAACTTTTACGTCAATAGCGCGCCGAAAACGTCATCTAGAGGAATTCCGGAATCCGCGAAACGTGTGGATCGTTTGTGACAAAAAGATTGTGCTCGGAGAATGACGAGAAAATTTGTTTGTACATTAAGTTTCAGCCTTTGAAAGAGGAAGAAAAACAGAAATATTAAAATATGTAATTCGAAAATATGTAATCTTATTTACTTTTTCGTTATTTTCTCGAAATATTTCGTTTCAATTATATTTCGGCCCGACAGCGATGTTTCAAAAAGAATGTACAGAAATTTAGGTGTACGTTTAAGTCATCGAGAGAAGATTATATTATTAGAATAACGAGTTTAAACGAGTTCTGAACGAGTTTGAAGAAGACAAAACGAGACGTTTGCGTGCAATTCAATGGAGAACGCTCCTATTTTTTTATACTCAATATTCGTCGTACGGGCATATCTTTGTATAAACATTTTTACTTGTTTCTGTACATAGAACCTAGAATCGAATCTTTTATCTGTCTTCTAGAAACGCTCTTTATATAATTCGACGATAATTTTAGATCATTGTAATGTTTCTACGTAGAGCTTTACTTTTAGAATCGAACGTTTCGAATTTTGTTTATTTTATTCACACTTTGGAACACCGAAGCGAAGTATATACTCGCTTTTATTAAGAAGTTTACCGCATAATTCGCACAGAATTCGTGCACCAAAAATGATAAAATCATTCATTTCCAAAAGTAGAAATGAAACCAAAAAAACGTCTTCTACCAACAATCACTCACATTGCATACAACTTCAATATTCAGTTTACAGTATGTAATATAGTCAATATTGACTATATTACATTTGATACAGATAAAAAACCGTCTATTAACCGTTGATGACTAAAAATGTGAGAATCGTAAAAAGGTAAGGGTCACCCTTTATCTCGTTCAAATATTTTCCACAAAAAGAGATTAAGAAACAAGAAAAGTAAAAAGAAAAAAAAAAAACAGAACAAATTGATTTAGCAGAAAGGAGATTTTAAATTGAAATAAACTTTGTTTACCTTCGTCTTCTGCTTGAGAAACTTGGAGATCTTAGTGATGGGATTTAGAAACTTTGGCCTCGGCATTTTGACTAGATTCTTTCGCCTTTGAAGTAAAAAACTCGAATTTCCAGCCTTCACCGTTTTATCACTGCTATACTCTGATATATATTTTTCTCTGCGACTATGATCACGCAGGAAACAGTTTACATTATGCGTTTTATTCTGCGTCTCAACGCCGGTCCAAGATCTCACTGCGATCAGATCAGTCGCCGTGGCACAAACCTTTCTAGAAGCGAACGTACCAACCCGCGTCTACTAATCGCGCTGAAAATACACACCAGTGTATCGTTGAAATTTCAGACCAATACGCACGACTGTGCTCTCTTAGAAAACACTTTGCGATGCTTCACGCCTATCTATCGACGTGAACTTTGTTTTCCTTTTGCCTCGAAGATTTCTGTCTTTTTTTCCTCTTGCCTCTCAGACTCGCGATAAATGTGCTTATGTTTAGATGAAATGTAATTGATCCGAACGAAACGGTCAACAAGTCACAGCGATATTATACGTATACAATATACGTATACAATGTCGAATGCTCAGAAGGAGAACTTCTGGAATCGAAGCTTCATAGATTCGAACTTGCCAGAGCTTTCCTGTGACTGAAATTGTGTTCACGGATAGATACGACGTTAAATTCGATTTGTTCGTTTCACGATCGATCGCTTCGGACATGCACGCTTCACTTCGCGAGGACTGAAGCAACACTGTACCACTGCGCTTTCGGGGTGAGTCAAATACTCCGATCCTAGGAGAAAGGCGTGGAGGGGAGGGGATAAATTCGACGCGCAACCCGGTTTGCGCAGCACGTGCTGCCGGTGCGCGCACTGCTCTTCCATTCAAGCCCGTGTCACGCTACCAATTTGGATCAAAATAGTCTCATTTTGGATATTCGTTTCATCGTTCGCATCACATTTTTTTATGAACCGCGAATAAGCTTTTCGTGAGTGGATAAATCAATGGAATATTTCTTTTGTTCCATGAACGTTTCGTACTTATGTGAAATTGTAGACTGTTTAAACAGAATTGATTGTCGACTTGGAAAATTGTATAGTTTATAAAGTTCGATTTGGAGGTTCTTACAAAAGGGAAACATTCGCTTCATCGTTCGTATTATTTTTTACATCTGCTGACAAGCCTTTCAAGTGGGTGGATAAACGAATGGAATATTTCCTTTGCTCCGTGATCGTTTCGTACTTATGTGAAATTGTAGACTGTTTAAACAGAATCGATTGGTTCTTATAAAAGGGCAACATACGTTTTGTCGCTCGCATTAATTTTTAGACTCGGGGACAAGCCTTTCGTAGCTGCATAAACGAATGGAATATTTCCCCTGCTCGATGATTATTTCATACTTATATGAAATTCCAGACTGTTTAAACACGATTGATTTCCAGCTTGGAAAATTGTATAGTTTATAGAATTCAATCGAGAGATAGTAAATATCGTAAAAAGAAAGACTGTTTTAAAGACTAAAATGTATTTAATTGTTGTAGAAATTTTCAGAAAAATGGCCAGACGGCTGTTTCGTAGTTAGACGTTTTGGAAACTTGGAAAATCCTTATTGGCTTAATATAGGGAATTATAAATTAAATTTCAGAGGTGATTAATTACGATGGATACATAAGAAAATCTGATCCATCACATGCAAGGATTCGAAGCAATTAGCGGTATACTTGATTTCACTTGATGGTCAACATAGCGTGCGTATAGTCACGTCCGCTTTCTACGACGTAATAAAATTATTCTCCGTATCAAATACGATAATACTAATTGCTTCTTGCCTCAGAATCGAACAATTGTTTTTGATATTATTGTAATGTAATTCAAAATCGTTTGACTATAGACTTATTAAACTTATGATTTAAGATGTTAAACCAATTGTTTAACTATGATCTTTCGTGTAAATAGGATTGAAGTTCTAAAAGATTATTAACGATTAGAGCTTATCAATTATTGTCCCATTCTATTTTGAGAAATAGGACAAAAGTAAATATCGCGCAAATACAAACAAAAAATGTAACGAATAACGAAATCATAATCGAATGTTTTCATTGCAATTCGCGCTATCTTTGGAGATTCCACGCAGTTACTATGTACAAATATTTTATTTTCATGTTCTCAATTATACAGTGCGAGTCATTGAACTTCTTATGAAATATCTTGAAAATAGAGTATGCACATACTGTATATAAGAATATTTCTCTGCCGATTGCGTAATTGCAATTGATACTTATTATTGTTTGTCGAAACATATCGTAAGAAATATTGCAAATTAATCTTCATTTCATTTTACATGCATCTTAATACGGTAAAAAAAAAGAAGAAAAAGTTAATCTCTTAAGCGTATTATTCTTGACTTATTTTACACGATATGCAACACATACGCGCCGATTGTTACCAACTGGATTAATTTTCTACACGTTACGCATCATGCAAATGTCACGTGTGTTTTTGTAAGGTACGATCCCTGACATAAGTTCAATTACAATCGCCAATGACGACTCACAGCACCAACAACTATGAGAACATAACAGCCGCGCGTATGGTATTCCACTTTTTGCTCTGTTCGTTTTGCACGCGACGATAAAATATTCATACTGAATGCGTTTCTCGAGTTTATTTAAACCGGAGGGAAAACTACTGGTGTTTGACAATATTTCGCACTCTTGTCGTTAAACACGAGTTTCGAGACTCGTTCTACTGGTTGTTTCATCGTTGATGAGAAATTTTGTTTGCTTACAGGAGTGAGAAGAAAAATTGAAATTGTGTGTTAAAAATTAGAATACCATTAACATCAACGAATAGAATATTTCACGCAAAAGTCAACGTGTGTTATTTTACACAATAACTGTTTACAAGTTTATTCAAGATAATAGTTAACAACGTGTTAAGGTGACACAATCGATTATAGTTCCTTAATTTAAAAAAAAAACTAGATACTTTTTAAAGATATGTATCACGTGCAAATGACGAAAAATCATATAACGTTATAGCGGATTTAACGAATAAATTTAATATAAACAAATAATTTCGAAAAATACTAATTTAATGTTCAACTCTATTAAGATTAATTATTCGTTCCTTTTTCTATGTTCATGGGTGTGATTCATGGGTTCATCGATGATGAAACAACCAATATAATATGAAACGCTTCCAAGTACCAACGTCGCGCGTCACCTTTTGCACTCTGTTAATATCATGCGACAATGCAGTTAACGTTTCACGATGTAGTAGAGGAGACAAAGTCAGCAGTGCGTTCTGCTCGAAACCGCGTAATTTTCATATTGAAAAGTTACTGGATATTTCGCTGTGTTTCTCGCCTATCACAATTCGAGTCCAGAATTCTCGAAGTTGAAATAAAACGTACGTCTATTGCGAAGTTGTCAGCATTTTCTCAAACGTTAAAATGAGGACTCTCAAGTCCTTCGTGTCCTATAAAAATTCCACCTTCTCGGATTTGAGTACTTCTCGAGTGAATTGGAATTTTCTGTCGTTAAAGGATTTCGAAAAAATTCGTAGAAAACAGAACTGCTCTCAATACGCGTGATTTTCCGTCCCGGAATTTCACACTGAACATTTTCTTCAATTGTTAAAAATCATCGCGTTTGTGAGCGTTTGAAATTTGACGACGATTGAAAAAAAAATTTGGAGACCCGAAAAGGGCTAATTACGCTTAAGAAAATATAAATTTGCATAAATATCTGCGGTCCATCTATTGAAGAAAAAAAAAGAGAAGAAGAAGGAAGAAAGTAACAGCAAAAGAGAGAAGGAGAAGATGGAGAGCAGAAGGAGAGAAATGGAGATGCAACTGAGAATCGCTGTCCGGTAATATTGATAGCGAACAATTACGCGTGGGCCGAGCCGCAGATGCGCAAAAACGCCAAGAATAGAAGCTCGTAGTAGCTATATCTACGATAGACAACTTTAGAATCCATCAAATCCAAACTCCGTGATAAGAATCTCCATCGTTATTCAAGCCCGAAGAAACACGCATAAAAGAAAAAAGAAAAAAAAGATGGAACACACGAAACACGTTTCATCGCTGTTAGTTTACCAATTAACGCCTCGTTAATCTTTTCTAATATCTTGCATAGAGGCGTTAAATACCAATAGCACGAACAACATAATAAGATCGTGTTTTCTGAATCATCTCAAGGCGCTTCATCTAAGCGATTGGTAATGCAAATTACGAAGATTAATGAACGTCTACCGACGTATCTGGCCTGCATGGCGACTTCAAGCAAACAAGCAGCCAGATTTTTATGTTTTCATGGAAAATTACTGACAAATTCCATGGTGCAATTTTCCGACCGGTCTACGTGACTTCAATACGTCACGTACATCACACTCTGACGCGATGCAGATAATAAAGAGGATTACTTTATCAAGAATTTAATCCTCTGTACTTAACTGTTCTCTCCAAATACGGGATAAACGTATAGAAAATTCAGTTCGATGATTATGATCATCGTAAGTTAATAGATAGAAATATGGAAAGGTGGTAAAATCGGTCGGCTGTTAAGCCAGAAAGGCTGTTACAGGTGAAAGTTTACTGTGCATTTTTCTTTTCAATTATAAAATATTATATATAATTTAATAAAATTATAGATCAGTGAAATTAAATGTTCTGTTATTTTGTTTAATCGCGAACTCTTAAAGGCTGTTACGGGTGAAACGCGCGCACCATTACTGCGTCACATTTTGTTTAAATTAAAAAATTAATATAGCTAAGCGCGACTAAATATTTTATAGTTATTCAATGCAATGTTTGCAGCTTTTACGATATTATTACAACTAAATATACATCTTATTCAAGCAAACATTCATTTATTACAGCAGACCACATTATATGAGTTATTGTTGAACTGCAAATATCCAATAGGATAAAAGTTGAGTAAAAAAATAGTTATGTCGGGCTCTATACAAGTACAGTTCTAACTGAGATTAGTACAATTGTTAATACTACTTTATTTGTTCGCTTTATTTTACGATCTCAATATGTATATCGTTTCTATTCGCTACACGAAGAATTCGAAGAATTTATCATCTAGTATTTAGTCGTTGCTCGAGCTACAACTGGACAATGGAGGTGTCGAATTGGACCTTCGTTGCTACGTGAAACGCGTATGCAAGGTATCCGCGATCATTTAGAAACAATTAGACCGAGATATTTGGATAGTAGGAGAGCTGGAACGACAGCAGCGGAAATTTTTGGAAATTCAATTCTGACGGAGACAACGATCATATCTTATTTACGCTCGACCACTGTTTTATCGTCAACCAGCTGTGTTTTCAGAGCTGCACGCGATTTCGCACCCTAACGAACGCACGATAAGGAAAGTGTAATTTACATATAATTAATAGACAGAGCATTTTGATACTGTGTGTAAATTCGTAGTCTATACGGACAATTTAGATTTCATTCTCATGCATTCGATAGTTGTTAAAATGATCATTCTAATAAAACAAAAAAATACTGCAGATAAGAAAACAAATAAAGAAATTAATTAATCGACGTTTACTTTTATAAATATTGTGTGACTGTGAATTTATAGCTCGTGTAGAAAATTCCATTTTTTAATTTTTTTCTTTAAATATTCAGTACACGTAATTTCAGCGAAAAATTGACGCGAATCGACAAAATCATTATCGACACGATTTTAATTCCAGCGTTAGGAGAAAAAAGAACTGAATAAATGATCGCATTTTATAAGCGAAATAAATCAACATATGAAGAACCATCGCCATATTCCAATCAGTTTATTAAACACACTTCAATCAATCCTTGTTCGAGATTTCATAGCTTTTTGGATAACAACAACAACGGACGATCGATTGATCGCTCAATTTAAGCAGCGCACTGCTTCAAAGCGAAGTTAACTTTTTACACGTAGTTTCAATCTCTGATTATTAGCCTTTGAAGTTGCTTGCCGCTGGTAAAGCACGTGCATTTTATATGTAAGTATAGAATATGAAGCATATTTAATTTATTATTTATTATACAATATACAGCGAGGCACATGATTGATCACCTATAGATACCCATAGACAGTGAAAGGGTTAATAACAAATCCAATTGCACATTAGAAATTGACGAACCATAAAGAAGATAAGGCAGGAAGGTAAAAAGGTTCGTATGGGAAGCTCAGAGTTTTAATTCATAATGCTATTAATTTATAACTTATAAGCGTTTAAAGATTTCCGGAGAATCTGTGAAATTATTTCTAAAGGAAATGTGACACAGACAGAAGACCAGTTCTGTTCCATTTTGGACTATTATTTCTACAACGTAAGGAATATTTGAAGGAATTCCACGTCCAGGACAACCATTAATTACGCGAATGAAAGACAGCATTCTTGCAGAAGGAAGAAATCTCGAACGTTCATTACAACTGCCAAGAAACAATTAATAAAAATATTTGCACTTGCTTACAACTGCTTGTAAATTCTTACAGCTCTACGATAAAGCATTTTCGAAAACGAGTTGGCACGAACATTTTCTACCTTTTGACGTCATTAACGCAAGTTTCCTTCCGATTTTACACAGCGTTACTCTCCTTTCAATACTTCGTATATCGAGTATTTTATATTTACCACTATTTGTTACATAGATCTGGGACACGAATCGCACTTCATTTGCTGCATATTATCGTAATAGATGCAGCGAGCAATGTCGTTGAACGAACGTCTCGTAGACGCTCGTAATAGACAGCGAAAAGGTTAATAACAAGTCGAACTACAGAATTCGAAATGAAGGAACGTTATATCTGAAATCACAAGCAACAGATGGTAAGGAGAAACGATCGGAGGAATGCATTGTTTATCCTGCCCGTGTCCAGCGACGTGTTACGGGCTGGCGCCATGGTTCTCGCTAGCTGGGCAATTTTAGCGAAGTTTCGTGGAGCTAATGGAACGAAGATGGAATGTTGGCACGGTTCCGAGAGAGCGAAGGTGACGCGTTCCAGCGTGTCCTCGGACCACGGTGTGAAACAACTCGAGGACGGAAACATCGTCTACGGCGATTCGTTTTTGGAAACACGACGGAGGGTTCGCGGGAGGCTAGAATCCACTCGTTGCTCGCGTGTTCTACGTCAATCGTGCTTTATGCAATCCCCACTGGGTATTTTCGAGCAATACGAACAGAATTTTGGAAGCAGAGTTCTCGAGCAAGTTTGCGGAGGGAGAAAGGATGTGAATTCGAGGGAAGAAGAACGTGGCCATTGAAATATGGCTCTAAGAATAATTATACCGAGATATACACGTGTTTAGAATGAAATGACGTATGAGAATTTTTATCGTTTTTGACGTCGATCTTCCCGATACCGATCTTTTCCATTCCTTTAATTTTAACGTTGATCGTAAATTTAGTAGCGTAGTTTCCTACAGAAATTGTTTACAGTGACTAATACTGGTCCAAGGAATACATATTTGATTATTATTTTATCGACACGAGTTATGTTTATTTTTATTCTATCTGGCGGATCTAACAGGTTCTTTTCTTTTCCAGTTATTTCGTGTTTAAATATTCATCTTCAATCAGAACGTGGTACTGAAACTTTTTTCTATCTTTTGGATCTAACAGGTTCCTTTCGTTCTCAAATATTCGTATTTAAATATTCAGCTTCAGTCACAGCATGGTGTTAAAATGAAAAAACTGACGGACGTGTACCGGTCACGTTTCTGTTTCTACGGATCTTTGTATATTTACGTTCGTTTTGTTCCTATTAGAAAATGAATAGAATTCGCTAATGAGTGTCACGCACAGAGTTTAGAAACGGACGAAGGATAATTTTAGCCCACGATAGCCCTTCGCGTATAGATATGATAAACAGGGTGAGATATGTGCAATCGACATAGAACATCGACCCCAGTCAGGACCACCTACTACTAAAACTAATCTATTTTCAGTTTCCCAAAAATTCGACGAGTAACGATTGACATTGATTGAAGTTGTTCAATTATAAATGCACAATTATGCGACCAGTTTTCTACATTTCCATTGTCATTGACGTCAATGGATTCGCCGTTGAAAATAACCTTGGCACATTTGCAACATCTTCGAAATCTTTTGTCGTGGCTCGACATAAAAATGTCTCAATGGAAAAAACATCGAGTGAAATATGGTTCCTTAGAAACCAACTTGCATTAATATTGGCGTATCGTAGAACGTTCAAAAGTTAATATTTACAATTGGCCTTAACTGAGGATAGGGATAAGTACACAGGCTGTTCACGCTGTTGGTTATCAGCGTTTTTAGTAAGCAACAAGTGTGAGGGAAAAATGAAAGCTGGAAAATATGAATGACTCAAAATGAATTATACGTTCACGATAATATTTTTTTTCGCAAGCGCAAAAATATATGTACATCTTGCTTGACTATGTCTTAAATGAAAATCTTCCTCTCTTTTGCGTACATCGAATCCTCTCGTCATTCCACGAGAAAAGAAAATATGCTAACATAATATGGTCAAAAATACTTTAGAACATATTTTGCCTTTAATTTTGTAAAATATCACATGAGAGAACAGGGAACGACGTAACGCAATATTCTTGTATTTATGTTTTCTCCATCTTACATATGACAGATTCGTTTAAAACATAAAAGGGCACGTGCATCTTTGCACCTGCGAAAAGAATGTCGTGAATACGTAGTTCGCTTTGCAACATTTTTCCTCATACTTATCGTTGCGGGAAAAACCTTGGGAATTAATAGCCTTGGATACCCTATATAATTGACTAATTATTTTTCCGTCTAGTTACTCGTATATATCAACAATAAATAACTATAGTCACATTGTAGCTCTATTTGAATTACTAATTGTAATTATTCTTGTAATATTCCCAAGTGGTACGCTTATCTCTACTTATATATATATCAATTTTAATTATTCTTACAGTTTCCTACAACAGGCATCAAATAAACAATAATCGCAATCCTGGTTTAAGAAACGATCATGGTCACGCTTACTATCATCCAATTACTGACTACAGTGTCCCTTATCATCGTTCTCAATGATTATTATCATTCATATTCCATGAAAAATACTTATGGCCACTACAACTTCAATGAAAAGTTCATCACATCGAACGTTCGACAGCGGATACGTACACAGGCTTTAGGAAAGAGTAAGAGCGTTGTAAAAATAGCCATTGATTCACAGTCGTTGCTTTTATTGATGCAGTGAGCAAACAGGATTGTTCACGTGCGATGAACATCTGTATTTGGCAAACGATATCATCGTCGAACGGAAGCAGTGACGTAGGCGAGTCGCGAGCGACCTTCCGGAAATAAATCGGTCACAGCGGCATCATCCGAAAAGCATTTTGGTCTCATTAACCTTCCCCCGCGATGAAAAACGATCTATGAGGATCACCGCGGGCTTTGGGCGTGCGCGCGCGCGCAGACAAAGCGATCCGATCGGACAAACCGCAGGAAATCGTTGAATATTTCTGGAACGAGATTCACGCAAACAAGCGTCAAATATTTTCGTACTCCACGATTTGTTCGTTTTTTTATACAAAATTTTCGAAGGAGATGGTCCCTAGTTAATTTCGAAATTATTACAAATTTCAGCAAGATTTGTATCTTAAAGCATCGTTGTAGTTGACATCTGAGATTAGACCAGTTACTTCTAAATTGATTTGATCTGCAAGCTGAGAGATCTTCGTCTGAATTGATTTTGTATCGTGCACCCGATGATTCTTGATAGTAAAGCCCTTCTAATGAACATGCAAATTACTCTGGTATTTTGATACTTAAACTTTGGAAATCTATGTAACATGGAATTTGTCTCTCATCTATAAAAAAAGAAAAATGCAGAGAATCCGTATTTATTATCTTCATACAGATAAACTCTTTCTGATAAACTCTTCTTTCCTGTTTTTACATTTCTCGTGTAGTGGCATGTTTATAATGCAGTGGATGTGAATCATGCCGCGAATAATCCGTCTAAAGACTAAACGAATGATCAGCTGTACGAGACGAGACGACAGTGAGAATCCAAAGCTGAGCGTACAGAGAACAGCATGCACGTTTAATATCCACACGCGACACACGTCGGGGTATATTTTAGCCGAAGAGGCCGTTGGTCTGGCTCTAAATACAGAAGAGAATGTTCAACGCGATTTGGGCGACGATTAAAACCGCCCAGTGAGGTGTTCGACCGAACGAAGGGGTTCAAGAACGACGAAGACACACGACTATTTCTGTCTCGAAGTATCATCGGTACGATATAGTCTGACGAGAAACTCGAGGGTTACGTGGTTGATCGATGTCGATCGACCTGATCTTAAGTATCGTTCGAATTAATCAAGCTAGCTAACGATAACGTTAACCAACTTTCTATTAACGTGTTTCATTTGCAAATTTTTCCCATCAATTTACATTCTCCAATTCTGTCTTCCACAGCCTCGTCCAATATCTTCTCCACGCTATTTCTTTCATCTGGATTCTATCATTTTATGAAATTTAAAGAAATCAAGATATGTACGACATTAAAAAGACAAAAATTCAAACGACATAAGACGACTTGGAACTCCGCAACGGGCTAATCGACCCATTTGAATGTTTTCTTATTCCCATACATAAAGTTCTACTATGTTACAATTAATAACATTCCACATTCTTGTTTCAGCAGCTCCAAATCTTACCAAATGATATATTCGAATTTCAAAACGGCTTTTATTCAAATCGTTTCAGTTCAACATTTCCTTTCACCTCTGACATCCATCTCGTTAATTAGCATTTTCCTTCATGCACGTCGCAACAATAACCGTAATATACCTAACTATCGGCTGACCAATGAAGCGGCAAGAAGCATTTTGGGACAACAATGACGCAAAGGAAACGATCAACGTGGGTTAGGCCGCAACATCGCGTGACAACGGTGCAACGGTAGATCCGGAAACAAGTAGAACAAGTAGAAGAAGGTGTGGCAGACTGTGTACAATCTATGAGGTGCGTATCTTTCATAGTCAATATCGAGCAATTTGAGTTTGTGCCTATTCTGTGTCATTCTGTAAAAATGATCGACAACGGAGGAGTGGGGAATTGGTACCTCCGGGTCCTGGATCTGCTCGGAATCCGCCGATGTGCTCGACGTCTTCAGGATGCTGTACAGCTTTACGTAGGGGGCCTTGATCAGCTGTTAGCCAATATAATCGGCCGTTTTTAGCGGTTTCATTAACTGGATTTCCACCTGGTTCCCTCGATACTCGCATCGAAAACTATTTCACATTCCTTGTACAATTTTCTCGACTCTTTAACCTTTCATTTTGCAAGTTGAAGTTAAGTCTAGGAATTCCCTTGAATGTGTTAAAATTGTTGTGGAAGTTTCTTTCAAAAGCTTGCTCTCACGAATGTCGAACATAGGAAAACATCTATTTTACTCTTAAACATACTCTTAATAATATAGAAACAGTCCTGAACATTTCTAAGGAGTTCTCGAATCATTTTTAGATAATTCACGTCGAACGTATATAGATCTTTTCTTCAGAAATGTACAGATTTTTAAATGAAAAAGAAATTCTTCCTGATTGAAGCGTAGATAGTTCTGAAAAGCTCTCGACAGTTTGCAAGCTACTTCTCAATTACTCCACGCGAATAAAAATGTACTACACAGTTCTGAAGAAGTTTCAAGAGTTTTCCGACTGTTCTCAACATCGATGCAAGGATCGAGGGTGCACTGGAAGCACTAACGCTAACTTTTTCTTGGTTTAGATAAAATGAAAACTAAAAGAAAAAAAGAACCGATCGGCCGGAAAAAAAGAAAAGCTCGAAGGAGATATGCGAAAAAACAATCGATACGGTGCTCGGATCCGATGGATGGAATCCAATGATGACGACGATGATAACTTCGTGCGTGAACGTGACGTGAGAAAACATGAAGAAACGTGAAGTGGAAATGAGAAGACGAAGCTGTGCACAGCGTTACGAGCAACCAATCGATAAATATTTAAGATGACGATGACAACGAAAAAAGGAAACGAAAGAAACACAAGTGCGAACGTGAGGAACAAAATTCTAGAAGAGAATGTTCCAGTGTGTTAACGCAGTTAACACGACCGTTCGACAAATCAAACTATGTCTATGTTTGACAGCGACGAACGAGTGCATCGAACCTGGGTGCAGAGGACTCGTAGCTCGCGAGATGAGTCAAAGAAAATACGAAATTATTGCGAAGATGCTGATATCGTGATAAACGAGGATAAAATCAAGTACGTATGTGTCTGTATGAGTTGATTCGATGGTTGATTACACGTAATCACGCTGAACGATTTTTTAATCTTATAATGTGTTCTACGAGATAAGGTTCTAAAGACTGAATAAAATTGTATTATATTTAAAAGGGAAAACGTGCTCGAAAATTTGAAGAGTGCTTGTAGAAAACACTTGACAAGTGCCAAGAAACAAGTTTCTCAGGAGAAAAAGGAAACCGATGCATTGATGTAGTTCAAATTCAGGAAAAAGAGAAGCGTATCTGTAGAAAAGTCTGTACGTGCCATCTTTTATTTGTAAAGAAAACTTGGTGTTTAATTCATTCAAATAGGTGGCACAGACAAAAGCTAAGCAACAATTAACTAAAATTTATTGGTACTTATATTTTTCTCTGTAGAGGTGATGTTGTGACACCATCTTCTAGCACTTAGGTTAATAGCTTTTTAGGAAGATTAAAATAGCACATAAATTCTATACTACAGTATTCTCATTGGTATGTAAAACATTCCCCAATGAAACATCAACATTTTTCAATTTTCGTACTTACAATATCTTCTACAAGGACTTTTCAATTATGTTGTATATTCCACTTTAAAGAAGATAGGACAATTTGTGAAGAAAAATGTCTAACTATTAATGTATGTAACAAATTAAAGATTTGAAAAAGAAATAGCAGGTGAAAGTTGAATGTTCTTTGACTCGACTTGAGTGTCTTCTGCAAATGACTAATACAAGATCTCATCAAAGATTGACATATATCATATACAACAATCTACAGAAATATCCCATAAGCTATAAAAAAGAAAGAAATAATAATAAAACTGTACAACGAAGTTAAGCGATCAGATTTAAACCTTGATATCTTCAAAGAACCGACTTAATTAATTAATCCTTCATCCTGACTACAAAAACGTTTCCCTGAATAAGCTTCGTAAAAGTGTAAAATTAACTTCACAAACGTTCAGCGTGTCAACGTATAACGAGAAAATAAAATCGTTGCCGTCGATGACCAATTAGGCGAGAAAAGTTTTAAAATCGAGCCACTTACCTCCCATGATTCCCTCGTCAGCTCAGAGATCTCATCGCTGTCTTGACGACATTTTTCCTCCTCGGTGGTTTCCCCGACTTTCCCAGCCTCGTGCGGCGACAATTCAGGTGATAGATCCGTGTCAGTGTCCAGCAAGACATATCCCCGTTCCCGCCAATAATTCTCGTCGAGTTCTCCATAAAGCGACGGCACCCACGCATGGATAAACCTGTAGAGGTCGTCCACCCTGCAAACACCAAGAACACGCTTAGTATTAATCAGCGACGCTCATTCAGTTAGTTTCTTTTCTATTCTGCGAGAGTTCACCTCGTTCCCTTGCGTGTATTTATCAGGCAAACGTACACAAGAGAATCGACGAGGATTACGAATGCTCTTATCGCACTGATTTGATAACAATAATCGGTAACGTAATATCGGTTGTAACTTCCAATAAACGTTATGTCGCGTTTTAAAGCCTATTGTGAAGCTAGATTACACAAATGGATATTTGTTCACTGATTTCTCAAATTAAATTTCAATTTTCTTTATCCAAATAAATTGTTTACCGGATAGTTTAAGGTAACCCAAGGTAACTTTTTCGTTCAATTTCTTGATTCTACGAAATACGTGAATGACTTCATAGCTTTGACCAACAGTGTCAATAAATGAACATTACAATTAACACGATATTCTTAACTATCTATATCTAACCATAAGAAATACATTGAGTTACCCTGTCACTCAAACACTGCGAGTAAAAGAGAAATCGATTTCACCAGTTTACTACCTTCGATTAACGAACGGTATAATGTTCTGCACGGTATTCGAAAGATTCTGGTTGTAAATGAAATTGACCACGTTGCTGACACTGCTCAATCCCCAATTCATTTTGCTGTCTTGTTAGGTACGGTACTCGTTCGCTCAACCCAGTCGTCTCTCAAATTTGACTTTCTTTAACAGATATCAAGACCGTACGAGGACATTTCTTATTTCCTTCAATGACCACGCGGTTCTTCTTTTTTCGCACACCTTCGCGATTTCAGTTCCAACAAAGTTTCAGTTTCGCGTTATATAATTCTCTTTAAATCAACACATTTATAGACACCGAAATAGTTTCGTGAATTTCGAGGTTTTCGCTTTAAACCACTCGGCTGTCCTTTAAAACTTATTTCGAAAAATATCGCAAGTTGTAACACTCGGAAACACTGTTAGACCGATACGCTTTTGAACACTGGACCAGCTTCACAAATTTGATTAACTTTGCGTCAAACGAATCGATCATTCTTTGAAACCAACACCGAACTACTTCGATAAATTTTGTACGTTTTGCTTGCAACAACTCGGTTATTCCTTGAAACTTGCTTGCAGAATCACAACAGGTTGCACCGGTGAAGAACAAAGCGATTGTGATGCAACCAACGAGGATACCACAGAGACACTTGTTAGAATCACGTCGGTCGACTGAACAAGAGTTAGACGAGTGAATCATGCAGGAATTATGTATATTTATTACGATTAGCCAGCACAATGACGTAAACTTGTTGCAGCTGGTGCAAAATTTAACTGATTTTTTAAAGGCGTAGCCGTCACGGAGTCGCGATATCGCGAGTTGCACGTAGTCCAGATATTATTTCTACAAAACGTACGAATTAAAAGAGAGAAGTCAAACGAGTGCGGGACACAGTCGGTTCCAAGTAAATTTTTGTACTGCGTACAAAAGCGTTTTATCTGTTTGACATTGTCCGTCATTGTTCAAAGCATGTCGATTAGGTGTATCATTATCACCTGTCCGTTATCGCGGCATCCAACTGTTGCTACAATAACTATTGTCTAGTGTTTCAAAGGCGTTTTACGTTAAATAAGATCATTTCGATCATTAGAAATTAGCATGAGTTAATAATTACTGTCATTACGAACAAACAAACAAAATTTTACTTGAAGTTTAATTGAAGTGGAATTGAAATTGAAAAACAAATAGCCTCTTATCTTACTGCTCTTATTATCAAAAACACAGAGTATTAATAGATTTCAAGGACAGCAATTATTATCGAAAAATTGGCGCTGCAAGCTTCTCAATTTATATTTCCATTTATATTGCACGTAGAAATTATTATTATCCAATAAAGTGTCATGTCTACTTTTATCTATCGTCACTCTGTTACGTGCTACGCTTACAAAATTATATTAACATTCTCAAAACTGAATTCTTTTTAGTCGGTGAGGAAAGATTATCTCTTATTAATTACTTTCTGTACACGATTGGATCTACTTTATTCGCTTCTAATTGACAATATTCGCTTCTAAATCTTAGAAATCCGATCTACGCAATTTCTAAATCCCAAACCTCGCAATCTACAAGAAAAGCTTAAATCCTTGACCTTTCCAAATCTACAAGAAACTCTTAAATCCTTAATTTCTCTCTGTCTATCTCTCTCTCTCTCCCTCCCGCCCCCTCTCTCTGAACTTGAAAAAATACAAGAAGAATTCCCAAATTCAGAAACGACAATTATACGCGCAAAAAATTCCACAAATTGCTGTGCATTTATAGTCTTGAGAGAAGCGTTCTTTTTTAAATGAGCCTACCGCAATCAGAAGATAAGAGAACCGCCCATCACCTTGTATTTATTATACTCGTCTTATCACGCAAGTTCGTCCGTCGGAAGACCGCTTTGTACACAATCAGGTAACAGGAAACAACTTGAATATCTGTCTATCTAAGACGATGAAGCGAGAGATTAGTATAAAACGTCGTTGGGTTTCTTACATCTTTTCTATTCGCGATTCCATTTCGCTTGAGATAATTGTACAGAAACCTAGTTATATAAAATTACATAAAATGGCACATGAAATAAATATACGAAGAAAGCTTTAATCGGTAAAAAATCAAACAGGTTTGATTTTAAACTTGATTCTTTGTCGCATTTATAATTTGATTATTCATCATCATATGTTAAAAAAAATCCACGGCATATTGGTGAGATAAAAGTGCTTGTTTTTTTATTTGCATAAAGAATTAAATCTCGGCTATACATCTGATACAACACAGAAATCTTTTTAAACGTTTTTTAAAATTAATATTTTGATTTCACGATATGAAGACGTTGTTCAGCCATAGACACGTAGTAGAAAATCATATAAGCGCGTTCAAGACAATTTTAGAAACAGGAAATTCTGTCCTGATTCCAAGCAAAAACCAGTTAAACGATTTTTTAAAGAGCTGGTGTTTTATAATCATGTTAATTAGTAACTCAGTGAATTCTTCGACATCTTTTGATGACATGTGATCGACATTTTTTATTTCACTGCTATGCGACAATTGTAAATATTTTCACGATCCATAGTTCAGGAAGCTCTGCTCTAGACGACGTTTCAGGTTAAAAGTAAAACTGCCAGTTGCGCGGAATGAAAATACGCTTCTGCGTCGTGTTACCTAATTTCCCAATCACGTGACGGCTACCAGACACTGTTCTTTCGATTTATCCCTACCGTGCAACACGTAGTAATGCTATTATAGTACACAAAACGTTCGCCAGGTCAGAAACATACGTGTAACGCAATGCGAAATAGTCGTATGTTAGAAGGGCATTTATTTTAATGTTTATCGTCCTGATCTCCCATATTTTTATGTAAATTTATATAACTGTCGATACAGTGCAAGAAGGGAAAGCCACAAGCCTAAATTTAAGAGATTTCTTTCATTGATTAAGTATCATAACGTGTACTTTACTTTCGAAATTTTATATATTTTCATGCATTACGTGCTTTCACGCGAATTTTTACACGCAAAAAAAAAAAAAAAAGAAAAAATTCTCGTGATTGGTATAAATATCCGCAGTTTATTTACAATAACATTATTCGATTATAATCCACGCGTTCCTGTTCGCTGGAAGATTTGATTTCAACCCACGTATTATTAAATGTTTACTCTTTGTTGTTGTTAAGCACGAACAACGCTAACTATAGAAAAAACGAGCGAAATTAAAAGTTGAAGACATAATTTTCAAGAACGTCAGAGGAAATTAATTACATAACGTCCAAGGATAACTTGCTTATACATATAACAGCAGTCCACTGATTTTCTTTACTAAATCTTATTTTTCGCTTAAATAATAGTCGTTCGCGTCAAGGTAAGTGAATTCAATTCCAGAACTATCAACATTTCGATTCGATGAATGGAGTGCAGATAAGTAGAGTATCTAAATCGTATATACAGTGGCGAATAAAGGAAAGTTTAGAGGACATAATTTTACAAAACGAGAAGAAGGGAAAGAAAAAGAAAAATGAGAAATGAGGATGTCGTACATGTATCTAACATGTAAATGATTTTTATCGATACGGTGATAAATACTTGGTACAAAAGTTACAAATACTCAAGTGCGTAAATTCCAATTTTAAAATTCCTTTCGCTCGCTGCTGTAACTATAAGAAGGGAAACGTGATTTTCGCACGGAATAGAAACGATTTTTCGAACGAATCGAGCACACGGCGTGATTCCGTCGCGTTTTCTTCGCCAGACTAATATCGCGAACGCAAGCACGCAGAGGAAAAGTTACGAGCGTTAGAAGCATTCGATGATACGCTGAACACGTCACGTGATAACTCGCACTCTATTCGCGTGCAATGTGCACGCTTTTTTATTATCTAAAAGTAATCAACGCGGTATTTAATCTCACACACTTCCACATATTTATCTATTTTATTCAATGTACTTGTTAAACATAAAGTGAAAAATTTATGAATTTACTAATTACTACTAATTTAATAACTCGATGTTTTATCTATAATGTTACAGAAAAATAGTATGTCAGCTGCATTTGATTATAGCGAATGAAAATTTAAGAGTATTTGATATTTCGTCGTATAAAAACGGTATATCTAATATGCGATTGATAATACGCGATAAGAAAAAGTTTGCTGAATTCAATCATCAAGTTATCAGAGTAGAAATAAAGTATTCGTGCGATCGAATAAAAATTTGCCAACCACAGTAATCTGCAAAGAAGCTGTATATATTTATACGCTTTACCTAATCAGATAGCAATATAAATAGATTTAACGCAATGACCACAGATTACATATCGCTAAATCAGATTAAGGTTTCAATTAAACTTTACGTTCTCTTTCGTTTACTAAAATCAGAGCGAAATTAAAATATACAAATTCCGGTTTAAAAATCACCGTCACTAAATTCGGAATATTGGCAATTCTCGAGAAAAGATGGTGTTAACGCTTCTTTTTTTAAGAATTTTATTAGCGCGAAAGCATCCGCTAGTCCAAACAGCTCGGATCAATAAAACGAAACGCGGTGAACGTGGGAGAACATTGAACGTTTCACGATGTTGACAAACGTAAAAGCGATCGTATAAATAGCGAACGCGATGGCTGTCTCGAGATCTATTTTGCGATCTCTTGCTGCTGACCACGTGCCCCGCTCGTAATTTTTGGCCGTTCTATCTCGCGATACGTTTAAATTTTCAAAAATAACGCGTTGCCCGATTTCGCAATTATCTTCGTTCCGTTCGTTCGGCAAAGTTGTTCGAGAATATTTCATAGCGGCGGGGCGATTAATTTATCGTCACTTCCGTTGCCCAAGGCTCCTTCCGTGAAATCGACGGTGGTGTAGAGAAATGGCAAGAATAGAGAAGGATGGGAAACAGACGTTTAAGAAACGATTCGCGAGAGATGATTTACGAGGAACAGAATTTCTCTTGAAAATCCAAGACCCTACGATTTTCGGTATTCACAACAACGTATACTGAGATTTTTCGTGTCTCGCGCTTGTATAATGAATTAAACTGAATGTTTCTCAGAGAATCTTGTTTTAACTTTAGAACTATGGCTCTAACGCTAAATAATTCGTTGTAGGATTTTCCTACGATTACTCAGAACAAATATTCTTGGCACGATTAATGCATTTTGTTATACGTATTTTTCATCATACTACCTTAATTAAATCATCTATGTACGATAAATATTAGTCAAGCGATTAAAGATAGAAATCTTATAATGAAATTCAGAACTTATAATTGATGAAATATTTGTATTAATAGTTTGAACATTTAAAAATGACTAAAGATAGAATTTTTGGAATAAAGTTAACTTTTGTAAAAAAATTAAGAAAACTACAGGTGTTATAATGTTTGTAAGCTCGTGAAATGCAACGCGGAAGAAACTTCTGTTTTATTTACCTGTTACGTGGTATGCTGAACCAGTATTCTGGCCGCAGCTTCTTCTTGCCATAGCTCATAATAGGAGTCGAGCGGGGAATCTTCTTATCTTTGGGCCTTCCTGTTCGCAGCCTCAGGTACAGTGGAGGATCCTCGCAAGAATGGGCTGGTCGTGGTATAAGCTCTACATAACGCGACAGAACAATTCATTATAAAACACATTATAATCCTCCTATCTCCAAAATTAATTATTTTACTGATTTCTTTGATATTCGCTTAATTATACGATAATAGATACACGCGTTTGCGACTTTTCTAATGAATTTTCCGACAAGACACACAATATTTAGATACCATTAAATACATTCCCTTCAAATAAAAAAAAAAAAAAAAAGAAGTAGAAAAAAAATAAGGGTCATACAAGAAGCTCGTCTTTGAAGAATATTTTAAAAAGCATCGCATTAAATATCGCAGACAACATTATCGGAAAAATTTCTTTTCTGTATAAAGATTGTTATTTATATATTATAAAAATGGGATCGTAAGACAAACGTACAAATCAGAACACGGTACAGTTAATCAAACACGAAGAAAACGGGCACAACATCGCAGGAGAGCAAAATTATGTGATAAACAGCGTGAAAAAACCGGAACCACATCTAAACGATGATGGACAAAAATTTCGAATATACTGGCGACGTGAAAATTACACAGATTACATATTTGGAGAAATAAGTGCATTCGTGTGCAGGTGCAGTGGCAGAAACGAAACGGAACGTGTGAGTGAAAAGTTCAAAAATGTTTTAATTCTCGATGGACAAGACAGGTAATCGTCGATGGTGCGAAATTCAAATTGCATGATATAATTGGAGGTGGAAAAAAAAAATTGCACAAAGAAAAAGAACGTGTCGAACAGGTGACAACGAAATAAATTATGTAAATTAATATAACGTTCTGTGGAGATATGGTGATTTATACGAAAAGGGATATAAAAGCAAGCTAATACAGTATGAACCTACCGAGGCCTTCGAGTTCGGGAAAATTAGGTGCTTGGACTAGAGAGGGACAACAAAACATATGACATTACTGCATTAGTATGAATTCATTGGCAGACGATCGTGAAACCTATTCTGCTGCTTCATAATAACTTTAAGTTTAATTATATTTAATTAGCAACTTATTCATAGAAGTTTAAGCTACTATTATATCATATTTTATTTTTAACAGTATAGAAGACCTTTACTTTGTAAACATTATATTCTTTAAATAGATGCAGCAGAAAGGGTTTCAAAATCCTGAAGACATAATAATGTTCCTCGTTAAAAATTAACGATAACGAGGTTCAAAATGAAGGGACTCGAGTCTAAACTCTGTGACCAAAAAGTAAAAAAGACAGTGACAGAGTCCAAACCCTTACGATCATGGTAGAATCGGTGTTCCTCGAATCTGTGTCAGGTATTTAAAATACTTGGAACGATATCAATTTGATATTGTTTCTTCGAACACACAGGTGGCGTAGATTCGTGGAACAACATTCACGGGTAATGACACACCGAATACAAGATGTAAAAACTGGTAATGACAAACGAGTAAAATTTGAAAACCATACAGAATAATATTGAAACTACGTTAAACTTGTAATAATGTAACGTAAGCGCATTTGGTTAGATATAATCATTGTCCTTTCCTTTAGTCTGTATTGGCGATAAGAGCTAGGTATGAAGAGAGAGATATACATGTAGTCGAAATCGAATCCAAAGGCGCTCAAAAATTCGAAGAAAAGGATAATAAATGCACTAGCAAAATAACATCGTTTAAGAAGCCGTCTATACATACGAGCGAGTGCAGTGCGTGGAATGTAATCCCGTTTGCCATCATTTATTCGCCGTTTTTGTTTTTTCATGTATTCGCGGCTATGTGTAGTTAATTATAGAGTTATCGATCCCTTGAAAGGGTGTTTCTTTGTTGACGTAGTCTTTTGCGCGCAAACTACCTAACAATAATAACACGATCAAAAAATAGCTATTCCATAACAGAAATAATCATTTCTTTAAAACGGTCGACCAACAAAACGAAACACCCAGTAAAGGACTGAAAAAGATACTTTGCGTGAGCGGAGTCTGCCACAGTATATCTTACAATCATCGAGTTAATCATTCCGAAAAGATATATATATATATATGTATAGATTGAAATATATCGTGTTCCATGAAGAAACTGATCGAGTTCCGGGACACTTACTGTCGAAACTGACGAACAGTTCGGGCATATCTTCAACAGAGACCATGCTACGATAGTCCAATCGAGGTGCCGTGGCCAAGGTTTTGTTACTTCGGTTACTGTCCACGCTGCTGCTACCTGACGATGTCAACGGTTGCTGTCTGATGAATGTGCCCACGGAAGATCGTCTGAAAGGAAACGATAAAATTACTAACGATTCATTAAATATCTGAGAGATTGCGTTTCAAAATCACGAGCACACGAGATTCTCTGTTTCGTGTTCCCTGCAATTTCGAAGCAGTGTACACTGAGTAATATACATATTGCAACATGATAAATAGCGATTAAATCATGGGGAGACGATGACATTCAAGATAAATGTTAAAATTGTATCCAGCATGTATGTACGGCGAAATAAAGTCGGATGGCTGCTCAGGGATACTAAAAACGCTGTGTTCGACTGATCGGTGAACCGTGTGTTGTCTGTAAGCGGTACTTGTAAAGCGGTATATATATATATATATATTCTTTTATTTGGTGTAGTTTCTGAAAAGATTGTGGGGCACGTTTACCTGAAAGCAAGGGAATAAAAGATGCTGATCTTTCTCAATCTCGAGAAAGGCTTAACAGAAAATTAAAAACTCAATTGAAAGACAGGATAGATGAAAGACAACAAAGTATAAAGTGTCATACGTGTGAAGCTCGAATAAGTGGAACTTACGAGAAACTTGAATTAATTTCACGTCCTACGAAACAATAATCGTTCGTCGCTCAAAAAACTGGTAAGAAATGATCTTACACGTGAATCTCACGTACTTAATTATAGGAAAACAACAAGGAACAACAAACTAGACATCTAAGAAGATAAACGTTCAATGAAATTAATATAAAATTCAACAGCCCAATCAGAGATAAAAAGAGTAAGAAAAAGATAGAGCAAGAGAAAGGGAAGAGAGAGAGAGAGAGAAAGAGAGAGCGAAAGAGAGCGGAACAACAGTGGGCAGATACGAAAGAAAAATTATAAGGAGAAAGTGGATTTTAACGTGGATATATTATAAGTTGCTGGTTCATGACCGGGCCCAAACTCACCCCATAAGCCCTCCTGGACCAGGTGAAATCTGAGGGTTGCTGGTGTCCTGGGAGAGAGAGGAGGCGGTAAGCGGAGGTGTTCCTCCGGCTCTACCGCCCCCACCGCTCTCTTCGCTGGGAGTTTTAGCAAACAGGCCCGAGCTAAAGTCACTCACCAGGTTGATCGGCGAGCTTATATCCACCACCATTACATATTCTTTGTTAGTCACATTGGAAACCATAGTTAAGCTTTATGTTTAACACAGATTTACCATCACAGTCTGATTGGTCATACTGGTCTCAAAATAGCGGAAAAAATAGACAATATCCTTAAAATCCTTTTGAGCCATAACTTTCTTCTTTACTTACGTAACTACTAAATAGAATTAATCGCTAAAGGTCATTCCGGGATAAATTCTTATTTCGTGAGTGAAATCTCTTGGGTGAATGTATTTTTTACCATTGATAGGTATACGCCTTCAGCGACAAATTTATTGATAGAATTTTGTAAAAAATAAAATTAAAAAAAAGAAGGAAGAACAAAATTGAAAAAACGGACTATGATGGTATAAGGTTATCGAAGACAACGTCTGGACTGATTGTGAGTTGGAAATGTTACACGTGCCCATTCCTTTGATTCGTTTACTCCGTTCAGAAATTCAAAAAAAGGATTATCCCAAAGCGCGTTTCGCAAATGCAATAAGCCGCTTGCATCTACGCGCAAATTTCTAATTAATATTCTATATTATAATAAATGAGGGTATTCATAGCAAAACTTGTGTTTCAAGATGAAAGTTTTACCGAGCTTGTGCGTCATCATATATGTAATTCTGTTTCGTTACGAATAGCCTCAGATATACTATAAATGTTACTTTAAGTTCTAAAAGATTTCAGCAGAAAGCAACCACATGAAAAATAAATGTTACACCATATAAGGAGGCCGGAACATTGAGAACCTTTCCTGTATATAGAAAGTATGCAAATTTCTTTTTCATTGAATTACTCATTCCTAACATACACGAATAGTAAAATAAAATATAAAAGCGTATTATATTAATTTATAAAAATTATTGTACCATATAAGTTACAAAAAAATTCTTATAAAAATTTTATAAACTTAGCAGGGCTAAGTATTATCACCTTGAGAAAACTTTGCTGAAAACTGATGAATGATGAGAATCCGCGCTATTAGGAAGACTCGAAACTTTATCAGTTCCAGATTTACTTTCATCTTCCTTTTCGCCAGTTAACCCTTCCATCCATGACAAAGGATATGATAATCGTTTTAACATCTGAAACAAATTATTAAAATAAGATACAGATTGCATCAAAAAGATAACAAAGATATAAATTATAATATTACTTTATTCCTACGAGTCTCTTGTTTATCGTCGTCTTTGTGTTCCTCATCTTTCTCAGGTTCCTCCGTATTATTACTGTCTAAGCTAAAAGATACAGAACTCGCCTTCTTCCTGCCGTTAATGGCAGGACCACTATCTAGCGAATCAGTTGTAACGTTCGTCGGAGCAATAGTAATAGGAGGGACCCAATCTGAAGATAAGACAATATCTGCGTCTGAATAAACTTTCTTTGTGGGATTTGGTTGAACTACTGGGAAAGAGGGATTAGGGTCACGTATGTCAATACCAGAGTCGTGGCATGACAGTTTGACTAGAGATCCTTCTTCGCCTTCGGGAATCACCTTCGACTTCGCGGAGTCCACCTGTAAATATCAACATTCATTACATTTTGAACTTTGATTAAGTATAGCATACTGAGTTTTAGTGACAACGAGTAATTAGTTTACTTTGTCAGAATTTAAAGAATCTTGTTGTTCATCCTCGATGGGCCATGGATATTGATCTTTGCTAGGAACTGGCCAGTGATGGTCAAGCATAGAACGTCTACGCTCCTCTAATGTTCTACTTGCTTGACCACCACCGCTCACAGCTTTAGTCTCCTTCTCTTTCTCTTTCTCCTTCTCTTTTTCTTTGGTTGTCGTTGTATCTTCTTCCTATGAATCAAACAGAAAAAGATTCAGTTTATTATCTGACAATTATCACATTACAAAAATGTAGTTAGTGTTTAATATTTAAATCTATGTACATTTTGAAGATTAGTAGGAGTAACGAGATCTCTCTCAAAGGCCTTTGGAAAAGCATCTCCATCTCTCTCAGCACAGCTACATACATTCTCAGCATCATCCGCCGTTAATTCCGGAAAATTTTCCTCCTTTTCTGGTGACTGGCACTTAATATTTTCAATTGGTGACGGTTTCTTCATATAATAAATTTCTGGCTTCTTATCTAAGTTTCCAGATTCTGTATGTCCAACTCGCATATGTGCAATATCATAATAAATTGCAGCATTTACTACAAATTCCATTGGTGCAATAACACCGTAAGATTCAGCTCCATGTTCAATTACAAGGGGATCAGAAACATTGGGATCAAACATGACTGCATTTGGTGTAACTAGTAACACTCCACCAACAACACCCTGTGAATATAAAACAACAGTTTAGTAACATGAAGTCATTAAAGAGTTTAAGAAGCTTTATGTTAAATGTAAATTGAATCATAAACCTTACCTGACCATCTGTAATGTGACGAACATTAATTTTCAAAAATCTTTCTTTAAATGGCTGTTCCTCCTCTTCTATCACTGTATTGGTAACACTAAGAGGTGTTTTCACTCTTTCATGGCTTGGTTTCGGTGACACTGGCCTCAAGTTGTCTAAAAGTTCTAGAAAGAAAAGTATGATGTTAAGCATTCAATTATTTTATTAAATATACAACATTTCTTATAGCTAAATAAAGCTTACCCATATTGAGAAAAAAAAAAAAATAACAAATTAAGTGATCTGGTACCACTTCAATATTATAAAGGAATGTAACAGTTATTTCATAGTATTTAATTATAAGAAATTTAAATCCTGTTTCACGTAATATAACCTTTAGGTAATAGTGCTTGACCTATTACGAAGAACAAATAATAGTATAACAACAACATGTTTTCTATGTTTACAGTAAAATCAACGTTCATTGTTTGTTTTTCAACACCTGATAGGTTATGTTTGATATCTACCATAACGACGTACGAAAGTTGTATACGACCGAGCGCCATATTCTTTCGTGACATCGTATTTACATCGTGACGCCGGATCAGCTGACGTCGTACTATATGTATACATACGTTGAATGACAAAAGAAAAAACATAGAAATTAAGATATTAAATCGTGAAAGTTTGCAAAATCTTTGTAAACATACCAATAAATATACCACAATTGTTTTATTTTATATCAAATCATTCAAAACATTGAAATCAATTATTTGCGAATAAGCATATGGAAATGAATAAACTAGAACTAGTTAATGAGTTACGTATAATTATCTATACGTCCTTAAACGTTCTAACAAAAAAGAAAATACTAAATCGCAAAAAATACAATAAAAAATTTCACTAGGTTGAATCGTGGCTATCGACTAAAATGTTTATCAAGAGAGAGAAATATAGAATGCGCGGGAAACAGACTAAGAAAACAAGAAACACATAGTTTTCTCTGTATATCGATTCACCATACACATTTTCTTCTTACATACGTTTGACTACGTAAAACTACACCACAATGAATCTATGTATGACTCTTTCCTTTTAAGTACATACATACTTTGTTTTTCTGACTTCATATCCAATCGTCGATTCATTCGATTTTACGATCACCATATACTTGACAGGACTGTGTAA
Source organism: Bombus affinis (assembly GCF_024516045.1). NCBI lineage: Eukaryota > Metazoa > Arthropoda > Insecta > Hymenoptera > Apidae > Bombus > Bombus affinis. Next base: position 3,811,231 of record NC_066354.1, read on the forward strand.
AGTGGCGCCACCGAATGGTCAACTTATGTTCTTTTCTCACCGCGAACTGCGGCGTCTTAAAAACATCTTTCATATATTCGATATTTTGTATGGTCAGTTTTCCTTAGAAGTTAATTTCGATAAACACAACCCCGATGTATTTTATTGTTCGCATAATTTCGTCACGCATGCTATTTTTAGTCTTCTATTACTAAGTATGTATTTTGCAATAGAAACCGGCAACTTATTAAACTCGGTTATAATTTCACCTATGATTAATGGCCAATGGAAGTATAGTGGTTTAGTATTGATAATAAAGCCAATGAAATTTTACATTTTGAGGTAAATTCTAGAAACTAAAACGATTCAATCACGTTATTTGGCAAAAGATGGTGAAATCGTAAAGAAGATAACATCTAACATGTATACTAACACAATGAGTGGAAATTCCAGAAAAGGTTAAGACCTCAGCATGTAACCAGTTAGTAAAACAGGCACTATGACCAGAAAATTGTGAAAAATGATGGACGAGGATAGGTGGCGGTCAGAGAATAAAGAGCAGGAGGCTGGCAAGAAGATACAATACTGTATGTAGATAAATACATAGTATACGAATACATGTATACCTATATTGCGGATGTACGTTATTTGTACTTGTTTTCAGTGGCCACTGGCTGAACAAATTTTCTGCAACTTTTTCATGAAAATTTACAAAATTATAGTGCTATTTTTAATGCCTGGTCCGCATAATTTTGCGAGCTATTGCATATGGTAGGTGCAATGATTCTCACAACAAACGTACTCGTATCAAAACGCTGAATCGTGCAGCGAATAATGAGAAAGAAAAATTCGATAAATCGAAGGGAAAATTGGCGTTAACGTGTTTCTATGAATAATGGAATACAGAACCTTGTGGCGTTCGGGTAAGACGGATTGAGTCACCTGGCCAAATATCAAAATGAATTGGGTCTCTGCTATATCTGATTGTACATTGTACATACAAAGTGTCGCGTAGAATATTAATACGGATCTATTGCACACGCTGGATAGATAAGACCTGACGCCTGACTCGTCATATTAACGTCTTCGAATATGTGCTTCGTATGTAAGCGACGTACTGAAACATTTTGCTAGTGTTAGATCATATGTAATGGAACGTTAATGAATTCCACAAGTCACGTGGTGAATTTTTCTATTCATATGGTACTTTTTCGTATCACCTTCACCTAGTTACATATTATACGAGCGACATGTGATACAGTTCGGAGAAAATACAACATCAAGTATCCGAGTGCGTCATAAGATAGAATTTGAGATAATATCCTGGAATAGAAGTATAGGGAATAGCCTGACACTCGAATTTCCAGTGAAATGAAATTCTTATCTCGAGATCAGTTTTGTTTAAGTAAAGCTTATATTCTCTACTGGTCTCGATCGTTCTACTCTAATTTTGAATACTGTAATACATTTATTGTATCTCCCTATCGCTAATATCTTTATGCTTCTTAATAACATATTTGTTATTAACATTTTAAAGATTGTATCAATTAGAAGAGCAATCAAAGACAAACGTGCACGTGGAAATCACAATTGCAAAGGAGATTGCGTAGCAAATATATTAACATTAAACCTTCAAATCTCACGCAACATTGGTCAAGTTGCCGTCAGCGTTGTAATATTTAATTAGGAAGTAAATATAGAATCATCTCGATTACCTATTCTTTTACTAAAGCTAGTTAAAGTTAGTTAAATAAAAAATATGCAGGATTGAGAATCATAGCTGTATATAATAAGAAGAAAGGATAATACTCTCAGAAATTGAAATACGCGACTAAATTTAAATTCCTGAAATCTTAACTTACACTGCTATCATTTTCATCATTCGTATTTAAATATTTACAGTAACTACAAGAAACATTGATTTATTTTCAACTGAAGCGCTTTTTTATCAGGTTCTGTTTCGTCTTCATGGTATCCTGTACCTGGACCTGATGAATCACTTTTAGTAAATGCTATAATAAATACGATGCTAAATTTCTTATATAATATAGCTATATTTGCTTTTTGTAATCACTGTGAATATATAAAAAATTAAAACAAAAAATACTGAACAAGATAAATAAGTAAATAAATAAATTGCCTTTTTCTTCTGGAGGTAGGTCATCCTGGGACTCGTGATCGTGGCAAGGATCCGGACTAGGTGCGTCAGTAGTTCCGCCTTTTGTTTGACCTTCTCCTTCCACTGGTATCCACAGTTGCTGGCCGGGATAAATGAAAGTACTTCCGAGCCTGTTAAATTTGCTCAGCTCGGATGGCGTTGTATCGAATCTCGCGGCCACGGATGTCAGCGTGTCCCTGTCACCCACCTGCGGCAAAGAAAATAGTCACAAATTACACGATTAGTCTGGCATAATAGAAAGACAAGTCCGATAAGAAGAGAACAACAAATGTGTCTTATTGTCCACGAGCGGGGTTTTAAACTACATTGTTCGACGTCTTGCATCGTTGATGAAAGATAATCTATTTTTATCTTACATAATCTATTTTTATGTACAGAGAAAGTGTTCATTGTACTGTTACAAGCATAAGGTATATTTCGTCTAAAAGGTTACATTCGCATCAGGACTTATTACCATTGATAAGTTGTGTCGTAAGTCATTCATTAGCTCAATAAGCGTAGCGAATTCTGTCTTTTAACATGCTGGCTATAAAAACGAATTTCAAGAATATTCATTTCGGCTTTATCTCTTCCACTTAGATTGTGTAATTTAGTGAAATTTAAAGAAATCGAAGTATTTACAACATAGCGAAAGATATAAAATTTCTCTCCTCTTTGTCAAAACAATTGATAGAAAAGTTAGTCATGTAGAAAATTCAAACTGTTCCCGAAGTGTCATTCTCTTTTATTTCAAGCCAACTTTCACACCCTCTATCCAGCGGCAGGGTACCAACCCTAAATGCAAATCACTGGCCACGGTTGCGTGCGTATAATAGGTAGTGTGGTTTGCTGAATCGATGCGGGTTGGCCGGGAAGCCAATCAGGGATCATCGATCGTGAGAAAGGGGCATGCATCGATGACGATCGTATGTCTGGACGCGTCGTTGACGTGCCAGCTGGTGGTAGACCGGTTTAGAACCGAGCGAATATCGGTGAAACGCAATTTCACGGACCGATGCCGATGCAACGTCATAAGCCGTATCTAGCGCCTCAATTTGCAAACGTCTGATGATCATACTCGATCGAATCGTTCGCGGGTAGCGGCTCCATTTCTACAGAAATATCATATTGCTCTACTTATCGATCATTAATCTCGTGGAAGATGCTAACGCATAACTTTATTTCATTTAAGTATAATTTGAACAACTAAGACGTATATTATTATGAATGAATATTATCGTGTGCAAGTATAATAGACTAATTTCTAAACAAGCTGAGCACCATTTCTCACGAAAGACGAAAAGAAGAAAATAGTAAAAAGATTTTCTCGCCAATAATGTCGCGTGACGATGCAGATGACGTTGTTATAAAGGTTGTAAAATGAAATTAAGGGAAACCAACGAAGATAAGAATGTCATTTCGCGATGTGTCGAAGAATGCCTGGTGGAATTTTACAGAGCCGACGTTTATGCAATGTCTAATGTCGTAACACGGCCAGAAACGTACAACGTAATGTGCGAGGCAGTTCCTGAAACATAATACTAAAATGTTCGCGTAGCGGTTCACTGCAGCGTCTGTACGGTAGCACCGGTATCATCTTGCAAGGTTCCCTGCGACGTTATGGTGCAACGTTCTGTGAAACGTTACCTGTCCTCGGTGCTTCGACGTCGTTTAAACGTTTCGTTTCACCCGGTTGTTCTCTCTGCCTGTTGCAAAGCAAAACGAACGAGCGGAAAATTGAATTTACGCTTTCATTTCAATTTAATTCCGTCGGTCTCTTTGTTGACCATAAAATGATCAGCAAAAACACGATATTCCTTCTGCGTCGATTAAAGTGAAACAATTATTTTTTTCTAAAAGTAATTTTAATTCTTAAAACATTGCAAAATCGTGAAATACGTTATTCCTTTTTATATTCTTGCAAAGTGGGTACATATAATATTAACATAACTAAACGTATCTACCCATTTGGTTAGGTAATCATTTATTCCGTTTATTTGTCTCATTTATAGTACCGATATCGCCTATACAAGGAAAATTACGAGAATCCTCGGAGAAGATTAAAGATTGAAAAGTATTTTAAAAAAGTACGCTCATCGAAACTATAAAAAAAAAAAAAAAAAAGAAGAGAAAACTTATAATGATATCATTGCAGTGTTCGTTAAAATAATTCTTTTCATCTAACTCATTGAAGCTTCTCGATCATATTTCTCGTTCCATAACAGTCGTAAATATATTCACGCGATGGCCGTAAGAACTATTATGCTATTTGCATAATCCGGCAGAAACGGTGTGCAAGGAGATATCGGGTAACAGAAAATTGAATTTCTTGAAAGAGGGGCTCGAGAACGGCCCATTCGCCAGCATATTATGGCTTTTATGCAAATCTGTGTCCAATGACCTTTAAATGTAGCCTGTCTAACGATAGTTCGACATTTCGTAACAATGCATATCCTAGTTGAATGAATGTTTAATCAACGAATCTCGCTTTAGATTGTATCTGGTATAATTATAAGTTTACGGTGATGTATCGTCGTGTTACCACGGTGGTTCACTGAATTTAGTATGCTACGTCTGATCATGACGCGACACGATCTACTGTGCAGTAGAATTTAGACGAGCACGCGTTCCAATCAAGAACAGACGAAACGTCTGACTATAACGTGACTCGATCTACTTCTGCGTTTGACGATGTTCCTCGATGGGCCTAAACTCTCTTATGGAATTCCGACTCGAAATATGGTTTTTGTATCGAGATGAATATAAATTGCCTTTGCTATGAGTATCTGTTAATATTGTGTTATGCTATTTACAGCTTATTTGTTACGAAAGAGTTTTCAATTTTAGAAGTTTCTTCGTAGGTTTCAGTAAATTCGTACGTACAAATATTTTCTCTATAACAGCGAAACTCTTCTTTCTCTTTAAGATCGCATTTGAAATTCCCAAACGAACGCGATTCATCGATTTATAGAGAATAATCCTATTATAGACAGATTAGGAGATCCTAGCAAAATATTTGATGCGTTATGTGATCGATACGGTTGCATAACTTGCAATTACGAATTTCTTATTTACAGAAACTACGTTCACCATGTTTTCACGATTTTTGGGATTATTTCAATCGAGAAGATTAATCGAGAGAGGGAAGAATTCGTAGTTATAAAGTCATGAGTCCTTCGAGAAAGATCAGCCAAGAGACGGAGTTGTTGCTAGTGCGGCTTCAAGTTGAAAGATCGACCGAAAAAGACAAAAAAAGACACGGGCGGGGTTGTGAAGCTTTTAAGCCAAAGAAAAAGAAAGAATGCGAGCCAGGAGAAGAAAAAGGATGATGTTTCGTAAAACGTCAGAGTAAGAGGGCAACTCGGCATTGTTTCAGTTTCTGCGTCTTAAGCTTCAGCGGTTCTCATTGCGGAAAGAAAAATTTATGGAGAAGAAAATTCATAATCTACTTCCTCGTCTGGAGTTTCACTTGCTCTTTTATTCAGGAAGATTCGTATCATGTCAGACTCGCATCTAACCCAAATTATTGCGCTCTCCTATAACTCAACAATGACACGAAAAATTGAAAAACAATCGATTACATCTCAATTATTGGTATGTATGTCGACTGTAATAATTTTTAATTCACTTTGCACCGACGTGTTACGAGTAGTTTTTATGTTACGAGTAAATTTTTATAACCATATTCGAAATATCGATACTTTTAAATTCAATTAATATATTTAATGCGACAAAATATTTCAGTATCGAATTTAACGCATGGTACCGAAATTGCTCAATTAAATTTTCGATTGAATCCAGTAATCCGCCTCTGAGAAAACTAACTAAAAAATGTATTTTGCAATAAGCTCAATACCCGTTTCGTCTGAACGGCTATTCTTCGAAACGGACAATGTTCTAAATGAAGCAAGAAGTCGCTTAAACGGAGAACATTTGGAGAGAATATTTTCAGATTCACTGTCTATCGAAGACTGGCATTTTGAGTATAGTATTCTATTTCTTTACTAATAAAATTTCAATATTCCATGTTATGTTTATTGTATAATACTTATAACATTAAATTTATATACGTGATTTATTTTCATTTTTGGATTTTATTTCGGCTGGTATACTTCTATTTTAAACCTCAAACCGTAAAGGTGGATATTTCATGTCCGGGCTATTTCGACCAGGTTGAGTTTCTCCCAAGGGAGTAACCCTGGCTGAAAAAGGTTGTTCGGAAAAAGTTTTACCATAACCTTGATTTAGGATGTTATATGAATTTTCTGTGATCTCTTTAACATGTATTGTCTATTAAAAAATGTATCAAACAAAAGACCTACGTTTACAGTCTGAGAGTACTGTAAAAACGTTTACAGTCCAAGGGTTAATTGCAAGTAACAATACCGATAATATCAATATTCTGCTTCTAATATTACATGTAATGATGCTCTGGATATTAATACCAACACACATCGATACAAAATATCGATACAATTCAAATATTTCGTTATCACTACCACACAGTTTCTCACAGTTCGCTTACCAAAATCGCCACTTTCCGCACTTCGTGGTCAGATCCTTTAGACAAAGTCTCTATTTTTTCGGCAATATAACCATCTCTAAACAGTCATAACATTGACACCGCGACTGTCCAAATGTCGACTTTCCAAACATTCGCTCAAACACGCGGCCGAGATCCTTTGAGCCGCTGAACGAGCCAGAAATTATATTAAGGCTAAATAGCGGCGGGTTACTTGTCACTATACCTGCAGAAGTTGCGTTGCCGCCAACAGATAATATACAAAACATGAATTGAACTGGGAAATCATAAAATTAAATAAGCAAAATATCGTACTCATCTATAATCTAACGATAAATAATACCGTTTAGCGGTTGTAAAACATTTATTTGCAGCCTGCTGGTCATAAATTTAACAGATTGCAGCCTTCGATGAAAGATGAAATGAGCACCTCTGATAGATGCTTGGCGTCGAGAGGGAGAGCTGTCCCATTCACAAAAGATCGGCTAAGAAAGCATCCGTTGTCCCGATTCTTCCCTCTTTTCTTTTCTTTTGTAGCCGAGTTACCTTCGTCCCGCGCCCTTCCACCTTCCTATCAGCTTCTTATTCAGGGTCGTGCGCCGCATTTTCGCGGTTTACGTATCCGATAATAACTTTGCCTAGCCTCGAAGCTCCGCATCCCGATGCATCCTCTCTGTTCGTCCCATCTTACCACAGTTATCGTCCTTATCTTTCGCATCAGCTTCCGTATCTTTGGAGGCTATTATCCGACCATAAGACGTTACAGGTAACGAGGCGAGAGTGGAATGCAATTATCCGTCGCCGACAAGACAGGGCTTTGCCTGTCGGCAACTTCCATCACCATCGATTGATTAATTAATCGGACGAACTGGATGACCGCTTTTGTTCCGTTTCATTAGGTTCTTGCATCAGGCCACGTAATCCTTGATCCATTGTATCGAGATGGTGTTTTTTCCATCTTTATAGAGTGTTGGAGTTTCGCAAAAAGAAAGCCGAGCAAGTTCTTTGAATAATTCATGTGACGTAAGGAATTCAACATCTTTTTAAGCGATTTATTCTAGAAGCTTGGAATTATTCATTTACTGCGGTATGAGTTACGAGCGTTAGAAACGCGACGGCGAACGACGGAATTAAGTGAAATTTTCTTCGAAATTTTCTTAGAAGAAAATCCAATTTTTCTTCGGAGCTACGAAGTTTTCGAACAAATCAATATCTTTAGCAATAATTTAGAAGCGTCCGGATATTTATGGACGATGTGTCTAGGCGACGAGAGACGATCGTTAATTGGAAAAGTGGGCAAGAAGGAAAGACGTTTGGAGAACGTCTAGCGCGAACATGTCCGGCATTCAGACTGCTTACTGGAACGTGTGCAGATGTTTAAGGAAGGCTGGTTTTGCAGAAGTCGCTGCCTTGGATTGGTTTAGATGTACGTGTGCTTTGATTACTCGAAGGTACCGAGATGAAGCGGTTTGAGGTGAAAAACGGCTGACACGAATTAAAAGAAGTTTTTAAAATCATCCTAGCATTTTTAGGTCTTTAGACTCGGAAGCCTTCGAAGTTCGAAGGAAGCTTCGAGGGTTTCGGAGGCGCTTTTGGATTTTTCAGAATCTGCAATTGCCGAGCACAGTGGTGCTGATGACTTCGCAACTTCCGAAAGCCTTCGAGTGTCAAGATGATAGCAAAAATATGAGTCCTTCGATCGAATCGCACCAAGTACCTAGATACTTATGAACAGTAATGTACACTAATTTTCTCGTAATACTTTCAACGACCACCAGGAACTGCAATACGATCGAGCGATTCGTTATCCACAAAGGAGCATTTTAAGCGCGATTTAAAGAGAGCTGCTCGTTTGAAGCTACTCGGACTGTGAAATCGTGGCTGAAAAGGCAGCTTTTGAAGTGGCTCGCCTCAAAAAGACGATCCGTCTTCCGTCGCAAACGATGTCATCGGGACTTTTTTTCATCCCGTTCCTCTACGCAGTAAAACTCAACCGAGCTAACGAGTGACTCGCGGCCGACTAAAAGCGGAGAGAGACGATGACTCGGCGAGAACTCGCGGAACGTTGCTTTTCAGCGGTCCAGGATAGGGGGCGAGCATCGAGCGTGTAAAAATCGAGCCACGTAATAAAGTACGAAGAACGATATGGTTGGACGAGGGGCAAAAGCACCGGGTTTCATTTAAAAAGTCTGTCAAGTGGCAGAGAAGTCTCGAAGGAATCGTTCACGCTCGATGAAACTGCGAGGAGGAGCAGAGAATTTGTCGATGTTCCTCGATGGACAGGGAGGACGAGTAAATTTGCCGTTTACTAACGCGGATAGATGTTCGTTATATCTTTCGGTTTATCGCGGACAATGGAATTTTTCCAAGTTGAAAAATCAAATTATTCTCTTTGCGACCGAATTTGCGAATCTTGCTTTTGATATGGCACTCGTGTTTCGCTCTACGTCAAATTTAATTCGAAGATTATACCAACTTAATTTGTTAATTAGTTAATTAGCAAATAGTTCGTTAATTAATTTAAAAATTAATTTGACCAATTTTTGGTATCTTGGCAACGCTCTTTACGACGCTATAGTAATTTATATAGTAATTCTTAACTTATCCGCGTATCAACACGGTCTATTGCAAAAATAATCGAACTTCTTAATATAAATAAATCCTTCGTTATAGCAATCAATATTAGAGCAAAGTTCGTTGGAAAATCTGGTTCCGTTGCATGATAATGCACCGTGTATCAATCGTACGGCGGCTGTAACTTCTTCTCTTGAGAAAAAAAACAAATTAGAATGTTGCTCCATCCACCAGTTCGCCAGATTTAGCACCGTGCAATTATTGTTTATCTTCGCGGCCTTAAATAACAACTAAGGGGAGATGTTACGACAACATTGGAGACATGCGGAAGGCTGTGACAAGCATCCTGAAAGTGGCAAGAATTCCACAAAAGGACGTGCAACGATTATATGACGCATTAGTTAGTCGTTGAAAAATCATTATATCGCCGCAGGAGGAATGCGTGTTGAATAAAATAAAACATTTTCCTCAAATCAATGCATTTGTCTTGTTATCTTTAAAAAGATCGGTTATTTTTTTTGGACAGACCGCATATACGGTACGAGCGACCGGACGATGATTCTACATCATTGACCGACGAATAAGTCGAGAAAGGAAGAATAACGTTTCTTCGTTTAAGGCTTGGTTTTCGACAAAAATGAAAATCCATCAGGTATCCGTGTATTAACCGCAAGTTTCGCGTTATAACATTTCTGTTTCAGCTCGTGTCCGTATTATTAAACACGGACAATGTCGCGATTTCTTTCCTGATTAAAGAAATAATTCTTAAAAAATGCCAACTTTATCCTTATTTACAAAACTATTGGAATTAAATACAGAATAAAGGAAAGTAGTAGCCAATATCGGAATATAACAGGAATAAATAAAGAGGAAAGAGTAACGACGTACTAGATAGGCCAATTTACAATAACAAACTCGAGTAATTTTCTACCTAAATATTGCAAGCTCTCAAAAATTGAAAGATCTCCTGCTATCCTAAAATCTTCAAGATTCCTAAAGATTAAGAATAACAACTTCGACTTTTGTATCATTGTAATCCCCAAAATATTCGAATCTCTTTAGATTCACGTCGATTCCCCTTGTGTTCAATACTCATCGAATACCATTCACATCGACCGTATTTCGGTCGTGGGAGTGCATCGACGACAGATAAGGGGTCCAGCCGTATTACTAACATTAATCGATGAGCGATGTGAAGGGCACGACAAACGTACGACATAAGCCAGAGCTCTAATCGGTACGGAGCAACGACGATTACACCAGGATGCACGGATTATAGGGCAATCATGGTCGTTTCAGTACCGTTGCCAGGGATAATGGAGAGACCGGCGGATCGAACGCGAGAGAGCTCATGAGAACTTTCTATAACGGTTCGAGTCACTCGATCTCTCTGTTGCCTACGTGTTTATGTAACCACTTACGTGCTCGTTATATGCAGAGTATGTCTGTCGATATTAAATTGCTATCTCAAAGCATCCTATGTTGCAGTCGAGTAGTTGTAAATCGACCAACGATTCGGATTTTTCGATCTAGCGATAGGATCCGAAGCTTCGAAGTTTAGAAAGTCTCGAAACTCCTTGAACCTAACACGATGTTATAATTCTAATCCACTAAGAGTCAATACCCCCTCAACGCGGTGTTTAGTTTGCAGCTTTCTTTCAATTGATTCACATTTTCAGATTCAACATTTTTAACATTGTCACTATGAAAGAAAATTTCAAGAATTTGCTCGATACCCTTTTCGCCATTGTGTATCTTCCACATAAACTTCTCGATTTTATTAAACTTAAGGCAGTTGAAGCATTTCCCTCGACTGTTAACGGATTAGGTAAATTGTTGCTTCGAAGAATCGCGCACATTTTGCTTTCGAATGGTCGCGAATCGAGCAGCGAGATCAGATTCTTCAAGGGCTACGGAGCGATATTACTATCGTTTAACGTTGGTTTCTCTTTTCAGAGAATATAATGTGAGCAAGATAATCTCGAGAAAGGTATTACACGAGCAGCGACGCGAATCGTTGATAGATTCGAAGAAATCCGGATCGCTTTTTCCTTGAAGAGATTATAGAGATCTATATAGAGCGACACCGTGCATCCTGTATATAAGATAATCGCCGAGGAAAGGAAATTAGAAGGGAAACTATACCGAGAAGCAATCATGCCTCTCCATTTGCGAGTATGCTAGCGCGTATGTCCGAACGTTCCGGAGAATGAAAGTTTGCTCTTTCACCAATCTCCATGAATTTGAATTTTACGAGACACGATTGGCATACGTGTATGGAATAAATTTCAATTCTATCGCTAGCCCGCGTTAAAATTGCGAACAGATGTGTAATTACGTAAACGAATCGTTCAACTAATTCCTGAGACCCTAATCACTGAATGTAACCAAATATTTATACGGTACAGTCATAGAGAGTATTCTGTATGTTTCTAAGACACAATCTATCGAAACAAGAAAGCGGTACAAATGCAAACAAGTGAACCATATACGATACGTAGCGTGATCATTTCAAAATAAATTGAAAGTTGTTACAAAATAATAAAAAATCATCGTCTATTAAAAAATAAAAATCAAGATATCGCGATTAAATGCGATTTAATTTCACACGTACGATACAATCGAGGCCAGAAAAAGTTGGTCAAAAGTGGATCATCTGTCTGTAATAAGCAATGCTGTTGTCATAATGACCAAGATACTTTAGTAATATCAAAGTCAAAGGTACTAAGATTAAATACGATTTAATCTCAATTTTAAATTCGACCACGGATACTGAAGAGGATCCAAGGTGCATTATTTATCGACACGTCTGATCTAATACTGAATTCTTTCGTCAGAATCGCTTTCATAAGAATCGTGGCGATTACCACGTTAACTCTTTCTCTCCCTCCCCTGTCCCCGTGAAATGTCGTATCGATTACCAGCAACGCGCGTGTATGTACGCGTTCGTCGAGAAAGTGAGCGTCGATTTGCGAAAGGCGTATGTGCACGCTCAAGAAAGCATAAGCGTGTCATTATGCAACCAGAGTCCAAGTGCTTGGGTAATTTAGCGTGCGTACACACCGACCTGCGTTTCGTTCAACCTGCCTCATGCTCGTTTCACCGAGCCAACCTTGCGTTACCAATAAACGCTATATATTCGCGCCAAAAACCTCGGCCAACGAAATCGCAAGTAAATTTATTCTACGAGCTTTCAAAATTATCTCTCCTTAGTCTTCCATGGCTAGCAATCTCGAAGAGCGTATTATTATTATTCGTGAAAAGCGATTTAATCGTATTATCGACTCATCCCCGAAGACTCGTTTGTTGTCAGATTTTTTTTTTTTTTTTTTTTTTTTTTTTAATAACAGAACTCCTTTTAGGTGGGTGAGAATTTTATGTCATGGAAGAAGAGATCACTATAGGTAGTGGCTATAGGTAGTAGCAGAAGCATTGGTATTTTTTAAGTTTCGCGTCAACTTCTTTCAACTTTGCAAATTATTATATTTCAGGGATCGTTGAAAATGAATAATAAAACATGATTTGATTTGATAATCGTAATTTGATACGAATAATAAAACACATTTGACTGTTACTATCGTAGTGAATCTTGTCGGGTTAAATAGACTTTTATCGAAATGTAGATAGACAAATAGATTTATCGCAAGAATGTAAACAAATTCGAGGGAAATTATCATAACACAGAAGGCTTCTGTTACCTCTGTTCAATGTTGAAAATATGTTACCAAGTGTTAATAAAAGTTCTTTGAATGTTTATCTTCTAAACATCTGTTCGCCATTCGATAAAGTTCTCTAACATTTATATATTTAACATTTATATATTTCTAAATTCGGTAAATCCTTATATCAAATAAAATATGCAAATTCGAAGATTACGATTATAGTGGCGTTACATAGTTAGATAATCTAAAATCATCGATCACACGAACAACGAAGAACGTGGAATTGACAACAGCGAACGATTAAACATTAGGAAGTGTTTCACGCGCAATAAATTTCTTGTCTATATAAATATATAGACAATATTTCACTAGGTATAAAGATAAGAAAAGAACATACGCGAACTGTAACGGTTTGATAATTGAAGATGAACGAGAATTTCCTGATATTTGCTGGTAAACTATGTGATGATGAATCATGCTCGATGATTCGTTGAGGTACGTGAATTTCATCAAATGTGCTGGCCAATAATTCTTCTGCGCTTTGATCTATGAACCGTGTTCATAGTTAAGTAAAAGTATCTTATTGTAGACGCTTGAAGAATTAAGAGGAGATTCTTGTGCAACAACAATAAGAGCAACAGATTTCTATGAATTTTTTTTAGACTAACTACTAATTATGTGGGACTAGATCTTTTTCAGATGTATTCACGATCTTGAAGTACAAATGTAATTTTAATTTCAACTCTGCTCGTCATTTATTAACTTTTTAAACGATAACAGAGAAACCGATAAATCATTTTCTGACAGAAAAGCTCGTTCACTTTGTTCGAAATTTCTCCAAGAACCGGAGATGGCATTTTTATTTGATTATTTACTTATAATATCTGTTTAAACAGTATAAACTCAATTTATCCGCTGGAAAAGGTCAATTTTTCTTTTAAATACATTAGAACTTTCTAATCTTTTGTGTTTTTTTTTTTTTCAATAATAGATTCAATATCAGCGTAAATTATAAGAAAATTTCTTAACTTCTGCATTTTGATGACCGTGACAGATACTACACTGCACGCCAACAATGGTTACATTGTCAAAAACGGTCACAAGACCTGTACGTTATACGATAAATAACAATAAAAAAATTAGATTCGTACTTTAGACTGTCTATTTTCATCGCAAAATGTCTAATCTCACACGATCAGTAGTTGCTTTAAAAAAGATTTGTAAAAGTCACTTGGTTTTATTGTCGTCAACACGAGAATCTCTTCTTAAATTTATGATTAGAAATCCAAGTAGCAGGTTAACTCGTCTTCCTTCATTTTTAAGACGAAATGTACAAAATGAGTTCATTCGTAATCCAACGCGTTTTAGGCAAATCTGACTGATATACGTTTGATTATTTTCGTTGATCTACCCTTGGAAATTTAGGCCAACTTATCTCTGATAACTTTTTCGCACGACAAAACATTCTAATATTTCGAAGAATTGCTTATTTCCTTGATATCTCATGGAAAAGTATGTTTGGCAACGTCTGCTCGAATGATTGAGAAATATAATCTTAATTTCTGCATAAAGATCTAACTTTTATCAAAATGATTACAAAATACACAATTTTCACACAAAGAAACTAAATGAAACAATAGTTAAAATTAGATGTTCTGGAATAAAAGATGCGATTTTCACGAACACAGTTTTAGACAATTAATCTTCGAGCAAAGAGAATAGATATAATATAATGCTTAAAATTTGGAGTATGTGATTTATGCGAATTCAGAGCAGTGTGTAAATAACGCGTATGGAATGAATCGATCAGAACTTCGCGCATGAATCAAATGCATCGATTCGATCGATAACAGATATTTATGCATTCTCGAGCAGAGGTTACGTTGCTTTTCCTTGACTTTCAATCGTTTCCATTCGTCTTGCATAGAGGAACGAATTACTCACAGTGTAGGGGATGATGTTGAAGTTTAACCTTGTCGACGAGCCATCCTCGCTTTCGCTGTCTGTATCTGAAAAAGACAGATCGAGAATCGTGAGTATCATTTCAAATTAATCTCGGCTGTCACGTTAGTCAAGATACAATAAAAATCATTCGATCGTAAATTACAATTCAGAGGGAAAATTTTATTACGTTAGACTCGAAGCTAAAATACAAATTGCTTGGAATTAATTAATCATTTGAGAAGACATGGTGCTCGCTCAGGAGACGCCCATAATATTTTATAACTTTGTATCACGAGCCACTCAAAAGTCGAATCTCTGTTTTCTACCAATTTTCTAATTCCGCCTAATTCTCGGTTCACGATTAATTTCTAACCTTTTTGAAGGTATACGTCGATGTAAAGATCAGAAAATACAGAATATAAGAGAAGAGAAGAACACAATCAATGTCCGACTAGAACAAAGAACTGTGATTAATCATAATGTTTCCCCATTTAATTGCAAACAATTCTTACTATGTCATTGTAGACAGGTTTATGATAATTCTAAAGTTTCGACAAATACTAACGAATTCCTAAAATACGCAAAATAATAAACGTTGAAAATAAAGAAGCGAATTGAAACAATTATTCATTCGCTCATGGACAGACTGCGGACATTTACAGAAATTCATAATTTTCTGAAGAATAATATACGGTGTAATAAATAAACGTATAAAAATTCGCGGTCTAGTGGCAAACCTAAGATGCACGAAATCAACAGTATTATGGCATTATGGCATTATGACATGCCTGTGCGAGCATTCTATACAGGCGTTGAAATCACCGACAGCGTCAAACTTCCAATCACGTATCCAACGTGTCGGAAACTCGAGGAAACGTTCTAGCTACGCAGACGCGGCTGAGGACGGGCGATTCAAGGAACAATAGCGACTTAATTTTCTAATTCGCCGTATGGCAGAGCTTTGTGACGGTAAACAGGCGACACGGGCGCGCGACGATAAGCGAACGGGCATAATATTCGGGGAATAATCAGGCAAATACGTTTGATCGTTGTTAATTTAGATTGTTGCAGCGCAGACGCGTACCTAGGAATCAAGGGATATCAGGTTCTATCCGAAAAAATCAATGAAGCGTGTTCCCGTCGTAACAATCGCGATAAAGTGGCAATTTATGAAGATGTCGTAGCGCAATCATATCGATTTCAATCAGCTGCGTGTGGCAATTTTTGTTCGAAAAAGGAAATCGGAAAGATAACCACGTGTCGCGAGGAAAATGATCGCTATCCGTGTAAATGTCCGACTATGCGCACAAAGACATTTTCCATCTCGCTGCTCTCACTTCTTCGCTTCGTTTCTGAATTAAACGGAGATCGATAGAAATATTCAACCGGCACTTAACATCAGAACTACCACACCAGTCAAATTGGCTGGTTTTGCAATTTTATTTTCAAATTCCTACTCCATGTTATATTTTTTCCGCAATGATTTAATGACTTTCGTAACGATAATTAAAAGAATAATATAATGACCCGAAATAATTTTGTATCGAGGCTACTTATACCAATATCGGTAAAATGACTGGTACTTATCAAAGTATAAAAAGCTTCTGTAATCTATTTATCGAACCCCAATTAACAAGTTTCCTCATTTTGTACAACTTCCCACACGTTTTTACAATTTCTACTGCGTATCATTTAATATGATGATATCAGTTATCAGGAAAATTCCGGATCGATCGCTAGATCGCTAGATGCTAACGCTAGAAATACCACAGCAGTCAAAATGACTGGTTCTACAAGTTTATAAATGTGTCAATCGTCGTTTAGAGATCATGGTCCCAGATAGATAAATAATATCAAAAATATACTACATAACATGAAATTCCTTCTGTAAGAAAGTATTCTACTATTACGTATTTTTTTAAAGACCAGTTATTTTGACTGGTTTTGATAGAAATAGCTTCGTGTTAACTATCGGTAGTTCTAGTGCTAAATTCTACCATCTCTGGTATTCCAATATTCGAACAACTTTGCCTTCGAGTTTAAAAATTCAATGTATCGTTTGGAAACACGGCAAGTAGATATCTTAATGGTTGTCCAGCGATATTTACGGAATAATCAATCAACGATCGTAAGAAAATTTTTAAATAGTTTGCGTCTTCGCAGCGAAACGTTTTGGGATAAAAAAGAAAAAGATTATGTGTCTACGAATCTATTAAAATATTTAGTAGCCTTCGTTGCTTTATTTGTCTCTTCGCTAGTAGACGAGGAAACGACAAGGAAACAAAAATTCTCACGTTACAGATACAGACACGAAGAATTGTTACATTCATAGAATTGCATTTTCAGTCGATCGAACATGATACTTTGGTATTATTGCAGGCATTATTATTAGGGTTAGCTTCTCTTCATGAGAAACGGTGCACCTTTTGATAAAAGGTCACTGAAACGCAATCCCGCAGCCAGCCACTTGAGCGATTATACTTTATTAAAGAAATATTTGAAAAGACATCGGTCGTGACGGCGCGCGCTTCTTCAATGACTCGTTATAATTTGCCTTTTATTTAGAGCCGTGGAAATCCTTTCATTATTTTGCTTTGGAACCTGGTCGGTCGACTTTCTACAGCCGCGGAGTACGTGCGTTAACTCGTCGTGTATTATTAACATGCTGATTTCATCTTTGTTCAAGTTATTAACACGCTGCTTACTAATTTCCTTTGACTCAGCAAGAATTTAACTCGGCCGTTCGATTCCGAGGAATTTATTTTCTGCAAATTGGAAATTACAAACGAGGAGCAGCGTAATGAGTAACATTTCTTTACAGTGAAACAATTTCGAAATTCGGTACGTTGCCGATCGGTATCGTGTTAATAAAATTGCCACTTTATTTAGTTTCACAGCTGAATATGTTCTTTTCATGTATATTACATATATTTAAGAACAAGAGAGAATTTTATTACACTTGATACGATTTTCGAAATATTATTGTCGATGGGATAAGACGATAGTGGTCTCGCGGCAATTCCTCGTAGATACGAAGAATATAAAACTTACGATCTCTTTATACGCGATTCTCGCCACAAATGCAAATGACGGAAGTTACCTGGCGGGAATGCAGGTTTAAACGCAAGTTGCAATTAAATTAATCACTAAGCGCGACGTCTCCGTTACACGCCGCTAATAAAAAAGATAAATGGCCGCTTACGCGAGCGTAATAAAAATAACGGGAATTATCTTAGTATTTTTTGTTCGGAGTTTGAACGATGAGCCGCCTCCGTGTTCCTTTTCTCCGCGGTGGTCTAAGTTTCTTTCCATTCAAATGGCATTTAAACCTCTACAGAGACCAAGTTATTATAATAAAAGAGAGAAGAGAATTATTTTGTATCCTCTAGAAAAAAGGATTTCTGGTTGTTGTATCTTCCACTTAAACCGCAATTAGACTATTTTTCTTTCTTTTTTAAATTTTATTTAATGAAATTGAATTTTGATTTATTGAAACTTAAAAAAAAGAAGATATCTACGATATTGTAATAAGCTACCGTGTCTGTACCATAATGAGTTAATTTGTTGCCGTTAAGACGAAATATAGCCAAAATTAAGTATACTCGTTTCTCGACATTTTCAAAAAGATTAATGCCAGGAGGAGAAGTTGCCAGGACGACACTTTCATAATCGATTACTTTATTCGAGCGTTAAACTGTCCGAGTTATGGCTGTGCCACTTCTCCAATGACGTTTAAACGTTTCAAAGACGCTCGTTCACGTAATCGATTTCTATCGTTGTCTACAGCTTCGTTTCGCGTCTTTCGAATCTATTTTACCGTAAAAGATACGATCGTTTAGCCATGAAAGTCGATCGAAATATCTGTTAGACTTGGTACAAGGGCAATACCTGTGCTTTCCAAGGAACTGTGTTCAAAACTCTTGTAGGTGGATGTCGGGGAATCGCCATTCGCGGAGAAGTACACGACATAGTCGCGAAATTCCTTCTCGTATATGTAAATCTTGCTTGAATCGTAGTCCAAGAACTCGAACGACGAGTTCGACGTGCTCGAACAGTCACTTTCCATTATTCTCTCCGATCATAAATCAGCTGACATCCAATTGAAAACTACCATAGTCTGTTCGCTATACTACTATTCCACATTGTGGACACATTCAGTTCATAATTATATATTCGCACGAATTGGAAAATAGGGCAGAGATGGAATAAACGGGGCATTTCTGTTTCGAACTAGATATAACAAAAACCGAAAGATCATTCTGCTTCTAACATCGATGATATCGATGATAATCAGAAGGTTGGCTGTAAGGTATAACTGCACGTGATACTAACAAATTTGCCTGTCTTATCTTTTGCTTTTTAAAACAACTGAATTTTGTCCCTTTTTACATCAAAATAATTACGGCAAAATTTACATGAAATTTACATGTATTTAAAAGGCAAAAATAATTATCACATTAAAGAACAAAAAATAATCGATCGACGATAAAATATAATTCTTAAATCAGACAAAATTAATGAAAAAATTGATATTAATTCATAGTAAAACTGAAAATTCTATGGAGGAGCTTATAATAGTAAACAATCATGATTAACATAAATAATAAATTAATAAACTTTGTGTTCCTTTGCCACAAATATGGCATCTCGTATTACGTACCATTCTTGAATAAACTTGAAAAGCTTGTTCTGACGTAACGTTAAAGAAGCCAGTCGCTAATAATACTCCGCAAAAAGTTTGGACAAGCTGCCAAAAATTTTATTTTCAATATAGAAAAAACTCGCGTGTCAGTATTACAACGTTAGTGAAATAACAACGACGCGAGGAAGCGATTGCACGTGTATGAATGACGTTACAAAATAAAGAAACCATCGATGCCAGCAGATCTTTCGTCTTTATGTTTATAATGATGTAATATTTGCAATGTCCATGTCAAACCACCTCTTTCCTATAGTCAACCAACTTATAAATTACATAATAATACTTAATAGTAATAATTACTTTACTATTAATCATATTCCGATTCTTAACCCATTTGCATCCAAGCGCTGCGACTGTCTTCCATCACCAAGCGCGGATTATTACGCGCGCTGCGACTACTTTTTATTTCAGTCGCTAAATATTCTTCAGATGTGAGAGATCACGTTTGACAGCATCTCGTCTATATCAGTTTATTATTTTCTAAACAAGTCTTACTTTTGTTGCGAAAATCTTTTTAACTGCCGCTATGAGCAAGTACTGTTAATCCTAATTAAATTTAACAAATTCAAATTTAAAAAATATTCAAATTTTATAATGTAAACTAAAATTTAATTGCCCCAATGGATTTTGACGATCTTGATGATTCGGATCAAAGTATACAAATAGGACATACTCGAAAACGTATCCGTAGGATCTCATCAAGTGAAGACAGCGAAGTTGATCAGTGCAGCAGTTTTAAATTCTAAATAATTTTTTTTCTAAATAAATAATTTTTACTTTTTTCCTCTGTTATAAATAATGTAAGATGCGATGTTTGCGAAGTAACATTGTCTACCAATTGTTTTGGACAATAAATTTTCGATAAATTTACTGCACCTACGACCGACTGCGCGCGGTGATAGGGACCAGTCGTCAATTGAACGCCGTTGATGCCTTCAGCTGTCGTCTTAGAAGTAGGGCCATGATGCAAATGGTTAATACTCGAATATGATCAAATAGTATCGTTGCGTTATAGATAGTCGCCAATTTATTATACCACTTTATTTTAGATTACTAAAATTTGCTTAATTTTATCTCGTATTTGAAATTCTTTGCGATAGTAATTGCCAACAAATATTAGATCAAATAAAAAATTCCCAAATTAAGTAATCTAGTCCAAAATTGTTATGGTGCCTAATGACCCAATGAATTAAATTTCTACGTTTCGATGTTGCTGAGTGTTAAGGAGTTAAACTGCACGTCATTAATAAAATACACAAAAAGGAATAATTTTGGAGTTTGATACGATTTCGAAGGTTTGGAGGAATTGCAACGTTTAATGGTGAGAAATGTACAGGTCTCTCGACTTCAAACTTTTAACGACGTCGACGTTAATTTTAACGGATCCTGGTCGTAAATCGTGTACAGTTAGAACATTGAAAATTTAGGTTTACAACATGTGCTGTATTAGCATACAGCGTGCATGAAAGAGTGAAAGACAAATGAGAGAAACACGTACAGCACCTGCGAAGGCAATTACACTGTGACTTGATCGATGGCACTTCGTTAACCTATATAAGAAATGGCGCCAGGACTTTAGAAGAACAGTCGACCAACGATTTTACGTTGTGTATTTAAAAGAAACCTTGTACAATTCTTACAACGAGTCGAATTGGTAGATATAAATACAACATTCGTTGTGGAATATTACAATTGCGATGAATGTGGCGAACATGTATTCTGAAAATTTTACGGCTTTGTTTGAACGTGTTATAAAATTAATTTGCCCCTTAAAGTCATTTTACTTACACGATTGAGGTAATATTGTTAGCAAAATCTTATATGTTGCTACAAGTCACCAACCAGTGCTAATAAACTCTCTTGCATAATACAGTAATAAGTTTGACGATAAAACGAATAATTTTACGTCAATTTTATAAATTACGAGCGATTTAATTATCATAGTCGATGTAAAATAGTAAGATTGTCCAACAGCAAATCTGCTACAGTTTGTAATTTATTTACTCACTTATATATTTATTTTCTAGAGTCTCGTGTATTATGAAATTTTCTTGCCAGCACGAGACACGTAATTTCCTCATAGCGAGAACATTCCATAAATTTTCAAATTTTCCTATTACAATACTTAATAAATAAACTTTCCTGTTAAATAACTTTCTAATTTTATTATAATTCGTACGAAACAAGGAAACTACGAAAGCGATATTTACAAAATCTTTAAATCTCAGAACTCATGATCTTCACACGAGCCCCCGATAATAAAATTTATCAATCGTTTCTTGGCGATAATTTACAATATCTCTCGAGTAAAGGACAATTAGAGAATTCCAGAGCATCGGAAGTGTACTTTCGCGAGTTATGTCTCGCAACGAATGTGTACATCCAAGGCTAAGAAAGTTAGATTCGAGCGAGTTGAACGAACAATTACTTTCAAGCGGGAAAGTGTACAGTTGCCTCTGCAATAAAGGGACTTGTTCGAAATGCTGACGGAGGACAAAGAAAACCGGATTCGGAAACATTCTTTCGTCAAATGGCCTTGCTCTTTCCTTGCACAAGTTGGTAATAGTCCATTGCTGAAGTCGAAGTTATTCGGCTATTCAAACAGCACGTATCGTAATTAATCTTCGAATCGTTAGGCAAATTCAAGTTTGTAAGTGTAACATTAAGAAAACGGGGGAAAAATTCTTTCAAGTATCGCTCTTAGGCTACAAAGTGAAAACTCGATCTTGTCAGAAACTTACGCATAGTAACGTATATTGGTAGTTACGATAGTTTAGATAATTCAGGTTCTACTAACAAGGGAGGATCCGCAAAATTATGAAATTCAACAAATTATGAAACTTTGAGCACAGTCGCTTCCATTAATATTCGAACAGTCTTCAGAGCAGAATTACTTCTTCGAAATTGCGCCAAACGACCTCGCTTTTTTGAGACATCGCAAGGATTAGTTTACTAGATGGCGCGTAAAATAGATCTCGAGGAAATTGCGATTGGTCAGAATTGCGAAAAAGATAGCAAGAGTCACTTTTTACAACATTTTTATCCGAGCCTGTAACGAGAATTTAAATGCTACGTTCTGTAGATCTACGTCAGTTGCATGCACGTTGAAAATTTCATCGAAATCGATTAACGTTGCTGCGAGCTACAAACGGTACAAACCGATGAAAAATCGCAGTTTTTCGCGACTTTTCACCTGTAATAAATTGTAACAAACCTTGCTCTGCATCGATCGATTTCGATGAAACTTTCAGCGTGTACGTGGACCAACACGAATCCACAACACGTGGTGTTTAAATTCTCATTACGGGCTCAGGTAAAACAGTCAGGTAAAAAGTGAGATTGTTCCTATCTTTTTCGCAATTCTGACCGTAATGCGAAGTTTTTTCGTAACTTCCTCTTACAGTTCATCCAGAAAACGAATTCTTCTAACTTTTCAAAACAAAAGCTCCACGTTTAACACTTTGACTGCCACGTTGGTCATATATGACCGGCCACGGTTTCTCCTGTGACGCCACGGTGGTCATTGGTGACCGGAGCGCTTGAACTTCTTACAATTGTAAAAATTGAATGAAAATTGGCAGATGGGGCATTTTTAATATAATCGATAAATACAAGATACCTTGAAATAAAACGTGCCCCACTGAACAATTAAACATTTTTGTTAGAACATCAATAAAAAAAAATGAGAATAAATCTTGCATCTAACGGTGCACTGTGTTGGCATCCATATCTTTGAGGGGTAATCTACGAATATTATTATAAACACATCTTAGAAAATAATCGTAAATGCTGCTTTATAATCATATAATTGAAGTTAGAAGAGTGCACATACTTTACTGTTATATATAGAATGGGCAAATATTGTTTACTAATATCTTCTACACGTTTCAACAATATATTCTGCGGGTTTTAGTTACAACGAAATAACGAATGCGAATGGTTTGTTAAAATAAACGTAGCCTTGTTATAATATGTCGCTATCAACTGTTACTAAGGCGCCACGATGGTCACCGGTGGCCACCAATAAGATAAACGGTCCATTGAAGGAGAATGTTGTCTTACATCATCAATTTATTATTATTTTGCCATTATCTGCTTTGAATAATAAAAATTCTTCCGTGGCGTCCTGAGCGAAACATGTGGTTTCGGCGTGGCAGTCAAAATGTTAAAAAGTTATTCCCCTTTCAAGAGTATTAATGAGAATATTAATGAAAATTACCGTACGTATTACACAACTTCTTTTACTAATCTTTCGAACAAATTGACTAAAAGTTTGAAACTGACCCTTGAAAATTCGGCTATTTTCCGACAAATGTTACGCCTTTTAAGCATAGCTATCGTTGGCTAAGAATTTCCACAGTAAGCAAAAAATTGCGTAATACATACCTATACATCCTCTACGTATGCCAAAGTTTCATGATTGTTTGAATTTTCGAGTTGGGAATCTTCTCTTGTATATACATAATTTTGTTTAGTCTACGTGTTTCGCTAACGGTAGATATCCAGTTTAACAAACGCTAAACAAGGTATATATCGATATTCCTAGAAACTTATATTTCCGTATTTACTAAATGAAATCTTATCGGCGCCTGATATATACTCCATCGATTATCCTCATACTAAAAAGTGAATAGACCGATAAGATATAGATTTAGATATCCGTTGGCACTTGAATATTCCAGTAAATTTGAGAATTCGAATGATCGAAGGTAAAAGAAAACGAATGTTCCGACGGGAATGCGAAACGGAATACCAGTGACAGTGACTTTCTAGCACAAGCAGTGCTCGTGTTTCGTGTAGGTCAGCCTTGGGGGCTCCGGCCGACATTGACTCGCTCTTAGGATGCTTCTCGAGTCTTGACGGGACGAATAAATATCTAGGAAACTGGGG
Source organism: Bombus affinis (assembly GCF_024516045.1). Taxonomy (NCBI): domain Eukaryota; kingdom Metazoa; phylum Arthropoda; class Insecta; order Hymenoptera; family Apidae; genus Bombus; species Bombus affinis. The sequence continues at coordinate 3,835,662 of NC_066354.1, forward strand.
AACAAGCTCTACGAATGCAATCACCAGGTCCAAAATTCGAACGAATCGATTGCAGCGAGCTGCAATTACGTACCTTGTATCTCCCTGGTTACCACAAATGGTACTTAACATTTTCCAGCTTCTCGTACTACATCATTGATAACAATTAATATTCTTCGAGATTATAACTGAAAAATCGATAAATTTATATTTCGAAAAAATATAAAGGCGTGGTTTTAGAATTCACATGGAAATATTTATGGATCGTTGCTTGTGAGGAAGAAATATCAAAAAATAACAATTTCAAGTATTTATTGCATTTACTGGTCCGTAATTTTCTTAATTGTAAAGCCGAAGCGATGAAAGTTTCGAAATCTGGAAAACGTCCAAGAATCGTTACTTGCGAAGAAGAAACATTGAAAATTGATAAAATCGAGATACATAGTGGAAGAGTGACAAGATAAAAGTTGAAAGGAAAAGAAAGAAAAGAAAAGAAAATATCGAGGGTAAGAATAATCGAAGAATTGCAATAGTTTCATTTTTATTTACAAAATCTTGCTCCGTGCAATGATAATTGCACAACAACAATTGTATTATCTATTTTTGTAAGTGTTAATGAATATTCATCGCGACTCATAAGCCTGCTGTCTTTAATCTCTTCTTAATGAGTTCTGAAATAAGTATCTATCAACATAGCTGACTCGACTCTCTCGTGTTTCTCTTCTTTGGTTACAAAACTGCGCCGCAGAAAAAAATGCACGAGAAATCAAGAAGTGACGAGAAGAAGAAGAAGAAGAAGAAGAAGAAGAAGAAGAAGGAAATAGAACATTAACCGCGGAACAATTTATCAGCATATTGATATTTCTTGCGTCACATTTGCTAATAGAAAACTGTTATTTTTCTCAGATGCTAACACGAAGATAATTAGAAGCAATACCAATCCCTAAGAGGAACACAACAATATTCCACGAGATAACGTATAATATACCATTAGTGTTCTTTTATTAAGGTTAAGAAAATCGTTCGGGTTAGAACCGATTCGTCTTACATATTGACAAGTATTATGATTTCGATATCTGCATAACTGTTCGCAACTTAAATATCCCTAGAGAAATTTTATAAATCACAGGTTTCAAATTACAATCGCTGCAAAATTCTTGAGAGGAAGATGACAAGATCGATAATAAAATAATTAAAGTTCCACAAACACAACATTCTGAAGATCGTGTTACAATTTGTACATAAAATATCAATCGATAAATTACCGTGTAGGAAAGTCTAGATTGATATTTGATGATTGCTTTTGAAGCATAGAAAACATATACTTTAAAAGGTTCTTTTAAATCAAGATAAAGCATTCAGAGAAGAGTCGAATGAAGCAGAGCAGAACGTCGAGTTCAATTCGATACGAGATTGAAAGTAGTTTAGGATGAAACTTCGCTGTTAAAAGTTCGAATCAAGAGACCTTCGCACCATTTACAATTTCTCCTGGAATTATACGATATTCGTCTAAACATTGAACTTAAATAATACATAAAGAATTTAATATTACATTTAATATTAATTAGCATTGAATGAAAAGAATTTTAACACTAGAACTACAGGTGATTGAAGCAGAACGTTTCCAGAAAAGAAATAATAAAGAAACAATACGGTAAGGTATGCTACGAGTAAAAGTAAACGTTGACTGATAATGCAAATTTGCATGAATCTGTCCTCCTATCGATTAGAAACATCTATCGCATAGAAGATAATTAAGCAGTGTAAGAACTCGTGAATAGAAAAATAAATTAGCGTGGTCCAGGATGAACGCGTACCGGATGTTACAGCGAAGAGGCGAGATTTGTTTATTGAAAGATAACGCAGCCTAAAGGAGACCGGCAAACACAACTACCTCGTCATTTTATAATTCCCACTAAATAGATTCGTTTCGTATTATATTTGCAGCTTACTTTGTACTAAATTGTTTTAGTTCGTATTACATTTTCATTTTCATTTCAACCACGTTCGTTCTAGCACACCTCACCGTATACGAAAAAATACATAACGCGACAGAAGAAACGAGCTATCTATCCATATACTTTGTTAAAACACAGAGAAAATTGTCGAAACGCGCCGTTGTAAATCTACAAACGAAAATTTCCATCGAAAATCAGATTAGTCGATGATTTTTCGCGATTCAACCAGTTAGCTGTTTTTGACGAGTGCAGTGGTCATGAAGAAATGGCACTATTTCGTATTACGGCGAGTATACTCGTCATGCGTGAAAAGTAGTTACAATTTGCTGTTTAAGTCGCAATTTAGTAATTACAGTAAATTGTAGTAATAAAATTAAAGAATAAAACAGTCATTTCATTATGACTTCATTCTATCTTGTAACAGCCACGTGTACTCTGTGTCCGACGAATATACTCGTTATCGTATACATTTTGTCACAAATTTTAGGTACACGCTTTTCAAAGAGACCGCGACAGCTAGCCGGTTAACTGTTCTACTGTCAAGTACAATGTAACGTAAATCATACAATGTAACTGTCATCCGTACCACTCTAAAGCTACGAATGAAAATTTCTATGAAAACTTTCTCACGATTATGATAGCTCTAGCACGAAGAACGATATAATATAACATTAAATAAATTACAAGAAAATTTACTGACGCGAATCCATAAACGTAGATACCCGCGATAGATGACAAAATCAGTGATCTTTGGCTATGCCGATATTTCTAGCCTGAAGAACGATATAATATAACGTAATATAAATCGTAAGAAAATTTTCAAATGCACTGACGCGAATCTACGAGCAAAAATTTCCCTGAAAAATAACAAGATCGGTGATCTTCTAGAAATTAAAAACAACGTACGACGTAACGTAGCATTAAATGAATCACTGAAAATAGTTCAAATATACCGTTGGAAACCTGTCAATCAAAATAACTTCGGCTGCTCTGATAGCTTCTATCAAACACAATATACAACCACGTAAAGAACACCAGGATCGATTAGTTAGGTTACGAGGCGAGACGAAATCGGCTAGACAAACAGTCCAGTCGTATGTCCGCGTTTCGCGTTTTTCAAGGTAACAGGTAACTCTCGATGGCCATCGTCATCGTATCATGACGATGTTGCCTGCAACCGGCATTACAAACTCCGACGTTACTGTCACTACATTTTTCAACGTTAATCGGATTCCTTGGTCTCCACACTTTACGACGCCAGTATCGGAGATCGTTTGTCGTGGTTTATCAAAAACTTCCGCCGCGAAGACACGTTGGCTGAGAGACGAGACGCGAGTGCCGCGACTACTCACGCGAGTCCCACAGTCGACTGACTATCATACAGCCATGTTGCAATCACGTCACCTTTGGCGCGATTATTTAATTGTAATATGTGTCTTTTATCAGCGCGCGTATCTTTATCTGTTTGACACGTTCGTATCGATCTTTGCTACACCCTTCAGAACTGAATGGTATATGTAGTAAAGGCGGGACGATAGATAAAAGGGACATTTGTGTTTTCGAGCAGGATGCGAAGAAAGCTAAAAGACCATTCTGCTTTTAATTGGTAACATTGAAAAGGTTAGCCTATTAGGCTATGGCTGAACGTGGTATGTATTAGTATTGAGATATGTATAATTTTGTGTGCTAGATTAAATTGGCCGCGTAGTAGTGATATATGTATGTGAATATGAGTGTGTGGAAGTATGTGTGTGCGCAATGTCTGGAAAACAAGGGAATGTAAACTGTCCAGTTAACAGTCTGGTATGGAAGAAGGTGAGACAAAGAAAGTGCTGAGACGCGCGTAAATACGTATCGATGAATATCCTTGAAATCGTTTATCAAATAAATCTATAACTATTTTAATATAAATTCTAAATGTGAACTTAGTGTTCCTTTATCATTATTTCGGCAATTAAGATCCAAAATTACCAACAATTAGTAAACCTCTCTCTCTCTCTCTCTCTCTCTCTCTCTCTCTCTGTATTCTCTCTCTGTATTTATTAGCAGTGTTATTTTTTGCCTTTTTAAAAAGCTATATTTTGCGTTTTTCATAAGTTCACTGTACTGAATGGAACATATCGATATTTATGAACGGAACGGTGTAATAAAACAGCACGGTATGAGTAGTATCTTTTTGGATACCAAACTCATAATATTATAACGAAATTTTCGCGAAACTTGCGTATCTATTTAAAAGAGAAAAAGAATGATCGAATCAAAAAAAAGTTTCTTTTTTCCTCTTTCATTTATAATAATTTGGATGACCAAAAAATCAAAATAAATGTTGATAAAGAATAGGATCACTTTCTCCTATAGGATCAAAAAAAGATGTATTAAAATTTCGATCAAAAAGGAGTATAGTAATAGCTCCGGCTAATACTGGTAATGATAAAAATACTGCATAAAATATAAATATAAAAATAAAATTACTGCAGTACATACTGATTAGAAAAATAAATTACGCAAATTACGTAATGGTTAAACGATCCTTTGTCATATTTATGATTTTATCACTCATCATCGCTTGTTACATCAAAATGCAAAGTATATCGACGAGACGAATGTGCTTGTTGATTTCAGAAAAAGGAATTAAATGTTGGCTGGATATTTTTTGGTATAACAGAGCATTTTTTACATCTTGATTTTACAGTCGATGTTGTAATCGCGGTTAAGGCAATTTTAGAAATTCCTGGAAATTCTGTGTTAATGCCAGGCGAACGATCAAACCCATTTAAACGATTTTTTTAGGAAGCTGGTGTTTCACGTCCATGTCGTTTTCAATAACTCAGTGAATACTCCTATAATCCTTTTACGAGAGACGACCGGCATTTTTCATTTCACTAATGTGTGCAAAAATTTCTACGAACCCATTTGGAGTGGCAACAAATAGTTCAACAAGATCCAGTGTATACACAGTGACACATATTGCTTACATTCCATGATGTTGGTTTATTTCAGCAAACGTTACTTCTGCTCTGGTCACGCCTTCGTATAAATTTCCTCTCCTCTGTTACGATGTGTTATCCGCTGTTAATATGTATAATGTACACAGAAACTAATAGTATATACAATATATAATGTAAACTAATTTACGTTGTATATTGTTATAAAAAGAAAAGAACACTTTGAAGCATCTGAAAACACATAGTACTTTTAAAGGAAATTTCTTTATCCAGTATGTGCATTGATTTCGAAGTGGAAGACACTCATATGTAGAATATAATATTATATATATGATATATGCCAATCTCTCTAACGTTGGCTATCGGATATCAGTTTTCAAATAAGGAAATTAATCGCAATGTCTGCAGTTGACATTCTGTTTAACTTGCCCTTGAATCATTTTTGCAAAACGATAGATAAACTGAGTGCATACGGACGTTCTAAATTCGATAAAAATCCGCGTAATTTTTAATAATCTCAGAGTTTATCCACGTAGATAAGGAAATTAGTATATTTAACGAATAATGGATCATATAGATGCCTAATTAATTACCTTTCGTTCAAAATTGCTTTGTATACGAACCAATTGAATTCTGTTTATCGGACTGTTTCATTACGAATGATTACGATCCTTCCATTAATTAGTTTCTATGTTTCTTTCGTACCCGTAAACGAGTATCTAATTAAACGATGACGTCCGTGAAACAGAGAATGGAAATTCGCCATGTGAAATACCGGAAAGTTGAATATTTCCATAGTACAACGGAAACTCGATTAATTATCCAAAGGCAATTTCCACGATCACGAAGGATACGCAGAAGCAGCGGTGAAATGAATTTCATTTTAATCTAAGCTCTGCTAAGGAATTTTCGGAATTCGGTCGGCATTTCATACTCGAGAGCAACACACGATATTCTTTAGACGCAAAACGAAGCCAATTTCCATCGATAAGTGTCATTGGTTCTCTGATTAATCAGCGATAGAGCGTTACACATAGGGGAGAGTCGTACAGTATCGACAAAAACCTAGACAATTCTCGCTTCTACTGTTAGTTAATTGCTCTATAGACAATGCTATAAAAATTAATGAAAATAAAAAAATTGCAATTAAAGTTATTGCCTCCTTTACCTGTCGCTTAATGTTTGTTGGTATTCAAAAGTTGCTCGTATGCAAAGACGACGGTTTTTAGCGTATTTTACACCTGTGAGCACGTTACTCTGACGTCATGCTGACTTCTATCCATCATTCGTCTAATGCTAATAAGCGGAGCTGTTGGTTCTACACAAATGCACGTGGGTGGCGGCCACAACGCAGCGGGATCATGAGTCATGAGTCCATGAGTTTTAGTTTAGGTTTGGAGCCGCGAATCGATCGGTTACGTTTATTTAAAATAATAAAAATATAAACTAGTATTAGGCGAAGTAAGATTCAATACAACGTTCAATTGCGCGCACCAATCGGATCAGCGGTTCTTAACATTTCGTTTACCAAAGGACCTCGTCCGAATGATTTTTCGTTATCGCGGACACTCGAGATTTAATTAGTCGAAACTCTAAACTCAGCATAGAAAATAAACTAAAAATCTACAAAACCATAACAAAACTGATCTGGACGTACGGAATATCGCTATGGAGGACAGCAGCAATGAACCACATAAATAAACTAGGGTCGCTACAATCGAGGATACTAAGAACAATAGTCAACACTCCATGATATGTCAGAAACGAGGATATACGCAAAGACTTAAAAATACCAACGGTCAAGGAACAAATCGGCGGGTACGCAGAAAAATATAAGGAAAGAACGGCAATACATCGAAACCAGCTGGCTGCTGAAGCGAGCAAAACTCACATAGAAAGAAGACTAAAAGGAAAACACCTCACTGGCATCACTAAAGAAATAAAATAGTCAAACTCGAAGAAGGGGGTAGCCATCTACATGTTTATATCTTATATTTAGCAATTAAGTTAAAAAAATATACCAAATGTCCAGCTGAACAAATTGTCAAGTACAAATTAAATAATAAAAAAAAAAGAAACTCGAGATTTAACTCAAAATTTAAATCCACACTATGCTGAATGTGCATAATTAAAACAGGTATCGACTGTATTTCGCCAACTGTTTTTGAGAGAAGAGATCTGTTACAAACAAATTGATACAAATATTTTTTATTCGAATAATGTAATAACAAGCTGCGCGTGTGCGGATTTCGTGGCGCTCGGGGATCCACAGGTTAACAAACGCTGAATCACATGATGGATAGAAGAGATATGATCGTAGTATGTCAGACTAGCCTGTAAAATACGCTGAAAATGCTCGGTTTTATACACCCAATTTCTAAAGTTAACATTTGCATTTTGAGATTCGACGCGTCGAAGACTGTCGAATGACGAATAAACAGGACAATTACTTCGTGTCCCTCAACGGGAAGTTAGAACTCAAATGAAGGTACTGTAGTTGTAAGCAAGGTACTTCTAGCATCGTTCTCTTCTCCTCAACATCGCCAGAGTTCTAAGACGTCTAACGTTTACGTTGACGTTCCGCGTAACAAAAGTTATCTTTCACAGCTGATTTCTTATCCCTCAGGCAATGAGATAATTTTGTCACATCACGTACGTTGTCTCTAGGCTATTAGGTACACGAATGCTCTGATCTTTCTAATTTACGTTGTATATTACGCACAGAGCCTAAGACTTTTTCCACGCGATTGTCGTGCAGCACCGGCTAGATTATTTAAAAATATCGTGGATAAATTATTAGTAAAAAAAGGTAAAAATCTTAAAAAAAAGGTAAAAGATTAGTCGTCCAAATTTTCATTAATTTTTCCTATAGTTAAAATCCTTTCGAAAGAGAAAGCAAGTTAGGAGAAGAAGATAAGTAAGACAAAAGTAGCTTACCATAGAGGAAACTAGACTTTGATGAACAAGTCACTGAGTGCATTATTCGCAAGGAATTATTCAACAAAAATTGGCAGCGATATATCAAACGTAAAGGTTTGTTTGGTTCATGTGTAATGTACAGACTAAGAAAATGTGACAGAGCCATAAATTAGCGATAGAAAAACTAAGGGGGTCTAATGAACATCCAGCAGGCCATCGAAACAACAACGTAGAGAGTGTTCCAGTGTCAAAAAACAGTAACAGTATGGCCATCTCTGACCTGGGTCCCGGCAACACCCCCTCCATAGGAGCCAAACCCATAGTATATAAACCTTCTTATAATCAGCTCTCCACATTCCTGTTCTAACATTCTGAACCGTCATGCTGTTGGATTCGTACAATAAATTTTATTCTAAATCTAAATCTCAATTCTTTATCTTATTTGTGAAACGTTCGAACTGCAACGCGAGGAGATCACCGGTGATCTGTCAATTTCGTGATTTCTTGTGTCTTCTACGTGACAAAAATATCGATCAGTCTACTTGTGATATTTGTCGACACGCCGAAATAGAAGTTGTATTTTATTTAAATGTTTCTTATCAACATTACTAATTACTTAGATGTTAAAATCTACCAAGTAGATAGTTTACCGGTATTGGATAACAATTTATCGTTCGTTATCAATTACATTCGTTTTATCTTGGAGAATTATTGATCTTTACGATAAGATATAAGGAAACTATTTTTTCTCCTTTTATCAAGAATTATTTGCAACTACAAATTACTTGTTCCATGTTTGACTTTTATCAAATGCAGCCCAAGTTATAGAACAGAAATTTAGATTGGTCCGTATTGTACGACTCTTGTCAAGAGATAGATAAGAGAAGATTCTCATATCTTAAAATTCATTGATTCGTCGTGGCACGAAGAATTAAGAACATATGTTAATATTTGTGACCATTCTACTGGCTCATTGGCAGACGTTCCAACTTAAGCATGCAGAGTAAAATAATGCTATATAAAGCCATATTAAAACCTGTTTGGACCTATGGGATCCAACCATGGGGAAGAGCGAGTAATTCCAACATAGAAATTCTTCAACGATTCCAATCAAAAACTCTAAGATCCTTCATAGATGCACCTTGGTATGTTACCAATGAAACCATCGCGACTTTAAGATATCTACAGTTAAAGAAGAAATATCCAAATTCAGTAATAGATATAACATAAGAGTTAACAACCACCAAAACCTACTAGTTAGCTAATTACTTGACACGACGAATCAGATCTGTAGGCTAAAAAGACATTACCCTCTAGATTTAAACATTAGATTCAGCTAGAATCAAACATACAATAATCACTTATTATTCACGTTATAGTACCACGCTAGAATAATTTACTCAGAATAATTCTCAATGAGAATTGATTGTAAACTTCTTCCAAATAAAAAAAGAAATATTTGTGACTGATTGAAACGTACGATACAATATACAAGGCCTCAAGTTAATGAATATTTTTAAAAATTTAATTACGTCCGCTTCGTGTGTTCTTTTCAAATTATCCTTTTGCTACAGCTTTTTTCTTTCGTTTAATTTATCCTTTTACCTGAAACAATTTTCACGTTATCTTTATATCTCTACAACCTTGTATTTTATTTTCAATATGCGTTCATTTTGTCAGTTTACTTTAATTCCTTTTCGTATTCCGTAATTCGTGATTTTGCTTTGCTTCAACTTGAAAACTTCCTGTTTTTAATTGCTACGCTACGAATTAATATTAATTAAAGAGCAACTCAACCATCAAATTTGGCTAATTCAAACAAATTTATTTCTATCGAAACAAGCAGTTAAAAGATTCCAGAACTAATTTTCGCTATAGAATTTCCTATTAAAGCAAATATGATTTCAACTAATTACCGATCTTTGATTTCGAGGTGGTAATTAATCAATCGTTGAGTTTCCATGATCAAATTAAGTCAAGCATTTTATCGACAGGAAACATGAAACTTTGACACGATTGAAATTGTTATATCGTGTTTCGAAAGAAACTTCATCGGACTTTTGCTTAACATTTGTATCGATAGTAAATGACATAATAGTTGATTAATACTAAATCAAAAATGATTAAAAATTCAATTTATTATAATATTTATTGGAATTAATATACAACATTTTTTAGGACTAATAGCTATACCACGACGATATCCTGATTCCTATTATTGTTGAAATTTAATTTCTCCTATTGAAGCAATAATTTCTATAAACAGAGTATATTGAAAGATTAATTTCAAAAATAATTTTATTTAAATTTCACCAATCATCTCTTGAATGATTAAATAATTACTCTCCATTTCATCCTTCTTTCTTGGCAACGAAAATTCTATTCTTTTCTTTTCCCAAATATTTATCTTTATCTACAAAAGTTTGAAGCATTTGATCTAACGCATATTTGTATACAGTACAGAGATCGACAAGGGTATTCTAGTATTTCTTTTGTTTAAAAATTTTTTGAGAGCGTAGAATATGAAAATAAACGATCCAATCTGTCAACAGATGTTTGATCGTAAATAATTGTTAGAATCTTTCAACTTTCGTTCGCGATGATTCAATGGAACGTTCGTAACTCCTGACTTCTGTCCCTCGAAACTTTCTAACCGAAATACATCCAGAATTTCTCCGTTCGTCTAGCCAGACTTTCTTCAGCACCTCGATCGATCCGAGACATCGTTTCGCTTGTGATTCAACGTGGATGGAAAGCTTTAATTAACTTCGGTCTGATAAATCTTCGAGGACGTACGAAACGAACGTGTTTCATAAGAAGATCGGATTGACGTAATTCCTTGAAAATGTCCCGTGAAACGGCAGACATCGCACGTATGATACTTGAGACAGTCGTAAGAAACGATTGCTGGCACGAACCAAACGGACAGCACGTGAATAAAATAAATATTAAATAAAATAAAAGTAAAAGTAACCTAACAGGATACAATGGCGTACCGTAAGCACTTGCTTCTCAAAAATTGAACTAAATGTACGTTCATTTACAGTTGATTTTCCAACAACGCGGGCTATTTTTTTACACAGCCAAAAACACAATTTTTCTGTTATAATACGAAATTATATTAAGGATTTTTGTATTGTACTAATGTATCACGAAAAATTTAAAAATAGGGTGTTTATAATTATTCTGAACAGATATTATTATACCACTGAACAGATATTATATGCCAATATACAGTGGCTCAAGAAAGTATTCGAACGCTTACACTTATAAATTGCAATTAATAAAATGAGGTGTACTAAACTAATTTGTTAAAACAATTTGGTATCTATAGTGTAGGATCTTATACTACAATTAGTTTATTTACAACAAATGGATTAAACAGATGTTGATTAAATAGGAAACGATAGTTGTTTAACGTAAACTAATTACAATAACGTATTATAATTAACCCTTAGAGTGCTATCGGTGTATTGGTCGTTTGGTGTATCTCAGAGGTGCCCATTCCGTTACTATTTGTGTTTTGTTACTATTATTGTTTCGATGACTGTAGTGTGCAGGATGTCTAGCCTATCCTATTACTGTTTCGGAACGAGTGGTCTCCTTGAGCGTGTGGCACTAGCGTTGTCGAGATAGAGTTGAATCCGTAGTGACGAGAGTTGCAAATTAATTATCTAGTTGTTTTAATCCTTAGAGTGTCGAATACTCACGGCTTATGCGGTCCATACGGACGGCGCGCGACTAGCGCGACGATCGCTGTGGACGGAATACTTATTCGTTAGACTGAACTCTGTTGATTGACTATTCAAAGCGCAAATCGTAATAAGTTATAGTAATTCTTTTGTACGAGATTAAATGATTCAAGAGCGTTATTTTTTAGTATTAGTATAGTAACTAGAAAACTTTAGTAGTAGTATAGTAACTAGAAAACTAAATTTAGTAAATATAGCACAAGTTAATAATTCAGTTGTGTGTGCAAAATTTTAAAACAATTATCGATACATAATCCGACATCGCATTTTCTGCATTCTCTTATTTTTCACACAAACAACACATTTTTTTCTTGATAATTAGATGCGACTGTCCGCGAAACAGGTAGACAACTGTTATAACGAGGCATTAATTAACATTTGTTTACTGCCGTTAATAAGGAATGCATTTATATTTATCTCACACAAACGTAATAGTATTACTTCTGCGTAGGTGTTCGGAAAAATTGACAAACGCATATATGTGTCCTTAGTCCACACCGATAGCTTTCGCCAGATGCATATACGCGCCCATAGCACTCTAAGGGTTAATAAAGATAATTCTTTTTGAGACAAAGTCATCTTTTCGGACGAGTCGAAGTTTAACGTTTTTGGCTCGGATGGTCAAAATTATGTGTGGAAAAAACCAAATAAGAAATTCGAAATTCGACATTTACATCAAACAGTGGAACACGGAAGTGGATTGGTTTATGGTGTGGGGATGCATGGCTGCCAGTGACACCGGAAATTTGATATTTATTGATGGAATACTTGATAAATATTAGTATTTAAATATTTAAAAAAATAACCTTAAAGAAAATGCCCGTAAATTAGGACTATTGGAAGATTTTCACTTCCAACAATATAACGATCCTAAGCATACTGCTAAAATTGTGAAAGAGTGGATCGTATAGGACACACCACATATGTTAATTACTCCACCGCAAAGTCCAGACATAAATTCGATTGAAAATTTATGGGATGAAATCGGGAAAAGATTAAATAAATTTCAGATAATCTCAAAGCAAGCATTGAAAGATAAAATTATAGAAATATGAAACTCTGTTGAGTGTGGTTTTACAAAATCATTAATTTACAGTATGGAACGTTAATTGAGACATACTATTGTTGCCAGAGATGGTCCAATAAAATATTAATATTAAATAATTTAATAATATATGTAGCGTTCAAATACTTTTGCCAATTACTTACAATGTGTGTTTCTAATAAATGTATCATAACTCCTACCTACGTTGTTGAATCCTTTTCAAATTTTACTTACATAATCTTAAGACTTCCATCTTCCTATTGACATATGCTTGTCTAAGCAAATTACTTTAACGCGTTAACGCTGGTGTCACGACCGGCACCCTTCGAATCCGATGGACTGATGATGAAAATAAAGATGTAGCGGTACTCGGCGACAATGTATATCGCCGAAGTGCCTAATAACCATCGATATCCGAACGATTCTTTCGCCGAATGTTCTAGAAGAAGGCGTGCGTGGCAACAGTCGCGGAACCTAACAAACGCGTGGATATTAGGGATATTGAGGGGTGACAAAGAAAAAAGAAACAGATCCCATCGAAAGTCAAATTGTAAGAACTTCAGTCTTGGAAAGTTCAAAAATAAATTATCTTTTTATTTTTTTTTTTTCATCTGGGATCTTCTTTTTTATTTTACGTGACACTAGCGCCGGTATTCATGGTTTTCTCTGTGAGGCGGCGCCCGAATGCATAGTTTGCTTCGTGGGGCGGCGCAGCGTCAGATTAGACTGTTCGACACGACCGCAATTTTTCAACTTTGACCTCAATTTATAGCAAAATTACAAAAGCTATACGATTCCTGTTGGGTTCAATGAATTCCGTGGACTTCAGCTAATACATTGATACACAATAGTTTGGCAATATCAATTTGCATATATCTATAAATGTGTTAAGTAAAGCTGACGGGACCAGCTTTGGCCCTAATTTTGTACTCTTTTCGATCTTTCTCAAAAAGTAGAGGTCTGACGCGAATTCTGATCATCGCACGCAATTCTGTGAACATTTTTCTACAAGAGACGTTCATAGCGCGAATCAAAAAATTTTTCAAATCCGTACAGGAAACAAAATAGTCATGCGTGTTCGTCGGATAAGGAACATGCACGACGAAAATAGTGTTAGGTTACGTTAAATTTTTAAAATGCACTGACAAAAGGTCAGTATGTATGCTAGCTACTTCCAAAAATCACAGGCGTGTTATAATGTTGAGATAAAATAATATAAACCTATTTTGTGAACCATGTGACATGTGTGTACATGTGTGACCCATCGCGATGCATGCCGCCTCACGGGACAGACACGTATGACCCGCCGATGGTGCACGCCGGCGTCAACGTGTTAATGTACATTATTTAGGCCATTCAAATTTGCATATGTAAGCGTTCGAATATTTTCGTGAGCCACTGTATATACTTATATCATTTATACATATATTATGTTTATATTATGACGTGATGATCTACACACGACTAACCTCGTGACAACAACGATAATAAATACAGGCATTGTCTAGCCGATCGTCTTTTAGAAACGGTGATTCGCGTGTTTTTTCCAACGCTCTCCGTTAGTCGTCTAGTTTGTTACAAAGTCACGGTTTACTACACGGACTACATGCATAGTATGTATGTTTTCTCGGAACCTCTCGCAATATCGACCGAGAAAAACATGCGCGTGTAAGAAAATCCGTGTTGTCGTGACCGGTGTTGTTCTACGGTCAATTGTACGTATTTCAGCCCGATGGCCTAGAAACTGGACTTGGTTTTACGTGTATACGAAATTGAACTAGTACAAATTTCTGAAAAGTTAACGTTAGGACGTTTAATTAGGTTAAGAAGGCGTAATTCTACAAGATATTTCATTTTGCGGAGTGTCAGTTTCGCGACATTCAGAGAAATTTCCGAGCCAGCGATTCTTTTGCAGACGTATAATACACAGAAGCTGCAAGATTCGGAGATTCCAAGCGATACGAATGAACGAAGCTTGAATGTTCGCGTTACGTGGCTGAAATTACTTTGTCTCCCGAGCAAAGTAATGTGAAATTTCATGAATACCTAGCATACTACAGAACGCACAACCGAACCTTATACCATTTTCGAATCAGTCGACTCGGGAATAAAGCGATATCGTTGAATGTCCCAAAGAAAACACAAATGATATTGTTGTCTTCGTTTGCATATTTTATGCACTGTTCGAGTATTATTAGGCCTATATTATATTAAAAAACATTGAAACGCGCGGATGGCAAATATTTACTTACTGAATGTTCTAGAAGATAGTTCGTCAGAATCTTTCGCATGTATATCACGTAATACTGCGACAAGTCTACGATTTAAAAAGAACGATGAAAATCGTCGCGTCAGGTATGAGAAAACCTATGTATGTTTAGTAAGTAGGTAAGCATAAAATTGACTCAATGAAACTCAAGTTACATAATATCAATTCATTGTAACATATTATAGGATTTATTTATTCAGAAATATTATTAGGTCGTCCGAAAAGTTTCTTTCGTTTTATAAGGAAATAATGGATACGCAACATTTTCCGTTTTATATTACTTTATCGAATTACGTATGATACATTTTGTTCTATCAAAATAAAGATCGCAATGTTCGACAAATTAGGTTTCATGTTTGTATAAACACAGGTGACCATAAATAATATTCCAATTCCAAAAAAAGATTCAGTCAGATATCTGAACGTGATTCTGAACAGAAGAATGACATGGAAACGATACATCGTAGATAAATCCAAACAACTTAAATTAAAATTAAAACAATTCTACTGGCTCATTGGCAGACGTTTCCAACTTAAGCGTGCAGAGTAAAATAATGCTATATAAAGCCATTTAAAACCTGTTTGGACCTATGGGATCCAACTATGGGGAACAGCGAGTAATTTTAACATAGAAATTCTTCAACGATTCCAATCAAAAACTCTAAGATCCTTGATAGATGCACCTTGGTATGTTACCAATGAAACAATACATCGCGACATTAAGATACCTACAGTTAAAGAAGAAATATCCAAATTCAGTAATAGATATAACATAAGAGTTAACAACCACCAAAACCTACTAGTTATCCAATTACTTGACACGACGAATCAGATCCGCAGGCTAAAAAGATATTACCCTCTAGATTTAAACATTAGATTCAGCTAGAATCAAACATACAATAATCACTTATTATTCATGTTATAGTACCACGCGAGAATAATTTACTTATAATTCTCAATGAGAATTGATTGTAGACTACTTGCAAATAAAAAAAATGTTTGTATAAAGATGCGTCGTCGTAAAAGACGTATCTGTAAAAGAAGGACACTTTCCGGACAATCTAATAGAAATTAGTGTTTCCAATGATTTCTATCATATATGATAAGTTTATTGATAGATAGATCCATTTACAATGGATTAAACAGCAGACGATGGTTATTTAACGTGAACTAAATACAGTAATGTGTTATAACTAAGATAACTAAATGGATAATTCACAACTTGCAACTAATAGTACTACAACTCATAACAACTCGGCAACTCAACTCTCCACTCCTCACAACTTGACTCTTAGTTAACGACTGCCAATTAATTCGCCTTTCTCACTTAAGCATTTCTTTGTCTTTTCTCATACCCCTACCACGTACGTGTTCCGTAATCGTCCGCGATCATGATCACGTCACGACGACACATTGATAGGCCGCTTGGCCCATTGAAGTTTCCCGACCCTTTCGGCCTGTCGGCACTTAGGCTTTCTCGTCTTCATTGTTTATAGCTCACCTGATATTTCTTACGCAGTCTGTCCGCGATACTACAATATCGATTAATTCTAACTCGATATGTACTTTTCAACCTTTTTGCAATTCTATATCTTTACAATTCAATCTTGTTCGTTCTAGCAAAAGATATTTCTAATACTCTAAGAGAATGCGTAACACAAAATTGAAAAGAGAAACAGTGCACGAGTTTCTCACAACAGTCTTGCTCAAACATGAGATACGTTCCAACTTTGGGAAAATACAACTGGGTCAAGAATGGCCGGAACAACGTGGTACCAAGGACTTGCAAGCACAGATCGAGTGTCTTACAATTTCTTCGAAATGTTCGCGTAATTGAATTTTTAGAGAATCTTATTCAATTGGAGATACGTATGTACTCGTCTTCAAAGCAGAATGTTTCAACGCGTAATCCATACAAGCCAGCCGCTGCAAAAGTGACTTTTCCATTAATTTCTTGCAAACTTGTCGAAGAACTGACACATCGCGTAAAATAATTGGAAGAATCTTCTTTCGAGGAAAGAAGCGCTCACCTTACCGACAGAATCTCGTTGCCAGACACGTGCGAAGAATATACGACTTTTCCAGTGCTCCAGCAGTGCGTTCGCCCTACTCCTCAAGGATTTTGCCGTGAAACGAATACCTTAACGAATAAATCTCCACAAAAATCGCGACTGTAGAACGAACCCATTTCGAAAACGTAGCCTGACAAATTCCAGAACCGTTGGGTCGATCCCAGTGGTACGGCCGCGCTATCCCAGTAATTAGATAAATTTCCGAGCGACTGGCCGGGAATTCGAGCGACTGTCATTTAGCAAATCCACGCCGGCCATTAAAGGCACGCGAGTATACACGGCAAGTGTTATTAGTGTTTCGTGGTACACGGGTATTTGGGTTAGTCTCTCGCGGCGGACATGGATTCTGCGTTTAATAAAGTGCTCCCAGGCACTGTATCAGAACGGCGTTGTGCATTTAAATTTTCCACGTGATCTCCGCTTCCTGCGACTCATACCATTCGCTCTGTTTCTGCCGCGCCTCGTGTTCATCGCTGTACTATCTCAACCCATGCTCAAATTACCGTCAATATCGCGGCTCTTTAATGAAACGTTAACAGGAACTTAATCACGGAAACCTTCGTTTCGAATTTCCATTCGTTTCGTTTATCGAATTTCCTCTCGTTATGTGCTATCGTTTCGCTGGTTGTCCGTGTTTAATGTTCGATAGGGTTACGTACATAAAGGCGGCGCGAGGGTGGAGGGCCGAATAACGAATTGCGAGCACGTTCTACCACGTTTACCTTTTATCGGAGCGTCGAAAATATTGGAACAGTACGAAACTTCCTCCGGAACTCGCTGTTTTTCGTGACACGTATGGATGGGTTACGGTCCTTCTCGACGATGATCGTTAAAACGGTGACGCAGTGCTGCGTTATACCGTGTTATAGGAATGACCAACAAGTCGATCGCGATCGACCGGTTGAACGTGAAGCGATTTTTGCTCGCTTGTCACAGAGCCATAAATTAGCGATAGAAAAACCAAGGGAGTCTAACGAACATCCCGCAGACCATCGAAGCAACAACGTAGAGAGTGTCCCAATGTCAGAAAACAGTAACATCATGACCATCTCTGACCTGAGCCCTGGCGATACCCCGGCGACACCCCCTCTATAGGAGCCAAACCCATAGTATTTTTTTTGTCTCTTTTATTATTTAATTTGTACTTTACAATTCGTCCAGTTGGACATTTGGTAAATTTTTCTAACTTAATTGCTAAATAACACGTGGATGGCTACCCCCAGTGGGATACCATCTTCGAGAAACTCATAGTATATAAATCTTCCTAGAATCAGCTCTCGACATTCTCTGTTCTAACACTCTGAACCGTCACTCTGTTGGATTCGTATAATAAATTTTACTACTAAATATATCTAAAGTTCAATTCTTTACCTGATTTGTGAAACGTTCAAACTGCGACGCGAGGAGATCACCGGTGATCTGTCAATTTCGTGATTTCTTGTGTCTCCTACGTGACACGCTCATTGATAGCATCATTGATAGATAGGAGACGACACGCAACGCAACTTAGCCACGACTCATAGAAACGAACGATCGTCGTTTTTTTAGTATCGTAGTAACTATAAATATTATTAATAAAATATCACGTTGGTCTAATACTCTCTGCTTCTTTGTCACTTGTTAGTACACAAGATACATGTTCGAATAAGAAAATGTGTTAAATGTCGAGATCTTAGTAGGTAGATCGCGACACATTTTTAGGAAAAATATTTAGTCGACCGTATTTTATTTTTATACTGTTTTACGTTGTACAGATTATACTGCGTTGCACTGTAAACGGATTATATCGTAGGCTTATTCACAAGAAAATCGAAGACCTCGCTGCGAAAACCGGGCAAGTGCACGTTTTGAAAGCTGCGAGAAATCGAACGAAATTGAGTTAACACTAACCTTACCTGGCCTGGTCAAATGCCAGTTTCAAAATTGAGTTTAAGATTGTACATTATTCATCGTTACTTCGTTTGTTCGTCTAACTTTATGTAGATTCTTCTATTAACAAAAATTAAGAAATTGATTGATAGGACATAATTTACATAAAGTTAGACGAACAAAAGAAATAACGGCGAATGTACAATTTTTAATTCAATTTTGAAACCGGCCATTTGACAGCGTTAGCGTTAACTACGACTTGTTTAAGCAATCGCGATAATATTTGGAATTTGGAAAGGCGTTGGCGTGGCAAATGATACATAACAGATGACATTTCTTACATTTCTGTGAAAAGTATTGGGTTGGCAACTAAGTGATTGCGGATTTTGTCATTAGGTGGTATTGACAAAATCCGCAATCACTTAGTTGCCAACCCAATAGTTTGAATTAATCGATTGTCGTTAAAAGTCTTTTAATTTCATTTAAAGCATTTTAATTTATTTTGAATGCATTATTTTATACCACTCTCCCTTTCATATCTGGAAAACGAAGACGAATCGGTCCACGGTGTGCGACATTTTTTCCACAAATTGATCTCCCAAGCACGTTGACAAAGTTTGTCGATTTGGGTGTGGAACACTCGGTATATAACATATAATCGGACTGCGGATTTTTATGCGAATTCACATTTTCGAGAATATAACTAGAAAAGTAGAGAGACTCGATAGAAAATTATTTTACGTACCAAATATGATAAAGAGTATGGTAGTTTGCACATTTTATATAATTTTTCATATTACGTGCATTCTGTGCAATTTACACGCTCGTATTTCCTAGAAAGCCATAAAAATTCGCAGTCCACGTATATAACCAACAACGAATGAATCTAAATCTTTAGACAGAGAACATTAATTAGAGAAAGGCTGAAAACTTGGTTCGCTTCTAGCCATGGTACGACATATATCACGGCAACAGCTATGCTGATTAAATTTAATAAGCAAGTAATTAAAAAGCTGGATTTAACGAACCGAACAAGCTGTCAATATCTAATTAACGCTCGTTGCGTTCAAAACTCGCTATACGGATCGATCGGTAATCGATCTAAAGTATACGCTTTTCCTAGCGATGCTGGTCTTCGCTCGATATATGTAGACACCGATGTGTTTTGTCTTTTGGTGGAAACGGAATAGGAAAAACGAGCGGACCGTTAAACCTCGCTCGAATCGATACGACGCTGTAAAACTAACCAGGTGAAACAAACGAGTGGATACAGAGAGAAAGTATGGGAACTTTAATTCTTGCTTCGAATGCAAATTCCGAGATAAAAGTGTCTCCCGGATTATGGGGTTGACGCGTTGCTCGTAAATAATGTTTAACGTTGAATGAATAATTCAGCGATGTATAATCGGCAACCTAAATTATTATGTTGCTCGAGTTGGATTAAACGTGGAATTCTGAGTATCATGCTCCGAGTACTGTCGCTCTTTGGTATTTTTTCTTGGTTACCGTTAGTCCGCGGATATTTAAGCAAATTCGTATTTTTACTAATAAAACCGAAAAAATGGAACTCTAGCAGAGATTTGGTTGTTATAAAAAATACAAACTATACTTGGGATATTTCATATATATGTTTATATAGTGTAATGTATTATAGAATAATGTAATATATTATATAATGTAATAATATGTATGTGTGTGTGAAGTACACGAAAGTATTTCGCAAATTTTTATGAATGTATTATACAGGATGTGGCCAAATAACATGTACGTGTGAGGTGATCTCTTATGTGAAAATAAGGAGAAAGCACAGAATAAAGGATTCTTCATATGTCTCATTTTTAAGAGATTTTTTAAATTTGGAAGTTTGTGAATTAACCCCTTAACTTACAACTACGGGCATAGCCCGTAGATGATAATTTTTTGGCTCGAAATTCTCGAACGTAAATCGTAGGTTAAGGGGTTAAGCTTGAATAATCATCGACTGGACACGAGTAAACGATCAATAGAAGGTTTGTCCGTTTAAAGCTCCGTTTCCAAGGAAATAGATGTTTAGTTAGAAATTGGCTTAATACGATAAATTTCCAAATTTATTTTTTTTTCGGAAATAAAGCGTCCTGTGGACAAACTTTATTTCACATTTTCGACTTATTTTCGCACATGGAATAACGTCCTGTCGATTATCTGCTTCTGTTCAATCAGGAATTAGCCATGTTCAAGTATACTTGAAACAGATTCAAACCCGATTTTCTCGAAAACGAAACGTTATGTAACAAACAAATTTTTATTCTGTACTTTCTTTTTATTTTTTCATAAAGAATCGCTTCATGCTTATACATAATTATTCGGCCGCTTTGTACATACAAAATTTCATTAACACTAGCAATTTCTGTATACGTGCTTAAATTGATTCTATACTTAACAAATATGATAGTTGTGTCTAGTTATGGTGTTCGTGAAATTTCAAAATGTTTCGTATAATACACATAATATAGATATATAAATTGCTTGTTTCAAAGTAACAAAAATGTTACAATTAATGTTATAATTAATATTATATGGACGCCTTAAACTATACCATGAAAGAGATTATGCTTTCCAGGGATAAAAAAAAGGAAGGAAGGAAGGAACTTTCGACCTATTTAATCTTAATTTTCAACGTCCAATACGTTATATACCTTCTAAGCAGCCTCGTGTTTCAATTAAGCGCAGCTTGGCGAACAACTTACTCGCTAAATATCGCAACGGATGCTAGTAACTTAACCGGTATAAATTTACCTCGTTCGCCTGTTTGCGTTAAAAATAGCCGTATTATAATCTAAGAACGAAAGTTAGCTGTAAAAATAACGACCGTCAACATCTATACCGAGTGTCTCGTAAGTTCATCGCTGTTATTATTTGCTACAAATATAAAATAAATAGACGAATATCCTTAGAAACTTTATTGAAACCTCGAAAGGAAACAATGACGACTTAGCTTTTAATTTGGTACCTGGATCTATCGATTATGTTACGTTAGATTTATGTCAATAGATTCGCTGGTCAAACAAACCAGGACAGAACGTGATAGCATCGATGCAAGTGCCTTTACTACAGCGGAACTCCATTTATTTGAACCAGTCGGAGGACAAACAATTTATATAACCGAAGTTCGTATAATACGGGTTTGCCTTCGGATAATCAAATTCGATGGAATTTTCGTTGAAATAAAGTTCCACTGAATTCGTTCCAATCAAATAAAATCTGCATTCGATAACGAACTAACTTGAATAATAACTATTGTAAAAAGTTACCGACAATCGTCGAAAAAGTTCTCAAAAACCGATAACAATCACTATGTATCATACGACAAGTAATTTACTATGGAAGCTCATTAATCACTTGTGAATACGATTAAAAATATGGAATCGAAGCAGAGATTTATTTCACGTGCTAAATATTACAACGAGTACTTTACTGTTTGCCGTTTTATATACTTTTGCGCTTTCGAACTTTTACAAGCGCGTAGAAATCTCTGACAGTCCGCACCAGACACTTTGTATAGTTTGTCGAAGAGACTATAGATCGTCCGATCGTTGGAAAATCCGCGGGCGCGGACAAATCTCACGAGAAGAATGTCAATTAAAGTTGAGCTGGTGCGCGGGCGCGCGAAGCGATCGATCAGGTCTGGCATCTGTGCCACTTTAAGAAAGTAAGTCAATGCAATTCGCAATGAGTAAGGTTGCATAGGCGATGCTTTAGCGCCTAGGATCGACGAAGACCTTCGGCTTTGGATCATGATCTACACGGTCGTCTGCTCCGATTAGTCGTTCCTCAAACGATCGATCTGAGCTTCCGCGTAAAGGCGCTGCTAACGAACACTATGGAACATTATCAATATTTCAACCGTCTAAAAATGAAACCGAGTCACTCGATATTTTAAAAGCTACTAAACTTCGTTATCGGAGCATACGATTAACTATAGACCGAGCTATTTCTCAATTAGAAGCTTCTACAATTACGATATTAAAAATTAATAGCGAAGATGAATTAAGCTCACTTAGGTCAGTGTAGAATCGGAGTTGTTGAAAATATGAAAATGACATAATTTACGCGTAAGAAAAATGAAACTGTACGCGGAAAGATAGGGGATCTTTAAATAAGGCAATTACTATATGAATGACTAGCTAATTTGGACCGAGTCATTTCTCAATGAAAAACTTCTACAATTATGATATTAAAAATTAGTAGCGAAGATAAATCAAATTCAGTTAGGTCAGTGTGGAATCCGAGTCGTTGAAAATATAAAAATGATATAATTTACGCATGGGAAAAATCAAACTATACGTGGGAAAATAGAGAATCTTTAAATAGGAAAATTATTACATGAATGAGGAGCTGATTCGTCTTTCTCGATTAATAGGTCGATATGTAACCATTTAAAAACAGAATGATTTATCGTAACGGGGTTGATCGGTTTGACTTGAATATCGATGATATCGAAATGTTATCGTCAGGTGAAATGTAACAAGTGAGGCGTGCCTTGTCTGAAAATTCATTTCGTTGAAACGATAACGAGCTACACTAGAAGTCCATTTGTCGGAACGAAATTTTAGTTAAATGCTAGTTCGACCGATTAATCTTGTGCTGATTCAACTCGCTTATCTAAACACGAACTTCTATTATGAGAACGAGGTATAATAAACAGTGGAAAAAAAGCGGTTGATTCTTACTATGGAAATTCTCGTGCGAGTTCAGATAAACGGAGGTTTATTAAAATGATTTCCATACCTTATTTTATACAATGGCGCGATAGCAACGTTGCAATAATTTGAATGTTTTGTTCGAAACATCTTAAATATGTATCTCTGCCAGCAACTTATTCTTTCGGTGAAACATTATTTTCTAAAATAATGCAAACTCTTTGTAACGTAAGTTAACGAGATAAAGATAAGTTAGAGCAAACAAAATAAAAGGGTAAGTGACCAATGTAATAAGTATTTACAGTCTCTTCACGGCTTTCATTCGCTTTATCGGCATGCGAACAATATTATCAATATACCAATAAGTATTATACTATCGATATATCAATAAATCCTTATCAATAGTCATTAGTATATCGTAAGATATATCAGAACGAACGGAATTGTTTCTCGAACAACGTTAGTTGTAGCATAAGTTGAAACGTAATATATTCAGGTGTAATTCGTCTCAGGTTGACAGTTGAAAACAAGGCTATCGTTGATACAACGATTTGAACAATGGAAAAATATAATATGATCTAAAAGAAACAAATGGTAAAAGTAACATGAAATCTATTTCTTTAACACGAGTCAGAAAATGGCGAGGCAATCGCGTTAGCCAACCTTCCCATAAACAAATCTCGCCTTTTCACCGTGACATCCGATACTCGTTCATCTTCTACCAAGCTGGTTTATAGCGCTATTCACGACTTTTTACGCTGTTTAAGTATCTTCTACACGCTGGATACCGTTAATCGAGAGAAAGAGAGATTCAAAGAGATTCGCATCGTCAGTTAATGTTTACTCTTTACAGTCGCAACGAAGGCGGAATTCTTCGTATTTGTTGCAGCATCTTTGCGCGTTGTAGCATCTACCAGTTGTAAGGTAGTTTGTCGTAACGCAGCTTACCGTATCTATTAGGTTGTCCGAAAAGTTTCTTTCGTTTTATGAGGAAATAATGGAGGCACAATGTTTTTTGTTTTATATTATTTTGTCGAATTACATACGGTCCATTTTGTTCTGTCGAGGTAAACACCACGACATTTCACAGACGTTGGTTTCACGTTTATTTGAAGGTGCACTGTTGTAAAAAACACGTTTGCGAAAGAAAGACATTTTTCGGACAACCTAATACTTCCACGTGATATACAGTTACTTAACTATCAATTTCGACCGCAATCTCTATTATCAGAACACTGGATCGCTTTCGACTTTCACCGATATTTTTTCACGGTGAAAATCGTTTATCTTGTTAACATCGATAAGCCGTAATAAACTCTAAGGATATGTTATCGACAGGATCGGGTCTAAATTCAATTGCAAGCAGACGTAAGTAGAACTTTCGGTGCGTGCCCGATGAATTGGAATTTCGAGAAAGAAAGCAAAGATTAATTGTACGAGATAATTCAGCAATTACGCGGTTTGTGAGCGCGTGGCGAAACGAAAATTCTGCGAGAGTTTCGTTCTCGAGATAAACCACTGTGAATGTTGCTCCGTTTCCCCCGTTTTTCCTTTTATAATCTTCCTCTTTGCCGATCTAACGCAATTTTTTGTTTGTCCTAGTAGTTGTTACGATTATCGTATCGGTGTGTTTCTTTGATTTTTCTGCTTATCATTCCTTTATTCGTTGGCTTTACGGATATGTCGATAAAACGTTGATTTAACGTCTGTTCAACGACTATACGTCCCACGATCGTAGAGAGAATTTCGATGGAACTTCAAATTCGTTAAAATATTAAACGAAGATAGGAAGTTTAAGAAAATAAGTCCTTCGATGAAGGCAAGTGGTTTTTTTTAGTTTCACTTACTGGACTAGACTTTTTTGGCATGTAAATGTTGCCTTGAAGTACTTATGAAAATGTAATTTTGTTTATTTTAATTTTTCTAATCGTTTATTAACTTTCCAAACTGTCACGTTTAATAACTTTTTAAATTAGCGATAAGCGAAAGAGTAATCGATTAATCAATTCCCTTTGTTACAAATTTCTCCAAAAATCGAACCTCAAATTTTGATTTCATCATTTATTTATAATATCTCTTTTAAACGATATAAATTGAACTCGTTTGCCGAAAGAAGTAAATTTCTTAACTTTTGCTTTCGGATGACCGTGACAATGGTTACAACAAGGTCAAAGCTCAATGGTCAAAGACGACTACTTGAAACGAGAACTTGTGTATAATACACACAACGAACGAATAAGGAGAACTGAGATAAAAGAATGAATTTCTACCTTAAGGCTATCTACGTCCCAAAAAGGTCTAGTCCCATATGACTCATAGTTGGCCCACAAAAAGGAAAAAAAAATAAATTCATAAAAGTCACCTGCCTTTTTTATTGTTACCCGAAAATCCCTTCTTAAATAAACATTTATGGAAACAATATTTTACTCACCCTTCGTGAATTCGTCGACCGACTCGAACCGTCCTTCGACCTTGTTCTTCGATGAATCCCAATCGAAAGGCGCGGCGAATCCATGATCCACGCTGCGACTCTTGCTCCTGCGAAAGCAAAAGTTTAATTAACCATTGAAACGATGAAACCCCGTACTTTCTCTATTCCTTGACTCTCTACGTTAAAATAGGTTCGTTGGAACGAACAAGTTTCGAAATTTCTAATACGAACGAACAGAACTGAATCGTACACGATTAAATAGAGAATATTATTCGTGTAGCCTTTTGTTTCTCTTCTGTTCCGTTTCATTCTTTCATTTTTCTTTTCTGTATTCTTTGCAAAAGCAGAGTCGGCGAGGCGAGACACGATGCAATTTCACGATGCAACGAGCCATGCGTCGTATATAAACGAACCCTAAAAGACGTATCCACGGCACAGAATGGCCTGCGAAGATAGCGAGCAACAATAGAAGGCTTCCGTCAATGAAATTGCCGGCTACAAAAGAGAGAAGAGAGAGAGAGAGAGAGAGAGAGAGAGAGAGAGAAATAACAAGTTTGACGAATGGAGGAGCACAAGGCGCGAACGAGTTATCTGATGTTGCAACAAGTAAAATCCGCTAAACCGATGAGTACGTACTTCTCGTATTTGTGCAATGTCCGCGGATTTTTAATCCTTCCTGACGAATGGTTAAAACTTTGATTTTATATTCGCAGATTGACAATAGTCGATACATTATTCGAGAAAGCGTTTCAGATAAAACTTGTTCTGTTTCAAGGGGGACGTGTTCCGACGACCACCAGATTTGCCTAGGTGAATACGTTTTCGGGATTTCAAGGCTACCTTTGTCCTTTTTAAATGGAATTATATGTACATTTTTCTTCATTCATCGCTCGATGCAGTTTGTTTTTAATTATTTAGAGAAAAGTATCAAGGTACACCCGTATGCGATTAGTTTAAAAGGTATACCATGTTAACTTCGTCAAGTTAAATGTACGAAAGACAAGGAGAACGTAGAAATACCCGCGCTATCTTTCCTCGTCTTTCATACGATAACATTCGCAAGAATCAAAGTTAGAATATCTTTTGAATCGACCATTCCTCGACTCGAATACCTTGATACTTTGACTGCCACGTTGGTCACGGTTTCTCCTGCGACGCCACGGTGGCCATTGGTGAGCGCTTGAACTTCTTACAATTGTAAAAATTGTATGAAAATTGACAGTTAGGGCATTTTTAATATAACCGATAAATAGAAGATACTTTGAAATAAAAAGTAACCCATTGAACAATTAAACATTTTTATTAGAACATCAATAAAAAAAAAATGAGAACAAATCTTGCATCTAACGGTGCACTGTATTTGCATCCATATCTTTGAGGGCTAATCTACGAATATTATTATAAACACACTTTAGAAAATAATAGTAAATGCTGCTTTATAATCATATAATTGAAGTTAGAAGTGTGCACATACTTTACTGTTATATATAGAATGAGCAAATACTGTTTAATAATATCTGCTATACGTTTCGACAATATATTCTGCACGTTTTACTTACGACGAAATCACGAATGTGAACGGTTTGTTGAAATAAACGAAGACTTGTTATAATATGTCGCTATCAACTGTTACTAAGGCGTCACGGTGGTCACCGGTGACCACTAATAAGATTGTACACAAGATTGTACAAGAATGGACACAGTCCATTGGGGAAGAATATTGTCTTACATCATTAATTTATTATTATTTTGCCATTATATATTTTGAATAATAAAAATACTCCCGTGGCATTCTGAGCGAAACATGTGATTTCGACGTGGCAGTCAAAGTGTTAATACTTTTTTTTGTAGAGAATTTAAAATATACATAGCATGCTCCATTCTCGTCCGATTTGAAAAATCAAAGGTCAGGCTTAAAACCTCGAAACTTCCGCCTGGATACTCCATCTCCGTGAAGGAAAGTAAGCTTTATTCGTAATACTTTTTCCAATAATGTACAGTTTAGTAGATATCTGCGTGTATCGATGAAAATGAGACGCACGGTGTATAGGAATGAAAAGAGAAAATGAAATAATATAGTACGATGTATGACCAGCGAATAAAAAATATAGATATGTGTATAAGTAATTTCTAAGTTACATGGCATTGTCTGTTTTTGAAGTCAATTGTAGACACACAGAAAATATATATTTTGCCTAATCCTATACATAATGCTTGCAACTCATCGTCGTACAGCCATTCTAATTGAAATTTGTAGAGTTGTACATACCTGAAATAGGGTACTGTGAGATTTTCTGTGGATCTGGAATGCGTGATATCCTGGGACATTCGCCTGGACCTACGATGCAACAAACAATCCAAAACGACAGCGGTGAGTTTACATGCAACTGCGTGCCAAAATGCTTAAAATAAAATTAATGCGCGAATAAAATTGATGGGGATCGTAAAATTGGGTAATGACGGGATAATTTCAGTTCGAGAGAAAAACGAACGATATATTCGTGAAATGTAGCAATTTCCATTGCCTTGGTTGTTACATATCGAATTTAAAGTTCATTTTTCGCCAAACTAAGGGAAACCAAGAGGTACGTTGAATCGATATGAAATAAAAAATATAACAGAAAGCGACTAAATAAAACTCAATGGTCGTCACGCTGACAAGAGACTCGAGTCTCGAATTCGACAACGATAAAATCATCTCACACAAGCAGGTAATTGAAAAAATAATGAACTGCAAAACAACATACATTTCGATGCTCATGCATATACTTTCCTGTAATTCTTGGAATATTGGAATATCACATACCGTGTGACATCATCATCAAAGATTTAAAAGCATACAGTTGTAAACTATGTTTTCTAGTATTATTCCCAACTGACCAAAACTTTCCAAATTTCATCATTGCAATCGTCAATACCTTGGATGTATACCCGGATGCCCGTAATTATTCAGACGACTTCAAAAGTCGATAAACCTTTACAATAAAATAAAATAAACCATTTCAGTAATTTCAATGAAACACACGTGTAATTTCTAACGAATAATACAGATCAAACCAGCATTTATTGACCCAATAAATAATCGTATTTGTTAATGATATCAAAGATTATTCTTATCTCTTATTGACTTTCATTCTTATTATCGACCATGAAAGTGTGAATGTATTGTAGGAAATGTGTGAACGTAAATATGAATGTAAGTATGAATAGAAAATCTGACATAATCTTGTGCATTTTATTTGAAGAATGAGATTTCAAGCTCGATCGGTACGAATTTGTTCGATGCAGGACTATTTGCATAACATTGAGCAAAATCAAATTATCGAATTACGCGCCGGAATATAAAGACACGATGGTGGAAGGATGCCAGAATAGATATCCCCAAACGATGACTGGAGCTGGATCTGCTCGATTTGAAACGGCGCATTCGCAGCGTCATGTCACAGCTTTCATCCGACGCTAACTACCAGCGATGCTTTAATTCGATTACCGTCCCCTATCCTGACGAGTTCACTCGTTACACCGGATCTGCATTCGAGCGACCGTTTGCTTCTATTTTCGATCGGGTTTCCGAGGTCGACTCGTGTATTTCTGCTCTAGACGACGAATCCAGTTGTAGTTTATATTACGCCAGAGCACTACTGAAGCAGAAAACACCCTCCTGCTTCGTTGTTCGGTAATAAAATCAATCGAGCAATCACTTGCCCTTTCATTGCAAGTTATTAATATTTTTCTCTTGGATTTACATGAGTCGCACTAATATCATTCATGGAGCACCACGATCGTAATTTCCATTTTACGTATCACGATATTTACGGACAATAGTTGCAAATGCATTACGATGAAAGTCTTCTGATGAAAGTGGCTTTTGTTTCTAGAATTTACGTTTTGTTTCTTCATTCCACAGACGCCTTGTAAGGTTAAGAATCAATCAAGGCAGATTAAGATCAATCAAGTAGATGAAGAAAATTAAGGAATTTAATAACAGACAAAAATTAGCCATAAATTCAATAAATTATGAAACTTCGCCGATACGAAGAGGATCTATATATACAGGGATTGGAGAAACTAATGGACACGCTTTTTATATGTTACATATACATATAAATATGGTATACATACATATATGGCATATATAGTATGTAAGAAGTCTTTCCATTATTTTGTTCAACCCCTGTATATATAGATACCTATATATTCCGCAATCTTTTTTGCCGCCCAAATTCTCCCTAAGGGGATAAAATTGACTGCTGGAAATCCGGCTATTTTCCGATTTTGCGTCATAGCTCGCTACAACATCGATATTTCTTTTGTCAAACGATAATCCTGATTTAGAAAAGTAACCAACTTTCGTATGAAAACCTTTTTTCTGTCTCTTATAACTCTCGCGTTATAACGTAAAATGGGGAAATAGCTGGATTTTCAAGGGTCAATTTCACCCTTCTAGAATGAATTGGCGCAGTGAACAAATTTGCGTGATACGTACCTACATATCCCCAAAGCTTCGCAATTTTATGAATTTGCAGTTTGGGCATTTCCCGCTGTAACACAGAATTTAAGTGGACACAAACGCAAGAAATAAAAATAAGAAATTTATATTACCACTCTGGTTTAACGTTATTCGGTAATCGTAAAGGAACACGCAAAAGAAGGTAGAAATTGCTACGTAAGTCGCAAAGAAGAGTACAGCATCCATTGTATTCGTTGGACCAGTCCATACAATAAATCACACTGATATATTCGAGTAGCTGTCGTCTATAAGCAAAATCGAAGTAACCAAACTCTCCTCCTTGCAATATCTAACTATGGTCCTTTAGTTGAAAACAACGAAGGAAATTTATTAGGAAAAACAAGCGTGATATCATCGGGCTATATTTTTGGAAACAGCAGAATGTCACGTTTGGCAGGCTGCCTTGTTAACAGATCGAAATCATCGACTAGCACGAGACACGGGGGAAAATAAATAAACAGCACCTAGTTTCGATCGAACTAGCTCTGATTTACGCGCGATGTTTGTGTTTTGCTCCGCCAACAATTTTAACGAACTTCACGCTTGACACTGTGATCAAGATCGCAAGAACGAAACGAACAGTTTTTAGTTGGTCTCGGCTGTGTAAATTGTTAGGAAACAGGAAACACGTACTTACGTTCTCTCGGTAATATTTCATACTACTATAAATACGTAATGCTAAAGCGAAGTCAATAAGGTGCAGGAAGTACGTGGTCACAGAGGAAGGGGAATATAAATAATAAATTTCACTCTCGAGCCAATTGACAAATCGTCCAAGGAAAATACGACAACTTTAGTTCTTGGTACGATAATATGAAATATTTCTGAGAATAATATTTTGTTTCACAGATGTTCCGTGTCGTGGGAGTAGATACGTATTTGATTTGTGATTCGTTTGATTTTGTATACATATTGGTGAGGTCTAGGAAACCGTGAAAATTCTATCAGGAATTTAGTGGACTTGGAAGATTTCAGGGACTATGGACATCGTAGAGTAATTCTAGAAGGTCGAATAATCTAAAAATTGACATATTTTCATAGGTTTGTGTGGTCATAGAAATTTTATGGTCAATAGAAAGAGATGGCAGATGTTCTAGAGATCTAAGGTTCCAAAGATTTCAAGAACTACAGAGGACTTAGAGCAATGCCAGAAAATCATATAAGTCTAAGAATAATTTTAAAAATCTATGGATTTTATAGAGATTCATAAATTAAAAAAAAAGAAACAAGGGATTTCAGGCAATTTAGAAATCTATGCTGCAAAAGTTGCAAGTATTACAAAGGTTCTGGAATAACTCTAGAAGTTTCAGCGATTCGGAATCTAATTCTTTCACATTTATAAATTTAAAAGATCACAGGAATTCCAAAGATTCTAGAGACATGAACGTGACAAAGATTTGAAAAATTCTAAATATTTAAAGAATACTAAAAGTTCTTCAATGTATAGATTTACAAATCACAGACTCGTTGATCTAGAATCTAAAGATCTGAAGAATCACCGAGATCCAAGAAATTCCAAACATCTTAGAGACACAGACACGACGAACGTTTGACAAATTGTAGACATCTGAAGAATATCAAATATTTGAAAATGTATAGATTTTCAAACACCAGAAACTCAATGATCTAGAGATCAGAAAGATCCAACGACTTTGGTAAATCTCGAAATCCGCTATTATCATTTCTGATAAAACATTGATCGAATCCAAACTCTAGAGAGTATCGAATTCTGCGAGTTTAGATTCATCGCTATAACGTTCCACGACCCCAAGATGACCAGTATAGTGTTCTACAAAGGCAGACTTATCAGTATGTATCGTATTCCTACCTTTGATACAAGGAGTATCACATTTTACAAGCCTGACGTTTCATCTGCTTCGAATTCCACGATCTCTCAATGGACAACGTTGCATTCTACATATCCAATCTGTATCCGTTTTCATGTCCTCTAAATACGAACACCATAGACAGCATATTGAAGCACAAATTGTTCGAAGCTACGTTCGATGGACTGGTAACACATCAAGAGCTCGACGAAGCTACGTTTGATCGTCCATCGATAACAAAACTTCGACTTGTTCAAACCACGTTCGACGAAGGTACAACTTGTCAGAACATTCTGCAAACTACACTCAGGATTGCCAAATAATCTCTCGTCGTTATAACGTGCTAATTATTATCCGATATCCAGGTTACTACCTTAATTATCGATAACATCAGAACACCTGATGTTAACGCTACCAATAAAATGACGATATTGGCGAATGAATTTCCCACTGTTCTATCGTATCTTCTCTGCGAAAAAAATCGATAAAACACTATCAATAATTGAAAAGATAGTTTTCATCCGACGTGTTTGTAATGCCTGTGCGCGGAGCAAACTCAGAGGTATATCAAGTTCAACATTCCATTCTCATAGCGTCAAAGCTTCGTGGTCATACGATAATACGTAAATACTAGCGTAAGTGATACGAAATGTAATATTCGAGCTTTAAGTCGATTAAATTAATTTGCGTATAAATCCCATAATAACGTTATTTTCCAATTTATCATTTGAAACTCGAATTCACGGAATCGTTAACCGATGCTACAAGATCCTCGGTCTCGTCAGCACAGCATCGAAGCTCTTTACTGACATTAATACTTTCTAACAGTTGTACTGCAGCCTTCGTCCCCGTTTGGAGTTTAGTTGTGATATCTGGTCTCTTTACCAGTAATACTTATGTTCCTCTATCGATAGGTGTCCGACATAGATTCTTAAAGGATAGCAGCGAGACACATGGCTTGTCCCGTGTCTTTCGATTGAAAAATCGAGTATATACTTGAGTTTTTTAGCTGAAACATATTATCTGCTTGAGCAGAGACGCATCATACATGCTACGAATTTCCAGAACTTCCAGATTCCCATTTACGCTTTTTTGAACAGCAACACCGTAGCTCATGCGGTAAATCTAATTCTATTCGCCGAATTTGTATATCTGTCAACAAGCTTAATAGACAACAAAATTGATACTTTCTATGATTCTGTTACTGTCTTGAAGCGGTTCATTCTCAACAATTGTTACTTGTAATAACTGCTCTCAATTATCTTTGTCAATCGTCTTCTTTTATCTTATTTTTTATCCTTCTTGTTTTCTACCTAGTTTGTTCGTCCCCTGTTCTTTGTATTTAATGTTGTGTTTGTTTTAAAGCACGTTAATAAATAATTGCAATATCTACGATTGTATATGGAATATCTTTTGTAGCTATTATATATCATAGAAACTCCAGATTTAACATGCTCATCCTAAAGGAACAATTTAATATACGAAATAAGCGAAAATCATTTGCTTCACATTTGTGTGGTTTTTTCCTTTTTTAAAATATACGAGAGAATCAGATACGCGAAGCACCTTGTTATTATATTTTATTGCACTCTTATAACATTTATTCCTGTAATGAACATTGTTATTACAGTTCTCATTATTGTTTACATAAACTTTATCATCGTTGGTTATTCGCGCTATTTATTCAGCAATAATTCTCAAAGATTTTAACTGATAATCAAAATTCCTCGACTATCCGACATTCTTCCTCTTTTTTATCTTGAAAATCTTCTCAGACACGTTGACCCATATACTCGCACATTTCCTTGGTAATTAACCGTCTGAACACATGCAAATGCTTATCATTGCATCGTTAAAAAGAAATTAAACCAGCTTATTAAATCGCAATCACGGAGTTGAGGATTCTGTTCATCGAAGAGGAACGTAGCCACGTTTATCGTCCCTTGCGCATTTCGTCGATGCACGCTCTCGATAACATCGACCCGTGACCATAAGTGCATCAACGTGATCACCGTCTACATCGATCGGTACCGAGAGCGTTGGAAACTAGTTTTATCCAAGTACACTACGCTTCAAAAGTATCCCAGGTTCTTAGTTGCATTTGGCAATGTCAATAGCTCTAATTACAATTAGAATATTCTTCCGTCAAAAAGTTACGAAAGTATAAGAAAATAAGGAAAATTTATCGAAATATTTTGGTTCTAAGTTCTATTGAACGCGTAACGATCCAGCAATTCCATCGTTGAAATAAAAAAAAAGCAGTTAACGCTTGTTCGACTTCCATAAATTTCTACTTTTAAAATTCCAACGGTTAATTTTAATAATTCATTTGCAAAAACATCGAAGAAAATGTACAACCTATTGATTAAATAAATATTCTATGGTTATTCATTTTCCATTAATTTATTACATGGACGTACAATATGTCACATATCGCTTCTACTATATGTTACACGCTCTACGTCTTATTGGCGTAAATCAATTAAAGTATCGGAATACTTATGAACGATAGTGTACGTACGTGGTACTTACAAGGCAGAAATAGAATCGCGACACGACTTCCATCGGTAGGTAGAAAGGTGACTGCTTCGAGCCGCTTGGAAAGAGACTCTTTCGAAATTTCCTACGACACCTTGGCAGACATTTTGCATCAGACAGTTTCGTAAAAATTCGCATCTTCTACAACGTAATATGTCAAGAAACGATCGCGCCTTTCTTCCAACTCTGTATCTGCATATCCTTTTTAATTATATCTACAAGTCAATGTTCATCACGATGTCACAAAAACGGCTCGTCGATTTATCAAATTTATATGCGACTTTGCTTTTATTATCCGCTTGATTGATGCAATAAAATCGTCCGCGATAGTTGACCCTATAATTGTTTCGACGTACTACTGCAAACTCATGTCAAAACGTCAATTTTAACACTTTGACTGCCACGTTGGCCATATATGGCCGGTCGCGGTTTCTCCTGTGACGCCACGGTGGTCATTGATGACGGGAGCGCTCGAACTCCTTACGATTGTAAAAATTGTATGAAAATTGACAGTTAGGGCATTTTGAATATAACCGATAAATAGAATATACTTTGAAATAAAAAGTAACCCGTTGAACAATTAAACATTTTTATTAGAACATCAATAAAAGAGAAATGAGAACAAATCTTGCATCTAACGGTGCACTGTATTTGCATCCATATCTTTGAGGGCTAATCTACGAATATTATTATAAACACACTTTAGAAAATAATCGTAAATGTTGCTTTATAATCATATAATTGAAGTTAGAAGTGTGCACATACTTTACTGTTATATATAGAATGAGCAAATACTGTTTAATAATATCTTCTACACGTTTCAACAATATGTTCTGCATGTTTTGCTTACGACAAAATAACGAATGCGAATGGTTTGTTGAAATGAACGATGCCTTGTTATAATATTTCGCTATCAACTGTTACCAAGGCGCCACGGTGGTCACCCGTGACCACCAATAAGATAAACGGTCCATTGAAGAAGAATGTTGTTTTACATAATCAATTTATTATTATTTTGCCATTATCTGCTTTGAATAATAAAAATTCTCCCGTTGTGTTCTGAGAAAAACATGTGATTTCGGCGTGACAGTTAAAGTGTTAAAAAAAGAATACATCTTATATTTTATTTCTCCCAGTTCAAATAAAAATTCAACAACGAAAACTTTAAACGATGAAAATCAGAAGTTTCAGTCGAACCGAACACCGGATTAGAAGCAGATAAAAGGAACGCTTGTAACTTGATTTACGCCGTTCTTGCTCACGTTCCGGTTACAGTTCGACGAAATATTATTCAGTTCTCGTCCCGGGGGATAATATTTTAACGGGCCGCGAGTGAAACGTGACTGGACCGTCACTGTAAATCAGCGCCGGAGATCGTGACGTGGCTATGTGCTCGTAGCCGGAGTTAGTCTGCATTTGGCGGGAAAGATGTGATGCATCTTCGCGCTTCCGGTCACGCTTCGATCGCGTAGAATACAACGATCTCGCGCTCGTGTATAAGTAAAAACGTGCCTATTTGTTTTAGAATCGAGCGCATCGTTGGCAACGTTCAATCGGCTTTCGATCAAACAACGATTAAAACGCGATTAACCTTCGCGATTTTTCTTAGCGATATGATATTTTCCTCCCGTACGTTTCATTTTCGCTCGTTTCGTCGGCGTGCCGCAATTACGTCCTTCGCAACGTGAAACGTTCTTGATCTTTGAAAGTTTGCATATCACACGGTATATTAGCCCGAAACGGAAATAATAAAATGATTTGGTATCCATTTATGGATTTATATTTCTTCCTGTATGTTCAGATAATACTTCTGTACATCTAAGGATATTAAAATTGATTCCCACCTTTTTCTCCCCCCTGTGTTTCCTTGACGAATTTAATATCACCAGTGGTATTAAGATTTTATGAACGATTTCGATGAAACTACCCTTCACCTTCCACTTTAATCAACTCACCAAGGTAGAGCGGTATCTAATCGGGAAGCGAATTTCATGGCCGGCCAACATTGGTTCGCAACGAAGTTTCATTTTTTTTTCTTTGAAACATGCCTATTGAGCCCAACGATAACGACGATTAGCAAGAATGCTATCTACCTTTAAGAAACTATTTTTGAAAGAATTCAATGCGAATCTGTCTAACGAACAGTAAAGATCAGTAAGATTAACAGTAAGATCTTTATATATATAATTATTATTATATATATATTTACATATATATTATATCATATTATATACATTTTATATATAATACGTAAATACATAAGGAAATGTGTTCTTCAATAATCTTCACTACATATATTATATATACATATTACATATAATACATACGTACGTTTCGAACAAGCCAATAATTTACAAGAAACGGTTTTTGTTTTTCACAAGCTGGGGAACAATTTCTCAGAGCGTTAAGCGCAAACAACGGAAATTAAAGCGGTGAAACTTTCGCGAAACGAACATTCGAAGCATCGAGCACGTGGAAAAATTTCCAGCCGACTGTTGCGGACTGTTCAGAACAGGCAGTCTTAACTTTTAATTGTACGCTTGGCTGTCACAAAAACGACTTTCCTCCGAGAAGTCACGACGTAAGCTCACCGTTTCCGGATACAAAGATCCTGCCGTTTAAATCAGCCGGTGCTTCTGCAAACTTTTTATTAGTCGCGGTAGAACGGAGGGAACGTGTTGTGGTTTAAACGGCGTTTTGCCTCGCGATTGTTTCAAACGTGGAAACATTTTTATGGCGACACGGCGTTATTTCATCAGGCGCAATATCGCCGGGTCGTTGTTCGTCCCGCTCGTATTCGATCGATCGATCGACAGAAAAGGTCTTTTATCATTTCAGTCACGCGTTATTACTTTGCAGGCAGCTGCTAAGATCCGACTCTAACGAAGAATATCTTTCTTTCTGTACAGCAGATGGAAGAGAATTCCTTTCTATTTGTAATATGACAGCGTTCCTTCGGCCGAGTTCAAAGACTACACGTTCTACTTCTAATGAATAGAATTGTTATGAAACAGAATTATTATTCGCGTCAAATATATAGAACGTATAGAATATTTACAATTACGTATATGACTGTTGTTCATTATTACGAAATAAATGTTGCCTTCTCGCTCTATTATTTTCTACATTAATTTTTATATTTCGATGTTGATCTCATTCTGAGAAATAAAAAGGGGGAAAATGGTAACGTTTTAAGAAGACATTCAACGTGCAATCAAAACGTGAAATTATGCGATTATTTTTAAATTTGCTTCAATCTGAGCATATCTTTTAACGTTAGAGAAATATAATTAGATCGAAAATGATGGAAAGAACGTAGCAGGTGTAGTAGCGCTGTTTCGTGTCAGATAGCAAGAAGTTCTTATGTTTGTACAAATAAAGGTATGTTTGTAGATTTTTCTTTGGAAGGTGGGAATTTGACAAGCCTCTTAACACTTTGACTGCCACGTTGGTCATATATGACCGACCACCACGGTTTCACTTGTGACTCCATGGTGGTCATTGGTGACCGGAGCGCTTGAACTACGTACAATTGTAAAAATTGTATGAAAATTGACAGTTAGGGCATTTTGAATATAATCGATAAATACAAGATACTTTGAAATAAAAAGTATCCCATTGAACAATTAAACATTTTTATTAGAACATCAATAAAAGAGAAATGAGAACAAATCTTGCATCTAACGGTGCACTGTATTTGCATCCATATCTTTGAAGGCTAATCTACGAATATTATTATAAACACACCTTAGAAAATAATAGTAAATGCTGCTTTATAATCATATAATTGAAGTTAGAAGTATGCACATACTTTACTGTTATATATAGAATGGGCAAATATTGTTTACTAATATCTTCTACACGTCTCAACAATATATTCTGCACATTTTGCTTAGGACGAAATTACGAATGTGAATGGTTTGTTGAAATAAACGAAGCCTTGTTACAATATGTAACTATCAAGGCGCCACGGTGGTTGCTCGTGACCATCAATAAGATAAACGGTCCATTGGGGGAGAATGTTGTCTTACATCATCAATTTATTATTATTTTGCCATTATATGTTTTGAATAATAAAAATACTTCCGTGGCGAAACATGTGTTGCGAACATACTTGTATGTTAAATTAGCGTGATGAGGTCTTGCCGTGGTTGTTAGCGAAAAATGATTTTAATTATTTTATCTCGATTCGAATTAATTTACCTAATTTCTGTCACAATTTTCTCGTTACAATCTCTTCATCGTAACATACGCTTCTTCCTATACACTTTCAAGATTGTCTACATAATATAAAAGCTAAATTTCCAATTAATAATAGAACAAATTTCATAACAGGCCAGGTATCTCGATACATATTGAAATCGATCGATCAGAATAATTGCATTAATCATTTAGAATTTGCAATCCTAAAGAGCATCGATAAGAGTGAAACGTTGCGATCAACACGAAGATTAGTCGCACGAGAGATGATTAAAAGGAAGCTCGTTAATAACTTAATCGAGGACTTTCATTCATTTATGGGAAATTTACAGCAGTAGAAATACGTGTAATGCACGTGACATATAACAAAATTATAGCACAAAGTATTAATTGTTAATTTTCTATCTAAGTACCAAGAAATTATTCACGATATCGCAGTTGACGCGACTCTTAGTTACGAAAACTTAGTTACGAACAAAAATGAAGTGAAGAAAATGCGTGGAATTTGAACGAATAGATACGATATCCGCGACAAAAGTTCTCCGTTCGAATTCAACTTCCGAATTTCGAAAGACGTGCATGAAGAATTCTAAGAATTCTAAATAGAACTCTGTCCATGGAAGTTGCCAAGAGCTCTCTTATCGATTCTAGCGAAGACCAAAGGGAGGATGCGACTCTAAACTTTAATCAAAATCCAGAAAATGCCAATTAAATTCCAATAAAAATCTTCCATTTGAATACAATTTCAAAATCGCGGAAGGAACGCGTCGAATGCCAAACGGTCAAAGTAAAACGGTTTCCTCGTCGAATCTTTCAATTTTCTGTCGATTCTAACGAGCACCAAGCGGACGATGCTACACGGAACCTTAATTAATTAATTAAAAAATGGAAAATGCGCCAAATCTCGATAAAAATCTCCCGTTTAAATTCGATCTCAAAATGTCAAAAGAAACACGAGTCACTAAAAATATTAAAAAAAGCACTAGCCGCTTCTCTATCTTAAAGCTTCTCTATCGATTCTAACGAAAAGCAAATGGTCCCAGCACTCGTAATAGTCGGAATATTCATCGATCCAACTGCGATTTCGTATTCGCCGCGTATTTCACGCTCGAAAGCGAGACTTCCGCTTCGAAAAGTGGCCTGAAACGAGGACGGTAACCTTCTGTCGATCGATATTGTCGACACGATATGCGATTCTAGGAAGTGGCCTTGGTCGTCGATGAGAATCACCGTGCGCTTGTTTCCTTCAAGGACACTGTTTAATTAAACCAGCCACATAATAAACTGAGAGTAGATTATCACCGAGACTAACCGATCGTTGTCTAGAAAGCTTGGATATTATTGCGGAGATATTATTGGCCGATGAATATCGGTTTGAACGTGTCTGTCGACATACGAGTATCACATCACGCACGTTTGTCATATGTAATTTATTCAAATCGGACTAGTTTATATGTCCGTGGTGCGTTTCTTCATGGTTACGCGTTCGTTGATATCTAACGGGGGTGAACGAACTTTCGCAGCTTCGGTGTCGACGAACTTGGTCGCGTAGGTGTTAAAGTTGAACGCAGAGCAACTACGCGAATTTCTACCACTTCGTAATATTTATAGAACGTGAGGAATTTTTTCACGCTGTACCTCTGCATCTTCAACGACGCGAGCTTCTTTCCTGAACTGCGAAAATTTCATTACGATAGCCTGCTATCGACTGGAAAATTGATCTTAAAAATGAAATAAAGTAAAGAGAAGAAGACGTGGCGGAGAAAATCGCATGTGACGATTCTTATAATTTTTTGCCAGCGTCGGACGTATTAGTAGTTACTCGCAATACGTACTTATCCATAGTACTGATGATGTATCAGGATACAAGCTCCTTTTTACGATCGCAGATTGAGAAGCGTACGAGGAAGAAAGTCTAGTTGGATCGTTGCCTAAGGAAGTTACAATAATGACACTCAGATGTTATTATGTTCTTATTAGGATGATTAGATCTGATCCTTGAGAATCGGTATGCGAGGCAACTAACTGCAGCGTTCTCGATTTAGAAGAATCTGATTTACAAAGGATATGGAACGATGATACGAATTCTTTCTGAAACACGATAACCAAACGATTCAAATAAACAAACGATGTATTGGTAAAGAGCTCGGTTAACGACTGGCCCTTTATTCTTCCAATACGAGGCTACCCGTTAATCGAGCTCTTTGCTAACAGCGAGAGATGCAAAATTTTGGCGTGAAAAGTGAAAAACGCGCGGAAGAGAACACGTTATCGACCGTTTAATTCATCATACCGTTCTATTTATTTTATTGCATGTAACGATATTGTTGCGATATTTTCTAGGCGACAAGAGTATCGTGTTCCAAATTTTTCCGGCGATCAATGTCACCGACATCGAAGGACGATCTCGATTGGTAACATCGCTACTGTTCTGGTATTCATCGCGCGGATCCGCGTCGACTCTGGAATTTCAATGTTGTCCGTTATACAATCGATGCGCCACTGCCCTTATCGATCTGTAACGCCATCCACGGATAAACAATACCGATCGATCGGCTTATTAGGTGGCTCATTTCCGGCGAACGTCCTTTCGTTTCCTCTCGACCCTGTGGCTGACTAACGAGCTCGTCCAATCGTGGCCTTCGATCAAACTCAACGATTAATCACCCCATTAAATATTACTTCGAGCCCAAAATCGGCCATACAAAATGTTTAATCGGCCGTTTGTTCGACGAATCTGCGGCACGAGCCCTCCGTGCTCGCGTTTCACGTACAACATAGCAAGGAAAAATGAAAACATGAAACGAAAATATTACGGTCACGAGTTGCAAATTATTCTGGTCGAATCTGTCATGAAATTCGCGTTTAAATTAGTTTACGGACCGGCAGATAAATTTCTGGAGCGAAAGATTCGTTCAAAGGACGGTCGTATCTCTGTTCATTAACGAACCCATCGATTTATAGCGTTTTAATTCAAATTTGAATGCGCTTCTTCTATCTCTCTCTTTCTCTGTCTTTGTTAACAATTTACCTATAGTTAACGCAAACGTTCTGTTTTCTCTCTACACGTTTGTTGTATTTTCGCGAAACTTTCTTTTCACTCGAGATAGAAGGAGAAGATAGAACGAAATAGCTTCGATACAAAGACTACGGTAAAAGCACCATTTCACTTGCGATTCAATTTATTTGCATTCTCCAATCCCATGTTCTTAAGCACCGTGGTCATAAATCGAAGTTCCAAAGATTTATTGAATATAATTTTCTCCGTTGTTTCTTCCATCTGGATTTTACGATTTTTTAATTCCCCTGTTTACTCACAAAGTAACAGAGCAACGAAGGAAAACGTACTTATTATATTTTTCTTCTCTCATCTGTATATCTTTTATTTCTTTCTTTTCCCTTTTTCTCGTCGGAGTACCGTTGTGGAGAGGAAACAAAGGTGCATTGAGACGAGTGAAGGAAAAAGGAAAATTGAAAGAACGACAACAGAATGAGAGTGCATTATCCGATAAACAATGGGCTAATTATCGAGTAACTGGCTGCTTCGATCCAATTACCGTCATTATCATTCCTGTGCGTGGCAAACGCGTTCTCCGTGTCTTCTTCGGGGAATATTTCAACTCGCTCGACGTAAATTACTTGGCACCGGCTCGCGCCAGTGTCTACGAAGTACCGTACTTTATTTCAATTTTAACGAAATTTGCCGAGTTATTCCTGGCTAACAGATGCATAGACGAGAAATAAAAGTCCATTAAAAAGGGGAATCTTTTATGATTATACTTACTCGAACCATCAAGTACCAGCGTTGCAGTAACGCTGCAATTTATTTGCAGTTTCTTTTCTGTCAGTCCATGTTATCGTATTTGTTTTTAGATATCGCTATGGTTTTTGAATAACTAAAAAGAATTTGTTATACGTAGTTTACATAATTTACCTCGTTCCAAATAATACGCAGAAATTAACGGAAAGGCAGCAGAATATTTTTCTTTTTGATTGTTAATTCAATCGGACGAGAAACTGGAGCGAAAGGTAATTTTCAGAAAATTCCGACAAAGCAACGTACTTAGGCGGATGTTTTTTCCCGACGTCTCTTTGCCTTCTTTCTCGCTCGTCTGATTGCACGTTCATTAAACCTTGCGAACGCTCTCGATGCTGCACTGAACGAACATTCTTGGCAGGTCAGGACGATGCCAGAAACAGTCAAACGTCTTCTACGGGAATCGGCGATTAAATCCCGCAGCGAAATTTATCGGCACTCTTGAGATTCAACTAACCACATCGAATACACGTCTTTCGACGACAGGAATCCTCTTAAAGCATGCAGTTTTACGCAGAGAAAAAAAAAAAGGAAGAAAGAGATCCATTTGTTTTGCCGAGAATCGTAAAGTGCCGAATTTATTGATTCGTTGATACGACTGTTGGAATTTAGTATGTGGTACTTGTATTGGATCGTAAAATTAACTGGATCAGGGGTATAATTATGGAAAGTAGAAATGAAATAGGAGCACGAAGCAATAACAGAAAATACTCGAAGATTTCCAACTTGTACCGTATAATAAGGACGTGGAAGATTGGATTAATAACGCGTATGCTGTGGATATTTATGCTAGTTCGTACTTCTATGAATATTATTAAAAATCCAGGAATTTGTTTCATAAGAAAATTACAGGTGGGAGAATGCGAAGACGGCAGGAGAAAGATACGATAAGAATAATTTTGTTGATTTTCTAATTTTTATGTTATCTAGCGATTAAACGGCTGCACTTTAATATAACGTAGCTAAAAAGAAAAAAAAGAGAATAATCCATCTTGTTCAAGGATATAAGTCTTTTACCAAGGGAAGCTAAAGTTTCATGAAGTTTCGTGATGAAGCTAACGACCCATATAATACCTAGAATATTGCATCTGAGAAATAATACGGCGAAAAATTGGCAAACAAATTTCATCCAGGACAGATCGAAAATTAAGCTAAATTGCATCTAACATTTACCCAAATTGCGACCAAATTTTACCGATATCTCGTACCTAAAATTTATCTAAATTGCATCGAGTACGCATGTAAAATCTACATAAACCGCACTTGGAGTACACCTAAAGTAACCTAAATTGCAGCAGAAGTTCACTCGAATACGCTGCAAAGGCACCAAAGAAGCAACCAAGGTGCACCTCTGCGATGTTTCGAAACGCCTTGCAAATATACAATCTGTTCCATCGGCAGACAAACGCGTAGGTCTTTTAAATGGTCCATTCATCCAGTTGGAGACAACTGGTCTCTTTCAAAGTTACCGGCTCAATTGCTGTTTGGCCGACAATCCGCTAATTACGAGCGTGCCTCTTCGTTAAACGCCGTCCTTGACATCGATGTCGTATGATTATATTCGATAGTCCGCAGAGCAAGTC
This sequence comes from Bombus affinis, assembly GCF_024516045.1. NCBI lineage: Eukaryota > Metazoa > Arthropoda > Insecta > Hymenoptera > Apidae > Bombus > Bombus affinis. The sequence continues at coordinate 3,880,054 of NC_066354.1, forward strand.
GGCGACGCAAAAACTTGTACAAGTGCGTTCCACGAACCATTCGAAGGTTGAAACCTATCACGAAGAAGTTCGTACTAAGTCGAACACAAGCAAAGTCGAAGAAGGAAAAGCGATGCGCGTTCGAAACCTCTGCGACGCTTTTTCTCGCTAGTTACTTATGAAACGTTTCCTTAAAAATAGTATGTTTGTTTGCCGTGACGAGCTATGAAGTCGAATACGAAATTTAAGACACGTTTAAACGGAGTCTTGTACACGGCGCGTTCAAAAAGAACGCAGCTTTTCAGGAGAATGAAATTTTCTTATCTACCGTTCAACGTATTGAATTGGCAACTAAGTGATTGCGGATTATGTTATTAGGTGGTAATGACAAAATCCGCAATCACTTAGTTGCCAATCCAATACATCCCTTTCCTCTTGATGCAAATTTCAGATCGCTCGTGCAACCGGTCGAAAGGTGTGTGCGTGGTCCTCGTTTGAAATCGTATTGCACAAATGGCCGTCACGTGCTTCCGAACTATTTCTACATGGTCAAAACGCTGCCCTTTCAACGCCACCTTCGGCTTAGGAAACAGGCCGAAATCAGCACAAGTCAAATCCGGCGAGTAGTAGAGTGGTTGGTTAATCACGACGACCGATTTTCTAGCAAGAAATTGCCAGGCAATCACCGAGAAGTGTGCTGCAGCATTGCCATGCAGGAGAAACGATTTTCGTGATTGGTGTGCATGTTCCGCCTGATCCTACGAATTCATCTCGAAAGACGATAAAATAGTCGCGTGTCAAACGATCCATTCGCGGAGAGTCAGTTCGCTTAAATGAAAAAATACGATCAACGTTGTTTGCACTTTCGATCTTGCGACTCTCACACGTTCATCGATCTGACGTCGGCTGTTCGACGCTTGGTAGATGGGTTGCCTGGGACCCACTTATCAAGGGTCGAACAAATAGAACTTCTACGGAGACGGATCTACGTTGAGTAACGTACAGTGGAATTTTCTTTTGCTTAAAAGCTGTAGTAACATTAGTCCTGGAATTTTTGCCAACGCACTGTGTATGGTAGGAGCTTGTACGATCAATAGGACATTTGAATCGAAAGTTTTAGTTTCTGTAAGCTTCTACTGTAATTATGTAAATGCTGAACGGTCGAACGAATATTCATGGGCCGGCGCGCTCGAAATCCACCGCAAACCTTCGTAATTCGAGGCGTAACGCGAGCAGTCGAGCGACAATAGATGGAAGGTGAGTTACTTTTACTTGATCGGCACTCCGTGCTCTAGCAATGGTTTCCACGTCTATCATTAACTATTCCAACAGATAATAATCCAGTAGCTTCGCGTTACCATTTTTAAACTCTTTTGTATCAATGGAAAAAGATGGGAATTTTAAAGATTCTTCTGTATAGAATTCGAAAAATATGAGTTATCGTAGGTTTGTCTCGTGATCTTCGCATAAAATAGGAAGATAAACTATCACACAATCGTCGTACTATCGACGCAATCTCAAAATAAGTAAATACAATAACAATAATGGGGTCAGAAAAATCGTACTACTCACTCACCGCAAGTTATCATTCAAGTATTCATTATCGCAAGTTACGAGATAATTACGAGTCAATTACAAGTACAGACACCTTTTGTTTGGTAATAACCATAACCACTGTTATTTCACAGTGTCGATAAGAACACGATCGTGTAGAACGTTTGAAACCTAACTCGAGAGGGCTATGTGTCCGTGTCAAGGAATCTTTTAGCGAAGTTGCCAGTGCGTTTCACATGTTTTTAATGGTTTAATCATGTCGCAACACACGCGACAGACATTTACACGTACAGGTTTTCCTTTGAGCGACGAAAAATCGTACACGACTTCCCTTTCCATGGACACGCCTTCTCTTTTACGACTCTGGTACGTACGCAGCCTGGAGGAAGATTAACCTCGAGCAGAGTCTCGATGAATAATGCAACTGTTTTACATATTTTCCAGCTTTAAACAACCGTCTGCTGGATTAAACTCAGCACTATCCCCCCTCCCCTTTTCTCTAAGTCTTCGTGTCTATTTATTAGTTTTAGGCTCGGTGCAGAGCAAATTTTCGCGCGGGCGTTTCAACAGTTCGTTGGATTATGCAAGTCGGCGTGCAAAATACCTGCAGAATATTTGCGGAGCGAATTGTAGACATAAAGAGGATGAAAAAGATTCGTGTGAAAAAATTTGCGAAATATGTTGCAAGTTATGAACGATGGTATCTTGTGCTGGAAATATATCTATATCGATAAATCAATCGGCTAAGCTTTTTTTCTCTTGTCACTCGTACGTGTGTACGTCGTACTTCACACTCGTGTTTACGAGATATTTAATCTTGTACAGAAAATACCATTTAGCATAGCTCGACGTAATGTTATGTAGGATTCTTGGCGTTTTACAGTGCGTTCACTGTAGGACAAAAAACCAAAAAGTCAACTTTTACATTGGCGCTTAAAAGTCTCATAGGAATGTGTTCTTGGGTATGTATATTAATAGGAATAGAAGTGTTTTCGAAGCAAACAAACGAGCGTTCAATCATGCCTGGATACACCGCTTGCGAACATGCAAATGGCAAATTTCATTTTTCAACTGAGTTAGCGTGTTTTATAGAAGAGGAATCTTTTTTTATTATTTTCGATAGAGAATGTTATCGAAGTAATTTTTTGTTTCCTTCTTTCCACGTTCTTGAAGTAAGATCAGTAATGTAGATTTTTATAACATAGTTATTTAGTTAATTAGTATTATAATGTAGAAATACTTCTCAAAACATCTTCGCGATTTTTAGTGAAAATACGTGTATATATATCTTGCAAGAGATCACGAAAAAATTGGCTGCATCTACCAAGTAGATGGGCCACAATTTTTAAAATCCTTTTTCTGGGTCAGCGACGACCTATCACGAATAGATCTATCTTCAATGTGTACACATTATATATACGTATATATTTGCGCTATATTACATTATTTTTATGCATATTTACAGTATTATATATTTATAGCAAATTTATTACCTAACTGTATTTTCCTTGACTATTTATAGAGAGAACAATAATACGATCATAATATATTGAAATATGGATAAATCGTAAGACATCAAAGTTTATATATATATTTTTTTTTGTATAAAAATTTTGTATATATGATATGTGTAATTTGATTTTGGCAAAAATAACATATTATTATAATAATATAATATTTTAATATATTATTATTATTTTTATAAATAGTAAATAAAAATACGGTTAAATAATAAATTATGATATATAATGACATTGATCTAAAATAACATACGAAATAAATGACGTCTCTCAGATGTTTTTCTATATTGGAGGATTAAATATGCAAAAATGCGTATAATATGTAACAATAAAACTATATAATGTCTCTCTTTCATGCTTTATGGTAATTTTCATTCAATCGTAAAATTGACCCGAGAATTTTCAAATAATGTCGAAAGTTTGTCGAGACAAGAAGATCCGTTGTTTGTAGCAGATGCAAGATGCTTCCTGGTTACGGACAGTAACTGTAATGGAGAAATGGTTTTCCATACGAGGACTCTGCTATTTGTATCACATTTGGATGAACTGAATATTTAATATTTAATATTACAAATTTAATATTATTGATGCGTGGATATATTGTAATGTCGAAGCATCCAGGGATTATCTTTGGTTCTCTTCGTTCCATTTTTGTATGCACTCTACGTTTCTCCAAGGGAATATTGGAATTTTCTATTTTTCTTGAGATTTCTTTTTTGAACTTTGAGTGTTCTTGTCCGAAGAAATGGAATATTTCATTTTGCAATTTGTTTCGATTTCGAAGTAGAATCAAAAGTAGCGAGAAATAAAATACTACAGGATATTTCGTTTGAAAATTATCAATATTGAGACTTTGAAACTTTCTTGAAATTCTTTTTATTTCGTTCGTTATTCTAATAAAATTTGCACACTTCGTTTCGATCCTCAATGTATAAAAATTGGAAAAAAATTGGAAATGAAATTTACGATTCGGATGAAACGATTTCCTTCTCTGTATATTAGCGTTAAACGCCTATTTCCGTTAAATAAACGATATGGTGTTCGATCTATTAGATACCGAAACGATCGTTGTTAATTTAATATTTCCATACAATGGAGAATCGTCTAATTGCGGCGTTAACACATAATAGAACAATTTTATCTCCCCTCAAGGAACATCAGCTGATGGAACGACTCAAATAGCTGTCTGCCAATTATACGCGAGATTAACATCGATATGGTGCCGGCCGAGTTAAAATAGTCGATGTATGTACGGATTTACGAGCTTTATCAATAGATCAAATCTTAATTCGAATCTACATCGGCCACACACGAGACACGCGTTACTCTCACTCTTCAACTTCGCAATGAAGTTTAAAATAAAATTCCGGTGACTTAAATATAGCCATAAATTCGAAAATTGCTTCTCTATAAAAGGCGAGAAATCAGAATTTATTTCTCCAGTCATTTTTACGTAAAACTCATGGCACATAATGCGAAGACTATATGGGAAAAAACACGATAAATCTATATTTGTTAACTTACCGATATTTAAATCACTCGCTGCTTGTAATAGAATATTCTAATATGACTTACAATTAGTGGAAAAAGAAGCTACATTTTACAAGCTACAGAAAGTAGATCGGAGAAGTTTTGTGTAAGATCCAAAAAATAATGTATCTTATAAAATCAAAATTTTGGAAATATTCAAGGATAATAATAACGCGTATTTAATCCCTAGACCAAATGATAACCCAGTTTGGATAATTTGGATAATTAAGCTGTAAGCTTCACGAGATAAAACACTATTTTCATCCACGAAGAATGTAAAAGGACAACTCTCTTTGCCAACAACAATTTTCCTCTTTTCTCTAATCTTCCAGCTCGAAGCCAGATCTACGAAAATGCATACATATTCATAGGAACGCTGTTGGATTAAAATTTCTACTCGGCTTATCGGATTTCCACAGAACGATCTATTCATCGGTTGCACCGATTCGCATCAGATGGCTCAAATTGATTCGAGGAAAATCTAGCGTCGTGATACGTGAGCAGAATATAGGGCAGAACGTCGTTCGCTGTTCTTTGGCATTCTCTCAGTCGTGGCTGCAACTGTCAGGACTTGGAGGTGGACAGGCGACTCGTTGGCAGACAAGGGAGTCGGTGAGGCAACCGGTGGAACGCATCGGTACGGTCTGTTTAATATTCCGCCGCGACTTGAAGCGGAAACGGTATCTTCCGTGCGTTAAACGAAAACGACGCTCGAGGATCGTCCCACGAGAAGAAAGGAAAAATTCGTACGAGTCTATTATACTGATCGAATTTGTACGTTGCAATCTTCTGCTTCAAATAATTGTCAATCGAGAAATCCTTCACTCGAAACATCGAACTGATAACTTCGTCGTACTGCATATACTATAAATATATTTCATTATACAATATCTCTTTGTATCATCTCTATTTTTATCTCTCTGTATCATCTGCTTCTCTCATAAATAATCTATCGAATTTACGTAACTGTATAGCAGTTCAATCCGAAACTAGAATCTTGATGGCTAACGAAGCTAGTCTCGAATAGCCAGCAGCCGTAGCTCTAACTTTAATAACCAGCATGTCAAAAACTCGTAACTGTGTAATGAAGCAAAAGAGCTTCTTTGTGTTATCTCGTTCTCAGCGTGTCGTCACCAACGTTACAAATTATTAATCAAATTAATAACCCATGCGATCGTAAATTCTCGAGTCTCGATTGAAGATCAAGAACTACCTGCAAAACCATAACCTGCTCGTTATTTCTTGTTTGAGAGTTATGCGCATTCTTTGGATCGTTGCGTCCTTAAATTTCGTGCAAACGCAATAAAACTGCGCGGTCTAGCGATCAACAGCCGCCTCCAACTTTTCAACAAGCATCGTGTCAAAAATCCTAATCATACCTCAGTACAGTGGAAAAATAAGAAGCTTGGATCGCCACGAACAGAGCTATCTCGAGCCCACGCTCGAGACTCAAGACACCTCGAGTCCTGGTTCTTTGTTCGGCCAAACCAGCCTCTCCTTCCACGCTCACCTACACAAGCACACAAGTATACGTTCAATCCTTTCTTCTCTCATCCGGTTTGACCAGCGATTCCCGAGCTACAACTTTTATCTTTCCTGCGTGTTTCACCATCTGGAAAGGAGGAAAGAGAGACGGAAGGTGGACGGGGCCGGGCTGCTTATCGTTCGAAACGGCTAATAATCGACTCGGAGAACACAGGGGACGGTAAAAAAATCGGCAAGATCGAGCGCGTGGATCTCGTGCACGGGTGGCGCTCGATCCGCGCGTGAATCAGAGCGTGACGTCTGGATGCAGTCGTTTCACGATCGCAGAACACGCGCTTTTCGCGCCTTGCCTAAATTACTATTCTTTGGTACTTATAACGCATCGGTGGACGTAGGCACGGAATGTCCATTCTCATGTGGGACAAATTGTAATTGCGCTTGTTTCTGTTCTGTTATATATCTTCGCACGCTACTAATTATAGTAGCCAACGATCGTATTAGGTCGTTGGAAAAATGTCTTTCCTTCGCAAACGTGTTTTTTACAACAATGCACCTTCATATATACGTGAAACAAAGTTTGTAAAATATCGCGATGTTTATCTCAACAGAACAAAATGGATCGTACGTAATTCGATAAAATAATATGAAACAAAAAACGTTGTGCGTCTGTTATTTCCTCATAAAACGAAAGAAACTTTTCGGACAATCTAATATTTACCATATGTATAAATAGGGAAATTTCTTTGACTTATTTTACGAGCCACAAGTAAAATTAAAAGTTCATAGATTCTAATCAGAGGTGTATCGGCACAGGTCTAGAGGAAGCCGGGTCGAGTTCCTCGAAGTATCTTGTAACTCAAGATTTTCGGGATTCCCGAGAATTTTAGAACTATACAAGTTAGAATATGGGACGAAAATAATAACGAGATAGAACAGGAAGCAACAAAATTTGTTTCGTAAAAATTATTTCATAATAAAATATTATATTTATCGCTTTCTTCGTTATTACTTTTGCTACATATTTTAGCCTATGTATAACTTTCAAATTCTCGAGAGCCTTGAAAACTCCCGGGAATTCCGACAGTCTCGAATTATGAGATACTTTCAGGAATCCAACCCGATCCCGAGAAAAATTCTCGCACGCCTCCAATCCTGATGCGTTCTGGGGACTATCAGTCCATGTGCAAGTATCTATTTGAAAGTGTTAATTACGACATCGGCCGTAGGACCTCTCATTCCGTTTATTTTTCAATTATTTTCAACTCCTTCGCTCTTAACTAAAGTAGCGAGATATGGTAAAAGAAAAGCCTTAATCTTTGATAAAGGTAACTTCCAATCGTATTGTTCTTTTTCCAATCAATGAAGATAGCAATCAAGTAAAATTAATTCTACTAAAGAAAAAGAATGTTAGCCGTATAATAGCATTAGCCTTGAATTACAACTCAAGCGTATTTACAGAGCTTTCGTCTCGCAACAGTCGACGAGCTAATGTCTCGAATGTTAATTCTCACGCGGGACAAATAATTGTAATTGCGCTCGGTTCCTCTTCACATTTACGAAGCGCGAAAGTTAAGCAAGAAAGAAGAAAGGAAGCTTTGGTATTCGTGGTGTGACTTGGTTTGACTACGGTTTGGAATGTTCTGGGGAATTGGTGAGGAATTTTCGAGTGAGATTTATAGGCAGAATGGTAGAGGTGGCGTGGGAAAAACGTTTGGTTGGGAATGGTAACACCGAGCTAATTAACACGTTTGAGTGTGTACGTCATGGGTTTGAACGTGGCCGTGATACGTCGGTTCAGTCTGTGTTGTATCGAGACAAATAGGAAATAAATTACGAAGCTTGAAAAATTCCTTTTTTATTAATAGATAAAACGGATATTCTGACATACTTTGAAATAAAATATATTTACATAGATTTTATATGAAAATTATATGGTAGCATGTAACACAGACGATGGAAATTCGATCGGTCGATCGATTGCTTATATATAATGGTGCTTTATAATACGAAAATTTAGAAATTTTAACTTAAAAGTTGAACGTTCGCGGATTCAAATTTAAAAGATTCCCCGTGGAAAATTGAAATTTCTTGGCGAGAGTAATAACAGAAGTGCATTCTGGAAGATTTAAAGCAGATCTGAATGATTCATTTATTCGAAGATGAAACTGCGGATTGTCCAAGGGTATTTCGAAAAAATTCACGACTTTAAGGAATTTTAAACGGGGGCAACTATTACGTAGGTTTTTAGGAGATGGAAATGGTAATATCGTACTAACGGTTGGAACAAAATTGAGGAAGGTTGGTCGGTGAAGTAATGAAAGTAAGAAGAACGCAGTTTTCTTATTGTTTCTATTGTAAATTTAAAACTCTACAGCGAGCCAAAAAGAAACAGAACACGAGCATAGTTCTTCTCTTTCAAAACGCTGATAGAATGGAGTTCTCGTGCCAGAACATAAATTAATAAGACAAAATCTATTAATCATGATACTTCAGCTCTCACCACTCTACAATTTCTGAACCTTATTCGCCTAGTTGGAAAGAGTTACGAGCGTAAGTGATTGCCTGTTGCAACAGAAGATCACGAAACTCGATAAGAGGTATAAAGAAAAATTTTTAAATTGACGTGAGGTCAGTTCAATGATTGAATTGATTGACACCAGTTTTGTTCCATTAACTCGTCTAACAAGATTTCTGATAGAACCGATATTTTCATTTTTATGCTACCTGATCGTCGAACCACGATACAACGAAAATGAAAATTATATTTCACTGCTGAAGCATTGCGAGAAAAAGAAGAAGATTATAATTATAATTATCTGGCAATAACAATATACCAAGAATTTCAATATACGCTTTCAAAGGTGGCGCTTTCGCTCTTTTCCACGTAGGAAAAGTTATTCTCCACGTCCCAAGGGTCCTAATAAAAATTACTTTTCGCTTCCCGGGTAACTAGAAATTATAATTATCTCGCACTAATGCACCAACAATTTCGATATATGTCTCTAAAAATCTCCTTTCTAGCAAAAGTTATCTTTCACCTCTCAAGCTCCAACTCCGCGACATAAAAATACAACGAAATTAAAATTCCGATTATCAACGATCATAATCTCATAATCGATCAAATCAAAATGATACTCTGTCACAAACACAGAGTATCGAAAGAAAAAGTCCCTCATCGAATTACGCGTAAACTAGACGGAACTCCAATCGTTAATTATTCTAATTCTAAATACGGTTGATCAAAGCAAGAATTGTCTGACTGAGTTACATATAAGCTTCTCGATCAAAATGCGCACGTTACATCGAGGCCAGTTATTCGTTCTAATATCAAGGCGAACGCAGAGCCAAGTCGGACGCATACGCGTGTGCGTGATAACGTGTTCGAAGAGTAAAGCGAGTTGGACACGCGAGCCGCGTGCGTAACAACGCTTCGCTACTTTCTCGTCTGCGTATCCGCACCAGTGAACGTCACTTTCTCAGACTGGTGCATACACGCCCTTCGCGATTCCACGTCACTTTCTCAGGGTAGCCAGCCGGCATGTTCTTCACGGACGAAGTCGTGCCTTCCTCCAGAGGAGACGTGCACCTGCGTGCAGGTTACTTTTTTTTAAGGAAACGTACGTATGTGTGCATCATGCACGCCCTCGAGAATAAGCCAAGTTCGTGCATGAATATTTATGTGGACGTTTTGTGGGAACTGTCGTTCATAAACTACTCTACTTGACTGCCTTCGTCTCTTCTGCTGAAAACTTGCGTTTTATGCATCGTACTGGTCCATCCAGTCTGTACAGGAATTCCTATTCTCCTTACGGATGCTTTACTCGCGTAATATGTATTATAAATTTGCCCTACGGATTTTTTCAAGTAGAAACAAACGTTCGTACGAGTCGCTGTACTCTCAAGGAAATACGAGTACGTTTATCAAATAAAAAATTTATTTCGAGGAATATATATATATGTTTTCGTAATATTGCAATGTAACGCGTTTTCGTCCCATTTTCTTTTCTCCGTTTACAAATACAGATGACGATAGAATGAATCTTTGTCACAACCTAATATTATCATTTTTATTAGAAAAAGGAAAAGAAAGAAGAATAGAGAAGGTACTCGTGGTGAAGAAATACCAACTACGTTAATACGAATAATAAATATACCTTTGTAAATGAACTCTACGAGAGAAATACGCGAGGAAAAGGATTTAAATGTAAGGTACATCTAATTGACCTAAAACTTAGACACATTTGTCTACTATCAACCAACATCGTGTATCACGATTGCATAGAAGATTCAAACGGAAACTTCCCACGACAGATCGCCGGATAAGACAATACAGTCTTTGTGCACGTTGAAGAATCTTCGATTTTTATTACGATGCGTCGTGCATACCACAGGGACATAGAGCTGTTTGCGTTTTGTTATTCAACGAGCGGCCACAGAGGGACGCGAGGAATTGCGCTTTTCTTTTCCTTCGTTAAACTTTTGACGTCACGCGTACGTGCATTTTCGGTTTAACGACGCTGAATCAACCCTCTCCACTGGTTCATTATGATTTTCAATTAATCCTTTCTCGAGAGAAGATTTATGGGCATAGCATGGATTTACAGCCGAGATCGTCTAAGCAATTTTATACAATGATTCAACTTTTATCGCTGGGATTTTATCGCTCGTTAAACACTGTATACCAGGTGTATTAATCGTAACCTTCTGCGTTGGTCTGATATCATGCGCGACAAGTGTAAATATGTAAAATCGAAGACGCGAAGAATAAATTACTATGTTACTAACAATTACTAACGATATTAATTATATTTCCATGCAACTTTAATTCGTGTATTTACTATGAAAGTAAAAACTTCAAGTTGCGTGTATCTTTTGATAAAACCGTTAAGTAAATATATAATACAAGCAATAAGTAATAAAGTAAATAAGTACGTAAATATCGATAATTGATAAATAAATACCGATAATGAAACAACAAATTAATCCTCTAATACAGAGAAACAATATTTCTTATATAGTGTACTTTGCTTGTATGTGTACGAAGTTCCATTGAGATCATCAGCCTCGAATTAGATAATTAGCTTGTTGCAAGTATAAAATTCGCGTCCCACAATAGCAACTTCTAACACAATGACCTCTAAGCATAAATTATATATATATATAAATTTTGCCTTACTAATTAAGATGCTAATCACACGCCAGCGTGTGTAGCACTGCATTAATAATTCCTCGGACAATGCTCCGCTCTGAACTCGGTTGCAACCGATACCAAATACAAGGCTACACCATATCTGACTAATTAACACTCGCTTTCGATGCGTTCGCCGACTTTTACCGTTTCGAAATTTCTCGACGTGCTAACGTATCATTGTGAACCGGCTGACATAACAACATATTTTTAGCGAATACGCAGAAGTTGGCATAAAATTCCACGTGAACAGGACCCGTAATTTATTTGGATAAAGCCTACTCCGATCAAATTCAATTTCCTGCTTTGCCTTTTTTCAATCGAACATGTTCACGATCTTCTCTAACGATATACATCATGTTCGGGTTATTCATTTTTATTTGCTCGTTTCGATTGATTTTTATTGTTATTCAGTCATTAGTATTGTCTTCTACAAGCGAACAATTTATTTGTCTTTTTTTTCCAATTGGCATATTTTTGAGAAAAATGTTGGATTCGTAAATGTCTGCTGTAGCGGTAACAAGATTTTCGTAAGACTGTTCAGTGGAATTGCGCTTCTTGGATGCAACAAATATCGTCAGAAATTTATCCAACGGCCATCATTTATAAAATATCCGCGAAATATGCAAATGCGTCGTAAACAGATTGCAAACTTTTATTTATAATTATTGGATCGTTAGTTTATCGCTGGCGTTAGCTTGCTTACAAACCTAAAAATCTCAGTACCAAATACCCATTCTGAGAAATTCACGTTCTACATTATTCTAACACTATTAACACTGTGAAATATTAAAAATAACTACATCTTGCAGTCAGTATCGTTCTAAGAATAATTTCTACGCTCGTATCCTCTTCCTTTTTAATTAATCGTCCAACCGTCATGAGTGTTTACGATTGTCGTTCCCAATCGATGGGCAGAGTGGAAAATAAGAATGATATAAAGGAACGTACATGCAGGCGATAAAAATAACGGTGGAACAGGTCGCGTTAATAGAGATGAAACGCAAATAAGTTGCGCGCTACATTTGCACCGCACGTATGTTTATACGTGTGCGTGCAAAAGGTGTACAAAGAGTTGCACGAGAACAGATGTTGCGCGTGGTGGCAATTTCGAGTGGCTGTCGAATGCTTGCGCAATTTGCGAGCACCTTATTGGCACAGGCGAAATGTCGGACTGTATGTTGTTTAATTCGTCGTATTTTCATCGACAATTTCAATTGCCTCGTTTATAACCGCTAACGAGGATCTCAGGTATGTTACTGTTTGCAATTGTTTGAATGTCTTCAGCTGTCAGTAATTTGCATTTAAAATACGTACAATTAAGAGCAGCTTATGATACGGGCAACATTAATTGTTTCAATAAAGATTATTCTCTGTTGTAATAAAACCGGCGTGAAGTATAAAGAAGAAGAAAAAATAAAACAATAACATGATGGTTGAGAAAAATTGAGCACTCGAGGACATAGATTAATTCGATCTTAAAAGGCGTCTAATAATTTTGTTACGTCGTATCTTTACACCGATAATTGCTGTTACGAATCACTATCAACACAGAAGCTAAAGTAATAAAGATAAGTTGAAATCGCGAAACAGTCGCAACAATAATAGTAGATACAGATCAAACTTGTTCGTACTAGAAACATCTTTCCCACGCTAATTTCCTCGTCGTTACCAAGCATTTCTTTAATGCGGTTTTTTCCCTATTCCTCGCCAAATCCTACAAAATAAACGAAGCTCTGGCCTGCAGGCAGCAAAAGTAAAACAGAGGGGCGGAAAATTTATTTTCTCTATAACAGAATCTGTTTCTGAATGAAAGAAGGGTGAATAAGAATGGAGGAGTTTGAAAGGTCGGTTATACGAGCAAACACGTTACAACAACGCAAACTCTATTGGACGTCGGGAATAAGCACACCGGAAGCGATTCTTCGATACTGGCAACGAAACTTTTCCTGAACACGTTTCTGGCCGTTCGAGGAAAACACGCGTTTTAAAGTCGACTCGCGCGGTTGTTTCGCTCGTATTCCGCGGCCATTCTTTCTTTTCTTCCGTACGGAAGCACGATCGAAGAGCAAAAAACAATTTCAACCTCTTTCGAACTCTTTTTTCCCTTTCTCATTTCTTTATTTCTTTGTTAAAGCACGCTTCAACCAATTAGGATCGTTTTTTCTCTTTGTGTTTATTCTTCTATGTTGTTTATTCTCCTTTCCGCGTTGCAAACGGAATATATTCTTCTACTTGTTGCAAAAGGTTTTACGTTTTGCAATGAAACGTCTCGTTCCATGATTAATTAATTGGAGAAAAGATGTTAGCTCGTTACTTTGGATTTGAAAACTTCCGCCTGTCCCCGAGGAAAATCTCAGCATCGCAGGGTTCCACGCGAAATCGAAACGTTCGCGCAACATCGTGCGAATCGCCGTGAGAAACATCGAAGGAGTAGTTTGGTATCTAGTAAACGCGGTAAATAAAGGCTTGGATAGAAAAAAAAGAACGAAGAATAATAACACAGGCAGCTATTTTAAGACGTTCGACCGGTTTTCAGGACCAACTAGTGGACCCGATAAATTCCTCGTGCATTTTTTTGCTTGCGATCAAATCGATCCAACCTTCCAATTTGTTCATTATTCTAATCCTTTGCAACGGAAAGCAGCGTTTGTTTGTAAAATGTCTCATTGAAAATTCCTCTTTCTACGAAATTCATTTTTTAAAGATCAAAAGAGAAATTTAAATTTCTCCCACGCTAGAAAAACATCGTAGATATTACAATATTTGCGTTGTTATGCTCTGTGTTTTAAGTAAATGTACAAAGAACGGAGAAATGTGTATGCATATTACGTTATGCTAGAGAAAATTTTCTAGATATTAAAAATGCAAGTATTAAAGGAGATGCGACACGATACGATAGCTTTGAAAATAAATATGTCGAGCTACAGACAGATACGTTTAAATATGTTTAACCATCAGTTGAACAGTGTGCTTATCGCGAAGTTAAACAAATATCAGAAGTCTGAATTTGTTTTTATACGAATACGTTATTACTACTGAACTTCTCATAAAAATATATAATTAATCCCGGTAGATTCATTTATCGCAAGCAGCTATAAAGAGCCATAAATTCCAATGTAAATTTCGAACAATAACGTTTGCAACAAGTTTACATTCCACGATATTAAAATATCATATTTGTAACAATTTATGTATCTGTCGTCTTACAACTTTCCACTGAAACATTTTTTCCTATCTTCCATACTCCTCAAGATATTCAATCCGATCCATTTAAACCAAATACGCTGACGGTAATTCGTAGCAATTTATCGAATAAAGAGAAGCGGCTCCAGAAGACGTCCGTAAAATGTGATTCAGCGGAGAAGAATTTTTCTTCTTGCGGTTTTTAGGATCCGCGTAAGAAACGAGATGGATGGATATTCTATTTGGAGCGTACAGAGCTCGTGGGATATAACGTGGAAACCGGCGGCTCTGCCGTGAATCATCTGGCACGAAACTATCAAAAATTAACGGCTGCGGATCAATCGAATAGAACGGGGAGAAAGATGCAGCCAGGGAAAAACCGACACGGTTGGATTACCGATGTCGAAACGAGCTACCAATTTTTCAAGGAGGGAAACAGTGCGAATGTGTTACGGGATCGACCTAATTTCCTCGGTGAATTTTCCTCGTCAGCGGGAGAAAAAAGACAGCAGAGCCTGGTCAGCCAACCGAACATTTCCTTCTCTTCTCTCATTTTCTTCTTTTCCTGCAAACAATACGCCCTTTCGGAATAAAAACTGCAAATTCCCTCAATTGCCATGTCTAACTATGTTCCTGGCGCCTCGTGATCGTACGAAGTAAGGGAATTATCGTCGAATGTGTTCCGAATGCAATTTCGTCTTGTCCAATCGATTTTTAGTTCCTATTAACCTCGAGTACAGGTATTACGGGAATGAATGTACGTACAGCAAATTTCATTCATATATACGGTGTTTCTGCTATTGTTCTTTGCCATTATGTAACATTGTAAATGGATCAATTCATTAAACCCTGTTCTCTTCCAATTTTCTTCCACTTGTCTTAGAAACCTACCGCTCATGAGAAAGACATTGAGAATTAAAAATGTGAACACGCTGTATAAATCCTCTAATAGCACTTAAACCTACTCGAATACAAGCCAAACTTAGTCGTACATAACTATACTCGACCTAACTTTAAGCGGATTTAACTACACGTATTCCGAATCTAATCAGACCTGTCCCTATACACCCAAATCAAATTATAACGTTCGAGCGTAGTTTATAGCGTTCGATCATTAGTATACTATATATAAATGTTAGTATACGATCTTCCATATTTAAATATAGATATAACGTGTAATTAATATTCCGTAAAATACGTGCCAAATCGCACGTCATCGGCAAGAAACATCGACGTCCAGCATATTTTCTACTTACAAGGAGATGGCAATAACTGGGAAATCTCGAGTGAGCTGGCTGTATATGTATACGATGCTTTAGGCTGACGGTGTGATAGTTCCAAAAAGATTTCACCGTGCAACCGTTTGTTTCCGAGAAATTAATAAATTTTTTCATATCTTTATATTAGGTTGCCCGGAAAGTGTCTTTCTTTCGCAAACGTGTTTTTCACAACAGTGCAGCTTCGTATAAACGTGAAACCAAGTCTGTGGAATGTCGCGGTGTTTATTTCAACAGAACAAAATGGATCGTACGTAATTCGATAAAATAATATAAAACAAAAAACGTTGTGCGTTTTATTATTTCCTCGTAAAACGAAAGAAACATTTCTGATAACCTAATAAATTCTTTTAATATTGATATTATGTTCGGTTGAATATCAAATTTTACAATTTACTTTGATCAATTTTTCATTACTTTTATTCGTCACAGTATTGCTGCAAAGTCTTACGATTCTACGGATGGAAATTGTAAGAGGATCGTTTTAGAACGTGGGAAATTGCTGCACCAAGAAAACAAAGGGCTGTGCGTTCAAATCCTTCTGGGATAGTTTTACCATCAGCCTAATGCGCATACAGCTATCTTATTCGAAATTTCGCAGCTCTCGCCTTGTCAAATCAAAATCTCGCCGCATCAGAACCTTGACGTATGAGGAAACAACGATCCGCTTGTGTAACGTTTAATGAGAGTCGTAAAATAAATAAAAAATAACGCAATGACGTAATTAGAGGAAGTGCGAAATGAGAAGATACACTGTCAATTCATTCTCCACTGATTGGGGAATAATTAATGGCAAAAATAATGGTTTTTTGCTTCTGGATATTTCACTGAAAAAGTTTACGTTTAAAAGTGCCAGGCAATGCGATTAGGGCACATCGATTGCACCATGCTTTCTCGAGGTACGTTTAATTAACAAACCGTTGGGGATAATTATACTGATGCTTGGAACAGCAATAAAATTAGTGTTTAGTTAGCAATAAAAAGACTGAGTAATCACACGGCGAAGGTTACGTTTTTTGTTACGGCAATTAAACGATCAAAACATCAGTCTCGAATGATATCTGTAATCGTTAATTTGACACAACTGGATTTGATATCGACAGCCGACATCTAGGAAGCAGCGAACAATTAACAACAACAAGTATCGACGACGAAATTAAAAGATCAACAACAAATCGATAATACTTGTCTCTGTCGTACCATACGTTGTTTTCGTCTGTCAGAAATTAAACAGAAAAAGAAAAAAAACGTATTCGACAAACGTTCGAGTGTTCTGTAATGCTGTTCTCACAGATAAAGAAAATAAATTTCGAGATAATTGTACGCAATCACGGATAAAGGAAAAGCAGAAGATCGATATCGAAAGACAATGACGCGCTATTGACAACTCGATCCACGTTTCTCGACGCTTTTCGTCAAGTACAGACGACCGATTGAGTATGATTAAGACGACTCCTACGATAAACGCACATTGAATCACGATGTTTAATTTCCGCGTTTATAGATGCGCGGAGAAATCGTGGGATTACCGCACGGGGAAACTTTAGAAAAATTTCCCGTCTTAGGAAACCCGCGAGATTGGACACCGATACATACAAAGCTGTAAATCGACATTTTGTCCCCGGTTTTCCGTATTCCTCCGTTGCAAACTTCCCATATTATTAAACGAACTAACCGTTTAAGAAGCAACTTATTTTAGAAAATTCCATCGATCGTGCACCTGATTGTTCTGCTAGAAACTTAGCGATAGTTCAATGCTATCGATGATACATCGTGTTTGGGATTGCGAAATGGTTGGAAACGTAATTATTACAATTCTTCTCTCAAGGACGCTGTACTCACAAGTGTGAAAAACAAGAACGCTGAAAGAGAAGTTAAACACATATTTGCCGTTCGATTTATTATAAAGCAAGATATGTGTATCTTTCTACTACTGTACGAAAAATTACCATTAACATCGATAAAATTAACGTCTTATTCGTCTTACAAATACGCCGACGTTTCGACATAATATTATTTAATTCGGAACGTACGCAAAATTTACGTAAACCGAGTATACCATCAGATATGTGATACGTACGTATACCATTCGCGTGGTTAATTTACAAATTTTCGAATTTACAAATGATGAAAGAATGAACGTCTATGCACCTACTTACAGGATCTGTATCGCGGACACGATACGTGTAACCGATTTATTCGCAAGACCGGATGACGTCAGCTTTCGATGCAGAAATATTAACGGTTCTAGAGAAACGCGTGCAAATGTTTTTATCACGAGGCACTTTCCACCCAGGCTACGTAATACAAACAGATCATGCTAGAATTCGGTTGGTAAAAGCGTTGTATACGCTATGAACGAGGTCGTTATCGCGGGCGGTAATGCGACTGTCTGACAAGTGACATGATTACCGGAGCCCAGATTATGGCTTTAACTTCGCGTCGACTTCGCTAAATATTTACACGGTGCACCTGTCTCGCGAATTTTTCTCGCAAATCACATTCACTATACTCGCTACTGTAACAGTGCGTACTGACGGTGATATAACACGAATAAACGATAACAAAATCGTGATTGCTAAGCGTCTTTCCTCCGCCCCGTAACGTCCATGATAATAATCTGAAAACTGTGACTTTTCCTCGATATGGCAGATGATGCGACAGAAGCGTACGATACGACTAAGGAAGGTAAATTCTTCGGTAAATCGATGTCAAACTTAATATTATTAACTTGTTTGTTCAGCGAGGAATCGTTTTTCTTTTATAGGATTATGTATCGATCTTTTGAGTTTCCCGCGTTTCTAACGAAATATCGTTTATGCGTGTCGAGAAGAGAAGAATCAAAATTCAATTTTCAAATCGCTATACTTTCTCAGCCTAATAAATAGCCGATTTTTGAGATTACGGAGATCAGCTTCCGTGAATATCTCACAAGCAACGAACTTGTAGATGCGTCGTTCCTGGTGTAGCAAACGAACGATGTTATGCGATAGAGAACGTTCACGTGGCAATTTATTCATCTGGTTTCCATGGGAATAAAAGCATTGCGTGTGACGAGCGGGGAACGATACCCCCGTGAAAACCGGTCCCGCTCGAAATTATCGATGCGAACACTACGAAACTTCAGCCGGCCAACCGTACAACGTTTGACGAGAATCGGTCGATTTTACTTTATGTCTATGTTTTTATCCGCGTTGCAACTCGACCGAGCAATTTCGTTTAAGTAAAAGCGATTTACTTGGAGAGGTAACTGTTAAATACCGCGCCTTACGAAAATATAAAACGGCGCGATTCAATAACAGAGAGAAAGATAAAGGGCAACGATGGCGTACCGTTATCGATGTCCAAGAATTTCACAAGAAGCATCGATCTTTAAAAGACGCAAAATAGAATAGCAACAGAACGCGAACTGGTAAATACCTGGCGACGGAATCAGGTACGAATATGTTCCACCAGGAAGGCCTCTTCTGTCTGGTTTGCGTGTAAAGTCCATCGGTGCTTGCGACCTGTGTCGGGACGCCAGCAATCCCTTTCCTCCTTTTGCGATCGAGTTTCGGCGGCCTGGCGAGGATATGCCACGACTTTCTGCGAGCCTTTTTGCCCTCGATGTCCGCCTGTATTCTTCTCTCGTTCTCCAGTAGCTCTTGGTTCTCCTCGAGCAGATCCTGCGACACGTAGAAAACCGAGCACCGTCTGCCACCCTCGCTGGCGCGTCTTTTCTCCTTCTGCACTTGTTTCGTATTTTCCTTCTCCTCGACAACGCTACCGCGTCTCGCTCTATGAAACAGACTGTCCCTTCGCGCCTTCAGATCCTCCAGCACGCTGTGCCGTCTGCCTTTATTATCGCGTAAAATAGCGTTCGAGTCCCTTCTGCCAACAGCGCCGATAAGTTTCGCGAATGACGACTCTTTCTCCACTATCGAAGGAATCGAATTGGTCGACGCGTATTTGGCGGCCGAGTGGCCGTTGTTCTGCGGCTCGTTGCTGATGTACATCTTGCTTTCCATGCTACGTATCGATCGAGATCTTCGAAACGCGTATCCACGTTTCCACTGTATTGCCGATATACTAAATCAACAACACCGAAACACCCGCGACCACTATACTAGACAACAAAGACGAGGAAAAACCATCAGGAAACTGTCGCGACGCACTGCACACTTAATCACCCGAGATCCGCGATCATTTTCCCGGTGGTTCGCAAGGGAAATACGGAAGGCATGAGTCGCGTACCGTTAAGTCGCGATCGGCATTATTCCGTCGCCGGTGAAAGCAGCCACGACGGCGTACCGAGTGACCGCCTTTTCACTCCTCGTGAAACGTGCTATCGGCACGAATACGCGCGTATCCAACGAACGCGACCAAACCACGAACCTATATATATATATGTATATATCGTATCGACCGGACCTGTCCACAGATACGTGTATACAAACCGGGAACAGCTCAAGCGCGAGATCCACCAACAGATCGTTGACCCAAGAGAATCGTGAGCGCGGAACCAGCCAACGGTGGTCGACCGACTACCTTCCACCTCGCGCGCGTCTTTTGCTCGCACGCATTTGTTTCTCTATTTTCTGGTAAGGCGAGAAAAGAGCTCTGGAAACTCGTTCGCCGCGTTTCTACGTTTCGGAACGTCAACCGAATTAACCTTTGCCTCGTCCTCGAACCGTCAAAGGTGGCGCGGTGTGTGATTCGTGTTGTAATAACTTACAACCGAGAGATTGTATTTGGAGCAACTCGGAACGAATTCGATAACGGTTCCTCGCGGTGAACAAAGTGAATCTGTCTAGTTGGACGAGAGAACAAGAACGAAGAGTCTGGTTTGCTGCGAAGTCAATTTCCTAGCGGCTTCGAATCGTTTCCACGATTTCCATGCAGGAACTACGACCAAGCTTCGCTGTTGCTAGCGTCTTCTTCTTTGGGCAGTGGAACGCTTCCAGGTGAACGACTCGACTTTCCGATAGCGTTCAGTCAAAGTGGTGTTCCTTTTCGTCGTTCGATACGGTGGTAACGACTGGGAATCGAGGCTGGCCCGCTGAGACTGCCGATGTCGGTCACAACCCGCACACTCGTCCTTTCTTGTCGTCGTAACACCGACGTGACGTTGTCGCGATGCCGACACGTATACACACACGGGCCAAAATCGAGATTCGTTTACTATGAGAGAGGGAGAGAGACGGAGAGAACACACGTGACACGCGCGATCTTCAGCAAATTAATACGTAGGTTTGACGAAACGAAATTCGACGACGATATAACAGGATACACGGTGTCTCGTGTTAAGAAGAGAGGGAGAGACGCACAACCGGCGGAAAAACAGGCGACTTTCTCTCGCCTCCTCTTTTTTTCTCTTGTTTCTTTCTTCGCAACTTTATTGTAATGCGTTTCGATTTTGCGCGCACGTGCGCAGCTGATCTGCTTACACTCCACGACGATAGCCGGTTTTCGATAAACCGAGATATCGGGCTACACAGTGACAGTGGTACACACACGCCGAATCGACAGGCCGTCACGAGAATCGAGTATCGCAGCGACTAAGCGAGAACGAAGCCGACTGCTTGTATTTATACACGTCGAGGCACTCGGCCGAGACTGTCTCTTCGGGCGCATCCCCCACCTCCCGTGCCCGAGTACCCAACAAGAAGAAACACGCATCAAAGACACACGACTTTACGCTCTTCGTTAATCGTTTACAAACAATCTTTTTTTTTTCTTCCTTAATTCTCTCGATATTGTCTCACACGCGTCCGAAATAATTGCGGGATTGAAGGAAGGCGGCGATCGTACGAAACGCGAACTCGCAAGATGGAGGACTTTAAGGTCCGCGGCACCGTAAATGGGAAACGCTGGAACCGGGGCATGTGTTTCACATTGCAACTATCAGCCTGAGCAAACGAGCAATTCGTAATTTATCGTAGTAATTTTTGTAGATTTATTACGACGATGATTTGAGAGCGGATTTTAGTGAAGTGCTTACACGTATCGATAAACGTGTGTCTTTTAAATTTGTAACTGATCAATATGTTTCGATATGATCGATTGATCGAAAAATCATTCGAACTTGTTTGTATATTTTCTTTTCTAAGAATCTAATACGTTCGAAAATATTTTTTTATCTGTTTGTGCTCGAGATGAAAAGAATAGATCGTAGATTTACTTTGAACGAAATTGTTTCGTTATTTGTAAATTTGTAAATCGCGTTTTTTTTTTAAATAGGAAGAATTCAAAAAGAATTCGAAATTTTCATCTTCTTTCTTACACCAGAGTGGAAAATGTGGATCGTAGATTGATTTTTCAAATCGAGATGAATATTCATGAAACACGTTGACGACTATAATAATGTCTTACTTGTAGCTTACTAATAAAGAAAATCGCGATTGAAAATACTTTGAACAATTTAGAATCAATGTAATACAATGTGTTCATGAATATATACATACACATATATAATATCTATGTATATCTCGCTCATTTCTGTCTTACATTCATGCGATTCGTAGTTTTCAATCGTTTCATTAATTGTTCAAACAAACGTTTAATTGTTCATCGAGTAATATATTATCGAGAAGCCCGTGTAAACGAATCAACAATGCGATAAGTCTTAAATAAACAAGTATCAACGTGCCTCGATTTAGTATACTTAAAGAACACACAAACACGGATAATTATCGCATGTAATTAAACGACGATGGAAACTAGTATGGTCGGTGTTCGTAAAAAGCAACAAATAGTCGTAAATAAGTTCAATTTCAGAAAAATTTCGAGACACTAATGCGTCGAATTTCCAGCTCCAGAAATTATCCTAACTAAATTATTCTTCGTTTTGCATCAACATTTCTAACATGCTATATTTCTTATCAATTTATTCTTACAAATATCTTCATATTTACTAAAAATTTTATCGAAAAATATCTTTATTCAAACTGTTAAGAAATAAAAATGGAGAGTATTCTTCGTCGAATAAAATCTTCTAACTTTGTCTCGTCTGATCATGAGTCCCTGTAAACGTGAAAATCTTTACGCGTATACGGGAGAGAATAATCCAATCTTTGGCGAAATAAATTTCTGAGAAGCATATTCGTACGTGGCGTATCTCGAATTGCGATAAAGATTCTCATTGATAACGATGACAAACACCTTTTCGAGTTTTTCCTTCTTTCTCTCTATTTCTCTCTTTCTCTCTTTGATTAACTGCTTTTCATAGGCAAGATGCATACAGTAAGAAATAGTCTGATTCTTCTCAGACGAAAACATAGAAAATTATCACGGCAAAACAGCTTTCAAATGATCTAGCAATCGTAACTCATTTCATAATCCACGTCTAACTATTCGTCACGTCTGAATCGACGAGCCTCGGTTACCTAACCGCTGTTGCCGGCGCACAGATTAATTTTGTTGTGGAGCGTTATGGAGTCTGTGCACTCGAAACTGCGTGCAATTAGCTGGTTTGTATGCCGGGAAGTTTCCAATGTAGCCTCGTTTATATTTTAATGAGTTCTATAATAATTCGAATCGCTCGCAGGTTCGTAGCAAAATTTTCATCTTTCGTATATTACGATTCGAAGAAATAGTAATTGATAATAGAAGCGAAGCAGCAAATATTTCGATCCAATAAAATTCGATCATCGAAAATTTATTTAATAAATGAGGAATAATAGTTAACGTAGTCAGTATTGTCGATTCGTATCTTTATGAAAAAAAATCTAAGTTAAAATTTATTCTAGCTTCTAATTTATAATTTTATTTATCAATATTATAAAGAATATCTCATTTTAGATATTTCGAATGTTCTACGCATCCTGTTTAGTTTCGTGTAGTTAAAATTCCCCGCAAAAGCATAAACATCAGCGGTCTAATTGTAGCCCCTTTTTTTATCCCGAAACTTCAGCTTCTACAACACGTCCGAGCCAAATTCGATTATGCCAACCGCGATATATTTTGTTCGTATGATTCAGGATCGTGTCGTGAGACACCTTTTCGTTGCGATACAACTTCGACTCAATTGCTGGGAACGACCGGATGAGTCGAACTTTAAACTGCGACACAATCGAAAGCTACAATTGTAAAACATTTGTGTAAATTCATTTTATACATACACCAACCATACACCATCAAACATACACCATCAGGTGTCTTGCTATGTTTTCGTGAATATTTAAAATTAATCCAAATATGGAAAAAATTTCAAATTAATTTAATTTCAAATTAAAACGAAGAATTCACGATCATTGGTGAAAATATACATTTACTGTGCAATTTCAGCGATTAGAATTTCTTTTCTTACGTTGTGTAATTCTTCATATGTCAGTTTTGCTTTGATTTTTTCGTCGTTAGTGTTATGTTTTAGTCGTGCATAATTCTAATGTTATATACATATATAAACATGTCTGTTCTCCTGTTTAGTGTTTAGAGATCGCTTCGAGAAACTCGGCTGACCGAGTGAGATTATGGTCATCCGTAGAGGGACAGAGAAAGAGAGAGAGTTAATTGGGTGAATCGAATTAAGAGCCAGCCAGTATTTTCATTGTTGCAATTCTCTAATTAGTCGCGTACGAATTGGCCAATTGTTTCCACCGGTTTGCACGTCCGCCTCTCGTTAATCCCGCGAGTCTGCGTTCGAAAGAGCAATCGCAAGATTTCACACAAAATCGCCTTCTGTAAAATCAGACGCGTTCCGATATAAGCGGAAATGGTGAACGAATAATCGACATAACGCACGCGAAATATTCTTCAACAACGCTGTCTTACAAAGATCTAGGAAATCGACGAACTCTTCGATCGGATTGACTTAAATCAAAACGACAACGTGGCTAAATTTATTAATTCAGCAATTAATCGAGCTAGCATGAACAACATCTAATTTCAAATAATAACGACGTTAACTATGCCGCGTATTTGCGTGCAAAATTTCCGCGAGCACAACCAAAAGAAGTGGAATTATAACGAGTTACAACATTGCCTATTTTATACATTTTTGCGTATTATATGCATTCTGTACGTTTCTGTATTTCGCATAAATGCACAAAAGTTCGCAGCCTGAAGATACCACCAATATAATACCAATATTCCGTGAGAAAACGCAAAATATGGCCATTGGTAAATATCAACAAAGGACAATTCTCCAAAAAATGGAAGATCGCTTACGAATCTGCTATAGCGTAATAATCACAATATTAGGAAAAATGGCAGACCATCGATATTCAACAACTCACGATAACGATGATCTTCGAGCAAAATTATTCTCGAACAAAGCGAAGAAAGGGAGCAGAAAAATGTCCTCGCTTGGCAGAGAGCAATTTCAAAGGAACGGTGGTTTTATGCATCGAGGAAAAGACGAGCGTCTCTGCTAACGACCTTATCAGTCAACTGCTTATCACCGACCTCACGTAGCCGAGGACAGGTTTATGACTCGACTACTGCAATCGCGAACAAGTCTATCTCCGTTACCTCAAACGGTTCCTCTTTTCTTCGTACCACTTTCCTGCGGCGTTTCTTGTTTCGCGGAGAACCACAACGGCAAGAACAAAGCGGGCAACAGCGGTGCAAGCAGAGGCACGATTTTCGTCACTACGAATCGAACATAGTTGGGCCGCTGTTTCGTGATCGCAGAACGAGATTCGAGGCACGCGTGTCGGCAGACAAACAGCTCTGATTCGATTCCATGCGAGTTTCTTCCACGTCGACGCCGCGTGGAATCGTCGAAAGACCGGATCGATGTGCAAATAATCTCGTTTCGTGTCCTGCGTTTGCTTCGTTTCATTTAGCATTAAGTTTTCTCGTTCGAATTACTAATAAGAGTAGTAGCTGATTCAATATACGATTACAGCTAATTACGATTGAACGAGCGATGCAAATTTCTCACGAATAGAGTGTACTTTAGACAAAAAAATTGGCTTGTAACAAAAATTCGTTCTGTCTTCGTCTGTATTTTCAAACGGAACTTTAGGATGAAACGTGTGAACTTTAGGATGAAAGTTACTCGCATATTGGTAACAGATTATCTATTCTTTGGTATAATATGTACATTGTGCTTATTCGTTCAATGTATTTCGTAAAATTATTATTATTACTATTATTTGTCATCCTCGTACGGATGACACACTTTGATACAAAGGAATAAGATATATAGCAACATGAATGGTAATGGCAACACGTCATAAATGATGCGGAAGCATCGATGAATTACTTACCTACTGCATTTCTAATATTTTTCTTGACAGCACGCGACTCGCAAAAGAGGTCTAATCGATGGTCGAGTAAATTAGCATGTTTGCAATCGCGATTAACGCAACTGGTATGAGCACATTACGATGTCTTTTTACATTTGTTTTTTCAATCGACATTTAAATTTCCTGTAAAAAAACATAAACATCGGTAGTCGTTTAATTAGGTCCTAAACGCTCGTTCAGTAGACTTTACGACCCGCTCTGATACTAACGCGTTTAGGATAAACGATTATGCAAGCGAATCGCGCGATTCCGCGATTACCACTAGTTACATCGAGTTGTTCTATCGGGAACGACACGCGATATCGACCGTACAATCGCACAGCAAATTGCCTGTGCACGATAATGCTCGGAGAAATAACTAAAACACCGTTCTCGGTGCATCGACGTGAAAATAAAAATCAACGAGAGAATCGCGTTTCGCAAGAGCTGAACGTATATAACCGCGAGAGAGAGAGAGAGAGAGAGAGAGAGAGAGAGAGAGGGGAAAAAAGAAGACGAATCAAAATTCGACTATCCTCGATTTAACTGCGGCCAATTTCCAGCTGAAAACCATCTCTTGGCGATCATGAAAATTACCGGTTACCCGAATGACCCTGCGTGACGAGTGTTGGGATTCAAGCATACTATAACTCACGGAAATATGCCACCATTTGTAAGAAACTTTTATAAACGTATTACGTGTGTTATATTTGGAGCATTTTGGAATTTCGCTAGCGCTATAATGACGCAGAACCAACATGATTATATCGGTAAGATTTAGGAGAATACAGGATGTCTAGTGCAGGTCCATATTTCGCAGAGGTCACAAAAAGATTTAGATTTGTCGATTACCTGTTACAGTAATCAGCCTCGATACTCACTATTATTACGTTACGAAGCATCCAAGTACTAAGTACTAAGTACAAAGTATTAGGGCACATACTCGTTACATTTACTGAAAATCTCGAGCAAATTTTAATTCGTTTAGTGTTTTACATTATGAAATACATACGATGTGAAAGAAAATTACGCGTTTATAATAAAATAACTAGAAAATAAAATTAGTGGGAGATATCCAATTTATACCACGTGATATTTAGCATATATTTTGTATTATACATTCTATATATAATATAATATAATATGTATAATATAATATAATATAATATGTATAATATAATATAATATAATATAATATAATATAATATAATATAATATAATATAATATAATATAATATAAACGAAAATGGAGTGTAGTTATAATGCAGATTTTAACAGAGATTTAAATTAGACAATATAAATTTTTGAAAGCTGCAAATACTCGTTCTGGATTGAACCAGCTATAGAGACTAAATGCTCTGCAACATTATCGTACGAATCATTGTAATGTTGCGAGTAATATTGAGGCCTAATCGAGCGAACCTTCAATGCTGTCTTCGATCTGAATTTGTGAGTACACGTCGAACTTAATCCTATCGCTGGAATCACTGGAAGGGACTCACGTTTGATCGACACTGAAGGACGTCGAGAATTTTGTTACGCAAACGTACCTATATATATAAATAATTGAAATTTTCTTCGACGAAGAAAAGTCGGGCCGAGATAATTGTTAGGTTGAAAAGCAGAAATCGAGCGGACCTTTGGTACGCAACTTTCACTCGCGTCTCGGCGCGTACCAAGACGCGAACAAAAACGACTAGTCGCATGAACGTTTGCCCAATCTGGCTTTTGATTGTTTCTATAAGACACGATTTATACGGGACACGAGGTTTTTCGGGAGGAGATTTCACCAGAATCAAAGCGACCAGATGATCTGGGGGCGAGAGGTTATCTTAGTGGCGAGATATTGATATTAGGTTGACGTAAACGAATTATGGTTGTCTCAGTTGATATCGTAACGAAAGTTTTGTTTTCAAGCTTGCTGTGATCAAAAGAAATGTTAAAACCGCATTATCGTATTTGATGAAATTTTGTCTGATTATTAAAAATAGTAGGAGCAAATTTAGGTCAAGACGATTTTTCGACTCGGTGCACGGAGTCATTTTACAGTAACAGAGTGAAATATATTACATTATTAGTATAGAATTCTAGCTACTTATTAGCTAGATTAATTTTTAATTAATTTTCAATAGCCTTTTCTTGCAATAGTTGAAATAATTTATTAACGATAGAGAAAAATGTAAGATATTATTAATATGAATTTATTTCAAAGTTACGTATTAACTAGACTAGTATATATTTATCGTAACAAATTTTAATCAGCACATTTTTCTCGCAGTGCTACGAGCCGAACAGCAAATGACCTTCGAAAATGCTCAGTTATTTAAAGTGAATTATGCACAATTATTAAGATGAGCTATTCCAAATGACTAAAGCAAAGAACTTTAGGAAATTGATGAATAAAGTCGTACGATCTAGCAGACGTACCATCAACAATTCTTTCATCATTAAAATCTATTATTAAAATCTACAATTCACGTTGAACCTCATTTACAAACTTACTATACTTAGTATCAGCAAACAACAGTAATCCATTGTCTATTATTCCGGATGTTACGTAGAAAACTTCGTGAAAACATCAGAATGGCCACAATCGAAACCAGACTTCCTTTCATCCGTCCATTGAAATTGAAAAAATCATCTAACCCTAATATACCGTGTCGATTCAGGCTCGAAAGTAACAGGCCGATTGCGAGAAACAATAAAAATCGTTCATAAAACGTTTCTCGAAATCAAAAGTTCGTATGTTTCGCATTTCGACGAATTTTTACATCTCTTTTTTTCGTCACGAAAATTTTTGTTGACACGTTCCACAACATCGGATAGGCCACGATAAATGCCAGAGATGAAAGAAAGAAGTTTCGTCCGAAAGAAGCTGCAGTTCGAAGAAATATAGCTTTTTGAAGCTAGGTAGAGTAACTGAGGAGAATTTATTCGAAAGAAGCTGCAGTGACGACGAATTAAATACAATCACTATTTTTCTTTAATTAATCGGCTGTAAGGAAACTGGGTCGGTTGATGACTTAAGTGAAATTGCGTTCTACAATTTCTCTCTCTATCAACTCTATCAACTCTATCAACTTCTTATTATTATTTCGAAGAAGCTTCAAACTATCGACTATTGACTTTACTAACAAACGAATAGTTGTACGATGTAGTAGAAATAATAATAAAGAGACGTATGTCATTCAATGAAATTCATTGAAAACAAATTCATTGAAAACATTAAAATGATCGAACTTGGGTACGAAGCAGCCACGTTGCTCACGCAATGTGAAGAAATAAGTTCATCTGTAACTTTCTTAATTTCGTTATTTCAGTCGGCTCGATTTCAAGTTTGTTTGAAAATTGTTCATTTTGCTACCGCGAAAGAGGCGTGAACGCTTCGCTTTCATATTCACGGAAAAGTACTTGTTCGAAAAAGATATTAAATTGGAATTACTAAAAAGCGTCGAAAGACGCTAGAAATGAAAAGGCACTGAGACAATTAAAAGCAGAAAACACGTTAATGAAATTAATGAAAGAAAAACTGTATTTTCATTGAGTTTCCGATTCCGTGGTTCTCTTCTGCATCCGTTTGGCCATACACACGACATATAACACATACAACAGAAAATATCCTTATTTGTCGAATTGAAGTTAAACTGCGTTGATTGTAATGACCCGACGATGACCCACGTCGAGCACAGAAAAGGCATTAATCAAAGAGCACGCGTTGGCCAATCGTTTCGTGGATCGTCGTCCAAACCAATCGATAGTTTAATCTTTATTTACGGCTAACGTGAATAGAAGCTTAACTGGTTTTCCGTCACGTGACGTTTGCGAGGCTTCGCGGAAAGAGGCGGACGTCTAGCGCGTAAATTCATCGCGATAAGCCATGAAAAAAGAATTTCGAAGCGGTGGTCGTCGTGCGAAAGATAAGCTGGCTCGGCAAGGCTGTTGCGAGATGAATTCGAACAGAAGATGTTCTACGTGACCAACCGCACATCCTCGCCCGACGTTGTGAAAAATTAAATTTCTACCTGCCAGGATATCTTTTTACGCAACAGTATAATACTCCATTCACGCTCACGTGACTTATTTTGCTCCTGGATGAGCCTAGTTTAGAAAAATCGACGAGGAACTGCTTCATTCCGATGAAACACGGAGTTCGGTCGATCGCGTACGTTGTTTTTCGCTTTTCCTTTTAACTTTCGTTAGTTGGGAATGCAATGGATGGTGGTTCGTTCGATGGACGTGTATTTATTATTTTTAACAAAAGTTATCAACCAATTTCCATCTTAAAAGCCAAATCGATCAACTCGATGAATGAAAACGTACAGAAGAATGGCAGTTACAAATATTAGGTTTGAAAATTCTTCTTGGAATTTTCAATTACTTATGCCTCCTTCTTATGATAAACAAACGTACGAAGATAAGATCTGTTTGTTTAGACGTTGAATACAAATCTGTGACTTGCGTCAGGCTCGTGTGCTCTGACTGACAAGAAGTCATTTTAATCATTCTAATTCTTCGCGTGTGAAAACGGTTTAAGGTGCTTGGAGCTCAGGAAACTCTTTCGTAAAAGATTTCGAATCTACAGCTGTTAAATAGACGAATTTGGAATATTTTGGTGTTGAGAATTTTCTCGTCCATAGACACGTGTCTCTGCAACTTTGCAAGAAAATAGATTCGATTTAATCAAGCGTGGCACAGGCTTAAGCAAGCTCCTTTCCTGGCGTGGACATAAAACCGAGAACGAAGGTATACCAAGGGTCATTAAGCACCGTTTCTACACGAACGACATTCTCGTTTCTGGTAGTAAACGTCGACTAGAAACTGTTCAGAGAGTAGCTGTTTAGAAATTTCGCTGTTTATTCGAAATTCTAGCGGCTTGGGCCGAGCGATGAGGATCGGCGTGGCAACGTTACGGTAAATTTACCGAGTAACCGGCAATGGGAAAACTTGCGACCATAAAAATGACGTTGACGGCTATCCTACTTCTAGAATCAACCAGTCCACGTAGGAACTCGACTGGACACAAAGTATTATCTAGCGCTGGTAATTGTTGCAGACGCTTCGAAACCTGATGGACGTTCATTTCGAAACTCAGATTTACGGCGCGTACCATTACAGTAAGCTTGTAATAAAGATCATATCAATCATTCTGTCAGGTGTATAAAAAGATCCGTGTGATTTTAGTTCAACACCGTGACTGCTGTTACGGACCAACAGTATTCTTATTTTTAGAAATTGAAACGTTTTCAATCACTGAGGTATTCTCTCTTCGTGCATAAAAGAAGAATTTTCCATTAAAAAAAAAAAAAAAAAAAAGAAAAAAGAAGTGAAACTACTCTATGTTTTTTTAAATATCTTTATAAATCTTTCTTTTTACGTCAATCGAGATATAATCGAGATTCTAAATTGAGAAGATTTTTCCAACCATAATATCATATAGTTTAAAGAAGAAGGGTACATAATAACGTTGTTTGAAAGACAATAAGGTGATTCCAGTCTTTTACAAAGAAAATATGCTTCCGAGAGTTTCATTATGCTAGTGGATTCCTTACTTAGCACCAACGAGCTTGAAACTTATTTGAAACATTTTATATTATAAATTGATAATCTATTAGAGTCGGCCCAAACATCGTGATTCACTTCCCGTGCAGTTTCCTCCATCTACACGACTATTTCTTGATGAAAAATGCATTCGATCTACTTTTCCATTCAGTCGGAACCGGCGTAGCGCATCTTCGTGAGATGTTTGTATTGGTCTAACTGGCCAATAAATTTCGAGGAAATCATCAGAAGATGGGAAAATCGACGGAGAGAACCGAGTGGAATCGTAAGTTGTCGTGAAACGAGGATTTATCGCCTCATGGAACGATAAAGCGTCAGTTGGTCGTGTAATATATGTGCGTATAGGCAGATGCAACTGTGAAGTTTCACGAGCGTCGTTGCGACTCGAGTAAGCGACGTGGAAAGAAAGAAAGAGGAGGAAAAGGTGCATCGAACGACGATCGAATCCGATCGAAAGCCGATTGATCCGTTGCGCAATTAGACACGGCGTGGTGGTTGCACGAACACGGTGAAAGTCGTCGACCGATAAAAACGAAATTGTTTCATCCTATAATATCTCTCGACTTTGGAACGTGATACGATACATTCGAATTAAACTGCACGAGCTCGTGACACATGATGAATCATGATGAGCTTTTATAATACTCGGAATGATCGAAACAATCTCGCAATATGTACAACTTTTAAGTTACCGAAATACCAATGAAAATAACCAATTTGTGATCCTTCGTAGATTTTTCCGAGTTTTCCAACGATATTGCCACAAGATTTAATTTAATGTGGTCAAGTTGACAATTAGTTTATAGTCTTCCAGAGAAATTTAAAAACACAATATATGCTGATGCTTTCTTTCAAGATTTAAATGAATTTTTGTAAAGTATATAGATGTAAACTCCCTAGAGTTCATGTAGGATAGGGATTCTTTTTGTTTTACGCACGACCATTTGAAGAAGCACGTTTTTCCCAAACGGACGGACAGAGAGTTGCATTAGAGAGACAGACAAGGTTACAGAATAGTTATTTAAGATTTTAAAGACTGAAGATTTAAGATTTAAAGACTGAAGAAGAAAGATCGGTAGCTCAGGACGTTGAAAATCGATTCTCGATTTTCAGGTAAACATTGCACCAAAGACTTGTTATTTCCCGTTTAGATAATTATCGTTATTTATTGTTATAGACGCATATTAATTGTTGTTTATTTTTGTATTTTATCTAATTACTTCATAATAAAAAACTCGATTTTCAGACTTCAGAATCGATCCCTGAATTATCCAATTATTGAACCCTATATAGATAAAAGCTGGCTTTCTCCCCCGCGTTATATAGCTTTTCATGTATCTTTGTATTGAATTTTTTAGTACTAGTCTTACGCTTTATGTATTATATATATAATCGAAAAATAAAAATTAATTTTGTCACGATCATCGGAACTGCTAACAGACACTTAAGGATAAGAGTGGTTTAAAGTTTGAAGTATTTTTATCTGACGAGTCAATTGGAGATTAATTTGAGTGCACGTGATGGTGCAAGATGCATAGTGACTAGAATAATCGAACAATTAGCCTTCATCTATCGTCAGACTCTTTTAGACTCTTTTCTTCTTAGTTTAAGCAAGTAAAGAAACAATCTGTTGTTTTCTTATTTAAATTTAATTTAACAATATTTCAAATGGCTGCTTGCTCAGCCGAAAATTAGTTTTGCCTTCGGTTCGGTCTTAATCGAGACATTAGTCGTGTTATATATGTCGAATATAATTTTTCTCGGAAAGTTATCGGAAATTTCTTACGTTGATCAGATTCGTTTGATTAAGACCCTCTTCGCCGATGACATTATATCATCGATCATCTTAATTACATCGATCCTAATCTTTACAAACACAGACATAATAGGATTTACCTTTAATAAAAATGACGCGATACATTGTAGAAGACAAACAGCTCTTAAATAAGTCAATTATTGCATTCGCAATCTAGACAATTGAAATCATCAATTTCAGTTTGTTAAAGACTCCATTCTGTAAAACGAAATCCAGCAAGAAGTCGAAGCAACAGAGAACCCGGAAGAAAAAACAAATCATCGATTAAGAAGTTAAGAGCTCCGAAGGTTATCGTGAAATAATTAAGAAAATTAATCTTCCAGGGTGAAGTATCTCTGTTATCGAGTATTCCCGCTTATTGGTAGCAAGATTGAAGATCAACCGGAGCCTACGTGGATTTTCCTCTTTTGCCGTGGCTCAAAAAACGGAAGCTCCGATTGAACGGGAGCACATTGCAATAAAAAAAAGTGGAAAATACCTCGGAAAGATCATGTATCGAGCAAACAACAATCGCGAAAGGATTAAGGATGCGATTCACAGTAAACGCTAGACGGAAGGCTGATAATCTTCTTCTTGAAAAATAAAAGCCGATCAATCGGTCGAGCTGTCGTTATCGCGTATCTCGCGCTATCTTACAGATATTTTCAGTAACAATCCAAAAAAAAAGAATTTACTAAGAATCCGTGACACCGAGCAAGCGAAAACAAAAGCACATGTTTTAATTCAACGAATTCGATGCTGAAATAGATCATCGATCAGGTTAATCATCGGCAGATGCGAATCATCGATTGCGAATCGTATCAAGTAAATGAACTGTCCAGAATAGCTATGTAAATACATGAAAAAAATAATATTTCGAAGTTTACGTGTTTCTAAGGATTTCTTTGGAAGTCGCGTTCATTTGTGTCACTTTCTTGCAAAGAAATAAAATAGTCAATCTCGAAGATGGTATCCCGCTGGGGGTAGTCACCCACGTGTTATTTAGCAATTAAGTTAGAAAAATTTACCAAATGTCCAGCTGGACAAATTGTAAACTACAAATTAAATAATAATAATAAAAAAAATTTTCTTGCGACGAATAAACTTACGGGAGTAACTTGTTTCGTTTGAGAAGTTCGACAATAACGGCGGATTTTTATGCGACTATGCGAAACTTAAAGATACAAAAATACGCAGAATATATATAAAATATTGCAAATAAAATATCACTGTTTGCGATTGATGAAACAAGTTTCCATGTGAGTTCTCCTATTTTAATTGTGGCCATAAAAATATGAATGAAACTATACAGACATATGCAGTCTGTCGATTACTACCCACATAATTAAATAGAGAAACTTCGCGCTCCTTGTTTCATATAAATGACGTCCTACTTCATAAATTACCAAGCAATTGATAAATAAGATAAATGCATTTACTTTCTGTAAAATTGTCCTTGAATTGCAGCGTGCTTTTCTTTAAAAACCAATTTCTGAGAAATGTATCCCAGTCATTAATAAATAATATTATTAAAAAAGAAAATAGTTTTACTAAAAAAAAAACCATGACCCTAGAAGATTTGATAATGGACAAAAAAGAATTTTCTTATAGCTCAATAAAAATTCAATCTTGAAAGGGTCTATCAAACGTGTGTCATCGAACAGCTTGAAAACAAATTAGCTTGTTATACAATGTGTACCATAATAAGAAGGCCCTTAAATTCCTTCTTATCGAATTTTTATGCTGGGTCACAGAAGCCTTATAAATTATAATAGCGTCACGCGTCCGTTTCAACATAGAATTTGACGTGTTTCCTCGGGCAGGTTTGCACACGTTCACCGTTCAGGGCCTTCCCCTTATTTGTCTAACGCCATTATCGAACTCGTTGTGTCGATTCATACAACGTAAACACATATCGACGCGTGCATGTGCTTGTACGAATAAATTAATAAAAATACATTATTGGATGTAGATACTGTTAACTGTTCAATTTTCATGGTAGTCGTGTGGCTTTGTGTTTGGAATTGTAAAGCAGAACCATACTGTCTCTTATCAGGAACTTATCGTAGAATTATATGTAGATGGCACCATTTTGAAATAACTTTCACAGGTTTTTAAATATCAAAGTGTTTGCTGTACGTTTTACAACAGCCAAAAAATTTGCAGTCGAATAGTTCGTGGCTTTTAGATAATTTAGATACGAAAGTAGGATGTTAATAGACGTAGAACTATTTGAAGATCCCAATTGGTTGATTGTAATTTTATTTGCATAAATCTAATTTATTATACGACTATTCACCATCAATAACTTACCGACTAACCTGATTCTTGGTTATTACGATATTATATTTCTCAGCATCGACGAGGTGACAGTTCTTTGAAATCTAATAAAATCGCAAAACTCGAAAGTCGTTGAGGTGATAGAAAGTTCGAAAATTCCTCTAATCCGTCGAGAATTTTAAGCACGTGCAGATAAAAGATTACAGTAGCAGACATCGAAGTCCAGAGTATTCCAGAATCTCGCTATTAATCATCGAAAAGTATTTAATCCAACCAACACATACCGTTAGTCTGCGAATAAAGAAGAGATGGAAAAATCGCTATCGCCTGAACAGGATTATACAAATATGTTGATTCATCTTTGGTTATTCTATATTTAATATTTCCCACGTTTAATCGGAAAGTTCATGATCAATCGAAGAACTGTATATTTATTTATTTATCTCATCTACGATCTTTTATGGTCACTAGCGATCGTGACTGTTGAAATAGTCACCACTTCTACGAAAACTCTATATCTGGTCTTTTTAGATTTCTCAAGCGCTGAAGCCATCGACAGCATATAGACAAAAGACTGGCACGAAGGCAGACCATAAACACTAGACAGGCGCCGTTGGCTTCGGGGTTTTCAGTTATAAGGTAACCCTGCTAGCGTGTGGATCTGGACCAGCTCAAATTGTATTCATACTTATTATTAACACTTCTCTATTAAATATATATTTTCTACCTTACACTTTATCCAATCTTTACATATCTAATAACCTCAATAGTGGCTAACAAAATACGTAAGAAGAATATAGAAAAAGAAAACCAAGTGTAAAATACGATAAAACGAGATATAAAGATAAATTATGGTATCTAAACAATTATATAGTTCATATTCCATAATAATCTCGAAACGTGTATAATGTAACCTTTTCACGAATGAAAGAAGTAAAAGCAAAGCTAATCGTATATTAAGTTAAACGAGTATTACAAAGAGAAAGAAAAATTAATTTTGAGATGTTTCTTCGTAGCAATCAAGTAGCACGCGCTCGTGCTTCTGAGTTATACTAATTTCTCTGATGCAGTCGGCTTTAATCGATGATTATTGCAGCGGAATTACCGGATCCAAATACTCGACGATAACGTATTCACACGCGTGCGTTTCGACACAAGTGAATCACGTGTCGTGACTCAGTACTCGCGAATGTTTCCCAGCAGATGCGAATTCGTATCCAGAACCTGTTCTTTTATCATTTCAGCTTCTGTTCGAGTAACTTCGTAAAACCCCTTTTTCCTTAGGACGCGAACATCATTCTTGTGAACAACTTGCCAGAAACAGGATGTACTTAAATTCGACTTAAACTGTTCTTCTTATCTAAAAACAAAAAAAAAGGAAGGAAAAAGTCTTCTTCTCTCTCTTTCCTTTTTTTCTTTTTTTATTAACACTAGAACTATCATATCAGTCAAATTAACTGGTTTTACAATTTTGTTTTCAAATTCCTACTTCGTGTTATATTTTCTTTCGCAATGGTGTAATGACTTTCACAATGATAACTAAAAGAATAATACAATGAATTTTATTTTATTTTTTATGTATTCAAACTGAAAATAATTTTGTATCAAGGCTATTATACAAATATTATTATATTATTATACCAATTATTATACCAATTATTATATGGTATTATACCAATACCAGTCGAAATGATTGGTATTTCTCAAAGTGTACAAGGGTGCTGCAATCTGTTTATCGAATTCCACTTAACCAGTTTCTTCGTTTTGTACAACTTGCCACAAGTTTTTAAAGTTTTTACTACGTATCTTTCAATATGGTGATATTAGTTATCACGAAAATTCCAGATCGATTGCTAAATCGCTTTATGCTAACACTAGAAATACCACAGCAGTCAAAACGACTGGCTCTACAATTTTATAAATGTGTCAACCCTCATTTAGGGATCCCAGATGGATTAATAATATCAAAAATCTACTACATAACATGGAATTCCTTCTGTAAGAAAGTAATAAATCAATAAACATAAAA
Source organism: Bombus affinis (assembly GCF_024516045.1). NCBI lineage: Eukaryota > Metazoa > Arthropoda > Insecta > Hymenoptera > Apidae > Bombus > Bombus affinis. Next base: position 3,917,647 of record NC_066354.1, read on the forward strand.
ATATTCTATTATTACGTAATTTTTAAAGACCTTTAGCTTCGTGCAACTATCGATAGTTCTAGTGTTAATCTTTAACCAGCGTATTGCGAGCGAGATTGTTTACGAACAAGCTATAAAGAATTAACCAACAAAGAGCTGGTTCAATAAAATTGATTTCTCAGCTTGAGAATAAAGATGAAAAACTTAACAATTTCACGGGAAGCGAATAACGTATTATTCCTTTTCTTTTCTTCTTTTCCTTTTTTTTGTTTCTTTTTTTGTTAAGAGTTTTACCTTCTTCGAGTCCAGACCCTCGGAACAAATAGTCCCAGTCCCGGAACAAATAAATAAATATCCTTCAATTTCATCCTTTAGATTCAATTCGATTCGATTCTACGCAGAGCCGCGAAGCTGATTAAACGGACTAAGCAGAACCGCGAAATCCGTGTTCGAATTCAAACTAATGTTGCCGCTTAAATTAAAAGGAAAATGTAGGGAATAAAATTGCATCGGTCTATTCTAAACGTTTCAATTGAACCATTACGCCAATTGCTGATCGTTGACTGTTTATTTCAATTACGATCGACGATTGTCGTTTCGCTTCCTACCAAGTCCTCTCATTATATAATTCGCCGCATTTCGTCTTATCTCTATGCGTTGTGTATTATATCGTGTCCGAAAAGAATCGATGGAAAAAAGGCGAACTAAGAGAAACGAGAGAAAGAGAGGGGGAGAAAGGGGAGAGGGAGAGAGGAAGAGGAAAGAAAGTGGTCGTTGTTCAACCTCGTTTTCGCTCGGTGCTTCTGCGTAAAGGTATCTCGACGGCGGAGAACAAGAGAGAGAAAAGACAAAAAAAAAAAAAAAAAAATACCACGAACGCGACTTTTCTACGGTGCTTCCAACGAAGGATTCCTCGTATAATGGAATGTCAAGTTGCATACGACAACAAAAAACAAAAAGAAAAATGAAATAAAGCCACTAGGAAAAATAGTTGTGCACTGCATTACCAGAGAACAAGCGAGACATTGTTTTTTTTCTTTTCGTTCTCTGTCTCTTTTTCCCCTTTTTTTCAGTTTCTCTGTTCTCCTTCCTGTGCTCTTCTAGTCTTTCTGTGGAAGAACGCAACGTCTTGTGGACTGTAAAAAGCATAACGATAAGATGGAGAGGTTAAAGTATTGGGAATATAAAGTGGCTTGTTAAGTGAAGTGGAAAAGATACTCGAAGACGCGAAGTATGCAACGCGCGTTGGTATGTGGATAAATGATCTTTTGTAGTTATTGGGGACGACTGAGGGGATAAGTGGTCGAAATTTATCACGAAGGTTCGGGGAAATAAAGCGGAAAACCGGTCGCCGTAATATTCTTCGCGCGCTCTAATTCTGGAGCTTTTTTGGGGGCGCCGAGTTTCGGAAGAGAAATGACATCTGAATATCCAGCCCTGAAAATTTCAGAATTTTTCTGGAATTTCTACGTTCTTGAATATTCGAATTCTCAAACGGTGAAACTTTCGGGCATTCAAGTTTTCCAATCTTATAATGTCCATAATTTGTTAATTCTTCAAGTCGCAAACGCGCGAACATGTACCGATCTTCGAATATTTCAATTCCCAAAATTCGAAAAGTCACAAGTATTCTCAAATCTGCGAACTTTCGTCTTCTAGCGATCTGTGCTCCAAATGTCTTACACCTGAGTGCTTCCAGTTTCAGACATAAATCAAATATACTGGTCAGCTTTCACTTTATTCGAAGCCCCTTTGCCATTTCTCATTCCTTCGTCTCGCTGAATCGTTCACAGCGCCACGATGCACCGAAAGGAGCGCGATAATAACGGACAAATCAGTGTGCGTCGCTGTCGCAATTAAAATCCCATTTACCTGGAATTAAAACAGAAGGATCGCCTGTATAAGAAGCATCTCGAGCTTCCTGTATCCTTGTTCCAGTATCAAAGCGATTATTCTTCCACGGAAGCACCGTTGCATTGTCCTCGTCAACTATATATGTATGCCGAATTATTAAGGTGTCCTAAATTCTTTGCTAATTATTATTGAACGATTGTTAATAAAAAAAACAATGGTAGGGAAACTGAACAAGATGTAAAAGGGGAAAGTGTTGGCAACTTTCTTAAGGTTCGTAACCGTTTGATTAATACACGGTAGTAATCATTGGCACGAGAAGTTTCAACGACTTCAGCATTCTAAAATTAACCCCTGGATGTGTTACGTGTGGTGAGAGTGGAAATATTTTTGATCGATCTAACGACAGATTTACTTGTCGAGCATATGTGGCGTGGCGACTATGATGTTGCATTTCGAAACGAAAATTCAATCTTTCGTAACAGGGTATACTATTTTTGAACGGTGTATTCAACATCGGATGAAATAGCGGCTGAAAAATCGGAATATTGTGGTAATATAGAAACTGTTCGAATTTTTAGAGAAACTTAGAATACGAGAGGTTAGAGAAGCTTGGAATTTGAGAATCTTAGAGTCGTAGCAGCTAAGCATTTTAGGTAGGAAGTTTAGAATTTTAGAATCTCCATATTTTGGAATCTTCGAACCCTGAAATTCTAGAATTTTGGTCCTCGGGATTTTAGGAATCTTCGAATCTGAAGATTTGTGAATCTCAGAATCTTTAGAATCTTCGAATCTTTAAATTTTGGAATTTTAGTAGCTTGGAATCTTGGAATCTGAACATTTGAGAATCACAGAATCTTGGAATCTTAGAACCTGAACATTTGAGATTCTCAGAATCTTTAGAATCTTCGAATCTGAAAATTTGTGAATCTCTGAATTTTGGGAATTTTCGAATTTTAAAATTTTGGAATTTTAGTATGCTTGAATCTTAGAATCTGAAAATTTGAGATTCTCAGAATGTTTAGAATCTTCGAAACTTAAAAATTTAGAATTTTAATAACTTAGAATCTTAGAATCTTAGAATTTGAACCTGTGAGAATCTCAGAATCTATAGAGTCTTCGAATCTTCGAATCTGAAAATTTTAGAATTTTAATATCTTGGAATCTTAGAATCTGAAAATTTTAGAATTTTAGAATCCTAGAATCTTAAGATTTTGTACAAAAATGTATATTTTATTCGTTACAGTATACTTTAAATTCAAATGATTGCTTGTAAAGTATGTTATACGGATAAAGACTTGTTTTTCCATACGTGTTTCATTTTAATTCCTTTGATATAACTTTTACGTTGTCGTTAATATCTCTACTGTCAAAATACCGTATCAAAATACGCTACGTTCTTTCTAAATATATTTACCAACTACCAGTTCTTTTATTTATGAAAGGTAAATTTCGTTATTCGACAATTGAATTCGTTAAGCCATCGAGTCCTCAGTTTGTCAGTTAGTTTCGAAACCTGCAGAATCGCCTGGTTTACGTGCAAATAGCATTTAACAGCGAAAAGCAGTTACTCGAAAGGATCGAGGTCAGACTCAACTCTTGTTCAAATCAAACCTGCGAACCATTCTAATAAAAACGAAAAGAGAAAAAGAATCGCGTTTGCGGTGTTAAATTTACATCACAGGCCACGCACTTCTCGTTAAATAACAGTAACGATTCTGTGAAAATTCATAAAAAAATCCTGTCAAGTTTGTTTGCAGTTTCGCGCCGCTATTTCTAAAGAATCGCCGCCGCTCGTCAAAGACGAATTTCACTCGACGAGCTTGGCGTCTGGAAACTTTCTTTATGTGCATACGAACGCAGAATCTCTCTCCTCTTTCTTTCCCACAACTCGATGAAAACGCAAATTTAAGCTACTATAATCTTCTGTAACTTAGAAGCTACTCGTTTCTTTACACCGTTGACCAATAAATTTTCGAGCCTGTTTTCCTCTATCAGAGAATTATATTAGCTTGTCCGAAAAGTTTCTTTCGTTTTATAAGAAAATAATAGACGCGCAATGTCCTTTGTTTTACATTAGTTTATTGAATTATGCACGAACATAGTAATAGAAATATAACGAAATATATCATACCTAATTCAATAAAATAATATAAAGCAGAAATTGTTGTTCATCTATTATCAACTTATGAAACGAAAGAAACTTTTCGGACAACCTAATAGTTGCAGGTACTCATATACAGGGTGGTTGGTAACTGATGGTACAAGCGGAAAGGGGGTGATTCTACGCGAAAAAAGAAGTCGAAAATATAGAATAAAAATTTTTCGTTTGAGGCTTTGTTTTCGAGAAAATCGACTTAGAAAGTGTTCGTAGAAATTTAATTAGAAGAGCAGAAGTATGTGTTCGGCAGAATGGGCAACATTTTTAGCAATTTTTGTAATAATAAACTTTATGATTACTTCATATTATTTCATTATGTATTGCTAATTTTCTATTACGGCGAAAACAAACTTAAACTGCGATATCCATCGAGACAACGATCTACAGTGAGATCCGTTATAACGAGACGTGATAAAGTGCACGCACACCGAGCGAAAATTCAAAGTCGATTTTCTCGGAAACAAAGCCTCAAACGAAAAATTTTTATTCTATATTTTCGACTTCTTTTTTCGCGTAGAATCACCCCCTTTCCGCTTGTACCACCAGTTACCAACCACCCTGTATATCGAATTTTGTTAATTTCATTATTAAACTTGAAAATATCGCTACAAATATTGAAGGTAATTTCAGTTACCTGTATGAATCTTTGATCAAAGATATATTCAAAGTGGCAGGACATTAACTTATTCTTGTTTCACTGCATCGAATATACTTAACAATTTTTGTTATTATTATTTAATTTGTACTTTACAATTTGTTTAGCTGGATATTTGGTAAATACGTAACAATTCACGAAATTTCTCCCTAATGTAGTGTACATCGTTTAAATTTTACTTCGTTTGTTTCCGTTTAAAACGTGTCCATGTGTTTTATCAGCGTTCGTATACGATGTATTCTTCCCTCTATTCGACCGATTAAATTCCGATTACAGAAATTTAATACGAAACTAATAGCGTTTCAATTACCGAAACAAATCACGACGTAACTAAAAAGCTGAGAAATGGCGCGAATGCGACAGAATTAGCAAAAATACGCGGTGCCGAGGAAGCCAGAATCACAGACATTGGAAAACAGAAACTTGAAAATTTTCCGAATCACGCACACTCGTCCGATGTTGACAACAGCAGAGAAACCTTAAATACATCGACGCAATGAAATGATTTCACAGCGATAAACACGACAATTATTGACGATTTTATGCGAATGGAAGTGACGAACGAAAATAATAACGAAGAGATAGCTGTTCACAAAAAAGCATTCGTAGCATTGGAAAATGAAGTTCGATGGTTCGAAGTACAAAAAGAATGCAACTGAATGTAAATTACGTTGAAATTGTGTAAATTACGTGACGTAGCAGCTAAAAAGATACGGCCACAAATATTTAAAGAAACTATCTATTAATCCTAATCTGTATTTGAATAGATGAAACTTCATATGGGAGAAAGCGATTGTTTTATCATCCGAAAATTCCATTCTGCAAACAGTTTTGTCTTCCAATTAAAATGCAGGCTCTACTGTACCTGACTAATTTACCTACAATGTAGCACGATAATAATTTATTTGCCTTTCAAATGGAAGCGTAGAATCACAATCAATTGGAATTATTTCTCTTCCAAGCAAACATAATTTTCATTATGGAAGATTAATCGTCGCACCGGAATGTCAAAGCGATTCTAATTTGCGAGTCGCGTGAATGAAACCGGCGAACACATTCAGAACGTTGCACTGGTTCAGCAGGATATTTGCATCGCGAAACAATTAAGCTCTTATAATTACAAATATAATGAAACCCGTGCAACCTAATGAATATTCAAGTCGATTATCCTGTGCAGAACGTTTAAACCAAGAAAAGCGAACGTCGTTTAAGCGGCCAACTCCTAACATTGTGAAAAAATTTTTTTTCTTCTTTTTTTGTACTTTAATCAACTCTGTACGAAGAATATTCTGATTATAACATCGTAAAAAATCCTATACGATTTAATTTATCGAAATTCTGCTGTTAATTTCGCGAATTAACCTGCAATATCTTTCATGAACCTTCTGATTCGAAGTTAAAATCGATGAATTTTTTGTTTCAGAAATTTCTCTTCAAACATCTATCGATATCTTTAAATATCCACGTTATTACAAGCCTGAATATCTAAATCGTTATTTGACACAAGCTAATGATTTAGTACGCTGATAATGAAAACAATGTCGATCAGAACTACAAATCTGCTGCTTCGATCGAAACTAACGATGCTATGACATATAAATGAAAAGGCCATTGTCTGGACATGTTGGATTTAACACGTTAAGTACACGCGTTAAATCCAGAAATGTGTATTATTGGAACTATCGCGACGAACGACTGAAGGAAGTGTCAGATCTCTAATTAGCTATTTAAAATAGACATGCTTAATTAACAATTTACGGTAGTGCGCGTAAATGGAAAACAGCTGTTCATGTCCGATCCATAATTGGCCAATAAGGTCGTTCGGTTGCACGAGTTGCAGGAATTTTAAAATATCGAACACACCTTCCCGGATGTCGATAAATATCGTCAGGTTGCCACTGAACACGATGAACTTCAACCCATCGATCTTAAACTTTTCTTCCTTGTAATTATCTTACTTCGCCAAAACTTCGGCAAAGTAACTTTACCGAATGACGTTGCGTTTCGACTGTATATCCTAACACGTATTTTCTCCATACTAACACTAGAACTATCACACCAGTCAAATTTTACAATTTTATTTTCAAAGTCCTACTTCATGTTATATTTTTGTTCCGCAATGATGTAATGACTTTCGCAATGATAACGAAAAGGATAATATGAAAATAATTTTGTATCAAAGCTACTTACACCAATACCAGTCGAGATGACTGGTATTTGTCAAAGTGTAAAAGGGTCCTGCAATCTGTTTATCGAACCCCAATTAACCAGTTTCCTCGTTTTGTACAACTTGCCACACGTTTTTAAGATTTTGACTGCGTATCATTCAATATGACGATATCAGTTATCAGGAAAATTCCGGATCGATCGCTAGATCGCTAGATGCTAACAGTAGAAATACCAGAGCAGTCAAAATGACTGGTTCTACAATTTTATAAATATATCAACCCTCATTTAGGAATCCTGGATGGATTAATAATACTAAAAATATACTACATAACATGGAATTCTTTCTGTAAGAAAGTAACAAATCAATAAACTACCGCAATTCTATTATTGTTTCACTACCGGAGAAAGCTCGGAAAAGTTCCAGAACGCTTCCTTCAAGACATCGCAAAGTTTGGTAGCTGAGCGATACACTTTGATCTGAATTCAGCAACAAAATTTATACTAATTATAGGATACTAATTATGCACGAGACAATGACGAAACTTTTCCATTTCTCGTTTGAGTTGCAGGAGTCTTTGAGAAGGCAGGGTCGAAAAATGCCGAACAGCGCGATGGCGCTCGTCATATTTGTTATTTTATGAAATACATCTATATTATTATATAAATATATTATCATATTAAATTTATATTAAATTTACTATATTATTATATTAAAAATACCGTCAATCGTCTAAAATCTAAACAGCGCGATCGCGCTGCTTGCGACTCAAACGGCTAAATTCATCTTTCTGATTTTTCTGATTAAAATGAAAGCAAACTCGATGTAATTTAAATATCATTGATATGAATATGCAAAGGACGAAAGAAAATAAGTCGATGTCGCTGAATAAGCAAATACGCTACAAATTCTATCGCGTTTGGACCTGTTTTATGGTCCGGAAGAATCTCTCACAGCTACATTGGTAAAAGTTTTATTCGATAAAGGTTGAGAATAAAAAGGTTCCGTTGTTGCATTAACATTGTCCAATCGATATGTTCCTTTACTTTCTTTTTATCAAGCCGAGTCCCGCACCTCTTTCCTTTTCATTCACGCTGTCTTTTTCTGAGTTCGGCGAAATGACAATGTATTACATACAATCCAGTCCTTTGATGGTCTAAGATAAAGTCCAAGAGTCCAAGACATTGACACGTACCTTTATTTTTCAATGGAGCGTTTTTTTTTATCAAGTCCTGGACATTTCACTTTTATAGTATTTACAAATGTTTGCAACTATATGAAAATGCTGTTAATTAATACGAGACGTAAATCCAAATAACGTGAAATTTAATGTAATTGTAAATTTAATGTATGATCTTCACTTCGGCAGTGAGCAAGCACGGTAAATTATACATCATTCGAAATCATCCAGTTTTACCAATAAGATTTGTTCCGGCGTGACACACACTATATATTTTTTGAGCGAGAGAGAATTTCCATCGAAGTTGCAGAGGATAAAAATATAAAAGTTCCATATAACGTACCAGAAATAAAAATAGAAATGAACTCGTAAACGACAGTATTCGGACGAATGTTTACCTTTTGTCGGTAATTTAAGCAAATACTGCATAGCAGTGAAAAAGGATCCCTGTTTGAAACACGAGACAGCAGGTTTTTTCAGAACGCAATTGGTCGCGATATCGTGTCGACTCGTCGCCATGGCTGTAACGAAGGAAGGATCGATATTTAACACGGTACAATACTGCAAACGATATACGTACAGTCGATTACGAAAGTCTACGGGTGCCACAGAAATAAAATTCCAGGAAATTTTGTTAAAAAGTAGCATGTAACAGACGTTGCAACGTGCGTTTCCCGAAACGTTTTGCGTTTATCAGTCGGTAACATAAATAAGTTCGGTCAGACAACGAAAAATATCGAGTTCGACTTACTTATGTTACAACGCCAATAATTATCGACACGTTCGTCATCCATCACAATGCAAATCGCCGTAAAAATTCCTTCACGAACGAGAAACGAAGATCAGACGGCCGAACGAAAACAAGAAAACGTTTATTCATTTGGCGATTTAATGCCGCTCGTACGTCTTTTTCGATTTTATCGACATCCGAGCAACTCCTGTTTCCGATTGTTTCTGGCTTTTTCCGCTTGTGAAAGAACGTCGTCGCTTGTGATGTCCGCCGTCCTTTCTCTTTGCGTCTATCATTCACTTTGTCATTTTCTTTTTGGTTCCTTTGATTTCCTTTTCTTTTTCTTTTTTTTTTTTTTTTTTTTTTGTTGTTGTCGCCAGGGAAAAATGCGAAACGCGCCGGGTAAATTCGTGATAATTGCAAAAGAGAGGGCGCGCGTGTCTCTTTGCGCGTGAAACGCAACAAGGGGAGGAATTTCGACGAGGCTGGCGCTAGTGAAATTTCACGCTCGAAAATTTCGGAGCTCGTGTGTCCAGGTAAAACTAAAGTCGCATCGCGTTTTTATGTCAAAGCGTTTGCCTGTCTGTCGATAGCCCGTTTGGGTGAAAATTCTGCGTGAAAAAGTTTGATATCGCGTAACTGTACTTCGTTACATATTTATACAATTCTATACTAATCTTGCAAATAGCTCTGTTTCTATTTATCTCCTTGTGTATTTATTTAGGTGATTAGACGAAGACTCTTAATATTTTGTATTTTATCGGAGATTTTACAATTGTCAGTGAGTCGCCAGTTTATTAATAGATTACCATTTGATCGATAATTTTAATTGAAATGTAACTGGCAATATACACGATGGGAGATACTATCTGGATTATAAAGTAGCATCGCCCGAAGGAAACGGCTTAAAGTAGAGAAGAACAACACGCGATAAGACACGTTCCAAGCGAAACTATGAAATTATACTTTTCTTTGCAGCTTCGTCTGTTTACGTATCGCAGTTACGAAAGAAGGATACTTTTGTACAATGGAACTCCGTTGCTATTGTTAATACCGACTATGTAATATCATGCAATAATATCAACGTCTCTCACAGCGAAGTATCTCAGTTTCACAGTTTTCAAGTATCACAGTTTCAAGCTGATGTGGCTACTGGTAATTCTACGCCACTTACGGTATTTACACAAGCGATTGTAAACAACAACAATAATTTCGCTGCAATTTTACTAATTGCAGGATTACGACATTGGAAAATTGACTCTTGTTAATGCTTGGAATTACAAAATTGCAAAATTACCAACTAGAAATGTATAATAAACATACAAACTTTTACCATGGTTGTGTCACACGGATCGTCTTATCAGCAGGCCGAATTTCCGTTAACGTTTCGACAGAATCTTCCCGCATACTTACGTGACGGAAGTGGCTGTAGGCGTGCAAAGCATACGGGACACAAAGAGTTTACTCACCTGCAAACAGAGAAAAAAGAAGACAGTTCGATTAATTCGAGCTTCCTTTCGAGGATGCACGCGCGAAATTTGCTACGGTCAATCAGTTTCGCACGGGATGCGATTTCGCGATTCTCACGCTATACAATTCAACAATTGCGTATTTCTAACGACGCGGTACACGCGAATGTACGATTAAATAGGAAACGACGAACGATTACAGTAACGTAGGAAGAGATTATGAAATTTATATTTACAGAAAGCGAAATAAATTGTGGTGCAAAAATGTAAAGTGAAATAAAAAACGACGTTGAAGGTAAAATATAACAAATATCGTTCTCTTTGTTTTCCCTTGTTTTTCTCACGACTCTTTCGTTTATCTTTGATCGACAGCACTTTTTACTCCATCGCATTCATAAAGTATATCGGCGAAGTTCGGTTGTTGAGTCGCGTGGATAAAAGTTTCACGGGCAGAGAAAGAATGGGCTAGATAATATGTTAATTTATCATCGATAAATGCGGTGAAAAATTGTGCTTTTATATCTAGTTCGCAATTTGAATGTTAAGTGTGCTTTTAATGATAAAGATGTTATCAAGCGCGAATGTTAAATGAGTACTGTGAAAGAAGGTGGTAGAAACTGCTTGATAAGGAGACGCGGAAATATCTAATAAAAAAGACGAGAATTTTTCTTCTTGTGCTTCGCAAAAGGGAACAGTTCCTTGTGGCGCCGATTAAGGCAACGTTTGTTCTCCAGACTTGTTTTATCGTCTGGCGTATAAAAAAAAGTTAGAAAGATGTTGATATTTACCGCACGATATATGAGGGATCGTGAATGGGCGGGAAACTCTGCCTCGTTTAGAAATAGCGTAATTATTCAAGCTGCTGAGTGGCGGCGAAATTTGGAATTTCAGAAAAATAACGTGGAGAGAAGAGAACTTTTAATTACACGTATGAAAATGTGAACTGATAGATCATATGTTGTACATAACATTTTTGTTCTTCATAAATGTTCACTCATTCGTTATTGAATGTGGTAGAAATAATATATAAATATCTTTTCGTACAATGATTTTCAGTTTTCATAATAAAAGTCCATGTTCAAATTAATAGATTGAACCAGAGAGAAGGGAATTTTTAATTAGCATACGATATAACATATAAAGACATAAACCGACAAATCATATTCTGTGCACAATGTTATAATTGTTTATAAATGCTCAATCGCTCGTTGTTTAATGTCTCAGATGCAATACACGACTACCTTCTTGTACAATGACTTTCCGTTCATATAATTAGAATTCACGTTCAAATAAACAGGTTGAAGTAGAGAGAAATTTTTTAATTCGACAGTAATCGAAATTTCGTAGTCGTCAAATAAACGTCATTCTGCTGCAAGTTAAAAATAATTGAACAACGTGATTAAAACTTGTACAATATTCCTATTGCGCATCCCTGGTAACGAATTAGCGCACAAGACAGCAAAGCACGGGTCTACCATACTTTTAACAAAACAAAACTTGCAAAAATGCCTCGTAGGTATGTTTGAAATTTTTTCAAAAAATATTTCCAACTCTGCCGGAGCTACGTGTGGAGCAAAACTCTGCAGCCTCGTATGCATTTGAAATCAACGAAAAATTTTTTCAACAAGGAGCCAGTTATCAGGAACCTCGATCGTCACGAACACAAAGTTGTATTAAACAGATTTAGAATTGATCGCATCAAACACACACGGACATATTTAATCCGAGAATCTAACCCATCCACCAATCTGCCGTATCTACAATTATCAACTTACACTTTCATTTAAATTGCCCTGAATACGACTACCCTCGCAACAAATAGCTCGGACCAAAGGAACCTTAAGTAAAAATCTCTGTGCTAAAAGACAAGTTTCGAGCGTTTTCTCATTTTTGAAAGACGTATCGTTATTTAGCAAAATCCCACTGTTAAATTTCTTTCTCTTCATATTGCTGTCGCTAATTACTGCATACAGATGCAGAACATATATATAAGAAATCCTTAGGGTAAATCAGAGTTTATTTTGGGAATAATTAAATAAAATACAATGACAGTTAATAACAAATCTACTAAAAATTTTACCTGGAAAGTCAAGAATCGATTTTCCAAGTCCTAAATTACCTATTCAGCAAATGACTGCCGATAAAACAAAACAAAAGTAAAAATGTTGATTGGTGGGTAGTTTGAATTCTATAGAATTTACATACATATATATAAAAGAATATTCTCTGAAACAGCCTGACAAATATCGAATACAAAAGGAACGTATTGTGTAGAGTAATAAATTTTTACCAATTTCTAAGCTGTATGGAAAATTGGAAAATTACATTTGCTGGTACTTGGTGGCACCAACTTTCATGCAACATCGTGAAACATCGCGAAAGACTGACAACCGGACGATGTTTGACGATATTCGACAATGTTCGTAAACGCGACCAGACTACATGCAGCAATCACGTCGTCCGTCTATTGTTTTCTACCGACCTATCGAATAATACAACGCGTGTCTAGAATGCTGTCTGTCTGCTGGCGCTGTTCCCCTTGTTTCAAATGCCGCCGTTTCCACTGGCTTCAGATATGCGCACAGGCCATATCTTTGTTTTGTATGCCGGCTGGTAGACGCGTTCCGGAAAACAGAATTTTTCAGACTTCGAGGCAGGCACGGGATACGAGACGACGAACGAATGCAGATGGAAAAGTTGTTTCCGATTTTGTCCCGAACAAATGCGCTCCGTTTAATTCAGCTCGCAACGTTTCATGGGAAATTTTGAATAAAAATTTGGCTTTATTTGAGTTCGATGTATTGGTTAACATGAGTATCTCGATCTTCGCGTCTTTTAAATTAGCAAAAAAACAAAAAAGAGTGAAGCGGGGAAGTAAGAGTTTATCATATTCTATTGGGTTGGCAACTAAGTGAGTGCGGATTTTGTCATTAGGTGGTGTTGGCAAAATCCGCAATCACTTAATTGCCAACCCAATACGTAGTGTGATCCTTTGAAAAGAATGGTTTTTCTTCATGGCTCATTCTTTATGGTTCTATAACACAGACTCTATAAAATATGGCGTCCACGGTATGTTAAATTGATTAAAAATTTTATGTGCATCTTTGTCAGCACAAGTGTCATATATACATATAGCCTGAATTCAATTTTCTTAATATCCCGGAAGATGAAAAAACATGAGGGAGATTGATAATCAAACTTCATAGTATCTATCATTTCTTTAATCATCGATATCTTTTTCTTCCGTTCGGTACCTGTTATAGCGAGACTCATTCTAATTAAAAATCTCCCCCAGTTTTTTATTTTAGATAATTAAAACGGCCGCAGTCATGAACACCATGAGACGAGGATGTGTTTTCGCAAATTGAGTAGGTGGATACGTAGTGTCAGCAAATGTAACTATTTTCGTGAAAAATAACAGATATTATTAAAATATGCATTAGCATAATCTGAAAGTTTGACTGCCTTGAAAGCATTATATTTCCTTCGTAAAAAAAAAAAAAAGAAAAAATCATCTAAAGTAACTGGAAAAACGTGTTCCACGCTAGAACACTCTCAAATCAAATGATATTCCCACACACATTTACAAAACTCATGATTACAGTTAGAGAACTGAACGATTCTTTCGAGAATTTCTCCTTCAAGGAAGACTCGAGAGAAGACAGTGTTTTATCTGTAGAAAGCTAATAAAACAGCTTTGCTTGGAACGTTTACAGCAGTCGATGGAACGTTGCTATGAGATTAAAAATGAAAAGCATTCGATGGAGTTTAGGATGTTTAAAAGACGTACGCATCTGGCATTCTTTGAGCAAGTGTAAAATTGAAATGATCTAAACGGCGCAGTGTCTGGAACGTTTCAAACAAGTGCGGAATTTTCCGAGATAGGCGCCTTGCAGTTTCTATTGTGGTAACGAGATTTTATTATCCTATAGTTGGTGTTATGCTGCAATAGAACAATTCTACGCAGTAGAATATTTCGATCCGAAATTTCCAGCATTTGTTCCTTATCTATTTCTCTATCTGTTCTCGATCCTTCTCTTTTATACTGCTTGTTTGCTTTGTCCTTCTCCTTTTGTTTGTGCAGATAATTCCTCGCCATTATTCATCAGTTATAATCCATTTGGAGGAAATATAACGTAATTTCAATTAGCGTCTGATTAAACGAACTCCTGTGACTGTTGAATCCGCTTATCTGAGAATGCATTTCATCATCGCAAAATCATCATATCTCTACTTCCGCGAGAGACAAGATGCACGTTCTTCTGAATTGTGCAATGTTATATTAGATCGTCCGAAAAGTTTCTTTCGTTTTATAAGGAAATAATGGATGCACGACATTTTTCGTTTTATATTATTTTATCGAATTACGTATGATCCACTCTCTTCTATCAAAATAAAGATCACAACGTTCGACAGATTAGGTTTCATGTTTGTACAAAGATGCATCGTTGCAAAAAACGTGTCTGTAAAAGAAAAATACTTTTCGGACAACCTAATATTAATAATGGAATATCTGTACATCTGTAGACAGCAATTCGATATAAAACCTACTATGAGCAATAGTTTAATGGATCGATAAAATTAGCAAATTATCTAAAATACTCTAAATTGGTATAGTTCTGTATAACAATTTATGATCGCAACTTTTCGTCCTGTTCTTCTGAATCATACAATGTTACGTTAATAATAGAACACTTCCTCCACTCCATCTATAGACAGCAATTCAAATATAAAACCCACTATAAGAGACGGTTTAAAGGATCGATGAAAAAACTGGCAAATTACGTAAAATACCCTAAATTGACATAGTTTCGTATAAAAGTTTACGATCGTCACTTTCCATGGCATTTTCATTGCTAACAAATAATGAAAGAAAAAGAAGTCTTTCGATGATAGAATCAAAGGACCCAGGCAAACGATAAAAAGGCAAAGTTCAAATATTTCAGTCGTATTTTTCGCACGAACGTCGTCCATCCTCGCGAACGTTAGCTGAGTATAAGCTCATAGTACGTTTCGAAAACCATTCGATTCCGATCAATTTCGAATTGGTGCCGTTTTGTCGAATCACTGAAATGTGGAGCATGGTCTTCCCAATTCAGCAACCACTTCAATCACATAAATTTACGAATAAACTCTCTCCTATTTATATCATGGCCAATCTAGTGCGATATATCTTGCAAGCTAATGCAATAATATATTGTGCCAAGGTAAGCGACAATTCCTTGGACCGTTAGACAAAACATACAAAATTCCTACCGCGAGCGACGCGTCTGGTTGGCCTGAAATTTCAGAATTTCATTGCCTCTTCGCCCGGTTTTCGTCTTCGCCGTTGGCCAGGTGTAGGATGTAGCCCATATTCTACTACGTTGTAGGATCGACTTTTCTCATTGGCTTCCGGGAATTCTATTTATAACCGGGCACACCTGAATGAATGACTGAGCCCGTCTGCGGGCTTTCAAACAGGTTCCCATCGAGTTTTACGGGCGTCGCCTAATCATGCATGCAAGAAAGGCCAGGCTGTTGTTGGCCGGTGCTTTTGTCCATGGTCATCGAGCCTCTGAGACCAACCGAGCAACGTATCAACCTCGACAATTAAGGCATAGTATCCGCTGTTGAAATAACAGAGGACGCGAGCGACGGATACTTTTTACCCATTCTCATGTGTCTTGTAGTTTTTCTCGTCTTTCCTCCCTAATTATTACGTCATCAGCTTCTCTTTCTCTCTACGGTATCGCGTTGTTGGATGAGCAACTTGAACCTCTTCCGCGACAATACGATTAAACCGGATATTCGTTCCGTTCGATGATCCTCAGCTATTTATCGTGCAGTGGAGTTATTCCATTTACGTAGAATTTCTGTTGCTTCTGAAAGGAGAAAACCCAACCTCACTGACAACCCAATATCATCGAAATCTCGGTTCGTTTTTATCCGTCACGGCACAGATTCCTTTCTTTCTTTTTCTTTTTCTTGATTATGCATACAGTTGGCCACGAAAGTACATACTTGAACTTTACAGCCGATGATGATTATACGTATTGGAAACGCTTAACATATAAATTGGCCGACTTATCAGCTTGAAAACGACGATTGCGTTGGTTTCTTGGAAGCGTCAGACGGACGTTCATATAGTTTCGAGTTGGTCCTTGCAGGAACACCGTGATCGATGATATCAGTTTGTTGTTTCGTCGTAAACTGATGGCGATGAGCTTGGAATTGGAGCGAAACAACAGGTGTGTTGCAAAAGCTGCTCATCATTATATTCGAGGCTTTCGGCGGATGAATAATTTTTTATCCAAATATTAAATAAATATAATGGACGATATATAAATTTTTTAACGGCAGCAGACGAAAACGAAGAACAGGGTAAACTCTCAAGGATTTTATGAAACATGAAACTAGAATGCTTCTAGAAAATGACGCTCGAATTATGGTATCTGAAAATTCTGCGTAAATTTAAACGTTGTATCCGCAACAAAGTTAATCGTGGAAAAGTGATTTGTACGAAATAAAGGGAAAGGATCCGAGTAATAATCGAAAGGCAATTTGTCTTTCAACGCGAAAGTGGCATCTCCGAGAATAATGATCTTTACAGTTGGTCATCGATTTCTTGAAACATGCAACCAACGATCCTCGATGGAGAACAACCATGACTCGTTAATCTCGTGTAGGAATCAGGAGCTCAGTTGGCTGTGAAATTTCGAGAATACACGCGATCGAACGATCAGCCACGGTTGCATAGTTGCAAGTTGCAGAGCAAATGGCTCGATCACCGATCCTTCGGCGTTTCTGTCGCGTTTCGGCCGATTTAAGTTTAGAATTCGCGAATGGACGAGACGTGGGTGGCTCAGAACGCTCGTTAAATCTGAGAAAAACAGAATTGCAGATAGTGTTCTTTGTCAATGGGAAAGGTCGAGTCTTTAAACCGAACTTCCACTGTTTTGCTTGGCTGCTTCTGGAAAATAAGATCTTTCCTGCAAATTTTAACAAGTCACCGCAACGATTCAACGAAACTAGAATATCGTTCGAATGGTCAAAGAAGAACCTTAGAGAAGAGAATTACTCGAAGATGGTACCCCGCTAGGGTCAGCCATCCATATGTTATTTAGCAATTAAGTTAAAAAAATTTACCAAATGTCCAGCTGGACAAATTGTAAAGTACAAATTAAATAATAACAAAAAAAAAAGAAAAATAGAGAAGAGAACTGTACGAGAATATTTTCGACAGAAGGAAGGTATTAAAAAATAGTACGATGAGGATAGGATAGAAAATGACGATAGAACCTTAATATAACCTACTAATATTAAACTCATAATTTTGTCTGAAGAAAATTGTCGAATTATTGCAACAAGATTTCTGTTCTTAATATTTCAAGGTTTATATTAAATTTCACACCGAGGAATTAATATTACAGAATACTGGAAGTGCAAAGGATTAAAGTTCAAGTTAACTGAACTTGACATCGAGCGAAAAATTCTATCTCCTTCCATTAACCCTTCTTTATCTTAAAGGTAGTTTCAATCAATCGCTTCTCTCAGCCTTGGCTCACTTTCGACGTTAATGGTTGACGAGAAGTTTGCATAAAAAGATCACCGCGTCACGATTCCCCCGAATTTGTCATTTACTTCTAAAATACGAACAATTTTTTCTATTTGCAATTAAGAATACAGATTTACCACGTACGTTCTACACCGTTCGATGCGAAGAATATTAATCGTCAAAACGTAACGCAATCGCGAGCCTGACGAGTTAGCCGAGAAAGAAAAGTTCGCTTATCTGACAAGCGATCAGAAAATATACGGCCTGTAGGGGGTCTGTCTGTCTATCGTTACACGGGATTTACGTGCAACGACTATTCTCCACTGTTCGCAGAAAGCCGTCTGCGACGGAACAAGAAGATTAAGAGGCTCTGGTCAGGCCAACGCAAACTTAACCTTTCCAAGAATTCCTTGACGTTCTTCCGAATGTCGCGGGAAATATTTCTTTCCAACGTCGTCTTCGTACCAGTGAAACTAGATAATTACTATTTCGAATCAATTGGCGCGTCGAAATTACACTACAATTTACGGACGCGTGATGAATCTTGTGGAAATTAAGATTCTTTCTGTCGTTGATCGTGTCACGTTGCAGACACAAGAAATCACGAAATTGACAGATCACCAGTGATCTCCTCGCGTCGCAGCTCGAACGTTTCACAAATAAGGTAAAGAATTGAACTTTAGATATATTTAGTAGAAAAATTTATTGTACGAATCCAACGGAGTGACGGTTCACAGAGTGTTAGAACAGAGAATGTCGAGAGCTGATTTTAGGAAGGTTTATATATTAGGTTGTCCGGAAAGTATCTTTCTCTTGCAAACGTGTTTTTTACAGCAGCGCACCTTCATACAAACGTGAAACCAAATCTGTGAAATATCGCGTTGTTTATCTCAACAGAACAAAATGGATCGTACGTAATTGGACAAAATAATATAAAAGGAAAAACATTGTGCGTCTATTATTTCCTCATAAAACGAAAGAAACTTTTCGGACAACCTAATACTATGGGTTTGGCTCCTATGGAGGAGGTGTCGCCGGGTCCAAGTCAAAGATATACATGCTGTTACTGTTTTCTGACACTGGAAGACTCTCTACGTTGCTGTTTCGATGGCCTGCAGGATGTTCGTTAGACTCCGTTGATTTTTCCATCGCTATGACTCAGTGACAATCGCAAGACGAATTGAATTTGCATCTGCTCGGAAACGAGTAGATTTAAAAGGAAATTCACATTGGAAAATCGTGCAGTTTGTTAATCGATGAAGTTAAAAAAGAAGCAAACCGTTGACACCAGACCTACCAAACTGATCCGGACTCTGCTGAAGCTCTAACAAGATCGTGAACGAGCGTAGCCAGATAAAATCCACGATAAACTGGAAGGTAAACTTTTATAAGATCGTCTACCCCGGACGTGGACTTTTTCATTTTACGCTTCTGATCAAACGTGATTGCGCCGCTGACAAGGATGACGCGTATGGTGGACGAAATTAAGGAGCTCGAATTAAATCGAAATAAAAAGCAAATCGAATTAACAAGCCGAAGGACAAGCACTGTCTCGCGTTAATAAAACGTAGATATCCTTAAGCCCGTAGAAATTGCCGAAAGTCTTCAATTTTTCGAATTATCTTATCTTCGTATCCGGGTATTTTCCCCAAAATTGCGAGAGTTGCTTAATTTTCGAAATTCTTATCTCCGCATCGATGTGCCTTCATCGATGTACCGAAAAAAATAGTCGCTGGCCACGAATTACCACGCACGTACATTCCTCGTCAAAAAGATAACCCAGATGTATTATCTTTAATTCCTCAATGACGCGTGTAAAGTTTTTCATCTGCAACGTATAACATCAAAACATTATGAGCTCAGAATATGCGGTTCGTTGAAAATAATTAAAAATATTATGAGGCTTAGCGTGTAACAAAGAAAAACTATTCCATACTAAGGTCGAAATGATAACACACTCTTTTAATATGTTTAGAAATTGCTCAGTTGTTCATGATCTATAAACGAGTAAATATTACAGTACAACATTATAAATATAAATTTGTAAGTATGTGGGGCGCGGAAAAGAATTAAACGAGTCTGAGGAAAAGCAAATTCTTGAACTAAAACAGCAACAGTTATCAGTAGGAAAAATATCGAAAGTAATAAGAAAAAGTCGTAGAGTAATACACAATTTCTTAAAAAATGTTGAAGATTATGGCAAAAAGAAAAGTATTGGTCGGCTCTCATCCTTATCCGATCTTGATAAGCGAGCAATTTTGCGCATAGCTTCCAACTCGCAATAAGTAACGAAGCAAATAGTGGAAAAATCTAGTGTTAGTGCCAGTGTTTCAAGCGGTCATCGAGTTCTACTATCCTGCAAAGATATTAAGAGGCTAAAATTGAAAAAGAAACCTTCGTTAACAATGAAACACACGGTAGAACGTTTACGCTGTGCAAAAGAAAGAATGCATTGGAATTTTTCAAACGAAAAAGATTCAACTTGGATGGTCCTGATGGGTTCCAATATTATTTTCATGGCATAAGAAAAGAAACAATGTTAGTAATTCGACGACAAGTGGCAGGAGGCAGCGTGATGGTTTGGCATCGGTTATTTCGGCAAGACAAGTATTAAGTTAATCAATGGGAGAATGAATAGTGTCCGATACACAAATTTAATCAAAGAACGAATAAATAATCATGCAGAACGCATTTCTGGACCTGATTAAATCTTTCAACGAGATAATGCATCTGTATACATATTAAGATTGGTCCAATCATATTTTAATGAAAATAATATATCTATTTTGTCGTGGCCTGCACGCTGCCCGGACCTTAATATTATTATTATTATTAATATTATTAATATTATTAATATATTATTAATATTATTAATATTATTGAAAATTGCTGGGCAGAACTTGTTCACGGCGTATACGCGAATGAAAAGCAGTATCAACACGTACAAGAATTAAAAAATGAAATTGTACGCGAATGGGATACGTTAAGTCAAAATTATATTCAGAAACTATACAAATCGATACCAAATCGTATAATAGAAGAAATAGAAAATAAAGGGGGATGTACCCATTATTAAATAAGTATATATGTTTGATAAGCAATCATTGTTAGTTACAATTTATGTTGATTATTATTTTCTCATTATACATGTGTTATCATTTCATTCTTAAAATAAGACAATTTTTTTGTTACACAGTAAACCTCATAATACTTTAAATTATTTCCAACGAACCGCATATCCTGAGCTCATAATGTTTGGATATTATACGTTACAGACGAAAAACTTTACACGCGTCATTGAGAAATTAAAGATAACACACCTGGGTTATCTTTTTGACGAGGAGCGTATATAAAGAGAAAATAAGTCGAAGAGAGACGACTGTGGATCTCCTTAGAGAGCCGAAGCAAGAGGATCGGAACCGTTGTCGAGGCCGAATAATTTCTGTTACACAACAAGCTCGAGATACTAACCTAGAAACTTGATAAGTCTTGTTAGAACGAGGACGGAACTCGTTATCGTTGAAAAATTACTCGTGCACCGTCAGGAATCCGCGATATCGATCTATACATACATATTCTTCATTTCGTTCCTTCGATCCTTTTCGAACGAGGCTAAACATCTTGACCGCTGAACAATCACTTGTGTATAGTACATTGCGCACTGTTTGAAGGTTTCAAGGATTTGCTGACTCGAGTGGGTATTCTGGTGTAAAACACGTTCTTCTGGCTTGTTTACGTGATTTTTATTGCAAAGACGCTATAAGGCACTTTTTACGGTCCAGCTTTCCCACTATATTTATACGTATTTTAATAACATTCGCCATTTCTTGTTGCTGAGGAAAAAGTTTAATCGATGGCGCTAGAAGAGAAAAGAGCTCGCCTCGTCGCGTCTACGATCGTCGATCGTTCTGCTTATGGAAAATAAAATGCTGCAGGAGATTCTTGATTGGCATGAGTTTGGCTAGACCAGGTACCAGAACAAAAGAAAAAATGGATAATTAAAAATAACTACGCTGTGAGGCGATACTGTGAAGCTCGATCGTCAATTTTTTCCATGTATCTTCAGCTTTCAGCGATTTAAAAAAAATAAACCTTTCGGAAAAAAGAAAGATAGGGAAAATAGAATAGCTGTAATTTCATGAGTTCGGGTTTCATTGGATTGCGCACATTTATTTTTGTGATTATGTTCTTCAACACTTTGACTGCCACGTTGGTCATACATGACCGACCACCACGGTTTCTCCTGTGACACCATGGTGGTCATTGGTGACCGGAGCGCTTGAACTTCTTACAATTGTAAAAATTGTATGAAAATTGACAGTTAGGGCATTTTGAATATAACCGATAAATAGAAGATACTTTGAAATAAAAAGTAACCCATTGAACAATTAAACATTTTTATTAGAACATCAATAAAAGAAAAATTAGAACAAATCTTGCATCTAACGGTGCACTGTATTTGCATCCATATCTTTGAGGGCTAATCTACGAATATTATTATAAACACACCTTAGAAAATAATAGTAAATGCAGCTTTATAATCATATAATTGAAGTTAGAAGTGTGCACATACCTTACTATAATATATAGAATGGGCAAATACTGTTTACTAATATCTTCTACACGTTTCGACAATATATTCTGCACGTTTTGCTTACGACGAAATCACGAATATGAATGTTTTGTTGAAATAAACGAAGCCTTGTTACAATATGTAGCTATCAACTGTTACCAAGGCGCCACGGTGGTTGCCGATGACCACCAATAAGATAAACGGTCCATTGAGGGAGAATGTTGTCTTACATCATCAATTTATTATTATTTTGCCATTATATGTTTTGAATAATAAAAACACTCGCGTGGCGTCCTGAGCGAAACATGTGATTTCGGCGTGGCAGTCAAAGTGTTAAGAAATTGTTAGATATATGCTTTTCTTTTTCACAGGTTCGTGGTTGAATACTCGTTTAAGTGCTCGTCTGATAAATCTATAATAATTGAAATAAGTTCGATATCTTGCAGAGGGTTAATGATCTTGAAACGAAGGGAGGAAAGAAGAAGAGGAAAGAGTAAGCCATTAGGAGTAATACTATTCTTTGCTGCTGCTGCTACCCAAATTCAACCAAGAATAACCTAATACCCTTTTCATTAAATTCTCAATTGATATTGTTCAGTAATAAACGACCATAACCAGACTGTAGGTTTTTGCGTATTTGTGTGAAATTTAAAAGTTTTCTCTTTTATTATTATTATTTAATTTGTACTTGACAATTTGTCCAACTGGACATTCGGTAAATTTTTCTAGCTTAATTGCTAAATAACATGTGGATGGCTACCCCCAGCGGGATACCATCTTCGAGTTTGACAATTTTATTTCTTTAGTGAGATCAGTGGGGTGTTTTCTTTTTAGTCTTCTTTCTATGAGAGTTTTGCTCGCTTCAGCAGCCAGCTGGTTTCAATGTGTTGTTGTTTTTTCCTTGTATTTTTCTGCGTACCCGCTGATTTCTTCTTTGACCGTTGGAATATTTAAGTCTTTGCGTACATCCTCGTTTCTGAAATACCATGGAGCGTTGACTATCGTTCTCAGTATCTTCGATTGTAGCGACTTTAGTTTATTTATGTGGAAATTTCGAAGTGTATAGAAAAATGTATCGAGTACACGTAATATAAAAAATACATGAAATATGGCGTAATGTTCAAAACCAAGTTCCCATTTTACGTTCCAATAGAAATCCATAGAAATATGAATTTTCACAAGTTACAAATTTAACAAGTTTTATCTAATATTTCACGGCATAAGCCTTTCTATTTTGTTTCTATCGCGGTTTCCTATCATGTAGAACACGCAGCGATAAATAAAATTAAGCTTGGAATTGAGCATTCTAACACAATCGTACGAATCGAAGGTAAAGTCTGCAAACGATCACAGCTGATTTATGACGTACACGAGAAATCTCTATAGTTTCGAGCAATCAGATCGTAAAGCTGTCACCGTTTAATATCTGTCGAACGTGGTTAGGCCGCAATCAAAAATATTTGACCTATCTAGCACGAAGATCTCGAGAAACTCGAAATAAATCTCCTTCGCGAATTCGTATTTTCCTTATCTTCCGATCGTCTCGATCTCTGGCGCCGTGTTAACACCGTTTCCATCCGCAAGAAGAAGCATCGCAACATTAAACTCTGTCAACGCGTATACGAACAGCTTCGAGGAAGGCTCGCCTTGAAGCGTCTCCTCGGCAGAGCTAGTAAGCCCTGCGAAGAATCTCGTGAAGCCTCGAGGCATCGGAGATTCGGCCGACTAGGACAAAGCTGTAATGCCGTAAAACTATTTTCGTTAGACATTCGTTTCGACACACTTTCTGAACAGAAAACTGGAGCACGGCGGCGTAGGCATATACGGCTCGGCCTACCATTGTTCCATCGTTTTCAACAACCTATATTTTACGGGAAAGGACACGTAATACGCTCGTTTGGAAGCCTCCGCCATTCCCGTCTAACGAATGGGTCACGCGGAATTAACGATTCAGGCAACTTGTAATTTTATTCGGTCGGATAAGATCGGCTTAAACGAGAGTTTCAATTTCGGTGAGCGCTGCGCCGTAGAAAGGGAATTTTTGAAAGAATCGAGAGTAAAACGGAGAGCGAAAGTCGCACAATGGTACAGCGAAAGTCGTTAGTTACAGAGTCGTTTTATAATTAACGATTCGTAGTTTATTATTATTATTTTGCTACCTACATTTCGACGCTTAGTCTCACTATAATGTATGATGTTTATATGTTTTTGTAGTATTAATGCGAGTTTATTTAAAGTACAATTATACAAGGAGAATCAACCAAATTCTAAAATAATTCGGTATCAATTGACCTTATCGAAAGATGTTCGAAGTATTGTAAGGAGCCTGGACAGACGAGTGCGTTTTCTGCTATCTTATATTTGTTCAGGTATTCGAGAGACTTTGAGTTTTGTAGTGGCCATCGTGTATTTCTGGTAACGTCAGACAATCCAGCTGGACATTCTCTGCAAAAGAGTGTTAACCTATTTATACCGAGAAACCATTCGTTTAGCCGATATTTTATCTACAATTTGTCAAGTTTAATGCACAGAAGACACAGGCAACGTAAATACAAGAATACAAATTGAAGTTGAAATATCCGCTGAACTAATGGTTTTTCGCTACAAATAGGTTAACACTTGTTTGTAGAGAATGTTCAGCTGAAAATACATAAAATACATACTGTGGCTATTAAAAGACTGAAAGCACCTTAGAGCTCAGAGAATATATGGTTATTAGAAAATCAATAGATGACCAGATATTTCTTTTTTATTATTTAATTTGTACTTTACAATTTGTCCTGCTGCACATTTGGTAAATGTTTCTAATTTAATTGCTAAATAACATGTGGATGGTTACCCTCAGCGGAATACCATCTTCGAGTTTGACTATTTTATTTCTTTTCTGAGGTCAGTGGTGTGTTTTCTTTTTAGTCTTCTTTCTATGAGAGTTTTGCTCGCTTCAGCAGCCAGCTGGTTTCAATGTGTTGCCGTTCTTTCCTTGTATGACGAGATATTTCAAGTGGTACTTTTTACTGATTCACACCCTGTATATATGACACATTTTTTAACAGAATTCAACAGAAACATTTTTACACTATGCTGATTCCATTAACGTTTGTTCAATTGTATCGTCTTACGTTTGCTGAATTATTCTTATAGTAATCGAACATTATAATTACACGATCTCGTCACACGTGTCAGTACCAAACCAAAGGAAAAGAAACACCGATATTCTTTCAAATTTGATAATCTACACGAGACATACACGAAAAGTAGCAAGAGCGTTATACTCAGACAGCATTTAACGTAATAATTCCAAACGTTTAATTTTTATGGTTGTAATAAAAATTCTTAATCGTTGTGTAGCCCGCTTTCTATTTTACAATATTATCTAGTCGCGTGTTTATATTCGAACATTCGTCTTACTTTTAACACTTTGACGATGTAATAAACGACGGAGAAGGCAGGACGAACGACTAAGAAAATAATTTGCTTTTTATTTTCCGGACTCCCTGTATTTCCAACATCACACGCGAAAGAAAACGTCTTTTATCTTTTCATAGGAAATAAATATTTCTCCAGCTATGTTGTTAAAGTATTGTAATAAATTTCATAAAACTTTTTCCAGGCAACGTATTGAATATAGTCGCTGTCATATTGTTTGACATTTCACAAGCCAATATCTATGTACAGGGTGCGAAAGAGGCAACCGTAGAAACCACTGTGGCATGATTCTTGATCTTGACCTTGCGTCTCGATGTCAGATTCGCGAAGACCTTCTTTCTACGTATCTTCACCGACCCGAAAATGTAGAGTCGCGCCATGGTTTCTTATTCCACTTTCTTTACGCCCAGTACATGTGCTCCAACGTTGCTACGGCAACAAGAATTACAAAGAAAAAAAGGAAAAAAGAGAAATTTTTGCAAACTTCACGACCATGCAATAAAGAATTACGATCGAATAAATCATCGAGAATAAGTAGTTACAAAGATGAAAAAAAGAGGATAAAGGGGGAGGGGAATATCGAAATTTCGTGGAACGACATCGAAAAACGAGATCAGACAGGCTTTGGGCATTTAGCGCGAGGCCTTCGGGCTGGAGGCATCGAGGGTCGCGGACAGATCCGCAAAGTCGCCGATTACCCTTTATGAATTTTAATTTTCGCCCGGCTAAATCTTCGCGGAGAACAGTTTGCTCGTGGCTCGACCCACTAAATCGTCTGCCCACGACCACACGTTATATTTTATTTATGTCGCGTTCCACCTTCGTTTCGAGCGCACGCTCCCGTTGCTTTTCTCTCCCTCCATTCGAATTGGAAAACACAAGTGGATCGGTTTAAACGTGAATTATATCTCGAGATGCGCGCTATATCACTCGAGACGTGATAAATCGTTGCGTTAGTCAAAACACAGTGACGTTAGTCAAAGCCTCGTGAATTAAAGTAAGTTACAGCGTTCGTTGTTGCTTTGAATTTTTATTGCGACGATAGTAAAAATATCTGTTTGTAATTAGCGAGCAATAGAACGCTTCTGTACGTGCTGTATCATTATTATTATTTATTTAGTCACGAGGGAAAAATTCTTTTTCGCGTATACGATACAAGAAATAAAGAAACGTATATTTTAAAGGTGTAAGTCACAGGAAAAAGGTGGACGCATGCAACTATAGCAAGCGTATGAAGGAGAGTTTTTATGAATCAAAGGGCTGACCAAATGGATCGACTAATTTATACGACTAAACGTTTATATGTCGGCAGGTACGCAGAAAAATACCAGGAAAGAACGGCAACACATTCAAACCAGCTGGCTACTGAAGCGAGCAAAACTCTCATAGAAAGAAGACTAAAAAGAAAACACACCACTGACTTCGCTAAAGAAATAAAATATTACAGTCAAACTCGAAGATGGTATCCCACTGGGGTAGCCATCCACATGTTATTTAGCAATTAAGCTAGAAAAATTTACCAAATATCCAGCTGAATAAATTGTCAAGTACAAATTAAATAATAATAATAAAAAAACGTTTATATAAAATACAATTATACAATTGAAATAGCCATATGCCGTGGGTTGTTTGGAATAAAGCAAATTGAAATTACTTAGAATTCTGAAGGCAGCTTTCAGAGAGCATAGTGCTGAATAATGTGAGAACAAGGTACAACACCCTGGAATATCTTACGAGTAAAAATATCAGCAAACATCATCCTTCTATCGCTCAATGACTGAAGATTCGAATTATTATGTTGTTCGGAAAGTGTCTTTCTTTCGCAAACGTGTTTTTTACAACAATGCAGCTTCATACAAACGTGAAACCAAGTCTGTGAAATGTCGCGCTGTTTATCTCAACAGAACAAAATGGATTGTACGTAATTCGAGAAAATAATATAAAACAAAAACGTTGTACGTCTATTATTTCCTCATATTACGAAAGAAACTTTTCGGACAACCTAATACTAAGAATCATAAGTCACAAACGTAAGAAACAAGAGGCAGACGACAGTCACGGTGTCTAGCAGCGAGTCTAAGGAATTTGTATAGAATACACTCAATTTTGTTAAGTATACGATTTGCGGTAAGGCGGCCAGATAATACAAGCAAAATGGGCCTAATATTACAGAATACCGCAGAGGATTGAGTTAAAGTAAAAAATAACGATCATAAATAACAAGTGGTACAGACAAATTGACCGCATTGCAAGCTGATAGTTTGGAAGAATTGCAAGGATCAGGCAATCGATAATATTGCCAACATTTACGAGCTTCTCAACGAAAACCTGATTTGTCAATAAATATTGGCAATGACGTATTGACAATATCGTATCGACAATACATATTGACAATGTATATTGATCCTTTTAGTCGAGAGCCTTGAAATATTGACAATATATATTGATAATCTGATGCCTGAGGGTGCCCTAAAGATTTGTAAAAGAGGTCCATGGTATTACAAAACTGGTTAGCAATTATGTTCGGCAACAAGTTGTAATACGATCGAGTGGCGAGCGATTTTATGTGAAAAAATACATCGAAAATGTAGAATATATTTTTTTCGTATGACACTTGGTTCCCGAGAAAACCAAATTTGAAAATCTGACAAGTATATTTAAACTTGACTAATTGCGGACTAATTAGAGGCAAGTAATCGACAGGAAGTTAAATTTCACGTAAAAATAAATTAAAACTGCAGACTAAAATTTCTTCATAGGATGCTTTGCCTTCGAAAAGAATAAATATTAAAATGTATCGTGCGCACCAGTTTTTAATCAAACATGTTCAAACTTTATTTTCTTGGAAACGAGACTTCAGATGGAACAATTTTATTTCACATTTTTGACTTATTTTCGCATCTAGAGTAACCTCTTGTTTATTATTTACTCATACCTAGTCGCTACTTAGCCATAGTTTAAGTATATACCCGACAAACTTTCAAACCCCATTTCCTCGGAAACTAAATGTTATATGAAAAAATTTTATTCTACATTTTTTACTTATTTTTTCACATAGAATCACCCTTTATCCGGTTATACCACCCGTTACAGGACACACTGTATTTCGATAGTTCGAAGGAACCCCGAAGAATTGCGAAAGAAGTTGATGGTATTATTAGAAGTTGATAATAAATAATTTTAGATGTCTTTCTCGTATATTATAAGACTTCACTTGTGTGTTTTGAATAAATTATTGTACAAGTTTCTCTTAAAATTTCACCATCTTTAATTTGTGTTTCTCTTGTATTTGTATTGTATTATCTTCCTTTGTAACACTTGTATATATTTATATTGAGTAGAATATTTCTTTACTTTAATGCTGTGTTATAACACAATGTACCTTACTGTTATTTTTAAAAAATAAATTTGGATCTTTTGTATAAAATATATAGTTGTACAAAAAATAACAGCGAACACAGTATTATAATTTTCAGTTTATTACACGAGAAAGATCAGTACCTGTAATTAATCCAATTAACATTCTGTTAAATTTCATTATTTTGCCAGAGGCAATTTTAAAACAAAAGAGCAAAATCCTCCACATTCTTGTTTGATGCTCCAATAATTACTATTATTTACATAATATCATCCGCTATATATTTATTATAGAAATATGTTATGTAAATAAGTTACGTACAAAATAATCCCTGTATGATGAATTTCAGAGCATTTTACCCATTAATTTTGTGACAGATGTGCGACATACGATGTTTACAGTTGCATCACGCATACAGCAGCAGTTTAAACGCACTGCTTTCGCTTGCTTTCTATTTGCACAGCCTGTTCTCTAACGCGAACGTAGAAGATTATTTGTTAATTTTTATCGAACGTTCTCGACCAATAAAGCAGGCGCGTTTAATTAAGACGTAATTAATGTCGCGTCTCGATATCATTTCTGTTCACTTTTGTGATGATAGGCAAATGACAAGAAGACAGATTTACACAGCCTAACAGAAAATTCTGCGAATTTCTGGTAGACATGATCAAGGGGGAAACGTTGATTAAAAAAGAAATGACGTAAAAGAAATAAACGATACACGAGAGATATGATATTTCAGAAGCATTTTTACTATTTACATATACGACATTCTAGAAATTTGTATTTTATGTGAGAATATACCCATAATTTACGGAAAAATGTGATATTAATTAAAAAGCTGATTTAAACAATTTTTCCAACGAATCGCGATATCTTCTTAACTCAAGATTACGTCGTTTCAATGTAGAATTTCAATAACGATATCACATCGATTAAGAAGAAATGGAAAACAGTTTAAAGGAATAAATTAGGTTACTTATCATCGAGATCACTGACGAAGCGTGAAAAAATATAAAAGGTTTGCATCATTCGAAGAACGTGTTAACAAGTGTCGGTAGACAAGTGTCAAATCAGCTAATAATAGAGGGGTTCAAAAAACGGCCAGCCAATTACGTTGTTGGCGACTGACACGTTTTCCGCGAATTAGCACGATAACACTTGACATCCGGATGAATGGCTCGGGAAAACAGTTGTCACGCGGTCGACGATGACGGCGTAATTTGCGGAAACACGAGGTTACCTCGAAAACGAAGACAATAGCGACATTTAGTCTTTTGTTGAAACAGATGAAACGAAGAAACAGTTAGGAGAAACCGTATTGTCTATCGGAATGGCGCATAATAGAGAGATTAGACTTTGTAAATTTATTACACTTTGAAACATAATAAATTATACTGTGCGACGAATTTTCGCGAAATTTTCTACGAGTTTTCTAAAGTTGAGATTCTCCTGAATCGAAGCAGCGAGATTCTAATAGCTTCAATTAATTTCCATTAATCGTGAATGAGAATTTGTAAAATTATAATACAGTAGAGCCTTCTTTATACGAACTAATAATTCATAAATAATAATAAATAAACTACGATTAAAATAAATAAATGAAACAATTTGGATAACTTTCGGATAATAGAACAGTTACTTGTCTGATATGAAATTTCATTTATTCAAATGCAAATTAATCGACAGTCTCTTTAAATATTTACTGATTCTGTATCTTTATGGTTACAAGGTAACTCGAAAATTTTAAAAACTTGGGTCTTCTTTCTTTATTCATGTGATGCTAATAACGGAACAATTTTTTTCCTGCCGAAAAAGTATACTAGGGATTTAAAAAACTTCCCCAATGAAATCTAAACTTTTAGTATTATCGTGAATATTTAAAAAAAACTGTAGAAGATAGAGCGAAAAAATTGAATTAAAAGTTTTAGTGTTCTTTGTGGTCTATATCGTGTGGATGTAAAAACTATTCGAAAAAGAATTCTTTTTCAGGATTCTCTGTAATTTTTATCACTTTAATTTAGCTCTTTACGAATATCTAAATAAGTTGAGAGAAGAAAATTTTTGAAGACAGAAAAATCACAACGTCGATGCAATGTAAAGAGCAAGAAATTTTTCTGCAAACTTAAACAAACATAACGTCTACAATGCAACGTACGATATTTTTGATATTCTGATCCCTTGAATTTTTATAAACGTTTTAAATAAATTTTTTTCCAGCGCAAAATAATACTTTGTCCCTGACAAGCCACCGTTTTCTTATTTTTCAATATTATGGAGAAATCGTACGCTACATCGAAGATGATCTTTCTTCGCTCAAAATTGCAGAAATTTTCCTACTTTTTACGTTCCAGTCACATTTCTCGCTGAATGCAAGCAAACGAGGTTCCACCGCATATGTAACAAGATTGTGTTATGCCAGTTCGCCATTTCGTAATTTTATGCAATGACAAAAATATAAACATAGAGTTCGAATGTTGCTTAGAGTTTCCTTATAAAAATCTTGATCCTTCGCCATACGCTCGTAGACGAAAGAATTTTCAGATTTACCATATTTTCCTTAGGCCTGCGAGGTCGCATATCCCCTTGAGCATTCAGCGAATCCATAACCCGCTTTTCCTCGGATCAATGTCAGGTTCACCACTCGACCCCAATGAAGCTCGATCTTGACTTAAACATTCTGTCGATCTCATCGACTTCCGGCTGTCTAACGACGGAACCGTTCCACTTGCTCGCAGAGGTCTCCAACTCGGCTCAATCGTTCAGAAAAATCTGACACGATATCTACACTTTATCTACATTACATGTTTATCGAATTCCACGAACCCGTGTAAACGTACAGAATTTTTCGAGTTCGAATGATTCGATCTAGCGACGTTCGTTCTTCGATTTAAAGTTCTAAGTTCGAGTAATCTAGACTTTGCACAGGAAACTATCTAACATAATGTTATCGTAAATAAATAGATGTAAAAACTTCACGATATTTCTATTGTATAGCAAATTTTCAGACACAGAAGCCTTTTACGATATTCGCAGGATATCTGTCCTTTTCACTCAAAAAATTAGATTATCTGGACAAAGTTGGAATTCCAAGGATTGAACGATTCATTCATCCTGCTGTCATAACTTTACCCTCTCGTCCTCGTCTTATCATTCGCTCACCCTATAACTTCCTATCCTTGGATTATTCAATTACCCTCGAAATGTCAGCGATATAGAAAATTCGATGGATTCTTAATGGCAAGTAATTTATTTATTTCAAGAAACGAAAGAAACTGGATGGAATAAAATGTTACCGTGTTCCATTCGACTATAATAACTCGTCGAATTGAGAAATGTATCGAGTATTAAGAACAGAACACAAACACGATTATTCTCGACTGTTCGAGATGATTCGATAATGTTTCCCTTTCGAAACCTTCTGCATTTCCACGACAAAGAATTTTCCATTCAATATGAATACACAGGGCGTACAATGTCTCGCCACAATTGTGTACTTCTGCATTAATCAAACCCTTGTGTCCTCGATTAAAGCCATAAATCGAGACACTGTCACAATGCTATACGAGCGATCGGCTATCATATCGCTCTTCCAGTTAAACTACTGAATTTCCAGCGTGTACAATTTCCCAGCCGCTATAATTCCGCAAAGCGTACAAACGTGCCAAAATCTTGTACACACGGATATTCGAAAATCTCGCCAATGGTACACACACGATACATAGTCGAAACTCGATGAAAGCGCACTTCGATCGAACATCCTTGTGTAGAGAAAGGATTAAAGCTCGTGTTTGTCCACCGTAAAAGCAACAAAGAGGAAAATTTGATGAGAAAAAAAACAAGGAACAAAGAGGCAAAGAAGAAGGAGATACGATACGACTAACGAACGGTGCATGGAACGAGACAAGAAAATGAATCGTGGACTCTGGTTTATGTCACGAGGCAACCTTATGCAAATTTATGTAGCACATAATATGCCACTGACCTATATTCCTCACGGTCGCCGCTAACATTTGACCAGGATTTTTCTATTTCCATACAGACCGGTATTTCGCTCTTAACATTGCACGCGAAGCATTCTTGGGCTCGTTGGTTTCAAGGTGTTAATACTGGCACTGAGTTAGCTACTCAAAAAATTGTTATCGCGTTCAGTGTGTAATTCCATGGTAATGGATTTTTTCTTTTTAATCTTGTGTTCCAGTTCTTGGAATATTAATTTAGTGCGTAGAATCTATGGTGATTATTTTAATGATTGGTCACGCATATGTTCTATAGGTTCTTCTCTGGGTAAAGTATCTAAGGATTCTTCGAGCAATAATTTATTTTCCTCTTTACGATGGAAAATATCTTACGATCTTGTCTTTCTATCAGACGCTGCACATATCTACGAAATAAAATTCCAATAGCAATAATTTAAAACATCTACGAATACTTTTAGCCATAACTTATATTTTTATCAACGGTCGAACGTGTCTTGCAACTTTACCTGTCCCTCAACACCATCTATAACATAAAATATTCTTATTAACGATCGCGAAGATGCTTTACAGCCGAGGATGTTTCCATCGAAGTCGGAGATATTTATGAGGTAAAATTGTTGCTGTAATAATTTCCCACTTAGAACAGCTACAAATTATTTGAGCAACAATTTGTATTTTTATCGACGATCAAGAATGTACAATTCTATTTTCGTATCAAAATGCGAGGCATTTACGAAGTAACATCCATACAATAGCAATTTCCCATGGTGAAGTACCTGAAAAAAATCTTCCAGCAATAATTTACGTTCTTATCGACGATCGAAAATATCTTACGATCTTGTATTTCATCGAAACCGAAGAAATTTGTGAAATAAAATTCCTACGGTAATAATTTCCCGTTTAGAACAGGTACAAATTATTTGAGCAACAATTTGTATTTTTATCGACGATCAAGAATGTACGATTCTATTTTTGCATCAAAATGCGAGGCATTTACGAAGTAACATCCATACAATAGCAATTTCCCATGGTGAAGTATTTAAAAAAAAATCTTCCAGCAATAATTTACATTCTTATCGACGATCGAAAATATCTTACGATTCTGTATTTCATCGAAACCGAAGAAATTTATGAAATAAAGTTCCTACGGTAATAATCTATCATCTAGAACATTCACAAATTATTTGAGCAACAATTTTGATTTTTATTAATGAGCAAGAAAGATGTTATGTAAAATATCTAAAGAAGATCTTTGAACAATAATTTATATTCTTATCGATGATGAAAAAAATATCTTACGACCTTATCTTCCATTAGAACTGGAGATATTCGCGAAATGAAATTTCTACAGTAATAATTTCCCACTTAAAACATCTGCAAATTATTTCAGCAATAATTTGTATTATTATTAATGACCAAACATGCCATACGATCCTATCTCCTCGTCGGAATAGGCGGCCATTTATGAAGAAAAATTTTTATAATAGCATGATTCCTCATGCTATATATATAGTAATACCAGATGAACATGCGAATGTTCCCATAAAAACCATTCAGCCCGTAAAACCATCAAGAGCATCATTTCCGTCGTATCACCTTCTCCACGCGACACAGTATGTCGTATGGAGGTGCAGGATCATGGGAGGTTTATTCCTGTTGGAAGTTTATTCTCCTATACGCACCTCAGCGATCTTTCTCGATTATTCTTTTATGTGCTGCCGCCACTGGAAGCATAAACGCTCGTGACAAGCAGATGGAACTTTTTGTTATCATAACGCCAGTATCGAGAGAATAAAGCAAACGAAATATTAGTAAAAAAATATTACCGTCTATCTTGCTGCGAAATTAATTAATACCTTCAACTAACACGACAATAAACATTTTTCCATTAATTGCGCAGCTTCTGTTGTTTTCTTTGTACATTCGAGATAAAACGCATATAACATTAAACACAGCGTATTGGAATGAAGAAAGGGAAAGACTTTAACGTCGTTAGAATGCATAAATATCTCATGTTGAAAATACAAAAGTAAATTAATGTTGTCAAAAGATATTATAAACGAACGTGTAATAGTACATTTAATATTTAATATACGAACGAACGAAATGAAATATAGCGCACGAAGCAAAGGAATTGCAAAGGGCAGAAAGATGTTCGTTACATTCAATTGCTTTTTTAAATCAGATTACGCTTCAGCAATTTTCTCAAATTAAGTATACAACATTCCGCGATTGTTTCTCGTTCGCGTATTTATATCCCATCTCAGTTCAGAAACCTCCAATTTATGATTCCCTTTACTGATTATGCGATATAAAAAAAAATTGCTTTTAATAAAATTGAAAAAAAATTAATGAAAGTTAAAAATTACTTTTTAATAAAATTGACCAATAGAGTGTTCGGTCGAAGCGGGTTTTCAAGTAGTTTGTCGTGAAATTTCTTGAAAGTTTCTCAACCATGAAAATTTATCAACACGCCAGTGCATGAATAGTACTTAATTTTTCAAACGATCAAGATTCTCGCCGAGCAATCAATCTCAATGAAGCTAATCAATGTTCTTCCTGTATGACTCATTTATTATGCAACAGCATAATAATTAATAATAAAGCAGGAAGGTAATATGACACCGATGAACCATTTAAGAAGCTGTGGAATAAAGATCGCGTGGGGCGACAATTTTATCGAACAGACAGCGAATTTCATCGAGAAAAAGGAAAAAATATCGTGGTCGAAGTGCGTCATCGTTGAATATGGCCCGTCGCGTTGCTATTCTCGGATGAAGTCCACAAAGTCGCTGCCGTCTCTATCGATTACACCCGTGCACACATTTGTTTTGCATAAGCATGTGCGTGGAATGTCAGTGAAGGATGAGAAATACCTTATAAACGACATCGATGATCCACTCTCGTTCCGATGGAAACCCTGTCTGTTCGAATATTCCGGATATGTTCGAAGAGAAATATGGCGGATCGATGGACGAGACACGCGACCCAACGAATCAGAATTATTTTCCACTGCGATGATGGAACTTGGATTAGCATTGAAATGCTGTCGGAATAAATCGTACTTCCGATTTATTTCTTTCCTTTTCTTTCTTTTTTCTTTTTCGTGAATTTTGAAATCGAGAATAAAAGGAAATAAGGGAAAACGGACGACCGGTTTTTCCCGTTGGAAAAGTTGGGAAATGATAGAGTCGTTGCTTGGAGCGAAGAGCGATTGATATTGAACTGCTATCGTGATCTCTCGATTTCTTTTTAAAATTAAAGATTTAAAAAAGAAAGACTCTTATATTGGAAAAGTTGAGAAATGGTAATTTTCAGTTAGAGAAAAAAGCGATTATTAGTAGAAAGGCGTAAAGATAGGTTTTTTTTACATTGGAAAAATTAGAAAATTATCATTTTTAGAAAAACATTTTAAAGAAAATAATAATGAAGGAAACGTGAAAAACAGCTTTACGCCGGAAAAGAAGGTAGCAATAACTGCTTAAGGAAAAGTGTACCTAATTATCAAAATAGCATATGAAGTATTCTATTTCTGAGATCAGCAAGAGAGGAAAGGAAAAAAAAAAGAAGAAACATTGATAATTACTACTTAGAGAAACGAGTAACCAGCATTGGACGAAATAAAAGGAAGAGACTGAACGGGACTTCTACTTTCAGCGATTAGATAGACCGTGCCATGTGTTCCGCTTGCTAGAGAAAAAGAAAGAAGAAAACTCGGAGGAAAGTGCGTGAAACGAGGTCACCGTGTTCAATTTTTCTTGAACGTTGAGAAACGTTTCGCGATTAATGGCTCGATAATGAAATACATCTTCAATAGGTTTTCCGCTTGTCTAGCGCTTATTCGCGCGTAATCGCGGAGAAAACCTTGCTCGGCATGGCTGTAAAAGAAGAGGGCAACTGTCAATTAAATTCATATAGCCTACCGTCTTTGAATTTCTTTTTACGAAGTTAGTTAACCAGCGGATCGAGACCACACTTCGACCTGCAACCCAAGCGTAACTTTAATCGAGCGCGAGGTGAAGAGCTGATAGAAACTATCAGCCTCTAATCACGATCAATTTATTTAATGATTCGTTCAAACACGATACCGCAATTACTGACGCTCGTTTTACGTCTCCTTATGTTGCTTATTTACATAACGTCCATCAGCTGTTACAATGATGCATACGCAACGTCGTTTTTCTAAAATTTACGCTCATACTGATACCGATACCGAGCCTGGTATCGAGGCTGAGGCTGATACTGAGACAGCAGCTGACACTGATATTGATACTGCAACTGAAATTCTCACTGAAACTTACATTCAGATTAAAACTGACATTGATATTAAGACTGAATTGGGACCGATATCGATATTCATACTGAAACTATCACTGAAACTTACATTGACATTAAAATTGAAAGTGATATCGACTGAAGCTGAGACTAAAGCAATCTTTACGCTGTTTCATTTTGGAGGAATACGGCAGATGAACCTGCTTTGATCCTCGTCTCATCGGCGTATAAAACAAGGATGAAGGCAGCGTTCATTCGCCATGTCCCTCCAAAATGAAACAGCGTAAATTCAGCTTAAAACCAACACCGATACCGACAATGAGTCTGATACAAATTATGACCTAATGTCGATTAGTACCAGTCGCATAATCCCTTTCCAGACCAGCAACATGTTTTCTCTTACCACTGTAACCTATTTAACACTAGAACTATCGCACCAGTTAAATTGACTGGTTTTACAATTTTATTTTAAAATTCTTACTTCGTATTATATTGCTTTCGCAATGACGTAATGACTTTCGCAACGATAACTAAAGGAATAATATAATGAATTTTATTTTATTTCTTATATATTCAAACTGAAAATAATTTTGTATCAAGGCTACTTATACCAATACCAGTCGAAATGATTGGTACTTGTCAAAGTGTAAAAGGGTCCTGCAATCTGTTTATCGAACCCTAATTAACCAGTTTCCTCGTTTTGTACAACTTCCCACATGTTTTTAAAATTTTTTACTGCGTATCATTCGATATGGTGATATCAATTATCAGGGAAATTACGGATCGATCGCTATATCGCTAGATGCTAACACTAGAAATACCACGCCAGTCAAAATAACTGGTTCTAGAATTTTATAAATGTGTTAACCCTCGTTGAGGGATCCCAGATGGATTAATAATATCAAAAATCTACTACATAACATGGAATTCCTTCTGTAAGAAAGTAATAAATTAATAAATATAAAAATATTCTATTATTATGTATTTTTAAAGACCAGTCATTTTGACTGGTTTTGGTAGAAATAGCTTCGTGTTAACTATCGGTAGTTCTAATGTTAAGAATATTCGAATGCGATCCTACTAATATGTTCTATTTAAAAAAATACATTCATTGACAACAAAAAAAAAAATTCGTCGCAGAAAACTTAAATAGAACAATAACAAAAATTAGCGCGAATCGACAAGTCTGAGAAACTTTCGGTGGATACGAGTTTCAGCTGGTCTGGTCGGCAATGTGCAGCATTTCGACATCCGGCGGAACAAGCGACGTTACGCGCCAATTCCCGACCTTGGCACGTTTCGCACGCGTAAGACACTTTCGCCGCGTGTGCCCACGCGACTTGTGCCACGAATGCGTGGCAGCTGTTTGTCACGCGACACACACGGCCTTCCCGTACCGTCGATGGATGCGATTGTTACCTCGTGAATCGCGGTCGCGTCGTTCCCCTGCCACGTGGCACATTGGCCACGGAAAAACGAGGAAAAGCTTCGAGAACCTTTGTACACATATTTGCATCCAACGGAGAATCTGTGGGATCAGAAGTTTTTCTCTCTAGAGAATTTATCTATTTCTTTGTCTGACAGAAAATTTATGCACTTTCTGGATCTTGCAATATCAAAATCTATGTGGCATTTGTGGATTTTATGGTAAAGGTCTCGTGCACCAAATCGCGAGTCTTTGGTTGTACGGAAGATGGCGAAGGGAATTTTCTGCCGATTTCACTAATATCTTTTTTCAACATGATTCTATTATTTCTACGTGTTCGTTATACGTAGTAAATTTGCCAGACTACGCGCGAGCATTGATGAGAGATTTGTGGAATCGTGGGTCTTTGTAATGAAATATTTGCGGAAGAGATGGATAAATCTTTGTCGGTGAAAAATTTATCGGTTAATTCTACAATAAAAATGTTACGGCTTTTGAGAATCTCCTTATGATAAAATTTTTGGTCTGCGCAGCAGAAAATTTGTGGGCTGAGAACATGCGAAAGAATACTCGTGGATTAGCTGCATAATAAGGATGTTGTATGGATCTCACCACGGCAGAAACTTTGTAGATCTTACGGCGAAGAATTTCTGGTGTTTATAATTTATGAAGGTAATGCAAAATTTGCTTAAAATGCTCCTCTAACAATTCCGGTAGTTTAAGAAACTTCTCTCAGCAAATTTTCCTAATTCATAACTTCTTAATTCGAGGTATAGAGCGCGACAGAAGAATAGTATGATTAACGTTAAAGAAACCGCGTAATAACGGTGCACGAGGATAATTTAGTTATTAAAGAAACATGCAGCCAAGATACAGCAGTTGCGTAACTTTGAAATTTATGTAACGAGCTAACTACCATCGCTCGACTAATGACACCAAACGTTCACCGCTTCGATAACTTTTTCCCTCGCTCTTTTTTCTGCCCTATTTTCCTTCTTTAAACGACGATACATATTTTTGAACTGTCGAATAACAAACACGATGAATGGAACTCTACAAGACACACGGTCGTACGCCCTGGTTAGAATTAAATAAACGCACGGCGCTGTTTTCCAGAAGATAAACTGATTCACAACGATGTCGTTCGTTATCAATTCGTTTATTTAAAATCATTGTAAGTGGCGGGCATTAGAAATATATCGCTTCCGCTTTCCACTCTTCCATTCGATTCAGAATTCAAAATTCACGGATAAACATTGAAAAGACTGAAATATCGTGGTACGATATCATCGATCAATGAAATACATATCACTGTGCGATATACTAATCGAGATAATATCATCTTGACAGAAACCATCAGCCATGGATCCGATTTTCCTTGCGTGCGATGCTCCATTCAAACAAACGATTTTCATACGATACTGCAAGATAACAAATAATTTTTCTGCTGTCGAATGCGTGCTAGCAAATAATTTTCACACGATATTTACACCTACAACGATATACTAAAACTCCATTTATTTGTTTGAATTTATCGATGGGTAGTTTTCCTATAACGAAAGATCATCAATTTCTCTCGCTACGTACCGACCTTTCATCCACATAATAGAAACGCAGAACTAGAATGTTGAGAATTGTGGATCTTAATCGCCGAAATAAAAGTAAAGGAATACCAAGGTTACACTTAGAATTCATATTAAAATAGTTTTAGATTTATTTAATGAACGATTTCCAGGATCTTCGTCGATATACATTTGCACGCGTCTCAGCACTTTCTTTGTCTCACCATTTTCCATGTATCACACTGCCAACGGAACAGTTGCATACATCTGTTTTTCGAAACGCTGTGCACACATATACTTTCATACACTCATATATTCACATACGTGTGTCACTACTACGCGGCTAATCTAGTCTAGCACACAAAATTATACATATCTCAATATAAGAAATAGTTGCACGAATAAATAGTAAACCCATGCTACGTTGCAAAACTGCACGTCCGTGTTTCATACCAACTATTGTAAGATATTTTCCCACGTTGAACAATCGATCCTATGCTTATGATCTGCAGGTACATGCTGATTCAAATTTTAGCCAAACGCAACGAACCTATTAATTCGTCTCTGGCGTCTAACGAGCTAATAAACAAAATCGAACGACAAAGTTGAAACAACGTGTACGGAATAAACGAAAGATATCCGCTGTTCTATAGGTGGCATTTTTCTCCGCGTAAGGTCGGCCAGACAGAGGGTAACGAAGTCCGCGAGTTAAACGTTTGTCTGAAAGCGGTATCGTTGAAAGGAGGGGCCGAGTGAAATATCGCCCTCGCCCGGTATCTTGACCAGAAGGACAGGATGGAAACCGTAAGGACACGCCCGTGATGTTTCGAAAGTTAATAACAACGAAGAAAAGACGAAAGACCGAGACAACTATCGCACGGAACTCGCTGGATCCTTGAGCCGAATCCTCCAGTCCCGTGTACGCCATGATAAAGGTCGACCTTCGTCTTCCATCATTCGTCTTCGTCGCTTCGTGACTCTCGAAATCCGTTGTAAAAATATAAAGGCATGTTTGTTCGGACAACATAGTATGCAAGTTGCCGAAAAGAAGCGGCGAAACGCGTGGCGTCCCGGTCCTGGAGAAATGCCAGTCGTTAATCTGTTTCTTCGTCGTGTAAGGTCCATTTGTGACTCAAGGACGATGTGTATCTTTGTGCACGCGTTTAACTTTTGAGTCTAACGTTCGCGTCAACTTGTAGGTTCAAGGATTGGACGGAAACCTTCGTCAGAGACACTCGAGGTACTGTTAGTTTTATTTATTTATTTTTCATTGTTATTTTTCTGCTGCGAGTTAGCACGGTAGCTGGAAAGCTACTTTTCTCTTTGGTTTCAATGTCTCACCCATTTTTCCTAACGTTAGACGCAAACCTCGCTGAAAGGAAACGTAAGACTAGATACGTACGATCGTCGTTGTAAAAATGCGTGCAATAACTTGCAACGACAACCAAGCTTGCCGCGTCTCTCGTACTTCACATTTCCACCTGAAACCAACGCTTAAAACTTCACCTTAAATTGTACACCTTACGTTCCTTATTTTTCTACGCCTTTGCCACTCGTATTGTCGCACGGCCTGAACCGATATAAAATACGGCGCAACAAACAGAACAAATAAATGTAACATGAAATGCGGTAAAATATATAAAAGTCTAACAATATAAAATTTCTAAGAGATATAAAAGCACGAAAGTATGATATAATATGACACCATACAGCTTATGAAACTGTTCCCTATTCCTCTTTGACCTTTCCTCTCTCTTCTCTCTTTCACTCTCATTTCTTCTGGCAATATAGAATACTCAAGATTCTACGAATATCTGAATTAATCATGAGAAACTAAACTGGTAAAGATATTTGGAAAACGAAGGAGAAAGGATTATGGGCCTTTAAAAGATGATTAAAAAATATTAAAGTTCCAATGAATTTTTGAAATTTGAATACCAAAGCATTTGATTGACAAGAAGGGAAACTTCTAAAAGGAAACAATTAAATGAAGGAATTTGAAAAGTTGAGGAAGTAGGAAGTTTCCAGAAATCGCGCGTACGTGGCTCGTGTGCTTTCTTCGTCGCCTGATTCATGTCAGAAGATCGTAAAATCCGGATCATAAAAACGTAGCCGGATTCAACGACCCCGTTTCCTCGGTTCTTTTTCATTTTTCTTCGTCTTCAACTTCAGATAACGAAGCATAAAGTACAGCGATAAGAAAGTACGTGTCACATGCGTAGAGGCTAAACAGGTTAACGAACGCATCATCGCTTTTACGAACATCGTTGCATTCATTAACAGCCATAGTCCTTTCAGTTTATCAACCGCATTTATCGCGACTACGAGTCGTTACATTTATGGTACAAGATGTGTATTTGATAAGCGGAGAACCGCCATAAACGTTGTCTCGAGTTAACTTCATCGTATTTATGGCAAACATGGGGAAAATTAGGTATTTGTGTATTCGTTATGCGATTTTTGATAGAATTATAAGTTCCGTCTCTCGTTTGAATACCAAAAAGGTTCTCCATTCGAATTAAACCAACTAAATTTAATTAACTAAAAATCTTTAAATTACTCCATGATAGTTTAATATACACGAAAACTTGCATTTTATTAACATCAAATAATAACGTTGTGCATTGTTGAATAAATTTTTATTGAGATAGTTATTTAAATAGAGGCTCGCTCGTTATTTGAGAGCTGAAATGAAAAATAGAAATAAATTACTCGTTATCTCGACAAGTATAAGTACGTAACTTGAGATAATGAAATCAATTGTTATTCGGAAATACAATTTTATTTCTTATTTATTGTTCTAATTTACATTTTAGTATTATTAGTTATCGATCGTCCAACGGACTTATTTTTGCATAAATATATTTTTAACAATGTTCATTAGCTACGGCGAACGCCCTCCAAATCAAATATAACTTTCTGACAACGAAAAGCGAGTAGTTTTAATATCAAATACGAATTTCCAACTATTTATTGAAAAATAACCGTGTTACCTTCTCGACTTTTTCATTGCATAACACGAAACGTTTAAGGCAAAACCAAAAATCAATTTACTTATATATTATCATTCTCTCTCCAATTAAATCCAAATGGAAGATGAAATTCCATTTGCACATAAGAAATAAATACAAATAAATAAATTATTTCTGGTACCGTTTAAGCTACTCTCATTTAAATAAGAAATTTAATTGTTACTCACAACTAGGATATTATTTCAATTTGTTATTTATTATTCAATAGGTAAATCAGATGTTGTCTAATGAAACATTGTCTACAGACAACACGACGAAATCTAAAAATTTCGAGCATCGGAAAGACACGGAAAGGAATCTACATAACACGTACAAAGGCCACATATCTCACCGCGTTGCATAACTCAGCTCATTGCTTAATCGCCCAATAAATCGACCGAACCATCTTCCTCCAATCTCCGCCACCCACAACACCAAACTCAAACAACATTCTTCAAATTCAAGTCTTCCAATTCCGCTCTACCCCTCTTTCTCTCTCTTTCTCTCTCTCGCTTTCTTTCTCTCTAAATGCTCTTTTTCGCATGTAAACACACACAGAGAAACCGCACGTATGTACGTTATATCCAGCAGGAAATTTCAACTCTCTCGTGCACGAGGCAGCAACGAATTGGAAATATCATTGACCGTTTCGCGTGGAATTCCACGCATGCCATTCCTGGCCCGTGGACGTACAGCTTTTACGCAACTGATCGCCAGTTAAAGAGACGGCTGCAATAAAGAGCACTTGTCAGTAATTCGAGTGAAACGAACAAAAAGGAACGTACATTAAAAATCAACATAAATTCTATGTAAATAAGGAAACTTGGCTCGAAGTCGATCGATGTTAAATTACTTTTTCAAATATGATAATGTACCATACCATCGTACCAAAGTTATTTCAGTCACCTGGGCTTCAACGTTTAAATATCAATCTGGAACATTGCGCAGGACAGTGGAACTACGTTGTGCATGAATAATTAATCGAATCGTTGGATAATCAAAAGATATTGAGCCGTTGAATAACTTTTAATTTCTAATTTGTTAATGGAGCGTATCTTCCAGACTAATCAATTACACGTCCAAGAGCTGGAACGTCTCTGTACCTGTACTAAGTAAAGTCACTCTAAACATCGTGAGAAAGCTGTGTATTCTTTCATAATAGCAATCTCAGAAATACAAAATAAAACTAAATAAAAAAAAGGAAGAAAATAATAAAAATCGTTTATATTATGAAATCTGCTGTTGGATGTTGCTGTGATTGTTAATGTGTTTGTTCGTACAATGTAAACCGGAAGGTAAGCAGGAATAAAGAAATATATTTATAAATCTTCAATTGTATT
The DNA here is from genome assembly GCF_024516045.1 of Bombus affinis. Classification (NCBI taxonomy): domain Eukaryota; kingdom Metazoa; phylum Arthropoda; class Insecta; order Hymenoptera; family Apidae; genus Bombus; species Bombus affinis. Next base: position 3,962,327 of record NC_066354.1, read on the forward strand.
TATCATCGTCCGACTCCATGCACTCTATAAACGATTTCACGAATCAGACTCAAATTTTTGCACATTTTACTGAATTCCCTCGTCCATTATAAAAATGTTCTCGACCAGCTTCGTTTAGAATTTCTTCAGCAAACAACGTACATGTACGAACTTGTGCTGTTCGCGTGAATATAAAATTCCGATCGATCGATCCTCCGTTTCCCTGATACTTCGAATTGATTGTCACGTTCCGTACGAAGCCAACAAGTATCCTGTACAGAAGGCAGCTGGATATTCGATTAATTTTCATAATAATTCTCCTCAGCTTTTGAATACGAAAGTCATATCCTCCTTTCTCCTCCAATAAATACAGTTCAAACATACAGAGTTTCCTTATTGCCGTACGGCCCTCAATTACTTCGGAAATCCATAAGCGTACTCGCATGCACGCGTACAGCAGTTTACGATCAGCATTACACTTCCCGCGTGCCGAGAAATATACAGTTTAAACTAGTCTAATGCGTCCAATTAATCTAATCGTAGCCGATCGTTGTTCCCTGGCGCACGAAACGCGTTACGTAACGTACTGCCAGCAGTCGATCGAAGTCGCCAATGGAACTGTTAATTCCCCTATGAACACGCGACAGCTAGCGCGGATCACGGGAATACACGGGGTTTATCAATTTGCTCGGCGATATTGCATTCCGCGTGAATTAGACGTTGTAGAAGTGGTTTGTGGATCGAGAAACCTTGGTTTCAATTAGGTTTGGGTTCGGCTGGGTTTGCAGTTGATTTGCAGATACATTCTACTCCTATAGATGGAAACATCGGCGTTTTCGTAGAACGGTCTAAAGTCTAAAGGGGATCGACGTTTTAGTATATTGGAGTAGATTGGATACGAATAAAAGTAACGGCGAGATCGCGAAGAAATTTTCCAGTGAGAAACTAAAATATATTTTGGTCTGAATTTCCATAAAATATAGGCTGGAGTTAGGTTTGACGGTAGATTTAGGTCATGCTGGCGGTAGATTCGTGCGTTTTGTGTTCAAAGGAAGATAAGCAGTTTCCTAGAGTTATATTGGTAAAGTTATATTGGTGTATTATATTATATAGAGCTGAGCGACACTTGCTATTCTTTGGCCTTCTCTTGGCCGTCTATCTTATTCTAACAGAGAATATTTGTCTAAGAAAGATTATGCTACTGATTGGCGAGCCATAGATGGTCTCGCGTGGTACAGGTCTGACACAGATATAGTTTTATTACGTTTCCTATGAAATATAAGTTTAGCATCTCTTGAAAGAAACATACACTGCTACTTACAAGAGTAATAGCACGTGGATTTTATTTGTTTGCTTCAACCGATATAGAATAGATGTTCACATATACTTAAGAAGATGCGAGAATCAAGAATTTATGACTATGTATACCATCTTCCTTCGACAAATAAACTCATGCAGATGTGTTGTTATGTAACAATAATTTCCTCAGAAATTGAACAATATGTTCCTGGACTATGAAATTAACAAATTCGAAGAAATGGGCTCGTTTTACGAGTTAGACTGCCAAGAGGTTCGTGTATGCGAATAACAGACAAGCAAACGATTCTCGCAGTGAACGAAAATGAAGGGCGGAGCCCCAGACAGTTGCAAATACTGCGACAAAGAAAAAAAGAAAAAAAGGAGCAGGAGAATTATGAAATGCTTTTTATCTACAAAAAAGCAAGCAGTTTTAAATGCAGCGGAGATTGGTTCGACCTCGCATGAAATTTCTGCGGGAACTCGATAAATGATAGCCACTTATGAGAAATGATTTATGTTGCAGGTATATTCATAATCGGACACGGAGATTGAGAGTCCCTTCTGAAAGCCAACTTCGCGCTGCACTCGCAGAAAACCCTGAAGCGACAAAGAAACGCTTTCACGTTCGTCACGTTCTATAATTAAACGTAGCAGCGTGCTGGAATATAACGATTCGAAACATTAACGCCATAGTGAAGTCGTCAAGCAAGAGCACTTTCGCAAACAGGAAGGGAACGCAATAGCGCCCGATCAAAGGGACGGGAAGCGATTACTTCGGTGGTGTGTTCGTCATTGACCCAAATCACCAGTCCAGAAAGACATGGCCGGCCTCTGAATCTTGACATTGAATCGTTGTAATATAGTTCCGCCCCGTCAAGATTTATCCGAGCGAACGATAGCGTTGAAAGTGAACGTTGCCGAGGAAACGGTCTATCTTCGTTCTTCGCTCGAACCTCCGTTCCAAAAACATCCATCAAAGTTTCATCACAGTCGTTTCGGCGAAATCGTTCCTCGATCGTTAGCAGCTGACATCAAAGAAAAGTAACTATGAAGATTCGACGTGAAATGGCGGGACACGTGGAAGATGGAGAAAGACGGTAATTACGAAGGTTCGATGCAAAAACACGGTGTAGGAGATTGTATGCAAAAAGATACTGACGCGATATTCTACTAAAAAGCAAGAAAGACCTAATAACCCGACAGAAGAAAAAAGCGAGATTGGACTTACAGCTCGAGGACCAAGAGCGGCAGGAGAAAGATAAGGAGGCGATGTTGCGAAAATCAGCTCGATCGCTTCTTCGAAAATCAGCATCCTCGATTATTGACATGTTCTCTCGCTCGATCGAAAAATACATCGGACAGTAAAAGTGAGCATCGAACATCAAATTTCCTGTTAACATTTTGACTGCCACGCCGAAATTACATGTTTCGCTCAGAACTCCACGGGAGTACTTTTATTATGCAAAGCATATAATGACAAAATAATAATAAGTTGATGATGTAAGACAACATACTCCCCCAATGGACCGTTTAACTTATTGGTGATCACAGGTGACCACCGTGGCACCTTAGTAACAATTGATGGCGACATATTATAACAAGCCTTCGTTTATTTCAACAAACCATTCGCATTCGTTATTTTGTGGTAAGCAAAACGTGCAGAATATATTGTTGAAACGTGTAGAAGATATTAGTAAACAGTATTTGCTCATTCTATATATAACAGTAAAGTATGTGCACACTTCTAACTTCAATTATATGATTATAAAGCATCATTTACGATTATTTTCTAAGGTGTGTTTATAATAATATTCATAGATTAGCCCTCAAAGATATGGATGCAAACACAGTGTACCGTTAGATGCAAGGTTTGTTCTCATTTTTCTTTTATTAATGTTCTAATAAAAATGTTTAATTGCTCAATGGGGCACTTTTTATTTCAAAGTATCTTGTATTTATCGGTTATATTCAAAATGCCCTAACTGTCAATTTTCATTCAATTTTTACAATTGTAAGAAGTTCAAGCGCTCCAGCTACCAATGACTACCGTGGCGTTGGAGAAACCGTGGCCGGTCATATTTGACCAACGTGGCAGTCGAAGTGTTAAACTGAAGAAGTTTAACGCGGTGGAGTCTTTTCGAGCCACGCTATCGAAGACATTTTTTGTCGGTAGAAAGTGTAACAGCGAAAACGACGGAGATGCGCATCAGAGAAAGTGATCTGCGAAATTATTTTGATCGCTGCCACCATCGTATGCCGCCGTGTGTCAAGTTGGTAGTAGACAATTGGTAACTTCGAAGGCCAGTCTAGCTGATTTTCTAAATTTGTTTAATAAAACGAGTTACGGGTACAGTCTCGTTTTTTTTTTCTTTCTATATCGTATACAGGGTACAGTTTAACATGTTGGGAGTGGACAGAAGGCAAGAAAACGATGAAGAAAGTTCATACGAACTCGCGTCCTGTCTGACCTTGTTTCGAATTTATGACCATTTTTGTGTCTGAATAATCGGCAACTGTTTACTTTCATAAAAGGTGCTCGAAATATATTATCGTATGTACCTAATATTAGTCTGTATTATTCGACGTACACCTGGAATTTTTGAAAGGCTGCCAAATTTTTTGGTGGATCGACTGCAAGCTTGCGCGCAGGCCGAAGGTAGCCATTTCGAGTACCTTTTACGAAGGTAAACAGTCGCCGTTTATTGAAACACAAAAATGGCCATCAATCCGAAAGAAGGTCAGATAAGATACACGATCATGCAAATTTTTTCATTTATTTTCTCCCTTATGTCCACTGGGTTCCATTAAATATTATGGTGTACCCTGTATATCAACAAACTGCGAATCTGTATAAATTTATGGAAAATTTGAAGATGCAAAAATACACAGAATACGCAAATAATCCTAAAATGTACGAGATAAAAACAACTTCTCATCCAAATTCTACTTTTTCCAACATATTGATAAAAATATAAATTTGCATAAATATCAGCGACCTGTATATTACATTACCTTCATTGCCCTTAAACAGAACGTAACACACGTGATACGCTATAAAAGTTGGTGCTGATTTTCCGCAATATCGTTGTTTAATAAACCTAACTGATTTGTCTGCAATGCTATTCAACAGAATCATTCATAATATAGCAAAATGATTTAGTAGCGAAGAATTGCAGTCATCTGCGGTACTATTGGGTTGGCAACTACAACACATTAGGTGGTAATGACAAAATTCGCAGTCACTTAGTTGCCAACCCAATAGAAGGGCGGAAACGTGAACACAAAGCATGCGTAGGCGTCAAGGTTCAAATATGTCGTGCAAACATGTCGAAACATTTAGCAACAGACCGGAAGGCACGAGCCCTTGATTAATTAAACATCCATAGCGGAAAGGATTCGCATCTCGAACCGCGCATAATTCATAAACGAGTACTTAGGCGAGCTCAGGCGCGGAGGACGCGGCCGTCGTCGCGCAATCTGCATCCTTAAGTGCGCGACAAGTACCTGCCACGTCTACTTGACCCATTTACCCGATGACCTCGTCCCGGGTGCACCTTTCAACAGAGTGTCTATCTAATGGCACGACTGACTCTCATTCCACCGACTTGACATTTCCTTTCGATTCGAATCCATCCCCCTGAACCTCCTCTCCTCGTGCTTTTGCTTCGTCTTCCGAATATTTGTGAAACAAAGATGATTAAAAGACGAAGAGGATGATGGAAACGTATTTAATATGGCGAAACGAGAGAGATGATACTTTAGATATTTGATGGGCAGACTTTCTCGCAGAGAAAAAGCATAGATTTAGTACTGGAATTGTCGAATCTTGTGAAGTCTTGACAAATACGAGTCCGAAGATTATTAGCTTGCGCAAACTTGACGTCGTCCTAGAAAGTATCCATATATTATTATTACGTTTGAATAGTTGAAATATTCAAACAGATTTCACGAACCGATTTACTAGATTTACTTTTTTAAAAAGTCTATAATATATTCAAATTTTTTGGAGAAAACCGCGTCGACTCGAACTATCCTCAGGAACCTTTGACGTAACCAGTTTTTTACAAGAAAAGAACCTCAACAACCCAACACTATCCATTGCACGTGGTATATCGGAATTATTTTCAGAACACCATAGCAGCTAACAGCGTCCTCAAAAGCTAACTCTAGCGTATGGAAATTTTATCGAGATAACCGCGTCAACCGGAAATATCTTGAAGACTCTCGATATCCCTTAAAGTATCCAAATTTCTTCAAGAAAAAGACATCGATAACTCAAAAGCATGTATTCTGCAATATACGTAACACTTTCCAAGAAAACCGTATCAAGGGTCGTCAAAAGCCATCTATGGCGTACCAAAATTTTATCGAGGAAACCGCATCAACCGAAAATATCCTCCAAAGTCTTCGACGTACCCAAGCCTGTTGAAGAAGAGCGTATCGACCCCTCGACGATCAAACTTACTCCAACATATAGCAAGATCGGGCGAGAATCTCGAAGGCAGCCACACGTTTCTTCTTCCTCAAACGAAAACACACCGAGACTCGAGAAATCAGCCAACGTGTAGGCAACTTGCGGTGGTGTTTTTCGGTGAGAAAATCGAGACGATCGATTCCTCGCCTGGAACATAGCCTGGAGGAGTCTCCACGAGCGGAGCACGCCTCCGATAATTTAATCAAGAAAGTTGGGTGTACTCGCGTGGCAGCCCAAGGCGTCCAAGCTTCCATTTCATCGAAGAAAACCTTCCTTCGTTGAATCTTTCCAACCCCTGCTTTCACCGACGAGTTTCCACTCCGGATCGGCTGAGGTAGTAGTGGTAAAGTTGGTTGGTCGCGAATCACCAACTTTTCTTCCGGCTTCGAAACGTTCGTAAAAGGATACGATCACGAGAACCTGGTCCAGGAAATTCGTCACGGAGACTTCTTTTAACTCGATTCGAGTGTGACCATTGTCGAGACGAAATGAAAGCTTAGAACAGACTTTTGAACGATACTTCGGACGTGTGTTTAGATTCGGTGGGATGAGGCTGCTTTCTCCACCGTTTCTACCCTACGAACTTTTATGGCTGTGGGAGGGTCCCCGAGAAGAAAGCGTAACAACTTCATTTCTGGTAATTTAGTAATTTTGTTAGGTCGCCAAATACGAGTTGCCTGGACATCGACGACTGACATACGGAATTTTCTCAGCGGTATATCAAATAGATAACAGATACGACCTTTTAGACTGATTTTGTTATTCATTTCTAGTCTCTTCACGTTGCGAAAACAATCCCGCCCACAGGTGATCATAAATAATATTCCAATTCCAAACAAAGATTCAGTTAGATATCTGGACGTGATTCTGAATAGAATAATGACATGGAAACGATACATCGTAGATAAATCCAAACAACTTAAATTAAAATTAAAAAAATTCTACTGGCTCATTGGCAGACGTTCCAACTTAAGCGTGCTGAGTAAAATAATGCTATATAAAGCCATATTAAAACCTGTTTGGACCTATGGGATCCAACTATGGGGAACAGCGAGTAATTCCAACATAGAAATTCTTCTACGATTCCAATCAAAAACTCTAAGATCCTTCATAGATGCACCTTGGTATGTTACCAATGAAACAATACATCGCGACATTAAGATACCTACAGTTAAAGAAGAAATATCCAAATTCAGTAATAGATATAACATAAGAGTTAACAACCACCAAAACCTACTAATTAGCCAATTACTTGACACGACGAATCAGATCCGTAGGCTAAAAAGACATTGTCCTCTAGATTTAAACATTAGATTCAGCTAGAATCAAATATACGACAATCACTTATTATTCACGTTATAGAATTATTTACTTATAATTCTCAATGAGAATTGATTGTAAACTACTTCCAATAAAAAAAAAGGGAGTGTTTAATCTGTCGGATACTTGATCGAGTTGAAGTATACACGAGCGTGTACTATATGATATAGCCAATGTATATTAGGAAATAAAGTCGGCATCCTCGCCAAACGTCCAAGTCCTCGGTACCGTTTACTGCTCGTTCATTGTGAAAGAAAGTGACTGCGTTTAGGATGTCCAATATTATATTAGTATATAGCTATTTATTACGCAACTACTATACTATATAGTATATACAATCATTCCGCCTAAAATAGATACAATGACTCATGGACGGCATTGTATTTAACGCACAACCGAACAAAACGACAGTTTGACATTGGAATTGATCAAAAATGAATGTTCAAATTTCTTGTACACGTTTTCCATTTATGCTGCGTACTGTGACTGCTACGTACATTTGCACATTTCTTCCAAACTCTGCCAATAGAATCACGATAATCGTATCTCGCTACGGAGTGTTCGTGGCATTTCAAAAGGTTTCATACAACGCGTACAATATATTCAGAGAATGTTTCTACAAGTGTTGCAACACTTTCGATACCTGCTGCACGCTTATCCGTGTCTAATAGCTTGAGATTTTGTGGTAGAACGAAAACCGGTTAATTTTCCGTCGAGGAAGCGTGACGGTATTGATCTCGACAGGATTCGACGTCCAAGCCACGGAGGTTTCTCTGTATCGATACATCGACTCTGCGCAGGATATGAAGCACATGTACATGTATAGATAGGCGCGCGCGCGCACACATACATAAGCCATGTGCTTGTAGTTTCTCGATTTGTGTCACAGAGAGAGGTGTGCACGCGGAACGTATCGACGTCATTTCGCCCGAAGGTGACGGCCACCGTTTCCGTTTCGTCTTCTCTCGTGCATCCGAGAGAACGAACGGCCGTGTGATGGATACGAAATGACGCGTGTTGAGTGTCCGAATGGAAACAAACGGCTCGGATGTGGCCGAGGAAAGAGGCACCGCTCGACGCGTCGTTTAGGATCGAATAATTCGACGTGCGTTGACCCTTCATCATGCAACCTTCTCTTTATCGATGTCGTCTGCGTACTGGGTCGTTTACGACCCATGCAGTTTCTTTTTTAAGTTTTCCAAAAAAAGAAATTGCCCAAAACTCTCGAATACTTCACCTAATTCATAGAATATTATCATTCAACAGTTTTTTGTCGTTAACACGTTGCCTTAACTTTTCCAAGCAAAGCAAAATTCCAACAAAAGATGATACGGGGAGAACGAAGAATTACTTAAAATCTCTGGACGATAACGATCCGGTATGCAAATAGAGGGTTAAGTAGCGAGAAGTAGCACATTTCTTCTCTTTTTTTTTTCCTACAAAAAGTAGCACACGTCAATCTATGGCGAGAAGAAGCACGTTTCAATGTTTCTGCCGATAACAAGCACGTTTCAATGTTTCTGCCGATAACAAGCACGTTTCGTATAATATAGGTACCGCGATAGCAAGCATTATTCACATTTCGCCACGAGCAGTAGCTTATCTGAAATGCTGCAGCGAGAAGCAGCACGTTTCGTTTGTTTGCCGAACAGTAGGCTATTTCAATTTCCAAATGGTTGACGTTGATCTTCTGTAACTACCAGTTGTCTGTATTATTATCGTTGCACGTTCATTACGAAAGGAAATGACTATATATTTACAATGTCTAGCAGTGAATACGATGATTGTAAGTACATCGGTAGCAGATCGATGAGACTCGAAAATATTTTTGCTCCAACGGATCTAAGCTAAATAAATGTAATTAAACGAGCTGAACAATTACAGATTTTCAATGGTGGAATAATCGTAATGTACCTCGTGCTACGCATAAATACTTTTGTCAACGTTATATGAAAAACGTGTAAAGTTGCTTCTCTTATTATAACGAAAGAAACGTGATTACTTTTGTTTCAATAGCAAATTGCTATAAGAAAATAGCTGTCAGGTTTAACGATTGTATACTACTTTGCCTTCTTCCAAAAAACGTTAAAAAGCCGAAGAAGCTGCGAATTAAACAAATTATGACACTTAGCATACGTATTACGCAATTTTTGTCGCTGCCGAAATTCCGTCTGGCTATTCAGTGGGTGAAATTGACCCGTGAAGATGCAACTAGTTTCCAATTTTCCGTGATACATCGCGAAAAGAATGTTCTCAGACAAAAGTTACTTCTTTTAATTAACTATCGCCTGGTAATAAATTGATCAACAGTGTAGCGGGTTATAACGCGAAATTGGAAAATAGCCGGATTCTCGGTAATCAATTCCAGTCCCTTAGAGTGAAAATTTGGACAGCAAAAGAAGATTACGTAATACGTACCTGTCTCCCTACGTATCGCCAAAGTTTCACAATTATTTTTTACAATTTGCATGTTGAGCATTTTGCTTTGCAAGTATCGCTGGTTACTATTCACGTTACTGCGTCGTGTGTTTTCCACTGTTTGTATTCACAAACATCGTCAATGTCACTGTTTGTTATTGTTTCTTATTCGGACTCTGACTTTGCAGTTCTTGTCATCCTGTTTATATACGACAACATTCGGTTCGAGAATACGCCGATGTAGCAATTGAAAGAGAAAATTATTTTTCACGCAGCAACATGAAATAACGAGACAAACTATGAGCGAAACACTTGTAATTGTGACAATTCTATGGACAGCCACGTCTCTCATATACGTAGAACCAGGGCCGACGTGACCTTTTGCGGGGACTGAATACACATTGAAATTCTACACTTAATTTTTACAACGAGGATTTATTTATTTACAAATGCTGTTACATATCATATATTTTTTATAAGCAGTTTTCTAAACAAATCCTAGTAATATTTTTTCGCACGCGTAACTAGCTTTCAAGGGGCAAAAAAATTCAATGAAAGTAGAAAATCTGTAATCATGTATGACTTTTGCAAGAAACTATTGACGTGGTTTAATTTCTCTAAAAAGTACATTTCTCTGAAAGCTCCTGGATCTTTTTTATCTAAAGTAATTTCCAGGATATAAGGACTTTACGAAGTTACACTGAACTTTCATGATTTTTCTTACTCCTTTAAACTGAATTATCGCTACTAAAAAAATATCTTGCATCTGTTAATGGTATCGTTATTCTGTAAAAAGTTAATCAAAATCAATGATTTTTAATTGGGTGATTTTCGTAGACCGCGAGGCCGGGTTTCGACGAACGCGCTGAACCTGCCTTGCGCCTGCCCTGCGTAGTACACACGACGAAAGAAAAGGTATCGCGAGAAAAAGAAGTGGAAACAGGGACTCGTGGATCGACGAGAAGGCAAAAAGGGCACGCAGTTTGGATTGCATTATACACGCACATTTTTTCACTGTTTCAACGTCCAGATTTCTTAGATTTCTAAAAGTTTGCCACACGGAGAACGACGGTGATTGTGCACGCTCGTATTGAACTCCATTGCAGAAACAAATCGATATTGTACGCAAGACGAGTGGTGCAGATCGATGATAAAGTGCAACATTTGTAATTTGTAAATTGTTAAAGAAATATCGCTGAGAGACTCATCGAAAAAGTGTAACTGATCCCTTGTTAAAATTGTTGCAGTTCGAGAGATATGTGTGCGACCAGACGTGAATTCAATTAACGCGAAATATGATTTAAGTGGAAACAATCGAAATACAAATTTTAGGACGATATGTTTCAGAATAGTATATTAAGGAATATACATTACAAAACGCATGCGATACTAAAATTCAATTATTTAAAAAAAAAAAAAAAAAATAAAGGAAAGAAAAGAAAAATCTATCAGAGATGGTTTCCTAAGATCTTAGACCAAGAGAAGATGTTTAATTTTATAATATCATTGTTCGTTAAGTAGATTACTCTGTGCCAGTTTACTTTGATCGAGTTTTACTTACGTCGTTAAAAACGTTTGTATTTCGCTTGAGAAGAAAGCCATTATCTTCCTATTTTCAATAGAAATATTATCGATATTATATTATATTATTATATATAATAAATATATATAATATATATAATAATATATATATAATAAAAATTATGGATTGTATAGAATTCTATTGCTAATATATAATATGTATATAAATTATAACATATACAATGTTATATTATATTATATATTCAATAGAAATGTTATCAATATTATATATATAATATTATATATATAATAATATATATATAATAATATATATAATAATATAATATAATAATATAATATAATATTGATAATATTTCTATTGAATATATAATATAATATAACATTATATAACATTGTATTGTATAATTATAACATATACAATGTTATATTATATTATATATTCAATAGAAATGTTATCAATATTATATATATAATATTATATATATAATAATATATATATAATAATATGTATAATAATATAATATAATAATATAATATAATATTGATAATATTTCTATTGAATATATAATATAATATAACATTGTATATGTTATAATTTATATACATATTATATATTAGCAATAGAATCCTATACAATCCATAATTTTTCAATCCATTAATTCAAGGTTAAAGGCAAACCGGGTTAATTTTCACGCAAAGTACCGAAATGTGTTACCTGTCGTCGCGGAGAAGCATAATATGTTACTGTTCCTGAAACTAATGAAAATATCCTACTTTCCACAATCAAAATCGAATCATTCTATTTTTCGTGGCGAGAGAAAGACAGACAGACAGACAGATACAGACAGCGTGTTAGTGTTCGTAAGACAAACGAAATGTGCTACTTTTCCTAATACACGTCGAATTATCCAATGGCCTAGATTCCAGGCTTCGATCATCTAGGTGTGTTGTGGCACCACGGCTCTCGTCCATGGAAACGGACGATTATATCGCGGTAGCTTTGGCAAAAGTGGGAAATAACCACTGTGAAGGATGGTCTGGTATTTGGGGTGATATCGATGTTCTGATATCGTGGGGTCGAAGAGCTCGATCGGGAATGGGTGAAGGTCAAATGGTGAAAAGTTGAACATTGACGTGGTTAGAAGTTGGATTTCGAGACATTTAATTCGAAATCTCGCAAGATTTTTGGTATTTCCGATGAGATTGGAATTCTGACGTAGCGGCATTTTCGATCGGGAAAGGTAGAGGGGTTGAATTGTGGAGAATTTTGAAATTCAATGCATCCAGAGGGCTGAAGCGAAAAATTTGGAAGTTTGAGTGGACAAATTTGGAGGTTCAAGGGTTAAGAGCTGAATTTCAACGTGGTTAGCTCGCAATTTGCAAGGATTTTTGCTATTCGAAATGAAATCGATATTCTGATTGTTGCGGGAACGAAGAGCTCGATTGGCCATGGGCGAACGGGTCAAACGCTGAGAGGTTGTACCTCAACGCGTTTAAATGGTTGCAGGGATTCTATCGCATTTAGTTCGTAATTTGGCAAGATTTCTGGAATGAAATCGATATTCTGATGTTTTCGAGTTGATCAGTTCAATTAGCGAAGAGGGTGAGAGTGAAAATCGTAAAAAATCGTACCTCGACGCGTCTAAATGGTTAAAAGTTAGATTTCACCGCGTTTAATTCCTAACTTGGTAAGTTATCGTTGTTTGAAATGTCTACGGATATTCTGACGTGAGCTCCAAGGGTATGATCGATTGAATTTTTTGAATCTCGATGAAGAAGAAGAGAAGCTTGAAGAAGTTGATGTACGATTTTTCATTCAAGTCTCACTCAGGAATCGAAGAAACCGCGAAGAGCCGACATAAAATTCAATATTCCAAGAATATTCATATGAAACATGGAAGAAGATGATTTAAAAATATTCCCTGGCTAAAAGGATATGAATCGATCGAACATACATGAGTAGATATACGAACTCTTTGTTCGCGGGAACCGTTTCAAACGAAGAAATAGGACTTGGATTCGTGGTCTACGGATGATCAAGGCCACGCACAGTATCGAACATCGAATAGCAAGAGAGAGAGAGAGAAATTACCGTTTCTATGTCGCTACTGTGGCCTGCACGAAAACAAAGGAATCATCCTTTTCATTGTACATGCATGCATCATACACCGTATTCGTGTCTGTTCATCAGATACCGTCAGACACAATTTCTATATGTCAGCGTATAGATCACGCTGCGGCGTTTCAGAAGATCGTTACGTCAGTAGAAATTGTTGCACAATAAAAATTCCCATGCTTCGTCTACGTCTATGCCGCAATTTCGAATTTTTCTAAATTTTAGAAACTGCACGTATTTTGTTGTTTCTTTGTTTTCCATCGTCGTCGTTGAATTCCATACAGGTATTTGTCGCACGTTAGAAATCCACGCGCTTTGTCTACGTCTACCCTTTAATTTCAACGTTTTCTGGAAACATTAGAAGCTTTGGGTCTCCTGCGTGAATTTCCACATATTTTCTGCGAAATGCAAATCATATTTTGTCATACGTTTAGCTCCAATACTTCACCGTTTCGTTCCAGCTCTTTCGTTTTTGCCTGATTTCTCCATTCCACTCCATCCTGGCTGTCCGATACACCGTCGCTCCTACGCTTCGAAACGCAAACTTCCTATTATACAACTTTCGTCGATCAAGACACCGTGACAATCACCATGAACTCCTTCCTACACCCACACCCACGGGAATCCTGACAACAGACAAACGCCTCCACATCCCACACGAATTACTCCAACTTCAATTAGATCTTTCGAAATGCTAAACTATTACTGAGAAAAACACGCTATTATCCGCAAGCGTTAGGACGTTTGCAAATTACAAATTACAGAAAGTGTTTAAAAGTTCACGTGCGTATATCCTTTCCCTGTTAACGAAAGTTCCTTCGATCCTTATACTTTAAAAAATATATATATATTTAATATATATATTTTATATAATTATTAACTTATTTCATATAATATATGATATATATTTATAAATATATATATATTCTATATATATAGAATATAAAAACGTGAACCTTTAGATGGAATTGTACCGAGTGTCCAAATATTTATGGCCGTGTAATAGCGTAATATGCAAAGCGGGGACGATAAAAAATGAAAGGAAGGAGAAAAGAAAAGGCAGCCGACAGAAGTCGAGCAAAACAGATGATATACGGTCGTGGAAACGAAACTGGCCCGATTCTGGCGGCGATTTACAGCCCAGAAGAGTCAGGGTCGTACGAAGAAACGAGTTTCGAGGCGGCCGGGTCAATAACTGCTATATAGGTGACGGCTGTTTAATAACTTTCTCTTTCACTTTATGGAAAAGAGCGTAAAAAGTGGTGGCAATGAATGAACATCTGATGTTACGTCGATGGGTAATTGGCTGGTTATTCGGAATCATGATTAATCATAATGATAGCTTCGGCCAAATTTGGCCCGATCCGATCCTACGCGGATTAGCCGAGTTAACCGACCGGCTAGTACAACTGTTTGAAGTTTCCAACAGCTTGTAAACCAACTTGATGGGTCAGTGGTGTTCATCGCTGGATTAAAACGTCGTTCGTCGTAGCTTAATTATGGAAGGAAGCATCGCGACGACTATGATGGATGTTGCATGAGCGTTGTTTGTAAAAGAGATGATTTTAGGATCGTTAGCAGCTATCGTCGCCTCGATTGACAGAATTAATGTAACGTTTAAGTGCGATAATCTTCGGTCGTTAACATAGTTTCCTTTCGTGTGGAAATAACCAGAGTGTTGAACCTTCGCGTTAAATTATATTATATCGACAAGTGTGTATAGTATTTTAGGAGACAGAAGTCTATTGCCAGAGCATACAGCATATACACCTACTGACAAAAGTGAGAGAAACACTATGATCGTTTGGAAATTATTGTACAGGTATTTTTTATCTTCTCAGATACATCGGGTGAAACTAAAAGTAACATAAGGAGATAAGTGTCGATATTTGAAATTACAATGTGCTTTTTTTCGATTATACTCGTGTAAGATTCACGATTGATATTGAATCGGACGAATCGAATGGAACTTTGTGAGAAAAGTTGAGGAACAAACTTGAGTGGAATTATCTTAATATTTTTAACAAAACCTAAATAAAAAATAATGTAATAAGACGTTGGCTAACTCTTGGATTCGATGATCGCGTGGCATTGATTCAATTAATCGAACGCAACAGGCTGTCGATATTTCGCGCTATATTTTTTTAATTTTTTCCATCAACTTTATTTGTAAAACATTGATACATCCCAATTGATATGTAACGTAATTCCACGAATGTTCAATTGGGTTCAAGTCACGAGATTGACTCGATCATTTCATTATATTAACATTTTGCCCTGGAATAGATTTCTTAGTCAATTTAGATTTTGAAGAATTCGTTTCGGGTTATTCTCGTATAGAAATGGTCACTCTGTTCACATTTTCGCGTTTACACGTAACAACATATGAATTTGCAAAATACCGCCATATAAGAAACTGTCTATAGTTTATTTTATTTTATTTGTATTAGCGGATCACAATCGTTACGTAAAAAAGCAACCTCGCATCATCATGTTATCGCCACCAAATTTTTCACTGCTCGTTTTAGATATTTAACGTTTAAACTTATTGTATGTTCGTGTATGGACTCCTATCTCTTTATGGTGTTTTAAATTCCAATGTATCTCAAAAGATAAAAAAAATGTACAATGATTTTTAAGCGATCGTTGTTTCTTAATTTTTCCCAATAAATGTAACTTCAGTTTGTTAAATATAAGAACATCCTATTAAAATAAACCAATTCATTGGAATAAACAATGAAAATAAAATACCAAATTCCAAATCCTCGTTTTAATTCTAAATTCTAAATTGATAAGTAAATATAGAAGTTTATAGAGTAAAAACAATTTTTAAAATACTATTTCACACAGTATTTTTACCACCTCTACAATGAAATCTTTATCTAATTGGTTTAAAGCGATTGCTTAACATTTATCAGTAAACATAACTACAGTTTGTTAAATATAAGAACATCCTATTAGAATAAATCAATCCATCGGAATAAATAATGAAAATAAAATACCAAATTCCAAATCCTCGTTTTAATTCTAAATTCTAAATTGATAAGTAAATATAGAAGTTTATAGAGTAGAAACAATTTTTAAAATACTATTTCAAACAGTACTTTTACCATCCTCCAACGAAATCTTGCTCTAATTACTGCTAAGTGGATGTTGGCAGAGTTTACGTTCGCCAGGCACCTTGCATAAATTAATTGAAATTTCTTCGTCCACAAAATGCCATATTCGCGATGAAAAAAGTGAATCGTGGCAATTACATGTAAACGATGAATAATCTCATTGGCGATGGAACAGAAAGGTCTCGTTTCGTAATAAGCCAGGCAATCTTTCCTCGATAACGATAAATTTCTCGTGTATAAGCGGCCGATCTACCGATCGCGTCATAATTTAATAGATCGATTTAGAAGCGGTTGACGTATTGTGACCGCCGCTGCTAATGGCAAATCGATGAATCGCCAGCTAATTAGCGTATCGACGCTGGCAAACCAGCCAATGCTTGTTACTATTCGCGAAATGTTACTCTGCTACTAGTTTGTGAACGGCTGCTAATTCACCAAGCAAACTTTCAAGCTGTTGCTAAAGAATTTCCTTCCCTATTTTCCTTTCGCGAAATAGCCGATACTCGCGCGATATTTTCTAACGAACTGCGTATTAGCTTCGTCATAAACTTCGACGATGGTATTTGCATTATGTATACTTGCATGTATACTTAAATATTATTCCTCGTCTCGTTTTCTATTTTTAGTAAAAGAATTTCGTAGCTTTCAATGGATTAAAAAAAAAAAAAAAAAAAAAAAAGGAACAGAAAGGAAAGGAAAAGAAATGAAAACTCTTCTCGTAAACTTGAACAGATTATTAACAAATCAGTTGTTAACAAGACCTTAAGAATTCGTAGTACACATCGAGGAGAATAAAAACAGACTCGTAATCGGTAACAGACTTGAAAGTAATTATTTTCAGAGAGAAATAAACTTTTGTTTGTTTGCGATTAATCACGTGTTTAAGTAACACGCTGGATGCAAACAACGACGACAAAGGATTATTATTATCACCGACAAAGGATCGCAATGAGCTACAAATCATTTCCCTCCTTCGCATCGTTATCTCCCTCTTTTGTTCGTCGCGTCTTCTTTCATCTCAATACGAATTCGCGTGTGTAAATCGACTTACGGCAGCTGTATTTCTAAGTATCATTTCTTCTTATAATTCAACTCTGTTATTACTTTATTACGAATAAATGAAACTGATCGAGCATCAAAGAGAAGCGTTAAAAATTCGTAAGAAGATTAAAGTAATAACGTACTCTCTACCATCCACTTTATACTCTGTTTCTATCAGGCAAAATTATTTCTTTCTGTTTCTATCTAACAAAATTACGCATTTAAGGATCGAACGCATTTTTATTCAGCTGCTTGAAAACCATAGATTCCCGTACTCTACTTTAACCCTTTCTTCGGTATCGCACATAACGAGAGGAAAGCGACTGATAGTTCCACTCGTTCGCCGAGTTCTCAAGAAGCCTCTCGACACCACAATATCCGGAGAATCGTTCGAGAACCAGCCACACTAACACCGACTGCCATCTACTGATTACGCTGCGTACTGAGAAACACTGGCTCGAAGATAACGCTTGAATTATTGCCGCGAATAATTAAAGCGAGCGATATTGGATTCTGTAATGGTAGTTCATACGTCACCTTTCATCCCATTACCTGACTCTACCTGATCACTGTATTATTTTAATGTCATACCAGCAAGATTATCAGTTAAAGTATATAACACTAGAACTACCACACCGGTCAAATTGGCTGGTTTTATAATTTTATTTTAAAGTTCCTACTTCATGTTATATCTTTTTCCGCAATGATAACTGAAGGAATAATATAATGAATTTTATTTTGTTTTTTTTTTTTTTTTATGTATTCAAACTGAAAATAATTTTATATCAAGGATATTTATACCAATACCGGTCAAAATGACTGGTACTTATTAAAGTATAAAAAGATTTTGCAATCTGTTTATCGAACCTCAATTAACCAGTTTCCTCGTTTGGTACAGCTTCTCACATGTTTTTAAAATTTTTACTGCGTATCATTCAATTGATGATATCAGTTCAGCAAGATCGCTAGATGCTAATACTAGAAACCACAGCAGTCAAAATGACTGGTTCTACAATTTTATAAATGTATCAACCCTCATTTAGGGATCCCAGATGGATTAATAATACCAGAAAGCTACTACATAACATGGAATTCCTTCTGTAAGAAAGTAATAAATCAATAAACATAAAAATATTCTATTATTACGTATTTTTTAAAGGCCAGTCATTTTGATTGGTTTTGGTAGAAATATCTTCGTGTTAACTATCGGTAGTTCTAGTGATAAGATTGTAAGATTCCCGCAAATACACATGTACAGGGTGTCGGAAAATAATAACGTAAAATAGCATTTTACGTTATTTATTTGACGTTTGTGCGACGTAGGTGAAGTTCCAACGGCACGTTTGTACAGCAACTTTTTTCGTCGTTCTGATCTGATGGAATCAACTCTATAAATATCCAAGTGATGGAAGATAAAGGAACGCGTCTATGCTTCGGAAAACGTAACTTCCAAACACCGTCGTAATATGTATGAAAAAGAAACTGTCGTAATGTAAAGTAGATTTACGAGGCAATCTTGAGAACGTAGCATGCGTATGTAAATTAGTTTCTCTTATAATATAGCCGGTTAACGAGTACAGTGAAACTTCGGTTATCGAAAGACTTTCGTCTCGAACAAATCGGTTCTCCACGTGTTTTCTGAGAAGAAGAGAAAAGAAGAAAAATAAAAAAGAAAAAGAGAACGCATCGGTTACCGAAGAGAATCTGCATTTGCGAACAGACAATCATGTGCTCCACTCTGGTGGCGGAGTATCAGTTACGTCGCAGTTTCTGTTCAGTGCAGACTTCTGTTCGAATTTCCAGTGCCTCTCATTAATTCTCTTCGTCGTTCTATGCTTTTTTATACGTTATCGTTAATTAAATAAATGGCTATTTGGCCGACGAAGGATAACGACGGTGGCAAATCGAATAGAAAAGTCGTTAGAGCTACGACGAAAGTGAAAATAAAAAAGATATTTTTAAATGATTTTTATTTAAAGATGTAGCAAGAAGAAGAGCATAATTTCCTCGATCAGGTATCATTAAGTAATTGAATGTAATAATATTATACAGGGAAATCTATATAGATTGAGCACACGCGGTAATCACGTATAATAGGGTATTACTCAATTGTTGAACTCATATTACTAAAAATAAAGAGCTAGCGGGCTCATTGCATTAACCTTGCGAGGCCATCCGGTTAACATCTCCTCTGTTCTCTTGAATGAACCTTTTGGATACAAAAATTTCCAATGAACGCAAGCAAGATAATTTTCTAACGATTACGAGGTAAAAATAGAAGAACATTTGACTGAAATTGTCAGTCCGATATTCATCTGATCGAATAGAAGAGTCTTTGAAAGCCTAAAAATTCTGGGAACTTTGTAATTAGACTAATACGAGCCAGCCATATTTTTATTTTTATTTCTATGTTTTGATATACGTTTAATAACGCCTGATTGAGAAAATTATATTCCTCGTTCTAGCAGCACGTTTTTAAACAAAAACCATTGAAGAAATTTTCTTTTATTCATATATTTTATTTCCTACTTTTTTCTTCTTTTAACTGTCATCCCACGATATACAAATATTTTATCAAATAATATTTTGTCAAATTTCACTTCAGCTAAGCAGACAATTATTTCCAAGAAAAAAATATTGCCAGTTCCGCAAAATACTATTGTACTGAGAACAAGCATGCGTTTCAACATCAGCTTTTCAGCTAGTCGGGAAATGGATGAAAATTCGCTTATAAAATTCCACCCAGACAAACGAACAACAAAATGAACTAAATAAAAACCACAAATAAAGAGAAGTTACGTCGAAATGTGAGAATGGCGTTCGTATTTCGTATGCAAAACAATTAATGTGTAATACCGTTGATATCCAGTGTCTCTACAAAAAGGAACTCTTCTTAGTAAAGAAAAAGCTGTTCGTTTACTACGTGTGCGTATTCTATTCTCTATTGTTTCTCTATCTGATTTGATGCATTGAAAGCTATTATAAAAGTATAAACGAGCGATCATTTACGTTAATTCTTATAGGAAAATGGTTTCAATTTTCGAACAACCTTCCCAAACGAATTATGGTCCAACAACTAACGTTCTACAATATCAATATCATTTTATAATGAAAAAATCTTCCCTTACATCTATGCTAAATGTAATTCTACTAATTCTAAATGTCCCACGATTTACAGAGGATAGCGTATGCAAGAAATTGATCATTCCAAATGTTTCGATTCGAAACTCTACGCTCTGTGGTAGAAAAGAAAGGGACTCAAAGCGAAGAATCATCGAGGTACTCACTGCCAATTGAATTTCCCGGTGATACCTTCCCTGAGGCGGTCCTTGAGGCTTCGTTGCCTTGGCCTAGAGGTAAGCGAAGGGCTGGCCGGTTCCTTCGACTTGATCGGCGGTGAACCACTTCCGCCACTACCGCCACCGCCGCCGGAGAACAACGCCATTCTTCTTGCTTACGCCGATCCACCAAGTGTGTCGATCTGACACTCGCACAACAGTTCGCGACTCGCTCGATCCGCTGCGACTGTCTCTAGGTCGCGTGTCGAGCGAGCATCATCGAGGCACTCGCGAGCACGAGGAATCACTGGACAAGTCGAACGTCCGCCGCTTTCTGCCCAACCAGTCGCCGAATAATGTTTCTATTCTGCGAAATATTTTCCCATGATAGACTGCTTTAAACACAAGCGAATGAGACTATACACGGAACATCCGAAAATATCCATCAACGATGTAAAATAATTTTGGCTTGAACGCTGGGAATTTTGGAATCGATTGGAAATACGCCTGCTTCGTCCTTCTCTTCAGGGAGAATTGAATTTTCAGTTGAATTTTGAATTTTTTGCAGTTAATTCGCAAGGAGCACGAAGCTGGCTTTACGTTGGTCCAGTAGCATCGCAGCAAGATTCGGTGCTGGATTGTAATTGGAACAATCGAGACAGCGTTCCATTACGGTGTTTTCATTCCAGTACAGCGTTTTCGTTCCAGCAAGTAATCCGACCAAACTACCGGATCAAAAGTCTACTTTTTCAATCCAATGTTTAGCCCCACCATAGCCAACACAACGTTACACAGCGTTGCTGGAATCGTCTGGACGGCTCAATGCTGCCCAGTGCTGGCTGAAGCGTAGTACAGTGCAGTAGCCGGTTTTCCGCGCGAATTCATTGCCACTAAAGCCTATCACTTTCGACGAATCCGAAAGAAACTTTCAGATTTCCAATCAAGCCATTGGCATGCAATCGGTCGATCCAACGACTGGACAAGCGTAAAGCCAGCTTAAAGGATTGGTAAACAGGTCTCAAAGGGATTAGATGTATTAATGAACGATTATTTGGTGACAGTGCTGTGGTACGATATGACTTGTACAACGTAGATATAGACGTGCGGTAGTTGTCGAAATAATATAGTTTTAGTATACTTTCAGTATAGTCGACATATGGTTGAATGGTATATAAGCTGGACAGAAACTTTTCACAGCCACTGTAGGTACGCAACTTCGAAGTTATAGACGCGACAGCGTAGAAAGTTAACGCGACATCTGCGATCGATTACGGTTTGGTAGGTTTGTACGAGGCTATCGATTAGGTTAGACACGCAGAATTGCAGGGAAGGCACGAATCGTATAATATCTGTATCTGACTTATTTTCACAATTGCTAAATTATATTTCACACGCGTTAACGATCGAAGCGGAAGATAACGAAACAAATAATTTTGGTTTTGCGAATGAAAAGAAGGATGGTAATTATTTAGAAAAACTACGTTTCTCGTTATCTGTGTACCAAAGACACTTCGCTTCTCCAAAAGTCTCTCACGGACAATTTTCACTTTAGTCAACAGGCAAAAATCGTGTTCGTTGTATGTAAATTATCCTGCGGAAGGAAATATTTTTAAATAACGCTTTAAAAAATTACCGGAGACACAGATATCTTCCGGATGGAAAGACTGGCGCGGAGGGCTCGATGACAGATGGTTTCAGCAGCTCGGTCCGAATGCTTACTACGATCCAGACCGATTTTTCAGTCACGTCAACGACTTGTTGAGGCTCGTTAAATAACAAGTACGACCGAACGGATGATTCAATTCGCTCGCGACTCGCGCGACCGAACGCTAAGAAGATCGACGACCAAAGTTCTTTGGTCTATTATACAACAGATTTATCAAATGCATACTTTTTCCTGTAAGTGAAATAAATCGACGACAACGTAGAATATTCTCTATTGTTGAAAGTTTACTTGATTAGAGAAGAAGCGATTAACATGCAATTACGCTTTCTTTGGGCAAATAATTTCTATAAATATTCTACCTGGTGGATTAGAATTAGCATTATAGATATTATAAATAACGTAGAAGAATTAGGAGAATTACGTCAGATAACAGAGTGGAATATTACAAATATAGCGCAAATAGGAATTTGCGTAAAAATTACAGCGTAACATACTTTATACTCAAAAATGTATTTTTCTCTAAAGAGAGATTTAATATACAGGAGATTAGATAAGGTGTACAAGTGGACATAGCGAACATCGATTTTTTAGGAAAAAATAAGGAGATATAGAAAAAATTGTTTCATATGATGCGAGAAAATCGGGTTTGAAAATTTTGTCAAGTATATTTGAACACGGCTAATTCAGGACTGAATAGAAGTAAATAATCGGCAGAAGGTTATTCTACGTGCGGAAATAAGTCGAAGACGTAGATTAAACTTCGTTCGCGAGACGTTTTGTTGGAAAATAAATCTAACTGTTGAACACGCGCATGTACCAGGCCAAATTCTCACTAAACACGTTCAAACTCTAGTTTCTTGAAAATTAACCTTCAAACAGACAAATTGCTTTTCACGTTTTTCACTTATTTTTGCATCCGGAATAACGCTCTACCGATTTTTATTATTAATTTATGTATACCGAATTTTATTCATCATCCGGTCGATAATCAGGCTAATTTAATCGACGAATGTTCAAACTTGATCTTATCAAGAGTGTCGTATGACAAAATTGTGTTCTACTTTATTTTCTTGAGAACAGCAACACATCCAAACCAGCTGGCTGCTGAAGCAAGTAAAACTCTCATAAAAAGAAAACTAAAAAGAAAACACCTCACTGACCTCACTGAAGAAATGAAATAGTCAAACTCGTAGATGGTATCCCGCTGGGGGTAACCACCTCCCACGTGTTATTTAGCAATTAAGCTAGAGAAACTTACCAAATGTCCAGCTGGACAAATTGTAAAGTACAAATTGAATAATAAAAAAAACACTTTATTTTCTTCTGATCTTCTCATAAGATATCGCCGCACGTCCGCTTATACGTGTTATTCGCCCGTATCTTGTACTTACTTTTCCTTTTCTGTATCGATCTACGTGTTTGTATTTGTTAAATCTTCAGCTTTTAACGTACACCCTCATCGATTAAAAAATTAACCTTCGAAGCAAATAAATTTCAAATACACCACCGCTAAGGAATTAAACGATCCGTGAGTGTTTGAGAGGTGGTGAAATTCATACGACAGGAAAGAACCTCGATCCTTCCGATTCACCGAAAGGAGGAAGAGCACCGCGATAACGTCGTGTACGTTCGGATGGAACTTTATTCGTTCACCGACTTCTAACGGGAAATAAAGCTGCTGCTTCGTATTGAACTCGCAGACGTATCGAGTGGCGATCGAAAGGAATTGACGTGAAGCGTTCTCGTGCCAACTTCCAAGCGCATTTATCACGCTCTCTATGGTAAGATTGATAGAGAACAGTCGGATCAGTTCTTCCTTTTCTTGCGTAACTTTGTTTGAATTTGTTGATTACAGTAGGTTGCTTCTCTTAGCAAGTTTTTATTAATCGTTTCAAGGAGTCGTCTAATTTGATCTCATTATGGAAATTGATTTAGTCGAAGACAAAGACGAGTAAGAATTTTCTTAATAATCGTAAAACTTGATTGGTACGTAACTGTTCAAATAAAAAAATTGTCAAACAGACGTAGCCATTTTTCTCTACAATAACCATTCTACAATATACCGTAGGAAGAATATCAATGACGATAGCAAACGATATGGTGTGACACAAATACGACGCATTTTCAATTTCTCATTAGCATATTAAATTGAGTCGAAGTTCGTTCTGTGTGTTAAATTATTCAATTACAAACATTTTGATAGTGGGACCATTTGAAGAATGT
Organism: Bombus affinis; assembly: GCF_024516045.1. Classification (NCBI taxonomy): domain Eukaryota; kingdom Metazoa; phylum Arthropoda; class Insecta; order Hymenoptera; family Apidae; genus Bombus; species Bombus affinis. The sequence continues at coordinate 3,986,802 of NC_066354.1, forward strand.
TACCCTAGAATAATGGAAGGTTCGAGCAGTGGGATATTCAAATAATGACACACTCGAACAATGGGATCTGCGAAACGTGTATTTTTCGAACAGATATTCAAACGATGAAAGTGCGTTAAAATCAGATCTTTTAGATTTGAATAACTTCCACTGCTTCGATCTATACTTCGGGGGAAAATTATTGTTCGATTCGCGTTTTGAGTAATTTTTATACATTGCGGAACATTAACTATATGTAAAGCTTGGATAGAATTATTTTTAGCGTTAAACGAGTGTATAGAGAAGGGCGTAGATCAGTCGATAAGTTGTTACGTCGGAGAAAGAGAATTTAAGAAAATTCTATGGCTATTCTTGTCTGCAACGAAACGCGAAAGAAAAGTGTGCAAAGGCTCATGATAGACAGCAACTGGTAGCGACAGCGATAAGACCGATAGAATCGACCTTAACAACCTCAGTTAAATTTCATTACGTTTCTCGAGTGGCACGCGCCTTTCAAGGTTGCAACATACGATTTCAATTGCGCAAAAACGACCACTGTCGCCGGGATCGTTGGTCAACTCGGCTACTAACTAAATTATAAATGTTTACTACTTAAATAAAAGAACAATGGAAGACGGACAACATTTCCTACAAGCAATGCGTGCTTGCAAATAACAAACATTACATAAAATGTTTAAAAGGGAGCGATGCAAAAATCGAACGCGTCTGCATTGTTGAAATATCGCGAGGATATTTCGACGAGGAACAAGGAACTGGAGATTACAGGAAAGCCATTTAATAAATCGATTTTCATTCGTTTCTTCTTTTTTCTTTTTTTTTTCATTGCGGCGATAGAGGAATGAACCGCACGATAGATTTATTGTTTTCGTTCGACGAACGTAGATTTGCAATTTTTTCGTAGCAGTTGCTTACGCATCGTTTTCTAATAGTAAGCTTTTGCGCGTTAACACGATCTAATTGAAAATGGGAATGGCTTGTTAATTTAAGTTTGTATTGAATTTCGTCTAAAGGCGCAAGCCTTTCAAAGGTAAGTGACAAATATCCAAAGGTAACCAACAAAATTTTATACAAAGTATCGGGACCCGTATTATAACGATCTATATTTTGGAAATGTATGGAATTTCAAAATTCATCAATTTAAAAATTCAAATTTCATCAAACGTAACTTCATCAAACATAATTTCAACAACATTGGAATTCAACATCGAAATAATATTTTGTTTTATTCCCTATCTTTTCGTCAACTATTGTCAAATTTAGTTCGCGTAATGTATCGTTTGGCTTCGACCAAAGTTTCTGATCAATTTATGCATGCATTTAATTTCTGTTACACCGATACCAATATATATAAGAGAGCGAAACAGATGAGGTTAATAATAACAATGATGATAATATATATATCTTATGATAAATTCACATAAATTAATCATAAACTTTAGTCGAAACCGGAAGCTACATTACGTGAACTAAGTTTCGCCATATTTGATGAAAGGATACGAAACAGAACAAAATATAATTTTGCTGGTCTGGGGAAGTTCCACGTGCAAAGACTGCGCGAATACGAATCTTTATAAAAGTCTGAAGTTATGTGTACTCGATGAACGAAAAACGGAGCCGGAGGCTCTCGACCCTCGACCCTCGACTTCAAAGCAAACACACTCGACCAATCCTATTTTTTTTCTCTCCCTTCTGCATTTCTGTTTCGCCGAAAAAAGTCTCAGGACGCACGATCACAGAGAGAAGGAAAGGGAGAGAGAGAGAAAGAGAGGAAGAGAGGTGAGAATCATTGAGAGAAAGGGAGGGATGGAAAAGAAAAATTTTCCAACCAAAACGTTCTCTTGGTGTAATCAGGCTTCCGTTGAAGGACGTTTGCTAGGTCAAGGTTAGCACGATAAGGTCAAGGACTGGCAATCCCGATTCTCGTAGAGTGGAGAACATAACCAGCCTACGCCTCTCCGTGTCGAAAGCCTACTCCTGCTCCCGGTGTGTATTGATCCCTTTTGCCCCGGCAAACTCCGACCAATCGCGGCTCTGCCATTGCACGGTAACCAACTCGTTCCGGCACATTTTCGACAGAACGGACGCACAGGGGCCGAACTTCGATCAGCAAGTCTCGTGACAAACGTTAATTAACACTGCGATTTGATGGAAGGGTTTATCTTTCGGCCGAGTTTCCACACGCAACTGCGTCCATGAAATTCGCTAGTTTAGGTGAATTTCCCTTGGTGAATTTGGTTTGAAATGGAAGTGGAAATTTTTCTGTTTCTGATATTAAAAACGCATATTTGTACCTCTACCACTAGAAACCCTGTCGAATTCGAAGCAAGACTTGCTTTAACTCGAATTATTTGCCGCGTTTCCAAATCCCTTATTTTACCTCTGTAATTCGAGTTTAGAACACGCAGCCCTCTGCAAGTCGAAGTTTACCGCTACAAGTCGAACTTCTATCGCCGCTGCCTCTGCAACTCGAAGTGCGCCAATAGCTATGCCATGTATCACATGAGATGCGAGAAACCAATCGTTCGATATTCTCTCGTTTCTTCCAACTGTTAGAACTCTGTCGAATAACGTAGGATGACACAAGTCGTACACCTATTTCTTCGTCCTTAGACTACAAGCATATCCACGATGAGGCTAATCGGTTTCGTCGGTCGAACTTGTAATTGCCTTCGTCTCTTGCATTTATGTACGTTGAATAAAATGAGTTCGAAGAGGAAGCTCGAGATACGAAGACTTTCCGAAGATGTGAATGCGATCGCCCCTTCGTTGTTATAATGTTACGTATATGATAATTTCGTTATTTTATTTATTAAATCAGAGATGAATTCGCAACTAATTTCCTTTCGTCTTTAATTCATTTGAAAGAAGCTCGTTCAGCTTGAATTTCTACGCGTACCATATATAACGACGAAAAGAGAAATGTTCCAGTGAAATATGTAACTCGAACCTTCAACAAATTACACTAAACAGTCTTGGAAAAGTCACGGCCTTGTCTCCGAGTCAGTGGTTCTACACTATCGACCGAGTCTCCGCCGAAAGGTCTCGCGTCCTTTGATCTTCGTTGAATGCTCTGCCTTTTCGTGGCTCTTTTCGCCAGCCGTTACGAGCAGTGTTAATTAGAAGCAAATTCATGAAATTCGTGTTACTGGCTCCGTATCCGTACCATTTTTTTCTTGTGATTCTACCTTTTGAAATATCTCCAAAAATTCTTCAATACTCTTGCATCTCTCGTAGAAAAAAGGGGAAAACACAATGGACGGACTATACTGTCGCAGATATGTTATCGTTGAAAAGATTCATGTTGTATTCAATCGTTGTACGATTCATGAAATACATAACACGAAGAGAAGCAGCGAAAACTTGTTCACACAATGTGTACGTCCAATAGAGAAGAAATGAATGTACAAATTTAGAAATTAGTTCATTAAAGATTCTCTGTTCCAAAACAATCCTGTATTTTTAGGCGATTTTCCCATTCCTCGGGAAATTCGACAATTCTCGTTGAGGATCTCCCTAAGATGACCAACTGAGTGAAATTTATTCACAATTTATTAAATCACGTTCCATTATAAGAATAACTTTATGTAATAGTCAAACTGTTCGAGTACTGTGAATCCTACACGTTGATCTTAGACTTCTCTAATTAAATGATCCAGTACAATTTTCTCCTACAAAACTCTCTTTTAAAAACGAAACTTCAAAGCGTTACCAAAACGCTCCCTTCTCTTGAGATATAAAAAGTATTAACAAAGAATATACAACCGCATGTAGGATAAAAAAAAGAAGACGTCCATAAGATAAAAATTGAAATGAAAATGTTGAGAAAGTCGCTTAAAAAAAAAATGGGCGATGGAAAATAAAGCAATCGGATTGGACTGTAGAGAAACGATCGAAACCGTGTGCCCAGCTACCGCCAGACGGCCTGTCTCCTAGCCTATTCGTAATTTATGAACGTGCCATGGGCCAATTTCCAGACAATTCTTTGCCTTCTGTGGCGGGCGAGAGTTTCTTCTTCCATGTTTAAACAGGGTCGAGTCGAATCATCGTTCAGCGGTCAACGGTATTGCTATTCGCGATGGTAATCTGTGTCATGGAAACCACTTTTACGTTCCAACCTCGTTTCTTCTTTCACTTCCTCTTTAAAAATTGATTAATTCATAATACCACCGCGATTTTTTCTTGTTTTTTCTTTTAGATACAACCGTTACGCTACTGATTCGTTGGTATCGCGCTAATTTATCAGGTCATCCCATAAGTTCGTGCCATTTTTCGAGCGGTTATATATGTTAAGATTGTTTGCATACCTTTCAGTTTCATGAAAAAATGTAATCCCCCTCCCGTTGTACAACTTCTTCCCATTTTTCATTATCCCGTCTCGAGAAAAGTTCTCTTGTCTTTCTTTAAAATATGAAATGTATACACAAAGGTCGGCACGAACTTATGGGATGACCTAATAGATTGATCGTATCATATTATCAACAGTTACTCCGTTCCTTGGAAAGCAGTTGCAATTTATTTGTTTGAAAATGTATACGAAAAAATGTTACGTGTCAAAGGGTAGTTCGATCGTGTCCTTCGTAGTTAATTAATATTTATATATAGATGGCGATTGTTAATTATAATAGACTTGTTTAGATCCTAAGAGCAAGGGCCAAAGATATATGCTTTTTGTAATAGCTTCTGCTCTCATATTCTCCTTCCATTTCTCCTTTTCTTTCTCTTTTACTTCGTTTCTTATGTCCTTTTTGTCGCTAGTTTATTATTTCTGCTGTACGTGTCTCCTTCTCCTTCGATTTTTGTGTCCACGTTTTTCATTCTTCAATCGACTCGACCAATAATTTTAAGTTTTCCTATCCTCGTTAATTCGTTCTTTCACAAAGATAATTTCATGTAAAATCAGAGCACGTGCAATCAGTTTTTTGAACGACTGTAAATTGGAATTCATATAAACGAAGTTGCACTGGTGATAAGGTAATGACTATGTTCTAGCTCTGTCAATGCACGTCGATCGTGTAGATTAACGCAACACAAAAGCCGAGCTGTTTACTCGCATTGGTAAGTTGAACGTTCTACTGGAAGCGTCAACTAGCCAACCCTGCCATTTAGTCACGAGGATCGCACAAAGAGCGGATAATTAATGATTAATCACTAACGATAGAAACAACCTTCGAATAAAACATTTTCGAGCCACGGATGATGTAACGATGAACGAAGGTTTTACGTGACGTTTTCTAATCAAACTGTTTATCTCGTACGGAATCTAATAGGAAATGCGCTGCGCTGGGAAAAAAGTTCAATACAAAAACACCACGTGCCTCGGACGATTCTACGATACTAATGATCATTTATTCCCTAATGATAGGTGGTGCAAAAACTTCCAATTCTCTTGTAACGTCCAAGTCAAAATGAAGAAAAACTGGACATTAGAAAATTGTCTAACTTATCCTAATAATTCACTACTTTCGCGCGATTAGTATGACATTCTCTATCTGATTCTCTTACGAGAAAATCCTAATCCTTTCATAATTCGATGAAAATCCTAATTTTTTTTCATTTCCATGTATCTGTAATTATCACACACCCCAATTATCAAGTTATAGTACATGCGCTTGTGTGCAGACATTTAATTCTCTTCGAGTGCTAAAATAAAGATGTGCTTTTGCGTAGGTCTGATTGTTATGGAACGGTGATCAGAATCCATGGGTCATGGGTCACGAAATTCTTTTCTTTCTAGACACGACTCTTGCCTGAAAGCCTCAGACCATATTGCACGAACCTGTATAAAATTAGTCTCCATTTTTCAAATCTCGAATTTTTCCTTTCAACTTGTTTCGCGTTTATTTCACGTGATTCCAACGAAATAATAATTGATGTCAAAAGGTCCCAGAGACGACCTTAAAAAGTTCAATTTTCTACTGACCCTCATTTTCTAAGAATTGAACGTTTAAAAGTTTCTGGATTGTCTAGTTGTTCCAGATGTTGTTTCAAAGTATCGTTTGAATATCGTATTTAGTTTAGGAAATAATTCGCAAAAACTATAACTATAATAAGACTGTGGATACTTTTTTTCGTTTTGACAACGATAATATACGGGAAAGGATTCTTTTGAAACACTAACGCGTACTTTATTATTGCGTCGACGATGTTCACTGACGACGACCACGTAAGGGTAAAGTTACCTTTGTATTCGTGTTCCGGTCATCAAACTTTTGTTCTAAGTTGTTCCAGGGGATTAAGTACCTGTTCCAAAAGAAAAACCTTTCACTGTATGCTATTGCTGCCAGAACGAAAAGAAATGTTCATAGTTTTACGGGTACAGTTTTTACAAATTATTTTCTAAATTGAATATGATGTTGAAATAATATTAGGTTGTCGCAAAAGCTTCTTTCGTCTTACTACGGAAATAATAGATTTTTATTTTCGTATTTTTTTTTTTAGAATATTTTTTGTTTTATATTATAACTGGACCAATTCAGAACAATTATTAAACGTTCGGTTTAAAAAAAAAAAAAAAAATGGCATTGTTTCTGAATCCTTTCGAGACAGATCATTCTTTTTTTGGAACGACGTGGAACAATCGTGGAATAATTTACAACAGCAACAACGAATTCAACATTTTCAAATTTTCCAGGCTAACTTTATACCGATAGTAGACGAAGCAGTATTAATTTTATCAGTGCTAAGTGTAACAGTCTGATTTTGTTGATTACAGATTTTCGTTACTAGTGTTAGGTCCAATTTTTTGGCCCAAAAAAATTAGAATTATTACAATTATAACATAACATATATAACACAATATAATATAATTATATAAATCAAAATTTAAAAAAACTGGTTTCGAGTGAATACTGAAAAGCTTTTCAAAGTACGAAATTGTCGTACGCTCGCTCGAGGTAAGCTTTTACCTACGCAAAATCTGAAAATCATTTTCGATGCTCCAAGCGCCTTCTGTGCTTTCGCAATGGCAACAGTTAGCTCGTGTGAACGGAACTCGGTGGGAAGGCACGCGTCCAAGATCAGCGAGAATACAACACTCGCTTTGTCGTACACAGATTAAAGCAACGGTGATGACGCTGGTCGCGTCGCGATTTACAATCGCATTAACCACGTCGATATATTATCGCGAGGTTATCTCCGTATCGTAGCGCCGCGACGCTAAGGAATAGACAAAAAGCGTCAAAACAAGTTCTATCGATCGTTCCTGAAAAATGGCATCCTTTGCTTTTCATCATCAGGCGTACCATCGAAAATCACGTACGAGCTCTTTTTAGACGCTGTGCGTTCTAATTTCGAGAGGAGATAAATATATATACTCGTCGATGAGCTAGATTCGCGCGGCTTGAGCCAAGGAGAATGATGTTTGTACAGCGTGTGACACAGAACGTGTGACAATTGGATGATTTCGGTGACTTACGTGCGTAGGTAAAACGAGAGATGAAACTTGCTAGGCAGAAGTTTGTTATTCCTTGGTAATAATGCACGATCGAATTGAGCATCATCGACGTGTAATTTCGTAGAAGTACGAGTGTTGCATAAATGATGTATAAATGATTGTTAGATAGTAAGAAGAATTTGGGATAAATATATGAAGAAAATGATACGAAAAATTGTAAATAATCGATAGGTCAGATTTGATCGTGCATAGATCTTCGAACCTTTAAAGTGTCAATTAAGATTAAATTAGATATTTTTGCAAATATAAATAATATAACAGATATGTTATTAAATAAGGCTGAGTATTTCGGGAAGATAAATTTTTAGATTTGTATAAAATGATGTAGAGGAAGAAGTGATTACGAGGTGATAAACTTTTCTCTTTTAATAGAACAATATGTTGGTGAAAATGCACAAGCATAAGTCACATTCTAACAACTTCATTATACGATAATACGCAGTCGCTCAGGGTCAACGAAGGTCGTAAATAAAGAGAAAGTAGTTATATCTCTTCAATCTGATGCGTGAGAAGATAAATTGCCAACTTTCGTCTTGCGAATATTTCGCAATTAATTTTCTTCCTGACTACGTTTTCCTTACATAATACAAATATAGCATCGCAAATGGAATTATAAACTTTGAATACTAACAACTTCACCATTATTATTATTAAGTTAATAATCGAGTAATTCGTTCTTCACTAATTCTCCTTCTTCGCTTGCAATCCACGATGCTCAACGTTTACATCTACGATAATTAAATTCTCTAGATTACAGATTACGCTGATGCGTATTTGAAAGTCTGCTGACATGTACAAATAAGTCATCAGCCTTGAAACCTCGACTGTAATAAATCAAAGTAATTGCCCTCCATATAAAAAACATTTCTTCATATTCATAAAAATGTAATTGTGCGAATATCTGTGCGCTTATGGGAAATTAAACCAGATCTCATAATTAGATATGAAATAAATATGAAATAGTTAAATACAGATAAATGTATAAATTTATCACAAACGATTCTACATACACGAAATTGCTAAAGTACTTGTTCAAAAATTGAACAGCGAATAACAAATAAAACAAATCTCTGCGTACAATTTCTAGAAATATAAAATTACGTCACCAGGATATAGATAGCGTCTAGACGGAATCTATGTTTTTTGAAATCCATATTTATTAGTCGCGTTACTTCGCGAGCGAATGTTGATAGATTCGAAATTCGAGCTTGAATAGAAATAACATTTAACGTAATCCACTGTTTCGTTGCGCCTGCTTGCGAAATATCGCGATCACGTGTAAACAATGTGAGGGGATAAGCTATGCGAGACGCGTAGTACGAATGTAAATTTTAAAGGTTTTTTTAGAAGCGATGGAATTATAATATTCTAGTTTATGCATTAGTTACTCGATTCGCGCGTGTAGCCTGTGATTGGCGTAGCAACGAATCAGTTTAAGATAATTCGTTCAACCGATTAATGATGACGATGTCAGGGATAAATTGATTGGACGCGTTGATACGGAATATTAGATACAGATCTATGACACTGTCTACGTGAACGAAAGCTTAAAAGTTGCTTCAAAATTTGCATATGTTTCAGGTGAAAAAAAGTTAATTAAAAAAGTAATTTATTACTATTGTTTTGAAATAATTCGAAAAAGTCATTGTATTGTTGTTCAAAAAGTTTCTTTCGTTTTATAAGGAAATAATAGACGCACAACGTTCTTTGTTTTATATAAGGTTATTGAATTATGCACGAGCATAATAATAGAAATAGAACGAAATGGATCATACCTAATTCAATAAAATAATATAAAACAGAAATTGTTGTTCATTTATTATCACCTTATGAAAGGAAAGAAACTTTCCGGACAACCTAATATTAGTCGCAATTTATAAGAGTCGAATTAAATATAAAAATATAAAATTAAATACACAAGCGATCTACCAATAGCACGTCTTTGAAAATGTACACTGATTTTTGTAATGATCACGTTAGCGTTGTAATTTTCATATCGAACATATGCCCTGACCCTCTTTTCGTTTACAGAATTACGAGAGTCGTTAATGATCCGTGAAAACCATTGAAAATAGAACTTGTTTATGAAAACGCTTCGCCAGAATAAAGTATTAAACAGCCTTATGCGGAGCAACGAGAAACTATTAGTTTCTGGCTCAGTGATAATTCACCCCATTGAAGTCGCAACTTTCCTTAAAACAATTCCAATTATCCTATAATTAGAACACTCTGCGCGTGTCTTTTGTTAAATCATCCAGTCAAATAAAATTCCTAATAGAACTGTTGTCAAGCGAATGAATCGACCCGATTTCAGCGTTTCTTCAAAATAATCTAATTATCGTTTCATTTGTAGCGTGGTCAGTGTATTCTTGCCATGTGTGTTGTAACGTAAAGTAACACATTAACTTAAAAGTAACGCAATAAGAAGAGAAAATCGAAGCGTGTGTCAGACGTTTAACCCAACTTATTCACTGTGTCACGACCACTGACAATGAACGCCGTAGCAAATACCAGAGAGGTACAGCGTCAGCAAGTTTAGAACGCAAAATATGCAACGCCAAGTTCCTCCTTTGTCAAAGCTATTAATCAGTCGTGCGTGTTACGAGCGTTTCAGCAGTTCGCAGTCTGAGAAATAATCTACGAGCCAGAAGTGGACAATTCTTTTTTAACGGGCCTGTAATGAAGCGAATAAATGAAAAAGCGAGGAAGGATTTGTTCCTTTCAAAACACTCGAGAAAGTTATAAACGCTCTGTAATAGCCTGCCCAATGTTTTTAAATCTTCGTGACGAACAATTCCTGTACAGTTAATGTTTCACAGCACTGGATGATAGCTCACAACTGAAGACGATCAAAGAATCGTTCTCTGTGTCGTTCCGATTTTTTTATATCTACTTCATTATTTTTTAATCGCTGTCTTTAACCACTGAATTTATTATTGAGTTTAATTACTATCGCGCTATCATACGAATAACATAACGGTCTACCAAGTCTTCGAGATATCCTCGCCTTTATTCATTGAACGTCATTAACGACGCGATGGATCATTAAACGACGATCATATCAACGTTAAACATTAAACGACGTTCATATCATTCAACAGTACGATACAAAATACTATCCCAAACAATAACTAGAATAAATACAATGGTTGTGTATAAAGTAGTTGCACTGCGTTTCGTACTGTTTAAGCTTGTTCAAGCATCGGTCAAGATCGTTTGCACGTTCAGTCGAGTCAAACGAAAAATTGTTGACCGTGGCGTTGGTTTCATAACGATCAAGACCGCCATCGACAGTCGAAAGGGAACACGGAGAACGAGCGTTTAAATTGAGTTTGTACCGAAATTACAGCGAACTACGTGACTTTAGTCGCAAGAAATAGCATGTCAACTTGCATGCACCTACGCGGCCGTTAAGACTAGCACAACCTTTCCTTGTGCAGAGACACTTGTCTTCCTCCTCCACTAGGGATCCTATTAGTCGCATTTGTGAAACTGTGAACTCTGTGAGTAACGACATCAGTTCGCTTGCCACGTCGACTCAGTCCCTCGAAACCTAAATTCTTCAAACGAATTCGACGAATGTTTTATGAAATACGTTCTTTCCTTTCCGTCTTTCTCCTTACACCCGTGATTTATTCATTTATTCTTTTTCTTGCCTACTTTCTTCTTAGACACTGGGTATATTTAATTTTTTACTTATGCTTCGCAAGCGTCCGAATTGCAATTTATTATTTATTGCTTCGATTCAAGTTGCACTTTTACCGCGTACAATACGCGCGTCTCCGGTTAATACACAGTCGATTGACTCGAATAGTCAGGAGACGCGATCACCTGATCGCAACGATCGATCGCGTTCCAGTCGCCCCTCTACGGTTCCAAACTCGAATTGTCTGTGAGTATTTGTCACTATTGAGATATGTACAATTCTGTGTGCTAGATTAAATTGGCCGCGTAGTAGTGGCACACGTATGTAAATATGATTGTGTGGAAGTATGTGTGTGCGCGACGTATCGAAAAACAGATAAATGTAACTGTTCCGTTGACAGTGTGGTGTGGAAGATGGTGAGACAAAGAAAGTGCTGAGACGCGTGCAAATGTGTATCGACGAAGATCTTAGAAATCGTTTATTGAATAAATCTAAAACTATTTTAATATGAATTCTAAATGTAACCTTAGTGTTCCTTTACTTTTATTTCGACGATTAAGATCCACAATTCTCAACATTCATAATAAAATGTAATATCTACGACGCGGTCGGACAAACGTGTTAATATGCTCGCGCTCTGCATAATCTGCAACACCTTTGACCGCCAACATGAATCAGGTTTTAGCGATACTTTCGTATCTCGTGTAGTGGAGTATTTCTACTTTTAACACTTAAAACATATAACTCTATGCATTGTACGTGACAGGTGGGATTTAAATCTCTGCCGAACCGATTTCTTTCCCCTACTACTAGCGCGAAATTCTTTTTTTTATCTACCACCTTTTAACCTAGCAATCTGTTAGATGTACTAAGAGGGGTTGATGCGTGAATTTGATGATAATTGGAAGGTTGTTAACGACGGAAATTCTTGCGAAGGTGGAACGATCGAGAAAGAGGAAAAGAGGGCGAGTAGGGTCATCTTTCGACGCGATAGAACCAACCAGGTGCGGCCGACTAGCGGTAACCTGGCCGTTTCTTCTGCCAAGGACGCTAGATGCTTGATTGATGGAGCAAATATTAGCTCGCGAAATTACCCGAAACGCCTTGGCTCGACCCTTTCCCATCCGGTGTTACTCTATCGCTCGACTTTCTGCGTTTACGTTCATTTTTTCGCCCCCTAGAATGTTCAACAAATTGCCAGGGAAGGTGAAAATAACTGAAAATTAAAATAAGGAGTTTGATTGTTCGGATTGCGACGAAGAATACAAGATTGCGTGTCTCGTATAGAGAAAGTTGCACAGAAGAAGAGCTTTCTTCGTAAATTCAAAAGCTTTAACCCATTCCATTTGCTACCTGTTCCGAATGATTGGGAATATTCCAAGGAAGGAAAGTGGCGGATGAAAACAGAAGAAGAAAGTAATAAAGACAACGACACACGTTTCAAAATCAGAGATCAATTTCTAACGTCAATGAGTAGCCGCTCCAAGACAAAATCGTCACATCATATCGTACGTCCTAAAGAAGTTAGAAATCGCATGTCATGCGAAAAAGTTACATAAATAATCGGTAATTATGCACGGAAGCGGAGACTCAACTCCAATGACCTTGACCTTGAGCTATGTCGTAAAGGGGAAGGTTCTGAGTAACATGCACGCTGGCCACGGCTTGCGACGATCGCTTCCCCCTACGACAAATCTGAAATTCAACGAAATTGGAATTGAGGCTTTTGTGACAAATAACCTTCGTATTGTATCGATGATATCGCGCGATCAAAGACAAGATAACGAAAACTCTACTACCGATACCATCATTCTATTTTGCTTCAAGGGAATAAATTTCCCGCCGGAGAATTTTCCCTACGACAAAAAATTCATGAGTAACCGAAGGTGGTGAAATTAGGTGAATCTCGTGTTGTACGCTAGGCTGAGGAGGAAGAATTTCGAGAGCGAACTTGTAGCCAGCCGGTGCACTATCTGTGCGATTGCAGAGGACTGATTGTGCCGACCTACTTCCCGAGACAATCGCACAATGCCGGAGGGGGGTGTTGGAAGGGGGTTGGTTCGGGGTTGTGCTGGAAGGACAGCCGTCTCTTGAAGAGCGAACGAAGAACGACTGCTTTCGCTGTTTTACGTGACGTCAAGGTCGTTGTATCGACGATCGGGGAGACAAGCTTTTCGCCTTTTTGCCTGGCGTTTGGAAAGATTACGTTGTGTTGGTATCGGCGCAATCGTACGAATCTCGCTTTTATTAAAAATTGAGAATTCATCGATTTTCGAGGGAACGCGTATTTATGTAAACGAGGTAAATAAGATAAATAAATATGTATAATTAAAGTAGCCGATGCGCGTCATAGCAAATAGTTGACTAATTTCGGTGAATACTTAGCTGATTAATTTTTCGGAATCTCGAGAGTTTGCATATTTTACGATAACAAATGAAATATAACGTTAATTGGAATTTTGAACGACGTTGCTAGCCGAATATTTAGCTAATTAATTTTAGTGCTTTTTCGAAAGTTTTCATCCCTAAAATCCAGCGACGGCGAAACAAGCATTCCGTTCGCCGAACTTTTCAAATCTAATTACTTTTTAAACTCTACTAATTATTTTTTATAATATTAATTTGCATTGTTACACGGAATTCAAAGTTTGTTTCTGCTTCGCTCGATGCACAGATCTAACGAAATTTCAAGCTTACCGCGAAACGAAAGAAATGGCTCCTATTATGGCTAAATCTAGAGGCATTGAATTTACATATTTAATAGAGCAACCTATTTTTCCCGGTATCGATCACCTGTGCCGAAGGATTAACCCGCTGTTATGCCGTGTAATTTAGAGGTTACTATGCGAATACATTGCTGGATGATCCCTTTTGACACAAGTTCTAACACTGACTTTGCCTTAACTAGCCAGAAAATCCGCCTGTATAATTTTTTTCTAAATCTTAGCATTCTATTTTAATTACTTGACAGTATTTCCTATTTGATATCTACGTTACAATACCACTACCAAATAATTTATTTATCTTTATTTACCTAATTTACTTCTTTCCAATTTTCAGACCAAGGTGAGAAGCTACAATCAATTGTTGTTGTTAATGTCGTTACATTTATTATACTTGTAACACCCTTTGCTACAGACAAAGATCGGTACAAGTGAACGAATAACGAACAATTAATAGGAAATCACTCATGTTGCGATAATAGACACGAATTATCGACGACATTTCTGACATGTTTGTTAAATCAGATTCACAAAAAAGATGGAGCAAATGGGCGAGTAAATTGAGATATTTGCAGATACGATTGATACAGATGTGTGAAATAATGGAAGCTCGCTGAAAGCCCTAAATGGAACATTAAGCTTAAAAAGCTGAAGAATTTCTGCGCTGTCTAATCTTATAATAATTATAATCTTGCCTTCCCCAATAAGCGAATAAAATTCAAACTATGATAGGATTAGGAAGAAGAGTATGGCAAAGAAAGCATGGAGTATAATCATTCTAGACAAAGCAGATTTCTCGATAGGTGTGACAACAATATCAGCTCGTAATGAACAGAAACGACCCGAATTTCCGTTGTTCTCCGAAGAATTAGCCATACTGTTTGCCGTATCGGCAAATTCGTGGGATCTTTCCTCTGGAATTCGATTAATTAGCTATCCAGGTCATCGATAAACTATCGACTCGTAGACCAACGGTTTCCTATCATCGAGCTCGGCTACTGACCAGAATTTCCATTCTTCGCGCATTCGACGAGATGAGGACGAACATAGTCCGATCGATGAGATTATCTCATGAAGAATTTTTCTCTTTCTTCGCGTTTAGTTTTCTTTTTTTTTTTCTGAGTACGTGTATGTTTCTTTTACGTAGACCGAATGGGCCCGATAAAAACGCTGACAAAATAATTGTACAGCTGGAAAGGTTACCGAGAGAAACGATGAAGGAGCACAATCGTTGCATCGTGTTGCACCATAGCGACAAGGAGGAAAAGGCGATGAAATTTTAGTAGACGATTAGTTAATTTCCGATGTCGGCTAGTTCTAATGGAAGGAACGAGCAAGCCAGCGAGGGATTTTTCCATTTAATGAAAACGCTTCGAAGCCTTTTTATCGTGGGCTTGAGAAATTTGATTTCGAATAAAATCGCGAAACCTGCTGCAATTCCAACTTTAACTTTAACTAATATCGATGGACCTGTGATATTTAGTAATTGGCAAAATGATAAAAAATCAAATAATCCAGATACGTATCGTTCTCATGAAAGGGAACAGGAAAGTACGAAAATTGAAATCTCAAGCTTCCTATTCTGCTTTGATAATTACAAATTTGAAATTCCATTTGCTACGAAACGAAAATACGGACAAGAGATAATTGTCGAAGCAACCCATTTTCGCGCTGCACATCGGATATCAAATTTTTGCGAACGATAGCGACCACGATCTAACTGTTGGCAAATTTCCTACTGTTTCATAGGATGTATCTATTGGGTTGGCAACTAAGTGTTTGCGGATGTTGCCATTTCCAAACACTTAGTTGCCTTCCCAATAGATTAAAGCTGAGCGTTCTTAACACGTTGCGATGGAAAAATATCTGTCCTCTATATTAAAGGAGAGACTGTGAGATAAGACTGGAGGGAAATGAAAATTACGATCGCCAGCATCTTCACTGCGCTGACTCGCGCTTCGAATACCAAGTTTCCAGTCTTAGAAAAAATTGCATAAAGAATGCAAAACGTGTATCGGGAAAAAATTAACTACAAAAGAAAAAAACATTGCTAGTTACTGTACTTGATAATGCAACTTTATATCAGAGTGGTAATTCATAATTTTTCATGGAAGTGTTATGGATTAACAGTATTTTTTTTTTTTTAAATTTGAATAGTACAAATAGAACAGCATACATTTTTGAGAATCTTGCATTTCTAAAAAACACATGCAAGCTCGTGTTTCTCCTTGCATCGAGTGTTTCTTCGTGTATCTTTTATTTCCATTTTTCTTTCATACGAGTCTCGTTTCTTCATTTTCAATGGTTCTAGATCGTGGTTAATTATCAAAGTAGATAAGAGAAAAAATTGTCATTTTAAATCGATGTACCGTGTCGTGGTATGTTACGCACATCGATATTGCGTGATTCTATATCGTAAATTATGCCACGCTATATTTCATAAAAAATGATACGATATTGCAACATACTTGTATACTAGTTACAACGTTATAAATTATATACTATCGGCAATATGTATTTATAACCTCGGAGAAAATAATGTAGAATGTAGATTACGAAGTGGGACGAGAAAAATTATGATTATGAAAAACGATGCTATAACTACGTACTAGTGAAAAAAATGTAAGAGGAAAATTGTAATTTTTATATCTATGCTGTATGCTGGAAATAGTTACACACTGTTATTAATTATTAATCAGAAAATGCGTATAGTATAATCGAGTATATTTCAATGAAATCAATTCAATCTGCAAGAGTGATGGTTAAACGAACCTATTAGTTGATGCATAACCGTAAAAACACGATGATTAAAGAGCGAAAACAAAACGATTTGAGAGTTCAAAGAGCAACGACAACTGACAAAATATTTGTCTCACAATAATTTAAAATATTACGATTCTCCATTGGAATAAAACGTTGCGAAATAAATTGAAATAAATTTCCCTTTATTTCCTTTTGCAAATATTTCTATGCAGATTATCGTATTATTGTGCTATACATTGTTATACGCATATGAAGAGTCCACAAGAAAAAGGGGAATTTTAATTTAATGGAGAATTTTCTCGTGTGTGCCCTTTACCACTTGCTATGTCGTTTTAATTTCAATTAGAATTTCCTGAGCTGCACATAGTTGAAAGAAAGTGATTCGTACACAATGTACTTCTTATTTTTTACGGTTCAGTGTGTTATATATTACTGGGAATTGCAAGTAAATGTTGAAAATGACGCGGAATAAAATGAGAAATAAAACGTTCTCTTTTTTAATATTTATGAAAAAATATGAAGTTGTGACATCGTACAGGGTAAAACAGAATATCTGGCATCCACATCGGCAGCTGATCGTATAAAATTATATTATTTATTGTACTGTCGTATATAATTTTGTATACAATTGTGTTATTTATCGTATTAAAAACGATGGATAAGGTTCATACAAACATATGTTCTATCTGCGTTCGTTTATGATATTTAACGAATTTTCTGTTCTGATTTTGTCATATTTAATCCACTTCACAGAAAATGCACAAAATGACGTTGCGTTTCAAAGAAGATATATTTAAAAGCTTGTTCCATTCTGAATTTTAATATTTCAATTCAGTAGGTTTGCTCTGTTTACAAAATTCATTATATCTCATAAACTTACATAGATAAATCATATGTTTGTACGGACTCTTTTATTCTTTTTAGATATACAATCAACTGAAAATGCTAAAAATTCTTACTTTGTCCGAGTCTGGTTCCCAAATTTTCCAAAAGCTTGTCCTGTTCTGTATCTTAGTATCTCAACACTTTCAATAGGTTTGCTCCCATTAAAAAATTCCTTATATTCTCACAAACGGAAATAAAACATAAACAGCATATGTTTATATGAATAATTTGAATGTTTATATGAATTATCCTTTTCTATTCTTTTTACATGTACTGTATATTGAGAAAGATATTCTCGCTTTCTGAGGAACATTGAAACTTGGCATTCTTCTTTCTTCCCGTGGACCTTTCATGTATAAAAGATCAGTGAAAAGAAACACGATTGTATGAACAACAATCGCAAGGATCGCAAGGATACTACCTGGAGCATGCTGGGAGCAAGAAAACGCGCAGGAATAGAGCTTCTCGCGTCGTATTCATCACGAACGCGTGGTTGTCACGACACATTGTGCACCTCCTCCTTTCCATTTACGTTGGCAGAATCGATGATCGATTGAACGCGAGGGAAAAAATATGTACCAGTCGTGATACCACCCCTGGAGAAATATCTCTCCAAGCAGAGAAACAAGCCCACAAAGCACCGTTTCAAATATAAAATAGATTACCCTGGTGACAGAAGAAAATATCAATTTCAACCAACGAGAATACAATTTCTATTATTCATCGAGGGTCTCATTGCGTTGGTGTTACAACATGAAAAATAATAGAAGTTGGTAAAAAGAAATTATTCTATTTCGAATCTTCCGCCAGCCTTCTGTCTTTGTTAATGGAAGAGTTAAATTCGTAGCTTTGTTATTGAACCGGAGCTAAATTTGAAAAATTATCTGCGTTATTTTCAATTATAATTTTATTTCGTTCGTTCGTATACCTAACTAAATTAATAAGAATTCCGTGAGCTTCTAACACTAGCGACTAACAGAGAGCAACTTTGATTACCAATTGTTTATGGTGGTCGAAAATTATTCTTCGAACATCCTAGAACTACGTTCTTCGTGAATTACGTTACAAGTTTCGCGTAAGTATTTACCGATTCAATTTCAATGCGGAAACGGGCGAAACGAACTTATAATTGGAAAGCTCGCGCCTGAACAATTTTTCGAATTTAATTGTAGTAATTTCGCCGCTGCAGACGCGGTTTAGCCGTCGATCGCACGTTCCACGAATCTTTTATTAATTTGGTGAAACAGGGGCCGCTCGAAGAAATTCTCAGTATTTCCTATCCTAACTTTTATTTCATTACGCGCACTTCGAAAGATACGAAAATTACAGAGTTTAAACATCGCACGCCGGCCATTGTGTTCGTCGATAAAATTTATTTCCATCCCGGTCAGCGAGAGGAAACCATTAAAGAGAAAAGTTGTCAATGTAAGTTGTAAAATCCCGATAATTTTAACGTTTCGTCGGGGACGTCTCGAGCAAAATTAAATTAACCGTCGGGCGTCTATCGCCCGAAGACATCACGCCATCTTATGCATTTCCAACGTGTCCCACGGTATTCAATATTTCTACGTACGTACTATACGTACATCGTTTTTCATCCGTATTCTCACGGCCCTTTAAGCTTTCAGGAATCTCGTCGAACGAGATTTTTCCTATCGACTGCGCTCAACCCTTTCATATCCTAGAATTTTTACATATCTTTATAGACGAATATGTTTGATATTGTCTGCAAATTATACTATGCTAGTTTTATATTTAAAAAATGTGTTTGTCTTGATGCAGTGAATATATCTGGTTGCTAAATCACGTGTTTATCATCAAAGAAAGTCGTTTTGACGCTCTGTGTAAAGACAATGTTCGTTTACGAAGCTTCTAAATAATATTGTAGTAGTATCATTACGAAACGATGATGTTAAAATGAAATTTCTATGAAGTAAAATTTCATCTATGATAACCTTGGACGGTTCAGCTTCGCGATATATAAACGTCGTATTCCAAATCTAAATGAAACATTCCATCGCGTACGTTGAATAGAATATAAGATAGATATCGTTCGAGTATTTCCTTCAGACCAAGTACATGTTTACAAATATCAAAATCTCTGAATACGTTCGTTTCATCCTCGAAAGCGTTCAAGAGCAAGCCATTCAACTACGAACATTTCCAACATTCTTCTCCACCGTACTCCATACAAATTTCCTACTTCAACAATTTCTATACGCATCGTTTTGTTAAATACTACGCTACATCGCGCGTTTACTTCACACTTTCTAACGCATAAATCAGCCGCATGATTAATATTTCAATATCGTGAATTTGAAATAAATATTCGGATTTCGTCCCTGTCGAAGTGAACATCCACAACAGAACATCGATATTCCTCCGCAACGTCCTTTCGTCCCCACAAAATATACAAAGTCATTACATATTTTAACGACCGCTATTTTCTACATCCTGAAACCCTCGATATTTATCTGTCGTGGTAGTATCAATAAAAAACGTCAATCCCTCCTTTTAAAGGGAATAAGACGACCGTAATGCAAGCAATAAGTTACCGACAAAACGATAAACAATGGTCGGGAAGCACGTTAGTTTGCATTGCATATTGACCTACCGCAATCTCGTGCTGACCGTGCACCAGCGTACCAGCAACGTTATCGAGGAGTTAGCACGTACCTCATATTGGATTACTAGGAATCCTCTTATGATACGCACGCAGTCTTCAAGGCCGCCCGGCGACCTTTGGCATTACGACAAATCGAAAGGAGTACGTCGCCTGTGGAATTTGTCGCCTGCAATCGTGTTACGATAAACATACAAGTTCGAGCCTCTTTCTCAGATTGATTTTCATCCCTGAAGCCTCCTAAGGACAAACGCGATAATCAAGAAAACGGTGGAAGTTGAGTGATCGATTCAGATATCTGTTACGCCTGTCGAGTAAATAATTAGAAATTTCGGGAATGGAAAGCAGTATCAACACGTACAAGAATTAAAAAATGCAATTGTACGCGTATGGGATACGTTAAGTCAAAGTTATATCCAGAAAATATATAAATCGATACCAAATTGTACAATAGAAGTAATAGAAAATAAAGGGGGATGTAGCTATTATTAGATAAGTAATTATTGTTAGTTACAATTTATGTTGATTATTATTTTCTTATTGTACATGTGTTATCATTTCGTTCTTAAAATAAGACAATTTTTTTTGTTACACACTAAACCTCATAATATTTTTAATTATTTTCAACGAACCGCATATTCTGAGCTCATAATGTTTTAATATTATACGTTACGGACGAAAAACTTTACACGCGTCGTTGAGAAATTAAAGATAGCACACCTGGGTTATCTTTTTGCCGAGGAGTGTAGGTTATTTAATTTGATATTATTTAATTTATTTTTTGGTTAGTCATTTGTGTATTCTATACCTTATTCGATAAAGACGATCAATGCGGGTTTACGTAGAGTTGAGGATAGAGAAGAAGTAACATTTTGCAGCGTGTTGCTTTGTGAATTAATTTAGATCAATAATTAAATTAATAACCTTTAATTTACACTAATATCGTAGGGGCTCTTGGTACATTTCTCACGTACAATTTGCATTTCTTTAATAGTTTGAAGTTAGTAGTTTTTCTTTTTTTTTGTCGCTTGGAAATAGAATAACATTAATTTCTCTGTCGTCTCTTTACAAATATCGAAAGGAAACTATAACATCTAAACAGAAACGAATCACTTCATCGTTCGCGGAACATTGTCTGGTATTTCATTCTCTACGTAATAAATACTCCGTCTCGGAAATTATCTACACTTGCAAGAAGAATTTATACCTGAACTTATTTAATCTTCCGTTTCGAATCTTTCGAACTATGCTGGTGCGCGTACAACGATCGTGAAACTTGATCACGTTCGTCATTCGAAACGAGTTTATAAACTGCAGAAGTCGGAGAATACCTTCCCAACAATGTACATTGGTAGGACTGTGTTCGTCTTTGAGAAACGGAGCAAAGGGGTAAGGGGCGGAAACAGGGAAAAATTGAGTCGCGTTACGTGTGCCGCGATCGAAAGCTTCGGTAAACCTACTTGTCCGCGAATTAGGTCAGCGTAACCATTCGAAATCTTTTCTACGTACATAATCTGCACACGAGTATCGCTTTTTCAGCGTGACTGTTTGCCTGAAGGCTGGACACAAAAGATTATATCGGTTCAGACGCGCACAATGCATTGAAAATACGATGGACGAGAAATAGCATGATCTCTATAAGTGTAGCGGCAACAACATTTCTCATACGATCTCACGCTTCGACAGATATCGGTGAACAATTTCGTCACGATGAAATACATGAATCATGTTGATCCAGTGATTTATCATTGAATATATTATAGAATATAATAGAACAATATAGAGTAGTATAGTAGAATATCGTTGGTTTGATATACATATTGAATATACAGGATGTTTTATTTTTATTGATCCATGCAAATTTCTATGTATAAATTATCCGAAAAAGTATTAAATAAATTATTCGGAAAAATGTTTCAAATGAAGCTTCCCACAACAGTTTTGTTTAACTGGAGGCGTTTTCGAGATCTCGAGGCGACCTTTGTTTTTTTATTTCTTTTTTTTTTTAATGGAGCTACCATTTTATCCATCATTCGATGCAATCTTTAATACTCTGAAAGAAAAGGTACCTGCGCGTGAAAATGTTTAATTTAAAAGATCTTCCAATGTTCATTTTATAAAATTGAGTGTATGAAAGGAAAACATAAATATAAAAACACTGCGTTTACTCTTCTTGCCTTCACGGTACGTTTCACGAGATTAAAGTTAAAATGTCTTTTAAGCTAATAATCATTTTTCCACCCAATACTTTTACGGTTTCTTAATACTTTCGTGCTTTTAAAGAGAATTAAAAAATACATAAATACATGTGTATAAAAACAGGCGTGTAGTTGCATTTAAAGAAACAATGGTGATGAAATCTCGAAGACACGTCCATCTAGATGAAATTTATCACAATACGTCCTTCTCGAGACAAAGTAAGTTTTATTCGAAACACTTTCTCCAATAGTCTATGGTTTAGGATATATTTGCATGAATTGATTAAAACCTGACAACTCGTATAGCAAATATATTATAGAAAATTACTGGTAAGTTAAAAATAAACTCCTCTTAAACATGAAGTAAATTAACAATTTATGTCCGTATGAAATACGTTTTAATAATATGCAACAAAGAGTGTACAGTGTACTGTAAAATAATCTCTTGGTGGATTGCTTTCATAAAAGGAATCCACAATTCTATAAAAGTGTTAAACGAACAGAGACCGACGGAAATATTGCACAGATATTTCGTAATTTCGCGAATAATTCCGGAAAAAGTTTTATCATAAAATAAAAAACATTTCGAGCTCCGCTTGCCGATTATATTGTATAGATATAAAACGGTTAGGAAATTGGAAAAAATAAAAATTAAATATACTTGGTAAGTTAATAAAAAAAAAAGGAAAAAGCACGCTGAATACAGTTTTTTCGTTAAACTCCCACGAACGATCATCAACGAAATCCAATATCGTGCGATATAATGAAAACGCAAAGCACTTTAACGTGTACAGTGCTCGATAAGATAATTGTTCGTTGAATATTCCATCGGTCAGTGTGTAAACACACGTGTGAACAAATAGTGCGAGCACACGTGAATGTAAGGGGAGTAAATGTAAATCGACTAATAATATAACGCTGTTGCTGTGCCTGGTTGTCGGTATAAAGGCGTAATACGTTGACATTAACCACTGGAAAATGCACAAATCCCGAGACATTTCACGCAGCACATTTGCTACATACTGGGTTTACGTACTCTATCCGAAACACGTGAATGGCAGACACAAGTGTTCACTTTGTAACAATCAGTACCGATTATAAACTAATAATAATTGTGACAATTATGAGTAACGACCAATGGCCAAAAGTATGGTAGCTAACGATGGAGGATTACTTCAATGGGGCTTGATCAACTTCTTCATGAAAACGACTCATTCTCCTGCTTCGACGATGTATTATGGTACAAATAATTATTTGTAACCTTGTATACTTAAATTATGTCGTATATTTTACATGTGTAGTTTATTTACCTGATCCATATATTATACGCTTCATGTGCTTCCTATATCTACTTTATCTACTCCATACATTTCATGTACTTCTGATACCTATTTTATATGCTTTATATATCTATTCCATATACTTTCTATAACTAATTTATATACTTCCTATACTTATTTTGTACACTGCATATACCTATTTCATATAATACACATAATTATTTCATACACTTCATATGTTCCCTATAGCTATTTTATGTACTTTATATACCTATTTACTTCATCTATATTTCATGTACTCCATACACTTCATATACTTTTCATATCTATTTTATACACTTCATATTCCTACTTCATCTACTCCATATATTTTCTGTATCTATTCTATATACTTCATACACCTACTTCATCTACTCCATATACTTGATATACTTCTCATATCTATTTTATATACTTCATATTCCTACTTCATCTACTCCATACCCTTCATATATTTCATATATAATACTTTCTATACCTATTCTATATACTTCATATACTTGTCATATCTATTTTATGTACTTCATATTCTTACTTCATCTACTCTATATCTATTCTATATACTTCATATACCTACTTCATCTACTCCATAACCTTCATATATTTTATATACCTTCTACACCTATGCTACATACTTCATATACCTACTTAATCTACTCCATATACTTCATATTATTTCTATACCTATTCTATGTACTTTATATACCTACTTCATATACTTCCTATAGCTACTTTACGTACTTCATATAGCTGCTTTATCTACTCCATACCCTTCACACATTTCATATATCTCATAGACCTAATTTCATATCTCATATGCATAATGTCATATACGTAATTGACAATTGGCGAATAGCAAGATAAAAATTCTGAAATTGCCCAGAAGCTTTGTGAGCAAAATTATATCCGACACATACGTACGAGAACTACTTGAATAAACGAACTGATCAATAAAACCCTAGGGAATCAGCCTACCCTAATAAAATATCGAACATCTGACAGAATATCGAAAATGGCATAAGCGTGGAATCACGACGGAGCGTCGGCGAAGCGGACCGTTTCCTAACTCGGATTTGTGTAAGACTAAACTTTCTACAATGTATCATTAGCAAGAAGTAGGACAGATGGAAACTCGCCGGGACGATTTACGCGATTCCGCAACGTTCTAGGCGTCTCTCAAGTCCAAAAGTCGGCTCATTGCTGTGCAACGGGAGCTTCATCAGCTTTCGTTAGCGACAGCTACGAATTGATTCCAATCGGATCAAGCAAAAACTTGAAGAAACTGTCGATTGAAATTAACTCCACGCGTATATCGTGTAACTAACTTGATAACATTTTTGGATCTCTCGAAAAGTTACAAAAATTTTCAGGATCTCGATTTGGATTCTGAGCAGTTGAAGTATCGTCAGCTTGCAAGCGTTCGAAAGTCTTCTGGAGGTTCCAGATACGCTAATTTCTGTACAACGTTTACACAACCTTCGAATAATTATAATGGTACAACGTGAGATGTCAAATTGAATATAGAGATTGATTAATCGATCTTCAATTGAAATCTCGTCTTGTATAACCTCGAGATAATCCTTAAATAACCTTAGGATGAGTTGCAATCGCTGGTACATGACATTCGAGCGATTATAACATGACCCTCGACGATCGTGAATGACAGTGAGTAAATTGGCGTGACCTTTGACGTACCTTGAAATAACATCTCGGAGGCATCTTGAATAAATTGGAAAAGAGTGTTAAACAGATCTTAAACAACCTTGAAACAGCATACCGTTGGTCTTGTTGTATAATCTTGAATGTCACCGGGTAACCACGAATGACCTTGAAATAATATCCTACCGATCAACGCTAACAGGAAATAATATCCTGGCGATCTAGAATAACTTGAAATAATATCCTAGTGATTTAGAATGACTTGAAATAATGTCCTAGCGATTCAGGATGACTTGAAATAATGTCCTAGCGATCTAGAACGACTTGAAATAGTATCGTAGCGATCTAGAATAACCTCAAAGTAATATTCCATTGTATCAGAATGATCTTGAGATAGCATTCCATTGGCTACGAAAAATGTCGAATGATTCTGCAAACGCTATTGAATCATCTTAAATATTCTCCGGTTGATCTCGAACGACCTTGAAATAATCTGACGACGATTTTCAAATTACTTGAAATTTTTTTAATTGCGAGGAAAACGCGTGGCGAAGGAAACGACCAAGGAAAGACCAAGAGCGACTGGTAACTTTGAGAACTCGAAATCCATCGCTATCATCGGATTATGCAAGGACACGCTCGCGTAAACGCTCGATTACTGGACGACGAAACGACGCTAGAATAAATAGATAAATTACTCGAACACATCGATCGTCGTGTAACAGCCGGACGTGCCGCTGCAGTTTTTAAAGCAAACAGCGGAAAAATCGAAATACGAACGGGGAGCGAGGCAGAACGCGAGACTTTTTCAACGCCATCAGCCACGTTTTTGGGAACACCAGACGAAACACCGCGAATTTTGAAACTGAATAAACACTTGAGTGGTAAAACCGCCAGTACCATCCTTTTTATTAGCGTTTTTCGTTACGCTCCGAATTGTTTGCTGATGGTATAAATTCTTCAAAAATTTCGATATTTCTCATCGGTGTAGCTCACTTTATTTTGCTGTACAACACGATACAATAGCAATAAGAGCAATAAGTAAGAATATAGTATAGCGTAAGAAACTAGGAACGAGGTTGCGACAACCTGCTCAAAATAATAGGCTATGGACCTAAAGTATAAATTATTGTTATTATTATTAGAATTTTATTAGAATTTATGTTAGATAATCGTATGTAATCTTTATATACACTGACTCTATATTACATCATGTTCGATCTTTATGTAAATAATTAATAATTTTTGGAATATTTGATGTTTCGTACAGGTACGTATATTTTAACTTCTCATATCTTTTTTGTGCGCATATATTTTGCTCGCGTTTTTGCCTCGCGATTTCCAAGATGGCTTTTTAAACATCGACAATTCGCTGTTGCAAAACCGCGTGAGACGTAAAATATTGAAATGTTACACACAATTTGTATTTGACGAAGTTTATCGAAACGCATCGTTCTACCCACGCTGCAGCTAAAACTATTTTATTTGGTTCATACAGTTAATATTAACTGTATTTTAGAGATAGTATTTCAAATTGCATATTGTATTATTTCCAGTTCACTAGAGCGTTCATAATATCGCCAGGCGAGTTTATTTAATTTATAAACAACATAGAATGCAACACAAAATACAAACGAAATAATAAAATAAATTTTATTATTTTTATTAATTTTATTATTTCGCTTTGTATTTTGTGTTGGATTTTATTTTTATGGATTATGTAATTAATATATATATATATAGTATTAATTTTATTATTTCGTTTGTATTTTGTGTTGGATTCTAAGTTGTTTATAAATTAAATAAACTATCGCCAGGCGATATTATAAACGCTCTAGTGAACTGAAAATAATACAATTTGCAATTTGAAATATATATATATATATGTATACAGAATATAAAATGTAAAATTTTGCATCAATCTTCGAGAAGAATCACTCTCAAGTCAGACTTTTCTTTCAAGACTCAGAAAAGAACATAGGATATAATACTTGGCACAGTGTTCAAAATGATTCTGGCAACGCACAGTGCGGCATTTAAATGAGGATGAGCGACGAAGATAACAAAAATGCGCGTGTAAGTTTTCCTGCTACTTGAAATCACTGACCCGACATGAATAAACGTCTACAGATCAAATCTTTGTCACTATTTTCATTTTGCCAGATATTACGATGACATTTAGCAAAGAACAGAGTTTCCCTTACACTTTTAAAATTTTCCTACAGTAAAGAAGAAATGTCTCTATCCAATTCGCTACTGCAAATGTATTTCACTAAAAACATAGATAAATAAATAAATAAGAAACATGCAACGTAGCAGTTTGTATCGGAAAAAGGTTATATAGTGTGGATCGGTAAAATGCGATTACCTGAATATCTTCAGTGGCTACGAAAAGTATTTGCACCTACTGTTATTTTCCAATGAAGTATTTTTTACTCATTCCGCGTCTCATTTTCGCGGTATCAAATTTTTATGGAAAGCTACGCTTATTGGAAAACTCTATGAAATTGCGCTTTATTTAGAATTCTATTATGAGATGCATATGAGATGCCCATAAAGTTACAAATTTTACGCTGAAATACACTGGCGAGCAAAATGAAAAAATTATCGATATTTAAATTGTTGTAACTTCAGTTCTAACTTGGCGAGGAAAGAAAAAGGCTCATTTTAGAACGTGAAGCCTCAACTTTCATAATACCGAGTTCATTTTTTTCAAGGATGTTTTTACATCGTGTAACGGATAGAAAAACGAAGATGCTTCTCCTGTTCGAAAATCATAAAAACCTAGACGTCTCTAAAGACATTAGCAATTTTTTTCTATGGCTGAGATTACCGTGTGTTTGAAGATCGATTGCTTCCCTTCGCAACGACCTCTTAAAATTCCATGCACGAGTTGTTGAAACATCAATAAAAAGTGTACCGCCGACACTAGAATGATCCAAGGTACGCCAGTATCTTGTAGGAAGTTTGATTAATGATTCAATGTTTGTAATCATTTCACGCAATTTAATTTGCCAAGTTGAGCAGCGTGACTCCTTCAGACATTTAGATGACTCTAATTAACCGCTCTTCACCCTGTACAACAATGTACTACAATCTTAACACAGAACGATCAAAATAACAAGAGGTTTTGAACCATTTTTTATCAAATTGCTCTCTTGAAAGAAAGAGAGAAACGTTCAAGTTGAAAATTAAAATCATACGTATCTGTGTTTAATCCTTTCGCTTTGGAAGTTCAGCCCACTGAAGTACTGTCACTGGACAAAAATACGCACCAGAAATACGCACAGTGTGCATGGTTGCTATATATACGTTTTTCTAAGTCTTAACGCTAGAACTATCACACCAGTCAAATTGACTGATTTTATAATTTTATTTTAAAATTCCTACTTCATGTTATATTTTTTCGCAATGATGTAGTGACTTTCGTAACGACAACTAAAGAATTATATAATGATTTTTATTTTGTTTTTTATGTATTCGAACTCAAAATAATTTTATAGCAAGGCTACTTATACCAACACCAGTCAAAATGTCCTGCAGGTCCTGCAGTCTGTTTATCGAACCCCAATTAACCAGTTTCCTCGTTTTGTACAACTTTCCACACGTTTCAAAAATTTTTACTGCGTGTCATTCGATATGATGATATCAGCTATCAGGAAAATTCTATCGCTAGATCTCTAGTTGCTAATACTAGAAATGCCACAACAATGAAAATGATTGATTCTACAATTTTATAAATATGTCAACCCTCGTTTAGGGATCCCAGATGTATTAATAATACCAAAAATGTACTACATAACATGGAATTCCTTCTGTAAGAAAGTAATAAATCAATAAATATAAAAATATTCTATTATTACGTATTTTTTAAAGACCAATCATTTTGACTCCGCTCCAATATTATAAATATAATTTACATGTTTAATATGAAAGGGCTTACAAAATCACAGGTAATATATGCATTTGTATATTTACAGGACATTACGATAAAATGTTTAATATAATTAATTATGAAACGCAAATTAGTTAATATATTAATATGCAAAGATTAGTAATGTAATTCTGTATAATATATTTCGAAATAAGGATCTATACGTAAGCCAACATTGCAATCTTTACACTCATATCGTGATCCGAATCTTTTATCATTTTTACTACAAACGACACTTAAGAAGTGATTAATCCAATATGTCACTAAAATCAATAGAAAATGTTCTGCCGATAATAAAAAAATATATTATTCACTACAGATAGCACTGATATATGCATCATTTGCATGTCGGATATATGGGGTGCCGGACCCAGGAGTCGTCGCGTGGTCGCCGCCTATATGCGACGCTCGAAGCGAAAGGGTTAAATTCTGCACAGTTAAAAAGTGTAACAAACGCTATTTAACCAAGATTGACAAACATATAATGAATATATATAAAATAAATATAAATAAAAAGATATAATAAGAATGAACAAGCCGATATGCTTGTAATTTTCGAGCGATTCAATTTTCATGTACAAACGATTTTTACCAAGTCTCTATCGATTTTCTACGAAATTAATGTTTACACTTTATATTTCTTACTAACAGACTGATATCATCGAATAATAAAATCAGAATCGAACGACGATTACGCTCGACCCTCGTCCACCGCATGCTACACTGTGCGACGTGTAATTTGTGGACTGACGCGACGCCACAGCATGCAAAGACAGAGAGAGAGAGAGAGAAAAGAAACGGAAGAGTGTCCGATTTCGTGGCGAAGTGGGACGCGTTAATGAATTTCCTTATCAAATCTCAGCCTCGTCGTGCCACGGCCCGCTATTATTATCTCCCATCGATCAATACGACGTGCGGCCGTATTGCAGGATGACTTGCAAATAACGCAGAAAACGTTTCTGCGCAGGACGTGTAGGATATCCGTTTTCTATCGATACCTGGATTTCGACGTAGGAACAAGCAAACCTGAGGAACCATAGAGCACGTCGGATTGCGATCGATGAAAACCTCGCGAGACGCTCGTACGAGACGAGAACGTGTTTCGTTCCGACTGCATTCCATGGAACTCTCTCCCGAACTTATGAAACATCAATGTCGCGCAAGCAGGTAGAGTTACATTAAATTCAACACGGTCATGTTTAATTCCGTGTATTTATCCGTGTCATTGATTGCTATAGCTTAATTAATTTACCGGTTATACCCGGTAGAATATAATCATATTTGTCATTCATGAGTGAATATAACATAACGCCGTATTAATAAATCAATATAGCAATTTCACAACTGCGGAGATATTTATAATTACATGGATGGTAATTTCATCCTATAATTCAGTGTGTAATTTGATAAAAAGAAATCGGTTTAATTCGAGAATAACAGGGCCTGTTAAATGAATAATCTTCATATTTAGAAAAATGTCTAGATGTGAATTTTATTAGTACGAGGATATCGATAAATCGAAAACCGATACGTAATCTTATTTTATAATTCAGTTTATTGTAATTCCGTGTAATATGAGAATAATAGAGTCCACTGAGTGAATCATCCACTGATAAATTTCTTACTTGTGCAAATTTACAAAACAAAAAATTACCAAACAAACCGATGAATCATTTCATCAACAAAAGGAAAGAAAAGAAAACACAGAGATTTTCGTTGAAAGAAACAAGATTGGAAATATTTGCAAAATTTGGAGATAAAGTGCGATGGTTCTATTTAACGACACGACGACGATTGTTCTCGGGAAATTTTCGTATACAGAAAGCGAGAGCATTTCGAGGCGAAAACAAGTGTCTCTAGCGAATATTAACATAATTGGAATAAATTTCGCGTGCGCGATGTTTGCGTATGTTCGGGGTGCATTATACGCGCGGCGTTTCACGTTAATGGAATATTAGAGGGATGATAAACCGAGGTAAAAGTGGCCGAGGATGGCCAGGCTGCGTTCACGCGAATTAATGAATTCGGAAACGCGCAGCTCGCCTCGAAACGTTCGTTCGTGAGATTCCGGCAGAAATTATCGGTCCGATAACGTTGCCTTCCTGTTGTTTTCGTTGTTGTTGTTGTTGGAATAATTTCGTTAATAAAAACATACCGTGGAACTCGCACATGTATAATAAATGTATTTTGAAAGATCGTTTGACCGAGAGGGCAAAATATTTCGCAACATATGCGCAATACGAGTAATTCTACAGAAACGACGATGGAATGAAATAAAATTGAAAAAAAGAAATGTAAAAAGAGAAATGAATCAAGAAGTACAACAACAGAGATTCGTTGATAAAAGAATATTTCGCCGATATGATATTGTAATAGACGCTTTTCTTGGTAAAATTACAGAATAATTATATCGAATTTTAACGTTAGTAAATTCGTTTGAACGAAAGATTAAGAACAACAATTTAATATGGTAATGTGCTATTATATTGCTAAAATTAACAAATTATTATTATGAGCACAGCCTCCCTTATTCGAACGTTCTATTATTCAAACAAAATATTTCCCAGTAACAGATGCTTTTTTCCCCTTTCAAATGTCTACGTATTTTATCGCTGTTCATATACAACGTATTCTTCTGTCTATTGGATCGAGTAAATTCCAATTGTAAGAATTTAAAATGAAACTAATAGCGTTCCAACTATCGAAATAAAATACGATGTATAATTAATAAAGCTCAAAAGCGATGTAGGTGCGATAGAATTAGCAAACAGACGCGATGGTATTGGGAAAGCGATCGTCACGGATGTTCAAAAGGAGAAACTTAATATTGAAAATTGCCTGTAGATTCTTCTGATACTGGAAACAGCAGAGAGGCCTTAAATATACCGATGTAATGAAATGGTTTCATCGCGAAAGAAGACGATAATAATGGCAATTTTACAGAGGTGGAAACAACAAACGAGAGCGATAATGAAGAGGTTTCTCGTGCCGAAGCATTCGCGGCAGTCGAAAAAGAGCTCCGGTAGTTCGAAGTACAAAAAGAACGCAACTCAGTACGGTTACTTATATATTGAAAAAATTATATAAATATTTAAAGAATTTGTCAATTGATTTTAATATGTATGCGAAAAGAAATTTCGTATAAAAAAGGTGATAGTTATATTATTCGCGCAAAATAACGAGAATTTTACCTGCCTATTTTGGAAAAAGGGAGGCTCTACTATATATTGAATTTTAATTTTAATAAGGAAGATTAAGGACAGAAAAATGAAAGAAAATTTTCCAGAACTCGGAATACGCCAACGCTTGTCGATAAATTACTTCGATCAAGAATACAGCTATTCCGATGCAGCGATTATAAATATATTCAAATTCACGTGCACACGATCGATCGATCCGATGTCAGAGCAGAACGACGGTTTTCGCAAATCAAAACGACCGCTTTCACGAAATATTTTTTTCCGATGGCTCACTTTGTTGGCCAACGTTTACGTTCCCATCGCGTTCATTTGTCACTCGTGCCTCTGCCAACGTTTCCTCTCGTCCTTTTTTCTCTTTTTATTGCCATTTGCATTTATATCGCGCGTTGTCGAGGCGTTCGCATTTTCGTCAAATG
Source organism: Bombus affinis (assembly GCF_024516045.1). NCBI lineage: Eukaryota > Metazoa > Arthropoda > Insecta > Hymenoptera > Apidae > Bombus > Bombus affinis. The sequence goes on from NC_066354.1 coordinate 4,019,621, forward strand.
AAAATTCCATATACACGATATATTTTGCAACATCGAGTTCCGATTATGTAGCAAAGCAATCCCAAAGTAATGGACATTTCAACGAACTTTTCCTTTTTAATTCATAAACGTGGTCCTATGTTTCGCCAATGATTCGCCAAACTGGTGTAGCTGAAAGATATCGATCAATTTAATTTCATATTTAATATTTCTATCGTCCACCTTTTGCGATTAGGAATAATTTCTTTGCACACTTATTTTCGCCATAATCCTGTCAATTCTGATATTCCTTACGGAGAAAGATATTCAAAGGTTGAAATCAACCAGATAGAAGGAACAACAGGTTTCACAATTATAGATCGCTCATTAATTACGCTAAAACAAATGATATATTGATCGCTTTAGAGATTAGATATTCAGAGGTGAAAATTAACCAGATAAAAGAAATAATAGAATTCGTAACTAATTGTCGTTCGCTAACTAATTAAACTAGAACAAATTATCGATCGCTTCAGGCGTTTGGCGTTCAGAAGTTGAAATTAACCGGTAGAACGAGTAATAGATTTCATAATTATCATTCACTGAATAATTAAACTAAAAGAAGTTATATATTCATAGCTTTAGGAATTAGATGTTCAAAAGTTGAAATAATCCAACAGAAGAAATAATAGGTTTCATAATTATCATTCACTGACTAATTAAAATAAAATAAATCATTAATTGAGGTTAGGTATCCACAGGTTGAAATTAAGGAAAATGTGTGTTCTTAGATATTATACATTAAGTAATTTTTAACTGAACGAAATTATTAATTGCTTCAGAGGTTAGGTGTTTAGAAGTTGAAATTAACCAATAGAAGGGAATACTAGGCTTCATAATTGTCATTCACTGACTAATTAAGATAAAACAAATCATTAATTGAGGTTAGGTATCCACAGGTTGAAATTAAGCAATAGAAGGAAAATGTATGTTCTTAGATATTATACAATAAATAATTTTAACTGAGCGAAATTATTAATTGCTCCAGAGGTTAGGTGTTTAGAAGTTGAAATTAAACAATAGAAGGGAATACTAGGCTTCATAATTGTCATTCACTGACTAATTAAGATAAAACAAATCATTAATTGAGGTTAGGTATCCACAGGTTGAAATTAAGCAATAGAAGGAAAATGTGTGTTCTTAGATATTATACATTAAGTAATTTTTAACTGAACGAAATTATTAATTGCTCCAGAGGTTAGGTGTTTAGAAGTTGAAATTAACCAATAGAAGGGAATAATAGGCTTCATAATTGTCATTTACTGACTAATTAAGGTAAAACAAATCATTAATTGAGGTTAGGTGTTCAGAGGTTGAAATTAAGCAACAGAAGGAATTGTGCGTTCTCAGATACTATACATTAAGTAATTTTTAACTGAACGAAATTATTAATTGCTTCAGAGGTTAGGTGTTTAGAAGTTGAAATTACCGAATAGAAAGAGTAATAAACTTCATATTTGTCATTCACTGATTAATTAAAATAGAACAAATCATTAATTACTTCAGAGAATAGGATTTCAGGGATTGAAATTAACCAATAGAAGGAAAATGTTTCTCGGTTATAATACATTTAGTAATTAAACTGAAGCAAATTACTAATTGCTTCATAGGTTAGGTCTTCAGAAATTGAAATTGTTTCAATTTGTTTCAAAATTGTCATTCAACGACTAATTAAACTAGAACAAATTACATATTCATTGCTTTAGAGATCAAACGTTCAGGGGTTAAAATTAACCAGATAAAAGAAATAATGTTTCTTAAAAGTAATAAGGTTTCATAATCATCATTCAGCAACTGAGTATACTAAAATATTATCCGCGATTAACTGCTTCTGAATTTTTCAATTTTCAGTTTCGCTAGCGCAAGAAGAAAATTAGAGAAAGGTGTTTGATCAAAGGAAGAGCACAGAAGGGGTCAGGATTACAAGAAAATCCTGTGGAAATCGAGGATCCTGCAATCACGAAGAACAAACAGAGCGAAAGTGTCGGTGATAGTCGAACGTCGCGAATTTTGTTGCGGTTTCCATTCCGTTTCGCACGGCTCGCTCCGCGATAATGGAATTTCAGTGACGTTGAAGGAAAATTGAGCCACGACAAGCCTCTGCAAAATAGTCATTTGTCAAATTACCACGATTAACGACGTCCCCCCCCCCCCCTCCCGCTGATACAATTAATCAGTTCGAGCCAATTGTCCGGCGCGTCAGAGAAAAATCGCTCGATGCTATATCTGTGCTCGTTTGAAAAATGGAGCGATCAATTTAGTGCTTCGCTCGCGAATTACGATCTACGTTTCTCTCTTCTTCTCTTCTCCGTGTTCTCAAAAAATTCCGTTACTTTTCCACCTTTCGATAACATTTTCCTTGTCCACGTTTTACATATAATCGTTACTGATACATATAAATGATACATGTAAAATAATAAATAATAAATGATAAATGTATACATATAAATTGAATACGCCTATGTTACATCGTAGAAGGAATTTCTAAAACTTCAGGTTAATTGAATAAATCGAATTAACTCGTTAGACTAACCGAGGATAGAATCTTCAACTAAAGCACACTTTTATCAGGAAGACTGAACAAAATCGCGAGCGCCATTAAAATCGATGAAACCGATCTACTGAATTAACGACATAAATTTTCACCTAAACATCATCTCCGACAATCTGAGAAAAAGTCAACCGAGTATCGTTATCAAGACATCTTACTTATTAATTGGAACGATTTATCAGCCCTTTCATCCACCCAGCTAGAACAAGGCGGCAAACAGCATAAAGATTTACAGGAGCAAAATCCAAAAGTACAACGATATAAATACTTTACTGCAGAAACTACGTTCGAGCAGCATCTGTCTTCGTAATCTACAGCGCAGAACATACAGGTGAATTCCAACTGCAGAAACTACGATATTTCAAAACCCACGTACTCGATCTGCCAACCATTTCTACGCTCGACTCGCCTAAACAGCTCGCGCTCTTCAACAGCCACGAATAAACGATAAACTACGGAGACGCTAAATGAGCGGAAAGATAAAAGAAGAGACAGAAGAAGCGTGTAAACGAGCGCGGAAAAAGAACGGACGAGTGAAACGTCCGCGGCGCGTTTTAATTCGACGTTAATGCAAAGTGCTTGGTCGTCGGCAGCGGTGGCTGAAGGTTATTATCTGTCGCTGGCAGAGACCCAACAGCCGGCGGAGCAAAGAGAGTGCAAGAGCTTTTTTTCCTCTCGACGCACTTAACCCTCCGTTGGATTGAAACACGATAAACGCTCCATCCGCTCGTGGATTGCCAGCCGACGCGTGTTAAGGTATTTGCAGCGCGACGATATCCCTCAGAAGTAAAACGCGCAGAGACACGCCGACAGCCGTATTCTTCGCGCATATCTGACATTCTTCCCCTGGCAAGAACCTTCTTCGCTGTGTGTATTTTCTACGAGCGCACGCTAACGAACAGTTGGCCCGTGTTATGCAGATACCTAGCAACCGTCGATGATCCGAAATTGAGTAAATTTAATTGGAAGATTTGAATTTAATGGGGATGCAGTGATTAATAGGCGACTAGCCGGCAAAAAGGGCCGATCGATCAGCATTAAATTGTTATTGTTACTGTTATTGATAACGTGATATGTTGCAGAAATAAAAATACCATGTTCTATCCTTTACTGTCATTAGTATAATTTTGATATTTTTGAATACGTAATATATTTGCATATTCGTATGTTACGTAATTATTACATAAAATGTTGTAAATAGTAATTAGAATTTGTTGAAATAAATATAATTATATTGACGTAATTATTCCAATTAACGTAATGATTATTACGTAAAGAGTTAAAAGTAGCAATTAGTATCTATCGAAATATATCAAGCAAATACCAATTAACCGGGAAGTCATTGTTTCTTAATTTTATCGTAACGAAAACACCATTTCAAAGGACAAATAATTAAAACGATGTAAGGGAGAAGATGGAAAGGCGGAAGTTTGTAGACTGTAAGACATTTCGTTATTCACCAAAGGAAAGGCTACATGAGAAAGACCGTGCTACAAGGGGTGATGACTGATGATCGAGGAGATGAAAAGGATACAGGGAGCAAGTTGAAGAGGGTGAAATTCGAGGACTAGAAGGTATTTGAGAATACGTTGGTTTAAGAGCAAGTTTTCCTACGGTTGGAGAGCTAATAAAATAAATGACAGTGATATTTTGGAAGTATTAGTGCCTATAGAACTTTGGAAGTATTAGTGCCATAGTGTCTATAAGAATCGTGTAACAAACTGTGGAGAAAATACTGAAACGCGATGGTAAAGTTACTCAAAAAGGACGATGGAAAGAAGAGAAATAATTATATCTACGTTTACCAACACCAACCGATCTTATTGAAATAATTTCCATCGTATAAAATGAATTTTGTGTTTGAAAGAAAATAGCATAGTTTGTTTAAAATTCAACGAAATCGGGCTAAAAATTTATGAAAGAACATGCAGGGTTTAACGAGGAACTTGAGAATGAAAACACATTATGATGAAAACCCGATAGATTACCCATTATCGTCAATAAAATTGACTCGTTATTGATGACACAACACTTTAGCAACATTCCGCAGGAGATTGCTGTTTAATCGTCGTTTAGTGTAACCATCGACAGATCTTCGATGCTCGAAACACTGTGCACGGAAAACGAGCTCGTGAAAAACAGACGGGGAATGACAATCTTCCGTAATGACATTCGAATGCAATATCTTCGTTCTAGCCAAGAAAGGAATATAGATTTTCTATAATAGCGTTAGTTAAAGCGCATCTGGCCGCCGGAAAGAAGAAACGCGAACCACTTCGATGATGTCATTTCAATTCGATTGAAATACCGAACAAGTTAAAACGCATTATCTCATAATACAGTGATTTCCTTTATTACAGCAATTTACATTTTTATAACGTTATTAGAAACTGACTAGCGTTCAAATAAAAAAAAAAAAAAGAAAAAAACATTGTAGGTGAATTTCAACGGCCGAATTATACTCATAGCTACGCGCAAGATAAAAGCCAGCACGTGACCAATTTTCCCACAAGAAACGAGCGACACAGATAACAATATTGCGCCTGGTAGCCGGCGAACGGTTCACGTCACACGTTAAATCACGTTTCCGACTTTTATTATTAGTTTCCGCGCGCGTTCCTAAGATACGTGACGTTTCATATTCCGCGTGCTTCCCACCTGCTCCACATACAAAATCAGCTTCATATTCATTTGTAAATTATACGATGCGATGCGAATGATCAGCATCTTGATATTTCGCAGTTCAACTGATTCCAACGTGACCAATTTGTTACTCGTTACTGTGCGTTATTCGTAATTGTTATTTATAGTTGTTCCGTTGTTTCTAATCGAAGCGAGATCTGCGTTATGACGAAAGTTCGGCAACACGACGATCGAAAAAAATTGGAAACTTTGAACAAATGTAATATCCGACGACAAATAATGAGGATGAATCGCGTGTAAAAAATTAATTAGAAACGTACGTATATATGGTGGATTTATTACATCGCGCGAACAAAAAGGGAGAACATGAAAGGGAGAAAATAAATAGATAAAATCCGCAATGAAAGACAAAGCTTTCTTTAATAAATCCCTGTATAATCGAGAGAATTTTAATATGCAAATAAAAAATCAATAGAACGATATTAAAAATTAAACATTGTCGATACGAATCCTCTATGCTTGCACAAATACGAAATTATATATATGATTTAATGTATGTAATTAGTATAATTGAATTAATATAAATAATTTACACGAGCTACACTGCAATTCGACGAAGGATCACAGTCAGCGTTGTACGTTGCAGTTTTCGATTTATGCTCGAGGTTCAAAAATTGTTCAAAAATTTTGTTTTTTCTAATCGTTTATACAGGGTGGTTGGTAACTGGTGGTACAAGCGAAAAGGGGGCGATTCTACGCGAAAAAAGAAGTCGAAAATATAGAATATAAATTTTTCGTTTGAGGCTTTGTTTTCGAGAAAATCGACTTTGAATTTTCGCTCGGTACGCGTGCACTTTATCACATCTCGTTATAACGGATCTCACTGTAGATCGTTGTCTCGATGGATATTATCGCAGTTTAAGTTTGTTTTTGCCGTAACGGAAAATTAGGAATACATAATGAAATAATATGAAGTAATCATAAAGTTTATTATTACAAAAATTGCTGAAAATGTTGCCCATTCTGCCGAACACATACTTCTGCTCTTCTAATTAAATTTCTACGAACACTTTCTAAGTCGATTTTCTCGAAAACAAAGCCTCAAACGAAAAATTTTTATTCTGTATTTTCGACTTCTTTTTTCGCGTAGAATCGTTCCCTTTCCGCTTGTACTACCAGTTACCAACCACCCTGTATATTCGTAAAGAGCTCTTCGAGGACCATTTATTCGTGTGACAGCAAAAGATAAAACTTCGCAAAATTATAGGCGGTAAGGATAAATCTTGATAAACAATTTCTTTTTTTTTCCTTTTTTTAATTTCTCACATCCACGACATAGACCATAAAGAACATTACAACATTTAATTTGCCATTTTTCCTATATCGATACTTACGATGATATAAAAAATCGAAAATTCTCTAGCAGGAGAAAAGAGTGGTTATTGGCATTACACGAACTACATTTCTGCAAAGTTCCAAATTTTGTTGAATTTTCGAGCTGTCGAATTTCCCTTGTTAATCGAGATACGCTTTCCTGCCAATTATATACAATTAAATCGATTCGACATTATCAACATTCAACATTCAACATTTCGTAAAGAGAAAAATGGCACCAATTCACATTCTTGTAATTGTTTCTACTTTGAAAGAAGCAAACTGGTAATTTAACGGTAAAAATCGGAATTAAAGTAACGACTAATTAAATAAAATTAATTAAAAATAAATTATACTAATAATAGATTGTATAAGACAAGAACGTCATCAATGGAAATAACAATGGAGCGAAGTTTTCTCAGCAGAATAATACACGAAGAGGAACAATCCTTGAACTCTGTACAGAGTTTTGTACAGTTTTAAAATAAAGTAAAATCACGATAATCTAAAATAATAACAGAGAACCTCGCAGGAAAATGATATTTGCTATTCGATGATTTACTATCAAAAAGTAATAGAATGTAAAATACAATGATTTAGGTGCACGATACGTTTCGAGACATGAAACGTCCAGTTAAATACCGTTGCAACGATCGAACGATAAGAAGCTTGGCGAATGATAGCGCGATGCAAAGCCTCGGATCGTTCGATAATCGCAATAAAGACGTGTACTTTGTACGCCTTGATAATCGAAATACGGGAGAAAAGAAAAAATGCCACATTCCCGGTGTCACAGAAAATATAATTATCGTCGGCCGTGTAATTGCACAAACTTATCGTCGCTTGAAATCGGCGTTATCTGGCGGAGAAATCGCGCGCACAACGTCCAGTCTATCTCAAGCTTAATCAGCAGACGTTTCGACGTTGGTAATTGCTTCAAGTCGTCGATTTATCAGCGTTAAAAAGCCATGATTCATTGGGAAAACCGATAGAGCAGATAAAAAAAAAGTCCAATTATTTTCTACGACTGTTCCATTGGAATTTCTACTCGGAAAAATACAAATTCCTTGAAGCGACGTCTTACACGGTGGCCAGAAACGGTACAAAATTGCGTATCGTTGCATTTATCGATTTATTCGATTTACGTTTTACATAATTAATTAAGTCCGAGTATATGACGCGATGCTGTGAAGATAAAATATCGAATCCAATTTTTCAAAATCGCTTCATTGAAAAACAAAGGAAACGTGTAATTATTTTTTGCAGCCATTGTACATAGATTAATAAGTTTCTGTATAAATTGGTAGCGTCAAATAATTCACTCGCGTAGGTTCGTTTATCAAAGAAATTATCAGAGAAGTTTGGCAAAAAAAAATGACGCAAATAAATGGCGCAAACAACTTGCAAGCTGAAACTTTCAACAGTAGCATGCTTGAAACAGATACCAGCCTCTCTCAACAGATTAATTAAATTAATCAACCCCCCAACTTTCTATTATCACTAGACTGAGGATCTTTCTGCGTTTATGAGAAGTTTCAAGACACAAAAATACACAGAATGCGCATAATATTCGCTATTATTATTACATTAATTGTTACAATATATATCTAATTACAATCAACTAACAAAAATTATATTTAGAAAAATACGAATTTGCGGAAGACAGAAAATCATCGGTGGTCACTGCAATTTCCCCGTAACAACACACGTGTGTATTTAAAACAACGTTTCACATCGAATTCCCTTGTTTCGATAATTCATCCAGATTCACCGTATATATTCGTTGTTCGCAACAAATCGCACGGTCCACGTTGTAGCAGTAATTTTATCGTCATTTACCTCCTCTCCGACCGGAACGATTATTCAAACGACGCAGCGTATTTCCGGACAAACGCGTGCCACGTTAAGCTATTCGTAGCGCGACAATATCCTTAAAAGGTAAAACACGCCGAGGCTCGAAAATCATATTCCTCGCGCACGTCTGAGATTCTTCCTCTTGGAAGAAATTTTTTCGTTCTTCGCTGTCTGTGCTTTCTACGCGCGCACTAACAAACGGTGGTTCGTTGCTTGCGCCGGTAATTATGAAAACGTTGTTTGTTCATGTGTCTCTGGTTTCGAGGTATCTGAAGTTTTGCGTTTGACGCGTGAGCCGAACTGAGGAGTCCAAAAGTTGCATGAAAGAGCTGTGTCACGAAAGATCGAGAAATGGGAATTTCCATTAACTCGGAAATAAAATTTTAGTGCCCAGATATCATCCTCGATTCGTAATTACGTGGCAAGAGTTCCATTTGTACAACGATCGTTTCGAAAACTTTTGCGCACGAGAGACTCTTTCAATGTAATTTTCAGATCTCAACGCAGCGCAAATAAGATAAAGAACGGAACGGTTTCCCAGATGCACTATTTTCATGTTGGTAGGCTTAAATAAATAAAAACATGGCAAAGATTTCAATTTTGCAATTTCTGTTGAAACAATCCTTTTCATAAAAGTCTTAATATCTCGCAACTCAACTCAACGGTTTAACCTCTACTATTTTGTGAAAATGCTCTCAGACTATTGTAGCGTAAATGGACCCGGCTCAAACTAAGTGACAAACTTGCTTTTTTCTTTTTTGCATTTTTTTTTTTTTTTTTTTTATTAATTTAGGTCACTTTACATAGTATAGTATTCTATGGTATCCTCATTGGTATGCAGAACATTTCCCAATAAAGGGTCAGAATTTTCAATTTTCCCATTTACGCTATCTTCTACGAGCACTCTTCGATTATCGATCGGTTTTCTCGTAATTAATCAAAAAACCATTTTTTGCAACCACCTGCTGTGAAGATTACGTATCGAAATTTTCAACTCTCAGCATGAATATTTCTATTTCGACGAGGCTGGGCTCCCTAAAAACTCAATCACGTAGAAATAACAGAACAGTGAATAATCGTATCTCGTGAAAATTTCGAAGAAATTGTAAGAAAGTCAAACCGCGCTACAAATTACAAGGATTAAAAGCAACGCGAGTAAACGCGTTCGCTGGGTCGCACGAGATAATTCAACGCAATGAACGAGCAACGAAGCGCGTGTACAACGTCGACTCGTATTATTTCGGCCGAATTTTCGATTCACCTGACCCCCTCCCATCCACCGTTCCCGTAACAACGAACAAAAAGATCGTTTCGTTGTTCGTTATCCGGACGAAAATTCGCCCCGATTCTGGCTTTTCCTCTCATTGAAAGCCGCTTTTTTCCTCCCAGAAACGTCACGCATTGTCACAGTTTCAAACAGAAAAAAATTATCCCCCGAGCGGGCAAAAAGATAGAAAGGATCCAACTACTCGAATTTTTCCAACGTTATCTATCAGTCGGTATCAAATTTCTACCTCCAATCGGTTGGTTAAGTTTACATGTGAAAATATTTTCGTTTTTTCTTTTTTTCTTCCAAATAACGGGAAGGACGATAAGGATACTTTGTTCTTGTAGGATCTTGTAATTTACATTGCAGTTTGTGAGGTTAGGTTAAGTTAGGTCTCGAGACAACTTGACTCTCTACCGACTTCGTGCTAATGTACCAAACAATTAATTATCAAAGGAATCGCGTTAACGATCGACCTAGCAAATTATATTTCTGGTTAATTTTCTGCCATAATGTGGAATATGCAACGTATACTGAATACAGGTTGGTCGTAAACAAGGGTCCATAATTTAGAGGAGCTATAGCACAAGAAACGTCTTACAAACGTAGGTGTAGAAATTAATCCTTTTCGTTTTTTCTTTCTTTTTTTTTTTTCCAAATAACGGGAAGGACGATAAGGATACTTTGTTCTTGTAGGATCTTGTAATTTACATCGCAGTTTGTGAGGTTAGGTTAAGTTAGGTCTCGAGACAACTTGACTCTCTACCGATTTCGTGCTAATGTACCAAACAATTAATTATCAAAGGAATCGCGTTAACGATCAACCTAGCAAATTATATTTCTAGTTAATTTTCTGCTATAATGTGGAATATGCAACGTATACTGAATACAGGTTGGTCGTAAACAAGGGTCCATAATTTAGAGGAGCTATAGCACAAAAAACGTCTTACAAACGTAGGTGTAGAAATCAATCCTTTAGAGGCAAAATCGACTTCTATTTTTCACTAACGCTAGATATCGCATGCTGATCTCTTCGAAGTATTCGCATCACATCGAACGTCGAGTTCACAACCGTGAACTAATATTGTCTCGAGTTACTTTGTTTGCTATTTAGTTACTCCGCATGCTCGAATTCACAACAACGCCGTGTCGCTTGATCGACGTTCAACGTGATGTGAACGGACCAGATTAAGTTACGATATACACACGTAGGATGTTAGAGGAAAAATAAAGGTCGATTTTACACCGAAAGGGATGATGTTAGGACGCACGTTGATTTGACATCTTTTACTCCCCTTGGTGAATATTATAACCACTAAGTTATGGACCCTCCTTTACGAACACCCTGTACATAGTGAGAATCAAAAGCGAATACATATGTATATCTTGACGACACAAAATTTATACCAAAACGCTTACATTGCGTGAATTGAAAATCACAAAAATGTAAAATATATAGGAATACAAATTAGTGTGCTAAGACCAGAGTTAGTAATTATGCGAATATCGTTTCGAATAAATATTTATCTGACTTCATTATCACAATGAATTCATAGCAATGGAATATTTTATCCGTGGAATAATTATTTGTTAGCAGTAACGAGTTATTTTTTTCTATGATTATTCGACTAATAACTACGGAATTATTCGAATAACAATACGAATAATTGTTTGTTTCTGCTTGAGCTTATACAGGTGTATACAGGTAATTTACCAAGAAACGATAAACTTTTCAATCTGGCATTCGAAAAAGCTACAACAGCCGATGTTACAACAACTGGACAACGTAGTTTGGAAACATATCTCGCGTTCAATGTCATACCAATATATATAACATCAATACAACATCATACAATATCATCTTCCGTGTAACACGCAAATATTTATATATAATATATCATTTTATCCGAATAAATTCTTATCCGGAAAAACTATTCGATTAAGTTTTTATTCAGATAAATTCTCACGCGAATAATTTCATGTTCGAATAAATTCTTATTCGAACGAATACTCGCTCAGTCGCATATTTATTCGTTTGTGGCGAATCAAATTTCGTTCTATTATTTTCATTCGTTATCTGTTCTATTCGAGTAAAATTTCGCAGACTATCGGAATGTACCGATTGCTCGAGTAGTGACGCGAAATCCGAATAACGGGTAACTTTGACCCATAGAGGAAAGACACACACGAGTGTACATGTATGTACGAGAATAGTTTCAAAGGATAGTTTCGCGATAACATTGTTTTGTGTTCGTCGTTTCGTTCTCAATCAGATACGATTCAGCCGATACGGTGAACGGTCTATGAATCGGGTCAAGGTAACCCGGCATTCGGTTTTCTAGGATTAATAGTAAAAGAAGAACAGATAAGTCTGTAGGTTAAAACTTTAACTGCCACGTTGGTCATATATGACCGGTCACTGTTTCTCCTGTGACGCCACGGTGGTCATTGGTGGCCAGAGCGCTTGAACTTCTTACAATTGTAAAAATTGTATGAAAATTGACAGTTAGGGCATTTTGAATATAACCGATTAATAGAAGATACTTTGAAATAAAAGGTGTCCCATTGAACAATTAAACATTTTTATTAGAACATCAATAAAAAAAAAAGAGAGAACAAATCTTGCATCTAACGGTGCACTGTATTTGCATCCATATCTTTGAGGGCTAATCTACGAATATTATTATAAACACACCTTAGAAAATAATCGTAAATGTTGCTTTATAATCATATAATTGAAGTTAGAAGTGTGCACATACTTTACTGTTATATATAGAATATGCAAATACTGTTTACTAATATCTTCTACACGTTTCGACAATATATTCTGCACGTTTTGCTTACGACGAAATCACGAATGTGAATGTTTTGTTGAAATAAACGAAGCCTTGTTATAATATGTCGCTATCAACTGTTACTAAGGCGCCACGATGGTCACCGGTGGCCACCAATAAGATAAACAGTCCATTGGGGAAGAATATTGTCTTACATCATCAATTTATTATTATTTTGCCATTATATGCTTTGAATAATAAAAACACTCGCGTGGCGTCCTGAGCGAAACATGTGATTTCGGCGTGGTAGTCAAAGTGTTAAGTCAACGTTAACGCGAACCTCGTTTTTGCAACGTATACACTCGCTTCTGTGTCTCGCTGTACGTATGCAACGATCGAGCAGAGGACGAGAGAATAGAATGGAAGAGATGAATGGAAGTTAAAAATTCAAAACGGATAATTAGATATTTATAAGTGAAATCCGTAATGGAAGGAAATGGAAACGTAGCCTGTAATAACGAGGGAAGGTAGAAACGAACCAAGGGTAGATCTATTATAGCTATTTTATAAAGTTTGCGCTACTTTCACGAATTCGATTTACCTGTGCATAAGGAGTAAGACATCTTAACGAGATTTTTCCTTCAAGAACATTGCAACATGGAGAAACAGTCTGCTAGCACGATTGAAGAGATCCTTCGTTTCCTGTTGATGGAGGGAGAAGGAGGATTCCAAGGGATGCTTGCAGCGAAATCCATCGGTGGAAATTCAATCGTCCCCTCGATCCGCGATCAGATCTTCGCGAACACGGAGATCCGACAAGCCAGTAAACCGATTTCAACCACGCGAAAAGGTTCTTTTTCCGCCGTGATGCACAAAACCAGTTAACTGTATCCAACCATCGATGGTGTCGTGGCCAATGGTAGCATAATACAGAATATCAAAAATATAACGCATATTTATTTTATCGGTGGAACCTCGAAGGAAGAGGTAAAATCTTCGAGTTATGCAGGTATACGATGTACAATTAGCAACGTTACTTGCAGATGTGTAAACTGTGTAAATCTCGCAAGGTGCTAACAAAGAAAAACAAAGAATCTTGACTTTCTCTTACAAATTTGTACGGTGCTTAACGCTGATTCGTTGAATCGTATTGTAAACTTGATTTTGCTCTATGTCGATCATAATTGTTAACGCGTTACTGTCGAATCACCGATTGCAACTTTCTACCGTGCAACGAACCGTATTGGCCCGTTGATATTAGAACAAACATATTGGATTGGCAACTAAATGATTGCGGATTTGTCATTAGGTGGTATTGACAAAATCCGCAATCACTTAATTACCAACCTAATATTATACGATCGAACCTCGGAGGAACAGCTAAAATTTTCGAGTTATGGAAATTTCGCCTCATCGAAATTTCCGAATAAAGGCAGTTTAACAAACGAAAATTCGACGTACAGAGGCTTTGTACGAAGGCACGATCGGATTCACGTCTCTGGAAAGTCTTCATATCTCAAAGTTGCTCTTAGGACTCGTTTTATTCAACGTACATTTCGAATTGTCGAGGTTCTACTGCACTAAGAATTCAGAAATACCGTGGCCAAAAGGTACCGAGACTGGCCCGACGGAATGTAAGCTATGAATTTATTCGTCGAAATTTATTTCGTCTTCTTCAAGATAATCTCCTTGCGCTGCAGTACACTTTTTGCGCTAACATTTTTCGCCAATGGTCGATGCACTTCTTATAGTTGAGTCGAGGTATAGCGCGTTGAGAACGCCAGGCGTATATTCTCTTTTATCGCATCTGTCGACTCAAAACGGTGTCCACGAGGCGGTAATTTTAGCCAAGGAAATAAGAAGAAGTCACACGGAGGCGTATCAAGCGAGCAGAGAGCTTGCGGAATGCTATTCGTTGATTCTTTAGCGCAAAAAATTACGAATAGCGAGAGACTTATTATTTATTTATTGAAATAATAAACGGGCCTGAGTTTGTCCAAAATACATAACGAAAGAAAAGTTAGAAGTACGATAGAATAAAATAAAATAAAATATTAAAAAATGAAATAACACAAAATAAAATAAAAATCACTATAAAGAACAAATCACGCTGAGAAGTCACCCTAAATATTCACAAGCTACAGTTCACGCTATCTTCCATAAATATCCTCGGTTTAACGACGAATATCGTATGGTAATGTTATTAACAGGAAATCATATCGGCGGAAGAAAATTAATTTCGTAACAATATGAATTTATAAATTATTCATCACAACGGTAAAGGAATTTGTTGCTGAATAAAAAAAAAAAAAAGATCAACGAAACAGTGCGAACTCACGGTGAAAATGGGAAATTTATAACATTCGTATTTAGCCAGGTAGTTGGAAGTGAAAAAGATTTATAAGGGTAATATCGGTTGAAACGCGTGTTGTTGATTTTATGAGGCAAACAAGAGAGATTCGTAGCGGGGAAACAAGAGATTCGACATCCCTAGAAATTATCGTTATTATTTCGTGTAAATGGAAATGAAAATAACGACGAGCAATGGACTAACTGTTCAGCCTTTAATCCCTTTCGAAATAGCTTTTAACGAAAAAAAAAAAAGAGGAAGGAGAGGAAACAATTTAAAAAACCTGTAAACATAGAATCTCGCCGATTGGGATTAAAATGTTTCGTTTACTTGATTCGAATGCAAACTGGGTCAGAAATGTTGAAGGGGAAGGGGGATGGTAATAACGATAGAGGGAACGTTTACGCGGAGGGTGCATTAGGTTGAAAAATTTCAGTGCAGCGTCCGGTGTAGAATGAAAAAATAATTAAAGCCGTGCGCGATGGTCGCGGATTACGAAATTCTATCGGAACACCCCGAATCGAAAAAACATGATCTGTAATTCTGACGATAATTCCCGATAAAATTGGTAATCTTGCCCGATGAAAGTCCTCTTAGCTGGAAAAATAAATCCGTTTTCCATCAGCTACAAGTTGTATCGAAAGACATACACGGAGGTGGAAGAAAAATGAAAGTGCAGAGAGGGCTGTAACTTTTCACTTCTTGCCGAAGTATCAAAGTGTTTCAATTCTTCGATTCTTCGATTCTTGCGCCGTGTCTGCGAGATAAAAAAAAAAAACGTGCGCTAATTTACCCCTAATTATGAAAGAAAACAGAATTGTCAACCTTTCCATGAAAATATATTCACTTCCCGTTCTATCTTCCTTTTTGGAGAAGGCAAATGTAACAATCCGAGATTCTCTTCAAAGAAAGATCGAAAATAAGATGTTTCAAATTTGAACAAGCTCGCTCTCGATAATCTCGAAGAAAAAAATCTCTGCTTCGACTTTTTGATAAATATTTGTCCGCTCCTATTTCATACTTCCTCCCTTCTCCTTCCTGCAGAACCAAATGTAAAACTCGGCAGGATCTTTCAAAAAATTATTCAAGATAGAATCTTCAAAATTTGAACAAACTCGCTCTCGACAATCCCGAAGAAAAAAATTTCCGCTTCGACTTTTTCATAAATATTTGTTCGCTTCTTTGTTTGTAAAATACAGTTTTTCATACTTCCTTTCTCCTTCCTGCACAATCAAATGGAAAACTCGGCGCAAATAATCTCCAAAAAAAAATATGATCGTAGTAAATGAATATAAAATCAAAGTACCCAAACGATTTCGTCCGCTTCGGCCAAAGATAAGAACGAGTCGGACACCGTGTCGCCATGAGAGCAACGTATCGTGCTCGTTACAAAGGTTACACACTGTAGCCGAAACAAAGCCTTGAGGATGGCATGCGGGACAGATACACAACCTGGGATATACTAGTTGGTCGAGGGTTTCGTTTCGTCTCGTCGAGGAAACGCGGCTTCCGTTGCACGTACATATTTCGTTACTTAAATTCCGACGGAAATTTAGCTCCAGAGGGAGAGTTCATAGTCGTCCAGATGATCTCGACTTGCTTCCAGGCTAATTAACGTTATCATGCTAACGAGATAAGGCAGTCGGTTGTCGTTTGCCAAGCGGCGTCTGTTCAACGTTGTTTACGCCGAATAACGAGCACCGTTGTTTCCGAAAAACGACTATTTGACCCCTTAAAAGCGTAATTTACTAAGAGAATCATTTGGGGGTTCTATACTGTGCAAGGCATAAAACAAAATAATCTTCTTCTCTGCGCTCACTGATGAGATGACTTTCGTTTACTTACACTGTGTATCAGTGGATAATCTTCATATAAAGTTTCCTTTTGTATTCTAAGATCTTTAAATACGTAGTTTGCATGAATTTACGTTTAAATTATGTTTTCGAAATTTTCTACGTCAAACAGATTGATGAAAGCTTGAATTATTATTTGAATTCATAATGCTTCGCGATACAGATAAATAGGTATACGTAATAGCTATGCTTCTATCTTAATAAGAATCAACATGAACGTTTGGGTGTTTTAATAAAATATAAAAAAAAAAAAATACTGGAACTTGAAATTTGGTAACTGGAATATTTCCTGCAAACGCAGAAGGTAAATTGTACGCGATATTGAAAAGTTTGAACGTTGAAAGCCACTTAAATCTGGTATGAGGATTGTGTAACATTTCATCGTCATCGAATAAGTAAGCTGCTTTCTTATTAAACATTCATATCTACGTATTACGATGCAGTTGCCAACACCGGTTTAAATATTTAAAATCGTATTCTTTGCGCGTCACTAATCATCAAAATTCGTTTTGCTCTTGCTTAATTTATTATGTATGAGTAGAGATTGTTAAAAGGAAGCAGTCGAAGATTTGTATGTATGTAGTAGAGCTTACGTCGCTCACCGAAGTATCCCATTTAAATGAGTCTTTATGAATAATCTCGAAATATTAGGAATAAAACAGGAACGTTGCAAAACAGAAAAACGTCCTGAGAAGAATATTCCAAACGTAAATTAAACACTTTCCAAGGACACGTATATGATTTAATAATTACAATTATCAGCGATATCTTTTTACCTGGACATCCAGGAGATACACGAAGGTCAACCGTACTTTCCCAATTAAACTCGCGACTCTTTATGAAAGAGAACTATACTCTAAATTATGAAAAATTAATTTTTATTGAAAAAAGTCATTAAATTGGACAATATTTAAATTTCAATATTGCACATTGGTAATAACACGCATATTATTTTTGGAGAATAATGGGACGAGTCGTACATCACTTTTCCATGTAATTCTAACAAACTGTTACATTTCGTAAATTCCTCGATGTAGCGTCATTGGTACAGCTTCGTCAGTTCCTTCATTTTACTAAATTTTCGATATTCCCTTGGAGGAAGAGACGCGAAAAGAAAACGTGGACGAAATTTCATATATTTTCAAAAACGTAGAAACGTCGAATTATCGACGCGCGAGAATAACATCTCGATGATTGCTCCTGCGTGTCACGAAGAAGCGTTACGCCTATCGATTAAAAGTCTACTATCCAGCGAACAGGATAAATTTATCCGAAGTGTCGCGTTGCATTCAGAAGATGATATATAACATTCTATTTATGTCGCGAGCTTATCATTCACGAGAAGAACTGCGGAAGCGAAGAGCGCGAACAGTCTGTATTTCTCCTGGCTAGACGACATTTTCCATGAAGCTTCTTGTTCTCAACGTGTTCGTGATATTTATGTTACATAACGCGGAACGAAAGAAACACGACACACGACGAAAAGGCGGCGGAGAGATAAGAATGAGATAAAAATTCGAAATGGGACGCACTCGCGAGTGTGTTTTCAGCTGGTGTTTCCAAGGACGAGCTGGATTTTTCTTCAGATCTGATAAACGCCTCGTGAGACGCAACACATATCGTTTATTTTCGGCTGATGTCGCGTGCAAGGTAACAAAGGCCAAGTCATATGCAGGAATAGAGCAAAAACGTGGAAAGAAAAGGAAAATGAGCAAGTACGTGAAGGCGCTTTAGGGTTCGGTCGCGGGTCCAACGTGCAGCAGCGTAAGGTGGGTCACCATCATACAGGGGTTTCCAGCGCAAATTAATTGGAATAATCGAGCTTCGTTCGATATTCAATGTGCAGACATATGTATTTTTGTCTCGATGTATAGAATCGATTCTCGCGGCGTCTCAAAAACATCTTACACAAGGTCTTACGTACAATTTATCGAAACGTATCTTATGCGCCGTCGCATCGTGGAACCGCTTCGGTAGATGAATCCGGATACAAAAAGAAGAAAACAAAGTTCGTGTAAACATAATATTCCGTACTCGACCTTGTTTTCGAATTATAGCGAGTTTCTTCTTCAACAAACTGTGTCTGCAAGCAGATATGTTTACGACATATGTTGGAAATGACCTCTTTGCATCCGAAAACTCGAACACAATGGAGACGTTTTGTTATCGACTGTGTTACTCTCTCCATTTCTCTAGATATTGTTCGGATTTTCTGGACGCCTTGTTTGTAAACAGACAGACGACATTAGTTCAACTACCTTCATCTTTCGATAGAATTACTGCAACGTAAAACTTTGCTATAACTGAAACGAGGTCAAATAGAGCGTAGGTATACACAAACTTTTTTTATTCTTTTCGTGTGTGTATATTTACCCTGTATTTGTAAATAATATTTCTAACGACGCAGTGCGCGTCGATTTGCAGCTTTGTTCGACGCAGAGCAATTGGTAAAGCGACTTTGTGTCATTCGAGAGATTTCTAATGATATTTCCAATGAAACACAAAATCGAATCTGCTGCAGACTTTTCAAATTTGTTCTGAAATATTCCAAGATCTTTTAAATAGGCCAATATGAGCTATCCTATTTGTTTATCGCGAACATCTTCCATATATTTGCCAACAGACATTGCTAACTGGATGTCTACGTGCCATAAACGGGTGACGTTCGAACGAGGAAAAAAAGGAAAGTGAAGAATTAAAAATAGAGACAGCAAGCTGTAACGTCCGCGCGTCTTTTAAATACGCGACCTTCGAAACTACCTGTTCGTTTATCGATCTTTTCATTCGATATCGAGAACGTTTCTGCTGGTAGATATTCTTAAACAATGTAGTTTCGCAAATAGCGATCGACTTCGTTCTAAAACGCGTCGCTCTTTTAGAAAATCAACGATCAGCGGAAATCTACTATATTTTCACAACCCCTCTTCTTCGTCAAACGCTTCTACGTTTCGATAATCCACCATTATAATAAAAATTCCACGGTCCTTCGCGGCATGTAAAATAGGTTGAGAAATGAATGTGTTTTCTTATTCGACGCGATACGCGACAATATAATTAATAATAGAAATAATATAAAATAAAGTAGCAATAGAAACCGCGAGTCTGCGAAAGTCATACGAAAGGACGAGAGACGAAGATGCAATATCGCATCCCTTGTCGATAATCAGCCTTATCATCGATCAAAAGGAGGACGAAGCAAGCGTTAGTCTTTATTCAACAGGCTTATGTAGCTAACACGATAACAGCGTAACAATGTGATGTGTACGACGACGAAACCTCGCGAAATTATCGCGTACCCTTAGCCAAAAACCACACGACCAACCCCGAAAAGAAACTCGAAAGACAAGCGCTTGTCCCTGTTCAACGGGCGTATGTATATAACTGACACGAAAACCGCGTAGAAAATGATAGCAGCTAATGTGCACGAACCGGAAGCATGAAATTCTGACCGATGCAAAGACGGACGAAGACTCAAAAGACGAGCATTGGTCTCTGTTCTGCGTACAAAACGAAAAGACAAAAAGCGTGGAATTACGGCGCACTCTTAGCAAAAATCACACGACCGATTCGCGAAAGAGGCGAGGAAACCCAACAAACAAGCGTCTGTCTTTGTTCGACGAATGTGCGTAACTAGCGCGAGAACAGCGTAGAAAATAAGATGCGTAGAGGAACAAAAAACGCGGAATTATCGCGCTCTTTTAGTAAAAATCGCACGATCCAGAAAAGACAGTCAAGAGACAAGCGTTTGCCTCTATTCGACAGAGTATAATTGAGTAGAAAGTGTATAATTGAGACGAAAACAGCGTAGAAACTAAACAGCGTATAGGAATAAAAAAAAAGCGCGAGATCACGCGCTCTTACCAAAAATCACACGATCGATCGAGAATCTGTGGACGAGACGAAAGACACGCACCAGCCTGTCTTCCTTCGGCGATACGCGACCACGTAACCGACACGGAACGACGGAAACAACGCAGAGAAACAAATTATGTGTATACGATGTACAACAAGACGATGATCCAGCGGGTAAAGTCCTCGCGGAAAGATCGTCGCGAGGTAACTGACGTCTCGCCGGTGTGTGTTCATAGTTGAACAGAATCGCGCACCCTCCCTGTCTCCGCCGCCCAGTCAACCTTTTCCTCCCTCTCGCCACCGCCGCACCAGCTACCCTCTCACGACCCTACAGCGCACACCGTTGCCACCCCACCTACAGACTCCACCCCCGGACGAGCAGCGTGCGCCCCCGACTTCCCTTCTCTTTCTAGCTTGCAGCATGACGTGGATGGACGCTGTCATAGAACGTACCACGGATAGAATGGACTCCTCCTCGCCATTGTCCTTTCACGCCTGACACGTTTCATTTCGGCGCCAGAATGGAAGAAAGTTCCGCTTTTCCGGATTTATCGGCCGTATATTTTTTATGATACGGCGGGCAAGGCCGATGATTAGTTTGTAGGGAAGGTTTAATGCGCGGCGTGAGTGGTTTAATGGGCAAGGAGAACGAGACGGTGTTTGGTCAGACACGAGGCAACCGACGATTTCGCCCGGTGAAGTTTCCGCACGGTTCGACCACTGCTATGACATACGATGGAAATTCCTGCTAATTGTACGCCGGACTTGAGAAACGAGAATCAGATTCGTAATTCTAGTTCACTGATCCAGTGAAGGGTCGAATTGTTCGTGGAATTGCCACTTAACAATTAGTATTGTATCTGCTGTGCAACGGGTGTTTACAAGTTACATACATCGTACTGCCTCGTTTGGATTAGTCGAGTTTTTCTCGGATTCACTCTGAATCTCGGGCCACTGAATAGAGTTAAGTTAACGACAACGAGTGTACAAGGTTGCTAGAGCAGCTCAAGTTCTCACATCGACCAAGGTACTGGCCATACGTGTTTGTATCCACTCGTTCGAATTCGAACGACCTGAATAAACTGATGCTTAAGACACGAGAAATTGGCATGAAAATTTTGTTGAAGTAAATGTTACATCAAACCAAATATACATTCTACGAATATGGTTATTCTTTACGATTAACGTAAAACCGTCAAAGAAACGTAAAATCGCAACTAAGAGCGATAACTGTGAATTAGTTAAACAGAAGTTAGAAATAATGAAACGTTTCGTTGAACGCAACGTTAATCTTTAATGGATTGAAATTGACCAATGAATTTGCAATGATTTTGCAATGAAACGTAGGAAAAATTCCAACATCTGCGCGCTAGCCAGACGGCCTATTCTACTGATAAACGTCCCGTAGTAGCGATCGTACCCAGAAATGTAGGTTTTCACGGCGACAGGTAGCATGACAAATCGTAGGAGCGGTTGTACGCTTTTGTTCTATTCACGGAACGCAACTGTGGTACACGCAGCAGGTAAATTTCGGTAGTGGTAAAACGAGGTTGCAGTTTGTGCGTTGCCATTTTTATTTTAAGCTTGACGAATGGTTTTTATTGCGAAACCATGTGACCCAGTATGCGGCGGGAATTATGCGCTCCAAAAGCGTTACGTGTACTTACTTTTGCGAACAATCGTGTCAAATATGCAGAATGTTGCTAACGTTGCTGGTAATATTAATTCATTACATTCTGCGATATCGCAAACAGATTTCCATCTCATTGTTAGCTTGTTCTCTGGATGATTTGCCAGTGATACTTTATCAATACTTCTTTTTCTAAAATTCGAACGTTACTTTATGCACGAGAATGTCGTGATATTTTAATCCGATGTATTCTGGTTTCTTCGATTTAATTTTAAATTCGCAAAATGTCGATACGCGATTCGCTGACAGCCATTCTGATTAAGTCCGTGAATTGAAAAGTGAAGAAAAGAGAAAATCATTTTTATCATTACAAAAAAAAAAAAGAAAATGTAATATCATCGTTTTCCTTTACTTTCGAATTTGTGGGCTAAACCAACTTATGGATCATTTGCTGTTTCATACGGCATTTTCTTAAAAAATGATAACCCTAGAATTTGCGATTACTATACTATAATCTTCCGCGACAAATAAACATATGGTAGTAAATATGTATATAATTTGTTTTTAAAGAATATTTTTTAAAACAGTTCATTCTTTCCCCTGTAATATAAATCACGGATAAAGCTTCTCGAAGACCATAACGCGTAATTGAGAAAGCTGACACGCGCCAGAAATTACGTTCGCGATACGCAAATTAAAAAGACAGAGTAAACAGTTGCAGGAAATTTTTCAGAACTCGTTAAATCAACTTTTCTAAAAGTCGAGATCTTCTGACCTGATTCCTCTCGTCGCTAATACAGTGCAAGCTCCACTGTAAATTTGGACAACATCGTTAAAGGACGAAGACCAGGAGGAATCGATAGATCGAGTTGTGGATTCATCGACTAAAACGTTCTCTAATTTCCTCTAGTTTTTCTATTCGACGTTGCTACAGATAAAAATGTTTCAACATCGAAATGTATGCCCGCATCCGCTTCAAAATTAATCAGAAAATACTATAAAAATACTAATAAAAATACCAATATCGGAGGAAATAATGCGAGAGATGAGCAAAAAGGGGCGTTCGAAAGTACAAAGGGAAAATTTCAAATGGCTGACAATAATTTTTTTTAATTTAGAAATTAAAAATTTGGAAACCTCGAAGAAAAAGAACATTTTAATAATAAAAATAAAATAATAGAATGAAACAAAGAGAGTAATAGAAAAATAAAAAAAGGAAATAAAAGAAAGGAAAAACTTCGATATGAATGAACGATAAATTTTACGAAGCAATTTAACCTATAAAATTCGAATCGAACAAATCTATGTGTGTCCTGGTTCTTATTATGGTCATTTGAAGAGACGATCGATTAAGCTTTATTGATGCAGATGTAGCAATGATACAAAGAGAAACGATTACAAGAAGTATCATATAATAACGATAATACTGACTTTTGAAAGCAGCAAAATAGATTCACAATTGCAGCTGGTGAATAAAGCTCTTCCACATGACCAGTCTAAAAATTTAATTCTTATCGCGTTACTTTATTTCTAATTAATCAAACAAATTTCACGCTTCCGCTTTCCGGCAATTCCACAAAGCATTCTAAAAAAACAAGATCCTCTTAATTAATCAAACAACCCCCACCCTTGTGACGTTTCCAAAAATTCGATCGCTGACGGTGAGATCAAGGAATCTGGCAAACCTAAACATTCGCGAAACATACTTGTCGTCTTATTCCTGTAGAAAACCAAAATTCTTCCAATTATAATACCGACGATGAATACCGTTGATGAATTTATCAAACCTAATCTTACAAAACGTTTCTATCGTCCGAAAAAAAAAGAAAAAAAAAAAGAAACCTTTCTTCCGCGAAAGCGAAAATTCTTCGAATTAATTAATCGAACCAACTTTGTGCGCTTCGATGTCGCAGAGAAATATTCCGAGAAATTCGATTACTCGGCTGCTAGTGGGTTAGAAGAAGGTCGCGAAAGGGTGGGAGCGATACACGAGTCGAATGAGAAGAGTACAAGAAGAGGAGGAGAGTAGATAGTGTACGAAGATGCTTCTCTGTGGAGAATCGAAAAGGCAAAAGATGAGGGCAGGGGGTTGATCGATGACGCAAGGTCGTACAATATCGACGGCCTCCACCATCTGCCCCTTCTACTTACGGTGCCGAGCCACCCCTTTTCCTCCATACGATTCATTAAGGAAGAGAAACTGTAGCGTGTGTTTTGACTCTCGACATGGGACCAAGCATAAATCAGGATCCCACGTGTATATGCAAGATGGTATAGGAAATTTCAAGGACGCGTGCTTGCAACACGCCATTGCTCCATTTAAGCGATCCTTTTGTCGTCACTGACCTATTTAACGTATCCTATCGTGCCTATCGTACAAACGTATCCCATTTTTCAGGCTACACGCGCCGCGGAGTTCGAGCAACCCTTCAAATCGACGATTTATTAACGCTAGAACTATCAGAGTGGTGAGAACAATCGATTTTTGGCAATTTTCCATTGAAATTTTAGAGATACGTAGATTCTCGACAGATTTGAATCGCTTCTTCGTACGAGAATCTTTTTCTACAGAGAAGGAAAACACGCGCGAAGAATTACCATGAGATTTTATAACGGGAAAATTATTTGTCGAAATGAACAAAATGGCAAAATGACCAAACGACTAATTCTTATTCGGGGGAATTTGATAAATTTGCAACATTTTTGAGAATTTGAATTATTGTAAAAATATACAGGGTGGTTGGTAACTGGTGGTACAAGCGGAAAGGGGATGATTCTACGCGAAAAAAGAAGTCGAAAATATAGAATAAAAATTTTTCGTTTGAGGCTTTGTTTTCGAGAAAATCGACTTAGAAAGTGTTCGTAGAAATTTAATTAGAAGAGCAGAAGTATGTGTTCGCCAGAATGGGCAACATTTTCAGCAATTTTTGTAATAATAAACTTTATGACTACTTCATATTATTTCATTAATTTTTTAATTTCACTAATTTTCTGTTACGGCAAAAACAGACTTAAACTGCGATAATATCCATCGAGATAACGATCTACAGTGAGATCCGTTATAACGAGACGTGATAAAGTGCACGCGTACCGAGCGAAAATTCAAAGTCGATTTTCTCGAAAACAAAGCCTCAAACGAAAAATTTTTATTCTATATTTTCGATTTCTTTTTTCGCGTAGAATCACCCCCTTTCCACTTGTACCACCAGTTACCAACCGCCCTGTATATAAAAGCTGGTTCTTCTCCTTATTCTATTATATACCTTTTATTCTGACTTGCTTAAGGCAAGTTTTACGTTCCCAGCGTTAATACCGAACTGCTGCTACATTTATCGCTGGCTTTTCTATACTTTTTTCCTCTTTTTTTATTTTTCTTCGTTGCCTTTATTGCCAATCCTAATTCCTTTATTTGGTCGAAGAAGAATATGTATAGCGTTTATCTACAAGCAACTTTCGTGCGTCGGAGAATTTATTAATTCCAAGATATCATTTGATACTGATCCCCGAGTCTCTGTATTCTATCTGTTTTTACTTTTTCTTTTCTCTATTTTTCATGCGAGGCAGGAAGACTCCTGTCTCAGAGAATTTCCTATTTCCACACAAAGAGCCTCTTTAATATACGACGACATATCACTGATCCCCCCCTCTCTCTCTCTCTCTCGTATCTTTTGAAATAGTCGTTTAAAGCTACTTTTCAAGAAAGAACTTCCTAATCCTGATGGCCTGAAACTCAGAATAGCTAACTATATATCACCATACCAACAAATACTTTCATTGCAAACTTGGCCCTGCGTGCTCGTCCATTTCCCCTGTTATGTAACGAGAGGAAACTCGACAGAAAAATTTCCAGGCAATTACGATTTCTATAGTAAGCAGAGTATTGATTAGAATGTTTCGTGTAGCAGACTCTACAGGAAGTATCTTACATTGAAACATCAAGCTGCGCCACTAATTGACACACTCGCGTCCAGAGACGTATTTTCCATGGAAACTGAACCAAAGGTATAACATAATACAACGGGAAAATAAAACAATTTTACAGGACAGAGTTATACCTCCTGATACAAAGAATACTAACGAGAAACTTAAATTTGCAGAAACCTGATACAAGAGCGATACAGAATACGTAATGAGGTGGCTATGAAAAGTATTTGCACACTTACGTGCGTATTTAATTAACTCCAATTAGCTGCAAGTGTATTGAATTTTATATCATTTAGTAGTACTCGTACATGAATACAAAAATTTCGTGTTATGAAAATGAGAAGTAAAGTTTAATAAAAAGCACTTGGTTGAAAGACATTTCTTTTTATACCAAAAAAAAAAAAATTTCTAATAATTAAAAAAAGATATTTTCATAATAAAAAGCGACACCAACGCGAACACATTAATAAAGAGGTCAATTCTAACAATTAGAAAAGGAAACCTGGAACAGTGTTACAGAAAAAAACGATACAAAAACATTAAAGAAGATATTCCAGCAATAAAGAAACCAGTGCAAGGACAAAAGGAAAAAAAAAATTCCTGTGAAGAACAATGAAAATATAACGTGATATCCACGAACTATACATAATCGATACTATTGTATAATACGTATAGAATGTCATCGAGCTTCTACGACCCTACACTTTACCACGAACGAAGGATTTCACGAGGAATTTTACCACGCTGAAAAGTTTGTAAAATCTTCGTAATGAAATTTACGTAATTTTATGACCATTGAATATATTACAAGCAAAATATTTGAAACATTTGCAACTCTCAAATATTCGCCACTGAAGAATCTCCAAGTCTATCAATCTCTTTCGCACCCCTTTTTTCTACGCGCGAGATAATATGCGATAGCAAGGGTGAGAAATTTGCGAAAACTTTCTAATAAAATTGATATAATTACGATGTGATTGAATATACATATTAGAAATGAACACATCCGTAATATCCTCGAGTATACTGCCATTGAGACACTTGGAAACTCGTCAAGCTCTCTTGCACCCTTATTTTTCTACGCGTGAGATAACTTCGCAATAACGAACTCTCGGTATAAAGATAGCGTTCTAAAGATTTACGCATCGCTCGAAAGCCAATATAAAACGAGGATATCGATCCGTGATACGAGCAAGATCCATAGCGAATCCGGATGTTCGCGATGCATTTCAACGAGCTAAGAGGGCGGAATTATTTAAAATGAAACGACGTCGTCGTGATATTAACAAAGTTCTTGGCGTATCGTGGAAAAATAATTAAGATCTTCCTCTTCTTTCGTTGCTTGTGCCGCTGATGAATCTTCGCGGAACTTATCATTAGCATATTGAAAAAAGAAACGTTCGATGACGAAACGGTAACCTCGATAAAGACACGTCAGTCTCGTCAGGCAGCTTCGATCATTTTCGCGCGGATAATAAACGCGTTGCCCTCGAAATTGCCAATCGTTTTTGTCGTCGAACTATTGGAGCCACTGTTTTCTCTAATCCTGATGGCGAATTAATTTCTAACGAGTTTCATATTCACGGGCAAATAAGCGTTTCAACTTTCAACTGCGTGCCGAAGCTCCAGTGTTTTTACACCAGACGATTTCTAGACTTCTAATTGCGGAATTCTCGCGTCGTATTTTTATATTGCAAGTGTCAGACACCGTGGATGGGTTAATTTCAAGTGGAAACGTTTATCAGAGGTACGTACTTGAAGGAAAGTGGTACTCGCGTTAAATTAATCGAAACTGTTCGAGCAGTTCACGGGAAAGAACATCTTGGCGGTGTGTAAGAACTTTAGCTCTGAAATGTTTTATTGCACGGCCACGAATATCTCGAATACCTGTATGTCTCTACGTTCGATCACGGTTAAAAAGTTTCTAAAAAAGTCTGGAAAATTTATCATTCGTCCTAGAAAACGTGCATCTACTTTCTTCGGCTAGACAAGATTATCCTTGGCTCGAAAAATGAAAATTTGTAAAATATGAGATGTAAAGCGTTTCATTGGGAATATAAATTTCACGATGTAGACAAAGTTAACACTCGCTTCAGATAGCATAAGTTTGCTCTTAATGCGATGAAGTTACCTCTCGAAGTGGAACAATGTGCAGTAATTCTGAATTTGAAGAAATCTCATTAGCGATACAATCGGTGGTAGCATCTTCAATGTTTCGCATAAATTCTGTTACAAAGCTTGCCTAAGCTTCGACGAACCTACGATTCATCCCCTAAACAGTTTATTAAGATTCTCGTAACTTGATATGTAAATAACAGGTTGATCGATAATCACAGAAAAAAGAAGAAAAAAGACGGGGGAAGGATCGATTTCCATACTCTGCAACCCTAATAGGCTGGAGCAACGCGAGACCAAGAATCTTCCCCAAAAGCTCACCTGATTCACGTCGACCATCGTGACAAAAAAAACGGCAAAAAATCCAAGGGAAAAAATGTTCGTTCCATCTTAACGACCCCTCGGGCCGAACCGCGACCGCAGATTACGCTAAATGATCCCGTTGCTCGTTCTGGGGGCGAAATGAGGAAAACGAGCAGAGAGGGAGGAAGCTGAGGCCGAACGAAAGAGCCACCTAGTGTATAGTGTGCATAGGTGCGAGAGTGAAGTGCGGCGAACCGAAAAAAAGTGGAAGCGGGAGAAAATACGAAAAGAAGAAAAGGAAAGAGGATGCAATGTAGAGGAAGAGAGATAGGGAAAAGGGACAAGAGAAGGAAAATAGAAGAGGGAAGAGATGGTAGACAAGGCCGTCTCTAATGAGAACTCGAGCGATTTTCCATCGGTTTTTCCAAGCGGACGAAGGTCGCGGCCGAACCACGGAAAATGAGGAAATGTCCTCTCTGTTTCTGTTCACTTTCTGCTCACTTTCTGTTCACTGCTTTCCTCCCTTTGATTACAGGTATTTAAAGGCGGACGCATGCGTACTTTTAGAAAACTCCTATTTAGAACGTATCGCGCGAATTATATAAAATATTTCGAAATTTCGTCGCCATTGGACTGCGCATTTCTATGTAAATTCATATTTTTCAGCATATAATTTAAAAATGTAGAACCTCGTATTATACTCGAAGATGGTATCCCGCTAGGAGTAGCCATCCACGTGTTATTTAGCAATAAAGTTACAAAAATTTGCCAAATGTCCAGCTGGACAAATTGTAAGGTACAAATTAAACAAATAAAAAGAAAAAAGAATCTTCGTATTATGTGTACTCTGTGTAATTTTGCTCTGTCAAATTTCCTACAAACGCACAAAGGCTCATAGTGTAGTTATCGCTGTGGCGAAATGAAACACGGCTGTCGTGGTTACGTTGCTAAAATTTTAAGTCGTCCACTGCGAACGTTATATTTAATAAACATTTAGTACAGAGCGCGAAGTATCGTTTAAAACATGAAACATAAGTGATAAAGTCTTGCTGAATATCGACGCTTATTGATATAATATAATACGTTGCGCCTTCCATATACAGTTCCAGATTTATTTCAATATAAATATAGATAGCCGAATCTTATTACTAGGCTGCTGATGTTTATGCAAATTCATATTTTCATGAAAATGATGAAGCAAATGGAGCCTAGCTAGAAATTTGTTTCATCTGCAAAATGTTACAATATGCATCTCTATTTTATGCATATTTCGTATGCTTCTTCCTATCGAGTGAATCATCCACGTTTTATGCATCCACGTATAAATGCACGAACATCCGCAGTCTATCTATTGGGTTGACAACTAAGTGATTGCGGATTTTGTCATTACCACCTAATGGCAAAGTCCGCAATCACTTAGTTGTCAACCCGATATATGTAAGTCTATGTATATGTAACATGGTTAAAGTGCCAACAAAATTTCAGAATGTTTCATATATAAAACGCGTAATATAATTCGCAAAATGTCTACAAGTGTCTGAACAGTCTGGCGAGCTACTGTAGAGAGACAGAAGATCCTCTTCTGGGTAACTAACGACCGTGTCGGAGGCGGAGGGATGAAACCAGAGGAAGAAAAATGAAGATAGAGATAGAGAGGAGGGTTTTAGGGAGAAATAATGAGTCAGAGCATTGTTATTATTACGTACGTGTTGTTGGTCCGGGTTCAACGTGTCTGCCAAGCATTGTTTCCTTTTTCGAGCTGGCTGCATGGCTCAAGGACAGCGCCAGACAATGGATCGAGCTGTTCGATTCGAGCCAGTTCTCTTTTCCATTTACCGCGTGCATTCTATTCCCTCCAACTTCCCAGTCTAATTTATTTCATTTCAATATTTTAATAATAATTTTAATGATCTCAATGTGGCCAAAGATCGAGTATGTGACAATTTGTCGAACAAAGAGTGGAATTTGCTTGAACGAAGAACGAAGAATTATCTCTTTAGAGAATTATTTCTCTAAAATTTCATTTGAAGATTCTCCGCCTTCAACTTTAACTCTAACAGCGATATATATCGTTACCGAGTATTTTATGAGCAAATTTCTAATCGTCGGAACATATTTTACATAAATGAGCATTTCTACTGCTAACATGACGTAAAAGAGGCAAAAAGTATGTAAAAATCGAAACAACGAATATGCATGCACCGAATCGAGCGAGTCATCACGCTCCAGCTGAAAAGTATTCATTTTTCTCACGTAAATATTTCTAGAATGATCGAATAATGACCGAGAGGCGCGTGTACGTACGACATTTACAGACAAAAGAGCCCACGTACTGCCAATAATATGCAATTTCTTGCCTTCTAATTGATATGACTTATTGCGCAACTGACACGTTTCGAGCTGATCGGATCGGACAAATTTAAGAAGCTTCGTTCCGTCACCGTGAAATACATTCTCTCTGTTACACGTTATTTATTTAGACAATAACCAGCGATATCGTTTCCATCGTGTAATAAGTATTCTATACGATTCTCGAATATTCAAACGCGTCTTCGACTATCTTTCATCGATTCGAACGATGGCGCTTGTTACGATCTATTGAGAAATGTATAATTTCGTGTGCTAGACTAGAGTAGCCGTGTAGTAGTAACACGCGTATGTGAATATCAGTGTATGGAAGTATGTGTGTGCACAACGTCTCGAAAAACAAATGATTCTAACTGTTCCGTTGGCACTGTGATACGGAAGATGGTGAGACAAAAGGAATGCTGAGACGCGTGCAAATTTGTATCGACAAAGATCTTGGAAATCGTTTATTGAATAAATCTAAAACTATTTTAATATGAATTCTAAGTGTAACCTTGGTATTCCTTTACTTTTATTTCGGCGATTAAGATCCACAATTCTTAACACGATCATGAATCTGAACGTAAGTTCTTTATACAAACTCAAATTTCTTACCATTCGTTCTTTATGTATTGTAGTAAATGTGAAAAGTAATATATATACAGGGTGGACAATATATAACTAATTTCCAAATGCCGCCATACTGAAACGATGCGTCCATCGTGTCTTGTTCCGCTTTAGCGATTGTCTTATGGAAATAATCGTGGAGCGTTGCACAGTTGAGGAGCGAGTGAAAATTATTCAAACGTTTGATCAAGGTAATTCGTCGACTGGCGATGACTTTAAGCAAATTACGTTGACGATATCATCCGACCTGATAGATCGACCGATTTAATTTTACCGAACTTCCTCCTCTCGAGGGCTTTTCTTTTAACCCTGACCTTCCCTTATTTTCACAAATTAGTGGGTCGCTCGTATCAAGTGGACATTACAATGATAAAACATCAATGAGATAAAAAAGAAAAAAGACAAATTATTAATTTTGCTCTTTGTCGTTCACGCGTATTCGCGCTAGTTCTACAAAATGATCGGCATAAAAGTATCTTTCTGATATTATATTCCATACGTTTCATTTGCAGAAGCTGCTCCTTCATCCTGATACATTGGCCAAGGGATTATTTGAAGAAACAAACAGATATACGTAGACTTAAGAGATTCAAAGCATTGGGTGCAAAAGACAAATTTTAAGTGATTCTTAGATAAGAGAAGATAGCTCAGGGAAGACAGGTACCTTATCTACTAAATTTGTACACGTTAGTTTCTTCCGCAACGACAAGTGCTTGGTATTATTTTATAGTAAATTGCACTTACAATTAACAAAAAAAAAAATTCATAAATAATTTCCACGTGCTAATAGATATCCTGTATCAGCAGGACTGTTGTTTTTATTTCGTTTGAAAGTTATTGACAATGAATATCAGTCGCTTGTATATCGTCCAACCTGTGCAATATATCGTTTTTCCAGTTATTAATTACAAGGAAATCATACGTCCAGTCGTTAAAGGATACGATTCTCTTGTTTTGGACAAATGCTGGATATTTCAATTACATTGACTTCTTACCAAAGTACGTATTAAGTTGCGAATACGTATTCAAAAATTCAACTCTCCAAACATACGTAACTCCAAAAATCCAGCCATTCCGAAAGATATCGCAAAATTTCAACTACCGAGTAACGTACCAAAGTACTAAAAGTTCTACTAAAATCTTCATCTACGTAGTACGAAAACGTCTTCAAAGTAGGATCATCAAGCGCGTTAGTTGATCAGCGGAAGCGTGACAAACGCACAATCGCAACACAGCAATACGTAGCAGCACAGCGATGCGCGGACACGTGCAACATGTTCAAAGCATAAGTGTAAACGGATCGCCTAACCGTGATTAGATATGCGGCCAAGTACACGTGTATATAAGCAAATGAGCTGTACGATCCACAGTATGAAATCGTGGTAAAGCAGAGGCAGTGCGCGTGCCTTATCTAGCGACCTCAACTTCCACACCTTTTCACCATTTTCTACCCCTTTGCTAATTACGCGACCCAACGAAAGTTCAAAGAACCGTCGTCTTTTTTACCATGTACCTTTTTCTCCTTTCTTTTTTTTCCC
The DNA here is from genome assembly GCF_024516045.1 of Bombus affinis. Taxonomy (NCBI): domain Eukaryota; kingdom Metazoa; phylum Arthropoda; class Insecta; order Hymenoptera; family Apidae; genus Bombus; species Bombus affinis. The sequence continues at coordinate 4,052,640 of NC_066354.1, forward strand.
CTTGCGTATTCTTCTCTCTTTGATAATCGGGGTTTCTTTTTTACGGAAACACCCTCGCGAGACGTTTCGAAAAGACACGCGGAATATGACGACGATAAAATCGCATTGATGGTATTCGACGATAAAAGTTAGTTGCGCAACGCTTCTCACTCCCCTCTCACGGAAATATCCTCTGTCGGAAATAGATTCAAGTACATGGACATCGATGGTTGGCTTGGAATTATGCATCGACTCAGTTCGTCAAGGCTGCTGGATCACGACCGCGGTTCCGCGCGTGGGGCGTTTGAACTATTCGCGCTTCCTTCGCGCATTTTCCATGAAAATGACTTCTATTACGTTTCCTACAGTGCATAGGGTTCATGACGTGATAGATAAAAGCTTGACGTGATTTTCTTAATACCGTTCAAATGACACTTCATCGTATCCTATTCCATCTTTCACGAATTTTAATTTATTCTAGCTGTTAGTCGTATTTCTGTACGATATATTGGGTTGTCCGAAAAGTTTCTTTCGTTTCATAAGGTGATAATAGATGAACAACAATTTCTGTTTTATATTATTTTGTTGAATTAGAAATAATATATTATTATTTATTGAATTTATGATCCATTTCGTTATATTTCTATTATTATGATCGTGCATAATTCAATAAATTAATATAAAACAAAGAACATTGTGCCTGTATTATTTCCTTATGAAACGAAAGAAACTTTTCGGACCTAATATATGGCACGTACGTAATAGAATAAGAACTTGATACGCATATCGGTAAATTTGCATACACATCGCTCCAAATGAGGCAACCATCGACGTTTCGAATTCTCACATTTTACATATTTCAAACTTCGAACTTTGCAATCTAACTTCGACTGACGACTTTAAACCTTAGCAACTAAAGCTCTCTCAACGATAGAATCTTTTATGTTTGAAACGCAACTACACCATTTTCCTCTACTACACGTTGAAACGATGGAAACGAGGAGGCAAAGGAAAAGAATGCAGAAGCCGTTCGAACGTTCGCCAAAGGAGATAACATAACCCAGATTACTTTATCATGTTAAGCGATGACAGCGTCCATAGGTGTGTGAAGTCGGACAGAAAGTCAACGCGTTGACCAACGCGTTGAAGTGGTAGCGATAATGGCTGCCCGTTGATGATATACAATACAAGCAACCACGTCGTTTGCCTACGCGGCGATCAACATAAATCGCGAGAAACGCTTTCAGCGTGAAAAATAGCTCGCCTTTTGATCGATCCGTATCGCGCCCGACTGTGCCATACGATTTCTACATGCACGCGCGTGCCCACTTTATTATACATGTAAAAGTTGAAGTAATAAATATTTCATTATTACCATTAATGTTTCATTAATAAGTAGTATTCGTGAATATTTATTAATGGGTAAACGTAATACTTTTTATTCTCCAGCTATTTTATTCTATTCTGCTATTAATTTAATTATATTTTATTAATTTATTTGTATCATATGTGCCTTCGTCTAGTATTCTACATATGTAAATGTATGCTTCTAACAGTAAAAGTTGAAACTTTAATGCTTCTACGATAAATACACTTTTACCTACGTAAACCTACGTACACTTCGTACGTCGATATTTTTCAATGTTTTTATTTTCTAGTCATTTTATTTTAAAACCATTATTTTATTTGTTATATGTGTCTTTATCTAGTATTTTACCTTATAAATATGTGTTTAAGCAATAAACGAATTCTCAATTTTCACTGGAAGCGTACATTTTTGTACTTGGTTTATTCGAAGCACTATACTGAAATGAAAACTGAGCAATTTAAACGAACGTTGTTGCTATTTAGCAGATGTACATCGTACGTATGTATGTGCAACTATAAGCGTAAAATGAACACCTCATGGTTCGAATAAATACCTGTAATAGCAAACATACCACGTGTAAATTAATAATTTGCATAAATTTATTAAGGCGTTATTAAGTTTTCATCCATTTTTTAGACCTATATTTAAAAAGTAGGCATTCAACATGACGCTCTTAATACCGAATATGTTGCAACAAATGATATGTATGCAACGTCTGATAAATGAATACATTTATTAAATATAGTAGACATTTTATGCGTGCTTCGTTTCTCTATGGTCTTACGGCAGTAGCATTGATCCACTAGTCAGTGTATAACTTATTACATATTACGCTTTCAATGTAACCTATACAGCCATGATAATATCATAATTTATCTATGAGCAAAGAAGTAAAGTAGATCTTCTCCCAACAAAATACATTAACATTTTTGTGTTAAAAATTTCAATTAATAAAATTAAAATAAAAATTTAAAATAGTAAATAAAAATTGATAGAAAAAAGATATTTTTTTTTTTCATAGTATAGTGGGATAGTTGTTTATACAAAAATTCAACGATATACGGTTTAAAATTAACATGGCAGCATGATCTTCAATCGAGCAAACTGACCTGCCAGATCTCATTTCGCAACACGTTTATGGCGCCACGAGATTATAGAAGCTATTTCAAAAGCGTCTAACATTTCATATAATAAGAAAAAGGTGTAATGGTCTGTGTAAAGAACACCTTTGGTTCTTCGAGATAACATTTCTTCTTTAAAAAATCGTAACAATAAAATCGAAAAATTTTTTATAAATCTATTAAATATCCTGTAGTAGATACAGATTCGACGTCTGTGATGACCTTGAAATCACGATAATCTCAAACATTTTGTCCCGAAACAATTTTTTCGATAAAATTAAAATCATACAAATAGTACAACTTAAGCTTATAGAAAGTATTTATGAATTTATGAAATTTTGGAAAAAAGCTAAGTTCCTCTTTTCGTATGCAAACTTATATAACAGGCTTAACCATAACCATCGAAAATTCAAAGACTTCCGCGTAACATCTTTAGAAATCGTCGAACTATTTTAAGAGACCAGCAAAAACTACTGAAGCCCAGATAAACATTTTCAACGCTGCAAGAAATCACTGTTTTATCATAAGAGCGCTGTCAATTGCGCGCGCGTTCAATGAAGCGAAATGTCTCCTGTCTAACCTCGAAAAATGCAGCTGTGCGTCTATCGATGATAACCAAACCTTCGTCTCTTTCTCTATCCGCAACAACGAACTAAAATTTCGAGACTTGAGAAATTTTCTGCCACCTAAAGCGAATCAATAATTGCGCAATTGTCCAACCACGAAGTACGCAATAAAGAAGAAAAATAAAAACTAACAACAGCATAATGCACCGAATAATGCGACCAATCGTTTTGTGCGAGCACGAAAACGAATGGGCTGAGTTTCGTGTAACGTGACCAAATATCGACCGGTCGAGGCAACGAAGGGTCTCGACGTCTAAAGCGGAATAATACAATCCCAGAAACACGACAACAGCCTAGGAGAGAACAGTGAAATGGCTGGCGGAGTGCGCAGTGAACCGTTCCCTGAGTTCGCCTCCTTTGGTTCGCAAAGTGGCAAGCGTCAATTGATCTACAAGCCTCGGCAGAAATTTATGACCCGCCCCTTATCAAGAGAAACCATCGTTGGTCGTTAATCGCGCTATGCCGTAATTCACCTTCATCGCGGGTCAGATGCCACTACTATGTCGTGCCAATAACACCTACACACGTTCTTCTATATACAGACCGTGCTCCTCAATTCCTCGTACAATTGAAGTTAAGACAAAAATCAAGAATAATAAAGTTACATTAGAGGCTCCATTTTCAAAAAAGATCTGGGAGAAAAACCAAATTTGCCTAGACTCAATTGGACAAGAATAGATAGGAGATTACTCTACATTCCATCATGTGAAAATATAGAATAAAGCTTTTTCGTTTAAGGCCTTGCTTTTGAGGTAGTCAAAATGGCTTTACTCAGTAAGTTTATTTTTCTTAATAAGTTAGCATAATTAATAGTGAATTCTCTAAGGTAAATTTTTAGAAAAGATGTTTGTAACGTCATCTTTTTCTACTTTTCAATTTATGAAATTGATCAATATGCATAGCTTGTAAACGAGTCACAAGTAAATATGTACAAATACATGTGCTACCATTTGGTCCGCATATAGTTCGTTTGGTTCGTATATATTCATGAAAACGGTATAGATATACGTGTCTCCGTACGTCCAAGTGGAGACGCGCGGCTATCCATAATTTGCCGCTCGTTACACACAGCTACACGAATAATACGAGATAGTAGAACCCGTAATATCTAAAGAACGATCAAAGTCTGTCTTTCGTGAACAAGAGAGTGGAAGTACGCTGTGGCTGAAGGCTGAAGGTACTTGTCGCGAGCAAGAGGCCCTCATTTGCCAGTCAAAGCGAGAGAATCTTTAAAACGTTAACTGGCAAGGTCACGACGTTTCAGGAAAACGATGGAGGAGCATCATTGTCTATATAGTTTCTATCTCATTCCCTCTCCCACTCGTATTCACGATCGAGGTATCAAAACAATAATAAATCCGACCAAAATAACGCGTTTACTCTTCGTTAGAAAAAATCACAATGGCCCGATAATGTCAACGAGAATGAAAGTAAAAAAGAACTAGAATACATTCAAGTGCAAGGTTGTGGAGAACGTTTTCAAACCGTTACGACGACTATTCTTCTTCGTTGAGGGACTCTCTCATATATGTATGTATATAACAGACAATCGAACGCGGTTATGTTATATACATACTGCGTTAGAAGAGACGAGGGATCGATTGAACGTATTAATTATGAGACAATGACCACTTACATTTTCCCGTGATCTGCCATCCGGTCGATGATGTCAGTAGACCAGCACGTCGTTGCTTTCTCGAAACCGCTCAACGTAGCCCTCGTGTGTACAGCTTTGTGTATTCGCACCTTGTTCGATAGTGCGGGAAACTACTACTGCTACCGGAACGAATTACGATGGCGTAAAACGCGGAAAAACTCCACGACTGATCACGAGGGAAGTTTAAGTGTACGCGACAGCATAGAGCCGGCTTGATGCGAAAAAAAAGTAACAGGAACGTAACCGCGTGCGCGACACCGATTGTTTCGTGATATTTCGTCGCCGTCTTCTGCTATCTCACTCTTCGCGGACCCCGAGTTTCCTATGTCGCGTGAAACAAACGACTACACCGCGATCGATTCACTGGCGACGCGAACGCCCAACACGCACGTCCCACGATACAAAATACGCCAAGACTATCGTCGATTAACGATGACACTGCGCGAAAGAAGAAAGTTTTTCCGATTAAAATGCAATTACAGACACTTCAGTACTCCCGGCCCAGACTGTCATCGATTGTTGACGAGCGTCTTGGCCGATCATGTCTGCTACCGGAGTAACTACAGCGCCATCTTGTGATATTTTCCACGAATCTCATGTGCGCAGAATATCTGTAGATCAGTAAGAACGCTTCTTATATCGGCAACTCGAACTTAGCACCTCTACTGGTGATTTGTGGTATTCGATTGTCGAGATGGAATCTGCTTAATCGATTGAGCATGATATTGACGTTTAAAATAAAAACTGAAAATGGTTTAGTGTCTTTTCTTTGGCAAAATATGTATGTACCATTTTCTTATGTCATCGATGCATTTTTAAATAAATTTGATTAAATATACTGTGATTGATTTTTTCAAAAAGTGAATAAGTTTTCTCTTATTCTTCTAAGGTAAGAAAATTTGTTTTATAAAATGTAATCTACTTCTACCTGATTTTCTTAAGAAGAAAGTAGGGTTATTCGATTGGATTTCGCAACAAATGATAAATGTATAAAACTTAATGTACCGTATCAAATTCGGGTTTTTAACCTATTGTATACTTTCACTATGTCATGAATAGAAGAAAATTATTAGTAATAACCGGGACATGACAAACATTTGATCGATTACATGCATGTGTAAGCCTAAATATCATAGTCAGGCCGATATTATCTCGGCTGCTTTTAAATTTCACATTTATCTGAGCAACTTAGAAAAATAGAAATCACAATGTAGCGCATGTTAAACTACTTCTTATCTCATAGCATTTAAGCGTCAGTATCTTTCACAGGACTATTCACACACAAAGCAGTCTACCAAACATTTCCTGCATGCTTAAATCTTACTCATTCTTGATAGTGATATGACTAATTATAATGATAATCATAACATACATATAACACGATTCGAAATCTCTTTTTCGCTATTTTAAAACGATGCTTTGCCATATCATATAGAACTGCAAATATGTCATACGTACTTCGACTTTTGTCTTTCTTATTACTTACGATAAACAATTATTAATACATTATTGTTTCCTTGAGGAATTGTATTGAATTGTAAATACCATTGAAAGAATGAAAAAATATGCATTATTGTAAGTTAACACGCAGTTATATCTATTCTTGTCGTGTAACCAATATATAGAATTCAATATTTAACCGCGAACAAAAATTCTCGTTTTCATTCCCACAGTGAAGTTATGGCGTGAACAAAGCATTTTAAGGATGGGAATATTATTGCCGAGATTCTACTGTTTTGCATACAATAGTTTGTTAGGCTAGACAGCTCGGCGAGTATACACAAAAAGTCATGCACATTGTTTCTCTCTGTTCGCCGCGTATGAATACCAAAAGAGATTAACGAAATTTAAACTCGCCTTCTTAAAATTTATAATTCCGTGCTGGCGCCCGACTGTTTACGCCCACGCGTCGTTGCCTACAATGCTACGCGCACAAACACCGTCCGTCTGCCACTTTAAAAACTGTTGACCGCAGATGCACTAAATTGTTTCATTTAACGACCCAAGCAAAGGTTCAAACCTTTCGTTCGAAAGTTTAATATTTTATAATTATGACCATTCTCAAATGTAAAAACCAATCAATTTAACATTTCGTCAATCGATCATGGATCAATTCAAATTGACATTAAATCGATATTAATATATATTTAAACTTATATCTATATCTGTTTACATAAACGAAACGAACATGATTTAGGTAATGCAATCATAACAACCTTGGGAATTTACATTTTTGTCGATGCTTCGAACGAAATCAGCTTCTCAGGCAAAAACAATGCCTTTGTTCCGTTTTTCTATCAGCTGCTGCATTGCCTTCCTTCTGTCGTTAACCTTGGCAAGCACAAAAGAGGATAAATACCAAACTGCGATAGAATAATTTCAACTTTGACTTCCTGTCCGTTGCAGCAAGCTAGTAACAAAAACTGTTACATACTCTCGGAAAACATTCGCCTACTTGTTCTTATAACCTCAAAAAGGATACAAAACAATGATACTCTGCATATCTGCATACAGTTATTGCTATGAAAATCCGATTGATTGACATTATGTACACGTACTTATGTATGTAGCACGAAAGTTGCATATAATCGCTTTGTTTGCGCGGCCATCGTGCCAAATTTATTAACAGACGTGTTTATAGGCGTGCGACATGTATCCTCTTGTCCAGCGCGTTTTATCTCGAACGTTTGCAAACAGCACAAGCGAACCGAAACGCACGTGCGTTTTGCAAGAGGCAACGGGAGCGGGTATTGACTCATTTCGTGCAACTTCCACGGCTATGCTTCGAACTTGCCAGCTGCGACCGAGAGCAGAGTCCAAACGTGCTCGATTCCTCAATCTCTAATTGTATTGTTCGTAAATTGTCTGATCACATTTTCACGAGTTAAGCCTTTCCTTCTTTGTTTCAGAAAAGTTCGCGATGTCAGCAGTGACGTTATCTCAGGAGACTTTGTCTGTGTGTTTATGGAAAGAATACGCAGCGACTAACAAGCAAATGCACGTGTGACGACTCGATTTCGCTTTTGGCGTATTTCGTTGCAAGAATAGCGCTTGATACTCTCTACGCAATTAAATCTCTGAAGATTATACCTGATTGATAACTTATCGTTAATCGTCTATTCGCGAGTACATACAGCGTCCATTATCATATCAAAATTGATTGATGAGAAAAATTAAGAAAAATTAGTCAATAAGAAGTATTGATAGATCATGCACGTTAAGTGAAACGGGCAAACAGAATAATAAAAAAATGTTCCGAGTATGTGTTTTTAAATTCGCTGACTAGTAATCGCTATTATTAGTTCCTACTAAAATAGTTGCTTTTTTATCCGCGTTATATATGCAGATAAGATAAAGGAGAATATTTCAACCGTTTGTATCGGTGGAAAATCGCCTTGTCAATTTCTAATTGCGCATATGTTAATATCAAGAACTCTTCACGATATATGCATATCTTGTACGACAGATGCGTTCTTCTCGTCTTTTTTACAAGGAAGATCGATGCGTGATTTGTTAACCTCGAAAACGCCACGAACAAGGCTTAACCTACATGTTAACCGAGAAAATCAAGCGAACGTGAAACAGGCAAAACAACGATTCTCCGTGTATTCTTTGAGCACATGTGAGGCAGATTGCTCCCGCGGCACCGATTTACGAAACGGCAATGACATTCCATGGCGTCGTAATTTTTCCAATCGGGTAACGTTTCAAATGTAGCCGCTAAGTCGAGGCCTTGGCTATAGGCAGAAGTTAGCTCAAGGACGACGACCGCCTGTCTATTCGAATTTCATCATGGTGTGAAGCTAAGCAGGTGAATGTCAGCCCCTTACGCCTCATGCCCGTAATGAGACATATCTTTCAGGTATAACGCTGTGCTCAGTAGATGGACCTGATTTGGTTAAAAATAATGAATAATGTAAAATGTTATCAACGAACATAAAAAATAGTAAGTAAATATGTAGGCTAGTAGATAGTCTTTAATTAAAGCTTTTAATATTCTGTATTGTCATGATGGAGATAATTAGAGTGCAGACGCTTATGGATTGGAAAATTGAAAGATAATTGAAAATGTAAAATATCCAAAAAAGCTCGTGTAATATTTAGAGGATTTTAGTTGAATTTATAAATTTCAAATCCATTGAAATCCCCTTATTTTATTATTAATTAGTAATCCATTATTATTAAGTAATAGTAGTAAATTCATTTGAAGAAGACATCTTTATTTTAATTTCCTAAATCTCATTTACCATCATCTCATTTACGTGTATCATGCACAAATGCGAAATTATCGCATGTCGAATTAGGATAATCCCTTCCTTACTATACACATTATATACACATTAGATGTTTAGATACGAAGGAAGAAATTGTGTATCCATCCTTTTGATCTGGCTGACACCTTGTGTCACAGTTCACGGTTGATTATACATAAGGCTAATGACAAGGTAGAGAATGAGAGACTAGTAAGTGATCCAGCTTCCTCGTTTATCTTGGGCACTAAGTTATACAGGTGGCACCTGCATGCTTCAAAGCGGAGGAAACCGCAGGTCGTGGAACGTCTAGCCATCCAGAGGGAGCAGGTTAAGGCGCGAATATCCGACATATCAGTTTGGTGAGTCATGCGTCTTGTTCGATATGTTCCGGCTACCCCGTTCACCGCCTACACGACCCGCCATATGAGTCATCGACGATTCTTGGAAACGAAGCGTGCCGCTCGTTTGAAATTTTCGTCGCCAAGTGACGCTACTGCATACTTTGGAAACAGTACCGACAAAATCAACATTCTATAGATTCTGGCATTCGGTACTCGGTACTATTCCGTTTGCTTGGAAAATTCCGCTCCAATGGCACTATCAATTGCGCAATATCATCCACACGTATTGCCAATAACAGAAGATAAGCATCAGAATGACATTGCAACAGTATCGCAAGTCAGTCAGGGATGAAACAATTGCAGAATAATTATCGTATGAAGGGTACAGGGATGATAGTAAGCGTTGTTAGTTAAACACGTTTTGTACGTCGTTTAAAAGATTCCTAAAATATGACTAAACGATAATCATAAGCGAGAGATTGGAAGAAATCTTAGTAATGTTCTATCTCCACATTCTTGAATATCAATTATATTTATCTTTCTGATAAATATTTGTAAGATTGAAGTTTTCAATATCAGATGAAAATTTTGTAGTGTAATTTTCTAATGTTTTATTTAGGTAAATGATTCGTTATCTTATACCAATTAGCATGTAGATTAGTGGAATCTTAACTGACCATCCTTATCTGACCCACCAATCCATAAAATGAATTCCTTGAAACGAGGTTTTAAATCTTCTTGCACAATTGAGTTAATATTATTACTGAAATTTTACGTCATAAATTTGGTAAGGGTAAAAATGAAGTTTAGTAAATGAATTTTACAAGCTACAAATTATTTGACGAAAAATTATAAAAATGTAAGAAGAAACCTATAATCTACAACTTCTTAATTTACTACTACAATTAATTTTCGTTTATTACGAAAAAAAGGAAATACTTAAGATTTTCTAGAGATGTATTTCCATCGATAACCGACCAAATAGAGCTCTAATTTATCGCCAGTACAGTAGTAAAACCAAGCAAAACACTGTTTGCATAAACAGTACCCTGACAAGCAGATCCCATTGATAGCACGAGTAGCGTCGGCCCTGGCACGAGCATCGCGAACGTGGCGCAGCGAACGTCGCTATTGGTAGCCTGGGAATAGCTAGTGACGTCATACTTGTTCGTTGAGCCTCGGCGTGTAAAGAAAGAGCGTGTCCAGGCAGATCGTTGAGCTAAGGATTGAACGTGCGCGAACCTCGAGGTATTCCCCCACGGTATGAGTCATCGCGCGCAGTTTCACACAGTTTCGGGCAAAGGAACCTGCGATCCGTGTGTGCTGCTTTCGAGTTCTCCGTAACCGAGGATCTTGAGTATCCCTACAGACGATCAAGAGAATAGATCTTTTCATAATAGAGGTTATAAAATCGCCGCGAATCTAGTCGTCGACTTTTCCTTTCGCACTGAGGGAATACGACCAAGTAAAACTCGTTGCGCATCGACGAGGTAAATATGAAGCTCGACGTGTCGGACGTGCTTTACGACAGCTCGAGCGTGTCCAGCGACAGCGGGACGTCACAAAGCTCCCGCGTCAGCCATGATTTTCTTGCCAGCATCGCGAATTCGACCATACTACCTAGCAACGTAAGTACCGGTTGAATACTCTCCTTTCTACATAGCTAGAAAATGTTAAAAGAAGTAGATTTCTCCGCGTAAATATGGCAACTTATGCAATCCTTAAGGTGTACGCTTATGTGTACGCGCGCTCGTACTTACGTGTGTCTGATAAACAGCGTTGACGTGATTGGTCGAACGACGAATTTCTTTGAAATAAGTTCTATAGTTGAATAGTAACAACATAGCGAATAAAAGTGTAGCAAACGCATTATGTAACATAGTGACTTCCTCGAATGATTAAGCGTTATTCAAAATAATTTAGCTGATTGTTGGCGATAGACCCGTAACCTATGGAGGAAACGGCCTTGCTAACTTTTCTGAAAAACACGTTCGCGTGTCCTGTCGAAACCTGACGATCTTGGAAAAAAATTATCGCATGTAGGTATTTTGAGTATTGTAAACACGATGAATTCGCCGATTTCGCGGAAGAAATTGATTCGTTGGAAATCCAAGCATAAGCGGAATACTTCTGTATTATCTGTGTACCACTTTCGATTTCCAAGTTTGACTGTTTCCTTGATAGAACAGATTCGATTGAAAATTAAAGATAAGGAAGCAAACTCATATGGTATCTTCAGCTGATAAAAATTCTCGATTAATTAGGAACGTACTTTACAATCTCTGAACGGTGCTATGGCCGTTCCGTCACACGAAGATGGTACACTTGGTACACACACCGAGATCTAAATTTATAAATCGCGTGGCGTCATCGCTATATAAACTGTTCAACGTAAAAACATGATTTTCAATTTTCGTAATTTCCGTTCGCTAGTTTGCAATAGCGATAAGAATCGTCTCGTAAATAGAACACAAATGATATTCGTACACGACAATAATAGCAATTTTTATGTCCATTCAGCAAGATGTGCATATTCAGATAAACAGCTTTCGTTCTTCTCCCAGCTGGCTAGGTACCCATTTAAGGCACACGCTACGTGTGTAAGTATCGCCAATAAACTTCCGAGTTACTATAGAATTAGCCAATGAAATGTTGTCTTATATATTGTCGTCCATTCACTGATCTCTACAAATGAATGGCTGCTATTGCAATACGGGAGCGTAACTGAATTGTTTGTCTTAACAAAATCATAGTCTTTTTTCTTTTCTATTGATATGTAGTTATTTTAAAGAAGTCACAATTATAGAATAAAGTAATTTTCACACTATTTCAGTACAAAAATTACAAATATCATCATAATATTACATATCACCATAACAAAGCAGTATTAATTCTTTTATAAAAAAAAAATTGTGTTTTTAGCTAAACATAAAATTAAATAGATCGGCTAATTCTTATTCTACGCCGAGTAAAACAGGTTCCAGCATGAAACAGTACGAATACATTGACGTAGAATACTTTTATAGGCACAAACGATTACGTTAATTTCCATTTTCTTTCCCTTGCGTCACTCTTGGCAATAGAGGCGCGTATAAAAATTACGCGCGTTTTCCACGTTACATAAAACATTCATGTAAACAAGAAAAGGTATAATGCGGAAAAATATATGTAATAAGGCAAGGTGGCGATACGATATAATCCTTAAATAAAAAGATCGTAGTATATTTCATGCCCCTGACTTTCGTCGAGGGTTGGACGCGCGCCCTCGTCCAGTTCCCCGTTTCACCCTACGTACAAATTCTGTGGCAGACGATGGTATTGATCTAGCATTTCCACTGGCATGGCTTCTGTTGTCCCCAACAGCTGTTTTATAAAGAAACCCGTACACGCTCGGGTTGTGATAGCGCGCGGTCATTTAAAAACACGCGCTACTGCATCGACATGTACAAACACGTGAACGCCGATCCCAAACACATATAAAAGAACAACTATAGATCGTAGTGTATATTGCGCAGCATTAATATTATGAACAGATAGCCGACCGAGCTGCCAGCTGTTGTCACCTAATTATCTCTGTCGCCATTAGCGATAGGGTTCAGACGGTGAAATCGACCGATAAAATGCAAATAGTCATTCCGGAGAGACATTTGCGAGCTCTACCGAGGAAACTTTGCGCCGCAACGTATGAAATATAATTCCGTTTACTGAGTTCGGGGAAAAAGGCTTCCTTGCGTTGTTCCGTAAAGGGTCGACATACATGGCGGCCATGTTGAAATATTAGATAGGAGAAAAAAATCTGCACAATTTATAGGGTATTGTGATTAAGACGAGAGAAACTCGTGTTTTAATCAGGGCTCGTAGGATTTATCTTTTATTCCTTGCTGTTAGGTATTGTTCGAGATCAAAGAAGGTCAGATTTGTCAGGCTAGCCCATGGGCGGCGACTATTTTTCGGGCAGTAGACTTAGGGAGAAAGTAAGTATGTACATATCTGTCAATGGCCTAGATAAGTTCAGCTAGTAGAACACTATGACCGTATCACTATCTGTATACGTAATATTTTTCTACATATTAGACTTTTAATTTTAAATATTTACTTCATAATGGAAGATTTTTCAATTTTCTTTGAAGAGCTATTTATCGACAGATAAAGTCGCGACATGACAACCGTCAATTAAAATTTCCTTCAAAAGAAGCCATAAAACGGTGAAATACAGCTTCGTCCAAAGGATTATCTGCTACGAACGCATCCAAGTATTCTTAGAACTCAAAGCTTTCGATTAGTCGGTGGAACGTGATGCGCGGGAATCGGTAAGCATTTGATCGGCAGCAAAGTCACGGAGGCATAATCTTGTTTCCTGGTGTTTCCCCCGTCCATTGTATCTCCTTTTATTCCCGATAAAGAATGCTCGGCGTTCGTGTTTTATCCGTGGCTAGAGTAAAAGCATGCGGATCCTTTGACACGTATATAAGGAGAAGAAGAAGACGAAGAATCGACTGATTCATGGCGGTGTTTCTGATTGCCTATTCCTCTTTGTTCCCTTAAATATTCAAAATACCGTCGTTGTCTTGTGTTTTGAGCACAACGAGTTTTCCCCATACAAAGGCCGATCAAGGCTTCCGCCTTTCCCTCGTATGATTTTCGGCGACTATTGTTATGCCACGCGCGCAGCTTGCGCCGATCTTTTGGTTTACCCACAAACATTCGATTAACCCCGCTGCTTCGGCCGCGTGCTCATTAAAATGTCTCTTTGTTCGCCGGGAGAACAAAGCCGCGATCCATTCGCGACGTCGATCTTCGGTTTTCTACTCCTTTGTGTCGTCGATGGTAAACGTTGCCGTAAGCGAGGTCATCGATTCTTACTACGTGATTGACACGATTCATCAAGAATTGTCTTTAGTCTGTTAACCGGGTTGTGTCCTAATCAGAAGCTGTGTAATTAAAAAATTAAAAATTAATAAAAATATATAGATTCCAGTTAAATAGGTTTAATGTGATGTGAAGACCACATAAGAAAATGATCTTTACAAGGGATAATTCAACATTAAAGAATTTCCACCTAAGATAAATAAAGCTAATTCCATTAAAATAACATTCATCTAGAATTAGTTAGATTAGTCCTATTGTAGTAGGTGATTTACAATGTCTTCATAAAAATTGTTTTCCTCGATGAAATGAGAACCTAGAAACAATTAAAAGACTACTTTAACGTTATAAGCAACTTATATGTCTATGAATCATACTTTGTTGACACACTGCGCCTTTTGCCTGGAAAACTTTTTACCGAAGCAGGGTCATAAATCTGTTAGGATTTGTATTTACCGCCGATAAGCTTTAAGGAACTGATAAAGGTTTTACGTCCTAAGTTGACCAAAGGGTTACTTTCGCCTTGTTAAACTGTCGCACATGGGACTACTTCTTAAAGGTACAATACATGATTGTAAATCACAATGTTTGCTTCTTGGAGCTTATTTGAAGCATACCTATTAGAACGACAATACCAATAGCATTCTTATTTAAACACGGAATTTGAAGAAAGGTTATGAATCACGTGAAGTCTGGTAACTATTTATTCTTATTTTAAAACTGACCAATAAATATTTTAGAAATAACATTTCTCAAGTTGTGATTCATATAAGATAACATAAAAGAAAAGAGTTTAAGTTTACTAGATAAATTTTCAAAAAGAAAAAAGATACAGTAATAATAAAATTTTATGGGCGTGTAACTCTATCGCAGAATGTTTTTGCGGTAATTTTTATAGCCTTTTCCCCATAATTAGGGAATTGCCATAAATTCCCATTATGCATCTTGCACACGGTAGCTCTGGCCACGTGTACTACTTTCTTCTCTTTTTAATTCGTGTACAACGTACGTTGAACGTTGAGCGGAACGACGGAGTTTGAGCCGAGTTCGTTGTACGTGTGTTTGTGACGAATATACGTATATCGAAATAAGAACAAAGAACCGTGCATGCACGAGGGAATTCCCGGTACCGAAATAGTAAGAAACGAAGCAGCACGTGTGACAAACGATCTCGCATAAGTGACGACCGCTCAACGTCGCGATAAGTTTACCAATTTTTGTTATTCTGCGATCCTCGAATCTGGAACTATAATAAAACCATGTATTTGGGATACGAAATTGGTATATTACGTCGTAATATGTTAAACGTGTAAAAACAAGGAGAAATAGCAACTGCGAAAAATCGAACCTTGAGCTTGTTGTACTTACAATATAGCTACGGAGCAAATCCCCCTGAGTAATTCCTTGACATATTTCCACCGCTGTCATACATTGTGTCGAGCTGTTACACTTCGCATATTCTTCGCAATGTCATTTCTGAAAGTGAGAAAACTACGGTAATTATCGTTTTTAACTATTTATGCGCGTATCTTATTTACTAATGTATCAACTTGTTACCTTGTTATGTCTGATTCGTAGTGCAGATTATGGTTCATCTTTGTAATGGTAATATATACATGTTACTCAGGTATTCCTATAAAAAGCATGTTATATAGGGAAACAGATGCACGCACACGATATATTTATATGTATTTCTGACATATAATTAAGGATCAAAAAATAAATATATTACATTAAAATACCACTACTTTCAAACATTTCAATATTTTAAATCCATCATACAATTAAATGCAGTTCAATGCGCATGCGCGGGCCGCTCGAAATATCGTAATGCAGCAACATGTTAAGACATTTTGAAATACTACTTTAAGCTGTCTTAATACATGCGATAAACATAAAGCAGGGTATGTAATGTAAGAATGTAAGCCATTAAGTGAGACAAAAATCTTTCTGTTCGCCTATTCGTTTCTCGAAATTATGCAAGTTAACGAGCTCACGTAATTACCTGGAAAAGGGGTTCTAGTTCTCAGTGGTGCGTTCCCTGATTCCGTGGAAATCGTCGCGATAGGAAGCCTCAGTGTAGACGAACACGTTGATTGGTCGTGCGCTATCGTGCGAATCAGCAATCAAGATGGCGATGACGTCACGTGGTGGTTGCTCGACGTTGATTGGTGGGGGGTCGAGCGGCTCTCTTTCTATATAGTTTCCAAGTTACATTGGCGGGCTCAGTTGAGATACGTAAGCAACACGCGCCACTAGGTTTTAGTACATAGCAAATTCAGTAATGCGTGATTGAACTTATACGTGACAGTGACGAGAAGACAACCAGCGAGCATTCGTACGTGTCATTCTTTAACAAACGTTTAGTGATACCTTGAACAGAACGTGATATCGGTGAACAGAAAGAAGGTGACCATTAGTTAGTGTTCTTGCCTCACGTTGAACGCGTACTTCTTGTAGAGGTGTTACTTCTTTAGAGTCGGAACCGGCGACTCTTCCTTTTTTTTCCGTTGTGAAGTTTTGAAAGCGAAACGCGCTCACAGATGACGCAACGTGTACCGAGCGCAGGCTTTGACGATACCATTATCGAAGATCACAATTACACCATGTTTTCCATGTATCCGCCGAATTCTAACCTACCTGACCCGTGGCAATCCAACAAATTAGATGCATTTGCAGTAAGTAAATTACAGTAAGAGAAATTATTTTATATTAAGAATTAATTTTTTTATAGATGTTCTGTTATATGTATAAATGATTAAATCGTTGGTTTGATAGAAGAGTGATACATTTCAAAGGTTGCTATCTATGTACCAGGATAGAAGTGTCACAATTGCTAACAATAAGAATAATATCATAATTCGAAATTCCGTCTTAATCTCTTTTTTGCGCTATTCGATATATATACAGTGACTGCAACAAGTATTTATTATAGCATTTGTATTGCATTTAGCCTGATGGTCTCATAATTCGACTTGATTTTACGTTATTACAGCATTTACTTGCTAATATCATTTTCTATTTCAACCTTCCTAATTTAAACCAATTACTAAAAAAAACTGCTTTTCTCGTTTGTTTTAAATCTCTAGTAAAGTTCTAGCAAATATTATTGTTATAATTAGAAACGTTTCATATAAATAGAACGTGGGAAACAGTTGAATATGTTTTATGGTAGTACAAGCATCGATTGTGTGTACGTTTGGTCAAATGTCACGGTCAAAGGTCAATCGATTTTGTCGAACTAGAGTTATCCCTGAACTTAGTTGCCATTCACAGTAGTAATTTTACCTTCGTTATTGTCAAAAGAAATTTATTGTCGTTATTTGTTTAATATATTCAGTGTTATATTGTGAATTTTCTTTTTAGAAAGAATTCTCTCTTGTTTACTATTGTAGGAAGCAAAATCTAAACATTGAAGGTAGGAACGAAATGGTAATTAAAAATTAAGTACGGTAGTGGACAGCGTTGTACGATGTTAGTGCAAAATTAATCCGATAAGTGTGAGCCTATTGACAGTGACGTTTTGCTCAAAATTTCTAAGAAGCGTCGTTATTTCCTGAAACCCTTGATCGTCTCACCTGTCGAATTTTTAGGTTACTAAGAAACTTTCGCTTCTCAAAATACACGTAGCTACAATTTTTGTTTTTCAAAACAAAATTATTTATCGGTTACTCGAAAATATATCTCTTTTATTCTCAAAATATATGTGTAATATTTGTTTTATTTTTGCTTAAATTTTTTATTTTATTTTTCAAAGTAGTAAAGTAAAAAATTAATTATTCAACTATATATTTAGCAATGAAAATATTTTTTCTTTCGCAACTTAGTCAATAATCTTTAGATTTTGAGGGATTTTGATTTCTAATAAAATGTTATTAATATGTATCGTTTATTAAAAAGATGGTATTTAGGGAAAATTTCATTTAAGTCTAATAATTATTAGTGAAATTAGAAAAAATAAATTCCAAACTTTGGTATAGGTCGTGTATTTACCATAATGAGATTCTCATTTAGATAATAGACGAAGGCCATGAAAGCGTTTATTACGAGCAATTATTTGAAGTGTATTTCAAGTACTTTTGAGTAATGAGTAATTATATATTGTCGTTAGAATCCTTTATCTGTTCCTAAGAACCCTGCCTAGACTATTAGCCAAAAATAACTTTAAGGAAACGTTCGACATACCTTTATTTATACCACAATAAGCTTAGTTTCGAAAAACAGATTAGCTTTTATTGCGAGGTTATTTTATTTATTGTGAAGCAATATTTCGAACGATCTTCGTTAGACAATACATTATTCTTATTGCATCAAATAAATTATCAAGGAAACACCCATTAGGATAATTATCTTATTCATTCAAATACTTCCGCAATAATTTAGAAATTCGCACAGAATACCATTGTATCGCGTATACAATTCTGACTCTTTCTCTCAAACCTGTTACATCTATTCGATTGTGTCATTGAACCTAAGTGGATTGTCTTGGAAGAAAAGCCTCATCCCCACCGATAAAATTTTAGCATTTTTTGTGCACATAATACCGAAGGAAAACAGTTAAATCTGACAGGAAGCGCGGAGTTAACGCTCGTTAACCCACCAATTAGAGGGTTTAGTTAAACGAAGGCAGGGTTAAGTTTAGCGAGAGCAATATAAACGGGTCATAAGGCAAGAGGTGTCATCCTGTCTCTTAGCCTCGCAACTAAGACGTTTGTTCTCAGCGTTGTAGTTCTTCGTCACATACACACGATACGTTATCTAGTCATTATCACAGAGAAAGCTATAGTATCGAGTACTATGAAAAGATAACTCTTATCTCTTCACGATTATTATTTCTTTTTTTGTAATTTCTTTCGGATAAAATTTGGATTTCCTTACCGATAAGAAAATGCTTGAATGTACTTTGTAGAAGTCGTTTGGTTTAAATAAATTTTAATTCGTCGTACAGTAGCTTCAGTCTAAACATTCTTAACAAATAGCCTCCACTACTAGTAGGAATATTGGCGAATGGCAGATGATGGTTATTCGTAAACAAAATCATTCAAGGTACGTCTGGAACATCGTGTGCTCTGTATTTCAGCGGCAAAGGTAGATTTTCTGTTTCGCACAACCTGTAATGTATCTGATTGGTAATAAAACGAAGTTTTAACATTAGGAATTGAAACTCGGTTAATGTTAAATAAGAGCTACTTAATGTAACATGAAACGGAACAAGGGGAAAGGAAAAGTGGATTAAACGACTATATTCTTACAGCGTTCTCCATTTTTTTCTCGTTCATCGGCTGTTACGGAGAAGGAGAAAAAGAACGTCTGATGATCGTCGAGGCGTTCATTAAGAGACGAAACAACGCCCATACAGGAATTTGCATGAAAATGCGCAAAAAGCGGAAGTTGTCGGTTTTTATTTTCGGACGGCTTACCTCAGTTCCGCGACACGTATACGCGGAGATGAGTCATCGGGGTCTCGCGTAGTTTAACCAGCGATTTATGAATGAAAATCCGCGCACGTGTCGCGTGCCTGGCTCCCAGTGCCGCGACACGCGAGATCGCCCTCCATTATTATTCGCGACGCCTCGTAAACATGTCGATTATGCTGCATCGCTCCCGCAAGACATCATCCGGTACCAGGAAAAACGTTTAGAGACGCGATTTCTCGTAAATACGTGATACGGCTACGTTTCTGTCGCGGCGATTCTAACCATATTTTCCGTTCCTTTCCTTCATCTTTTTCTGTTTCGTTGTTCAACCTCTTGGCGCTACCGAGAATTATTATTCAACTGCGCTCTACAATGATACCAGGCAGATCAAATCCGGTATCGTTCGGTTTTAACGTCAATGCAGTTAAGAGGTGTAATCTAGTTGAAATTGAGTTCACTCAAAATAACTTGTACGGGTGATGTAGTATGAACAAGTGGTTAATTGTTTTCTAAGCACTCGAGTCATTTATTTAGAATCTCTTTATTTCAATTTCGATTTTTATTTCTATAATATGCTGTAGTCCGATAGTCTCCTTGATACGAATCTGATCAGTAAGTGCGGATGTTTCTAGACTTATAGAAAATTTAAAGGCGTACAAATTTGTAGAACGTACATGTTATAAAACAAATATGTAAAATATCCGAGGTGAAGCGGTTAGTGAGAAACATGAAACTCCACTTAGACTGCATTGCTCTAAATATATTTGCAATCATTATGTTACGAACGTACGCAAACATACGCGGTCTATTGAGTCGGAAAAGAAGAGAGATTCGTAACAAATCCACTGTATTATTACAAAACGATCGACAGATTATTTTCCTCGCTCAAATTAACAGATAAAAGAAATCGCGTGGAAGAAATGTCTGCATTGCGAAACCGCGTTTAATGCGCCGAGCAAAAACGTGGTTTCGCAACAGAGATCCAGCGTATTGTAGAAGCAAATTGCTCGAACCTGCCTTAGAAACTCGAACTTCGTAGGCTTCGTATGATTTCCACGATACTGTGATCGTAGATTTTTATTATCTTTTTTCCCCCTTTTTCTTTTCCTTTTTTTATTACTTTTTTGTTCACGTGGATAGCGAGACGGTAATCCGGTGTAGTCGACCTCGAAAGGAGGTCGATTCCACGGAAAGATATCTTGCGTATGAGTGACGTCAATACGTTAACACTTTCCCCTTGAGAATGCCTCGAATGGATGGGGGATCTCTTCGATTTCAACGTCTCCACCTTCGACGTCCATCTACCTGTCCCGGGTTTTTCCCCTCGATTGCGAAATCTTCGATAGATTAGAGGCGATTTCGATGTTTCTTACGTTGTATCTGTTTTCTTTTTTACATCGCACGCCAACGGTTTTCTTTTTCCTCTGACGCAGGATGATTAATGAGTGGGAGCATTAGCTGACTAAAGTGCAGATGTTTCGGGTGATCAACGTCGATTTTTAGAATCTCATAATTGCAATGGAATTTTCTATTTTGAGGGAATCTTTCTGCGAAGAATTTTTGTAGTAATTTTTTTGGTAACTAGGAGAAGCTTCGTTTGGAATTTCTATTGGCAATTGTTCGTCAAAGATATGTTGTGGTAATAGAAATAGGTTGATACACGATTTTCAAAAATTTACTTCGCTGTATTTTAATTTACTTCCATGTCGTTTCATGTTGTATTTTAATATACGGAGCGTATCGGTGCAACTTCTGGGCGATTCGTATCTCATTCGTGAACGTTTATGAAGGGAGAAGCTTCACGTTTAATAATACCGTTACATTATCTTATTTTCCCATTCCAAACATCGTGACAAACTCCACCTTAGTCACTCTGATTTAATATTCCCCGAGTTTCAAATCTTATTCAGTTTGTCTTTCGAGGAACTGGCACCGTATCGTCCTATCGCCGAAAAGATTCAAAGATTTACGTTCATAGTCCATTGTTTCCACATCAAGACCCGTCTGTTCTGTAAAATATTTAACATACCCATCGGAGTCGTTTTTGTCGCGCGAGGAACGCATAGGCTCACAAAAGATATTATAATGGAACTCTTCTAGAAATCTTTTATGAACGTACGTATCATGTGTGTTATACAAAACATTTTGAAATTTCATTGGTGCTATTACTATCGTGATTGCATTGATAAAGTTTATAACCAATCCGGTAATGCAAGATATTTATCGATAGTATTTGAACAGCCGACTATCCGTTATGTTAATGAGCCTCGACATTTAATTTCACCAAAGAATGCTATTCATACTCTATATTAATTTTTTACTAAATACGTATATGTAAGTTTGCAATAAATACATATTTGTAATTTCTACATACAGTTTCGGATTGGTTTCAAATTTAAAATTTGAAAGTCTGGAGGTAGGAAGAATACTCATAATGTGAAATAATACATAAAATATCCAACGTATGGTGCTTTTTATAACAATATAGTAATATATAATTTAGTTATAAAATATAACTATAAATAATGATTGAATATAATTTATATATAATTCAGTAGGTATATCAATTTTCTATCAAACTTCTATTTCTATAAATACATTCTGGATAATATGAATTTGTACAAATCTTCTCAGTTTAATGACAGTCGTGTCTCGTTGCAGTGGTAATGAAATTTCATAATGTTTCGTATAACACATACAATATGGTTACAAAAGATTCCTATGCTAAGTGTTCAAATACTTTCGTGAGCCAGTATAGATGCGTATTACGTGAAAAAGAACGTGCGTAGATACATATCACGTGCACCCATCTGTCGTGTGACCCTTCTTGAAATTGATTTGCTGGCATAAAAGAAGAAACGAAGTCTTTTTATTCACAGCTGCATTCTTCGTGATGCTCGGGTAAACGAAGGAATCAGGGCGGCTTCTAAGCTTCGTACACTGGTTATAATTCAAAAAGACTTCGTCTTCTTCCCATCTGATGGTATGATAAAGTGGTCTACCTATTCACAGGGTGATGCTCGCCCCTATAAAAGGCGCTGTCTCGTTTAAAAGGTCATGGAACCCAACGAGCCCTTTTGGGTCTCTGCTGATACGTGGGACGAGAGTGTATCCAATTTCGTGAAACTATTATGACCGTGACGGTCCGAAGTCTTGCTGGACGTCGACAAAAAGGACGTGGGTGCCTTTAAATGCGGTACTATACCGAGTAGTTCATTATGGGCTAATGTGTTTTGAAGTTAAACATTAACCCATTGCGGTCTGAATGGGGTGAGCTTAGTTGTTTGGGTGAATGCTTGTTTTGTTAGATAAAACGAAAGTTTAATTTTTTTATTGTTAGTTAGTTGTTTATATAAGAAGGTTTTTTTAATAGATCGTCGTTTATTTAATTATAGAGCGAACTGGAACTTTCCTATTAAATGAAATGTTCAAACAATTTATAAATTGCACGAATTCCGATCAACCATACGAAACTTGAATCTTAAATTATAAATTCATAGAATTTGCAAATTATTCAAACCCATCACAGAACTCACCGTACAAAATTTTTAATTCAAAATCCAAATAAAATTCCCATAGTCAGCATGACTCAGCGAAATTACGAAATGAAAAGAGCTACATTTCTATATCGAAGAATCTGCCAAACGGACCAAACCGCAGCGGAACCCATTAAAACTAATTAGTTCGTTCTTTGTTCGCGTGGAAAAACGCGGTGTCGCGTGAGAAGGTCGTTGAAACAGTATGAACCGAGGAAAGTGGAACGGTTTAAAAGGATGAAAGATATGGATGGGAAAAGATGTGCGTGTGGAGGTCCACACGTAGCCCGGCATTATGCGCGCGATTATGTAGGTATTCTCATTGGAGAACGCCGAAGTGCAACCAGTCGGAAATGCCTGAACCATTGCGTCACTGGTCAGGAATTCACGGACCGTTCTGCCCTCGGAGCGTTTTCTTTTACGCCCGTGTTCCTTTTTTCCCCCCTTACGATCGCGTTGCCGACCTCCTCGTACTCTCCGTCCTTCGTCCTTAACGTCCTCACGACGTGCGCGCGCGTAACATTATCCCGCTGACCGTTCTTTGGCTTTGTGTACGTGTAAGCGGCAGGCGAATTAGCGCGGTAAAAGGGTAGCCATTTTGTGTAAGTAGTTGAGGAAGGTGGTGAAGGAGGAGTAAAGATGAAGTTGCTTAATCTTCTTCTTTTTTCCTTTCTTTTATCTCTAGGGAGAGAAAAATTGCAACTCCCGAGGGATAATGATAGGTATAGTAGGTATGGTTTTATCTTTAATTAGTTCTTTTACTTTGACTTTCTGCAATTGTAAAAGTAAAATTGTAAAACTTCTGTAATTATAAAAGTTGCTTATATCGTTTTAATCGAAGCATCAATTCAGAAGGTATCTACATTGGATACTTTTCTTGTTTTCTTAATTTGCGTATACCTTCGAATATTAAACATTTTTTTATTTATTTAATTTGAGCATAATCTCAGAAAAAAATATATATATCTGTAATTTTTTTAATTCGAGTATGGTTCGAAAGGATAGATTGAACGTTATCGCGCAAATTAAAGTTTTGATCTAATAATGCAGTTCTTACTATTTGAACATTGAATTAATAAAGGCTCGAGTGCGGTGCATTACAGGCGAGCAACCTTGCAATTATCGAACTACTCCTCGCGTGATCACGAGCCACTTTTCTACTAAATCATTCAAAATGTTGTACTTGGATTTAACAACTATACCAGCCATTGTAATAAGAACGTTGAAGAGCCTTGTCTCGTCGCTGAATCAGCGATTCTTGGGAAATTTGAATCTAGATGATAAACATTAGAAAATTCCGTGAAAGTCAAGCAGAAATGTGAGCGAATTTCATATTTCGCTAAAATTTTTAATGTAATTGCAAGTTTTGCGTAGAAGCAGCAATTATGTATCGATGAATTCAAGTTAACGGATCATTCTTGGCGAAAAGTAGGCGATTAAACATCCTTGAGGATGAATCGTCAGTTTCGCAAGAATCGTTGTTCTGCGTGACGGGAGATCGATTACCAGATAAAGACGACATTAACGTTTACAAATTGAGAGTGGGGCTTAATCCTTTTAGATGTGTTTATCTCGTGACAAATCGTTCCATATTGTACTGTTAAAGAAGAAAAAAGAATTAATATTTAATTAAAGAAATTTATAAAAGGTTAACAATAAATAATTTTGTATGAAAACGATAAAATGGTACGACAATAACAAATCTTTTTTTTCTTCGGAAGAATTTTAACTTCTCGAGTACTGCCTTTATAATATTATTCATTTATATTCATTTATATTAAATGATAGTATAAAGTTTCACTTGTACAGTATTACATAGCTGTTTAAAATTTTGTATATGTAATGTTCAGTTATAAGTACAAAACTACGAGTTAGAATTTTGAGGTTATCTTCCATAGTATACATATCTTTTGAAAGGATACGGCTCACTTCCGGAGGTACAATTTTGGTAATCATGAAAAGATAAAAGTATCTTTCCCCAAAAATTATATTTCGATATAGTTTCACAAAGTAATTTTACAAAATAATACGCAGTATGGCTAAAAAAAATTGAATATCTATATACAAGAGTTCCGTGTCGACGCATTTCTCTATAATTTAACGAACTCTCTTAAGAAGTTAAAGATCTATCGTTTTGGTTTTTTCACAATGTAACCCTTCTTATCATCCAGTTTCATAATTGAAATACAGAAAGACGAAACACACCAAAGGAACGTTCTACAGCAACTTTATTAACGATCAGCTATAAAACTGACCTATATGAAGCACATCCGTAAAAGCGATTCTCATTACCGCGATAAAACTAGTACGATATCATGTGAACGCGAGCACGAATAAGGACAGGGCTGTGACGTGCAGAGAATTTCCAAAATTACTCCGGGAAAGCCCGTTCTCCGTCGTGTCGTTCACCTCTGAACGTAAAGCACGCTCTTGAGGGACCACCATCGCATCGCTTCTTACTTCTCATTCTTCGGCTTTGTCCGGAGTGCGGTGCTAAAAACAGTCAGTCAGAGCACTTTGTTCTTATCTACGTCGTTTTATCGACTACTGACAGACCAGTCCAAGTACTTTGTACCGTATAACGAATGTGATACATGGTGTTTGTCAAGGGCATGCGGAAGGAACGTCGCGTGGATTCTTCGTGTTCTGGATACAGTAAAACGTTGATTATTCAGGCTTTTGATTTGCCAGGTTCTCTTAATAATAGGAATGTTCTGTTCGCTATATTCGAACTTCTAGTTAACTCGTGTTGCATCCATTGGGTCATTTGCGATCGGATACAGTTGTTTCGTAAGAATATAATTCTAATATAATTGTAGCCATAGAATCTAGAAAATACAATTCTATAAATCTGTAATATAATTTTAACGAAGTATTTATAGAAAATATGATTCTATACATTTCTAATGTAATCCTAACTGAAGCACCTAGCAAACGTAATTCTATAAATCTCTATAATATCTCCCCGTTATAACGAAAGAACCTAAGAAATATAATTCTAAGTCCCTTCGTGTGTTCTCGCATAATGAATTGTTTCAAACGTAGATTTAAGCGTGTTTGTTTGAGAAACGATTGTAAAGGGTGCGCGTTACTCGTGGAAAAGGCGGCGTGCGACCAACAACGAAGCACTGTTCTCAATGGTAATCGTTAATCGAGACTCAGGAAAGGCCAGACTTCAATTAAGAGCCCTAGATGCTGTCTGAAGAGAGGCTGGCTACGTTGGGCCGGACATAAATGAGATGTGAAAGAAGAGTATACAGCTTTATGACTCGGCTTCTGTATTTTACATTTTTCTACGTATGTACCTATCTGTAAACGCTTGATGAAAAGTTAGTAAATTTTATGGATCATTGGGGTATTAATTAAGTCGAGTACATTAGATCATTACATCGTTGTACCTTAAACGTCGAGTTTAGAACAGGAAATTATTCGAATTTTATCGCCTTCGTACTGTGGAATACAGAAAAGATAGAACAATTAGATTTAACTTATTTCTTGTCAAAAATTATAGTCTACACAATGTTTGTTATGTAATAAATACTTCAATTTCATTAAACTTTACAAAGTTGTAGTGATTTGGGTATGTTAAATTTGGGTGTGTGATAAATGGGTCTATGGAAGAAATAGCGACGAAACAGGATATTATATAAATTCTTGAAATTCTTTCATAATTATCAAATATCATACGTTAGTATCAAATATTAAACTAGAGCAACGCTGACGACGTGAGTTAATATATTTTAATTATATGCTTTTAATATGTAATTTTAATTATGTTTTTAATTAAATTACATATAATTTTAGTTATATTCCATTTCATAATATATTAACATTTTGGTCGCTATCGACACAGTTTTTTTTATGAAAGCACCACTGATTCCCTAGAGGAAGATTTACCACAGGAACGGTTTACCATACGGAAGCCATCCACAGGCTTCCACCAACAAGATAACCGACTTAAGAAACCGATCTTGGAAATGAATAATCCTCTCTTTCTCATGTAGGACACGAAGTTAAACACAATTCTAGTATATTTAGTATACTCTAGTGAAGTTTAGTGAAAACGTTTACTTGCACAACTATATAGATACGAGGAAGAAAAATGATATTTCTGTTTCGGTAAAACTTCTCGGAACGCGATCGCGTCACGTGTCTTTCGAGCGGGACTTTCAAGGCGATGGAAAGTATCGACGAAAAATAACGGTCCCAGGAGCGATAAAAATCGAGCCGGCGATGTTCTATATTCATGGAATAATTCGTAGAAGTCGCGTTTTGAACCGGAAGAGGTCCTCGAGTATGACGCAACGACACGTGCTCGATTTCGATTTTCCTGGTACGATGATTCTGCGACTTGTGCTATCGAATCCTCGTGACTCATACGCAGTCGGCGCCTATTTAGTAATCAGATGTCTGCGGACGCTGTTAATACATGCGCGTATGTACTTGATGCATTTATGTAAATCCCGTGGATCGTTCGCGTAGTCTATCGATGTCGATCGATCGAGTCTTTTCCTAGCATGATGAAAGGGGCCACGTGACTTGAAAGCGATAGCCATTCGCGTTCCTTTTATGCCGTTCGGAAAAATCCCGAGATTTCCGCTTTCGATAACGACGAGCGTTGTTGATATGTCTCTTGCGATATGGTTAATATATTTCGATGTTTAATACACCTAAAACGTTTTAGTCCTGTCGCATAAATATTACACAATATATTATTTCATATATTTATTTCTTATCTATTGGTCCCAATTTTATTCGATTTATGATAATTATATACATAGATATACGTATATATTTTAATATTACAAAAGAGAAACCTGTGTTACGCAAGATACGATTCCGACAATCGAACTCTAGCTATCGCGCTGAAACTTTACTCTCGTGAGGTACTCGGAAATGCCAAGTATTCCTGAACGGCTACACTTCCCCGAAATTCCCCCTCAAAAAAAACCTTGGAACACGATGGCTTAGCATGATTGAAAGATTTCTGCGATTTCTCCCCGTGTTTGAGAGAGAACCATCTCTCGATCGCGTTTCGGTGGCCGGAATGAAGTCATCTCTTATCCCGGCTAATGCAACCTCTTCCCTCGTGTGGCTGTAGTCTCTTTTTCTGTGTTTTTATCCATGAGGATTCTCTCATCTCTCCTTCGGGTGTTTCACGTGCACTTGTGTTGCTGGCGTATCCTCTCGAGAAAAGAGTCGAGCGTATCCGAAGATAGCCGAAGCTGCGAGGCCGAGCCCGACGGGGCGACCATGTGGTGATAGCGCGATGACAGAAGCAGTAGAAGCACTGTCAGTGTCATTACGACTGCCGTTGCGCGCGGTTGTTCAGCGAGGTTTCGTACGTCTCTCTTTTTCCTCGTTATCTTTTTTTTTTCTCTCGACGATTTCAATGAACGCTGGCATTCCCTTGATCTCGTAACGATTTTTCGAATTCAAGAGTTTAGATCGAAATCGATTTCACAAAATAATCGACGTTATTCTGTCTATAAACGAGAAATTGTTTCTGTACATCGACTGTGTTATTTTAGTACGCATAGTCGATATAGATTTCGTGAACAGGCACGAGGTCGCGAGGAGCCGAGGATTCGAGGTGAGTTCACGCTTTTAAAAATTCATTGCCATTTTTGGTGCGTTTACCAGTGGTCAACTTTTTAAGCGTGTCCTGTAAGCGTGACAGCCGTAACGTTACGTTATTGTTGATGCACGTAAGGAACGATTATGAATTCCGCGATAAGAGCTCGAGGCTAAATGACAAAAAGCGAAAGAAAAAGAATCGCGGACCCGATCGTCGATTCGAAGTATTTATGGACATCGAACAAAGGATGGTAGCTGGATATTTTCTTTTCTAATAGCATCGTTATCTTGTTTCCTGGCTGATAGCCGGTGCCTATGCTTTTTGTTTTCTTTCGCTCGATGCACTTTAGACTCGTCACAGTTGGCTTCGTGCACGTGCCTCTTCCCACGTACATATAAGTAAGCTTTCACGAATCGACTAGTAGTCGGGACTCGAACTCGAAACCTTGACGTCCCGAGTCGATAATGTTCCCGGAAATACCGTACGTGTTTCCCTTTCGTAATTACCGAATAACGCGTAAACGTCGTTTTAACGGTCTCACGCGATTTTATTTTCGCTATTTTACTATAGATAGCGTATCTTGATATTGTATGGAATCGTACCCATATAATAATTAACCGAGATTTCATAACACGGTAAACTATGTATATATATTGTAATAAATTCTATGTTCTATTCTCTATACGATTGTATTCTATCAGTAAAATAATTTGCAACATAAATTACTAAAAAGTACTAATATATTATATTATTTTATATGCGATACATTATATGTCAACTAACTATATTACAAGTATTAACATTTCAAGATCTTATCGATAATATACAAATACCAAGATAAATGCGCGAGTCATTTGAAAATTTGTATAGAGTCTGTTATATCGTTTTATAAATATTTATGCGATCGAGTAACACTACAAAAATACCTATCCCATTTCCCTATCTTTTCGATAGGAACCAACGAGTGTCTACAGTCTACAGCATAGAAAATGAACTTGTTCGTTATGTAACTTACATGGTATAGCACACAACGGTAAAAAAGCGTAACAAACGGGGAAAGTTGTGAGCGCGCAGTCGATCGCCGCGTGTTATCGTGTTTACATTCTTTGTTCTTTGTCCAGAGCTGACGGTGCATCGATGTTTGCGCCGGATCGCGCTTTTTAGCGTCCGCTTCCTCTAACGTTCCTATATGTGTCGGATTGTCGGGGGAGAGATATATTCCTCACTGCAAACGGTCCGATTTTTCACGAGCTTTCCATTAGCCTCGGTTAAATTTAAACGCCTCGACCACTCGTTCTCTTCGTCACGGAAAATTTCTATCTAATTTTTAATCTGTTAACTAGGAAAGACGTAACTGGTATTGATAATCTCCTGGGTATAATATTATGTTTATGTAAGGATTTTTAACGGTCTATTTTTGTTAATAATGTATCATATCATACATTTACAGGCATTAAAATCGACCCAATTGCAATTGATTTGTCTTCGCGTACTTCTAATTTCGTGATTATAGAAACTTCTGATTAAAGAGCGACTCGGTTAATAGATCAAGTTGATATCTATAATTGCGTTATTCTTGCGCTACTAATTGGATATGTAGCATGTAGTTCGAGTTCGTAGCACTGATTAGGCCACGTACGTATTTATGTAGCCGTATACAACAAGATGATGCTCTTTTGAGATTTTTACTGCCTAAATTTTATTTATTTGTTAATGTGTATGTGTATGTATATATATGTATAAAGGCTCGTGTATTATAATTTTTATAATGAAAATAGAAACACGATAAATGGATTGTTCTAGTTAATTCATGGGAATTACGTTCCAATAGAGGAAAACTTACATTTGTAAGTTATATTTTGCATATTCGTACGTAGATAACTTCTGGTTTTAGAATTCCGTGTAATTTGCGCATAGTATTACTATTGTTTCCCTATCGAGCTCGTAGATGAAAAACAGTGAGGCAAACGGAATAAATGATTAGAAAATTATTCCGCTACTAAGTTTTCTGTTTCCGAAGAGGATTGGAATAAAGGAGATTGTGATTCGAGACGAGTACCCGGAGCAAAGAGTTTCCTAACCTCTACGCGGAATTATTCTTCTCACTTCTTTTCATGTATCGTTTCCTTATATGAGAACGTGAAACAAGAGACTAGTTTTGCATATTTTGCATAAGTGAATCAACATTTTAACTCCAGTTAAATTTAGACTTGAATCTAAATTTGAACTTGTAATTGAATTTTGGAATTTGAACTTAGGCTTGAATTTCTAAATTCGAATACGAATCTGAATTTTAAAAGTTGAATTTTATTTCGAATTCGTACTTTCAAATCTAAATTCAGTTTAAACAATTGGAGTCTTTTAAATCGAGCGTGTTGTAATGTGTTTTTTTCTTTTCTTTTTCTTTTTAACATTTAGAAAGGACTCGAAAAGTAAAAACGATTTCCTTTGTTATCCAAGGCCGCGTGTCCATGTCGTGCAGCAGTCTGCCATGCCTTTTTTTCGTTTCGTACCACGATAACGCCTCTCGGTCCGCGTACCAACGACGTAATTGCGTTATTATTTACCACGTAATAGCAACCGTCGCGTAACGGCCACGCAGAACGAAAGAAAAAAAGAAACATGTCCGTGCACATACGCCGGGAACATAGCAATAACGAACGATAGATTATGCGAAACATGTAACAATTGGTCCATCGAAGGGGGATTAAAACATGATTAGAAATTGGAACGCATTCTCAACCATATATGTAACAAATGTTATTTACACGTTCGATTAAGCTAGATAATTGCATCCTTATCGTTGTATACGAACTATCGCGTATTTTATTCTATCTGCGCCGTTTCGTATTGTTGGTGCTTATCGCTCATTGGTCGTCTACCAGATAGCATAGAGAATAATAGAGAGAAACTAGGAGATTAAACAAATTATCGTTAGATTGCGTTACTAGCAAACGTAATGCGGAGAAATCGTTCTTCCGCCGAAACCTGTAATTAGCCGGGAAAAAAAATAACGATAACTACATTGTTCAATCGTAGAAGAATCGCCGTCGCAATTTGTTTGGCCGAGAACGCGTCCTTGAGTCGCCCACGGAGCCGAGTTGAGCGCTCCGATGATCTTGGCCTGACATTTCAATGCCCTCCGCAGAAAGGTTTTCGTGGAAAAATCGTTGCTCCGCCCGTTATGTCCCGACCGTTTGTGCACCGTGTTCATTTTGTTTTGAGACGCCACGTGCGAGAGCGTTTCGGTCTCATCGTCGCATAATTACCCAATGTAAACGGGCCTGCAGCATCTGATCGTGAAAACAAAAAAGCAAAATAGAATTCAGAACAAATACCAGAGATCGCTCAGGCACATGCTATGTTTACCGGTCTTACAATGGATCTTTATGTTATTACGTAAATCAAAAATATCCATTTGAGAAAAGATATCGTCAGTCGGTAATAATCGATGCAAATGGACCTCTGATTAGTCAGTCTTTGACCACGATCTTCTTACGCAAAATCAAATCGTTTCCTATTTGTTCCGCGTCTAGTTTGACTAGATGAAACATCTAGTTAATGTAAAATTGTATTGAAATGAAGTAGGCGATCTCGTTCGATGCAAATTTGTCGTTCCGGCGAACAGTCGAACGGTTCAGATCCGCTAGTTTCCTGTTAATTGGACGCCCTCCGTGTTCTTATCGGGGTCGGAAAATATGCTGGCAGTTCCTGGAATTTGAAATTGACGCGTGGGCAGAAGGGAAGGCATCGAGGTATCCGGGGAGGGTTGCTATAGTTAGATTAATATGGATAATAGGTTATAACGAAGAGTTCAGTGCATTTCGCGGAAATGTTTATTTCTGCAAAAATTTTATTCGTCTCGACAAAAATCTATTACCATTTTTCAAGTCATTCAATTATTTGGGAATATTTATTTTCGTAAATCAAAAAATAAATATTTTTAAGCTGATGTTTTTAATACGACTTTTAAAGAGTCAACCAGGAGAAATGTTTTCGTTACACGATGATCTCTATTTATGGGTAACATAATAAGATACTACGGGCAGTGTTGCATGGTGTTTTGTGTTTAAAAATTCCGAGCACTACTGGCTGATAAAACACCGGAGATTGTTTATTGAAATCTGGCTGGCACACATGTTTTCGTATCAAGTCGCGGAGATAAGCTGGTTTTGAATGTCCATCTCGTGTTCACGAGCCACTTCGTGACTGGTTGGGACACGTTTATTTCCGAATGACGCAAAAGAGAACAGGTTTTCCGCTACCGCGTAGCGGGTAGCGTATTCTAATTATCGTCATCTCTCTTCTCCTCCTCGCATGGTCACTACAGACGCGTTAAAATACTCCTTTTAAATAACCAATCGACTTGCTTTGTCGTAAACAGTAACTGCTAATCGCCATATTTTCACCAACGTCACAGAAAAATACCACCAATAACACGACGGAAATGACGAATACATTCACATTTCGACATTTTAAACGTCATGGTAATGGTTGTTGATATAGTTCCAAACGTTTGTCAAGTGACCATGTGCACAAACGTATTTTCAGAACTAAAGGAAAAAAGCTACGGCTATGGCGGCGCTGTGTACGCATCTTTAACGAAGCGATGTACGAAGGAAGCCACATCCTGGAAACGATTCGCGCGATAAACGATAATATCGTCCAAACATGCGTTTCACTATCGCATCAAACCAATTCCAATATAACGAGTAAAAAGCTTATTCCGGGAAATCTTACTTAACAGAGATTACATTATGAAATCGAGGAATCAATTAGTTCGATGAAACAACTGGTACGAAATTTTCGTGAAGTTTTCGGGATCGGAATGTTTCTCGGTTGGGTCGAGAGTTCTACGAAGAGACCTCTTGGCCCCTTTCCAAGACGACGAATCGCGGGGAGGCCGGCGTCGACGACAAACGACGCTCCACAGGTGTTTAAACTTAGAACTTGGGTTAATTAAGATCCTCCAGGCGGACGCGCAATTGGGAATTTCGGAGACGCTGGGAAAAACCACTGCTCTACTGCGAATAAGCTCTCAAGTATCAGCTGGTATTTGGTGTTACGGCTGTTTTCAATTTGTTTCGTGCTCACGAGTATTAACTTGTCTGTTGGTAACGTCATTAACTAACTTCAAACCTTATATTACTGATTATACCTTATTCTAATTTTATATATCAGTAATATATCAGTATATTTTACCTTAATTTTATGTGTATGTTACTAATGATATTTTGTTCATAAAATGAAGTTGATTCGAACATTCGTATTTTTAGAACGAATATGCAAATTTCTTAGACCATTAGCGATTTCAAAGATAGCGTGTGCCGATATTTGATATTTTCGCAGTTAGTAAAGATTTCGTCGCATTAGAATAAATCTTTTGGAACGCGGTGGCTACAGATAAATCGGTAGGAGCGTTAAGTTGG
The DNA here is from genome assembly GCF_024516045.1 of Bombus affinis. Taxonomy (NCBI): domain Eukaryota; kingdom Metazoa; phylum Arthropoda; class Insecta; order Hymenoptera; family Apidae; genus Bombus; species Bombus affinis. The sequence goes on from NC_066354.1 coordinate 4,086,812, forward strand.
AAACTTCGGACCATTACGCGATTCCGAAAGAATGTCACTGTTGGCGAGCGGGGAACAATGGAGAAAGTCGTAAAGGCACCCCTTTCTTATCTCTTTGGTCATAAACTTTGGCTACACACTTGCATTAACTACCAAAGGCTTGCCTTCGAACACTTTCACGAGTCATAAAACGCTATGGACATAAATATGATATTTAAAGGGAAAAATTAAAATCCAGCAACGCGGATTTGAACCCGGGTCTCTAGCTTGGTAGGCAACTGCAATATCAACCGAATCATTTAGTTCTGACAGTCTTGGCTGAAAATTAGATTGTAAAAAAGTTCTTAGAAAATAGTTTCATTAAATTATCTATAAAATAACCTAATTTAATCCGTTCTGAATTTTTGAAAAATTATTTTTATTTACCTACATACGGGAAATAACGAGAAAGCTCATCAATAGCATGTTGCAAATTTAAAGAAGGGCGCGGAAATCTCTCCCACCTTTTTCTCTTCTTGCTCTCTCTTTCTCGTCGTCTCTTTCTGTCAAGCGCACATACTCGAAATTCGAAGGTTATTTTTAGATTAGGTTTCCTCGTCGCGTATGGCCACGAAGAGCAGAACGGCATCGGCAGGCTCAGTGTAAGAGAGGCGTCGGTGGAGGACGCAGTGGTGACGAACTCTTTCGAGAAGTGAGAAGAAGAGCGTGTACGAGGGAGGAGAATCGAGAGTGTAAAACAGAACAGAGGGAGAAAGAGATTGAGGGGAGGGGAGGCGCACACCGACGTCCAAACGATCTCTCACGAACGAACGATCGACTGAAATTACTTTTTTCTTACATTAAGCCCCTAGATTCTTTTTCGTTAACCCTCCACGAAAACGAGTTCGCTCGTACTTTCCTTTCGACCCCGCTTCCTGTATTTCCTATTAAAACGTCTCCCTTTCCTTCTCCCCTCACGTGATTTTTTATTGATTTTATTTATTTATTTCTATCGACGACGAAACGAATAACTGAACGAATTAACCGATACCACGAACTATGGCAGCCACCGCCATGGATCCAGTCGACATAGCTAATATCCTCGCGCAGGAACTGCTTTATCAGCAGGTAATCCTCATACATGTTGCAGATTTTTACAAAATCGTCCACTTTTATTCTTTCATACTGTACGACGTAAAATTGTTCTCAATGTTTTGGGGGCAAACCCTTTTTCATCGAAAAACTAGTAACAATGTCTAAGATACAGGATTTGCAGTGATTAGTGTGGTTCTAACCCTAACCTAACATAGACACATAACCTATCTAGCGCTGTCAAGTATATGCTGTTTTTGTTTGCGACCAAACAAATGACGGTGTCATTAAGCGAGACTTCTTGAAGCAGCTGCTAGATTTATTTTGAAAGAGACGGATACTTAACTAAAGCTGTATCTTCTACCCTACACCAGTAAATAGATCCAGGCATTAAACAGTCGCTGCCGCGTTCGAGTCCACGTGTCCTCTAAGTAGGAAGCTTGATAAAAATCTAGAAATATTGAAATCGTGTACTTAGTTAAGTCATATATCGTGACAGACTTAAAACCATACGAGTTGTCTCGTTGTTTAGAAACTTGTCGCGATAAGAGCACACGTGTATTTAACCGCATAGAGGAAAAAAAGGTCTGTTTAATTCACGAACGGTCAGGCCGCGTGTGAAAGCAGCGAGTCTAAATTTAGAAAATCGCTTAAAAGATGGTACAATACGCTTTTGAACGGATCTACTAGAGGATAACGTGTCGACTGCCTATCGTTGTTGGATAGATCACGTTCGATTACATTGTTCCTTCTCACAAAGTAGCATTCTGTTTGAAGAAAACAGTCTAATGTCTAAAGGACCTCGAGGGGCTTCGAAAGCAACCGTCTAAAATAAACACACCACTTGGCAGGCCTCCGAAATAGTGTTTCATTCACGTTGTGGTACACGGTTCGAGTCGAACGAGCCAAATGAAGTCGACTCGAATTTGGAAAGAATTGTAAATTGGCGAGAAACAACGTATCCACATTTCATCGCGTTCCTTTCGAGGCACGCGCGCGCGGTTCTGACGCGAGCACGAACGCGATTCTGACGCGAACACGAACGCGGGAAAGGAAGGAGAGATGCGCGAAAAAAGAAACAACATGGCGGTCGCGACGGATGAACTTGAAGGAGAAAGTCTATTCGACACGCGAATGCCACACTATCGAGCCGCCTGTTAACGTATGTGGGACCATTATTGCAATGCGGACGAGCAGAGATTGTGCAACATTGTGCAATAACGATTGGAAGTTCCACCGGCTTCGATGAAACAAACAGATCGTAAACGAATGGTCAGGTTGCGCATGAAACCGCGGAATGAATATTTTTACGTACCCGTAAAAACCGCTGAAACTATACCACGTGCCTTTGAGAAAAACAGTCGGTTGAAAAAAGTAACCTCGATGCTCAAGACGTGGCGCGAATATTATGTCTTGTAAAAAACTTAACCAATATCGTACACACACTACTGTCAGATACATTTCCCGATATTCAGTTCTCTCATCTACCATTCGGACACTGAACAATGCTGAAGTTTTATCGAATCGTTTTGACAATTTTTTGCCGGTTTATTAATTTTTCTGAAGTTTGACGAAACTGAAGTATCTATAATATTATGATAAACTATTTTTTTAAGTCATGAAAATTTCCTTGTATCTCTAGTAGACTTCTAAAGTAATTTATTATAGTAAATAATTTTTATACATTTTCTGTAATGTACATATTATTCCAATAGTATAATTATCATATCTTAACAATACAATATGTTAGATACTTTATATGTTCCAACAATGTTATATTTATACGAATCTTGTGCATTACCTCACTAAATGATTCATATATCCAATTACAACTATTGTATCGCTCCCTTATATTCAAAGTGAATTTGTTTCAATCTATTCTCCGCGATGTAAAGTTACGATGCGCATGCCCAATGCCTGGAGAGCCGTGGTGGTTCACTAATTCATCATCTATCTCTTTCTAATTAATCTTTTCTCTATTTTACTATCTTTTCCTTGTCTAAGAAAATGTTGCGCCAATATCTGACTGCGGTACGTTTCGCAATGATTTTCTGGTTGCTGATATCGCCCTTTGTCCGCTCGTAACGCGGGCCCAGGGCAGATTAAAACAGCAAACGCATCTATTTATAGAAAGAGTGGTCGTGTGTGTTGCTACGTTATGTCGCGCGCGCGAGCGCACTATGTTCGTTGCGAGTTCTCTCTCTCTCTCTCTCTCTCTCTCTCTCTCTCTCTCTCTCTCTCTCTCTCTCTCCTTCTCTCTCTTGTCTTTGGTGTCGAGCACAACGAAAAAAAAGAGAGAGAGAGAGAGAGAGAGAGAGAGAGAGAACGACTACATCACAAAACGGAAGACGTACTGCATACCAACGGCGACATCGAAAAAAAGCCACATTGTGCATCTGCGTCAAATATTTCTGTGTATTTCGTTACGAGGGTGTCATTGGGGTTGACATTTGTCGACCATTATATCCGTTTCTCTACTATCTTGATTTTTTGTTATCGTCTGCTACGTTTGCATGACCTTGCTGCTTGATTGATTTCAAAATCACAATCTCGCGGCGATAATTGAAATGCTGTCCTCGTAGAGATGCATGTCAATAATTGTGTATTGTCTTGTAAAACATTTCTTACTCCATAGATATTGTGTTCATATTAACTCTAATGCGATTCTTGAATTTTTATGTTTCATTTTTCCTCTCATTTTAACAAACAATAAAGATTTATAATGTTTTAAAAAGAATACGATAATCATTCATTCATATTTTATTCATATATGTAATATTTTTTATCATTACTCAAATGAATACAGTTGGATTGTAGGTAAGCAAAAGAACGCAGCAAAGTTAAATACGTACGTATGCTTGTTGAATATTAGTGAATATTAGTTTTCAGTATAGTAAGCCTATCTATGATGTAGTTACACGATGATAATTTGCGAAGCAAATATCTATCTATTTACCATAAACGTCTAGTCAGTAAAAAATGGAAAGCCTGATTTATTACAATATTTGTTGCCTCGTGGAAAAAAACACGTACCGCGGCGATCAATGTTTCTGCATACCTCTCATCGCGATTGGATTAACGATGCACGATGCGGTAGATACTAGAATCGAGAGTAGACAGCTATTTCTAGAAACAATGCATATATGTATACATTTTGCCGTTGCAACATGTTAATGCGGGACAATATATTCCAGTAACTATAACTACCGCATAAAAAATACGATTCTTAGGACTCTCAGTTTTATATAATTTTGTTCTAACCTAAAAAAATGATTAATAAACAAAACGTTTGACATTTATATAAATTTTCTTAAAAACTTCTTTATTTATCTTTTCCCTTTTTGGATTTATTTTAATATTAGTATGAATTATTATTATCTTATGATAGATATTTGGGTAGAATAAACACAAGTATGATGGACGGTGTTGTCGATCGAAAGCATGTCATGACGCGATCTTCGGGCAGCCGTTGACTTGAACCTGCACAGACACGTCTGACAAAATGATACAGAGTTCATCCACCAGCGCCACATATCGTCTGACATATTCAAACTGACGATGCACGGTAAGGTGAACGGCCCGTCGGTTAACGAATGTGCCGTGGCCGTGGTAATAATCGCAGTCTCGTGACCGTTAAAAAAACTGATAGCGCGAGCATTTCCTTTTATTAACCTTCATTCATTCGTTGAATTTCAGCCTTTCAAATTTATATTTTCTTTTTCTAATATCCTCAGTCATTTCTTTTTGTTCCGTCAAAATTCTATGTTTCATGGCATAAAAATTAATTTTCCGGTAGTAAGTTATAAAGGTGGACTCAGTAATGGACAATTGATTGCTTAAATAATTTCACAAGTGTATGTGTACAACAAATATCTTGTAACTTCTATATACATCTTCATATTTGTTTCAAACTTTATCAATGTGATCATGATACTTGTATCTTCTCATATGTCATACAAAATTTTCATAAATGTTTAATACTTTTATGAGTAGTTGATGATTAAGTAATAGGAATTAAATGTAACAAGAATTGTAGTATCATTTTATCGCTTTCGCAACGGATAAATACAAGTCGACTCAAGATGGTAAATTCGATAATCCTCCAGTGCAAACAAATGGATGTCGCTTTTTGTGTTTCCTAGATAAACGAAATTGAGTATATCGGTTTCCTTTTCTTTCCTTTAAAGGGTAAATGTGACACGATGAGGGCCACACCTTTGTGTCTCTTTTTCAATCTGATAAAGAAAAAACCACAGTTATAGCTTATAAGAAGTAAATAACGACTGATAAATTTTCACGCTGGTAAATCCCTCTAAATTTATCAAGCTTTCAATAACTACAGTTTATAACGGAACTGCTTTTTCTCGAAATGGTCAGGGCTGTAAATTTCAGATCGTGCCAAATCGAAAAATCATACAGAGTACGTATGTATACGTGACAGCTTCCAAGTGCATATATCGTCTGATTTATGCGCATGCACGCATCAGCCACAGCTTACAGCAAATTACAAACTCGTACGAAGGTCGAGACGATGAATTAACCCCGTCTAACCTAACTTTTTATGCATAAAATAACGGAAGAATATTTAAAGAAGAGATTTAGAAGATTATCCAATTTGTGAATAAAAGAATGGTTTTAAAATCTATGAAAAAACGTGGTTTTCGTAGATATATAAAGGGATAGCATGTGAAAACTGAAATTCCAGAACAGTGTGACGCGCGAAAACGATTTTGTAACGCCTAAGTTTATCGCTCCGAGCATTCCACAAGTTTACGCGCGAACAGGGAACGGATAGGTGGGTGAATCTTGTGGGTGGGTGATTACTCTTCTGTTAAAGTCGCTACCCGTTGGTATGCTAAGTAATTTTAGCGATGACACACGCGGCAGCGTGGTAGCCCCGCGATTATGAATCGTAATCATGTTATAAATACATGCATAATAAATTCTCACACAAAAGTGGAGGAGTTCTAAGCCAGCTTCTTCAAATATGATTCACAAAGCATATTTGCATTTTGACAAGTGCTAATGAACTGATAGACAATAGCACACAATTTAGAATACATATACATTTCGAAAGCTATATAGATAGGTGCAAGGTTAGTGATCTTGGTTCTTATTTCTATTAACGCCAAAAGGTTGTTCAACTGTGGAAATTAACGTAGAAACGTATCACGTTGGTAATGTCACTTAAAAGATGACACCGTTGTAACTTGAACTTTTATAACCTGTCTTTAAAGTTCAGCGAACTTCTTTTTGCTTTACCTAGCGAGAAGCAAAAAAGAATGAGAGATAAAATATGGAGGAGCGCGACATTGAGTTAATTACGAGATTAGAAGCGAGATGTCATCGATGATCTATCACGATCTTTCCATTTGAAGAATCTCGATGTGCAATTCCTGTCCAATGATGCTTGAACTCTGGGAAACATTCAATTCCTCTGACGTGCGCTATCTATCCCGCGCGAATCGGCCTTCGTTAACGATCAGTACGACTCGTAATTTTAGAAATGATAGACCTCGGCTGTTTGGTGTCGTTGTCTCTCGTCTCCTTATGAGACTGAAGGTCGCGATTCTTCTCCTTCCTGCGTCCTTTTGTGCTTTCTGGGAAACGTGTGCGTCGGGTATAATACGTCGCGCGCGTGTCCCCGTCTGCCGATTGGTCGACGCGATGGCGAACGCGAGGTTGTCGCTACGTGAGCTGCGATTCGAGCCAAGTCATTAATATCGTCCGTAGTTGGAGACATACACACTTTTATAACGTCGATGAAATCCATCCAGTCGACCAATTGTTTCCGCGGGCGACTGTTTTGGTTCGTATCGCGGAATAAACCAATTGGTTTTTCGATAGCTAAATCGATGGTTTCGATTTCATCGCGTGGACGGAAGAACAGACGATACGACAGGTGGTACGTTCTCGACGATAGTACCACCCAGACGATACTATACCACACACATACACACACACACACATTCATAACGTATTCTGCGCACGTGTTCATACTTAATGCCGAGAGATTAACATCACCTATTGTTAATATCGTATGTTACGAGAGTCGTATTAAAATTACGGTTGACTATCACGTAAGGCCATTAAATCGATGTAACTTTTAAAAGGCCCGCCACTGCTATTTTCGAACGCAAGGTAACCAAGATCGGAACATGTAAATAGAATTCAAGATCGAAGATTATGGAGAAGGGCGGAGACCGATCGTGGTGGATAATTATTAGGAACATCGCGATAATTCGTTGTAATTTTAGCGATGATGATACCGAACGATAAACATGTGTACTTGCGTACCTTGAAACGAGCAGCCCCCAGATGCGATCTAGTTCGCGCCGATAGCTTATCGACTATTGGATCATGGATATTTTTATCTGAAACATCTCGTTGCATTAACGTTGGTTCGCGATATCAAAGCGAAAAGCGAGAAATGATAACGTTGATGGAAGTACATATCGCGTACCTTTCCGTTACCGTTCTTTCGTTCTCCCCGTATTTTTCCTTCTCCCTTTTTCTTCTTACGGTTATTGCGCAACGTCCTCTTTTTCCATGGAACGAAAGCGGTTATTGGAATCGGTTTCATTGCCTAACAGCACTTCGTCGATAATATGACCGACGAACTTCTTTTATATCTCGCCGAGCAATAAACGAGCGGTGATCTAACGCGCAATTCGTTTGAAAGGCAATCGCGTTCCGCAGACGAAAAACATCGGTTTCCTAACTGTTTTGTTATCTATCCGCACCTGGCAAACTCGCGTTTTATGCTCTGTGTTGCATGGTCATCGAGTTGCGCACCAGTCGCTCGTCTCTCACCTAAACTCGTGTATGTATATATGTGTGTGTATAAGTGTGCTATCATTGCCGTCACTGAAAACCAATATATTACATTAGTCGTTATTTTTACACGTTTTATGCTGATTCTACACAATAACGAGGACTAATGTTTAAACTGTACTTAATAAGCATATTTTTCTGCGGTTTAGGCAAGCGTAGTGCTATTTTTGGTGCAACAAATATTGAAATGTACTGAGGATAACTCAAAAGTCGTAATGATAACGAAAGTTTAAAATACTTCTTAATCTAGCTTCTAACTAAGGTGTAAGTTATGTATTCTCTTTAATAATTAAATAAAAATACAGCCAGAAAGAAATCGTTGCACTGTTTTATCCACTGAGAAAATGTTTGAAAAGCATGTACTTTGAATTAAAATAATAATCATGTGACATCATATTAATGTGTTGAAATCTTTTATTGTTGCAGCTTGTTTCTCTGGACGGACTGCATAGTGGAGTGCCGACGCGGACGACGCCGACGTTGACGCCAACGACGCTCCGGAGCATCGAGCAAACATTTCTAGAGCTGACCAGCGAGTCAGCGTCGCACAGTCGCGAAGCAGGGTTCGTGCCACCGTTAGTGGAACCTTCGCAACCCACGCCGGCACAAACGCAAAACACGGCGGCGCATCACGTTGTTACCACCACCGTTGCCGCCCCTGTGGCCGCCAATACCATCCTCGTGGACAGTCAACAGACACAGCCACAACAGCCAACCAGACGCAATATGGGTGGCAGAAGGCCTACCAGAACGATCGGGATGACCCCCGAGGAGGAAGAACGAAGACAGATCCGCAGAGAAAGAAATAAGATGGCAGCAGCTAGATGTCGCAAGCGGAGGATGGATCATACCAATGCCCTGTTAGAAGTATGTAATTGATGAAATCTGTTCTGAATTTAATCCTGCTGTTCCCCTCTGAAATAGATGTTATATCTCAATAGATATCGTTAAAATATAGATACTTTATAAGTAATTGATTTCAGTATTGAATTCAAGGGTAGTAATCTTACTGCCTTTTGTATATGAGTTTCATGAATAAAGAATATATATTTCAAGATAGATAGATATCTTCAGAAGATATCTGAAGAGATGCAAATACGAGGAAGGGAAAAGAACAGCAAGGTTATCATATCATCCCATTCCATATTTGCGAAATTACAATTGCTATTTTTTTCTGTAATTAGATTTCCTAATGAAAGAAAGAAATATTCTAAAGTGGAAAAAAAAGAATATTAATTTATTGACTGCTCCACTGTTTTTGTACAATTCTTAATTCAAGATATGTACGTGTGTACAATCGGTGGCATACATTGTCACTTATTTTACGTGGATTGGAAGTATCAGTGGCTTGAAATAAAAGTTCATATGTGCAAGATAGACTATAATATACACTGTATGTGCTAATGTAATTCAAATATTAAGTTGAAAAATGAAACACGAATAAAATTTGACGAATTCATTTGACAGGAGACTGAGGGTTTGGAGCAGAAGAAACAAAGCTTGCAAGAAGAGATTCAGCAGCTGCAGCAGGCGAAGGATGAACTAGAATTTATCCTAGAAGCTCATAGAGCGGTCTGTCGTCTTCGTTCAGCATCTCCTCCAGATGTGAAACCCGTGATAAAGCCAGAGCTTCCGACGGAGGACCAATTCGCCGCTGCGGCTGCAGCTGCAGCCGCCGCCGCAGCTGAAAGCACGAAGCGCGAGTCGGTGAACGTCGCAACGAGACCGAATAGACCGAACTCTTTGCCGGTTGGCTTCGACAATAACAATCGACCAAATTCCCTGTCGATTTTCAGCGAACCAAAAGAAAGACCGAACACGCTTACATTTAAGACAGTCGAAACACCATCGTTCATGAAACCATCGTTGGACGTAGCGGGGATGCCGATCACCACGCCAACTAGCGGCATAGCGTTTAATTTCGAGTCGTTGATGGAAGGCGGGACCGGCCTTACTCCAGTTTCAACACCATTGATACCTTCTTGCTCGACACAGCAAAGAAACAATCTGTCCGCCGTCGATCTCAGCTCTCCGGATGCAAATCCGCCGAAGCTAGTGAGTTTGTGACGCCAAGACGACCTCGATTACGGATCGAACGAGGATGATCCCGAATGAGATGATTTTATGAGATGATGTTGTGAGATTCTGGTAACTTTTATACGAAGAAGATTTTCTACTAGAACCACACATCGTGAAATTCAGTATTTGCGTTTCTGTTATGGATTCACGCATCGTAAAGTAAGCTTGTCGAACACATTTCCATCTCTGTAAGAACTTTGGTAAAATTGTCTTTGAGGCTAATAAAAAGGAAAAAGAATAAAAAAAGAAGAAGGAAAAGAATGAGATTTTCCTTGTTAATAGCGCTTTAAGAACGCATAAACCGCGTGAACTTTTGAAAGAAGAAGCAAAGTATCTTTTTGCATCATTTAATGAATTATGATTGACACGCGAGTGTGTCTAGTGATATATATTATAATACATTATACGTAATTGTATTTAACTTTTGCGAACGTTTTTACACAGACGAATTAGAATTATGCAAACCATGCATTGTAATACTGCAACAATTTCTTTTTCTGTTTTTTTTTTTTTTCTTTGTAAGAGATTTTCGTCGTAGCCCGACGAAAAATTTATTTTTTACCAATTACGTAACATCGACCGAAGAGGTATAGCGTTGTTTAGGAATTTAAAACGTTCGATTTTAGCGCTCAAAACCATTACTTAGATTAAGGAGGACGCGTATACGATGGCCATTTTTGATTGCGCTCATGATTTTTCACATCATGTATATATAGCACAATTCAAGATTAACGAACTAGCGGCTCGATGACGAAATGATATATGTGTATGTATGTATATATACACATATATATTTTTTATTAAAAATTTGGTGAATTTTATGTGCCTCGTATTTCCAATAAATAAGGACCGCATCGAAACCACTTGCGGTTACGCGTATTAATGGAACATTTTTATGTGCAACTGACGTGTTTGCAAGTCTCTCACCCTATAAATGTAATCCCTCCATACATATAATATATATACATACATATATTTTACTATGTATGACATTTTTGCATGATCTTTAAGCAATATTAATATATTTATGCGCGGCTGCTGTTTACGAGGCTGGCCGGTGTTATTTCGATAAGACTTTTTTCTTTCTATTACTTTATTCTTTATTGTTTTCTTTCCTTTTTTTTTCTTTTTGTTATTATATATAACTACGCATGTGTATATATGTATTCTTAGAGAAAGAAATCGTTTTACGAGTTGCTCGATTTCAGCCACGTGATCGGCGGCCGCGATAGATGAACGTAAATAATAAAAAAAAGATTGTAATGCATCACCGATAAATGCTGCAATATATTTTGATTAGAGCGACCGAATAAAGGAACAATCGAATATGTAATTTTGTCCAAGAATAATAACAATGTGTTTTAATTTTTGTGTATCGTACTGTTTACTTCACTTTAGATGTAAAAGTCTTGACAAATTCGCACATACGACTGCTCTTTTCTCGTAAACCCTGATCTTAATCCATAAGTAAGTTGAAAATAATTTTTATATCGATTTAATTTCTATCTTTGTACAATTAAATCACTAATATCTTAAAATACAACAAATATTTGATATAAATAATATTGCATATTGTATGCTGAGAAAGATACCTTTTTTATTTCACGTTTTTCTAATAGAATTTTCCAAATTTTCTAATAGAATCCAGTAACTCTTTTAATCGCATCTGCTTCGCTCGTCGAATCCATTATTTCGTAATGGTCAAATTCTAACGAGAACGTTGCATGCCCTGATGAGATTATTCTCACTGCTTTTGAGTATCCTAGTAACTCGACTAATGGAACAAGACAGTGAACCACCTGTGTTCATCATTTAAGTTACATTAGTCTCTCTGGCCTCGATTTTACTATTGCCTTAAAGGAAAAAAGATACATTACCTTGTTTTGTTTATAGGCATCGATATATTTTATTTCTGCACGTCTTTTCGGCAGATCTTTCATGATGGCACTTAAATATTGCTCAGGCACCACAATTTCGACTCGCATTACAGGTTCTAGAAGTGTAATTCCAACATTCTTCATCAACTGAAATACATATAGAGAACGATAAGTAAAGAGGAAAGAGCTTTTAGAAAAATAAGGGTCTTGAGTAATTTACTCACAGTTTCAGAGGAAGATTTAAAAAGATTTTAAAGTATTTCAAGCCGTTCAAGGAGAAATTTAAGAGCTCTAAGTAATATAAAGGCTCCAGGAAATGTTCAAGAGATGTACTTAAATTATTTCAAGCATCTGAGACTCTTTGACAAATCAGAAATTGTCAAACAATCAAAAAATCTAGGACTCAGATTGTAAACGTTAAAGATGTTGCAAAACATTTTCTAGAGGATCTGGTTATTTTTAGTCGGAATTATTTTTATAGATTACTTATACATTACTTATATTTATAAATATTTTATAAGTCACTTATCTCAATATATGTAGCTACATTCCAATATAGTTACAGTATAGTTTCCAATATATCAATACATCAATATAATTAAATTCCAAATAAGTAAAAATAACAGTGACTTAATTAAGCTTCGCTACAGAAAATATTTCGTATTTTTTCAATGAATTATTCTTCCAATAAAAGATATTGTTTATTCTATTGTTCCCTCTTTTTAAACTATCCTTATCAAATTTAATACCATATTTTTTCACTTGGCGAGAAAATCCTTGTTTCTATCGTTAATGCAATCATTATTTCTATTGTCAACGCTAGAAATATCTCAAACGATTGTTCTCTTTATCAACTGCGTCAACTTAAAAAAAAAAAAAAAAAAAAAAAAAAAAAAAACATAATTCCAAATGAACAGCCATTATATTGAAATACGCTGCAAGAAAACAAATGAGAACGGAAAGATGTAAATCCTAAAGTAACAAAGTCACATAAATACTTCACATTTTCGTGAAATAATTTCGTAATTTCATGGTTGATGGATATGTGTCTCTCTTGTATAGTATCAGTGACAAACCCCTAGAGTATTGGAGCAAGCAGCAATCTCAATCGGGTCGTATTCGTAAAATCTTAGATTCAGATTTATTAGAAAATGTAGGTTACGTTCAATGAACATCATTCAAGTTTATTTAGCCGAGCATTGAATTTTAAGTTAATTTTATGGTAAATGATGCACAGGTTATCGAGATACAGGACTTCGAACAACCCCATGGATATGGCACCTCCATCATTTGTCCCTCTGATTCCTCCCAATTCCTCAATATCGAATTACCAGTTTTAGTTGTGGTTATAAAGAACCTAAATCTCCATTGTCGTCTGCAAGTGCAGGTAATTGTGGAATGTTCTGAGTATAATCTCATATTAACGATAAATTCTTTATCTTTCATAAACTCCTTCTAATACTAATAAGTAGTCGATTCTTTTGTGGTCCGAACAACGCTCAACATTTTATCTCAACTAGTATTTTAATAATTAATTTTTTAAAGATGTTTTTGTAATCAGGTGTCTACATTAACATATGTATATTGAATTAATACAAGTAAATTCTCTACTGTAATTTGATATAACTCCATAAAGGCTTAATTTAATTTGGCAAATAAAAATTAAAAGTTGCCTAAACAAAATAGTGAAGAACCTATAACATAATATCTATTGATACAAAAGCGTATGCATTAAACCAGGTGGCAGATAACCAAAATTGCCAGCATCATTTTCAATTCACGAACGCGGAGTCAGAAAAACAAAACTCCAAGGGTGTCATTTGTCGCGTCAAAGTAAAATTTGAGACCGGTTGGAATAAATTAGAATTGGACCTATCGAGTCTAACGCAAACTGCCTTCAAGCAACAATACGCTATAACTCAGAGGATTCAAATTTGCGGTAATTGTCGTTTGCGCAGAGTATACTTTATAGATAAGCACTACGAAGACCAAGAAATTTGCCCTAAATTATACCACAAGTTCTTGGATTCTTATATGTTGAAGTGGGGCATAAGAAGTGTAGAAAGATCTACTCAAACTAACTCAAAAAGAACAAAGAATCGAGTCAGAGGAAACAACAATATCAGGATCTCAAAGCACTTCAGTGCTGATAATTTAAGTAGCGGAGAAACTAGTAGTGCAAAGAATTCTAATCTACGGAAAATAACTGACGAGGATTTTCTGAGAAATTTACAGATTAAAACAGACATATTAATTAATGAATTTTTTGACAGACAGTCCACGAGACTTCCACGTGTCTTAGAATTAAAACAGAACACTACATTAAAACCGTATGCTTTTCCAACCTTAACCTCAAAACAGAAATCCTTCAACATTGGTATATCTGAAGATACATCGAAGAAAATTGGCGTTCTTCGGACGTTTACAGAGACCTATATATGCAACGAGGACAAACGTAAAGAGACTAATGTTTTAAAAATTATACGGGATAATTGGAAACACAGATACTTTTTCCCTCAGGAAGAATCATTGCCTAACAACGGTTTGTCCGAACAAAATACAAAGAGAACGATGTTGGAACGTAAACCGAAATCTCTGCTTCTATTATCTGAATTAAAATCTGCGAAGGAAAGAAATTTAGGATTGCCAAAAAAAAGCATTGAGATGATTAAACGTAACGAAAGCGATACGGTTATCAATTAATTGTCAATTAATGTAATATTAAATAATTTAATAGAAATAGAATGTTGTTTCTTCTATTTATGATTGGTACTTCTGTAGTTAGACTTATAAATGGCGATAGAGTATCAAAGCTCCTATCTCATGTACCCTATAATGTTTTCCCGCCATTTACAGCTTAGATTATTTCCTTTATTATATCTTATGTGTATGTAAGAAAAATAAAAATCATAAAAATACTTTTACCTGTCGAATACACTGAGAAACAGCAGCACTGATTAACGATGTCGTGGTACCAGACTCATATTCTAAACTATGCAATTTAACGCCCATATTTACGACCGGATAACTTAATTTCGGCCCGTGTAAAAGAATTGATTTAACACTATTCCTCACTGCCTTCATTATATGTGCCGGTATAGCATTTAAGCCATTAGCATAATTCTGTGATTTATCTAATAATAAAGTCTCCTTTCCTTGATAGTTCGGTATCAACGACATGATTATTGTAACTTTTAAATTAGCGCTTCCTATCTTATATTCAGTCGAAAAGGTATCTAAAATAGGTTCCTTTATAGTTTCTCTATAGGAGATTTGCAAAGGACCTAAATCAGCATCGACCTTATATTCGGTTCTAATTCTTTCTTTGATAATTTCTAAATGCAGTTCACCCATTCCTCCAAGCACGATCTGACCAGTTTCTTCATTTTGAGTTACTCTTAAACTTGGATCTTCTCTTTCGAGTTCCTGAAGAGCCTTCTCTAAAAGTGTTTGTGTAGATAACGATGGCGCCTCAATTGAACAAAAAAAAACTGGCTCTAACGTCCTAATATTATTGTCAAATACTTTCTCTACATCTTCCGGTGTAACACCTTTCTCTGTCCTTAGTTTCTTTTCTGCTTGTTCTATCGTTGTTCGATCGGTCGTTACTAAATCTCCAGCTGTTGTACTTTTTAATCCCGTTATTGCTGCAATATTGCCACATGTGATGTTCGGTATTTCTTCGTACTCGTCAGCGTACGCGATATACAATTTTCCTACGAGTTCCTTTTCTTCTTTGCGGACGTTATATAGCTTCATGCCTTTTTTTAAACTGCCGCTATAAATTCGAAAAAATGTAATTGGTCCTTTTTGCTTATCGTGGACGATTTTAAATGCCCTGGCGCAAACTTTGTCACTAAAACAACGGTAATACGCAGAAGATTTAGTTTTATTGGGTGATGGTAAATACAAGAGAACGCTGTCCATTAAAGGTTGAACTCCAATATTTTTATAAGAACTACCTAAGAGCACAGGAACACCTTTTCTACTAATAGTTGATCTGTGCAAGGAATCAATTAACATTTGTGGAGTTACTGCATCCAAAGATTCCTGTTCTATTATTATGTTAGCTAATTCATCATCCATGTTGGATAATTTATCTACTAAGCTTCTACGTTTTTCATTTGCCATCTCCCATAAAGTTGTATCTTCATTCTCAGATAATTTTACTCTTGAATATTTCATACCCATATCTTTCTTTGTAAAGATCAATTTTTCTAAAGTAATAACATCCACAATTCCTTCTAAATTTCCTTTCTCTTTAATTGGAAATTGCGTAGGTAATACTTCTGTGTCTAACTTGGATTCAATAGATTTTAAACTACTATCAAAATTAGCATCTGCCCTGTCCATCTTATTTACATAAATAATTCTAGGAATATCATATCTGTCAGCTTGTCTGCAGACTGTTAATGTCTGAGCTTCAACACCTGCACTTCCATCTAATATGACTACTGCTCCATCTAATACTTTTAAGGTTTGCTCCACTTCCATAGTGAAGTCAATGTGTCCTGGAGTATCGATTAAATTAATACGGTAGTTTTTCCATTGAAATGTCACTGCTGCAGAAGTAATGGTTATACCGCGCTGACGTTCTTGATCCATATAATCTGTTACCGTATTCCCATGGTGAACCTCTCCCATATGTTTAATGAGACCAGAATAGTATAACATTCTTTCTGTGGTAGTGGTTTTGCCTGAAAAACCATCGTCAATATTGTAAATTCATTAAAATAGAAATTTGTATAGGTTATCTATAAAAAGCACAGCATAAACGAACCAGCATCGATGTGTGCCAAAATTCCGATGTTTCGAATTTTCGTGATTTCCTGTTCTCCATGTTCATTTTTTACGATTGTTTTGCCTTTTGACACATATCTTTTTTGAAACTTGATACACCATGGGCGTTTTATCAGCCAAGGTGTGAACATGATTTCTAACCTACACGTCTTTGTACATTCGAAGTTAAGGGCAAAGTAGAATCACGTGGAGAATTATTATGATTTTGGGATTTATTTAGATATTGAAAATAAAACTAAATCATTCAAAATACTATAATATTGTTCAATCATTTATTATACTGTTTGTAAACTATTACTTATATCTAGCTTTAATAGTTCTTTCACAGTAGTAGCTATTAAATTTTTTCCATTTCCTTCTTTGTAAAGGATGAAGTAAACCACCTCCAGGAGCTCTCCTTTGCATTAATCCTAAGCATAAGTGTATCAGTTTATTTACTGTAGATAGGAAATTGCATTGCTATGATTAATCTACCAACCTGCATATTGAGCCATTATGATCAATGAACTAATTCTCTTTTGTTGCATCTCGCAAAGACCTGTAACTCTACGTGGTAATATGCATCCATCTGATCTAACAAATTGATTTAGGATAAGTACATCCTAAAAGAATCAGTTTAATTATCCAGAGACAAGGAAGGTCGTAATACGACAAGATATCAAACTCTTACTGTATGTTTAATGTCAAGACCAGAAGAACAAATAGGACATGCCCCGTTTTTAGGTTTTAAGAACCGCTCTTCATATGGGTCTGGTTTAATCACGGCTTCAATAGTTAATGTCTTTCCTTCTTTCTTTTCTATGACTAAGTAAATTCAAAATTATAGGTTAGGAACATCAAGTTAAGCAATAAATGATGTTATACCTTAATAAATATAATCATACTCACTTTCCTTAATCCACGTTGTTGGAGATAACGATATATTTCTATTTTGTCCTATCGATAATATATTTTTTCCTAAGTAATTTAAGACGCGATACAACATAGCCATTTTAACAATATTTACAAGATGATCTCCGTTATCGTATAAAAACAAAGTGTATGTACTTCGTTATAGCATACAAAAATTATTAACTGTGTAACATCATTATAAATTAGTAATTATTTTGTTATAGAGATACTTATATGATATAAATTATTATTTATTTATAATTATTATATGTGATTTGTTCTATTGGAAATGAGATATGTTAATTATATGATTGAAACAATATGTTATGTTCATTAAAGAAAGATTCTTTCAGTGTGAAAAAAATATCAGTTTTAATATTATTTTATAAACGAATAGTTTTCTTGTATATAAATTGGAGAACGTGTATAATAACTTATGGATGTTTATCCGTTACCGGTGAATCGAAGAATCTTATTGGTCCATTCTTCTGTACCATTTGTGAAAAATGTCAGACGACGTGGCTGATGAAAGATGGAACCCGTACCGCATAATGTAGCTTAAAATTTTGTAAGATCACGAAATGTCATATAAAATTATTCGTTTATAAAAGTGTTTTTAAGCAACTAGTTTTTTATTGTATTGTTGATAATTTATTTAATGTTATAAACGTATTACTTTTGTCGTAACTATGGGGCTATGCAAGTGTCCGAAAAGAAGAGTTACAAATCTGTTTTGTTTTGAACACCGTGTCAATGTTTGTGAACATTGCATGGTTACGAACCATCCAAAGGTATTGTATTCTATTTTTCACAAAACAATTTGTAAAGAATGTACTTTGACGAAATCATGAACAAATAAATTTCACTAATTTTCCAGTCAAAGTAATTCTCGTCCTTTTTTTCATCTATATTAAGATTAACTTAACTGATAAATATTTATATCTTTTTCAGTGTATTGTTCAATCGTATATTTTGTGGCTACATGACCATGATTACAATCCAGTATGTACATTATGCTCAGTAAATTTAAGTGAAGGAGATTGTGTTCGGCTAACATGTTATCACATGTATCATTGGGCATGTTTGGACAAATATGCCAGGGAATTACCAGAAACTACAGCACCAGCAGGATACACATGTCCAACTTGCAAGGAACGCATATTTCCTGACTCAAAATTGGTTTCTCCTGTGGCAGATGTGTTGAGAGAAAAGTTAGCAGGAGTAAATTGGGCACGAGCTGGTTTAGGTTTACCTTTGGTATGTATTATATTTAAATGTACATAATAAAGTACATAACATACATATAGAGAACATCTATATATTGAAATTATCTTTTATAGCTCAGTGAAGACAGAGAGCAAAAACCAGAACAGGAGCATCCTTCATTGAGAATTGAGACCACTTCGTATCAGAACCACACACTAACAACTTCATCACCATCAACTGCTACATCACGTTCTGTTAGCAATGTTAATTCAGTTCATACTAACATAAATAATGTGCATTTAAATAATCAAAAGGTTGGGCCACCTTATTCAATTGTAAATATCGATTCATCCATGGGATTGTCACAGTCAACATCAAGAAAAGTTTGCGAAGCATATGACGATCCAAAAGAAATATCATTTGATCATGATGAAAATAAATACAGAAGAAAGCCTGCCATTGAATGGTTCTTAAGGTGGTGGAAGTTGATAGTTAACCCACCAACGCGACGTAGAAATACACCCAGTCCGCAATACAGGAGATATACGGTGCTAGGATTCATGGTAATATTAGCTTTCATTGGAATGTTAATTTTATTCTCGTGGCTTGGACGAATAGCTACAGACGGCGATCCAAGTTACGATCTTCGCGCAGATCCGAACATTTTAGTTGCTGATAAACCCGCTGGTATTTAATATACTCCACATTTCAAAATGATGTTTGAAGAAAATTGTAGGAGTACCACGTAAACGAAGACGTATAATACATATGAGAATAATAAATGAAGCTTGTAAGATAATGTAATAATTTTGGATTATAGTCGAACGAATATGTATTCACTGTCTTATAATTTCATTCTAAAGAAATAACTAGCATAAGATATAGTATACTGCTAACCAATATTTGTTAATTTTTATGTAAAGTATGCCTTAATATTAAGCTGTATATTTCACTCTGTAAAGACTTATAAATTTACAAGAAATTTTGTGTAATGATTATACGAAAGAGTTTTTTATACTATCATATGCAAAATTAAACGAAAGAAAGAAAAGAACGTTGCCAATATCATTTCCGCTAATAATAGGAACGAACTATGTGCAGACAAGATTTTGTAACTGTCATAGGAGTAACATTAATTAGAAACGCGCTACTTTGTTGTTTATGTTGTTATGTTTATTTTAAAACCGTATTATAGTTTATTTAAAACGTCGATTTTGTAGTATTGTTTCCAACATTTTTTTCGATTGAAAGACCGGGAATGTGTATACGTTAAAAAGCAAATCTTTTAAGTTGTGCTTAGTAACACTAACAATATAGGACTGTGGTAGCAGCATTTAGAAACTTCATCGTATTCCATTTATTCATACATTGTGTACATGTTTACAATTCAAATCAGAGTCTGGCAACCGAACCGAGAGAAATATTCGTTCATGAAATATTAACACCTCTTAACAGATCAAACTCTGGCATATCGAATCAATTTTATACGAAAAGAAACTAGTTTATAGAAAAAGAAAAGAAAACCTTTACTTTTGTAATAAATAGAAATATTATATCATGCTTATATGATCGTTAAATTTTACTTTGTTTTTGAGTTATACACATTTTGTGTATTACATGGCGTATTACCGTTGGAATTTTGAGAGGACTCATCGTGAAGTATTATGAAAGAGTGGGGATATTTAGGTTTCTTTCTTTCTGCACGCGTCTCATAGCAGCCATTTGTAATCAAGACGAGAATATCACCGCTTCGTCTCCTTGTGTGTTTTTATTCATCCTTCTGATTCTTACTGCTTATACGTAGTGATCTAAGTGATTCTATGGTGATTTCCATATTGTGAATTCATATATTAATTACTAGAGACATTAATTAAAGAGACATTAATTACAAGTACATTCTTATTAATAAACAGTTATACTGTCATAATTCATAAAATCAGAACCTTGATCCTAGTATTATATGTATAAATATTTCACGTATATCATATCAAAATTTTATCTGCTTCTTTTTACTGTGTGAAGTGTATTATATCCGTAGTCTTTCTTTTTTTCTCTATCTTTTTACAAGAATTTTATACATACAAATAAAGTATAGAAACACATAGAATTAACTTATCCGAACAGTGCCACCTGAGAGGTGAAATATCTGTAAATTTGATACCGTATTAATTTTAAAATGGGATTATTTGGATATATCAAGAGATACTCTGGGATATTCCTAGCAGATGTAGCGACTTCGATAGGCCTTTATTATTTATGGAACAAGGGACATAAGTACTTGGTTCCAACGGTGTCCTTGTGTGGTATCGGTAAGAACATAATATTTATTATAATTAATTAGCTTTTATTGATAGTACACAAATTTTTTATACGAAGCAGATAAACAAAACAAAAAAACCAAATGAATTTTAAATCATGATAAGATATATTAGTATAATGAATATCGTATCGAATATATCTTTGAATTGTGAATTAACGCATCCATTTAAATATATCAGAGAGGAAGTCCTCTCTGACTATACATACATAAACGCACATTTTATCTTCCTTCCTATTGATTGGTAGGCTGGGTCTATCAAAATGCGACATCAGCGGGAAGATCAATGATTCAATATAACTACGATACTTTGTTATCTAATTGTTTCATTAGTTTAGTCTGGTTAAATATATTCAAATAGCAAATTAAAAATTATTGTAAAATTTTAATAAAAAAATGTAACACTATCTCTATCGAATTATAAATTCACGCGCTCCGTGCCGCGTGGGGCGCATACTTCCGTTTCAGCCATTTGGAATTTTAGGGTAGAGTAAATCTTCAACTATGTGTTTGTTAAAAGAATTCCTTAACCGTTTGAATGTCAGGAGTCTCTAAAAAAATAGAGTCGAAAAATCCCAAACAGTGCGGTAGCGCTTGTCTTAATCGATTGCGAAGAGAAAAAAGCGGCGCAATAGCGCTCGTCATATTTTTTATTTTTATGGAATATATCTATATTATTATATATGCGTACTATTAGTTTATAAATATTTCAAATTTTGTTCAATAAAAATTATTGAGAAGATAACAATGAAATACAAAATACCGTCAGTAGCCCGTTATGTTCAAATGTACTGGGACTTTTCGACACAAAATTTGAACAGCGCCATTGCGCTGCTTGGGATTCAAACGATTAAAAATTAAATTTATTGCTTTGATGTCTAATACATCTTAAACAACACATCCTTTTCTTTATAGTTATGTTGTTTGCACTATTTAAATATATGCAAAAAATTGTGAGGTATAAGTAAATCTATCAGAAGCAAAACTATTAATCGTAATAACGTAGAGCGTGTACGCCCCACGCAGCCTGAACGGAAAGTAACCAAAAATCGGTCCAACACGGAACGTGTTAATAACATACGTTATTAAGATGTGGAAAAGGATTTTTCGAATAATCTTTCAGGTGTTTCTTACCTATATTATCATCTAAAATCTCGAGACAAACTGACCTCGAAAGATGTGGTTGTCATAACTGGCTGCGGTTCAGGATTAGGATACAGTCTTGCTCTACATTGCCGACAACTGGGGGCAACTGTAATAGCGGGTGTATTGCAAATGGAATCTCCCGCGGTTCAAAAACTAGAGGAGGAAGGGGTAATTGTTTTCCCTTTAGATCTCATGGAACTGAATAGCACTACAGGTTTCACGGATTCCGTTCGTCGTACTATAGCGGAAAAGAAATTAGGTAAATTACTTAGCACGATCAAGTCTATGATTACAATGAATGTGCATACTAACATGGTCCAACAGATGATACATCTAATCACTGAGATGTATACACTCATAAAAATCTATACAGGGTACTATAAAATACGTGTGAAATATTTGTAGGGTCAATTCTAGAAATGAAAATGCTAGAAATGTATGTACTTGTACTAATGAATCATCAGACGAGCCATTCTCTCTATCTCACTCACACTGCATATTTCTCGCTCTGATATGAATATATGAGTCTCTCAGTACAACTTATCAATTTCTTATTTTCATTACATACCAAAATATAAGATTGGTATCCAATTTTTAAAGAACAGATTACTCACTGCTATGAGCTTATTTATTATAAGGAGATAATATAAATACTAGAAAATTGCAAGGTAAGCTAAAATATAGAATTTTTAATATCATTACTTTCCTTTTCTGCTTTCTGCTTTTGAGCGGCTCATATAACAGCTGAAATACTAACCATATCTTGTGTCACTTGTTTCGTTTCACGGATCTCAGGTAACCATTGTCACTAATATGGGTAACTTGTAACCATAGTCTAAGTAAGATATAATCATACAAATTGTTAATAGAGCATTCGAATGAATTTGGGTAAATTTTGGAAGAATGTTAACTGGTTTAAAAGAAAAAAACAAATGAAACGAGTATACCTATATAATAGAATATCGATTCCAGTGTTACGATGTGTAATCAATAACGCAGCCGTGATGGTCTTCGGCGAATTCGAATGGCAAACGTATGGGCAGCTTAAGAATCAGTTGGAAGTTAACTTTCTCGGTGCTCTGATAGTCACACAAGAATTGATGCCGATTATCCGCGCCCATTATAGTCGGATTATTGTAGTCTCGAGCCACTGTAAGACGCAGCCAATTCCAGGAGCTGCAGTTTATAGTGGAACTAAGGCTGCTATCAGTGCCTGGGCCATTGCCCTTAGGGTGGAGTTGAAGAAGTATGGCATCAGAGTTGTTTGCGTCGTTCCTGGTAACCAAGGCATAGCATTTTAAAATTTAAATACAAGATTCTTCTATAAAAAGAGAGCAATTTTATGCAGAAAATATTTTGCTATACTTACTACTTGTGTACAATAAATTATTTGGGAATTTAATGTAATAAGAAAATTATTTGTAAATCTACTTAAGGGGAAGCGTTCTTTTGTTGAACGTTGAAAAATTTAACGATTTTCATGAATTTTTTTCGAACCGATGGTACGTCTAATATTAAAATCTTTTTTGTAGTTTATTTAATTATTTTTTCGTCGTACGTAACTATTTTTATACAGTTTTAATTAATTGTTTCTTGGTTTCATCTCGTCCGTAGTAAATGCGTGTCTAATAATTGTATCTCGCTGGTGTAGATGATTAGAGCACTCAGAGTGAACTAAATTAAAAAATTCAAGTTATATCGGTGTGTTTATCGTTATGGTCCTTAACAAAGTAAATAATTTATGTTGGAAATTAGCAAAATAGCGAATGCTTAAATCACGAATTCCGAAATTTAATTCTCTTTTCGGTAATTATTAAATGAAAAAGGTATGATAAACTTTACATAGAAATATAATTTTGGTAACAACGAGAGCTAATGAGTCGTGGAATAACGGGTAAAAATCTCAAAAATTGGCCAACTGGTCTGACATTTTTACCGATTATTTCACATCTTACCAGCTCTTGTCGGTACCAAAATTACACTTTTACGTTGAGTTTATCATACCTTTATTTGACGATTACCGAAAAAAAGAATAAAATTTCGAAGTTTGTAATTTAGGCATTTGCCATTTTCTCAACATTCAACGAAAAAAGAATAAAATTTCGGAGATTGCAATTTAGGCATTTGCCATTTTCTCAACATTCAACGCAAATTATTTACTTTGGTATAAACGATAACGATAAAGCATATTGTTTAGGATCCCTTTTGAGTTTTCCATCTTAGTCCATCCTGAAAGCTTCGATCACTTATATGTGCGAGATACGATTTTTAAACACACCGTTTATTGCAGGCGAGATAAAATCACAAAACAATTAATTAAAACGCTATGAAAAATCGTTACGTATAATTAAACAGTAACTAAATAAGCTACAAGAAAGTATTGTAGATGTATTATAAAAGACAAAACATATATATATATGGAAAGAATTAGACGCACCATCACTTTGAAATCATGAGAATTGTTATATTTTGTAATGTTTATAGAAGAATGCCCCTTTAATGATAAATTTTTAACTTCCAAGAAATTTTGTATTGCACAAGAAATTTGAAAAAAATGTTATTTAACGCATCATATTTAGAAATTGTATATATATGAAATTACTTATATAATCGCTTAACTTACACGTGGTATAGGTTCCTTCATTCGAGAGAGCAATATATTTACTCGACAAGCTGATCACTTTGAGGCGATGAAGTGGGTAATGCTCAAAGAGACACAAAACTTTTATGGTGACTACTTCTATAGATATATGAAATATTTCACGTCCCTGGTGAAAAATACAACTGTGCAAACGATACGGGACGGTCGTATCTATGAAATCTTCGAAGGTGCTATTCTGGATAGATATCCATCGGCAACCTACAAGTATGTCTAGCAATAAAAATGAAATTTTAATTATGTTGAAGCAATTAAGAAATCAATTAGAAAACTTTCTTTTTATCGAACATATAAAAAAAGAAAATATAAGGAAATTTTAAAAATCTAGTGTAATTAAAAAGTAAGAAAATAATATGGTAAATTAAAAAATGATCTTTGTGATCGTACTGAAATATTCAAATTTTGAAACGATTAAAACAATTAATTGGGAAATATGTATATATATTTTCTTTTATCGAAAGAGAAGAATTAATTTTAAGAATCTAATGTAGTACGTTGAAAATTATTATACTTAAGAGTGATGAGTATAGCGCACGTACGATTTTAACTAAATGAACGGAATAGTAGACGCGAGTGAAGATTTTTATCGACTGAAGTGTTAAAATTCAATCGAATACAATGTTGCTAAGAAAACGATTGCCATTATCTCGTCGGTTGATTAGTGATAAACATCTTAAAAAGTATTTCTCACTATATAGTACTTGAGATAACATCTGTATTAGAACAGCTGAACTCCGATATAATGGAAGAAATGAATCATATATCGATCTTAAATTTTTCTAAGTTTTATCACATAGCTAAGGGTTGCTAATGTTACAATATTTATTTATATGTTTATTTAGGAATGAATCATGGCGTTATGCGATTTACCATACCTTGTTTACAATCACACCAACCTTTTTGCGTGATCGACTGGTCGAGAAGTTCGTACATGCCCCTGCATGGACGAAAGAGGATGCTAGAAAGTCAGTGTCATTCGCCCAGAATGCGATGAATGGATTGTATGATAGGTACAGCGAACGTGCTGCTTAAGAGATCAAGCTGGGAATAAAAATGAAGTCCAAAGGAAATCCTGATCTCAATGTTAAAAACAAATGAAGAAAATGAAATTGTAATATGTTTTTTCGTATAAAAGCAAAAATAAAATATAAAATATTGCTATTGTTAAATTAATTTTTGTTGTTATTTATTATATGTTTAGTGTGGCAAAAGTTAGTATATACTTTCCGTTTCTTTCGTATCTTCTATACTCTTTTTTTTTATATGTCTTGTGTATCTACCTTTGGCATACTATTGAAGTTTAAATATTAGGTTGTTCCAAAAGTTTCTTTTGTCTTATAAGGAAATGCTAGATGCACAAGATTTTTTACTTTATATTATATTTTCAGTTGTTGGATGAATTAAAAGCAGATTCTTAATTTGTAATTAAATTCGTCTTTGCAACGTTAAGTGACTCTGTGACGATTGAAATATCGGCACATGTAACTAATCATATCTGGAGAATTTTCTTGATAACATAATTAGTTATAACACAAAACGTCAATATGAAATGTTCGTAAAGTAGGCAAATATTCCTCGACACCTGCAATGAAACGATTAATCGTGATTATCAGTTTAGGTGCAAAATATGATTTTTTTCAATTGAATGAACACAAATGTTGATTCAATACTTTCCAAACGATCTTATCGATAAAAAGAACAACAAACATAATTTTCTGGTCGGCAGGTGTCCATTTGAAGTGTTTTTAAAAGTCTACAATGATAATCGTTTCTGATGCCTGACTCTCGATTAGATAGTAACTACCAATAAATACCTATCCAAGATCCTGTGATTTTCAGTTACTTCGAACAGTGAAACGAGCAGCACATACCAAAAAGCAGAAATGGCAATTCTCACCTATGGTACGTATATCGTTATTGATACCATTCACAGACTCTGAACACTAAGATCTCGAACTTTCATCTACTTCTACTAACTTATTATTCACTCTTGTGCATACTGTACATTTTATAAATATAACATGGCAACTTATATCTATTTCTATTTACCTATTATATGCTCTTGTACAAATTGAACATTTGTTCGTTTTGCAAATTTTATAAGCTTGGAAAATCGATGGAATTTTCTTAAAAAATGATATCCTTTTTTATGAATATCTTGTTATGTGCTAATTGTTACTTGCTAATATACCAATACTTTAATAATATATTAATAAAATATGCCATTATTCAAACACACAGGTACACGAACAAGAATTTCCTACTAAAGTAACATTATAATTTAATTGAATATCGAAAGTATGGTCACTTTTTGTCGCAGTATACGTCTTCGCGGTGCTCTTCATCGCTGATTCGATGCAATCATCATACGTGCCCTGTAATGCCGGTCCATCCCCCGTAAGCGTGGAGATCTTGGGATGTTCGTCTTTGCCCTGCAATTTGGTGAGAGGAACGAACGTTCAGGCTGACGTTGTTTTCCACGCTGGTAAGTAGAGCAACAAATTATAACTGAAGAATAGATAAAAAAAAACATTAAAATAAAATTAAGATACAACGTATATATCAAATTTGAAACAAAATAGTGATCAACTTCACCGAGATTACTTGTATCGTTTCTGAATGGTAGATTAGAAGAAAATTGATCCTTTATCTTAATATTAAAATTCAGGAGTTTCCAGAAAATAGAGCTGAACAAGTTAGTTTCTAAATGGCTCAAGTTTTCTATTTAAATTGAAAGTTTAGATGTGAATTATTTGTTTCCATTATCTTGCCAGGAAACTATAGAAAGGAACTATTGTACTATAGAAGAATTTTGACGATGTGTTTGTGATACCAAAAATAAATTGCTTATTTTCTATTCTAATTCTAATAATTTATTATAGTCGAGAATGCAAAATCCCTGAAGCCAGTAGTAGATGTTCAACTTGGAGGTGGCCATGTCCCATATCCATTACCGGAACAAAATGCCTGCAAGGGTCTTGTAAATGGACAGTGTCCATTGCAGAAAGGACAATCAGCTACCTACCGCTTGAAAATGCCCGTTGAAAAGAGTTACCCAAGAATCTCTTTGATTATCCAACTGTCTTTGGTTGATGAACAAAACAAACCCCAAGTTTGCTTCAAGATCCCAGCGAAGGTTGTCGACTGAACTATTTGACGGACTACGATTGAAATCATTCTTTGATTCGATGATATACTTATGTTTCTCTTAAATTGTTATATTAAATGTTAAATATATTGTAAGAATCAAATATCTATTTTTAATTCACCTTACTGAACGCGCTGTGCATGTTTTGTCTCGATCAATCCTTGAACAACGTTGATCAATTTGCAGTTTTTATTGATCTTTTTGATCATGTAGAAATATCCGTAAATATTCGTTAGATTATAACGTTAGATTCAGCTAGAATCAAACATACGATAAACAGTTATTATACACGATATAGTACCATCCCAGAATAATTTATTTATAATTCTCAATGAGAATTGATTGTAAAATTCTTCCAAATAAGAAAAAAAAAGAAAGATAACATTAGAGGAGTCTGCCAAAGAAGATTTACTTTCAAGAAGGATGACAATCAGATGTCGTAATTATAAGATAAAGGAATTTTAACTTTCAATTTGAAAGATAAGAAGATATTTAAGTTAACTGTACTTTTATGGTATTCTTGATAAAAATTTATTTTACCATCGATCCTATTGTATTAGGTAGCTCGGAAAGTTCGTTCCGATTTTTAAGAAATTTCGTCCACATGATAGATCATGTTGAAAAGTTTTTCGCCGAAAAACCTGAGAAGTTCTGCAGGCATGGAATATTCAAATTTCGTGAAAGATGGAGGAAGGTTGTGCAACAAAATGACACCTATATAATTCGATAAATGTACATCGAACCGAAATGTAAATCGGAACGAATTTTCCGGGCGACTTAATAGTATCGCGAAATACTCGCGTGGAACTCAATGAACTTATAAGCAGTACGAAGTACATAGCGCATCGACCCGTTCGTGGCTTTTTCCGAAAAAGGAGGTGCCTAGGAAGGCGCTATATTGATTTAGTTACTCTAGCTTTTTTTTTTATTATTTAATTTGTATTTTACAATTTGTCCAACTGGACATTTGGTAAATAGTTACTCTAGTTGTAATTTGTTAGTTTATTAACAAATAGTGTTAGTTAATTAGTTATAGTTTTTGTGTTCTATCATCTGTAAAGAAATAGATAAATGTATATATATATTTATTTGTTATTATTATATATATTATTTATATTGCTAATTATATTTATATTTATTTATTACATATATAATAAAATCCCTATACCATTTTCAAAATTTAGATATGATCGAGTCTAGATGATATTTGTAATAAATAGAATTCTTTTGTAGGAAATTTGGAAAGCTTGAAAGAGTATTCTGTTATAGACAATTCAATGGGTAATTAAGGAAATTCCACGAGGAAGGGAAGAAACGTCTTTGTGTGAGAATTGTGCGTTATGAAGATACGTTCAGCGGGATAAGGGACGAAGGATGAAAATTTAGGGGGTTTGGGCGTATACGGTCCCGGAGTACTTCTGATAAATGTTGGGTGGCCCAACGTGGAGTTTTAATCGCTAAGTCCGATACTATCTTAATACTTTCCAGAAAAGCGGCGGGGTGTTCATGAGAATTTCTTCACGTATAAAAAAAAAGGAAAAAAGAGGGTTTGGGCGTATACCTGACCCACATCCCTACACAACGATCGATCCTGTGTGGTTGCATCCTTCTGACGGATATCTAGTAACATCTTTGAGCGCACTCCTAATACGAACAATTGTCACTCACAAACCAGAAATTTGATAAAACCTTTCCTTCGAAGATACTGAGAACAATAGTCAACGCCCTATGGTGTATCAGAGACGAAGAAATACGAAAAGACTTAAAAATACCAACAGTCAATGAAGAAATCGGCAGAAAACGGCAACACATTCAAACTAGTTGGCTGCTGAAGCGAGCAAAACTCTCATAGAAAGAAGTCTAAAAAGAAAACACCCCACTGGCCTCATTAAAGAAATAAGATAGTCAAACTCGAAGATAGTATCCTGCTGGGGGTAGCCATCCACATGTTATTTAACGATTAAGTTAACAAAATTTACCAAATGTCCAGCTGGACAAATTGTAAAGTACAAATTAAATAATAAAAAAAATCTTTTCTTGAATTTTGAATGTATCGCGTTTCGTATTTAAACTTCCATATCGAATTTCTTGACTCAAATTGTTATAAATAGCTGTCAGAAATATTTAATGCGATAAATCTGTTATATAATAAATTTATATAACCTAGAATAACTATTTCATCATGCCATCGTGTGTGTTTTATAATAGTAATCCTTGTGGCATTGATTCCTACAAATAATTTTTAAAAGCTTTTGTATCATTATCTTATATAAACACAAAGCTGTAGTATTATTTTGTTGAATTAATTTCAACCAATTATCACGTCTTATATCTTATATAATACCTTACATAATATTTATGGATTAATATTACATTATATAATGTTTATTATATATTTATTATATTATTATGGTATATTATTATATTATTTATTATGTTATATAGTATTTATATTATGTTATATACCTTGCATAATATTTATGGATTAATATTACATTATATAATGTTTATTATATATTTATTATATTATTATAGTATATTATTGTATTATTTGTTATGTTATATAATATTTATCTAGGTTTTATTGATTTCATTTGTTGTACCTTGTTAAACATTTCTGAAATAACGCGACAAACCATAATAAAAGGGAAGTAACAGTTCACGTGTACGATATTTAATTCCACGATTAAGTGAATTATGGTCGAAAATTGTATCGATCACGAGAAAGAATTTCCCGATGCCATGAAGCCTTGTGTACGTGACCAGTTTGATGGAAATTTATTGAACATTCATAGTATACCGGATAATTTCGTTGGAAATTTTGCTCCACGGGTTACCAATTATTTCCACCCTTTACTTTATCCATGATTTATGGCTGTTGCACATTATTACGTGTGAGACAAGTTATGGAAAGGCTAAGGCAAGAAAGATGATTAAAATATTACAATAGACTTTATAATTGTGTATAAAAGGATTGAGATAAAAGTGATGCATGTACGTAAGATGAATCGTATCGATACAAGATTACAAAATAAATTCTACGATCGATGTCTATACACATGTCTTTTAAATGTATGATATTTAAACATTTCCTATAATCGAATTTTTGGAGAATTATAAGACAAATTATTTAACTTCACTCAAATAATCCTATCCTATCCTACCCATGAATATGTGTGTAAGTATATAGAAGGTAGCGCCGAAATGTCCATGCGAATCGGTCAATTTAATCAAATTAGTCGATTGGTCATACCAAATATACACAAGCTGATAAGCCAAGTATATCGTACTTTAAATAGAGAGTGTGTGCACTTTGCGTCAATCGTTTACAAATTTGTCATTTGGCCGATTGACCGCCTCTTGGCCTTGACATTACTCCGTCTGGCGGATATCCACACGAATGAACAGTCAACCTACCAGATAAAATAGAAACAACGAAGCTCGTATTACGCCCGCGTGCACTTATATGCACAAATATCGTGTCAAACGCGTTCGTGAATAAGAAGAAAGTTGCAGTGTATGGCCGTTTCTGTTTTCTAAGCTTCAGGAAGGGTACACGTGTGAGAAATGGATTTATCAACCCACACAAGATTCGTAGTTTTTCCTTTGTGCTTGCAGCCCCGTTCATAAGTATCAGAACAGTTTTTGAACCCGTTTGCTCAGTTGAACTAATATTTTTTTTTTTTATTATTATCTAATTTATACTTTACAATTTGTCGAGCTGAACATTTGGTAAATGGCTAATATTATTAGTGAAATTTGATAAATTGTCAGTCAGAAATTACCAATAATTAAATGTATATTAATGAATCTTCTTCTATAACAATAACAAATTCGGTAATAAATCAAATAATGTTTTACAAATCAATTTTACAAGATATAAATCATTTACAAATTATCCTATTCGACATAAAATTATGAAATCTATCATCTGTAGCTTGTCGATTGTTTAATATTATTAGTTAGCAAATTATCAAGTAAGGAGATCTAGATAACAATTTCTAAATAATAATTTTAATAATTTCCTGATAAGCCTCATATATAAATAAGACAAGATTAACGTTAGTTTTGTAAGTGTCCTAACACTTATGAACGATAGCGTATCTCTTTTTTTCTCTATTTTCTTCCCTATCTCCGTCTTCTCATGTCTTCCACTTTATGGCACGCGTACATAATACTGATTCTAGCGGAGGTCTGTCAATAATGATTCAGGAGTTGAGCGTGCCTTGCATATGAGAATCGGCCCGAAAATAAACAGGTCGCCTAGAATGTCCCACTCCATGCACATGTAATTTCGCAGAAGGTGCGACCGAGATAACGCGATACGAAGATCAGCGAATGCTATAAAAGAGAAAAAAGATCAGCAAATCTTGTTCCTATGTCAGAGAGAGAGAGAGAGAAGAAGCGCAATAGAAAAAAAGAAATGGAGCCCCCATTTCTCTCTAAACTCGACATCAGAATGTTTAAAATAATTGGAAGATCCTTAAGATACAATCATCCAAACAGTGGTTCAGGAAATTTTATATGAATATATGATGTGCATTATACGAAACTTTTTGAAACTTGCAATAAATATATCTGGAAATTTTGTAAAATGAAATAAGACTGATCCACATAAAAAGTATTAATATACAACACTAGTAGCTACATGTATCTATTTTCGCTGGATCAACAACAAGATGGTTACGAAAGTTATTAGTTACTGTTTGCCAATTTTTACATCTATTTTTAATTTGTTAATTCATAAAATTATATATTTATACATACCTTATCTTTTAAATGAACTGGTATATAGGCCTAACAAATCATTTAAAAGAGAAAAAAATTGATGAATACCTATTAGGAAGAGATAAGAAGACAGTATTCAAATGCAAAGAAATATGATTTATATGTACATATATACTTAGCTTCTCTTACAAAACTGCTACTTTTCACGAGGACGTTTTCGCTAGTAGCATCCGATGGTAATGCATCGGGTGAAAAATGACTCGGCTGATACATGCGTGCACGGGTACAAAGATCTTGTATAAAAGATTAATAGAACAGCTGTTTTAACGTATTACGGATGGCTATGTAGATTATTGTACTCGAAGAATATTTTGGAAGATGTTGGCGATAATCGGAAACGATTTTGTTTCGATTCATCTTTTCTCTTTATTAGACCTTAATCGTTATAAAGGCAATAAATGCAATTTTAATAACATAGAAAGAATTGGCGATTGAATATTACTGTAATAGTTTAATACTACTGAATATTAAAACTGTAGAGAATAGGAAACTCAGCGTATCATTAAACTGCTTATTTATAGTAAAGTTGACGGTGCATAGAATGTACATAATATAAGAAAATACATGCAATATCCAAAATAGGGTGTATTTTGTAATAAATTAAAACAATTTTCTACCAAATTTCCATACTTTTAATTATATTCTCAAAGATATGAATTTGCATAAAAATTTGCTATTTATTTATTATGCGTGTTTCCTATAATCTTCAATTTGATAATAATATCTGTTTTAAACGCCATCTGTAATAGAATTATGTGTTACAACTACATTGAGAACTTTTCACATACCAGTGAATCTATTATCATCAGCTGGACGGAGTTTTAGACGAAACTTGCACAGTTCGCGTTCCACCTACGTTTCAGTTGAAGTATTGTATAATACCGATGCAATCCTATCGCATCGCGAATAATACGCGTGACATGCAGCTACATGAGCATAAAACGAACAGTCACGGCTGGAACATAGGCGACACTTTAATTCCATATATGTCAAACTACTTGAACGTGTGACATTCACAAATTAATTCTATTCGAATGCTCGAATCTATTTTCTCAGATAATTTTTCTAATCTTTTCTAATCTTCCGAAACGATGTTCTGTTTTGCAATACTTTATCGAAGAGATGGAGCGTCAATTGTATTAATCGATATAATCGTTCGATAATCGTAAGGACTATACAAAAGATCGCATGATGTTGCGCTTCCTTGTAGTTCAAAATTCGTAAAAAGCATGTCAG
Organism: Bombus affinis; assembly: GCF_024516045.1. Taxonomy (NCBI): domain Eukaryota; kingdom Metazoa; phylum Arthropoda; class Insecta; order Hymenoptera; family Apidae; genus Bombus; species Bombus affinis. The sequence continues at coordinate 4,120,843 of NC_066354.1, forward strand.
GCTTGACCGCACTTAATTACGTAAGATCAGTGGGGGCAAAAGCGTGCAGGAAGGTTAATTCGCTTTGAATTAAAGCGAATCTTCTTTCTCTTCATGGATCGTCGACCAAAAGAGAGAAAGACAGTGGGAGGTAATGATTCTGTCCAGCTGACACCTAACCTCAACCTCTCATATACAAATTTACCTATTAACTCATAGTACAACAGTTTATAAATGTACGTCATTTGGAAATGACGAAACTATTAACTACTTTTTCGATTAGCGATCAGAAAGGAAATAGCATACATATCAGAAGGTCTCATATGAAATCATTACCGATTTGCGGCTGCTTATGGAGGTATTTGAAGACTTTTATCATAGGAAATATTTTATGTATATATTGTACGCAAATATTTTATTCTATATATTTTATGTAATTATTTGATGCGTATACTGATGTACATATACATACATATATTTGATATATATGCGTTATATAAAACATTTTGAACTAACAGTACAATGAAATGTAAATATCATGATAATATCTAAAATATTTGATCTAAAAATGTATATAGAAGCAACAAGGCATTTGCTGCAAACGCATATTAAGTAAGAAATTAGTCTACAGTAATAAGAATTATAGTCTATCGCTATTATATTGTCATATCGCTTACAATAAATATCTTGCAATTTCGGCATAGACTTTCAGATTCATTACAAAATTTACCAATAAATATAATCATTACAATGACAATGAAATTTCAAAATAACGCGATTTACAAATGTTCGAATACAACCGTGACTACTGTATACACTACTGTATACACCGCGTGGTATGAAGAGAGACGAAGAAAGGTTATTCAGAATGAAGGACAGATATACGGTATATAAGCATCGCCCTCGCGAGAATGCCATAGAATGAGAGAGTTGATAAATACACCTATGTAAGGAGGGGAAATAGTTACTGTATTATAATTGTAGAGCAAGAGCGAGTGAAAGGGACTTTTCGTATCGGTCATCGAAAGTGGAGGGGCACGCGCGATCTTGATGAACCGGGGTGCCTTTGTATCGTTTGTAAACTCGTACTCCTCATAGTGAGTCGTAGTACATGTAGTATGAAAAGAAGCTTCACATCGTGACGTCAGCACAGTATTTCGGTACGAGCCGCGTGAATCGTTACGAAATCCGTGGTTCGCGATTTATTTTGTTCAAACGGAAGTGGAGACGTGTTCGAGTTGAGCTGCGAGTGCTTCACAACTGAACAGATCAGTGTCGTGTATAGTTTCAGGATTCATTTGGTCATCAGTAAGTGCGGCGCGTGCATCAGGTAGTCGGAACATCGACCGACACATTGTTGTCAAGATGGCGTCGAAAGGAAAGCTAGCGACTGAGGTCAGTGACGCTTTTCTCTTTTTACTCTTATACATCTTCAACACTGGTTCGGTCACGATGCAAGTGCAAGATATTCGGATAAGAAATGGTTGAATCCAGCGTGTTTTACGTAACCTTTCTACTTTATCGATTAGTTCATCGAACTTATGATCGACGATAATTGTGTTCGCGCGCTTTGACGACAGGTCTCGCGTTCACGAGAACGTCATACTGTGTTGTAAACCACGCCCTTGAAGAGTCATTTTCATGGAATGTTTTTCATTCATTCTCCTCATTGATATAATTTACGATGTTATATTACGAACGTTGATATATCTCCATTCGTATAGGCATTCAAAAGGACTAGCGTTTGATAAAAATGTATTCAAGTTTTTATTAAACTGTACAATGTAAAATATGCAGTTATACATTGTGTCAAAGTTGTTTTAAGATATTAGTTTTCAATATTGTTTTATCGTAAAGTAATTTAATTATAAGCGACTTGAAATAAGTTTGCCAGTATGAAAACATTACAAGCATGTAATTGCATCTGCAAATTATGATTTCTTGTTTACGGCAATAGAAATATGATCTAACCATGAAATCAAGCAATCTACGGATTGACTTCTGTCTGTCTCTCTCTCTCTCTCTCTCTCTCTCTCTCTCTCTCTCTCTCTCTCTCTCTCTTTGTCGCTCCATCTTGAGACATAATATACACGTGGCTTTGAGTATACAATACCTGTTGTTTTCTCGTTGAGGATACTGTTGCCGAACATTAAGCGGTTGACTGATTCCAGATATTCATGTGCATAAATAATATCATGCGGAGGATATTTTCTATCATCGTATTGAATTACGATTTCTTACTGCGTGATATTGTATTATATATTTTATGTTTTATACATATATATACACTTATTCATTTTATAATCAATGGAATAAATCGAATTTATGAAACTATAGTTTGATTATAGGATTGTGTGGGATATTACGACACTATTAAAGCACCTTATGATAGTAAAAGTATGGTAAGAGCAGTATTTTTATTTGCATCTCTTATATGTTGCATCTCTTATATGGGATCTATGATATAGATATCTGACTGTTTTATTTCAGATACAAATATTTAGAACGTTGGAGCCTATGTTTGTGTAAATATACTAGTTTCTCTGTCATTTAATGGTTTCTCTTTCAAAATAAATGTAATATATAGGGGAATTAATCTGATAATAAACATTATAGTACATACTATGTTTTCCTGTTATAGTTTGGATTTATTGCTGATTTATTTAATGATATAATTAAATATAATTAAAAGAAATATAAATTTGTTATAGTTATCATATATTATAGAACATAAACAATATTTGTTATTTTTTTTCAATGTAAATGAACCTACCGATCTATACTGAAAAGTATAACAGTAATTACAAAGAGAAACTTTTATGATATATTTAATTCTGCTCGCTATAGATTGTATTTCTTATCTTAAAAGTTTAGTTATAATTAGTTGTTTACAGTAAATAATCTCGTTTAATTAATCTAGTAATTCAACATCGATTTGTACTTATAATTTACCATACTATGTTTCTCCGTAACATAATGCATATTTCATAACAGTAAATTTGTTCGATATCGTTTAAAATTATCTATGTCACCGGTATATTTGGAAGTTGTATAAGTTTTTTTTATGTATGTATGTATATGTCAAGGTCCGTATACTCGTAATGGTAGCCATCCCACCGGAAAATATGAAGTAACAGGCAATAAAATCCCCTAGAAAATGTCGTACAGCCTACTTTCTAATCCCTTTCTAAAAGCACGTGCTCAATGGCTATAAATGAAAATATATTGTACCCTTAATTTAAAAAGTCAAAGTCAAATTTCAATTAATTTTAAAGTTAAAATTTATGTTGTAATAGTTATTATTTTGCGTTAGTGATACAATATAATCGTTCGTATTTAAAATATACGTAAAATCAAGGATATAAATTTGAATAACAGTTTCCTAATATGGTATGCTTTTGGACTTGAATATGGTTTGTTCGACGTTGTTTTCTTTTTGGCATGTTGCCACTTGTCGGAAAAGCAGCTTTATTTTTAGGCAGCACGACGTTCGACCTCGATTTCGGGGATATGTATTACAAATATTGCCTACATAGGAAAACCTACAATATAGAAGTAGATCTCTTTTGGAAAAAACAATAACAATGCAGATTAACTGTACTAGTTATTTTGTTCCATGACCTCGATCTAAAACCAACAATACAAAATGCGATTGAGATTATTTCATTCATTCATTAAAAAGTACGATGATTATCGTGGATGTTTTTGTCAAAGGTCGTTGATCTCAATCAGCACTGACTGTTTTCTGTATCGGTCGACAAGATCGCGTGTGACTATTTCCATCTTCTTACTTACTCATTTCACTGTTATTTTTACTCGTAGAACATAGATTATATTTCATATTATGATAAAAATATTACTAAATACTCAAGAACCAAATACCTATCTTGTGCCATAATTTAATTTCTAATATGCTATGATATTTCATATTATTAATAGTAAGAGAGAATAATATTTAGATTCTGTGAACTATTGAACATAAAATATGTAAAATATTTGAACTATAAATGACTAGTAACTAAATATTTTGTATATCGATCTTTGAAGTAAAAAGTAGTGCGAAGTTCAAAATCGGCCCTGGGACAAGTGTTTTATGAATTGGCCACGAGATGGCAGGAGGTGGACATTGGGAGAGCAATGCAGTAATTTGTGATACACACGTCAGTCTGGCGTTTCTCTCTCTTATCCTTTTTTTTCTCTCGTTCCTCGGAAGCCCCTCTTTGTCGTTCTCGTCTCACCTTCGACGCTAATTTGAACGATACGGTTCGCGTTTATTATCGCTAAATTAGCCATTATGTCGTTATTTTAACGAGTCGATGTGTGTCAGGGGGCCGTGCACACGCTTCCAGTGTGTCCACTGTATTTCCTCGTTCAATTTCTCTTCTGCTTGTTCAACATCGCCGTCATGACATGACCCATCTTTGAAAGATATTTCCAATAATTGTGTTAACTCATTTACATCGGTTCATAGTTTATTATATCTCATCTTGCGAGAATTTAGCAGTTAGCAATTATTCTTCATGGTCAAGAATACGATTGATATTTATTTGCAGGTTATTGGCTTACTATTGGCTTAGTACAATCAATGATCAGATTAGATGTCGCTGACGTCCTTAAGTGTAGTTTGTTGACAATATCTGTTCCGATTATCATTATATCTTCATTCTAACTTCGGTATCATATATTACATCACAAAAATCTATTCTTCGTCTGTCGTCGACTCAAGAAGTACATTGATAGAAACTAGATTGATCTTGATATCTCGGGTTTAAGTTACTATGAAAGTTACATTGTCGTATAGTTTATTCCTAAATGAAATGTAACTGTACAATAAAAATGTTTTCTACTGTAAAGTATAAATATGTTTGACTCTCACGATACGCACGACAGATAAGTGACGTGTCTCATTAATCCCGGGAATTATTCTAATAAAATTTTCTGTTAGTATCTACTCGATGTAATTTCATCTTAGGCTCTTCGAAATTTTTTCCATAACATATCTTTAATCTATCATATCTAATAATTCATATAATTGGAGGTTACCTTTTTTTGAGGCATTTATTGTTTATTATGAATTCTATTTTTGGTGGGGTATTAACAGCGCGTTAATCGTAAGATCGCGCAATATTTGCGTGCTTGTGACAATTTATTCAAAGACATGTTTTAAAAGACAATACACACGAAGTTACTTTTTAGAATGTCACATTCATTATACAATTTTACATAATTTATTATGTATTATATATTTAATATATATTTATTAATATCCATTAAAAATCTTTCATAATTCAATAGAAATTCTACCAATGTGTTCTAATTATTACTAGTTCAATGGTACTCCGATCGCCACATCCGCACAGTTGCGGTTCTAACCGATTCTCATTACCTTTAACAACATAATCTCTTATACATACATTGTACGTTTACAATTACCAATTTCAACCTATGTATTTACAAAAATCTTTACGAAACTTACATAAATGTATTTATCAAACCCATATATTCACATTAATCTGTCATTGTAAATTATTCTATAAAAATCTTAGCCTTATTTTCATGACATCCAGTTACTATCTTACCAATTTATGTTGTCTCCCATAATTATGAAACCATTTATGTACAATTACACACATGTATAGTTACATACAAGTAAATATGTACAATTTTGATACGTTGATGTGATAAGGAACAAAGTGTATTCTGCTTGGAATCGTATTGAGCGATAATTTTGTGGAAACAATTCACCAGAAATAAAACAATAGAATAGCAGTTTATTTTCGTTTCATGATCGTAGAACTAGCGTAACAGAATACCTCAGCGTATGAAATTTGATTTCAAGATACAAGTTTAACTGTTCGATTTTAGCGTGTTGTATCTTTCTTTGTTTAATCTAGAATTTATCGTAGACAAATCTCGCTCCTGTTGATATCGGTCAAAACCATTCTAAGGATAATCCAAACGAATCGACGTTACATTACACAAAATAAGTAACTACTCTCGTCGTCGTAGTTCCACTAGCTGCCACGCCTTTCAGATATACGTTACGAGCTCGGTGTCTGTTTCCACAAGGGAACTAGGGCCGTCAGTTCCGAAAGCAAACACATCTCAGCGGATTGTGGTTGGTTTTATCAGTGGTCGTGAATCCTCGCGAGGATCTGACCATACGGTTTTGCGAAGGATATCCGATTCGAGGTCAGACCCGTGACAGTGAAGCGGCCAGATTCGTCTCGCGAGATCTGGCTCGATCCAGCTGTTTTAATGGTGAACTTCCGCGAGATGACGACGCGAACACCGGAGGGGTCATCCCACGCGGCACGGGACCATAATTCCTGGGAAGGAAACCGCCCTGTATATTGGCCCTTTTAAACTTCTTTACCGACTAATTCGTTGTCGCATCCGCGCTCGCGCGCGCGTTCCACGCTGCTGCTTTGATTATTTAAATGCCAGCCACGCTCTGTTTTTTCCTCTTACGCTGACAATGCGGCTCCCTTCGTGTTTACCATGGTTCGTTGATTTGACGTTCGTTGCTTATAAAATAGTACCTGATCAAGGGGAAACGGAGAAGTATCTTTATATTTTATGGTTGATCAGTTACAAACTCATTAGAATGGTCATTAAAATAATTAATTGTTCGCGGTCGATGTTCTTTTCTCATGGTACTAATCTATGCGATAAATATTTACTGTTCGAAGATAAATGTTGAATACCGTCATATGGGCGACGTTCGACTTGGAAAATAAATTTTAAATATCGCTGTGGCGACATCCGGCCATAGAGGAAATCGCACATGCATCTCAAGAGTGACACAGTCCGTTTCATATCCTAATGCCTAGCAGTGCACGTGAAGAATGAAAGTATCGAACGATACCTTAGAATTTGATTTACTAAATGCAACGTTTAAAAAGAAAATTTAGAATGACGAAAGACAGAATAAAAGATGGAGTTGTTAAAGGATATTAAATGAAATTTGATGTGAATTTTAAGTCGGTCCATAATGGGTTACATCGTCTACCCCTTCGTCGCGATCAAATTAATTTCGAAGCTAATTTAGCTAATGTAATATTCACCGAGCGACTTCCTGTGGCTCGGGTTACTTGTTTCTTCAAATTCCCTGTAGTAACTCGATTTCTCAATTACCTACGGCCGACGTAAACGTTAATATTCGGGCGAATCGTGAGGCAGATAGAAATTTTACACATCGACCACGTGTATCTTAGCTATTCCAGTTCGGAATTTTATGATAACGCGAGCTTGTAGCATTGAAGAGACAACGATAAGTAAATTAAAGTACAATTAATATAGGAACGAACGAAGTGAAATAAAACCGCGTTTACATTAGGCGGTTTCTCTTAACGCGGCTTAAGGAAAACTCGGACGAGCCAACAATTTCATTTCCATTTGCTGATGCATCTCGCTTTCGCTGATATCGCATTATTATACCACGTGTGAACGTGTACGCGTATTGTTGCTTTCACGCCGCTTGTATATTCCAGTCGATACCGTGTTCCGGAGATAGCAGCTTATCCACCGATAAAATTATGTAACGCCGACACACGAGAATGTGTACGCGACGTACACGCGCATGTTAATAGGTTTAACTTTAATTAAGAGCCCCTCGAAAATTGTTGCTGACCTCTGTTGCACCGGAGCGCGCTGGCTTAATTTCGAAAAATTTCATCGTGGTGCAACGATTCCTAGTATTTTCTCGCTCTGTACGTGGTTTACTAGATGCATTTTTTCTTTTTTTTCGTTGAATTTTAGTGAAAATTGATTTCGAAGGATGGCAACAAGGGATTTATTCTCGATCGATTTTTCGTCAGTTTACAGAGCGTGTTTCCAATTTATGGAATATTCGATATCAATAATCGTATCTTGATTTTTCCTATTCTATTTTCCTATCTCGTAGCGTAGCGAACTGTAGGACGCGTAATACATTCAATGTTTCCATAAGGAATCGTGGATGGCGTGGAGACCAATTTAGAATTAATGGAATATTTCGAATTAATCGTATTCCGGACTTTTCTATTTTGAAGGAGTTAGGCTAGCGTGGTATGTATAGAAATTATGCAGGAACTTTGTAAAATGGATTATAATGAGATGACGCAGATTCTCGTTCGAGGTGATCAACTAGATGTTCGATTGCTTAGTTTCAATGACCCGTCTACTACATTACCACACGGTTCGATCCATTTTTACCTAACTGACGATGGAATTATTCATCAAATAGAAATACATATAGCGGGCGAGTTCGCTAAATTTAGTGGACTATCTTGACGCGCTGTTGCTAATTTCACACACTGTTTGACCTTTCGTATTAAATATAGGACTCAGTTTCTTCCACCATGAAAGTATCACAGATCTCGTCTCGAGGCAATTACTCTGCTCTAGCATTGAAAGGGGATGGAAAAAATAGTTAGCAATTGTGACAAGCTTTCGGGGTTAATTGTTGCCGGTTTGCTTAATTTTCCGACGAAGAGGATTCTACGATCTATCTACAGAATGTGACGAATATCTAAAATGTAACTTTCCTCCTCGTTTCTGAAGAGATCTAATTTTTCAAAAAATCTTCAGGACTCCATCGAATAGATAGATGTCGCGAACAGAGTCTATTATTTGTTAAATTGTTATTCATTATACACGAGGCACCCCACTGACCTCACTAAAGAAATAAAATAGTCAAACTCGAAGATGCCATCCCGCTGGGAGTAGCCATCCACATGTTATTTAGCAATTAAGCTAGAAAAATTTATCGAATGTCCAAATTGTAAAGTACAAATTAAATAATAATAATAAAAAAAATAAAATTATACACAAAGGATAGGTGAAAAGATTCGAATAATATCTTTACATTCGACGTCTCGGTTTTGAGGAAATCAGGTTGGACGATTCGTCGAACATGCCTGAATTTTATCAGTTCTCAATTGGATATAATTTTTCAATGGTTTTTCTACGTTCGGAAACATGCCGGAAATGTGGAATGAAAGTTTTTCATGCGAAGCCTCTTTTTTACTTCTTTTTTTCGAGAAGAACGAAAAGTTCTTCGTACGGTAAAAGTAAGTCGCGAGAACGTGTTACAGAATTCTTCGTATGGGGATTCTTTCTACCGGAATATGTAATTTGAATATTCATCCGGCGCAGCGAACGTGCTCGCCTAGAACTTGTTACTTTCACAGCTCCAACACTATCAACATTGCATAAAGCATTAATCTTCCCCCCTCTATGTTAACTGGAAAATACACGACGCTTATCTACGTAGGTCGCTTTCAAATTATTTACCGACTAATTTGATATTTACGCGATTCCCGTGTTCACGAATTAATTGAACGACCATGAAACGACAAACTCTGTTACTCGCGGCGTAATGTAATAGCATAAGAAGCAAAGGAACAAGAGTCATTCGCCTGCTTCGCGTGCATTCTACAATACATAGAAAGCTACATCAGCGTGATTGCATCGTTACGTAAACGAAAATTGTTTTCTTACTTCTTTAATCTACCTTTTGCTTTCTTTACCCTGTTTCAAAAATACAAAGTGCCGCCGAATAACGTCTACAAGCGTGAGGCGATTCTTTAGGGAAAAATAAAAGCAAAAATGTGGAATAAAATGTTTTCGTCCGAGGTTTTGCTTTCGAGGAAACAGCAGACCTCGGAGATTTGTTATATATATTTAAATTTACCTAGTTAACAATTAGACACGAGTAAACAATTAAAAGCAGGTTATTCTACACGTGAAAATAATTACAGAATTGGAAGAAAAATTTCCCGTTTAAATTCCTGTGATTTTCAAGAATGTGGAGTTTGTTATAATAAATATATTTTTCTCATAAACGAAGCGTTTTACGAAAACATTTTATTCTGCATTTTTCATTTATTTTTACATATAGAATAATATCCTATAGATTATGTTCTTTTATTTAATCTGGACTTAGCCACATTCCAGTATATTTGACAAATTTCTAAACTCAATTTTCTCGGAAGCTAAGCCGCAGATGAAAACATTTCTTTTATGTTTCTTTCTGTTGTTTTCTCGAAAGGAATCATTTCATGATAGGTTGCACATGTTATTTGGCCGCACCCTGTGTATTTGTTGTTTCAAACGAAAATAAATTTTCTTACGAAATATACATTTTCAATTTTCTATAAGACACGACAATCTATTTTTATTTTGTACGTTATGTGCAATTTTACATATTTTAACCGCAGTAGATTTAAATGTACTATATTCGAACGTTTAATTTCTATAAAATATTATATCGTACATATCTACACGTATACAATATTCTTTAGATATCGTATTGTACTTTGTTCTGGCATTGTTATCCAAATCATTCATATTGCTGGCGATTTTTTAAGTCCATGAAATTTATTTTATTTTAATCAGTATATTAAATATTTTTATATATTACACGTTATTGTATTCGGTTGGCAACAAAGTGATTGCGGATTTTGTCATTAGGTGGTATTGACAATATCCGCGATCACTTAGTTGCCAACCTAATAGTTAATACAGAAATGTAAGCATATTAAAGTCACCAAGTGTGAACAATTTTCAGCCAAAGATAACCATAGCTACCGCTAAGAAAACATTTTGCGTCAAAGTTTGGATATCCAAAGCTGAAATATTGGTTATTTTTAACTGATCCCGTATAAACTCAATTATTCTCGTTAAATACACCTTAGTTCGACAATATGATTTTTATTTTGTCTCGCTCCGTGCGTAAAATACGAATGAGTTTCTGTCGGTCGTCGGATGAAAATTCTTTTATCGTCAGCCAGGCGAATTTCATGACCGAGTTGTTCCTTTCTTCCGTAGCTATGCGAGATTTTATGGTAAGTGCGTGCTTTTTCTCTTATCGCGAGATATACCTGGATAGAGATATTCCAAACCGAAGAGGTTAATTTTTTCCCAGAGATAATTATATTCTCGACGAGCCGATCATTTTGCAAGGAAGTCTAGCGAGGGTGCTGTTATAAGCTAGGAGGATGGTAATTACGTAAACTTCCGTTTTTCCGATGGGCTCGAAGGAACGATGGGAATTTTAATGAAATAGCAACTGTGTTCGATCGAGTCGTAAAGGTAAAATTGTTCGGTTCGGGAAGAAGAAATAAAATTGTAACGTTAGTAGAAAGTGGAAATGCATTTATAGAAAATTTAAAGGTGGAAACATTTCCAGAATGCATATGATGTGAAAAAGTATGTAGAACAAGCTAAAGCACGCTTTATAATATTATAGTTAGCAAATAAAAGTAATCTCTATTTATGTTTCACTTTCTTAATCACACTGATATAAATATAAATTTGCATAAACGTCCATAATCCCAGCAGTCTCCTTTATTTTATAAAATTTCTCACTACAAACATTTTCTAAGATAACGCGCTTCTAAGTTAACTTCTCTCCATATCTGTGGACGTAAATTTTCAAATTAGTCTCAGATTTCATCGATATAATCACAATAGTCTGGTCATAGTATAGCAATGAAAATTCAAAGAATTTCACATAACACGCGTATTATGTTTATGAAAGTTTTGTGTATGATGCTTTCGTGAGTCATTGTATATGCACCGTGAGCATGTAAGCAGTTACACGCGTGTCCATCGATGCGTGTCGCCACCCTTTGCCTGCTAATTATGCACGTGCCCCCTCGTCAACGGTGCACGACCAGCAGGTTGCTTGCTACTTTTGACCGACACACGTGCGTCATCGTCGTCGAGCACTACGAGGTTCGCTCTGCTTACCATAGCCTCACGTGCTCGTTGTCGTCGTCATCGAGTGTCGTCATTCGTAGAGGTTGAAGACAGCCTGACATTTTCGAGTTTCCACGCGTTGGTAATTCTTGCTCGTCGCAAGAATATCACGGGCCTGACCTATATTATCGTACTATGGCTGCTAGAGCATAGGTCACGTGCTCGCGCCGCCCTGGCCATTCTGGTGCATCGATACTTTCCTGCTTTTATGCTCCTGCAGTTTTTCGACACGTTGGAATTTCCGGGTCGGCGCACATCACATTAAATTATTATTATTAAAGTCTGTAATTTCGATTAAAATCGCTGAATTCTTACGTTATTAAGTCGTTTTAATATCAGCGATATTAAATGACAGGGCAAATAATGCGATCTGACTCTTTACTCATCTTCTTTACTCATTGAGCAATTCTTCTTGAAATTTATAATTCTATTTTTCCTTTTTATTGCATTGGCTCGTCTATCTTTGACCTTATCTGAAATCCTTAATTTTCTGCAAGTCTTTCGAAACATTTACATTCTCATCCGAGTCTTGAAATTTCTCAAATTAGCCCAGCAGAGTTTTATCGGATGCATTTTGCGTTTCTTCAGCCACCCACGAAATTTTCAGCCACCCAAGTCTGCAATTGGCAATTGCTCTTTGGCGCAAGAGGTTTACGTCTCTCCAACCATTGCCGAATTTTGAACTTTCCAGAAATCTTGAAACGTTTAATTTCTCATTCGCTCGCGTGAAATCTCTTCGTTCTTCGTTTCATTTCGGATCATTCCAGATCTTCGGATCGGTTCCAGAATTTCCTGTAACCTTCCAAGCATTTAAATTCTCGCTCGACCCTTGAAATTTCTCAAACTAATCGAACCATCGAGACCATGATTTTGCGCTCTATTTGCATTCGATTTTTTCTCCATCCATTCACTAATTTCCCCAAAGTAACGCTATTTAACGAGGGACGTGACACTTCCAAAGAGTGTCATCTTTACACTTGTATAAAGTATAGCTTTCTTGTTCCAAACAGAGCACGTGCGGCCATAAAAGGGCCAGGCACGTAGCACAGACTCTCCACGCGAGATTTTGCACGATGTATGTGGTACGGTGCGAGGATCGAGAGGGTACACGAGTATCTCGTGATAGAGACGAGGAAAACGCTGGCTGTGGTCGACAGAAAGGGTGGATCCACCACGTGCTACGACATGGTAGGCCACGACATTAAAGCGGAACCGTGTTTACGGATGAGCAACTCGTGCGGTTCGAGGATCGATCATTACGAATTCATCGTAGTGAACGCGAAGGATAATCGAGTAAACATATCGATCGGTATCCCGTTTAATTTTGTTGACGTAAGAAGTTGTTGTTGTCTGCGGATGTTTTCCTGATCAATTACATGATTCTCATAAGGGAGAAGAGTTTTTGTTGTTGTCGTTGGTTGTGGAATTTTGAAATCCTTGAGAAGCTTGTTGGTACGATAATGAAGATTATAATGGCTATGTTTTTTCTTTTCTTATTATAGTTTGAGTTTGATTCGTCCCTCAAAAATGAAAGGATACATTGGATTTATAGTTGTAACGTTTTAACGTGTAAAATTAATATAGAAAAATTGTTTTTCCAGTGCTAGTATTTCAATCGGTCAGTCAGTTACTGTCACGCTAATATCTCGTAAGTGTGAAATTTTCGATAATTACGTCGGATCTATTAGAGATAATTGTTCTCCTGTGTCTTCTTTTGAGCATAAAGCGGCACCTGCCAATTACAAGTTCACACGAATTAACGTTCATTTGCATTGCAATTTTCTCTCGTCAGCTCCATCCTTTGCCAATCGACATCTTTTACTTTATTTGTTTTTGATATTAATACTATGCAGGAAATTATATTTCGAATGAAAACTTACATCTGACCATGCAAGGCTTCTTTAGACGTCAGCACGATAGTAATAATTTGCTAGGATAACAGTTCAGCGAATATATTTACATGAGAAATATAATACTTGGATAAGAGCATTTGAGAATTGTAAATGTAATAATAATAAAAGAATCGCCACGATACAATTATACTTGGTTTAGCAAGCTATGGTAAAAAAGATTGGCACGAGAGTGGCACGTGGAGATAAGAATTCTGAAAGAAATATTGGCCTGCTCGCTGGTGCGAAAGGCTTGCATCGTAAGCAAGTCTATTGTAGCCTGTGCTGCGCCAAATTTCCGGAGGTTCCTTTGATATATATAGGGAAGCAACGCCAGTCGGGTAATCTCAATTTCTGGGTTACTTCGGACCCTTTGAACTATTAAGGATCCTTAGATTCCATCTAAATCTTCTGACCACCCGATACTCCCGGGTTTCATCGTATCCTTTGAAATATCTTCTTAGACTCCCTCAAACACTTTGATTTCTTCAAATTCTTCAGCCAAGTTCTCAAGAAAATGTGAATTCTCCCGAATACTTTCGATTATCCGGGATCCTTTTATTCTTCAACAAGATTCAGCTTTCTCTGCATCTTTTGGCTTTATCAATCCTTTGAACCATCCGGAACTTTTAGAAAACTTTCGAAAATATTTGTATTCTCACTTGGTCGTTGGAATTGTTCGATTCAATTCGATCGGATAGCGTGACTTTGTAGTTGTTCGTATAAAACGGAGTTGAACGCTATTCGAATTGTTTTGAATATCTATCTCAGGCGATTGCCGGGATAAATTCGTATCAGTGGAATATTTTATCCGTGGAACGATTACTTGTTGTCAGTAACAAATTATTTTCTATATTTATTCGAATAATGATTGCAGACTTATTTTTACTATTAATTTACCAAATGAATAATCCACCAAAGGACAATATATTTTTTAATCTGGAATTTGGAAAGGTTTATAAAAGTCCAGTATAAACTGGACAACATTTAGCTTTTGGAAATGCATCTCACGTTCAGTACCATGTCCATCTTCCATATTTTTATTTTTTTTATTATTTAATTTCTATTTTACAATTTGTCCAACCGGATATTTGGTAAATTTTGTTAACTTAATCGCTAAATAACACGTGGATGGCTACCCCCAGCGGGATACCATCTTCGAGTTTGACTATTTTATTTCTTTAGTGAGGTCAGTGGCGTGTTTTCTTTTTAGTCTTCTCTCTATGAGAGTTTTGCTCGCTTCAACAGCTGGTTTGGATGTGTTGCCGTTTTTTTCTTGTATTTTTCTGCGTACCTGCCAATTTCTTCTTTGACTGTTGATATTATATAACACATAAATATCGATATATCATTTTATCCGAATAAATTCTTACGCGAATATAAGTTATTCGATTAAATTTTTAGCCAGATAAATTCTCGCACGAGTAACTTCTTATTCGAATAAATTCTTATTCACACAGATATGCGTTCGATTGTATATTTCTTTACTAGTGACGAATAAAACTTGATTTTTTATTCTTATCAATCACCTGTTGTTCGAATAACATTTTTCCCAACACATTGATACATGATCATCATACGTGATCCGATTCTGCGTGAATATATAGAACAAAGTAAATACGTATCTCGTGGCTATTGTAATATTGTCATAATTGGAGATAGATTGGTAAATACAAATGCGCGTTACAAACGCGTTCTCATTATCATCCATATTAAATATCGTATTGTTTCCACGTCAACAGTAATTAATTACCTGCATCATCATTTAACCAGTTCACCCCACCTATTCTGCTATCGTATGTCTGACCGTTCGCATATGCTACTTACGTTACTTCAACGTATACGATTCGTGAATTTCTCTTCTCCGAAAATATCGATCGATCGATAGTCTGATATTTCTGACGCACGCTACGATGAACTATTATTTTCCTGTTTATTTGCGTTTGATGTCCGGTTTCCCTTGGAAATCTCGCTACAATGTATTGTTGATTGCGGCAGTACGAGAAAAAAACGATCGTACGAAAATCGAGGGCGATTTTATTGTTCGCTAGGCACGAGGAAATATAACGATACCTATTGTTCTTCCAACGACGCCTTCGATGGTTACAATGCCGCCCGTGAATAGTAATAAATCGATGATATTGCACGCTGTTTTCGTTCGTGATCTTTAACGAATTATTTTTAATCCGCAGTTCGCTCGGACAGTTGCATGCTTGTTAATGTCTCATTTGATTAATCACGGGATACTTAGTTAAGGGTTTAATGTGATTGACAAATAAGGAAGGAATAATCCTTTGAGTCTCGTGCTTTACATTCTTTATGGTTGAAAAGAGAACAGGTTTGATATTCTTTTAAAGATTCTTACGTTTATAACATATAAATTAGCGATGGCCAGTTCAGTTATTTTGAAATATTAAGAAAGAATTGTGGTGTACATCGAATCATAGTGTAGAATAGTACATTTTTCTGTACGTAAAATGTACTATTATATGTAAAATGGTAATTTTGCAGATTTAGCAATTAGTCTGTTAGTATATCCCCATTCGCGCTTTTGACTATTCGCACGCGCTCTAATGTTCATAAACTGTTCATAAAACTATAAAGTTATTGAGCTGAATAACCAGAAGCTGTCTAAAGATCTTTTAAAATGCAAAATTGCTAAGGTAACGTTGTTAGAACCCAAGGAGAAACATTTCGTTTGAACTTAATAAATTTATATTCTTCGCAATGGTTTAATGTTTTATAATGTTCACTGGCTTACCAACAGACAATGAATATTTATGCAGCTTCATATTTTTCTATTTGTTTTCTCTAACCGAACAAATGAAACCTAAATGGAGATTTCTCTCGGCTTTATTCTGGATATTTTTGCATACTATACTTTTATATTTCTCATAAATGCGGTGGCGGATGGAGAACCGAAGGAAGATAGAATTCCAAAAAAAATATATACCAAATAAAATACAAAAAAAGGGAGGTAAATACCGAAAGGCAAGAGGAGAAGCGCCAAAAACGAAGTACGACAATAGCAGAGAAAAAATCTATAAAAGTGTATAATATAAATGCATTTAATTGGATAATGTAACGTAACGAAATGCAAGAATCACAGTAAATAAGTAATAAAATAAAAAAAATTAATTTCTCATAAGTGCACGAACATCCGCAGTTTACTTATCAATAGACCGTGGATGTCTATGCATTTATGGAATTGTCGATATCTTTTTCGCTACTATCTGTTGCGTGTCGATTCCACAGTTCTATGAAATCTTAAGACATTGAAGCGTTTATAACGTTATGATCAGACTGCGATTATTCATGCAAATTCATAAACTTTTATAAATATAAACATACGTTACACGAACAGGTATATAAAATATCCAAAGTGAGGACGCGTTATAACATTTAATAGGTGAAACTAATTTCTAATTAGATTTCATCTGCTTTATCGTTTTGATGAACATGTGAATTTGCATAAACATGCACAGTCTACTTATCGATTATGCGTGTTCGCATTTCGCTCACGTATCTCAAGAACCACGGTTTTAGGGAAAACGAGTTTCGACGTTCTGTACTGTTATATTGGGTTGGCAACTAAGTGATTGCGGATTTTGTCAATAGGTGGTATTGACTTAATCCGCGATTACTGAGTTGCCAACCCAATAGTTTCGCGATGATGCAATAGCGATATAACCACTTTCTCGTGATGAATGTTTAAAGTTCCCTTGTAAGATTCTACCAGCAGGAAGTACAAGGAACGATTATTTCTGCTGTACTAATAAATAACCGAAGAATTACAAATTATGAATTACGTCATTGCTGTACCAGATGAGCGATCTCCATATCCGTCTCTTCCTTTGCACTGCACACAGTGTGCTGATCTAGCTTGCGAGAATCCACTCGCACGATATCCAATAATTCTGACACAAGGGTATAATAACGACGATAATGGTGGTATAATATGCCACGAATTAATTAAACATGCAGCCATAATGAAGTGCATATCACGCAATGGGCGTAGTCCTCTGAAATATTCTACGCCTGGCTGATTGATTTTGCTCGCGAAGACTCGGCTAAATATCGAAGCCGTGTGGTTTCACAACTCGCGTATTTACAGATGCGTACGTGTCCTGAATAGATGCGTACGCAGCTGTCGGTTGGTCGAACGGAAAAGGCGTTGAGGCGTAGAAATATGTTACCATGGAATGGTAATTTTTTATTCATATCTGGTACCATTCTTTACACTGTAAATAAAAACCTATACATAATTCTGTATAACGTATATACATATATATATATGTAAACTCCCTAGAGTTCATGTAGGATAGGGATTCTTTTTGTTTTACGGGTAGCACGACAGGCTGTGTTTCATGGACAGACCGATCTTCTTTTGTTTTACGGACGACCATTTTAAGAAGCACGTTTTTCCCGAACGGACGGACAGAGAGTTACATTAGAGACAGACAAGGCTACAGAATAGTTATTTAAGATTTTAAAGACTGAAGATGAAAGATAGGTAGCTCAGGACGTTGAAAATCGATTCTCGTATTCTCGATTCAGGTAAACGTTGCACTAAAGACTTGTTATTTCCCGTTTAGATAATTATTGTTATTTATTGTTATAGACGCATATTTATTGTTGTTTATTTTTGTATTTTATTATTTACTTCATAATAAAAACTCGACTTTCAGACTACAGAATCGATCCCTGAATTATCCCCAGCTTACGACCTTACAAATCGATTTTCACTACGCCATGCGTAGTGAAAATGCGAAGTGAAGCTACGTATTGAACGTCATGAACGAGAACGCAAGGGGGGGGGGGAGAAAATAGAATGCATAGAATCCATAAGAAAACCAGAAGATGAAGTATGTTATGTCTTTTCTCTAGAATATCAAGCAAGAGATCATCATCCGCGGTTATTCAGTTTATCGATAGTGAAGAAAGCCGCAAACAGCTTAACCAAGGTAGGCCATTACAGAAACATTGCATTCACAATGGCTGACGCAATAGCAGCGTCATACATCGATACAAGTTTAAACTTCGTGTTTCGAGATATTTACTTAGAAGAATCGGAGATCATCCCCACAAGGAAAATAAAGACCGAAACCGAAAAGCCCAATTTTCAAATAGAAACATTATTAGAGATCTTCTGGAAACAAAATATGCATGAGAGGGAAGGCACGGACTTTGCCATAAAACAATTTGATGGAACGCAAAAAGCCACAGATTGTATATTAGAGTATGAAACGGAATGCGAAAAATACGAGATCCAAAACGACAAAAAAAGGATCAAGAATTTGAAGAAATATTTGGGAAAAACAGCATCAGAATGGTACCAGACAAATCTGCTGAAGAATACAACTGGGAAAATTGGAAGGCAGCATTTCTAAAAGCTTTTAGCAATAAAGGTTGGATGGCAGTGCGATACGCCTATAGCTTTAAATATATTTCAGGTTCATTCACTGAATATGCCATAAAAAAGGAATGATTAATATTGGAAGTAAGGAGGAAGACCTCCGAAGAGACAAGGATAAATCTAATTGTTATTGGATTACCCTTACACAGTCAAGATAAAATCGATAAAGAAGCAGTACAATCAACAAACGACTTAATCGGACTCTTGGGGCAATATGAAGACCAGACAAGAGAAAGAAAAACACAAGAGAGTAATGCAAGATTGTACAGAAAGCCAGAGCCACCACCCAAGAAACAACTGTGTGTGATTTGTGAAGCACTGAATTTCCCAGGCCGATTTCACCCAATACAAGTATGCAGAAACAGAAAGGGAAATGCTCAGAAGATATCATAAAACTTATAGACTCGACAGGAGAAACTGATTCCATAAAAATTATCCTTGCAGACCGATACTCAGTAATGACATCCAAAGAAATTCAAGAGTATGCAAGAAAAAGGAACATTAAATGAATTTTCACCTCGACAGACTGCCCATCCTCCAATGGACTGAATGAAAGGGTAAATCAAACATTAGTAAACAGGATCAGATGTAAGATCAATTCAGACAAAAATAAGAGAAACTGGACAAAAATCGCAGAAGAAAGCATAGAAGAATACAATAACACCAGACACAGTGTAACGGGACTTGTCCCAAATCATTTACTGTATGGAAAAATGATTGAAATCGTCCCTAAGGAAATAATGGAAAATAAGATAAATAACCTAAAAAGAGACAGAGAAGAAGCATTCAAAAACTCGACAAGAAATTTCGAAATCAACAAACAAAAATACGATAAAAAAAGAAGAGAACACGAATTTAAAATCGGTGATATGGTCTTCACCCATAACGGAAACAAAATGAATAGAAATAAGCTGGAAGAAATTAGGAAAGGACCTTTCAAAATTCTAAGAAGGATTTCAAACTCCATATATGAAGTGGATAACGGTAATCGGAGATCTGAAGGGAATTTCTTCCACTCGAGTAAGCTAACCCCTTACAGAGAAGACAATTAACGATGTAATTGTCAACACGAGGAGGGGAGGTGTAAACTCCCTAGAGTTCATGTAGGATAGGGATTCTTTTTGTTTTACGGGTAGCACGACAGGTTATGTTTCACGGACATATTGATCGTCTTTTGTTTTACGGACGACCATTTTAAGAAGCACGTTTTTCCCGAACGGACGGACAGAGAGTTACATTAGAGACAGACAAGGCTACAGAATAGTTATTTAAGATTTTAAAGATTGAAGATGAAAGATAGGTAGCTCAGGACGTTGAAAATCGATTCTCGATTTTCAGGTAAACGTTGCACTAAAGACTTGTTATTTCCCGTTTAGATAATTATTGTTATTTATTGTTATAGACGCATATTAATTGTTGTTTATTTTTGTATTTTATTATTTACTTCATAATAAAAACTCGATTTTCAGACTACAGAATCGATCCCTGAATTATCCCCAGATTACGACCTTACATATATATATATATAGATATATATACGTATAATATCCTGAAGGAATTCGTTGGCTGAAATAGAGAAGCCATCGTCGTATACGATGAAGTATGATCGCGTTATTACCTGCCAGCTTCTTCCTTGCTTTCTTGAGGTGAAAGACCTCATGAACAAAATAGCTATCTTCCTAGATCTCATTTTTAGCAATTGTATCGGAAAAGACATGAATTGCAATAAAATTTCATGAACTTGTAGAATCTAATGACGAGAGAGATACCAAACGAGTCCTTGGAATTCCTTGCAACGTTTACGGCATTAAAAGATTAAAAGACTTTGAATTTTCGTTCGGTACGCGTGCACTTTGTCACGTCTCGTTATAACGGATCTCACTGTAGATCGTTGTCTCGATGGATATTATCGCAGTTTAAGTTTGTTTTTACCGTAATTAGGAATACATAATGAAATAATATGAAGTAATCATAAAGTTTATTATTACAAAAACTGCTGAAAATGTTGTCCATTCTGCCGAACACATACTTCTGCTCTTCTAATTAAATTTCTATGAACACTTTCTATGATATATATATTTATATATACGTATAATATTCTGAAGAAATTCGTTGGTTGAAATAGAGAAGATTCCCCGGTAGTTATCGTCGTATACGATGAAGTTAGATTGCGTTATTTCCTGCCAGCTTCTTCCTTACTTCCGAGGTGAAAGACGACTCGGGGATGAAGTGCTTACGGATACTAATGCATACAGATTTCCTTATTCACATCCACGTGTGCAATTCGAGGAAATGTTCTCGCGTTTTTCTAAGCTTGTGCGTGAAATAGAGAAATATTTGATGCAAAGGTACTTACACAGATCTCGAAGAAGCACAGTTTTATTCTATTATGAATGATAGTATTTCATAATTTCCTCCTTCATCCTCTTTAGAAACGAGAGAAACGAAAAAGGAAGATCTTAGAGGTAAACGCGTTGCAAACTGTTCGAAAAAAGAGATTTGCACGTTTTTCAAAATTTTATTTTAGTATCGCGATTGGTGATTATGGTAATTATGAACGAATTGTTTATATATATATATATTAAATTGACGTGTTAGAGAGCAAATAACGTTTGTTGGATTTACGATGATTAGACTATGGGTTTTTATGCGTTTGTGGGGATTCGAAGATACAAAGATGTACAAAATGCACATAATATACAAAGACATATAAAACATCCGAACTATATTTATAAAATTTTGTGCATTTACATGAATAATCGCGGTCTGATCATAACACTTCAACACTTATAAACACTTCAATGTCTTAAGATTTCATAGAACTGTAGAATCTACACGCAACAGATAGTAACGAAAAGGATATCGAACGAATGCTTGGAATTTCTTTCTACATTCACAATATTGGAGAATACAACTTAATGATAGAAATTGATCGAGAAAAATCGGAGATCACGCAACGTTTACTCTTAACGGGTTAAAATTCACCCTAACCATTCTTATTTAAAGTACAAAATTAAGCCTTAAAATAGTTCAATCTACGAAGAATGCGTGTTCGCGACTTTTTCATTTACATTGAGATATCGGAAAAGGTAGAAGAATGTACGGATTGATCGAGACGATTGAAATTGAAAATAAAATTAAATATTCGTTGGAGACTCGAAGTTAGCCACGTGCTTCGGAATTCGGTGCTTCCGAGAAGTTGGAAAGCTGCAAGTGCAGTCGCGGTTCGCTGCATTGGACTCAGTTTGCTAAAAAAACTTGGAGCATAGTTGGAGCCGAAGAAGGAATATCCGTGGAATTCTTTGCTGGTAATTTGTTTTCCCCTACTTGTTCCTTGATAATATCGTCGAAGTTATTAAAGCCGAATCGCTGCCTCCACGAACGAAAATCCAGCTGGACGTAGATCGAACTCTTTTCGAAGCTGATTCCTCGGCTGAGCCTTTCACAAACTACTAAGTCGGTTTCACTGAGCGAGATATACAGTGTGCACCGGAACACGCGTCGTGAATATCGTACAATCGACGACAAGGATTCATACAAGCATATGTTATGTCTGTCCTCTGTCTATGAGACACAACGAATTTTCTGCTCTGATTTCTGTCATTAGTTTTAATTCTGTCATCATTTGTAGAAGACGCTCAAAACGACCATGTTGTATTTGAAGACAAGACAAGACGTCTTGTCATGGATCTGAATGGAAATGAATCTGTTGAAAACCTTGTTCTGTTCCGAACTTTAGTACTTGAACATTTTCAGTTTACAAAATTCGTTACATTTCAGAAATGAAGGCAGATAGAGCGCACGTGTATATGAATTTCTTTCGTCGTCGATTGTAGGTGTGCAATCAGGTCGCACATACCTTGTTACAGGCTGTATATCTTGATGTTTGTACACGTATGTGAAGAAAAAGAAAGAAAAATAGTGCAAACTGGACGCAACATAGTAATTTTATCAAACTGGTGATTAAAATAATATTAGTAGAGTAGATTTTATTTATTTATTTTTCTATCTATTTGTTGTAATCCTTGCATTTCGGCTTTCCAATTAAATCATAGTTATTTATCACTATCTTGCGTACCGCGTTTCTATTTTATTATCTTATCTAATTGAACGCACAGTAAACAGTTTTATTTGAAAAAGTTAATTGAAAAGTTAGTTTTATCGAATTTAGATTCATATCAAATCTTGATACCAAAACTTTGAAGTTATTCGAATATTTGTTTCAACTGTTTTTAAACAGAGTAACCTAATAATTATTGTATTTTTGAAATGATACACTTTTTCGTTGAGAACAAAGATATTTTCGATTCTGAGAAAATAACAATTCCATATACTGTTCATTAGTTTTCTTGGTTTTTATTATTTTGTTAATTTATTAATTATTTTAGTAACGCACAAGCTGTACGGGCACCATTACTGGTAGTTGTTAAATAATTGCAGCAAGAGATTCAAAAGTGTTCAAGCTTAATTAGATTAAGTAGGAGGAATTGTAATGCAAATAGTTTTCACTTATTCGCTTTATTTTAATGTTAAGAGAAGCCACAACCGAGCTCTCTATCCTTATGGGAAAGGTCCGAACTTCATGACCTATTTTCATCCAAAGTCCAAACCACTAAGGCAGTTCCAATGAAATTTTGAACAAGTACTCTGTTAGAAACACTAAATAAATGGAATATTCTTTCTTTATAAATATTTGAGAAAAATGCGTAACGACGTTATTCACAAACAGACGAATGGTAATTTTTCCCTTTTAACATAGAAATTACTTTTTAAATTCCTCTATTTCAAATAATATTTGAATGATCTATTACTAGAAGTAAAAAGTTCCACAATAATTGGTTTGCTTGAATACCGAGAAAATATTTCGAAATAGGTAAATACGCGATAGCAATTTCTCAATAATCAGTTCATTTGTCGATAAAATCTAATTTTCTCGATAAACAGAAAGAATTGTATTTTCAGAATAAAAGAAAAAGTGATTTTCTTAAGTCATCGTCGTGCCCCACCTAAAATATACAAATTTTCATTAAATTCATTCTTGTATTTCCAACGTAAGAAAAATTTACATTCATAACGTCTCTACATTCTTCCAATTGTAAGTTATTCAATTTTTTAAAATCGGCAAAGATAAAACGTTTCGATCTCAACTCGTCGAAAAGTAGAGGATTGGAAATAAAAAGCGTTTTTTCAATGGAAAAGCGTGAAAATTCATTATCCGGGGATCTTCTCTCGATAGGATTAAACATTCGTTTCGGTCGCGTGCAATTTCATTGGACAGCTGGCTTGGTCGACAACTAGACAAGCTTAACCACAACGCATAACAAATTGGTTGGCTTTACTGATTAGGTGCGAAATGCCGGACCAACTTAACCGAGATGCTATTGCCGATTATAAATGTTAATCTGCCCTCCGTTGACGAGCCTGGCTTCAGATAATTCTGCAAATCTCGTATCTTGAGCGTTCTCCAGCTAACTTCCTGCTGCAACACGGCTTAATTTAGATAAGTTTGCGTTCGAGCCACGCTAATTGATTGTTATGGAACATTAGACTAAAAAATATAGTAGTCTTTGGTATTAAGACTTCAAAATCATGGTATCGCGATATTAGCATGAAACAATAGTCTAGTATAGTTACTTACAACAACATTTTAGAACCTGCGATCATTAGCAATAGTTAATTTTCGAATTTCTTGCTCTGAATTTTAGTTTCGAACGTTTAAGAATTATTTATAAGGCAACATTTATTTTTTCACGCGACATCCAGAAGTTCTTCGATTTCCGGTCAGCACGATTCAGCAATACGACGGAACTTGTATTTGTTAAAAAAAAAATTATGTCGTTTCATGGTTATTTAAACCACCGATTAAGATTTCACACGAGGAAATGAATTTTAGAAAGAATTATTCATATTTTCGTTTAGAATATTTTCCCAATTATGTAAATACTTGATCAATATTTTAGCAAATGACAGCTCTAATTAGGAGAAGTAATTTTCGTCTAAAAACTTGTTTCTATTTCTTGTAGTTTGCGAGAGATAATATAAAATAGAAAAATAGTTGAATATTCGGGGGTCTATTTTACTCGCTCGGAGTGAATTTGGGCAGCAAGAAAAATATTTTATTACTTTTACCTATATATCTCTAAAGTTTCATAATTTCCTGAATTTCCGGGTTGGGAATATTCCCTTGTCAAGTTGCAAGGTACTCGTAAATTTAACTAATTGTATTTTGTAAGTTTTTATTTCAGTTTTTTGTAGTATAATACAAAAACATTTGGAAATTATAAAATACAGTTCTTGTATTTTAAAGTACTATAAATGTAGAACAACTTCTAAATTTTCTTTTTGTGTAATAATTTCAAACTAAATTAGTAAGCAAAATAATCAGAGAGAGAGAGAGAGAAAGAAAACGCAAAAAATTTTTAATAACAGCAACATACGAGTCTCTTTACAAAAATTATTTTTCATTTTATATTAAATTTTTATCTTTTACTCCTTTTATTCCATTGTACTTTCATTAATTCTCCTATGTTTACTATGTTCGATGTAAACGTGCTTCAATTTATGGACGAATGTAGTTAAAGCGGTCGAATTTAACATCTCAACAGAAGCACCTTTGAAAAGTCAGCCATTTAGCACCTTGAACTTTTGGAGCCGGACCACTTCATTACTCGTGTCGTTTCTCCTCGTCAGATTTCGTCGGAAATGTCAAAGTGATTTTAATTAAAATTCAACATCCCCACCCTCCGTCTGGCCCGGCAATTACTCGAGATAATTGAACGTTCGTGATAAAATAGGAAAGAAGAAAGAAAACAAAACAAAACGGAAAAGAGAAAGGAAAAAAAAAAGATGATTCCAGTGGGTGAGAACCAACTCAAATAGACACACCAGTGTCCACTGTATTGACCGTCGAAAACAAGGGTGGTGAGAAGGTGAAAGCGCAATTGGAGAATGTTCCAGGGAGGTCCATCGATTTTGCCAAAGTTGGCCACACTCGACGATTTTTCCCTACAAACAGGACAAATTGGAGTTTTCGCCATAGAGTCCGGTATGTTCGTGTGTCTTTGGGATACTTTATGCACGAGGGTGGAAGTTTGTTGTAAATTGGACGAGAGAAAGTTTCGAGGGTCAATTATAGGAAATAAATGGCTTCGAAAAGTGTAATTGTTACTTTAAATGTGTTTGGAACCTGGCGTTCCTTTTTCAAACTTCGTAAGTTTTTCCTAGCATTGTATTCTTGATGAAATAACACAGTTCTTTAAAGCAGGAGTATTTTAAACGAGGGATGGAAAATAACGAATGATATTGTATAGAAAAGTGGTTCTAAATTTTCCAACGAGACGATACACATCGTTCTTTTTTCAATTTTTCATCTTGATCAAATACTTGTATGAAGCATGCTAACTGCAAAGTTTAGGCAGGTGGTCAGAGTGTTTGATTGGTAATTTAAGAGTCTCCGGTTCGAATCCCGAGAAAAGTTAAAATAGGAAAAACTTTGCTTCTGAAAAATATCCTTCGACATTGAGAAAAATTAAAACTCCATACATGGTACTTCAATGTAACTTAATGTTAAAACAACGTAATAACTGCATTTGTAAAACAAATAACAAATTTCTAAGAGATATAACAATTCTTAAAAAAAAAAAAAGATATTTCTAAAAGTAATCTTAGAAAGGAAGGAAGAAGAAGGGAACGAAATTAATAATCCCAGCTAAAAAGTGTGTAAAACTTTTCGAAAAGATGTATAAAAGCAACTGAAAAAGAATTTAAGACAGAAAAGAATTTTTCAAGAGTTTTGAGAAAGATAAAAAAGAATGAAAGGTAAAAGTAGAAGAAGAACAGGGAGAAATTAAAACAAAACAGATTTTAAATAGAAAAAATCAAACAGTAGGAATAATGAACAAAGAAACTCCGTAAGCAGCACAACTACTAACTAATTCAATCATGATCAAACAATGTGTAACGCGTATTCACATAGATATTCAACGCACCACACAAAGCCAACGCTTTGTTAATAACAAACGTCATCAAATTTCACACGACGCTGAAGCGTGCGTTAATGAGAGACGCATTTCGAATGGCATGGTTCAAAGGGTTGCATTTGGCCTGGCTCCAAGTTGCTCAATATTCAACACGGTGCGAAATGTCGCGGCATCGGATGAATTAACCAAGGAAACTGCACAAATAGATAGAGAAGGGGAGAGATATATTAACGTGAAAGAAACGATGTTTCTTGCTTGGTACAGAGACGAAACTGTGGAAAGAAGGATCGATAAATTCTATCGTCTTAAAATAATGTCATTGTGACACAAATATTAGCTTTACCCCCCATAAATCATCCTATCACGTCGTTTTTCCTTTTATCATTCGTGCAACATTGTTGGTGATTCTTTACGGTTATCTTGAGATACAAGTTAATTCTCCGAGCTTCGAAGAAACGCGATGTTGCTGTTTATGATCGTGCTGTCAATAATCGTTTTTTTTTATTTACTGTAGTATTCGTATAATTTATATAATATAACTAAAAAGAATTATTTAAAACAATCAATTGATCATAGAAATTAAATTTACCAGAGAATCGTCAGTGTAGTCAAAATTGTAGTCAAAATTTCGTAGATGAATAGAAACGTATTTTTGAAAATTTCTATGATTTCTTAAAACATCGGACGAGAATGAGCGTACTCAGCGTGGCATGAGCGTTGGCTATTTCTTGAAATATATAGAAGCTTATTTTTCTCCTCGTAATATCTTCTTGAACGTATATATTTCTTCGTGTATCTTTTAGTTTTATTTCCTTGGTATAACTTTTATGCTTTAACTGGAAATGATGTAGAGGATGGCCTAATTATTCGCAATTCTTCATAGGAATTTCATGTATGAACAGTGTACATACTTTTTAGAATCCGAGCGATTTTTTGAAATATATAAAAGCTTATTTTTCTCCTCGTAACATCTCCCTGTACGTATTTCTTCATAAACCTTTTCATTTTATTTCCTTGGTATAACTGTGATGCTTTAACTGGAAGTGATGTAGAAGACGGTCGAGTTATTCGCAATTTTTCGTAGGAATTTCACATACGAACGGTGTACATATTTTTCAAAATATGAGCGATTTTCTGAAATATATAAAAGTTTATTTTTTTCTCTCCTCTTGATATAACTTTTATGCTTTAACTGAAAATGATACAGAAGATGGTCTAGTTAGGAACAAATAGTTCAAAATAATTCACCCCGTTTTCTAATATATGCGGAAAAACCTACGGAAAAATGTTCTCTGTCTCCAAACAAAAATCACTCTTTCTTGCAAATCGTTCGATCGCTTTTTTATCCTTAGAATTATCTAGAGATCGAACGAAACGCTGTCTTTCTTGATCTACACACGATGTTTCGGTATTCGCGGAAGGAAAAGAGGGTTGGCTTAAACGGATCAGCTGATCCATCGTGTCACGAGGCACGATAATATATTTTTTAGCTGCTCGTAAATTCCTCCTTTAATCTCACGGCTGCTCGGTGCAGCAACCTTCTCGATATAGAATTCTCTCGTTTCTCATTCTTCCTTTCTCTTTCTTTCTTTCCTTTTTGCGTCCTTTTCTTCGTTCGCCACGGCTGCATAACAGTCTGGCAATCGATATCGCGTTTTATCGATACTCCGCGGCCAAACTTCTCGATTCTCCCTATTCTGCAATGTAGAAGCGTGGATTTGAAAAAAGAAAAAGTTGTCATATGCAAATGTTCCCTCGCCCTTTTTCGGCCTTCTTCCTCTCCTGCTCGTGCATCTTTCAACAGTGCACGTTGCCTCATGATTCCCACGTAACCGTTGTCGAGGTTTTCGTCTTGATTTCATTGCCACCAAACTGTTTCCCTTCCCGTTTTTTACACCCGAGGTTCCCTTCACGCGTCAGCAGAAACTAGAGACACGGTTCTCTCGTGACATTTTTCTACGAAAGTTCGCATTTCGAAGGAATGTTAAGCTGTTTTAACGATGCCGATTAATATTTTTTAAATGTTAAATATATGTATATTTAATACTAAAATCAAATAGAAAGAAAGAAATTGATAACGTAAAGTCGCTTTACAAGAAGTATCGAACCATTTCACGATAATTCCATTTTTTAATTATCTCCGTAAGTTTAAATTCGTATAAACATCAACAGTTTGTAAGTGATATCGTAGGTTAAATTAAACTTGAAAATTGTTACTGAAAACTGAAAAATATGTCTTATTATGCTGTTCCATATACTCTTCAAATTGTACTATTTATAATTTATATTAATACCATTGAAAATACACACAATTTATTTAGCATTGTCACGTAAATTATGCTCAAAGGACTTTAAAGGCGTCAGTCTGGTCTTCATTGCGTGTCCTTCATTGAATTTTCATTTCTCGGCTAATCGAGCAGTCTCTTCAGCGAACAGCCCTCGACGTAACAAGCGTTACTTGTTACTGCTCAACAAATTCCCAATGCAGCCGCCCCTCGTGGCCTATGCATCGACCGACCCAACGACGACGACGGCCACTTCGATCAGATGACTCGAATTATACGCTGTACGCGCACGGAAATCGGAATCGAGGTTGCGAAAAACTCTTCTATACACCGCATAACCTGGAACCTGGTTTCCGGAGTTACTAGGTTACTGACCGACTCTCGAGACGGGGATGGAACGTGTCTCAACCGAGACAGGGCCGTGGTGCGTTCAAGAATGACGAGGATGATTAAACTTGATGTGAGAAAGATTGGGAATCTTGTATGGTATTTATTATGCTATTACGCTATTAGATAACAAATAACCGGATAAATTGATTTATTAGACAAATATTAAGTAATTATTTTGATTATATTCGTAAAGATATAAGTTTGAATAATATTCACAGTTTAGCGATCACAAGTGAATTATATGTTAAAACGCGGAGGATGATATTTTTGTTTTTCATAGGACAGTTTTAAAATTCAATCAATCAGTTATATATTGCAAAGATTCGTTGTTTTATTTTGGTGAATATACGAGAACACATTGATGGTCACAAGCTAAATAGTGCCGTTAATATTTGTTTTCCCCCCTATTTTGTTTACAAACGCGATGGATTTATTACGAATTTTTAACAGGTTTGTATATCCAGATGTAATATTTATTCCTCTGTTCAATCGCGTCGTATTAATATTCCCTTTATTCTCATTTTCAATTGTGTAATATTAAAATACTTCCTCTGCGCCAACGTGTAATATGAAAACCAGAGAATAAAAATGGACTTATCTCTTTTCATCGTTGACAAATAGTCAATATATATCTGGTTAACAGAAAACCATTTTCCATTTATCAAACTGGCACTCGAGTTTTATGACTCGGGAAAAGATATTAAATTGACAAATTATGAAGCATCCCTTGTACTCACTTGACTTAGCGTCATCTGTTTTATTCAAATTACGACTTGCTTCAGATTCTTGTTCAATTATCCGATTGGAAGAATGTTGAAAATCTGTGTAAAAGCCAACAGGACTTGCACAATGTTATTTTACAGACAACAAATATCACCAGGCATCTAATTTTCTGTAATAATGAGGTCGAAAAATTTGTGGAACTGTAGGAAACAGCAATAGAGATCAACGAAGGTTATGTTACTGATTATTAGAACGTGAAAATATTTGCATTTTTTGGAAATCCAACAAAAAATTTTCAGAATGCATCATATAATATGCAAAAATACAGAGAATATCCAAAATAAAGTATTAATTATAATATCTAGAAGTCTATTTTTTCATGTTACGTTGATAAAAATTATAATTTACCTGAACAATGACTATACTAACTAAATTTTATAAATATAATATATTGCTATTTGATATTACGAAATATACAACTTTCGTTCAACCCAGAAACGAAGTGTTTATTGAATATTGAGCTGAAAGAGTAGTTCTAGAAGTGTCTAACGATTTTGCATGTACAAAGGTAATTTGAACGAACAATCGCGCATAAAACGTCCCATATTTGCTTCTCCCTAGCATTTGATGCAAATGTAATGTATAAAAAGATTCGTAAACACCCTCGAACTAGATTAAATCTTGTTTTGGATAGATCACCGGGCGCAGCCCGATAAGAGCGCATAATGGGGGCGGTAAGGCGGACGGGGCGGAAGTGGAGGATCCTGAAACGATTGCTCGTATGATGAATGAAACTCGCGGTCTAAATAACAATATTTCCGAGGAACCAATACAGTGTCATTGGAACGGCTGAAAGTTGCACGGCGCCGCGCCTCGGAACACGCCTTCCTCTCCATGCTGCTCCTCCATTTCCGGCCTGTATACTATAGCGCGTTCCTCTCCTTCCCATCTCGCCGTTTTCTTTTCCCTGGCTGTCCCGTCCGGGCTCTGCCGCGACGCACGGTAAAACGTCCAGAAAAACGCGGAAAGACAAGAAAAAACGATTGTCTACGTGGCCGTAGGACGAGCGAAAGAAGAAATTGAACGAAGAGGAGAGGATGAGGTGCAGGGAGAAAGAAAGAGGCGTGGAACGGAAGGAAATAAAAGGAAGGGAAAGAAAAATAGGAAAAAAGGAGGAAGGAAGAAAAGTAGATGACGGAAGAATACAGAAGCGTTAGAGAAAGAGAAAGAGAGAAATAGCAAGGATATTCCTCCACGGTTCTCAGCCTAGCGAGTATGGTGCTCGGTTCCAGAGGTGTAGTGGTGGGGGCAGACGAAAAGGAGGGGATAAAGCCCTGCAGTGCGGCGCGGTCGATACAACCCCCACCCCTGATTCTCTGCTACCCCTACCCACGACCCTTTTTCCGATCCCTCTTCACTGATCCTCACCCTTCGCGTCCTTCCTTCTTCGTTTCCTAGCCCTCGTTCCTACCCGATTCACTCTTTCTCTCTTCAGCTCTAGCAACGTTTCTCTATCGGTATCATTGTCGTCACTGACTATGTCGTCATTCTTTCCCTCTTTTTCCGTCCCAACCCCTTTTTCCTTGGGCAGAGGGAGGGGCAGAGGGCGAGGGTGCTGATTAGTATGAGCGCCATCTAGGTGATTTCACGTGCGCTGGCCATTGCACCGAGCCACGGAAAAGAAGGTCGAAACGACTGGAGAGACCCTGTGACCGACAAAGCTGGAACGCCTGCCCCTCACCCCTTTTTTCTGTTCTTTATCTTCTTCTTTTTTTTGTTGTTGTTTTCTCCCAACTCGTTGTCGTTGCTTTTTATCGTCGTTGTTCCTCGTTGTTTCATTTCTTCTTTTGCCGTTTGGTTTTTGCATGCTCGTTTTTCCACGATCGCGTTTTAACCTCTTCCTCTATCGAGATCCAGACGTGGCTCAGAGTTAGAAGAGAGGGCGAGCTCGCGACGATCGACGGTTTAAATGGAGGATGAAGACAGGCACGGGACAAAGGATCGGTTATTCTCGCCGGGTTATCGATACCTCGTCCACGACCATCCCTGCTATTAATGGCGCACGAAAGAGGGAAGAAAGAGCCGCGACGATTATTTGAATAAATTGGCCCGTCTGATCGTGACCCGAATGAGTCCATGTCGCGTGCGAATTTCCATTCTTCCAGCTAGTGCTTTAGTCCCGCGACCTTTATCCGGTGTTAATTAATACCTGATCCAGTTTTACCCATGCGATTTAACCCTCTTGCGAAGACGATCAGGGTCGAATAGACGCAGTCTAGAGAAGTACGACTACGCTGAGTTCTAACGTCATACGTGTTAACGTGTACGTGTATCCAAACGATAGAGTATGGTCTTATAGTTTTATTAGGGCGTTTCTCAAGGAATGAGGACTTTTCTTTTTGTTTTTTTTTTTTTGGTATTTATATTGGGTGATAATAAATAGGTACCTGCTGATAATTGATTTTCTATGTTGAATCATTTGCTATTGGTCTGAAATATTTTTCATGAAACGTCCTTAATTTCGTTTTCAATTTTATATTATTTGTAGGATGATGAAATTTCAACTATGAAAATATAGCACGCGGAAGATAATATTGTACAATTACATGTGTGATAATTGGTTAGCGATGTACTGTCTTTTACTTTCTATCACGTTAGTTTCAATTATTTGCAACGGTGGATATTCGTTCGTATGGTCGATATTTTAGGTAGTGTTCGATCATGCATGTTCATAAAAATATAAATTTGTGTAAACGTACGCTTTACGCGTCGGAAAACATTTTTCGAATAGCAAGTAAAATCCCAATTGCCAATTATAAATCATCTGGCGATCGGAAAGACAAATTTCATTTGTTCCAAACGAAAGAGCCGGATAACGCTGACGTTATTCTCCCAATTTTTCTCAAACTTTTCCTTTCTCTTCGACACTTCTTCGATCTTTTTCCAAAAGAAATCGGACGATGGAACATCGTCTGCGAATCGTGATGCTGGTAAAAGCGATCGTAAAGATTTCATCGAATGATAAACGTGTAACAATCGAATATTTCCCTTGGAAAGGTGAGAATATATCAAAAGGGCGTGATCTTTGCAAATAGAGGCCCTTCGACCCGTTAAATCTTCTCCAGCTTTCGAGTCTTTATTTAAATCTCACCGTTCTAAAAGATATCGTTACTCCTACTCCTATCGCGATATTGAAGCGATCGCTTTATTTACGGGCCGCTTTATGGACGAGAGACAAATGTCGTTGGACAGCCGGTAGGCGATTCGTTCCAGGAGAAATTGAACGAATTGAACGGTTCGTAAAACACCGGAGGAAAGTAAAATTCAAGGGTACACGCGTTTCCTGGAATCCTGCCTGTAATCAATAATCGCTGAACGATTTTTGAAAGAACTTTGGTCTCGCGAAAACCGAACGTGTTTACCTAGTAGAGTTCTGCAATTGATTCCAATAAATTAAAAGCTGACTGACTTCACATCTCATCTTATTCGACATAAAATCGTACTTTTATAAGAAGCTGCTTCTGCAGTTGATATTATTGCTAGTACATTATTTTAATTGGTGTCTCTGGATGTTTTTCAAATAATTCTTCAATCCTTCAATATATTAAAACTGGCTGTTTAACAGTAAAATATCGTTACAAGAGTATCGTAAACAATTTTAGGTATTGAAAGTAAATCTGTACTTAATTGACATAAAGCTAATTATATAAACGCAAACTGAGTTACAGGAAGTAAGCAGTAAACAGTTGAGAAAGAAGATCAATTTAATAGTGACTAATAAAATGGTCAAATAACAAAAAAATTAGAGAACATTTAATAAACAATATTAAAAAGGTTCAACATGTGGCGTGGATTAGGGTTTGATTTAGCTTTAATGAACGAATTGCGAAATAAAAATAATGAAACTTAGTGCAGTTTATGCTGAATTAATATTAGGTTTAGATAGTTTACAAGTAGAATAAAAATTATATATCTGTAAAGTGTAGTGTTACTATATCATTGATTAATAAATTATTCAGTTCAGCTCAGTTTAAATATTAGTAAGTTGGTCAATAATTTCATGAGACATTAAACAGCACATACGTTATGAAACTACTCAAAAGACGGTAAAAGATTGCAAATAAAAATGGACAATGCATTATTGAATAAAGACATTTGCTTTTATAAAGAAATAAACTTTCATCTGTATGTTAAAATCCACACTAATTCCTTGGCCGATCCTATCATTCTCTATAAATTGTCAATCAAAAAGCAAGTGTGCGAACGCCTGAAAAGTTCCCGCTCTTGCTGTTTCTTTACACTCGGACTTGTCTGACTTGATACTGGCCGTATCTACTTTCGAGTTGTTGCGTGTAGTAAGTTAACGTTCGGAATGGGCAGATCCGGAGTTTGAGCAAACATTCAAGAAGCACAGTGTGAATATGAGTAATTGAAAGACGACTTGACGCTATTGAGAGAAGTATGATTTATCATTTAACGTAACGCGATCTGAAGTTTGCGAGAAAATGGGAATGTATAATATGGAAATTAATATTGGAGATTAATTAGAGTGTGAGGATGGTTTTGTCATCGTGAGATCGTTCTGTTAACGTAATTCGAAGCTCTCGCTGACGTTATAGACCCATCATTACTCATCCCATAATTCGATGAACCAATAACTAAAGCTATTAATTACCAAATTATCATTACTAAACTGTCATATCAAAAATCTAAATACGACGCAGTTCTCGCAATTAAATTGCTGAAAACCTCAGTCAAGAACAAATTCCTCCATAAATCCCGGAAAACAATTTACCGGGAACTTGCTCCTTCTCCACATGCATATCTCCAAGATTTATCACCAAATGATTCTTCCAGCGGATTAACCGAACAAGCGTTAAACGAAGCCGCGAGTACCGCGTGTATTTCACGCGGACCAGCGCCTATCGCAATTCTTGTCGCCTTAATGACGCCGTTTCTGCCTGTAACATCGTCGTAAACGATCTCCTTTTTTTTCCCTTCCTTTTCTCCGCGAATCGCGTTCAATTTCGTTGCGGTCACAAAGTGGCAGAATCGCGGCCGGGAAACCGCACAAAGAGGTTTCCATTTGCTCGGTGCAAGTGGGCGAGAACTTATACTGGCCGTGGACAGCGAGTAAAGTGGCGACGAACAAAGAGGGACTGGAAGGTGGTTTTCTGGATCGAGAACGCGTCATCTGGTTCTCTTCTGCCGTAGTTCTCGCGAGAAACTACGTTGATCTCCTTGCAACGTGGAATATACATAGGTATACTATTTTCAGAAATATTACGATCATAGTTCCTCCACTCGTCAACGTACAAACGTTATTACGTTATTTAATTCTTCCTCTTATTTTCGCAAACGAAAAACACATGTAACGTTCTAAGAAGTTGTCCAACGTAAAATTGGAACGAGAAGTCGCGCACGCCAACGAGATTTTCTTAGATATTTTGCCCGAACTAGAAACACCTTTCAACGATAGAAAGATATAATCAGGTCTAAAATGACCCAAAGAACGTAGTGGAATTAAACATCCTATGCAAACACTAACAGAAGGTATATTACTATGGACAGAACTTTACTAAATAGCAGACAATTCTCTTCCTATATAATAATATTCTTTTCTAATTTGTTACAAATATCTTCGCTGTTTGGATATGTTCTTTCAGCACTTGAAGTATCATCAATCATTAGATATAGTCGTGTACGTAGTCCAAATTCAGCTTGGCCCGCTTTTCCAAATTATAGCGCCACTCCTAGCCAGGGCGCGAGAAACACAAAACCTCCGCAGAATACGGAGACAGTCGTCAGGGATTAACTCTGATAACCGAACGGAGTCCGGCTCGTTCTTTCCGCAGCTGTAGATTCGCTCCTTAATTATCCAGTTCTTCCTGGCAAGCTGCTTTAAGCGGCTAATTAAACCGGGGCAACTCGGTAAATTTCCACGATTAATTTTCACACGATGTAAAGTCGTCTAACCCAGTTTCTCCATCTGTGTCCCTCCTTTGCAAGAACTTTTAACGTCTTACTGTCAATATAAAGACACCTAGTCTACGTACCAAGGATATTCGACATAAAATTTGAAGATTCGATGCTATTGCGTTTACCATTTAATTTCTACAATTGCGACGATATTGTTATAGGAGTTGGAATCTTCAAACGCGACTCGCTAAGCGAATCATGTCATGCGATATTATTGGGTTGGCAACTAAGTGTCAATACCACCTAATGACAAAATCCGCAATCACTTAGCTGCCAACCCAATATGTTCGTATGTCAAATTCTCAGAGTCTTGGACGTTCCATAATTTATCTCTCAATCGTACATTTAGTCTTCATAAACGTACCCTCCAGCAGAATGCGAAATTGCTTCCTGTTAAACATTGAGCAACATCGCACTATTTATGGCTACATACCATAGTTGTTTTAATAAGACGATGAATTGCATTAATTTCGTTCATCACAAGATTGATTTATTTAGTCTATCTATTGAATCTTTGAGGTAGTACTTAAGACAAATTTATAACTTTTCTATCTTGTTTCTTAATTCTACATCTTAGCTTCTTCCTAATTGTTAGTATTTGTTTCTTATATCTTTTATCTTACGTTTTACTATCTCTCCTGCATCACCTGCAATGCATCTTTTGTTTTTCACTAAAGGGACATTTCCTCCCTGTGAAATGAATGATAAAATAAAATAAAATAAAATAAAATAAATCATGTTTCTAATAAATCACCATTCTCGGTCTTCTACAGGAGAATAATTATTTTCAAAATATTGTGAATGAATTTCACATGAAGATTATCTTCTCATTTGATTTTGGAATTAAGTATGTGTTTTTATTCTTTTCTTGAATATTTTAAAAATTAGTTACGCAGACCAATATTGACCAGGTTAAACATAGTAATTTTAGTAATATTACGAAACATCTTCAAATTATCACCCACTTTCAAAAGGCTTAATATCTTTATATCAATTAATATTAATAGATAATATAATAAAAAATATAGTTATCTGCTCCTGCAACTATTTATATAAAAATACCTTTTTTCAACCATCGAAATTAAAAGCTACGAAGTTAGAAAATTAGCGAAAAATCTTTTCTTTTCATTGTGCTTCAAAAACTACGAATTAGTTTATTCGTAGAATCTGTATCGTTCGAGTGATTGTAAGCAAATCCTTAATCATAAGGGCAGCCTTATAAATGAGTTACATAAATCGACACAGCTTCGAATTACTTGATTAAATAACGAAACGTTGATGCTGATTGGTTCAGGTTGGGAAATTGAACCGACTGAAATTCTCAGCGAGGTGACTATCAGGGTGTTCCTTTTATTCGATTTCTTGACGACGTTGAATTCTCCGCGGGGACGCCTGTGAATCGAACCACGGAATGGCGTGGAAATCTCATTTTACATTGAATGCTCTGTGTTGAGCACTGGGAGAACCTCTATATAGTTTGTTTTATTAAAGATCAAGATATATTATTCAATGAAATTTCCACCCCTCCAGAGGCTTCCAGAATGGAAGTTATTCCGCGGGTTTCCTTTCGTTTAATATATTATCAATTTCAGCTGCTTTGTGAATAATCCGTCCTTCCGGCGTAAAGCGGAAGGGAAATCGTTGCATCTCCTGTAATATCGAGTTTCGAAGTCGAGAAATTTCTCGAATAATCAGCGTGTTTTTAAATAATCGCTAATATCTCACTTAAAAACATTACTTGGAGATATTTATTTTCTTCTATGTAAAATTGCCATTGGAATTATAAAAGGTGTGGTGTTTTGCTTAATCCTACCATACTCAATGTTACACGTAAACAACGTAATGTAGTTTTTAAAATTTCAGTAATTATTCGAATAATTTTCATTACAGCATTTCTATAATAATTTTCAGTAGAACAGTGTATTTCTATCATCAATAATAAGCGAACAACATTTCTATCACGTAGCAGAAGGGACATTCGATCGTAAAAGGGCCAACATTAGGTGGGGTCGATGTGACACTCGATTGAGTCAGAACGATTTATTAAAGAAATGATCAAAAATATCTATTAAAAAATGTGATTAATGCCATGGTAAGAATCATGGAGCGAAAGTTAACTTGACAATTGTCGAGTGAAGCAAATCGATTGTAATTCGATCATGAGAGATTGATATTAACCTTGTTGAAATCAAAATATGTTTTATCGTGTATCCTTGCTATGCTCTTTTTCGGTTAACCGAAACGAGTACAATACACGTAATTTGCCAATAAATTTTGGCGAGCTTGTTTATTTAATTAACGACTGGTACGTGCTAACTTCCATAATAGCATGAAACATGGATGCCAAGTTGCGCGAGTCACTGGTCGATCCTGAGGTTTTCCAGAGTTCTGAAATCCGTGTGACCTTGTTTGGAAATTTATACGAAATCTATGTGAAACTCATTTTGCCCATATTGCGCGACGTCGCCCTGGTTAAACACACTTGTACCAAAATGTTTAGATTTCTCGATGGAATCGAACTCAGCAACCTTCTCGTGTCTAAACTTGCCACGTATCTATTGGATTTTATTTAGACGTGGAATGCGAGCAGATGGCAAACCATCGGCAAATTCGGCAGAAGATCGTTATCTCGACTAACTTTTCTCGTTTCCATCTTTTTTAACTTGGCAGAAACACGGATGGTTTCCTATTCTTAAGGTAAAACCAGATTAATCTTTAACGCGTGAAAGATTTTGTGGCACGAAAAAGCTATATCCAGAACAGAAAGCATAATCTGCTGCGTTCGCTCGTTCATCCTCGAACGCAATCATATATTCTTATCGCCAGAAAATTTCTGAAGTCTGTGGCAAATACGAAAGGATCGTTATTTGATCGTTGAAACGAGAACGAAAACGGAATGTAAAAATTCGCAAATTCCAAGACTAGACGAAGGCGTTTTATTTCCCACGATTAAGTGTATTTTTCTCGCCGTTTCAAATTATCATCGGATAAAGAATTTCCTATTTTGTCGAAATGATTTGCTATTACTTTAAATTCATAGATAAAGATAGAGCATATAGATTATACGTTGAACCAAATTAATTTCCACGTCTAGCTCTGCCGAATATTAAATGTTATTTATCAAAACGCAATCCAAATGAAACAGCCCATGCACTACATCCTCAATCACGATGTAGATCGGCGATCAGAATCGATCTCGATATACTTTTCGATAAACTGAAACAACTCGGCCTTATCATTCGATTCAATTAATTTCTCGTTGGTTCACTCGCATTACCATTGGATTATCCGATACGACGCGATCTCTATTAATATATCAGGGAATTCTCGCGATCTGTTCGCCCTTATCAATCCACCAGCCCCTCGTTATCGTCCAGGCTCGCGTTAATGAAACGTTTCGCCAATCATGCAATCGCGCGTTTTTCCACGATCGAAGGGAAAGAAACGAGGCCCGCCGTCCCGATAGCCGTAATGATGCAAAAAATAGCGTTTCTCGAGGATCGATCGGTTAACACCGATAGACAGCTCGGAGAAAATATTGCTGCCACGTATAGAGACTGTGGTCGAGTAAATTTCAGCGTCGAGTAAGTAGGTGCCAAATAAAAGGATGCTGTTAATTAGGCGATTCGGAGCAGGGCCAAGAAACTGCGTCCGCTAGAATCCAGAGAGGTTGTATTAACGCGCCTTTCGTTCACGCCATTGATTTACCGATGCTTCGTATCGTCTGACTTGGTACGAGTTGTATCTACTTTCGTATTGTTGCGTGTGTTCAGTGAATGAATAGATAGGTTTATGGTCTGTGCACAGCATAGTATAAAATCGTAGAGTCGTAGAGTCTGTTTCTACGATAGAAATCCATAGCTTGCAACTTATCAATTTATTATAAATATTATTGGACTTCTAAAAATTCTACATGCGATTTTCATCGTCATATTTTCGCATCTACATAAGCATTGACTTTAAACAAATTTTACCTCGCGATCAAATACAACGCTTGTCTTGCGTGTTGTTTCCTTTCTTGTCTGACTGGACACGGGCTGTATTTACTTTTGAGTTACCGCGTATCTTTAATTGACGGTCTGTAGATAGAAAAATCTGAAGTTTGTGCAAATATTTAAGAAACATATCGCGGAAGGGAACGTCATTGTCTTCAAAGCAGAAAATTTGATGCTTCGTTTTGTCCGACTTGGACAGGCTGCGTCCACTTTCGAGTGGTTGCGTGAATTAGTTTACTGTTTTGAATAGACGAATCCCAGGATTGTGCGAATATCTAAGCAGCATAGTACGAAAGAGGAGTAATTGAAAAATAACTGTATCGTCCTGAAAGAAGCTTCACTGATGCTACGTCTTGTCTGATTCGATCGGGATATGTTTACTTGGAAGTCGTTGCGTGAGTTAGCTTAATAAATCCGAGGTTTGCGCAAACATTTAAGAAGCATAGTGTGAAATAGGAGTAACTGAAATATAACTTCATTGTCTGGGAAGAAATATTACTTGTTACTTAATATAATTTAAAGTTCACCTACTCTTAAAGCTTATTGTCCTCCTCTCTATACATTTTACAGCCTCAAATCTCCACCTACGCTGTATGTATCTCCAAACCTATTAAAAACTGCTCTTCCTCTCTCGATCATAAATATTTCCAAATTGAATGCACGATAAATTGCAACAGTTCACAGTGTTATCGGCATCGTATCGCACAATCACGATCCAACAACCGACGTTAACCGGCCTGTACCGAACATCAACGAACAATAACCAGCAAGAGGCGACGTAACGTTCTATTGAGAATGGTTGGCAAACATTCGTCATGGACCCTGACAGCCGGCGATTAAATCGGCGTGGCTTGATTCCCGGCGATATCGCGATTACGTTGATCCAACGAACGCGATGCATTGGCTGTTATAAAGTTGGTTAACGAGTGTTGCACCGTTACACGTAGTATGACCAGGCTTCGGACAGACGCTCTCGTCGACTGCTAATTAAACTTGCAACATAATCTACAAGTAGCTGTTCTCCACGGAGCGTGCGTTTCATCACCATCGCTGCAATACCGTAATTACGAATTTTCATTAATGACGAAACGAAACCGGCCACCGAGCACCCGATTCCTCCCACACCGTTCTCCTTTAATTGAATCCATTTCGAGTCCCATTACGCGATATCTGTTCGAGTTAATTAGAGCTCTCCCATGGTTTCCGCCTGCCTTTCAACGACCAATGCTCGTCGAAAAACCTGTTTATTAAGTTATCTATCTATCGGGCACGTAGAAGCGAGATTAGGGGTTGATTAGGGGTTGTCGAGGGGTTGAATGGTAGAAAATCGGCATGTTCCTCCGATCGATCCATCGAAATGAAATCTAGTCGCTGTTACAACGATAGATTTGAAATATGAAGTCTGGGGTTTGAAAATCTATGCATACAGCCGATTAAAAAGTTAAAGTTTTATTATAATTTCAGGAAATTGAATTTTATCTTACAAGAGTAATTGTTGAAATAATTACTTCAAGAAAAACTCTACACCTTTTTTCTTTTGTATATCCCTGACCTGAACAACGCTGTTACGAAGAGAATAGAATTTAATGAAACAAAAACATTCGAAATAACAAGAGGTCCATATTATTGTGCCCTTGAATGTAAATTTTGTTTTCGCTTACAAGGTCTCGAAACAGAAGAGCTATAAATAGATTTCTATTGCTGTTTCTTGTAGCCTTCAGTCGTACAACTATATACAGCTATACAACAAGATTAACTTTTTTGCTAATGTCCTTTGCTATAAATATATGAATAAATATAAATATATATTCTATTGTATTGTAACACTGAGAGAGTGAGGGTCTCGATTAGCACACACTATACCTGTACTTATACCTATACTTATTTCAATATATTTTTTTATTACAGATTCATCCACTTGTTCCTCTATCAGTCAATCTCAACAGTAATAAATGGATGTATATATATCATACCCAAAAAATCATTGTTACTAATGTGTTGAAAGGTAGTGACTAGTTGACAATTTGTAATACTACTTACTAGTTATCAATTTTGTGAGAACAAGTGCAAGTAGTTATGTATCGTTTCGTCGTCAAGTACAGAAGCAACAATTTGTAATTGATCTAATTGATCCCTGGCACTCTTCGTCACATGAAGTGTTATTGGAGTCACGCATTGTTAGTGGTTTATTAAAAGATTTCTGTTCCCTCTTTGTTTGAGTATCGATGATCCCTTGATATATCTTTGCATCAACAGAAATTGGTTCAATATGCGTTAACCTTGGGAAATGTGATTCATCCGAGACGAACATTCGTAACATTTACAACGCTCTTCGGATTATTATTCTTATGTACTTGTTTACTGAATAAACCTCATTTCTATCTTATCTCTCTATGTGTCGGTGTTAGTAGTTTCGTGTATTATTTAATAATCGATAGACAAATGAAAGTTTAGAAACGTACCTGCTTTTATTACATTTTCACAGATCAGAAACACATCTACATCGTTCTTTATAATTTTCTATTCGCTATAATAATTTGTATAATGCTGAAATAATTATTTCGAAAGATCTGTATGAAATCAGAATCGTATAATTTGTATATTTGTAGAACGCTGATGTTTAAAAACGAGAAAAATTCCTCTCTGCAGAATAATACGCGCGCATAATTACTTTCGCGTATTTTTCAATGAATTTCTGAATTAAAACTTGGGAATTGAGCGTAAGTGGCCTCTTAGATTAATTGGACTATTTAATTTGACTAATTTCCATGAAGTCTCCAACTAACAACTTCAAAATTCAGGCTGCTTCAACCTTCTATATCCAGCGTCACATTTAATTTTTCAAAACGGACGCTGAGTAGAAAGCAGATTGTTTAAAGCGTAATCAACGAAGTCTGTTCGAGCAGATTACTCCGAGGACGAGATGAAATTTTAAACGATCGCACGAGGTAGGTAGCGTTGGAAATTTATTTCCAGGTTTGCCGAAACAATTGTAGTAGTTTTCCGATGAACACGATGCACTTCACGTGTTAGACAGATACGAGACTCGACCCGAAAAAATTACATACGCTATATCCTTTCTAATTCCGTTTATGTTCTTTGTAACATAGATCAAATATGCTTTTGTCGCGCGTATCATTCGTTTTATGGTTAGTTGTCACATTGTTGCTATTTCAGAAGGCAAACACGTGGAGACTGGCGGGCAATAATAAACGTTTGTTTGCTCTGAATTGTAGACGACTGAGCTGCTCGTAATTACAGTGAGAAACCAACTGTTTCGAGGTTGTTCAGTCT
Source organism: Bombus affinis (assembly GCF_024516045.1). Taxonomy (NCBI): domain Eukaryota; kingdom Metazoa; phylum Arthropoda; class Insecta; order Hymenoptera; family Apidae; genus Bombus; species Bombus affinis. The sequence goes on from NC_066354.1 coordinate 4,164,517, forward strand.
ATTCGGTCCTAGTGCTTTCCACGAATCGTGTGCTTTTTTTCGTCCACTGAAGAACAGAGAGTAATTAGACACTCGGCGGAGATATCGCCACTGGATCGTTTGCACGGATCCCCGCGAATCGTTTCGTTCTCAAAAGCCATAAAAGAGCTTTGCTTTATATCGAGTGCGTTTTTTCTTTGAATTTTTAACGATTCTCTAGCGTTCCTCTGTCGATTCGCAAATCGAAATGATACAATGAATTTCAAGGAAATCTATTTTAAACGAATTTTTAAAGAGATCTAACGCGTTTTAAAAAAATTTATAATCATAAGCATACGCACATTGTAAAATTACATAATAAAAAATTGTGCTGTATGATGCGAGCGAGAAATAGGTGGAAACGAGACACCCGGTGTACAAAAGTACTTCTGGCGCATCATAGAAGAACTGGTTCACCAGCGTGTCCGCATCGTTTTTGATACTTTGTGAACAGGCAGGCCTGGCGTTCTCTCTGAAATTACGAACACCTACAGAGCTTTTCATACTCGGTGAAAAGAGCATTCTTCACTGTTAATCCCAGCCGTCCGTTTATTTTCTCACTTCCTTTCTTTTTCCCCTTTATCTCTGCTCTCTTTCTTTTTTCGATAAATATTTAGAGATACAGGTCCGCGTAATCGCCGTCGCAATTCCGGGATCCTCCGCTGCGACAACACGTCGGCGACTGTCGCGCGATTAATTAATTACCCAGGCATCATAAGCCACTGACGCTTTAAATGATCCTATGATTTATCATCGTGGAAACGTCATTTTTCAACAACGATTAGCTCCATCGAAGAATTATGCCAGTCCTGTTACCGATGCACGAATTATACTTCTTCTTGTTTTCTTTTAAATTTGTATCGTGTAGTTAACCATTCGCCTGGCAAACATAATGTTTGTCTTTTTAATTTTAGTAAAATCCAGCTTTTATATTTTAGCGTTTATCCTCTGCGCCTGTATGTTCGCCGTTCCTTCTTTTTTAATTCTGTTTGAGGAAATATACCTAACGATAATATTATCTTCTCTAATGATAATATTTTTTTCATGGCCATGATTTCTTTTTTTTTTCTTTTTTTTCGTTTCAAACACGAGAGGCGTCTTTGTTCTTTTTTAACGTTCAAGAGAAACTTCTTTATTCCATTATACTCTTTAAGACCCAGCTATTTGCATAATAAAATCAGGCATCTTGCGCTATCAGGTTGCAAAGATGTTTTTCGTAATGTTGAATAAAAAAAAAAAAAAAACAGCAATTGAAAAGTTGGCAAGTAAACAAAGATGTAGGAAAATTGCTCTTTCTGAAATTACGTCTGCCTCGAGGACACTTAAATTTCCTGAAAAGCGAGAAACAACGGCAGGAAAGTAACTTCGGACGTTGGAACAACGAAACTACGTGAAACTCATCTTAGGACCTAGCCACAGTTCCCTTTTGTTCTGCAATAAACTTTTAAAACTGGTCCATCCAGTCGATGCGTTTCAGCTGTCAACGAAGATTCACCGACCGACTTTCCTGAACAGAATTTCAATAGTTTCGTAGTTCGATAGTTACAATATCTGTCTGTCAACCTGTTAACACACTCGTTGCTATTAAAATACGATTAGACGTCCTTAAAGTTTCATCAGCTTTATTACAATTTTTTATTTCGAGTAATTTACTAATTTTTATTTTATTCTCTCTGTTATTGTTAGATTTCATAATCATAGAGGTTTTTAATTATAGTTGTAACGTCGATATTGTAGAAATTGTATCTTAAATTTCATCTCCTGATTTCATTTCGAACGATATAGTAAAAATAGAAAGTAAACAGAGCGATAAAAATGTTATTTTTGAATAACGTCGGTTCAAAGTCCATCCCATTTACCAAATACATTTTTTTGCGAAAAACGATTTTTTCTTTTTATTTTTTGCCAGTTCTGGATTTGCTTGAAAGAGGGAATATTGGATCCCAAATCTTTGCGAAGGCAAATGGTTGAATTCCACTTCTCGTGCACGTCCATGGTATGCGCTTCTTTCTCTGAACACGAAGCTATCGACCAAATGCAAAGTAATCCTCCTCTATTTTACCGTTCAACGAAGACAATCTGCTAAATAATGTCTCGTGACAAGAATTTTCGTCACAGACTTTTCTTGAATTATAAATTCCAATCCTTCGATTACCTCGTGTTTCCACTATAAGATAGCCATTTGGGAAAAAGGAAGTTTCCGATTGAAGGGTAACTATTAAAAGATTAAACAGATTTAGCCATACTTTTAAATCTATTTAAAGTACATACAGAAAAATCTTCTCTAAGAATATCACGAGCAACGTATGCAAAATAGAATCAGTACGCTATTAAAGATAGAGGATAATTCTTGGTACGTACGAATGAACAAGCAGGTGAATACGCAAGTTTCAAGCGGCAGAACTTGACAAAATAGTGGAATGGCGCAGGATTCAAATGCAGATAGGAAGCAATTCTCGGGACATGTAAATATATAAGCGGACGAATAATCTGCAAGCCGCGAAATCTGGCAAAATAGTCCGATGATAAAAGCAGAAAATAATTCTTGAAACATAGAAACGATCAAGTAATACGAATACATAATTTTCAAGCCACGTCGCTTCATAGAATGTGAGAATGATTCTGCGCGTAATTCCACACACTTAAAATCTTCCACTCGACGTAATTTAAAAAAAATTCCGCTTTTCTGCCACTCGTTTTATGGCCTCTGATGTAGGTGGAAGCGTTTTACGTATTTCCATACACCTGACCTTATGAACGCTTTGGGAACGCTGCTTAACGTGCTTTAATGGCGCGTAATAGCGCCAGGTATAATATCGCTGACAGTCGTACGGTCTGGCGGTACCACTCTCTCACGTACCGCTATAACATCGCCTAACGTTCGCCTAATGTTTCATCTAACCGTCGTGTCATACAACATGGCTGTACACGAGCGCGAACGTTCAACCAGTTAACTGATTGTTCCCGTGTCGAATCCATATACGCCCACTACCTGCTCGCTTCTAGCTAAGCCAGCACCTCAGTGCTTTTCAAAATGTACAATCACGTTACACGCAATCAATAAGACCAGGTGCGCTAGACTTTCGGAGCTACCTCTCTTCTAAAACTGTTGAGAATTTCATCAGCTATACGCTGTGTTCTGACCCCGCGTATTCCCTAGTTCGTTAACGTTTCGGCAATTTTGTTTCCTAACTGAGACCGCAAGTTCAAAGGTTAAACTATCCAGCGTAAAGTTGCTTGCGGGCAGTAATTTATTTAGGAGCATCATTTTTCTTCGGTTATCGCTTTTGAAGAGACGGAAGAGCTGCTATTAATATAACTGAAGTTGAACTGAACACTATGTTAAGTATCGAAGGTTAAATATCTCGTAAAATTACTTTAACGTTGCTGTTGATTATGTTAGACAAATTGGGTGTGTTAGAACGTAGCTTGTCTTGATAATTGCACCTTTGCTCTGCAACTAAAGACCAAACTAAAACCTAAAACTTATCGGTTATTGTTAAGACTTGCATCTTTCAATCTACTAGCTTGTTCTCGGTTCAAATTAACGTTCAAATCAGAGAACCAATAAAAACTGTACTTGTCATGTTTTCCCTCGTGTGCTCTGGGACGATTAAATTCCAGTAAAAAAAAGCAGTTTTAAAGTTCTCGTTTATAGGTTAATTTCAAGTGGCATTGCTATTAAAGACGACATAGATTGAATGTCCACGTGGGCAGTGTTATCAACGCGCGTGTCACGCGATCGTTGTTTCCGTGAATTCTTTTTACTGCTCCGCCTGCCGGCTGTGTGAAACGTAGGTACACGGTTATATCCTGACTCTTTTTTCCTGAGGAGAAGGGAGGAGGAGGAGGAGGAGGATGACAACGGGATAGAGATCAAAGAGACGAGTGTCATAAACTATGTTGTAGAATGAAAATGTTTTTTTTCAATGAAAAACATGGAATCGAGCTGAAACACGATCGCTTGATAAAACGTATAACGAAATTGAAACTGACAGAAACAATGGAAACAACGTCCTATTTCAAGACACATGTATATTCCTATTGCGTATCGTATAACTGGAATTTTGAGAATTAACTACAGGACGACGCAAAATTAAATACAAGGAATTCTACTTTAGTGAAAAATTTTACTTTTACAAACATCGTCAAACAACTTGAAACATCAATAGGAATTCCATGCCTATTCTAAACTCTTGTATAAATTATGTTAGTCGATTAGACATTTAAGTTATAAGTTTATTCATACAAGTTCCATCTTCATTATCGACCTTTCTTTTGTATAAATTATATTAGCAAATTATATATATAAACGATAAGTTTGTTCATGTAAGTTTCTAAGATGTTTTACAACAATTTCAAACTACATAAGTTTCATCCTTATCTTACATTCCCTTTTCTACATGAATTATATCAGTCAATTCTGTCGATCAAATCTGTTCACTAAATTTAAAACAACAGGTTCAAACATCGATATCAATTCCATCAATACCCTAAACTAATATCTTAAAATAAAAATAATTTCGATTAAATAAACATCTTTAAAAATTTGATATTAAACAACGATATTAAACATGCATACCAATTCCATCTTTCCACGCAACCTCTATTTTGTAGAAATTATTCTATTAAATGTAATTAACTATATGATTAATCTTACGGTCCCAACTTTGAAACATTTTGTACATCACCAAACTTTAGCAAACAGAATACTTTCCATCTACAATACGAATCATATTCAGTTTCAATAGCTCTCAACAATAAAATTTTTAGATTCTTTCAACAACTGTCTCCAAACATGTTCAAACCACGGTTATGTAAACAGGTCTCGACACTCGCTAGGGAGAGCCGTCTCAAAAATTGAGTCGCGAAAAATCAACAGGAAAGGCAACAAAGTTGTGGTCCTTGCGAGACAGACAGAGATGAGTAGAGTGTCCCTGTCTGACACATTCATAGGATGTCACGCATGTGCAGAACGAGAACTTGCTTGTCTTCCATGTTGATTTTTCACCACTCAATTTTCTGTATTCCTTTATACTTTCGTTGTACGAATGTCGAGACCTGTTTATATCTCTGCCTGGCAACGATAGTGGTCCAAGTCAAACAATTTCAAATATGCCCTTATTGAATAGAAGATTATGTTTCTACTTCTACCACGTCAAATATAAAATATACTTATAACTGCATCATTCTTACGTCACAGGACAAAAGTATTACTTATGGACTATGAATTACTACTACCATTAATCTGGTCTTAGTCTAAGAACAGCATTGGCTCTTCTTCGGTTGTTTTGTAACTCTACAAGTGCAAGGTTGTACTATTTTTACGAACAGTGGTGTATCTTGCGATAAGTCAGCCGTATAACGCCGTTGAAAAGACCAAGATTTCTTTGTAGATTTTAAAAAGCCTCTGCTCTAAAACTTACAGGTTTCTAATTGTGCCACTATCGATGCAACGACACGATTAATCATACTACGTTCAACTACGTGGTTCAAACTACGTTCAACCATAACGAAGCTCGCGAGTATCAAAGCAAAGTTTCAAACGCGGAAATACACGCTTGGTATGACGACGTGGGCGATGACGGTTCCGTGGTAAAACCGTGTCGAATATCAGAGGGTGTGAGTCACTGGACCGCGTTTTTGTCTCTCTTTGGATCGCAGATCACGAGTGCGGAACGCGAAGTAGGAGTCGAGCGGAGCGGAGGTAGATTGAACGTAATGTGCCTCTTCCTCCGACGCAGATACAGTCACGGTCACCACACACTCATACAATGCATCATCTGTGTTTGTACGTGTGCCTGTGTACGTGTATATTGGTACCAGCAACACCGGGAACTCTTTAACGAATCCACGGACAGACGCGCGTAAGAACGAGACCCTCTTCTTCCGTGATGTGTCCCAATGGTGATCGTTTGATGGTGGAATTGATTCTTTGATGGTTTGAGCGTTTCTATGCGTAGGGTTGGTGTTCATGGTGATTGTTACACTGCGGATTTTTATGCATTTATAGGAAATTTGAAAGTGCAAGATTGCATAGTGTACGTAATATGAAAAAATATATGTAAAGTATTGAGAGAATAGTACTTTCTATGATACTTGTTGGTTAGAACAATCGCAAGTTGAACCTGTCGAGGTTCTACTTCTTTCTAATTGTACTCTGAAAAATGTGAATTTGCATAAAAATCCGCAGCCTGGTAATGGTGGTTCTAAGTGGAAAAGGAGGGACAGAAGTGGGACAAAAACTGACTTCTGCCTGGATAATTGAAATCCTTTTTGTAGGAGAAGTCTGAGTCGTGTGAGAATTTAATCTGCCAGACTATTAAATTGTGCAGCTCATAATGAAAAAACATTTGTCAAATATTTCAATCTATGCCTCACCTAAAAATTGATCTATGTCGTTGTCCTATTCAATTGGATGTATTAATTCGTCTGTGGTGTAATTGTTTTCATTCTGATTACATAACGTTACGTATGTTTTGTTTAAAAAAAAGTTATCTTCTGAAGAAGCATTGATAAATAAATTTCTCTGTATCTGAGAATTACAGGGCGAATAAAAGATATATTTGTACGATATGGTATTCAGTATTCGCATTTCAATATTTAGATGAGTATTTACGCGACGATTGTCGCCAGTGTCAGCCATTCATTTTCCTCGCGCCATTGTCCAGAAACGAACGATCCGCTTCAGGCATCCGATTGTAGCGACTAATTTATCGCTTTGGAGTAGCATGGCTCTCGATACTTCTCAAGAATGCGAGGAAGGAACGTGGTAGCCATTATTCAGTGCGGATTGCGTCGCATTGGTAACGAATGAATCGTCGAATAAAATGACTGAAAAAATATAATCCAATGACAGTAAAAAGAATTTTTGTAGACAGTTTGTATATATGGAGTGAGAAATTTAGATGGGTATATAGTCTGTTGGAAATTAGAAAATTCAAGAGACTAGTGGGAAGCAAAATCATCGGAACGTCGTTATTAGTTTGCGAATATTTAGGTAAATTCATTACGTTGATGAATAGAATTCAAGAAATGGAACTTTAAACGAGATACAAGAGTGTACAGTGTGTTTTAAAAAATATCTCGATGTATAGCAGGTATATGTAAATGCATATTTTTTTACGCGTGTACAAACGAATATTTCATAATTATATTATTATATAAATATTAGTAATTGACGTTATACACGTATAAATATGTATTTATTTATTTAATTTCGACCTCGTGGTCAAGAAATAGTCTTGTTTGTATGTACAATACAATGATTAACATTGCATACACATACTGCAATTTGCATTATTGAAATATTTACAACAGTATTTATGTATCCTCTGCAGTCATAACATGTATTAAGTCATGATATAAAACAAATACGCTTAAAGAAACTTCAGTATACTCGACTTTAATTAATCAAGTATCAAGATAAACACATCTCTATGATTGCTTTAGCCATCCTGTACACATTCTCTGTTAAATATTTCATAAATCATCAAGCCAACCTGTCGACTGGTCGAAAGTAACTCAAACATGTTGCAACGTAGCAGTATGTTCCAGCTAAGTTTCCTTATGATAGGTGCGCAACAGTTTCCTTGTCGAACGATGATAAAGAAGCGCGTAGGACTTTCCAGTCTCCCAGAGGTTTCTGATGTTTCCAAAGGATTGGCCCGGTTCTATCGGCGTAGCCTTGTGTAGCATATCGGAACGGGCGATTAGGGTCATTGGTTTTCCAAACCAGCGGAGCTGTTGCCGGGAACCGTTTCCAGGCTCTGATAAAGTCCGGTACGCTGGTTCTTCTCAACATCGATCGTCCTGGATGCGTTCGTCTCCGTGTGAACTCGCGCGGAAGCCTCTTCGAAACGAGCATCGTCCAAATCACGAAGAAACTGCTGTGCAGAGATGGAAAGTTGACGCTTGAATGATCCGACTGGACCTAGCGCAGTAAAGGCACTTTTGATGATAAAGATAGGCTATACGAGTTGCTATTATTAGGTCTCCTCTCCCAATATGTGCGAAGATCCATTGGTTATAGTGTTATAGGTCTACTTTCAATTATAATAATACACGCTAATTTTTCTTTTTAATTATGGCCTTTCTCAACGCTTAGAACGTGGCTTGATTAGTCACGGTGCAACATGAGCTCGCCTTCCATCATGAAGATAAGCCACACGAATTTTTATTATTAAACATGACTCTCCTTGATATTTGGAAGATTTCATTAGTTATAGTGCAACAGGTCCAATTTCTTCTACAAAGCACACACGAATTTTTCTTGCTAATTATGACTTTCCTCGACACTTCAGACATCTGATTCGTCCTGGTACAGTAGACCCACTTTTGAGTATAAACATAAGGCATACGATGTTTGGTTGTTTATAGTGAGATAGGTCCATTTTCAAATATAGTAATGGAAGACACGAATTTTTGTTATTATGACTTTCCTCGATTTCCTCGACTTGGAACTTACTTTTATTCACCTGAATTTTTATTATTAAATATGGCTGTTCTCAATATTTGGAAGGTTTGATTGGTCACAGTGTAATAGATTCATTTTCATTCATGTTAATACAGCACATACGAATTTTTGTTATTAACAGTTCTTCTCAACACTTGGAAGGTTTAATCGATTACAGAACAATAGGGCCATTTTTAATTGTAATAGTAAGATACACGAATTCTTTGGTTAGGTATAATTCTTCTCAACACTTGGCTTATTTTTGAATTAGCATTTTGAAAGCTTTTCTGTTCTCGAATATGGTTCTTTTTCATATAATTTTTAATCCATATATTTCTCAATCCAAATCACGAAGAAACTGTGTTTGTTATGGGTTGTCCTGATTCAAGAACTCTGTCGTGCCGGGATAGAGACTTTTAATTGAAAATCGAGCGAAATATCGAATTCTCTTGGCTCCATTATGACCCACGAGGAGTTCTAACGGAGTTCAACTCCTCGAATGGTTCGAGAACAAGATACGGAGGACGGCTATTGTGCGTGGATCAAAGGTGTGGATGTTGGTGTTGATCGAATAGCGAAATACAAAATATCACAGAATTGTACGTTTACTATAACTAAACTTTCGAAACTCAAATTTTATCTTCTCAGTTTTCTGTCAATATAATCGTCCAAGCGAAATACGTAAAACGGAAAACATCCATTATGTAAATTTTCGATGTTTGAACTTTTGGCTCGAAATATCGACTATGTAAATTTTCGACGCTTGAACTTTGTTGCGCAATTATTTTCTCTGACTACATCCCTAACAATAACAAACAAAAAAAAAATTAAGACTTTGCGAGGTAATGTCAGAAGAACAATGTAGGAAATCATAGAAAACAATTATTCTTCAATGTTCTACACTTTCTCTATTTTATTGTTATCTATAGCATTATTTTTAGTCCTCGTGACAAAATAGAATACATTTGAACAACACGTGAACTGCAATATAAAATTCAGTTACGAAGAATGAATAAGCATTTAGTTTTAGTTGAATATCGCAGAGTATACGATCACAGAGTATCGCAAAGGTTAACGCCCGAGAATCATCGAAACCTTGTGCATTTACATATACAATAGAGATTTGAAGTTTCTGCGAAAAACGTGGCATTCGTCTGAACAGCGTCGTCCCTTTCCACTTTGGTCGCGCCCGATGGTTCTTTTTCACTGCGGCGGTGTCTGGCGGTCCTTTTCCACTTCACCTGGCGCGTGCCAGCGAAACGAGAAGGTCGAACCATCGGCCGCCTTTTCTACTGCGACCCCTCAGCCGCTTGTCTGACTACTCACCGGGCGAGGTTACTTCGAACGTAGAGACGGAATCGGCGTTTACCGCAGCTCTTATCGCGCCCGACCGAGTTAAATAATTAAAGCGGCGCCTGCCGCCGGTGAAAGAACGCCGAGAATTCGTCGGCTGACTTTAATTACACGTGCACCGACTACCTCTACTCGTCAGCGAATTCCTCCTCGAACTGTTTTTCTTTTTATTCCGCTTCGCGTTCATTTCCTTTTTTCGTCGGATGAGTTTCGAAGAATCTTAAATCGATCGTTGCTATGCACGGAGGCTTGCGAGCTAATTGTTGTATTTGGATACAGAGATTTAGAAAAATTATATTGGTAATTGCACATAAAAATTATATACGTGGCAAATTGTTTGGAATATTAGTTGGACACTTTTGTATGTGGTTAATGATAACCGATGTAATAGTATTTTTGTAGGAAATTGTATAGTTAATTTTAACACTGTTGTTTTCACTTCTTCGCATCTGTATCTGTCTTCTTTTTAAAGATTAACGATTATGTCGAGCTTGAGATTATATTTCACTCGAAAGCCTTAAGGATAATACCGAATTTCGGCAATATCGCAAGAGAAGGAGTAATTCATAATGTCGAGGGTTAAAACACCAGGTCCCTCGTGCACAACTCACTAAGGTTTTAACTGATAGCATCATTAAATTGATAAGATTATAATCCTTCCTTATAATCTCATAATTTTATGTCGAACGAGAGAACAAGATAATTTGTAAAATTTCATTCGATTTATTATCAAGCTATTATTACTATTATACAGGGAAACGTATGTACCAGTAATTTACGGCCAGTGACTTGTAAAATTTCATTAATAATATTAACGTAGACGCTCGAAAATATCGATGAAACGTCCTCTTTCGAACAGAGAAGGAGAATTGTTCAAATCGGTTAACGCATTATGAGATTATGCGTGAACATACAAATAAAAAAGTACCTATATACATAGATATACCGGTCGATTGAAGAACCTCCTTTTTTCGAAGTCGGTTAAAAGACAGTTATCGAAATGAATCGTTTAGTCGTTACAATTATCGTGACTGTTTGTTGCTGATAAATCGACACGCGTTTAATATAGAAGAAAATGCAGAAGCGTATCACAGACACGAGCGTGAGACACGTGAACAGCAGGACCGCGAGTGCATCGTGTGCACTTAAACGAGCTCAATCGTACGCGACCCCATTTAAATAACGACGAATTGGATCCCGGAGTGTTTCCTCTTCGCTCTGCTTCCCCTCTTCGCGTTACAGTTCACGCTGTTCGCTCACGATGTCGTTTTCGATCTCTGCTTTCCTTAAGCCTGCCAAGCTAAACTGCATTTCCAAAGGAGTTACTACTGTTTCTATAGTTTCTACAGTTTCTATATCTCTTTGGTCCTAGTATTCTCACTTGCAAACATTTCTCGTGCTTTATAACAATAACGACTACGATATCGAACTATATAAGCAATTCTATGTTCCAAGCGAACGTATTCTCTGTTTCATAATTTGACTAGCTTTTATATTCTTCATCTAAGAAGAAACTTTAACATTAAAATTACCGATAGTTAACACGAAACTATTTCTATCAAAATCAGTCAAAATGACTGGTTTTTAAAAAATACCTAATAATAGAATATTTTTATATTTATTGATTTATTACTTTCTTGGTATTATTAATTCATCTGGGACCATAATCCCTAAATGAGAGTTGGCACATTTATAAAATTATAGAACCAGTCATTTTGACTGCTGTGGCATTCCTAGTGTTAGCATCTAGCGATCCAGCGATCGATCTGGAATTTTCCTGATAACTGATATCATCATATCGAATGATACGCAGTAAAAATTTTAAAAACGTGAGGGAAGTTGTACGAAACGAGGAAACTGGTTAATTGGGGTTCGATAAACAGATTGCAGGACCCTTTTACATTTTGATAAGTACCAGTTATTTGACTATTGGTATAAGAAGCCTTGATACAAAATTATTTTCAGTTTGAATACATGAAAAACAAAATAAAATTCATTATATTATTCTTTTAGCTATCGTTGCGAAAGTCATTACATCATCGCGGAAAAAAATATAACATGAAGTAGGAATTTGAAAATAAAATTGTAAAAGCAGTCAATTTAACTGGTGTGGTAGTTCTAGTGTTAAGTAGATAACATAGTTAGTAGATAGGTAGATAATTTAGGTAAGATAAGTAAAAACGATATTTTAATGTTGGAAACTATTGTTCCACGTGTACCGCAAGGGTTAAGTAAATAAGGAGAGATAACGATGGATAGGAAAATTCGAAAAATATAGAAAGTTTTTATATTAGAAAAATCATGGTTCCATTAATAATAGGAGGATCAAATGGATAATGAAAAAATAAAGAAATTCGAAATATACGATCTTTTTAAGCCAGAAGCTTTACGGTCCCCAAGGTATCAAAAAGCCTAAGTAAATAAAGAAAGATAAATAGATCCGAAGTAGACGACATTTTGAAGCTAGGAACTGGTACCGTGTGTATCAGGACTGAATTAAACAAACAGAAACGAAAAAGATTCGAAAAATACACGATCCTTTAAAGTTAGAGAAATTTGGCTTCCGCAATGAGTTGAGCAAATAAAGATCGAAGTAAGCGAAAATAACAGAAAACTATACAATATGGAGAGATCTTTTATGATTAGAAACGTTATGGTCTTACGTGTGTCCAAATAATTAAATGATAAAACAAAGATAAAAAGAATTAAAAAAAAAAAAAGGAAATAGACGATCTTTTAATGCCGGACACATTGAAACTCTGAAAGAAAAAGAAATTAGAAAAATACGTACTGCGTTCAAGTTCGAAACGTAATGGTAGCGCGTGTACCGGAAGCAGGTGCTTCGGTTTGCAGGAAGGCGAAAGGTGAGGTCGATCAACTTGGCAGAGACGCGTCATCGAGAAGTTGCACGGCCTCGTGGCGTTGAAATAGCAAAGAGGGAAGGAGAGGCTGTCGATAGTATCCAATAACTGGCCGACGCTATCGCGTCGCCTGAGACCGCCAGTCGCCGGTTTTCCGGTTCTAACTGGATAGAAATCGCCGGGACGCCGTTCATTGTTCCTGAATGACTGGTCGAAACGGAACTTTGGCATCGTGGTTCACGTGGGCGACACACGCCGCCTGTGCCTCCTGCCGCTTTCATTCACACCACACCTTTTTTTGCCGCGTTTTCAACGCCAGTTTTCCTTCCACTTTTCGTTCTCAGTGTTTCATATTAATCGCATACGGCGAAGCAATCTTCTCGTTAAATACGAATGGATGTTTAAGCAATATTCAAATATAGCGGCATTTGGAGAAAGGTGGATAGTTGTGGGAATTATAATGATTTTTCTCGACCTTACGTTTTAACCTTTTGCTTGTCGACTATTTTTATTATATACAGTTCCATAGTGGAATTAAAAAAAATGATAAGATTCGTGGAATTATTTGAAAATTTTCTTGCATTTGATTTTAATACTTCGCACTTGGAAAGATTCTCACGATACGCAGCTTTGCAACGAGTCTGTTTGAAATTGCGAATTTTGTTCCGAGAAGAGAACGTCATGAAACGTGTGTTTTATTTGTGACATACATTTCTTTCCAAGTTTTTATTTTTATCGGTGATAATAGTATAGGAACAATTTAGTGTATTTTTAGTATAAAAACAAAATAGAAAGAACATTGAAATTCGTTTTTCTGGTTTGGGTGGAAAATCTTCACCTGATCGTAAGCTATTGCTGCGATCGACTATTTTTGGAAGATATTTAATAACGCAAGGAAGCGATTTTCAGTTGAATTTCTAGTTAACTAGTAAATCAACGTAGGAATTTGTCGACGAAGGTTGCATTTCCCTAAAAATTGCAAACTTATCGATTCTTGATAAAGCCGCGTCAACTTTTATTACGCTTCCGCTTGGATTTTTGATGCAAAGCCAGAAGTGACAGTGTATTTTTTACTTGCCATTTAACGTAAGATCTGTTTATACACTTTTTGGCAGAGTTATTAGCCGGAATTAGTGTCTAGAATTACATTTGACAATTTCTCACGAGGCATTTCCAACTTGTTATCGTTCCCAAGCGGCTGAATTATATTTGTAACAGAGGATGCAGAAAATGCAAATGTGTAAGGTCAATAATTTTGGGCAAGCGGAATCGCGCAATTCTTAGCTGAATCGAGTAACAAGCTAATTGAGGAATAGTTACGACCGTGTAACTGAGCAATGACAATCAATTTTTATTCAATAAAATTTCAGTTTGGTAAAATTCAATCTCATATAATAAAAGTTCAGTTTAATATAATTATAGAAATTAAACGTACTGAAATGAATTGGTATTTTAATAAAAGTATTAATCAACTAAACGCGATAAACATATCTGTTTTCGTAAGAACTTATATCACAAAAATATAAAGCAAATCTGTTATTCATAAACAGAGTAAATAAAGTAAACTTCTTTTCTCGTAGTTCAAGGCGAATTTTGTTTTAAAATTCGGTTGTAATCTCGAAATGTATCCTCGATTCTAATTCGAACCAGAAATTAATAACATTTAATCAAACAATCAAGAGATAAAAGCAATAAAGACAGATAACGAAGTATCTTATTTGTTGATCGATATAATGAAAAAAGCACGATAATCTCGGCGCCGGTAAGTTTCACAACATTAACGTAACAACGGCGCGACGTAACAAAAATCAGTCGATTAGATAAAGCTAGGGCATTTTCATTTCGCGATACGTTTATCTAGAAAGCCAGCCACTCATGAGTCTCTTGGGACATTAGCGCCAAACAAGTTGAAAATAATATTCTGATGGGATAGGTGCAATCAGCTCGAAATTTTCAGTTCAGAGGCCACGAAAATTTGTGAGCCATAATACGCGAGGCAAACTGACCGTGAGAAACGAATCCTCCGTGGAAACGCGCCACTAAAATTCCATGGCGGCTTGTCGCTCGTAAATTTACCTTCTCTCTTTTTCTAAATCTAATAAATGTCACACGAATTACATCTATCAAAAATATTTTCCAAATCGATGAAACGCGAAGTGTTGTGAATTCTTTAAGTATTTTTTTTATCGCGATTTGTTACGCTTTCAGCACGTCTCAACTTCGTTTTTTGCAAACCTTTGAATTTTATTATCTTGGTACATGATTAGTGTCTGACGTTCCAAAGAATTCACCGGATTACTTTCGTTTAGTGTATTCGTTGCAAAAGGACGATACAAGTGATGATAATAAATATCGGACGAAATGTTGAAAAATATTTGCAACATCATGACGATTCATTATTTTTTAATTTATGGATCCTGAAAAGTTTATATTTCTGCGATACTTTGTTAATTTAAATGAAGTAATACCGGAGAGCATTATCGAAATTATTTCTCGTATTCACGGAGATTATGCTAGGATTTTACTCCTTAATCCCTCGATTCGGAAACGTTGCTGCCGATAATTAGGAAATTCAATTCTCCATGAAAATTACTTCCTTGTGATCCACAGGCTTTAACTATATACTCTCCATATTCCACCGTTATTTGAATAATTCCAAAAATCTTGTACGCCAAAATCTTATACCTAAATATACGGTTAATATCCAACCCTATTTACTTAATATGTATTACAATTCTACATGTATCAATCTTTGAATCAACTGTAGCACCTTCCTAATCTGAATATACCTATTACCAGAAACCAATAAAACTGTATTCCAACAATCCTATCTCTGCATCACATCTCTAATCCGATAGATCGCGTTCGAACCCCCATTTACCCCCCATTTCCCAAATCTAATTTGTTCTCGCATTTAGCATTAATTTAATCCACGATAAAGATATAGCTACAATACACTCTACACGTCAATGCAATATTTGATATTAACGTCAAAAATCGTCTACTCAAATATATAGAGTAGGAGCCTAATACCTAATTCATATTATAATTTTGTTAGACTTTTTTTACTGTATTTTCCCCCAAATTAATCCATGATAAAGATATAGCTATAATATGCCCTACACTGCAATATTTAATTTCAATGTCAAAAATCCTCTACCTAAATATATAGGGTAGAAACTTAATACCTAATTCATATTATAATTCTGTTACAATTTTCTACTGTATTTTCTCCCAAATTTAATTTGTCCTCACATTTAGCATTAATTTAATCCATGATAAAGATATAGCTGTAATATGCCCTACACGTCACTGCAATATTTAATTTCAATGTCAAAAATCTTCTAAGATATATAAAAAATACCTAAATAATAGAACGGAAACTTGATACATAATCTACATTGTGATTCTACTGTGCTTTTCTACTATGCTATTTTTCAAAATCTAATTCGTCCTCGCATTTAGTATTAATTAAATCCATGATAAAGATATAGCTATAATATACTCTACACGCCACTGCAATATTTAATTTTAATGTCAAAAATCCTCTACCTAAATATATAGGGTAGAAACTTAATACCTAATTCATATTATAATTCTGTTACAATTTTCTACTGTACTTTTTTCCCCAAATTTAGTTTGTCACGTTTAACATTAATTTGATTCGCGATAAAGATACAGCTACAGTATAGTCTAGATGTCGTTTCAAATATTTGCTACCAATGATAAAAATCCTCTACCTAAATAAATAGAACAGAAACTTGATACCTAATCCATATTATAATTCTGTAACAATTTTCTAGTGTGTTTTTTCCCCAAATTTAGTTTGTCACATTTAATATTAATTAAATTCACGATAAAGATATAGCTATAATATAACCTACACGTCGTTTCAATATTTAATATTAATGTCAAAAATCGTCTACCTAAATATATAGAATAGAAGCCTAATACTTAATTCATATTATAATTCTGTTACAATTTTCTATTGTACTTTTTTTCCCAAATTTGGTTCGTCACATTTAATATTAATTTAATCAACGATAAAGATACAGCTACAGTATAGCCCAGATGTCGTTTCAAATATTTACTACCAGTGCCAAAAATCCTCTACCTAGATGTTCAAGTACCTTCTCTACCTAAATAAAATAGAAGCTTCACACCTAACCCATATAACAATTATACTATATCGTTCCAACAAACTCCACCATACTCCAAATCGCGATACCAAAAAACGAAAAACCTACGACTTCAAATCCTCGATCCTTCCTGCGAGCCACGATCGAACTCAACTCTGTAGAACCTACTACCACTACCTTAACCATTAACAAAATACCCTCATCCGTTCCCAAATCCTCTCCCACTCCCAATAAAAACATCGTCTCACCATAGTGTGCGTTCTACAATGCGTTCCATCATCATCATCATCATCATCATCATCATCATCATCATCATCATCATCATCATCATCATCATCATCATCATCATCATCATCACCATGTAGCACCACCACCATCACCATCGTCATCGCTGCCACCAGCTTCTCTCCATCTTGCTCGTCCTCCACGGCGCTGCATCTTCTTCGCTGTCGTCTCTCGATTCTCGACGCGGACACGTCGTATCCGTGCCGCGCGGGAATAAGAAATTAGCTCGTGGGATGTGAACACGTACACGCACAATGGAAAACACGGGCACAGGCACACGTACACACGGTGAAACGCGCGTAAGGTCGACGTGTCGGGTCGTGGTCACAGGACGCGCGTCAAGATATCGGTCTCGATTGAGGAAGTCGAGGATAAAAGGAGTGAACCTTATCGTCGGCTGGTCGGCCATTCAATAATTGCCGAGGCGCTAATCGAGCCATCCTAACCGGGACCTAGTCGGTTTACCGGTTCGAACCGGTGCGGACGAGCCACCGAGTCGACGATTCGGTGAATGGCGAGCTCAAACCAGAAAGAACCGGACGCGTCATTCACCGCTGGTGGAAGAGGAAGGAACGGAGTACTACACACGAGTCGATGCTTTTAGACTTTACACGCATTCCACGATCGTGCTCAACAGCTGCACAGACCTCTTCGACCTCAGCCGCGTTCAACGCTTTGTTTACAAACAGAGAGAACGGAGAACGGAACGCGCGAGAGGAATTGGCGCGAAATTTGAAAGAGCTGAGCGCACCGCGACGGAGAGGGCTGGTATGAAGGTGTTTGAGGGTCAGGCATTCTTCCTCTTTTTATTTTCTTCCTAAGATTTGTTAATGTTTGAGTCTCTTTCTTCTTCTTCTTCTTCTTTTTTGTTTTGTGAAGCTTTGGATTCGTTCTGAAGATTTCTGAGTGGGGTTGATCGTTAGTTATGTTAAATTGTAAAAAGTTTGATGCATTCGTAATTAATGTCCGAGGATCAGGGATTCTTCTTCTTTTCTTTTCCTTTCCCTCTTTTGTTTTTTATTTTGTAGAGATTTAGATTCATTCTGAAGATTTTGGAGTAGGGTTGGTCGAGGGTTAGGACTGAAATGTAAAGTTAAAGTTAGAGATTTTTCTTTTTTTTTTTTTATCGAAAATCTGTATTCATTCTGAAGATTTTAGAGTAAGGTTGATTGGAAGTTAGAATCGAAATAAATTTGTTATATTCACGGACACCATAATTGATGTCTATTTAACAACAGATAGAATTAATTGCACTGGAGTAAGTCTGATCTTGCATATGTGTATGCATATATTACAATCATGTATAAATTCAATAAATATACACTTTCATTTTAACATTAATTTTACAAACAGGTATTTAAAATTTATTCATAAGTAATGAAGCTTAAGCTTTCATTAGTAGAATCATACAAGATTTACGAATATATTTTACTTATCAAACCCATATGTGTAATATAATCATATACCAAATGCGTGCATTTATTGAATTAATATATTCACTGTATCATATACATCAGTTTCAGAAACCAATCACTCGACAAAGAAACGAAAAAATGTCGACCAGTATGCAAAGTATTAACCTTAAATAGCTTTAGGTAATTAAATCACCGGGTATACAAATAGCGCATGAAACTTTACTCCGAGATAAGTTATCTGCACTATAATAGTCGGTGTTTGAAAGATGATTAAGCGATCGTTTACGTTCACCTTGCTCGATTGACAAATATGTTCCATGAAGCGATGTTTCATTAACGAAGCTATGGCGCTAAAGCAATTTTATCGGCCTTTTTCCCAAGAACTTTCTTACTCGTTCGACGATCGTTTATCTTCCTGTCCGATTAAACAAAGCATTTCGAAAGGTTCGCATTTTTCCTCTTAATAAAACTTTGCTTGCCGAAGAATCTATGCTATCACCTGTTCGATGATAAAAAACAAGATTCATCTGCTTGTTATTTTATTTTCACTTGGTTCTTCGTCAGCGAGATTCAGTTCAGAAAGTGTCCTTTTTTCGTAGGATTTTGGGATACGTTTAAAACACGATATATTCATAAGAGGATCTGTCAATTTTTTGAACCACTGTATGTTATCGAGACGAACGTTCCATCTAGGCGATAATGTGACAGCGACCATACCCAAATCTACGCCATTCCACACTTCCTGACAATGAATCTTTAGGTTTTGACCTTACCTTTGGTAAACACCAAACTTTTCTCATCACGTAGGGCACTCAGAATCCTCCCCTTGCCCCTCAACTTCTACAAACTCGACATATAAAACTGCGAGCATTCGACCACGAGACTAGTCTTGGGTACAGTCTTGGCCGCGATTTGAACAACTATTTTAATACCTTGTAATTTCGCTACTTCATTGTAATATTGTACTTAACCACTTTTGTAAATAAAAGCATATAAAAATATAAAAGGACAGTCAAGTTGAGCTATTTTATTTTATCACGAATTTTACGTGACAATAGCATCGACGATGACGTCAGGAACGCTTCGTCAGAAATCGATTCGACGAAAACTAAACCTACGAACATTTCATTCGTTAAACATCAAATTAATTAAATTAAACGTCAAATAATCTGGTCCTCTCTTCTGTTATGTTCTTTTCCTCTGTAGCAAGCAGATAAGTAAAATGAATAAACGAGTGAACATTTACAAGTTCAACATTTCGTCACAACGTTGATTCTAATTGAACGCTTTGTCAAAGTTAATTCGTTTTCGTTCAGATCAACGTTAAAGAATGCAAGACATTTTCCCTGCGATCTTCCCTGTTTGTTACGCAGCGGCGTTTAATCCAAAAACAAAGGAGCTTTTCTCGAATCGAAACGATTTCAACGGTCGGATATGACATCGTAAAGAGGAGAACGAAGACCCGCGGAATCCTGGCACGCGATCCTTTGTGTCGATTCGCAAATCCATCGTCGCGACCATTTCCACTGTCGGGTCATCGAAGCGGCAAAAAAGGATGAAATGGTGAAATAAATTCTGGTCTGGGCCAAACTGCGAGACTGAAGCCCCATTACTTCGCTATTATCTGCCGCAGAATGCTCATTCCTCTTCGCCACGGTGCCCCGTAATTCTCTTGGCCTGTTTTTTACCTCGTTTCTAATTCCGTCATTTTCCACGTTCCGCTTTAATTCCCGATTTTGTCTTTTTCCTTTTTTCCAATGGATTCATGACCGGAAAAATATGAGAAATATTAGATTGTCCGAAAAGTTTCTTTCGTTTTATAAGGAAGTAAGAGACGCATAATGTTTTTTGTTTCATATTAGTTTATTGAATTATGCACGAACGTAATAATAGAAATATAACGAAATGGATCATACCTAATTCAATAAAATAATATAAAAGAGAAATCCTTGTTCATCTGTTATCACCTTATGAAACGAAAGAAACTTTTCGGACAACCTAATAACAGTTGTAGCAATACGAACAGGATTCGATTTTATGTTTTTGTTGTATTTTATACACGCAGTATGTATTTTCGATCTTCGCCATTTATTTTATGCTCTTCGTTCCCTCGGAGACTGAAATGCCGATAATACGTAGAAGAAGGTAAAAGACGGAATGATCAAAGAATATTTTGTACACGTAGAACCCATTTCGAACACGATGTTGCATAAACACGAGAATTCAGAATTATTTGAATAATTAGCAAAGACAGCAGTGACGTTAAAAATACATTCGCTCGTGTGTATACATCATTCATAAAATGAATGTATTATTCGTTATTGAAATCCATTATCAATTATCGGGAGAAAAGCGAATAATAGCGGAGCGTTATAATTAGGTCGCTGCATACGAAATATTATTTCAATGCGAATCGAATTTGACCGAGGGGAATTACAGACAGGGCAAGATTTGCAAAATTTCTCCAAAATGATACAATTTAATTAAATCCTAGTAGAAACTACATATTCATAGGTATAATTATATATTATATAATTATATATACGATGTCTTTGTTTCTTTTTTTCTTCCCCCCCCCCCCAAGCTATGTGTTCTCAGAGTTTTATCGGAAGAAGTCATATTTCATACTTTTTTATCAAAATCATAAGTCACACGATCGAATATCTTGACATTGTTTGACTAGACAATTTACATAGTTATCGAGCATTAACTCACAAATGTATGTTGCACCTTTTCTGAACGGCCAGACCGCGCCTTTAAATTTCCTTAGAAAAGAAAGAAGGAAAAATTAGGCACGTCGTTACGGTGATTTTTCGACGATTTCCATTCGTCGGATTAATTCGCAAAGTACATCGATTCCCAGAGGCACTTGCCATCTTCGTGATATGTTCGCGATTTTACACCGTACGACTTTCAGTTAGATTATTATGACGTACAAGCGTTGAAAGCTCAGAGGAATCAAATGGTGTTAATTATGCATGCAATTTGTACGCAAATGATATTATTCCGAGAACCAGGAAAAAGGAGTTTTCGATTGATTTAATTAATCTATTGCCTGTCAACCAGGTAGCAATTGCGGGCTGATTTTAAAATTGTCTGCTATTTTGTTACTGTAATTTCGGATGTATTACCTTATATAATTTTTCATCGAATTTATTTCGTGAAATCAGATGGATAAATAAGTGTCACCATATTGAAAGCACCAAGTCTGTCAAGACGATTGGCTACAGTACTAAGAACGAAAAAAAAGAAGTTTAAACTAGAAAATTATTAAATTTCGCCTTTAAAGTTTTACGTTACTAATTTTTAGCAATCAAAAGTGGTTAAATCACTAATCTTCATGAACCAAATTTGACAAAATCAACGTAGGCTTTCATTGAAATGCAAGCACGACTACATGTATATATGTATTTATTTTCAACATGCCAATTTAATTACAACTATTTAATCGTTTCGTTATAATCGTCAAATTATTTAATTATTTAACTGCAACACAAATATGCTACGACTCAGTACACGTTAAAGCTGAAACTTATCGCAGTGTTAATACTTCGTTCTCTTAATTTCTTCATGCAAACGGTTAATTAACACGAGCTTGCAAATGAACCTTGACAGGTATACAGCAATTTGCTCTGTTTGCCGTAGCCATGAAAGGCTGCCAACCACTTTGCTACCGTCAATAAAATGTATAAACGTATGAACGATAACGTCGACGATTCATAAATAGGATCCAAAGGATCCAATCGAGATAGTTTCCTCTAACATCATTTTCTCTCTCTCTCTCTCTCTCTCTTTCTCTCTTTCTTTTCTACTTTCAAACGAACAATTTCAAACATACTTCAGACATCGTTGGTGATCGAATTCGTAGAGGAAGAAGTTTTACTCGCAAACTGAACTCTGTGTACTCGCGCGGTTCCCCTCTGTTCTTCAGTCCTCCGTGAAATCGCTCCTCATTTTTCATACGATCGAGGAATAAAACTTTCGTGATCGATGGAGACCATCTTGTCGAGATAGTCTATCGACTAGAGAGTATTCGCGATTGAATCGTACAGATCAGTTGAAGACACAGTGACGTTAATTAGATCGTTTTATCGAACCCTTTCTGATCCTAAATTTGCTTAAAGATTCATTTAATTTGTTTTGGTGCATAACGTGTATATATAAGTTGGAAACGGTAATTTTGATGAAATCTGTTTGGAAGTGATAATTTTGTGGGTCTTCGTACGTTACGATCAGAATAATTTATTTCGTTACAGTAGAGTTTATTATCGGTTAGGTCGCATAGATGCAAATCTATTTGATTTTATAACGTTGTATAACATGGAAATGGTAATTTTCATTCGGAATTTATTTGCCAATGACTATTTTATGCGTTTTCATTGGAATAATTTATTTCGCTATAATATCGTTGTGTTGTTGTTGCATCAGAAATGTTTGCATAAATTCATATTTTCATGAATAAAATTAGGGGAATACGGAGTTTGAATAAAAATATACTACATGCTAAGATTGATTTAGAAAGATCGTAACGTGTCTTTTGCATCGAATATTTTATACAGAATATATTTTAGTAGACTGCAAAGTATGTTTTAGGGATTAGATGTAGATAGTTCAGATCAGCCCACATCTGAGAATACCTAGTTGTAAAATCGTAAGGAGCAAGCGAATCGTTCTTGATGATTCTTGTTAATAATTATTGTTGTAAATCTTCATGATTGTTAACGTGTCTACATTGTTTGCCACAGAAGAATTTAAATATTTAACATCCGAACACTTCACATTCAAATTAACATTAACATTAGAATGTGTGCAGCCAAATATAATGTTGAATCCTACTTGACACAGAGTTACAAAAGGATTGGTTCAAACCATGACCTACCTCGTACATTCCCAAAGTGTATGTCCAATTAATATTCGAATCGCGTCAAATATAATATTACCATTCAGTATTTAATCGAAATCGAAGGTCTTTTCACAATGATTTCCATTTAGCTCCTCTCAGATTTACATATGTGGAATCAAGTACCATTACCATTTTCGAGTCTCAGCTGCTTAAAATTCGCGAAGCTCTAACCTAAGACACGATATAGTAGCATTACCATTTTCGAGTCTCAGTTGCTCAAAATTCGCGAAGCCCTAACCTAAGGCACGATATAGTAGCATTACCATTTTCGAGTTTCAGTTGCTCAAAATTCGCGAAGCCCTAATTTACAGCACGATATAGTAACATTACCATTTTCGAATTTTAGCTGCTCAAAATTTGCGAAGCCCTAACTTACAGCACGATATAGTAACATTACCATTTTCGAGTCTCAACCGCGAAAAATTCGCGAAGCCCTAACCTAAGGCACGATATAGTAGCATTACCATTTTCGAGTTTCGGTTGCTCAAAATTCGCGAAGCCCTAATTTACAGCACGATATAGTAACATTACCATTTTCGAGTTTTAGCTGCTCAAAATTTGCGAAGCCCTACCTTACAGCACGATATAGTAACATTACAATTTTCGAGTCTCAACTGCGAAAACTTGGCGAAGCCCTAAATTAAGACACGATATAGTAGCATTATCATTTTCGAGTCTCAGTTGCTCAAAATTCGCGAAGCCCTAACCTAAGGAACGATATAGTAGCATTACCATTTTCGAGTCTCAGCTCATCAAAATGTGAAAAGTCCTAACTCTAACTTAAGGCGTGTTACAGTGCCATCATCATTTTCAGGTGTCAGCCTATAAAAATCTGGCAAGCACTAATTAGTCCTAATTTACCATTAAATTATCACTTTCCAGACTCAATTCATAAGAATTTTGGAAACCTAGCCTATGTTACAACGCAGTATCGTTACTATTTGTCTCAGCTGATGGGAATTTCGGAAGCCCTAAACTACTACCCTAACTTCATGGTTCTGTAGACAAGTGAACAAGCTGACAACGTGTGCTCGTTCACAGACGCAATGGTGCGTGGTACGGGAGGAACTCTCGTACACGTTGCGTCCTGAGATTACGCACACTCGCATATTCACGATGTTGCTCGTACGTGGCCGTACCACGAGCTGATAGTCACGTGCATGGACGAGGCTACGGTACGCGTCGCCATCGACTCACACGTGCACCGTTCAGAAAAATTAACTGTGGGCAGGCAGATCACTCTTTTTCTATAGTAGCGTAATCGTTTCCTGCATTCGTTTCTTCCACCTTTTCCTTTTGTTTCTCGAATTCTTTCATTCATCCATTTAATTACGTTGCTTCGCTTGCTTTCTATATCTAATTTCTCGATAAGGCGATGAATGACGTTGTTGCACGATGTTTAACATTTTTCTTTGTAAAAAAAAGTTTACAGTTGATCGATACTACTCGTTCCTTTGACAAGAGAAATAATAATTGATAAATAAACGAGTTGCTCGAAAGCCACATTAACGATATTAGATCAGAAAAATACGATGATGTTGAAAATACTATTTCTTTTTATATTTCCCTCGGAGTTTCTTGTTATTTACATTATCTTTTTGTAATAAACATGATCGTGCATGCAATTTGTTTTTCGAGGGTCGGAACGTTAATCGCTCATTTATATAACCAAGTTAGGAAATTAATTAGGGCAAAAAGCGAAGTTTGATCTGTTTGGCTTCTGAGAGACTCGATTGATCTATCGATAGAGCGCCTGATGATTTATCTCGCACATTTCTAAATGTGCAAGAATGTACAGAACATATTCGATATTCACGAATATACAGAGTTGTTCTGTAACTGAAATTAATACAGACTTATGCATCTTTAAATATATATATATATATATCGAGAATGAATCCTATTCATTTCATTGATGTAGCGAGGTTAGTCGTTTACATGTGAGCTCCTGTATATCATTTAACTGTTTAAAGAAAGCAGTTTGTCCGTCTTCTTTGCTTTTCTCATTCCAGTCAAGTTGAACAACGGTAGAATAACTCGCTTTTATTCCAGACGCTAGTTCTCTAGGGCTGTTTATCGCAAAATAATTTCAGTAATACATATCTCTTAAAACATTATTATCGGTGTCATTTTCCTAACTTCCTCTCTCTGTCTCTCTTTTCTCGGTTCATTTTCTGGAGAAAAATAACCAGTTTCGAATTTCACCTACTCAACTAATCTAACATTTATGTAACTGGTTTCAAATGCTAATTTGACGTTTTCAACAACTTTTATCATCAAATGAATATTCTGCTCATTCATGGGTCGTATAACGAGGCCGTAACATTTGTTATACATTTTGTTAATATTCGATGGCTATATATAACAGACGATAATTTATTCTTCCACGTGGTTGATAAATAGTTGATGATATAACTATTTAAAAGAATTAAAAAAAAAACTCGTAGCAAGATCTTTTGCATAGATACAAATATTACATAGCGTTTTCCGAACTTATCTCGTTTCCGCAAAAAGTTCTACCATTTTTCTATGAAATTCTTCGATCGCAGAAAATATGAAAAAAAAATACGCTGTTCATTTAGTGTTAACACATAATTTGTTTATTTTCATCTAACGTACCTACCATAACAGAATAAATCATATTACGCGCAGGACGAGCCTCATAAAAGTATAATCATCATATTATACAATAGTTACATTCTACAATGTCACACAGTGTTACGAATTTTAAGCAGCCTAACATACACATGCGAATGGTTTTTCGAGAGCAGTTGAATTTGGAATTTTAATTTCCGGTAATCCGTTAAAGATGTGGCCCCTTGGAGTCAATCTGCTGGTTGAATGGTAATTTTCGGATAGCTTCAGAGTTTGCCTTGCCGGTGCTCTGTTGAACTCGTAGATATCGTACCGTGATCTTAGTTTACCTAGAAGCGTATTTGCAACAGTATCAGACTATGTTAACAGACCAATTATTTGAACGTTCTTGAAGCCTTGTACCTTCTGCTACAATTATGTGCATCGAGAGGGTAAAAAGGACGGTAGGTCAACATTTCTGCTACGAACAAATTAAACGTACTCGAGCGAAGGATACTTTATCTAGATCTTCGTATGTGAATCGGATTATACGAGTCGCTTTATTCTGAAATATCATAAATTGCTGCACGATAATAAATCGAACATACTCGAGCAACAAATACTTGCTTTCGCGTTTAGTCGTATTTACGTTTCCCGATTTATTAAGATTATTATACGCCAATTTCATTTCTCCTGCATGTGTATACGAGCGATCAGTTTTATATTTAAAATGCTATCTGATCGATGCAGTGTGTAAGGTTACTTTAAAAGATCAACCCAAGATAAACGTATGAGAGGTCCAGCTAGATTACGTTTTCTTGCCACGTCGAAGTTCTGTTTGCTCGAACAATTTAACGCTTCTATTTATATTGCAATTATTAGCAGAGAAGGATTTCGCTATAGCTAAGCATAGTCAAAACTTTATATTGCAGCTAGCTATTCGACGATTCCTATTTCTTATGTAATCGTAGTGTGTTCGTATCGTTTTCATCTGTTGAGATTATTAGATGTATAAAGAGAGAAAACGCGTGGATAAAGTGTAAGGCACAAAATATATATATTTAATTTAATAGAGAAGTGTAATAATAAGTAGGAATACAATTTGAGCTGGTCCAGATCCGCACGCTAGCAGTGTTACCTTATAACTGAAAACCCCGAAGCCAACGTCGCCTGTCTACTGTTTATGGTCTGCCTTCATGCTATTTTTTTGCCTATATGCTGTCGATGGCTTCAGCGCTTGAGAAAACTAAAAAGACCAGATGTGGAGTTTTCGTAGAAGTGGTGACCACTTCAACACCATCGACATCAGTTCCATCGATCACAGCGTTCACCGACAACAATTTTGTCGATGATAACAATCATGTCGAAAGTTTTAAATGATAATAACCAATCGTATATATCAAGTTTGGACTATGTATGGATTTCGTGATCTATTTGCCTTCAACTACTTTTGCATCTACGTCTGCAACATCGACGAGACGTATACACGTACACACGAACACGTTGCCTGCTCGCTCGAAAAAGTCCAGTCCAAACCAATCCAAATGGTGCGATTTTCGGTTAAGACGTTTCTTTTATCAAATTTGCTCGCGTGTGGATTAGTATCGGTTTGGATTAGATCTTTTTCGAGCGTAAGTACGTACGTGTGTATGTAGGTTCTGTAGATGAATTGGCACAGAGGTAAGAATACAACGTAAAACTGATACGCAATCCTGGAAACCGTACTTTGCCACAGCTCGATATAAAAAGAAGTCAGTTGAACCCTGTGTCGATGATTGCTGTTATCGGCGAAGCCCGGTGTCGATGAAATTTTGTCGGTGAAGACAGCGTCGGAGGCAAACAGTCGATACGGACTCGATTATAGCACTCGTTGTCATTTTCTTATCTTCTCAAGAGGATGAAGGTAACGAATGATATTTTGAAGAAGGGCGGAGGAAGGTTGGATCTACAAGTAGAGAAGAAACGAGTGATCGATAGAAGGCATTCTTTCGCTATTATTTATAAAGAACACGTTCTTCCTGCAATGTACAAAGTGCCTAAATCGCTGAAGGCTCGTGGAAGTGCAGACACAGATATTTTCGATTCGATAAAGTTTCAAAACCGTAGATTTCGGTAAAAAGTAGCGTATATATATTTATATCAGTGTTTGAGAGTAGAAAACTAGAAGCTAATTTTTAATTAAACCAAAATTCAGCTCCGCAGTCTCCACAAAATTAAGTGAATAACACATGTAACATATATATATTAGTTTTCTATTTTAATATGTATTAAGTTGTCCGGAAAGTTTGTTTTTTTTTTTTTATAAGGTGATAACAGATGAACAACAATTTCTCTTTTATATTATTTTATTGAATTAGATATGATCCATTTCGTTATATTTCTATTATTACGTTCGTACATAATTCGATAAACTAATATAAAACAAAAGACATTGTGCGTCTATTATTTCCTTATAAAACGAAAGAAACTTTTCGGACAACCTAATATATATATTACATATGTTGTTCACTTAATTTTGTGGAGACCGCGGAGCTAAACTTCTATTTAATTAAGAATAAATTTCTCGTTTTCTACTTTTCTAATTTATATATATTAAAATAGAAAACTATTAAAATATAAAAATAATATATATATATATATATTACATGCGTTATTCGTTTAATTTTGTGGAGACCGCGGAGCTGAAATTCGGTTTAATTAAAAATTAATTTCTAGTTTTCCACCTTCAAAGGTAAATGGTTAACCGAGATTCTCGAGTGGCGTGTGAGTCAGCTCACTGGCAGTTTTTATGAAATAATCTGTTGCGTTCTGCACTGTAGAACCCCGTTTATCTAAAGTTGTCGGAGTAAACAGTTTATACGCATGTATAATTGGAGTTTGTATAATAGTTGATCTATTTTCTCCACTAATTATTTTTCCTTCTCATACATACGTACGCAAAATTGTAGTTCACGTCGGGATGCGCGGATTCAATCGACGGAAGTTCAGTTAATCGGCCCCTAATTAAAATTTCATTCCGATAAATGCAGTTCTACTGTGTTAAAAAAAAATCCATTCTACTTTTTTATGTCTTGAAAACGTATTGCTGCAGAGAATAAATTAACAACTTCGCTAATTATGAAACCAAAGGGACCACACGTTTAAGAATTTCAACGTGTGGCCAAATACAGCTTCTTCAAATTTTCAAGTCGCACAACTATGATTTTCAGCCCACGAACTAACGTTTCGTTCCGATAAATGGAATTGCACCGAATTAGAAAAAATTCATTCTACTTTTCCATATTGTAAAAACATATTGCTGCAGAGAATTCGATAATAATTTAATCAATTGTGAAACTAAAGGAGCGGTATATATGGTAAATACAGCTTCTTCAAATTTTCACTCGCACCACTGTGATTTCCAGCCATCAAATAATATACAAAAGTATCTGCACACCATTCTATTTATTATGGTATTTGTATAAATATATTCAAGTATATTAAGCTTCGCATCGTTTCATAGTACTTCCGTACTACTGCACAAATTCGGCTATTATGAAAATGAAACGTGGAACGCGATAAAACACTCTTCATTGAAAAATAAGGGTGTGTACAAATAATTTCTGTAGTCATTGTATAAATATACCAAAGCAATACCAAATGACACATTAAAAAAAAAGAAGGTAAATAAATTTTATTTATTTGACCTTGCATTTTCGATTTTATAATAGACCACTGAATCGAAGAGCGATCGAGAGATCGACAGGCACAGGTGAACCGTTGCTCTGTTGGCTGTTCCGGGAGGAAGCGAGAGGAAAAAGCAGACGACCGAGCATCGCGAACGGCATTCATCGAGCGGTCGAGCGATTCGCATTGACGCGAGTTACGCAATCGTCGGCTGGCCTTGCGCCAATCTCGCGTATCACTCGAATTCGTCCCACGAAAAGAGAGGAGAATAGCGTGCAAGTGAGAAGGAAAAAGAGAGAGATGACCCGACGAACGAAAAAGCCACGCCGACACCGACGAACGCGTTTCTGCGTATGCTGACAGCGAGTTACGAAACGAGCAACGCGTGTGCCATACACTTTTACCTTTTTTTTTCTTCCTTTTTTATTATTTAAAAGCTTCTGGCTAGAAGTCTACGACCATGGTCTATAGGCTGTGATACATAAAGTACAAAGAACTCACACAGACATTCTAAACGCGAGGTCGTTTCGCTTGTCATACAGTTTTCTCTATATTTCGATAGTCTTACCTTACGCTAGTTTTGCTTTACTCTTTACGCTACGAGTACGTTAGTCTCGCTTTATTTTTCTTACTCCGTTTAACTCGACCTTATAATTCTACTCTTAGAATTCTATTCAGTCTCGCGCGTTAAACCGCTTAGTCTGCTTTTATTTTAAGCATCACCGGCTATAGTGGAATGTCGTCAAATATGGAATAGCATCTTGTTTCTTCGATGTCAGTGTTACAAAATCAATCGCAAACGAACAAAGATTTTTGCGAGTATATTCGATCACGTAACTACGCTCGATTTAACAGTCGTTATACCATTCGTTCGTTGTGACATCGTAGCTTCCCTACTTGTATTTTCCACCTTTTTCCGAAACGTTGAGACAAAGACTACTACGTTTAGAAATAACAACCAGACGGATGCATTTTGAAAAGATTTCTTCGTTCAAAATTTTAGTATATATACTTAGGTATTTTCTAGTACAACCACTGCTCCTATTTGCACACTTGTCGCAACGTGGGACGGGCTTTCGTATACCTTCGACACACATCTCCACCGTTTACACGACCATCGCTTCACGTCGTCTTTTGAATCATTGTTTCCTGTACAAAGATACTTTCAATTCCGCGAAAAAAAGAAAGGAAGAGAAAGAAAGGAAGAAGAACAAGAAAAAGAGGCAGTGCGGCTCGTTTGGCGCGTCGATCACGTGCGATAAATTCGCAGTCACGTTTCTCTGCAATGAGACAGGCGTCCGGAAAGTTTATGATAGCATCCATCTTCTTACAAATGATTTAACCATAGCCTTATTATGATAAATTACAGTAATTCGATGGTGTAGTCCTCTTAAGCAACGGTTTTCAACATTCAAGAAGCGTAAAAATGCGACGGACCGTGCGCTTCGTCACCAGCAGAATTTTCAATTTGCATTGTCATTTTAAGCGTATGAAATCATCACGATAATAATTATTTGAATACGAAAAATTTGGTATGATTTCTGTCAACGTACGAACGAAGCTACATGATCTTCTATAAGCGCATCTCATGCTTTTGTTTGACTTTTACACGTAAACAGGTATTACTTTCCGGACGATTGTCGTATTAACGCGCACAGTAGACCGAGGTAATAGCACTTTGATTTTGCAATACGATCGCGCTGGAGCCATTACGTTTACGAGAAAAATTCTTAGACGAAAATGTCGCTTACTTATCTGACATTATCGAGTTACAAATGTTTCGTTGTATTTCAAGTAATAAACAGGTTATTGGTAAAAAAATGAGAAGCGGAGAAAGTGTTACAGTCGACTGTGATCTCAGGTCGCTTGTAACACTGCGTGGCTTCGATAATAACAAACACCTAATGTGTGTTGCTACGCTTTATAAAATCAAAATATTTATTGATTTAATTAACAAGTAAAGAAAAAGAAGTGAAATTTCTAACCAATTATTCGCAATCGTAATTTAGATAAATATGAAGAAAATTTTGATTGCTGCATTTTTCATGCGCCCGATCCTTACGCTCAGTACATTGCGTTAATTTTTCGTCTGGTTTCTTTATGCTGTAGGATTCCGTGCATACCACGTGCGATAGATTTCTTCGTCGTGAGATTTATTAGTTGTTACAGGTGTTAAGAGAGCGTTACTTTTTCGATCGTGCTCGATGCCTGCGGACTTGGATTATAAATGTTGACTAACTAGAAGTTTAAAACAGCCAAGTAACGATCGGTGTTGCTTAAAAGGAGGTCAGATTGAAGATTAAAAAAATAGAAAAAGCAACTACTCGCGAAAGAAATATTATACTGTAATTTCAAGTCAGTAAAAGAAAGTTACTTTAATTAATGGAAAAGTAATTTTATGTATTTTATTTAGTAATTATATGTTCACTATGTACGCGTTATGTGAATAATGTCATGCCAATCATGTCGATAATATAAAATATCAAATATCATTGTTTATCGCATATTCAAAATTTGTGTTATATAGAAGATTATATTTTTTTTAGAAAATGATATTTCCAGAAATTTAACGCGTTACCTAACCCCGGGTCTACCTGCCGAAAACACGATGGAAAGCCAAAGAAGCGCGAACGTATCATCTAATCATCGTGAAAGTCTCGAACATAAACACCTTCTCTGTACATAGTCCTATCAACCCTCTTCGATCATCGATTTGGGCTATTTTCGAGCTTTCATTTCCTCTTTCGCGAACGTTGCAGTGTCAAAGCTCGATTTCTAGCCTCTTCTGGATCGCGTGCGATCGATAAACGAGGCGTGTTATCGAGAGATGCGGAAGGCGACACGCTGCTGACGAACGAAATATCGAACGTGTCGGAACCTTTAAGCGATCCTATTTCTATTTTACGATGATCGGCGCATCGGCTTCTTTACGCCGTGTAGGAGCAACGCGTTAGCTTCTGGTTTGATCAGTTTTTCAAGCGCGCCGCGGTCGACGCGTTTTCGAGGTATCTCGACCGTAAAGTACCGATAAGTGGCAAGCCGCGAACCTTTCGAGAAACCTTCGATAGGAATTTGATGACACGGTTTCCGGGTGGATGGAAATCCAAGAAGTGGATTCTTTTACATAATCTTTTCATTCCGAATTCGCCGGTCGTTTCGCGCGAAAATTTTCCTCGGTTCGTTGCCCATAGAAATGAAATATACGGGGTGACTCGTAAGTGGCGAGTGCGATTGGTGGATCGCCAGCATAGTCTACGAACGACGAAAGCAGAAGCACAAAAGATGGAAATATAGAAAGGTAGAAACAGAAACTCTAGTCGGTCTAAGTCTGTGGATGTGACGTGCACTGTGACGCCACGGTGGTCATTGGTGACCGGAATGCTTGAACTTCTTACAATTGTAAAAATTGTATGAAAATTGACAGTTAGGGCATTTTGAATATAACCGATAAATGGAAGATACTTTGAAATTAAAAGTGCCCCATTGAACAATTAAACATTTTTACTAGAACATCAATAAGAGAAAAATGAGAACGAATCTTGCATCTAACGGTGCACTGTGTTTGCATTAATATCTTTGAGGGCTAATCTACGAATATTATTATAAACATACCTTAGAAAATAATCGTAAATGATGCTTTATAATCATATAATCGAAGTTAGAAACGTACACATACTTTACTGTTATATATAGAACGAGCAAATACTGTTTACTAATATCTTCTACGCGTTTCAACAATATATTCTGAACGTTTTGCTTACGACGAAACAACGAATACGAATGGTTTGTTGAAATAAACGAAGCCTTGTTATAATATGTCGCTATCAACTGTTGCCAAGGCGCCACGGTGGTCACCCGTGACCACCAATAAGTTGTCTTACATCATCAATTTATTATTATTTTGCCATTATATGCTTTGAATAATAAAAATATTCCCGTGGCGTCCTGAGCGACACATGTGATTTCGGTGTGGCAGTCAAAGTGTTAACATGTATTATGTGCACGTGTCAGACTATATGACAAATTAACATCACGGTGAAACCATCGATGAAATGAAAAGATAAGTAATTAATTTTGTTCTTTGTCCTCCACGCGCCGTCATACGAGTTCTTCTTCAAAGCTATCTAATTTTATGGGTGAAGATGAAGAAAAAGTTTCATAAAAATTGCTCGATAAATGGCAGAATAATATAATTTTTTACCGTGAAAATGTTTGAAAGTATCGAAAAAAAAAAAACAAATTGATGCGAGAAATGGGGCGAAAATGGAGCATTAAACGGAACAATTTTATTCTATATCTTCGACTTGTTTCCAACCGATTGTTTATTTATATGTACTCGGTATCTGGTCAAGTTTAACCTTCCATCTGCACACCGGGTCGTCTTCGACCAGCAGTTTCAAGCAATTTTTCATTTTTCCCATATTTTTGTTTAAATCCTGCTCTGCTTGAAAGAAGATTACGGTAATATGTGACGATGGAAACTATCGGTTAATGTTCCGGAAACTTGGAAGAGCATATTGGCGGGGTTTTTTAAAGCACGGAAAGCTAAAAAAAAGTCTGTGAAAGTATGCAGACGACGTATGTGAAAATAAGATTGCAGACGGATGGCTAAGTACATTCGATAAATTTTCAAACTCGATTTTCCCTTAAAGAAACAAATTTTTCGTCCTACCAACAAATTTCGTTACATATTTTCCACTTATTTTTTCGCGTACAATCACCCTGTACCCCATCGTATCACCGGTTACGGACCACCCTGTATACAGCGTGACAGATAGTTCCCTTGTTTAATAGGGAAATATATTTGTTTGTATGAATTTGTAAACGTCAAGGAAAATTTTCCAATTATTTTACAAAATTTTTCATTCCACGCGTCTGATGAAACACGTAGACCGAAATATTTCTTTTTGGAACGGTTCACGTATTCGTTTGTAACGACGCAGAAAATATACGAATTGAAAAAACGACACGCTGTGTCTGAATCGTCCCATCGTGTTTAAAACGTTAAAACAAATTGGCTCGGAGAAAGCGGCAAAGAGTTGATCGCCTTGGAAAAAAAGAATATATATAAAAAAAAAAAAGAAAAGAAAAGGCAAAGGGAAAAAGCAGCCGCGGTCGGACGATTGATTATTTAGCCAGATACGAAGAGGTTCGATATCGAAATCTTCTTTTAATCGGTAATCGAGTGACGTTATCGGGAACGAAGTATTGACTTGGCACGGAACTTCTGTGCCTTCGTTTTTCCTCCTCTCGATGTTTCCTCCTCTCTATCAATTCTCTGGCGACGCATCCGCCCAATTCACCGGCAATTTTCCATTTTCTTTCTTTTTCGTCTCCCTTTCTACTTTACCTTCGAATCAAACCTGCCGTACCTTTCGGCATTCTTTAAAGGAATTCTGTTCGTTTCGTTGCGACTTCGTGCTGCGATTTTTAATTAAATCGCTCTAGCACTAGAAATGGCGTTATTGACACATGGTACACAAGTGGAAAGTTATATGTACTCAACGATAAAGCAAAGAACGGCGAGCAGATGATAGCAGCTACTCGTTCAATATTGATAGTTTTTAGAAAATTGTGTAGCTTTCCGAAGCTAAGACAGAGCGTTCAGAGCGCGCAACGATAAAGGAAATTGCGTCTAAATAATTCTGTTGTTTGCGTGATGATAATTCGAATGATATCGTAGGATATTTGCCACTGTTATTGACGACTAATATACTAAATATGACGTCACTGTTAAATTTCTTTCTATCACAGTGCTTTCAACCTGTACCATTTATTTAACGATTTTTCCAGAAACTTCAAATTTTTCGAGATAGATATACATCCTGTACGATCGCTAGATCGCGCATTTTTGCACATTTCTAGGAAATTCGAAAGTTAAAATTAAATAAAGAACGCACGCAATATAGAAATAAAATGTACGAAATATGCGAACTGTTATGCTTTCTATACATTTTCCAGGTAAAACAATTTTCTAACGAGGTTCCACTTTCCAAATAATATTCTGAAAAATAAGAATTCGCGGTGTAATAATCCCACGCACAAGTAATATATCTATTTTCGTAGAATAACTATAGACTGTAATAATAAAATTGCTCGCTTCCATTTAAAATCTGGACGCCAATATCGTAATTATTGTAATACGAATATTGTCAAATGTATTTTGGTAATACAACCTAATGGCTGATTTTCAAAACACGGATACTCTCGCTATACGAAAATACGAGTTTGTCGTTACACAAAGTCAACACGTCGATCTCGAACTCATCATCATCAAATTTCGATCAGTTCTATCGTTACCAATGGCCGTAGGTCTTCGAAATATCGCGCCAGCCATTCGCCTGCAATTCATTCGCTTCTGCCATTAATTCAACCTCTTCAACTACCTCCATTAAATTCGCCCATAGCAAACGGTGTTTCGATATTTTTTAACGAGGGCCATTTGCTCGACGTTCCCACCGGGAAATCGAACGATACGTCACGAGACATTTTGTTTTCCTCTCACCTTGCCCCCCGGCGTCCATGCAATTAGGACTTGACCCATTTCCTGGCAATTGTTCGACTTGCATCGCAAAACGCGACGCCCGAAGATCGATGAACCAAACACGCTCGCGTATTGTAAACAGGCGAGATTAACAGCATCCAGAGAGTTGCAAGCTCGAGCATAAATGTGCAATTGGTTGCCGATCGATCCTACTCTCGCGTGATTTTCTAATCGATTACGGGCTTTCAGTTGGCTAAAAGTATCGGGTCAACGTATACGAGATGTTTTTCTACAAAGTTGGATAGTAAGTTTGTTCAAAGTTTCTTCAAGTTACGGGATTAATCTATCGTGCAACGTGTTTCTTTAGATCGCTTGCTTTTCTATTGATTTCTTTTTACGAAGCATTGATTTATACCGCAATTTTGTTGCAAATTCAATTCAATGGCACGGCGAAGTTCGTTGTCACGATCGAAATTAATCGATCCTCAGTAAGCATCAGATATTTTTTATTATTTAATTTGTACTTTACAATTTGTCCAGCTGGACATTTGGTAAATTTTTTTAACTTTTATTTTATTTATACCGCAATTTTGTTGGAAATTCAATGGCACGGCGAAGTTCGTTGTCACGATCGAAATTAATCGATTCTCAGTAAGCATCAGATTTTTTTTTTTATTATTTAATTTGTAGTTTACAACTTGTCCAGCTGGACATTTGGTAAATTTTTTTAACTTTTATTTTACTTATACCGCAATTTTGTTGGAAATTCAATGGCACAGCAGAGTTCGTTGTCACGATCAAAATTAATCGATTTTCAGTGTGCATCAGATTTTTTTTTATTATTTATTTTGTATTTTACAATTTGTTCAATTGGACATTTGGTAAATTTTTTTAACTTAATTGCTAAATAACATGCGGATGGCTACCTCTAGCGGGATACCATCTTCGAGTTTGACTATTTTATTTCTCTAGTGAGGTCAATGGCATGTTTTCTTTTTAGTCTTCTTTTTATGTGAGTTTTGCTCGCTTCAGCAGCCGGCTGGTTTCGATGTGTTGCCGTTCTTTCTTTGTATTTTTCTGCGTACCTGTCGATTTATTCTTTGACCGTT
This sequence comes from Bombus affinis, assembly GCF_024516045.1. Classification (NCBI taxonomy): domain Eukaryota; kingdom Metazoa; phylum Arthropoda; class Insecta; order Hymenoptera; family Apidae; genus Bombus; species Bombus affinis. The sequence goes on from NC_066354.1 coordinate 4,201,779, forward strand.
GATATTTGTAAGTATTTGCATATATCCTCGTTTCTGGCATACCACGGGGCGCTGACTATTGTTCTCAGTATCTTCGATTGTAGCGACTATAGTTTATTTATGTGGCTCATTGCTGCTGTCCCCCATAGAGGTTTTGTAGATTTTTAAGTTTATTTTTTATGCTGAGCTTAGAGTTTCGACTAGTTAGCCAGTACATCTGTCTTCTTTTTATCCGTATTTTGTCTATAATTGATTTGGTATGTTGTTTCCATGTAAGTTGTGTGTCTAAGTGAAGTCCTAGCTATCTAACTTGCCTTGTTTGTGCTATATGCGTGCCATTTATTTGGTGATTTCCCTTTTCTTAGTGTAAATGTAACACGGTTACATTTACTGAGGTTTGCCTTTATTTGTTTATCTTGTAGTCAGTTTTCTATTTTTGTGACGTGCTTTTGTAGTAATATGACTGCTGTTTCTGGATAAGTATGCCTGAACTAATACAGCAATGTCGTCCGCGAATGTCAGTATTTTGCTCTTGGTAGTTGTATAGTGTATAGTGTGTATAATATTGGTCCTAAGACACTTCCCTGAGTGAGCATCAGATGTATGCATTCCACTGGTTATAGTTGCAACGAGAATCGAGACGATTCGTTAATGTTAAAAAGTAAAGTTTCCACAGCGTACGTATTGGAGAAATTATTTTTTCTTTGTCTTTCGCATACTTCTTACCGAGAACCACTGAAACCTTCAACTTCATTCGTCGGAATTTCATTCGTAATTTACACCGTGTTATTTACGATTATTCCGAGGACATATTTTTTATGCGGAAGATAAATAAAAATAACTTGGTGTTTTCAACGTGTATAGTTTCTCGTTGAAATATAAACTTAAACTTCAAGACGAATGATAGAAAAAGTCATCAAAATGGGAAAGTATTTTTATGCTACATCCAATCTTGCTAAACCAAGGTTCCTTGGTATCATTAACGCGCCATTTCATCGCTAGAATGACAATTATCAAAAAGAAAATATAATGGAAAAGGGAAAAAAATAATTTTACGCCACGATATCCCTAAAGAAGATCCCTAGGCACTGCTCCATAGCCACACAATGGTTGAACGCGTTGATTCGGCTTCAACGACGAAAAGTGAAGAGCAAACGACGAACGGGACGTCGTTGCGACTTAATGGAGATTTATAAGCCGAACGTAGCCGCGTTTCTCTCCGAGGAGGGAACAGCTCCGAGACGAAAAAGGTTAGTGATGTTTCTTAAGGAGCCGAAAGGGGAACGAGGATGAGACGCCAGATACGAGGTCCAATTTTCCGGTGGCGACGTAAAACGTACAAAAGCGCGCGAGCATTCGAATAACAAGGAGACCGTAATAAAAGCGTCGTCGTTTCAACGACAACGTTGGGATGCTCGTTCGAAGAATTGGCCTGAGACACCCTGCCACTCGTCCAAATAAACAAGTACTCATAGCGTCGAGCTGAACGTTGAAGAACGAGGCACGTTCCGCGAGATTAAATAAGCAACCGTGAAAAGGGAGGATCAGCGTTAAATTTCCTGGTGATAATCGCCACCATTGTTGAAAGTCTAGGAGGAGATTGTTGAAGTAATTACTTCAAGGAAAACTGTATACTCTTTTTTCTTTTGTATATCCGTGGCCCGGAGACCGCTGTTACGAAGAGAATTGAATTTAGCGAAAAAAATTCAAAATATCGAGAGGTTCATATTATTGAATATAAATTTTGTTTTCGGTTACAAGGTCTAGAAACAAAAGAACTATAAGTAGATTTCTATTGCTATTTCTTGTAGCCTTTAGCTAGAGCTAAACACCAAGGTTAACTTAGTCCTTTGCTATAAATACATGAACGTTCTGCCTATCATCCTTCTTCTATTGTATTGTTACACTGAGAGAGTGAGGATCTGAATCAGAATACACTATATCTGTACTTATACCTATACTTATCATAATGTATGTTTCTATTACAAATTCATCCACTCGTTCCTCTGTCAGTCAACCTCAACAGAGATTCTGGCGCGACAACGATGAAGACAAGTGATCTTTACGAATCTTTTTAAACGCTAACTATCGGTTATATGCGATTAGAACCTTTTGGGATGTATTGGGTTGGCAACTAAGTGATTGCGGATTTTGTCATTAGTTGGTATTGACTTACTTAGTTGTCAACCCAACAGATAGATAGACTGGAGGTACAAATGTAATTTTTATTTCAGTTCGTCTTGCTTATAGTTTGTCGTTTATATTGTACAAACGTTGCGATCATCTTGGACGATGTAACCGTTGTTGACGCGCGGTATCTGTCATCGGAATGCAGAAGTCAAGAAGTTTTCTTAAAGTTCGATAGTTCACGTTGGGATCGAACCTACCTTTGGAAGAGAAACGTGAAAAATTGGAAAGTTCTGGCGCGTCGAAGAAAGACGCGTCTTTTTCTCGATAAATTGAATTATATTGTTTAAAGATGTATTATAAATAAATAATCGAATAAGACTTTGGGATTCGATCCCTGGAGAAATTTGTGACGAAGTGAACGAAGCTTCGCCCGAAATTGATTAATCAATTTTCAACTATCGCCAGCTATCGATGCACGTTGATTTAAAAAGTTATTAAACGTTGCAATTTGCAAAGTTAATGAACGATAAGAATTGAAACGAAAGAAAATTACATTTGCACTTGAGGACTATATTTACATCCCAGAAAGGAACTAGTAGCTAGCTAAAAAAAATTTATAAAAGTCACTTGCTCTTATTGCAATAACAATTGTTCCTCCCTTAAGCTTCTTACGCCTTTTGTTGCTCGCGTGTAACAAAGCAACGTGATATTTGCGAATATAAGACGCATGAATTTGGAAAACTATGAAATAGTACGTGACTGCAAAAAGTATTTACACATCGATGCATTTATCATTGCATTTACATACCAATTAATTAAATCCTACTGTCATAAATCTCGTATTATTTAGTAGTGTTTTACGATTCCAAAAATTCGACACTGCGAGAATGAAATTTATAATTTAATAAAAAATCACCTTATTGGAAAATAAGGGTAAATACTTTTTGTAGCCATCGTACGCAGAAATATTTATCGCTAATAATAATTGGACGCACTCGCAATAAAAGACAACTCGTACAAAAATTACATTGACTAAATATTTACAATAAATTCGAACACGATATTCTCATAAAACGCGATATTTCGAAGGAATCATTTGCCGTAAAATTTCTAACAGCGATCGAATGATCGCGTACGATATTTTTCATTAAACGAAACACAAGAACTTACAAAAGTGACAAGTAAAATGTTAACAAAGTGGAACAACAGTTTCTCTTATTCTTCTTCTGGAAATGCAAGACCAGTTTGAAGTATCGATCTGTGACTACGGACGACGAGTCGTAGCTATCGAAAGGCTTACGACGCTTGTTCTCTCCTTTTTTCCCCCGTCGTTCATCCCCCGTTGCATTCGAGTCGTCAAGTGGTTATCTGTCTGCAGCCCCTGTGTCTCGTCTCTGCCTTTATTCCTTCTCTTTCAACGATATCTTTACAAACCTAGAAACCATAATTCCCCTGTTATTATTTTAAAATACAGGACTCACGATCTGTCGTTTATCTCGAAACGTTGCTACAAACGTCGACGACAACAACGCGAATATTATTACTATTGTTCCACTGACACGCGCCATTATCGTTAAAATAAGCAGCCAGTAATAGCTAATTATACAACGGTACACTCTAATAAACTTTCGAACGAAGACTTCATTTACATTTTCCATTCGCTGTTCCCCGAATGAAATACGATGCAACGAAATGTTTGTTCGTTTTGTTGATAGGAGAATGCGGTGTTAACCGAGCGATGGGACGAGACAGGCTTTTGAGAAATTTTCGAAATGTCACGTTTCCTCTACACGATCTTTCGGATATTCAGTTTACGGAGAAAAATCTGGTTTATGGTTATTAGGTAGAAAATTATGTTTTTCGTAATTAAAAGGTCCTCAGAATCGACTTCCACGTTCGTAAAATGTTTTCTTAAATCGCGCTTTAAACAATTTATCTCAAACAATAACTTCAGTGTCGTGCGTATACTTTTAACGTTTTGTTTTGTTGTAAGTACAAGTGTTTTTTACTTTTCTTTTCGTTCGAAGTATTTGTTAAAAAAAAGATGGTTAGGTAAATAATTAAACGTTTTAATCCATTCGAAGTTTTCTTATTACGTTCTGCCATTTTAATTTGATCAGGACGTGTAACTACATTAAGGTATTATAATTTGTATGAGATAACAAATTTAAATTTATAATTGGAATATTATTTTTTAGCCTTTTTTACGAATATACATTTTATTTTAATGCGGTTGATTGGATATTTAAATTGAAATTAAATCGAATTATTTAAATATTTTCGTATGAATGATAGAATACTCAATATGTTCTTTTCGCGTGGGAAAGATAAATTTGGAGAAGGAAAATAACATGAAAATTGCCAAAAACACAGACACACATTATACGCTGCATTTCGACATCAGAGCAACGTTCTTAAACTTTCACTTACCCTCGTTAACAAAGTGGTTGAAAAAGTCCCATTCTCAAATTTAATCTAATTTGCAAGTTTCTAAATCTACTCTTATCTACCACTGAAATATAAAATATCGCAAATCGTCGTGAGACTTCTCCCTCTTTACAGAACGAACAACTTTCGCAAATTAAAGTATCAATATAAAACAACGAAGCAGCGCTTCCGTTCCAAATTTTCATTTACCCCCGTTAATATATATATATTAAATAAATAAAGTAATTCGAAATTTCCATTCTCAAATCTATTCTAAATTTCCGCTCTGGTATCGTACCCTGAATTTCGAAGCTTCCAAATCTTCCCTAACCGTACGTTGCATTTTTAATTTCAATTTAAATCTGTTTCCGTTTCTGTTTAATTCGTTTAGATTTGCCCGCTACCGCTTCAATATAAAATATCGCAGATCATTAAATTTCTCCCTTCTTGCAGAATGAGCAACTTCTACGAATCCAGTAACGTGCAATAGGCGATTAGAGTATCAATACACGCGAGGCAGCGCTTTCATTCGAAATTTTCATTTACCCTGGTTGCTCGCCCGAACCCACGCGTTCTCTTTGATCGCGCGCCGGCTACGTTCGTACAACGCTTCCGCGAGCCGTGTAATCCAAATACCTTACTTGTGTTTCAATTTTAAAAACTGCCAACCCCCAACGTCGGTTATTTCGTTCGTTTAACTTGCGAGGATCGCGAGCTCTTTCTCTCGGCGATGCGCGATGGTGGGAAAAATTCCGGTGAAAATTCATCGTGCCACACGTGATTGCGCAATCTCGCTTCCGCTGTGTACAGTTTTAATAACGAAAGGCAACGCGGGGTAACGCAATACACAGTGCAGCAGCGAGAAGAAAGAGAAAGAAACAGTGAGAAGGGTTAGAGAGAGAATTATTAGAGAGAAAGAGAGAGAGAGAGACTGGCGGGCTGGCGAGCGTAATACGCGTGATACGAGGGAGGAAAGGGGCCACGAAACATGATTCATTTCCTGCGAATCAAATTCGTGCGGTATCACAGACGTTAATAGAGACGTGCACAACGTGTACACACGTACTTTGCTATATGCGAATGGTATTTAATGACTCACGCGTTAATCGTCAAACTACTTTCGTGTCGACTAGACGACCAATTAGTCGAACGATCACTTTTTGTCACAGCAGCGCATGGTAATTACGTCATGTTCGTGCACAGGATGTGTCCTTCTCGAAGAAACATTAATACAAACGATCTCTTGCAGATGCCCCGTATTCGATCGAAGTATCGGTTTGTAATATATATTTATCCAGTTCCCTTCGCTTATATAACAAACGCGGAAAGAGCAGGAATCTTTGTACGTATTGGGTTGGCAACTAAGTGATTGCGGATTTCGTTATTAGATGGTATTGACAAAATCCGCAATCACTTAGCTGCCAAACCAATATATTTTATATCGTATATCGATGTTCGATGTTCGTAATATCGGATATTACGAATAATTTCTGTTAATTTGCTAAGAAGCTATACGTACAGCAGATATAGGATAGAAATTTAATAATTTTCCGTGTTTGAGTTACAAGGGTGAGTTCGCCGGTTAACGAAGGTGGCTAAATGAAAATTTGGAATAAAAGCGTTCGGTTCGGTGCGCGTGTATCGATAATTTAATGGGATATTATTAAATTCGGGGCAGCTGGTAATTTTGTAAGAAAAGACAGAGATTCCCATTACCTTAGTCACGTAGCTTATTTTGAAATTTCGAACAAAAGACGCGGATATATTTTACTTCGTATGTCTTATCTTCGTGTTATGAAATTCGCAGAAATCCTTAATTGGCAATATAGAAACTCGGTGACTCGCTTCATTTTGTAATTAGAAGATAGAACTGAAAGCAGAGGAGGAATGGAGTTAAAGGAGAGATACGAAAGAATAGTGGCGTCGATCTAACGGCGCCTCGATATCTTGTTTTGAAACGAGTTGGGGTAGAACAAGTCCGGGTCTGTCTAATCAGCGGAGTGCTACTTATGCAAATTTAATTTGTACGACAAATCACGAACGGGCAACTGTGTCAAGGTTGGCTGGCCAGTTTTGCCAGCATCGTTTCAAGTTCACACCTCTGTGGTCGGCTCGTGTGACAGTGACGAGTGTCCCGTGACACTGCACCTTCCCTTTGACGTGGAACGTTGCTCGATTATCAACGATCGGATGAACCTTCACAATGTCTGGCCGCCTTCCTTCTTTCACCCATTGCACATCCAACACTTCCGCCATTTTTCTACGAAATCCACCATTTACGCTGTATTTTTCTTTAAGTCCTTTCCGTACTTTCCCTCAATCCTTTTTGTATCGGGCTTACTCGTCCAGTGTGTTGCGCTCGTTCAAACAAATTGACTCGGCTGTATGTGGGTGATTTGGTCGCCATAGCGCTCGATTAAGGCTTCGAGGGGTTGAATGGTTGGCTTGAAGAGTCGCTGATAACGTACAATTTACTGAATTCGACGGGGTTTAAATTTGGAAGTTGGTCGGATTCGAAGGTTGGCGATTTTTAAGAATTCCGGCGATGGGTTGGTAAATCTTGCGAATCTTTATTTTAAACAATTCCTCGAGTTCTAGTCGAAGTGTGGCTAATTTTGGTATATCGAGCGGAATTTCGAGTATTTGGTGAATTGTTTGGAAGCTTGACATTGCACTTGGAATATCGTATTTGAGATTATAATTAGAGAATTTTATCATTTTTACGCTCATTCGAATTTCCAAGGTTTCGATCGAAAGCACGCTAGTTTTAGGAAAATTCAAATTACTTTCTACGCGTGTTACAGGTTTTAATTGGCAGACTGGAAATCTTGTGAATTTTAATCGAGAGCTGGATGAATTTCATATATTCTAGTCCGGAATACAGCGAATATGCAAAGTTAATAAATCTCGATCAACGGTCCATAAAATTCATAAATTCTACCCGAAGGATTGCAAATCACGCGGCATCTAATTAAATTTCGCTAAATTCAATTTAAAAATGAAACGTCGTCGCACGTTCCGTTCTCCAGGCGTATCAACCGTCCCAAATTTTATTAAAACATTCACGAATATTTTCAATTGCGTAGGGAATCACCATAAATTCTGAAAAAGCCACTGGCAAAATGAAACACAAGAGCGAACTGTCCGCCTACCTTGGCTTAGTTCAAAGCTTAGAATGGAGGCAAGTGGAAAGTGTGCTCGAATCACGGCACTCTCCAGAGTTTCGTGGAACGGACTATTTTCCGCGTGTTACGTAACCACCCAGGATTCACCGGTTTCTTCTAGTTTTCCCAAAGAAATCCGCAAAATTTCTTTACTTCGATCTACCGACGTGCTCTCTCAGCGACAACGACGAATAGACAATTTTCTTTCCTCTAATATTTCACCATTCTAGAGACGTCTGTTACGCGTTATCGATTCCGACGAACGACCATCGACTCTCTGCCTCTTTTATGGTCGGCGTGTCCGACAAACAGGAAGGGGTTTACTTTTTAACTCTGCCACGCCAGACAGCTCAAGGAGGTGAATGAAAATGATCCTGAATGTACACAGGGCAGCGATTAGGAATAAGAAATTTTATTAACGTTATTATTCGTATTGGTAAATTTTCTATTTCTATTATTTTCTGGGTGATATGGAATTTTCAAATGCATACATTGCCTGCTCTTTGAAGCAGCACAAAATTTAAAGAATATATTAATTCTGAGAATTTGTTATATAATAGTTTTAGTTGGTAGTTTTATATAAAAGTTTTAGTTGGAGCAAACTGACTGTTAATTACAGAGTTTTCAAGTTTTGCATATTGTTTAGTATATATATATTAGGTTGTTTGGAAAGTGTCTTTCTTTCGCAAACGTGTTTTTTACAACAATGTACCTTCATAAAAACGTGAAACCAAGTCTGTGAAATGTCACGGTGCTTATCTCAACAGAACAAAATGGATCGTACGTAATTCGACAAGATAATATAAAAGAAATATCGTTGTGCGTCTATTATTATATTTCCTCATAAAACGAAAGAAACTTTTCGGACAACCTAATATAAAGAATATGAAAAATATAAACAATACATATATTGTTAGCGATATTTCAATGGATGAAAAAACGGCAGAGCGAAGCTACGATTCGACCAGAAATCTATAGAATTTCATGTTCTAAAACATAACATTCTGCACTGATATTCCACAGTTGCATGTTCTATGGAATAGTTGCATGTCGTACATTGACTCCGTTGACCGAAAGAATATTTTTCCAACATGCCAACGTTCCAAGCTTCTTGTAATTATCTCTGTTCGCATTTCTGTCGATTCTTATTAATCGAAACCTCTGCCGATATCTCGTTAATCTGCTCGTTTCGATGGCCACCTGATTTTACGACTTTTCTCTGTATCAGCCCGTGTTATACAACAGCGTAGGGTCAAAGAGACCCAGTGGCAGCATTTGAGGGTTAAGCAGCGTCGAAAACGATGGCTGCTTCGCAAGAAGGAACCGCATTGTCGAAGGCGGCATGCCGCCGGAAGTTACGTAACGAGTTGTTTCAGGGACTTTAGCCTAGCCCAGTTCCGCGGAAGTACTTCCACCCCCGCGTAGCATCGATCTGGCTGACGCTTTGATGATCGTGTCGCGCACCCTCCCTCTCACATCTCCCTCCATTCCTCTCTCTCTCTCTCTCTCTCTCTCTCTGTGTCCTTCTATTTTGCTCTTTGAGCTGGCTTTTGTGTTATTTATCGGCAAGCCGTATTTTCGATGATTCGCGTTATTGGACGACTGGTCGTGTATTTGAGAACACGATTAAAAGTGCATGATTGATTGGAAAACGATGGCGAATAGTTTCGAGGTTGGATAAACGGTGATTAGGTTTGTGACGGTTGGGCAGGATGGGAGGGAACAGCCGGAAATGGAAGTTAGAAGAAACCGAGGCTTCTAATTGTGCATCTTATAAATTAGGTTTGGAAAGAGAAGTTTCGTACTTGGTGTGCTTTGTACGATCGATCGAGGGGAAATTGGATGCAGTAGCTGGCTAGGTTTGTGATAGTTGATGGTTCGAATGACAGGAAGCGTGTACTTGCAATTGTGGATCTTGTAAATCAGGCTTGGGAAGAGAAGTTTTATCGTTGGTGTGCTTTGTGTGATCGATCGAGGGGAAACCAAGGATGGAACAGTTGGCTAAGTTTGTGATGGTTGGTTCACGCGGTCAAAAGCGTATTCGTGATCGTGGATCTGGTAAATTAAGTTTGCAAGGGAAGTTTCGTTCTTGGTGAGCTTTGTGTGATCGATTGAGAGGAAGAGAGTTTTGGGACGGTGCTCAGGTGTCGCAAGTTTGTGACAGTTGATTTAGTTGGCAGCAAGCGTGCTTCCAGTTGTGGGCCTTGTGAATTAGGTTTGGAAAGGGAGATTTAGCTCTTGGCGCGCTTCCTGCGATCGATTGGGAGAAAGTGGAGAATGATGTTTGAATCGCATAGTTGATAGTTCAGTACGATAGTGTATGATAATTGGAAAGAGAAAAAAGCATAGCATGACATACAATTTCCAGTTGGAAAACAAAGTAATTTTGAGCACAACGCTATAAGGCAGGGTAATTAAATTTTTGGAATTCAATTGCTGCTTTTGAACATTGTTTTGACGATTAATATTGAGTGGTCGTGTTGCACGTATAATAAATATATTGGTACCATACATGCGGCTTTGAATTATTTTTCGTTCTGAATTCTAATTAAACGATAATTCAAGTCTGACCTGGAATGTACTCGTTCTACTGCAGCTGAGCTGTGCGTTTTAGGAAACCAAGAATAATAACCGCGATTGGTCAAATTCTTTCACACTTCCACCAATAAATTTCCGTACCTATACTACAAATAATGGCTTGCAGCTACTTAACCCAAATAATACAATCACCCACTTGTATATATAGAAACAGAGAAGCAAATGTAATCATACTTAATAATACCTTCTTCATCCAGCTAATTAATCCCAAAACTATGATCAATTAATTTTATATATTTCAAATATTGCAGATAACAACTCGCATCTACTTAATCCAAATTTTGCAACCTCTATCTACAAAAACAGATATCTACAAACGTACATTTTTTAATCCACATATTACAATCTTACTTTGTTCATACTGATATAAAAACAAAGCATTAATTACGATCGACTAATTTTACATATTTGAAATATATTTCAAATAATAAATCACGCTTAATTGATCGAAGTACCACAACCATCCATCTATATTTGTAGAAACAAAGTACCAATTGAAAATCGAATTTAATAATTGAAACTTAATTTAATCGAAATATTACAATCGGCTGCCTATAGAAACAAAGAGCAGCAATTACGGTGATGCTTAATAATTCCTTTTCCATCCCTCTAATTAATCTTCGAGCACAACGATCGCCTAATCTTGCCATTAATATCCGAGAAACCATTCTTCTTAAAACTCCTGTTCTCAGTATCGATATTCCTTCTTTTCTTTTCTTCTCTCGTGTCGCCAGTGTCAGAAGTAATTATCAAGTAATTCCGGCAATGACCTGACTCACCAGGATGGCTCGGTGCCTGGAAACGACTAGACTCGAGTCGTCGTTTTAACGAACCGTAATGAAAAGCCCCCGGAAAGGATGGTCGGCTGGCGTTGATAGCCGACCGATGATTAAATCGCTGACAACGAGAAAACCCGGTGCGGCTCGCGATTCAATTTCCTTTTCTTCGTTCTAGCGAAACGTAAAGGCCTCCGCCACTGTGCACACGACGAAGAACCATGGAAAAATGCAGGAGACTGAGATATGTTACGGTTTCCGATCGAAATCAATCTTTTCTTTTCGTCCGAGCAACGATCGATAGTTGGAAGAAAATATTAGGATATTTTCTTATTCGATATCTTTTTGTCTACATTGTTCAGGAACACGTGTATTAATTGGTAAAGAGCTTAGCAGGAAAGAACCATACGATCTTGTTAACATTGATGATGTAGGATTGGATAGAATTATAAAACGAGGATCCTGTGAGCTTAAAAAATTTTTCCATCAGATGGTAAGTGAGAAATTTCAGGAGAGCTGGTAGAAAAATAATTCCACTGATTAAAGTGATCTTTTTTCGTTGATTTTAATCGTTTTCTGCTTTTACGGTTTAATTTTAACTCTTCGCACTTTTACCATATATACCTTTACCGCGAAAAATGTTTAAAACACGGGCTTTTTTTCCAAAGTAAAAGTTACGAATAGTTGTAAATTTATTTGTACGTAATCTTCTCTATTTTTATATTTTTCAACGATGACACGATATTAAAACAACTTTCCATATTATGTTTAATGTTGTTGTGCCAGTAGAATATGAAGAACCAAAATAAAATGCACACGAGTGTGCAATCTCGTTATTGGAGATAGAAGAATGGCAAATCGTATAATATTAACATTGTAAAATTGCAATAACGTCATTCGTCTGCGCCGAGCCTTAAAACTTAACAATAGTGAATTGTTCTATAGTTTCAAGATATTGTCGTTTTTATACGTCGTTAAGACCCACATGTGGCAAATGCAGCTGCATCCAGAATTGCAATAGAATTACGAATTCCAATATTACAATCAAACGCTTATAGACACAACCTCTATTATTATTCCTCTTTTACCTTATCCAGCACTTGCTATACTGGTTTCTGCCAAGATTGTCTTCCAAGACTCTCAAGCGAGAAGTTATCGCTGTTTCCCAAGTAATCCATTAGAGGACCGTCCATAAGGCGTTCAGGTGAAAGACACGGTTTTGGTTTTGCTTTTAACACGTTCCCTTCAGACCTGATTCTCATTACCTACGATGCTGATGTATCGTCAATAATTCTCTACCGTTTCCACCTCATGGCCCACATGAAAAAAGAAACTAATTATTAGAGTGTGAATTTTTCTGCGAATTGACATTTTTATGAGCGCAAGTAAAGGAACAGGCTTTAAATAGAAACTTGTTTTGTCTAACAAAGATTGTAACGAATATACTACGTTGGAAGCTTTGTATTCTTTTTTTTTTTTTTTTTTTGTACGTTATGCATATTCTATGCATTTTCGTATTCTTAAATTTCGCATAAATGCATGTAAATCCGCAGTGTACTAGTTATTAAAATTTCGTGTCACGCCAAAAAATATATGTTCAAGATAGGAGGGTATTCACATCATTTGTCAAATTAAACTTACTCCGCAGAACAATAGGCAGAGATTGATGAAATTATACGATATAAGCATCGATCGACAGTGAAATTGTAAAAATTAAGAAAAATGGAGTTAACCACGTTATCTTAAGAACGACTCATTTGAAAATCTAAGAGGAAAAAGAAGTCAGTGCTTCTGACTAAATACTCAGGTATTGCACTTTTTTAAAATGTTTGCTACATACAGGTTGAAAATCGCACCTATGTGCTAACGATCTTTATATAATATTCTCTCTACATGTTCTAAAACTTTACGTACGAAGAGCCTCGAGAAAGACGTGATAAATTAGATTCTTTGTTTCACAGAATTTTTCTTGTTCCTTTTTCCTTTTACATTTTAAATCTCAGATTACTCGCACGAGTCCAGCGTTTCTAAAACTCAAAGGGTTCAATAAATGACCTTCCTCCTTTTACGAGAAAGCAAACGATATAAAACACCAACGAACGATTCAGTGTCTGTTCTCCAAGCCCCACTTTTTTCCTGATTTTCAATCGTGTTAAGATCATTGGAGAAGAGTGCATTCGATCCTACCTTCTGCTGACCAGGCTAATGAAAACAGGAGCAATAGAAGGCAATACAGCGAGGATGTTCGCAAATTGCTTTGGAAAATTTCCACTCGTATCGAATCATCCTAACAAAGCGTTCACTCATGTTCTAAGCTTCTCAGGAATTATCCTTTTTCCTTTTAACTTTCATAACATGCTTTCTATTAAATTTTGTTTGTCGCGTTTTTACAAATTTTCAAACACCTTCGATTTTATTCCTCTGACTTTCTGCCGACATTTCATACGATTTTTAATTTTATATATGTATCTTCTTCTCCCAAATTTTCAAGAATTCCCAACTTCATTTGTCCCGCTTATCCTTCAAAATTTTCAATTTTTCAATTTTACTTTTCTAGCTTCCTCGTTTTCCTTCCTTATTTGTCTGGCATTTTTATCCAAATTCTAAAGAATTATCAATCTTATCTGCCTGGCTTCCTCTTTCAAATTTCTAAAATGTTCAATGTTATTTGTCCCTAACTTTCTCGCCGAAATATTTCAGGATCGCTTTCTCTTTCAAATTTTCTCGGATTTTCTGATTCTAAATTTCATGGTGGAAATGGTGGGTGAAAACTGATGATTAGAAGCTCGTGGCCGTAATGCAAGGCATGGAATAATGCAGGCCGCTCGATCATCCCGAAGAACGAACAGGAAACGGGATCCCTTGGATCGTGGCGTGGTCTCCGGTTAAACTCGGAAGAAGAGACAGGGCTCGTTCCTCATAACGTGCAAGACGGAAGATTTGCATGGCGTAGCGAGGCAGGGAACCGGTACAGCGTAGAGAGACGTAGAAAATGAGACAGATAAAGAGAGACAGAGAGTGCGAGCCGGATAACGGCGGAGGGAGAAGGAGGATCGTGTGCGAGTAGAGTCGGTCGGTCGGCCAAAGCGCCGTGTGGCGCGTAGCCCAGTAGCACGGATCGCGTTTCAGTGGTTCTCATTCGTGCTCAGTCTTTCCTTTTGTCGTCTAAAAATTTTACGAACCTTCTTTACTGGTCTCTTGATACTAATCGGATTTTCTTTATCGAATCCTTTCCTTCGCCGTTTATTCTATGATTTATAAATAAGCAATGTTCGTTGAAAGAGAAAAGACTAGAATGGAAGTTAGAAATGTATGTAGGTGTCCTACTTCCGGAAATTTAGGAAGCTTCTCTACTGTTTCGTGGATCGCTCGTGGAGCAGATTTTCTTTGATGAACACCGATCTCGTTCTTTTTCTTTTTCTTTTCTTTATGTATATTTATTTTTCTATTTATTAGTTAAATAATGTAAAACGACGTTTCTTGTAGAAACTAAAATGTAAGTTGTAAGTAGATCCACTTTTGGAAAATTTAAGATCTTTCTGTTCTGCCGTTTGGATTAAATTGGATTTTCTTTGACAAACGACTTTCCTTCTTCACCGTATAAGAAGCAACGATGTCTTTTTTTTTTTTGTAAAAAGTAAGATAGATACTGGAAATAATAGCTGTCCCACTTGCGGAAACTGAGGAGCCTGCTGTATTGTCTGCTGGATCGAATCGAATTTCCTTTAACAAACATCAATCCCTATGATAGAATCTTCTTTCTTATTCTTTAATGTACAAAATACCAATGATACTTTTATTAATAATACATATATAATAAATAATTTCACCGTCTCAAACACTAAACAGTAAATTTTTAACTCATCCGATATCGTCCCACTTCCCTTAAATTTCTCTTACGAACAACAATGTACTGCATAAAAAAGTAAAATCCTATACATTAATCCTCTTCGACAATCCTCCTACCAATCTTCGCCCCGATATTATCGTTCACAAACAGCAACACCATGTCAAATGTAAAATTCTAGAACGTACTCTAACAATCCTCCTCCTTCGATTCCACTGCAAAACACTAAATTCTTAATTCACCTAGGATTGTCCCAGTTCACGAAGAAGCGTCCCCAGAGCCATTAAACCATCGTCTATCATAGATCGCGAAACGGTAATCCCGTTCGCAGCGCCACGGAAGCACGATCGACTCGGCGAGGCCAGTATTTCTTGGTCTTGCCCAATTAACCCTCTGTCACGGCACACTTCTCGCCGAAAAATTTCCCCAGGGAGCGACGTGCAGACGGAAGAGAATATCGCAGACACGGTGAACGGTAGTTGAGAGTCACTGAGGCGACGTCGGAGCGTGCGCTGTGGTGTTTGGAGGTAGAAACGGGCATCTCTAGGCTAGGGGTTCGAACGGTGCCACGGGGAGTGGTGGTTGGTCGCGGTGGAGGGGTTGCGGGGCTCCGCGAAGCGACGGTCACGCTCCTTCCTCACCCTTGCGAGTTTTCCAGCAATTTGGCCGTAGGAAAATTTGTACAACCGTGGCCGACAGGATTTTCGACCGCTTTAAATATGCTGGAATTTTTGCGGCCAAAAATACGTAATATATGAACCTTAAGCTCATGGTCGATAGCATAATCTGTAATGCATAGGCGGAGTCGTAAGGATATAGGGATTGCATCAGAATCGAATCGATGTGTTATCTGCTCCGTAAAAACGCTTACTGCGTGTCATATAACAATCGGGATAAATAGAATGTGCAAGCGTGAATTTAATTATTTACGAGATTTCCTGATAATTGCTCCTAGATGCAAGCCTTGGCACAGGCTTTTGACTGCTACTCTATAATTAAATAATACTCTATAAGAACTCTATAATTAAATAATCTGAGAATTCTAACTTTCGATTCTGATCATCGTTAGCACAAATCTACGTACTAAAACTGTTATTTTGTAGATGTAGGAATTTGTGGAAACAAGCGTGATACCTTGATGGCAATCGCCTAGACGCCCTTGTACGATGTCTTAACTGGTAACAAAGGGACAGGCTAGTAACGAAATCTCGCAACTAAGAGAATCTATGTATTCGATACATAATTCCAATAGTTTTGATCAAATCTACTATTATAACTGATACTTGAAGATACAGGAACGATTGGAAAGAAGTGTAGTGAGGTATAGTGGCTAGGCTGTAGGTTCCCTATACGAGGTCTTGGCGACGCTTTGGGTGGTGGCGCTGGAGGTGCGCGGCACAGGAATGGGGGTGAATCGAGAGCGACGCAGTGGTGGGGATGACTACGGTGTCTGTGCGGAGCGGGTTGGTCGGGTGAGGGACGGTCGGCCGTTGGTGGGGGAACCGTGAGCTTTGGTGGGAGAGGACGGGTCGATGATGCCGGCGGTCCTCGACGACTCGAAACGCCAGTCAGTCTCTGGTCCACTCGAAGCCGCGCTGTTAACCTTCTATCTCATCGAACACCGCTCGCCGCAGCCATGGGTGACAAGGTTTGTGATTGCTTAGACGCACAAGTCCATCTCTTCGAGTTCTCTGAACCAACGAAAATCTTCGCTTTGTAGCCAGAGCGTGTCACAAGCTTTATCCTGCTTTGTCGAGTTCTATCTCTATCTCTGTCCCTCTTTGACAGTTAGCCAGATACGCCAATAGTGTACGCGTGTATGCGTGTGTGTGTGCTTGTGGCTTTCTCTGTGTGCGCGTTACGTATACGTGTGATATATGTGCGTTCGTAGAATGCGTGCATGAGAGAGAAAGGTAGATAGCTAGAGAAAGATCGAAACGGTAAGAACGAGCGAGATTTAGAGCGAGATAAAGTATGAAGGAAAGAGCGAGAGGCATAGAGTATGAGTGGCTAGCGTGAATGGGTTTTAGAGGTCGGAAGAACGCTTGTTAGAGAATCGGTCTCTCCGTCGCGGACGACAGGACGTGATGGAAATAATAACGGTGCGTGTCACACGTCTGTTTGTCTGTTTTTAGGAATTCCTCTCGATATCTCTTGTGGACATCCGCTCTGTCGCATTCTTTCGCATTCTTAATTCCACTCCTCTTCGTGACAATCTCTTTTTCATTGTGTAGTGACTTCACAGGCTGTCAAACGAACAGGTTTTGGGAAATCAGACAGAAACAGAAGAAAGGGCCAGGAAGAAGGAACAGAAAGAGGGCGCGATAGAGAGAGAGAAAGAGAGACGGTGTAAAAGAGAGAGAGAGAGAAAGAGAAAGAGAGGCGAGTCTGTGGTGTAACCACTGCTAAAGAGGAGCTTCGATCGAGGGGGTGGGAGGAGGAGAGTGGGAGAGAGAGAGAGAGAGAGAAAGGCGTACGGAGACAAGGAAGGGTTGTGCTCTCAGCGCTCTCTCTCTCTCTCTCTCCTCTCTCTATCTCTCTCTCCATCTCTCTCTCTGTCTGTCTCTCTGTCTTACTTTCTTTGCACGTCGAACTCTCGCGGAATCAGCGCGAAGCAGTTCTTCCCAGTGATCCGTTCCGTCAGTGTCGTCGTTTCCAGGAAAGCGAGGAAGTATCCTCGAGTCGGAAAGGCTGTCCCTCCCTCTGTCTATTTCTTTCTCCTTCTTCTTCTTCTTCTTCGTCTTCGACCAGTCCACTGCAGAAGGAGCAAGATGGTAAAGTGGTATTTTCTGGAGAAACCACCCTTTGCCCTCATTTAACCGTTTCCAATCTCCTTCTTATATATCGCCGTAGATCTTTTCTTTTTTTTTTCTACTATTCTATTTCCATTTCTTTTTTAATCTATTCTCAATTTAATCTAGTCCCAAGTAGCGTCGCATTTTATTTCATAAAATCTTTCGTTGTCGAAGTTATACGACATTTTTCGTCTGTGGCTCTCGGAATGAGAAATACAGTTGGAGGAATGTGAATTGCTAGAAGAATAAGACAGTGGACTTTGCTGGCAGTGCTTCGATCGCGGATTGTACGCGTGGTTCCCTGACCCAATTGTGCGGCCCGAGTACTTTTTAGGCGTCGTCGAGAGTGCGGGGCGACCGAGAAAGAAAGCTAGAAAGCCCGTCCGTGCTTCCACCGGAGGTGGGGTTGGTTCTAGTTCTCGAAGGGTGTCGGTGAGGGTGTTGCGCCGCGGTGCGCACGCGCCACCGACCAGCTGCGGACTTTCCAACACGGTCTTCGTGTTTTTCTTGCGAAAATCCTCAATGAAAATCCTCGAAATCTCAACAGCGTCTTACTCTGGACAGCAAATTCAATTCTATCGATACAATTATGGTATTCTAATTCTATAAATTCCCTATGATCGTGTCGGTTGAACATGAAACGTCCTTCCATGTAACGTGTGGTCGACACAGTTTCCCATTCTCGTTCTCGCCCCAGTCTCTGTTCCTCGTGACACGAAACATAGGATCGTCCAACGGAAAATCTATGAAACTTCATAATTCGCTATTCTATCTACCTCCGCTTATTAACTATTCTATTATAACAGATTATGGTTTTATATTTGTAATAGAAGATAGACAGACGACGAGGGATTCATCTTGCATTTTCAACTACCTTAATTCGATCGATCGTTGCACGTTCCAGCAGAAAATAACGTCCGCATGGAGATTGGTATTTTTAGCGAGCTATTAAAGCTCACCTTTCGCTAACCTGCGCAAGCTCTCCGCAAGCAAGGATAAATCGGAACTCTTGATAACGATGAATTATAACTCACCTTCCAGACTACCTTGCATCTAATCTTCTTAATCATCTTAACGATCCTTTCTAAACGTTCTAACAAATCTATCTGTCCAGCTTGCCACCAAACGGCTATCTTTCGTCTTTTTTCGTGTCGTGAAAATCGCCGTGCAGCAGATAACGCCGATTGAAACGTGGAAATAACAGATACCTAACCTGGCCGCAGATTCGCGACACGCCCTCGATTGCAAGCTACCCTTCCTTTTCTTCTCTCCAACCCACTCTTTCACGTTGTCGTAACGATCTCCGCGTGAACGCGAACGTTCTTCGATTTTCCAACGATCGAACGTGTTTAGGGAAGGTATTCTGGCTGGGAAATTGGGTTGCCTAGATCTGTCTGTCGGATGACGTGGCCAACTTGTTCGGTGAATCGATCGATCGTTCGCTGGAATTTGAACTAGTTGCAGCCTCCATTGTCTCGTCGATTAACTGCACTTTGTTACGTAGCTAAGCGAAGTCTGCCGATGTGCGTATCGAGATTTTCTGGCTCCTTTGACACATTTGAAATTCGGTTGCCTGGATCTGTCTGTTGCAAGAAGCTGTCCGGCGTGCATCGATCGATAGCCCGATGGAATTCGAACGAGTTGCAGCCTCCATTGTCTCGTTGATGCTTTGGAATTTCGCGTGGAATTTCCCCAGTTAAGTGAAGTTCCTGGCGTTTATTGGGTTTATTGCTCCTTTACATTTTTGCTGTATTTGCATAGGCAGGTTTGGTATATTTAAATGAGGATTTCTCGTTCGTTTCCCATTCACCTGAGGAAATATCTTTTACAACACGTCTAAAGTGAACTTGGCGAGGAATTTTGTTATATAGTTAAATGTTGTTATATAAATTGAGATTTATTTAAGTTTTCGCGTTTTTGTCATTTATATAGGAAGGTGTCGTTTGCGAGATATACGAAGCGAATGTGATGAGAAGCTTTGTTGTTTGAGGAATATAATAATATATAACTAAGTGTTTATTGTTATATGTTTTGAGATATAGAATTCTTGGATTTTTATATTGCAATGAAGATTTTTCATTCGTTTCTCCATTAATATAAGAGAATGTCTTTTACGAGGTGCACGAAGAGTTTGATAGGCGCGTTCGCACGCGAGCTCTTGATCGGGGCTGGTGCTACTGCTGGCCCAAGGACGCAGCCGTCAATTGAAAAGGTCGATCCTTTTAACAGGCCCTTACCGGCGTTTTTCATTCATTGAAATTCCTTCGAACGACTTCCGCCAGTCGATTACCCCGTCACGATTTGTTCGCTATTCTCTCGCGTGATGTTTTTCTCCTCTCCTTCGTTAGCTATTCTTTTCGAAAACTTTCAATCGCTAGACCGCGAATCTTTATACAAATTCATATTCTTATAAATAAAATGCAAGAAGTACAATTCAAGACGTCAAATATTAACAGAAACACTGCTATTTTGTATATTCTTGCGTATTGTTCGTTTCTGTACTTCGGTTTCACGTACATGCATAAACTTGCCACAGTTTTCCAATCGCTATAGATTATCACCATTTTCCTCTTATATTTTTTTTTTTTTCGTCGTCTATTTTCTCCCTTGACATTCTCGTTCTAATTTTTGTTTTAAGAGTTGTTCGAATTTTATAGCTGAAATCCGATGTTCGATAATGTTGTTTGATGTAAAAGCTAATTTTCTTGAAGTGGATTTTTGTGAAAAGCAAATTGCAAAGGTTAGGCAGGTCAGATCGGCGGAATACTCTACACCGATTTCGACCTATGACCTTCGGCCACAGGAAGGGACTTGCGCCCTTTGCGAACTGCTCAGGTCAGTTACATAACGCGTCGATGACGTTCATGTTCATTCAACACTCGCTTGGTCCGGTTATCCACGGATCGATTGCGCGATACAATAAACGCAAAGAATGAAATCATTGCGAGCTTCGCGCCCGATTTTTGTCAACTTCTGTGATCATGCAACGTCGATCGTCGATCAAACTCGAAGGACGATCGTCGTGCGCATAGCCTTTTCCATCGATCACTCCTGTTGTCAATCATCAATGAAGTTTCAAGATGATCACGATATTGCTTTGCTTAATCGATAACTTTTGATCGGTTTAGAATCTTCAATTTTTTCCTACTGCGGTTCTAAATTACAAAATAGGTCAATCATTGACGAGATTTTGAAGCAATTATGTTCGTCTCTTTCGTTCCATTGATCGTTTTCAATCGATTTAGAATCTTCAGTTTCGCGATCTATTACGAATATCCCTAACCTCCTGAGCTTTTAAAATATTATCCTTTTTTGTATCCATTTGCTTTCTATTCAAATCTCGAATTTTTTAAATAATCTTGCGTTACGTCCAAGAGTAAAACGAGAAGAAGCTACTTGTTCTTATCGAAATTCGAACTTGTGATATCTTTGTTTCCGATTGTTGATACCGATCTAGATTTTGATAATGTTATAAGTGATGTAGAGTTCCCATTTAATGGAAATTCACTGGCGATTCAGATTTAAATAACCTTAAATCTTTTTGGAAAGGCATTCATAAAAATTGTGAAGACTTTAAACGAATTGGCAACACCAAATCTTGTTTAACTGAGTTTTCTGAATGGAAACTCTAAACTAAATAACGTCAAGCTACCTTTACACAGAAATCTCTAGTTTGAATAACACTAAACCTCTTTCAACAGGAATCCATGGAACCTAACCTAAATTGCAACAAAGCCCCTTGCGCAAAAGCCCTCTACGTTCAAACCGTAACTCTTTACCACCTAAATCCTTTTCAATAAGAATGCATGGAACCTGTAACCGGAATAACGTAAAAAATTATGACTCGTAATCGATCCAAAAACCTTTCTACTCTAAATTTCTTTCAGAATGAAATAAGGCTAACCTAACCTAAATTTTTTCAAAAGAATTTAAGGATCTTGTAACTTGAATAGCATCAAAAATTACGCGGAGACATTGTAACTACTGCAAAATTTGATCTACTTTAGGTTTCCTCCATTAGTTTGCATTCATCTGGCGACATCTCCTGACTTACACAAAAACTTATGCCCCACCTAATCTAATCTCCTTCAACGGTAATGCATAGAATCTTCAAGGAAAATAACATCAAGAATTAGGCAAATTTTCCACCAGATCTTCCAATTTCCAAGATCTGCTTTAAACTTTTTTATCAATTCCCATCCATCAGTCAAGTTTCCCTCTCTTAGATAAAACCCATTAACCTAGTTTAGCTGAAATCTTTTTCCCCAAAAATCCATGGTACCTCTGATGAGAATAACATGAAGGAAGTACGTCACAACTATTCCGAAATCTCTTCCATTCCAAACCTTATCGATTTCTATTCATCCAGCAACGTCTCCACCTAACCTATAATAATACAATCTTCCATTTCAATCAGCTACAAGCTGTATCCAGCCATTCTCCATCGATCGTCTTTCAATCAAAACACAAATCCAGGAA
This sequence comes from Bombus affinis, assembly GCF_024516045.1. NCBI lineage: Eukaryota > Metazoa > Arthropoda > Insecta > Hymenoptera > Apidae > Bombus > Bombus affinis. The sequence continues at coordinate 4,223,974 of NC_066354.1, forward strand.
TATTGCGCGAAGCAAAGCAACCGAAATAGATGCGGTTAACCAACGAGCAGAATTACTTTTAAATTGCAACCAGCGAACATACACAGCAGTGGACAAAAGGAAGTTTGAAGTTGCTGACTAATCCATTTGTGTATATGCGCGTGTTACTGACTTTCGTATCAGATATTTTTCACTATTCTGTTGACAGTCGTCTGTTTTAAAAGATATATATTATATTTATTCACTACTTTTATCAAGTACAATTATTCTATTTTACAAAATGATAGCACTTTTCGTACCACTTATATTTAGACTTTCTTTTGTTTGCTATTGTAACTTCGTTCGATAAAAGAGACGTTGTCAACCATTAGACGTGATGTTTCGCGTCACGAGCGTAAAATTAAGCTCCTGGCCGTGCATCACACGCCACTTAACGTTTCTCGTTCAGCTCGCTTCGGCCCGCAAAACGCTCATTTCCGTCAGAAGTGTTTCTAACGAGCTCACGCTAGATGCTGCAGCCTGAACGGGTTCTTGAGGCGGAGCCCGCCTCCGGGGAACGTCCAGGCTTCCTTCCGGTCTCCGCCGCCCCGTATTGCCTTGGATTGCCCCGTATCTCGTAGAAAACGTGCCGAGTGGCCGAGAAAACGAAGTCTAGAAACGACCACGAAGTGTTTTTCGTTGAGAAGAAAGGCGAGTTAGTGACATTGTGTCTTTCCAATTTCTTCCGAAGAACTCGAGGATATCGTTGGATCTATGGAGGAGCAATTATTTTTATGGAGCTCCTAATATGAGAAACAATTTTTCTTTTTTTTTTCATTTTCTTTCTTAGTGTGTTTAGTTAGTGGTGGTTGGAATAGTTTTCGAGGGTGGTGTGATTACTTTCGCAAAATCTTTAATTAGAGGTGGTCTGAGTGTCAGAGAGATCAGAAATAATTGGATCTCTGGAAAACAAGAGAAGTTACTTTACAAAATTTCTTTGATTAGTTAGTAGTTATTCGAATGTTTTTTTTAAAGATACGATGGCTTTGGGAAAAGTTTTAAATTAGTTTGGTTGGTTATCGAAGAAGTTAGGAGTTCTAAATAATTATCGTAATTCCGAAAGAGAAGAGTAGCTGCTTCGCGCATTTCTCAATTTTTTTTAAAATTTTCCTCAACAAATTCACAAACTACGCGAATACTCGAAAATCAAGACAGTTGTCCAAATTCTGAAAAAAATGACTCTACTTCCTTACGATCAGTTGTATTTGATTAAAAGAATCCTCTAAAAGCAGGAATTAATTCCGCCCTTCGAGATTTCCGCTTCGACATTTTCCCTTGTCAGGTCGTGTTTTACCCAAACAGATTTCCTTAAATCCTCGAAGCATCCTTCGATGTTTGATAAAGTTCGAGGTCGTTCGATCTTTAATGCGTCGAAAGAAGTCGGTTGAAAAGCTGCGAGAGGAAGCATCGGACGTCCATTAAGCAGTAGGTTGCAAAGACACAGGGGCAGCAGAGGTGGTTGTAGGTGGAAAGGCCGCAGACTAGATGGCGCCCAGGCTCGCCTTCTGGGCTCCCTATCGATCCTAACCTATTTATAATTCCTCTGACATTTCGATTCGTACATGATAACGTCGGCAAATTTTACCACGACGCGTTCTCTACCCTTCGTCGACCAATGCAAATCCCTTGCCCTCTCACCCTTTTCATTTGCATACGTTCCTGCCCCAACGACTTTATGCTTTTTGTCGTTTCTCTCGACATTGAAAGAAGTGAAGTTTCTCTAACATCGGGAGAGCCTCTTAGGAGACGACGTTTCTTTGCTATTTTCACTACTCAATATCTTATCTATATATTTTTCTCCGTCGTCCTGTCGCGTGGTGCTTTCAGGTGACATTTTCCAATTGGAATCTTCGTGGGAATCTTTCCGTGTCGTGTTTTCTTACTGTCTTAGGGCATCGAAGTTGGATGACATTTCGTGACGTTCTAATTTTCGTTCGAAGAGTCCACGCGAAGATTTATTGCGATCCACGTTTGCGTCAGCGAGCAGAGATACGTTGCTTATTCTCGTTAAAACAAGCGAGCAGATTTGTTTTGTATAAGCGCTACAACGTAGCTTAAAGTTTCCAAGAGAAATAGCAAATATTTTGCAATAGTGATTCGAAAAGTTATGGGACAGTTATAGTCCAAGCTATTAATATTTTAACAGAAAAATCAAGTATAATATAATTGTACTATTCGGACTCTGGACATCTTGTACGTTTTTGTACGCTTAAATTTCCTACAAAAATGCACTTTTAGTATTAATCAAGTATTCTAACAAGTGGAAAACGACATGACTCTTTGACAATTATGAAACGATACTGATTGAAGGATCAATAATTAAAACACAACGAAACTTGTGAAACGACATAATAATCTGCAGCAAAATGATTAAAAGTAGTAGACAAAGAAGTAGGCAGTAAAATGTATCTAACCAGATAAATAGTTCGCGCAAGGGAAGGAGAACGTTGCAGCTTCCTCCAAGGTTGGCCTTCGCCTTCTTTCGCTTATTGTTAGTGTAAGCAACAAGCCTTCGCCGCCGATCAGTGTATTTAAAGGATTTTTATTTCCGACACGACTTTTCTCTTTGAAAGAACACTTTTACCGCAGTGGAAACGTGACCAGCTGCGATGGTCGCCCTCTTTGTGATCTCCTTCGCGTTACGAAGGGGTTGATCCTTCGACTTGGACGAGGGTTCCTCCGAGTAAGCGAATAATTTTCCCAGCTCGACAAAAATATTATACCAGCCATGTTATCGATCCACGTCGTTCACATGCTACGTGAAACTTTGTTGCTGCTTTTCGTATCGACGAAATCGGTGCATCGATTCCTTCAGCAGTGCAACTGATACGAAAGTATCGATTGACGATGAATTTAGGTTAGCATCTAGGTCGCTTCGCGAAAATTAAGGAAATTAAGACATTAGAAACGGGTTATTTGTTAACTATCATAATTGGCAGGATCTATGGAAAAGTGTATAGACGCATGACCTAACCTATCGGAATTCGATTTTAGAGGATCATTGGGAGAGTACCAATACGTAGATACATAACCTAACCTATCAGAGTTTAATTTTGTACAGAGATTTCGTTAGCTGCAACATCTTTTATTCTGCAACATCTCTTCTTCTCGTCTTCGATGAAAATCTTAATGAAATGCGTAATGAGAATCTTAATCGTTGAAATTATTTAGCGATTTTAGGTTATGTCTTCGAGAAGATGTCGAGTCCAAAGTACACTTTACTTATTAATAAGTAACAAATAATTATTTCGTAAATTCTACTGTAATCTTTGAATTCTTTATGATCCAGTAGCCTTTTATTTTGACGAAAAATCAGTTTCCCATGCTTTTAGAGTTTTAAAATACGAATTTTGCTCGTTACTTTGTTTCAGTTTGATTTCTCAGTACTCGAGTTTTTATAAGTTCGTTGTTTATCGCTTGAAGATTATCCTGTGCGAATTTAAGATACCCGGTGGTTGAATATCGAAGAGGCCGAGGCGTCGTATCTTCACAATTATCACGAGCTACTCCAAGTTCCACGAGACGAGGATTAGGTCTTAACATTCCTTTCGTCTCGCGTTCATTTCACATGGCCAACGTAAGGTTTCTCTGCGTTAATGCGACCTTCCAATTCCCTGGCAATCGTCAATTTCCATCTGTACAAACATGTCCTAGATTCCTGTGCTATTATCTTGCTCAATAACACCCTAATGCCGCAGTTCTGATTTATCTCCAACTCCCACAAATTCGATATGCAATCGGGCAAAATGATTTCTCCCCCAATCGAATTCTCAAACGTGCTTTCAACAAAAGTAGCGGCACCCTCGAGGCACATTTCGCCCGTTTAACGAGACCAAAAAGAGAAACGCGTATAAAATCGGAAGAAAGTGAAAGATAATCTTCGAAGTTACTTTTTCCTTTATTCTTATTCGTTTTCAACCGTACCGATCGTCTTCGATCTCAAGGACTTCGGCTGTACACAGTTCCTTTAATTTCTCGACTTCGAGCTTCCGAAATGGAAAGCAAAGAGAGCAATAAAGTCGAGACGAAGCCAAGAATAGTCTTCCGTGGATTTTCATTCGAGCCCATTAATCTCGATTACGAGAACGTGGACTGCACGTCGTCGAATCGCAGTTCGTGAAAGCAAGAACCAAATAAAAAATTAAATCTTGAACCAATCAACCACAATCATCGAAGACTATTCTGTTCCATTTCTTAGTTGCATTTCCTTCAGTTTATTTCGATTCATCAGAAGCGAAACTGAAAAGGAGGATACAGACAAATCCAGGACGACCTCACTAGTCTCTTGTACGCATGTTCACGCGAATCAATCGATTTCGTGTTCTAAGAAGTTGCAGTCCCACCAATTTCCCAAATTTTCGAACCGAGATCAAACGAACGCTAGAATCTTATAGAATCCAAAAATAGGCTTTGAAGTTTCTTCCGCGCAATTTTCACTAGAGTCGACTGATCTCGACTTCGAGGACGTCGTCTGTAATTCGTCCGATTCGTCGATTTCGATGGCTGCGATTCCTCCACCTCGTCGCTTTCGATTTTTCGAAGCAAGTTGCACGAATCGTTTATGCTGCATGAACAGGAGAGACCGATTTCCATTTCCGTAGCGAAAGGCCGCGTTTCTCCAGACGGTTCGATGTTTTCCTTGGAAGACAAGTATCGATCGGCCCCGACTGCTAACCTCACTCCGGCGATCGTTTTCCTTCTTAACCAAGCTCAATTATTGCATGACGTTTGATCGCCCCGCACGAGAAATTGAATAACGACGTGCCTATGATAATTATTCCGGCGTCCAGAGCACGTCTTAGAAACGTATTTATAGCGATCCGCTTCTTGTTACGTGATTACTCGAGCCACTGATCGATCAACGATCGTAGTGTTGATCCCCTTAGATTGTAGTCCCTGATCTAGCTGGAGTGAATGAGAATTGGCATGCTTCGATGCTTACTTTATTTGATACTTTATTTCCTAACTTCCTACTTTTTTCTTTTTCTTTATATCGCTGCAAAATGTAGAATAGATTTTGATGAAAAATTTGCTTGGTGTATTAAGGAGACAATTAAGCGATTTATTCGATATAACAATCTTAAATTTTGTAAATTTTGTTGTATGATTTATTGTGTGATATATATATATATATAAGTAGACGAGTGTATTGAGAAGGTATTCTTACATATTTTTGTTTTTAAATGTTATATCGTATTAAGCTGTTAATTGTGTTCTCCATGAGAATGGAGAAAATTAAACAAATTTTTGGGCGCGAGTTATGTGAAAAATGGTGAATCCTGATTCGACAAGCGATGATGTTGGAATGAGTGATGGAAGTTAATAATTTAAATTTAGTAAATAAATTAAAGCAACAATTTTATAACGTTAGATATATGGGGAATTTAGCGAACTTGACATATAATTTTTCACATATGTCAACTTAAGTTTCTCAAAATTCTTCCACTTCTCTGTTATTCTAAATAGAAATTAACTCAATTAACAGGTCAATAGAAATAATTTTTAACGATGCTGATGATTCATCGAATGATAAATTCAGTATAAACATAAATAAAGGCAACAACAAATTCTCACTGTAAAATTCAAAGTTCGATTAAAAACTAAAAAGCGAAGAAAACATTCTACCTTTAATCGCTTCTGTGAATCGGAGCTCCGATGAAAAATTATAGAATTCCTCTTAGAACATGATCCGTTCGATAATTTCATTGAAACAGAAGCTGCAGCTCTTTCAATCAGACGGAATTTCTCGAGCTGAGAGCATTTGTTCCTGCTGTAAGAAAAGAAAACGGGCTGGAAATCCCGTGGAAATCCGAATGCTGTAATGACCTCTTCAAAGACTTCTGCTTAGAACGTTTGTAGGTCTTCGGTTAAACCAATGTTTCCCCTTAACGAAGTAAGTCGGCGACGGTCGTTGGCCCGCAAAGGGATTGCCCTTTTCACGTCGCGCTCTTCCGACGTTCTGCCAACCAGATCAATGATGAAGAAGAATAAAATATGTACTCTGTTCTTTCATCAGTCTCGGTTCGCTTAACATTCTTAAAGTTTTTCGCCATACCACGCGCTTTCGTTCATTTTCACCTACTTTGCGAATAATTATAAACTGAACGTTGTTTTTAGATTTTTCATAACATTCAAACAAATAACCATTGAATCGTAAATCACGAAAAATAGGAAAAAAGATAGAAAAATAAAAACTGGGTAGACGAAAGCGTTTCATGGAGAAATATTTACAGATTTTTGAGCGCACAGAGGATATTAAGTCTTTTCACGGCAAACATACGGTTTTTATGGCTGAAAAATAAGCAAACTTCCTTTTTACTACGCTACCAATTTTTAATACGATCTCCGGACTAAAATTGACTAGACTGCTCATAAATGATTTTTTGCAAATATTTCTCATTTTATATTTCATATTAAATACTAAATTTCGTTCTATACGTAATAATGGTGTAGTTCGAATTTAATATCGTAGAGAAAATATGACGATACATGGTATGCTATAAAATCGATATTCTATTAAATGTGATTCAAATATGAAGGATTCGTGTAATCTGCCGTTATTGCAATCTATTTCTAAATACAGTTATCGCGATAAATACGATTTCACACCGGGAATCGTTATATCATAGTAGCATTTTGATTTACGGATACTGCGTACCTTTTTTGGACCACGTAACGAGATTGTTTTTTAAACATAAATTTAATTTTACAGCCGTTTAGACAGCCGGATATAACCAATAGCACGTTAACGCATTTTTCTGTTGAACTTGTTCGTGCATTTGTTTGAAGTTCTCGACGAATTTAAACGTTCGGTGAAACACTAAAATTTTGCAACGCCTACTTTCTCCATCTCCTTGTTCAAAATCTTCCATTTCAATTGTTATCAAAAATTCTTCAAAAGCTTATTATTGACATATTCCAAATATTCTTTCATATTAATTCGTATAAAACTATTCTATCTTCTTCTATTAATACATATCACAAAATACACACACATACACACACCACAAAACATTTTATAGTTCACTAAACTGAATGATCGGGCAAATTTTCTTATTATATTCGAACAATTATACCAAATTTCATTTCATTTTCGATGAAAAATTTGTCCAGGTATACGCCAGCTTACGAACACGAAGAAAGCTATTCGAGGTAATTCGGCCAGCCAATGGATCGCGTTAATACGTGCAAGTAGCCGAGACCCAGCGAGGACGTTAGCCGTTGATTCGTTGAACGTTTCGCTTTATCCGGCTAGCGGACCCTTTTGTGTATCGATTTATTATGCAATTGCTCGACTAGCCCCTTTCATCGTTCGAGGGGACCAAGGGAAGGCCGTGAACTAGCTACGGCACTGCCACTACACACGAGGACTTCCCTAGCCGCTGATCGCTCTCATAATATTTTCTTTTCCACGATTTACACGCTGGTTACGCGTTATGCAAATCGCTACTCGCTACATTTCTACATTTAATCCATTGAAAACGGCGATCAATGAAAAATAAGTCAATATGATTGCGAGTAATTGTTCTTGCAAAATACATGCTAGATTTATTTATTCGATTATATTTATTGTTATTATTTATTGAATAATGGATGTAGAAATGTTGTCGAACTTTGTCCAGGCTAGAAGATACAAGGTTAATGACGAAAGGTTCGTGGATCTCGTAGTAAATGGTTTCTAGGAAGAGTTCACGGGCAGATGTGTATCTTTATTTGCGTTGACAATAATCGTTCTGCACTTGCACATGACAATTTCGAGGTTAAGGTCCATTGGACTAATTCGTTCGATCGTTTTAATTGGCCAACTCGAGGTTAAAGCTCTGTGTATCTAGCACCGATCTAATTGGACATCGCGAATGGAGCTAGGAAATCGGAAACGTTCACTAGTGCTTCGACTGTTTTCTGGATCCTCTGTTTCGAAGGAATTTTTCATCGATTTTATACTCCTGTCATTGCTAATCTCTTTTGCGTTCAATTTTTCAGATGCCTATATTACTGCAATTAACAATGTCATATGTATCTTTATATATAGCTGTTAGATACAAGTAATATAAATCTGTACATTATTAACAATTCTATATTGCAGCAATTAATAATTTTGTTCTGTCACGTTTATTATTATAATAAAATATATCGTATCAATCTTACCGCTAGTTATATTACGTAGTAATAATTTGTTAAATTAAAGTTTCGAAAAATTCTCGTGAATTTTCCAAGAAACAAATTTGTTTCGGAATTAATAATTTCGTTGTTGTAAGTCGAGTGATTTCGTCTCATATCGTACTTATCGTGCGTAATAAATTGTATCTCGACTTATCGGTGTCGTTACAGCTGACAATGTTATTACACTCTGTTTATTACATAACACAACATAAATTGTTTCGTGACGTATCACCCATCGTCTTGCTTCTATACACGTACAGCGTCTGCCGGTTGGCGAACGTATGCTTGAAAGAGCGCTTTTAAAAGACAGCCTCGCGTTAGTAGATAAGGGACGTGTTTGTCAGACGAACCGCGTCAGTTCAATTTACACCTTTCTACTCAGCATTTACGTGTTTTACACCCATGTACATATCTGCAGTATTCTTCCCTCTTTTCTGTTTATTCAGCTTTTTATTCTTTTTCTCAAGTAAACTGCAAAAAAAAAAAAAATGATAGAAGATGAAAATTACGTAAAGTCTCGTCATCGAAGAAAGTCGATGTTTCTTCGACACTCTTCGACCTATTTTTAATCCTTACGCGTAAGTCTCCCGGTCACTTTGACGTACTATTGACGAAATTTGCACACGGTGTGCTCTCACAATCGAAAATATTGCAAGTGAATGATCAAATGTTGTTAAGAATAAATTTGCATTTTCATAGGATGAAATATTTATTGACGTTAATGTTTCGCGATATAAATGTTGATTATTTCATTGGACAAATGAATTCCTCTTATTCCTTGCTAATAAAAATCGATTGTTATCATTGCTATTTTTAAACATTTTTTAAACCATCGACATTATCTACCTTAAAATCGTTACTGTTTCTTATTTGGCAGTTTTTACTATTTGCCATCAACGAAACTTCTCTTGTTATTTAAAAAAGAAAGTTTCGTTAGTTTCTATTTTGAAGTTTTAATTATTCTCCACTTTGGAAAACCAATTGTTATGAGTATTATTTTTTGTTGCTTTCAATTGTTTCTATTATAAAAGCCCCCATTTTCCGCTAACAATCAAATTTCAGTTACTCGCTAAAAGGTATTCTTCGTGAAATTTTAACTATATTTTCGGCGAAACATTTATTTGTCTAAAAAAAGAAAAACAAATTTTTCTACCTCAAAAATATTCAACGTCAAATAATTTTAACTATATTTAACATCGAAAATTCTTTGCTTCTCCAAACGAACAAATTTCAATTATTCTGTATCCTAAAAATATCATCGAGATTCACCAATTTTGCCATAAAAGATTCTTCATTTCCATAAGCAAATTTTCCATTGTTTCTCGAACACTAGAGAAATCTCCTATTAATATTACTGTCTCTCATCGATCTGCTTTCAACTGTTGTCACCATTCTCTATTTGTCTGAGCAAGCGAATTCATCAGGACGCGTTAGCGTATTTCGTAAGAAACGTAGGGCTTCCGCGAAATCTAAATCATCCGGAGCAGTCGAAGAATGTCAAGGTGAGCGTCAAGATTTGCCGATTCGTGTATACTATGATGAAAGTTGAGTCGCGTTTTAGCCAAGCGTTCACACCTCTGATAATTGATTAACGAATTATTTTTAGCTGTTGTTGAGGCAAGTTGCGATATACTTGCTAACACATACAAGAATTTATCATAGGTCACGCGAGCGTAATTCCATTCTACCAAAGATAACGCTTTTGAACGTGTGCAAACTGCTGCGAAAAATCACGATTTCCCCCTCCCCTTTTCCTCCCTTGCTCACTGATTATTTTTATTAACAAACGAAAGAGTTCTTTTGAAAGATGTTACTGGGTTAGGTTTCCATTCGCTTCCATTTTATTCCATCAGGTTTCCATTTTAAGCCATTCGTTCGACTGATGAATTCTTATAAATGGTAATTGATTCATTAATCTTGTAGGTGACTAAGCTTCAGCTTGCCGACTTAATTAGAAATTATAATTGCCGCTAATGGAGGGTCGAGAACGTTACTATTGAAATAATTTTTCAGTGATAATTGCTTGATACACGAGAGAATAATTTTCAAGCGATTTTCAAATAAAAATAATTTTGAGATTCTAAAAGGTTGGAAAAATTAAGAGGGAAATAATTTTTATCGACGGTTCCAAGTTGAAATAATTGAATCAGTAATTCTTCCTGATAAAATAAAAATAAATCGTATTAATGGCAATGAATTAAGATTTATTTCAACGTGAAGCGCGATGTTCCCCAAAACTGTTGCTGTCTCGAAAACTCTATTCTCTGTAACATTTTATCCTGACACTGTATTTGTTAGATTATTGAAACATATAACCTGAAAATTCTATTTTCTCAGAACCGCATGTTTTCGCTCATCGATACCGTATACATTTTTCCTTTGGCCAAATTCCAGCAAATTTTAAGTCTATCTTTAATGACTTCCCGTTAGAAATTCTTCGTCAATTGACGCTTTTAATATTTGATACGTACGCAGTCAGTGAGGTAAACTTCTCTTAAATTACATCTGATTGCCACTAAATTGTTCGGCATAATTATCTTTCAGGAAGATAAACCAATAATTATCTGACTGTTCGATAAATTCATTCGTCAAGGATTTCAAATTATAAACAACTAGGTAAATCTTACATTATATCCCAAATCTAAAATTCTAAATTAAAAACTATATTAACGATTACTTCTAAATATTATCTCATATATTTATTGTACGAATATTTATAATATCTTTGAAAATTACAAATCTGGATCAATCAGCCGTTCTCTTACTCGTTATGAAGGAAATTGTAATTTTAGAATTTTAAAAATTCTAATAGAACGCTACCTTAAATTTTACCTAAAGAATTATTATTCAGATTTTCATGAAAATAAAGATCGACTCGGAGCGATTCGGTTAGACGAATAGAACGAAGTTCATTGACCAGGATGAAGTTTCACGCAGTTTCCTTGGTACCACCGCAATCGGAGATCGGCTTAGCCGATTATTTTACTCGTCGATTTATGCAGCGCACGTTGCGTCAACGTGGGCATAATTAATACGCGGGATCGATACAACTGGTTTCGTAATGAAAATCAATTGTATGCGACGTAATTGAATTCGACGTACCTAGTCGGCTAGTTAGGTACTGATTGCGGTTGGTACGGTCTCGTCGCGTGGTTGCTTGTCTGCCGCGAAACAAGAACGTTAATTTACATCCCCGTGAGTAATTAAACATCGATGGAAGCGGAGGAAATTTGACGAATTATTTCTTCTTCGGTCTCGCCCTTGATAATTACCAACTTCGAATATGGATTCTGATCAATTTTTCAGATTAAGAAATATTTCGATTTAATCGGGAGAAGAAAATATAATTTTTGTAGAAATTTGTTCGACGTTCTTTTAGAATTCGATGTGCCAGTGGATTTTTAGAATTTGAGGTGTTGCAGTTTGTAAAAGTTTGTTAATTGGGGAAGATATACGTTTAACTAAATAAATACAGATTTAATTGAAAGAAGAAAGTACAGCTTTTTAAAAATATGTTCAACTTTAGAAATTAGAAAGTTCTAATTATAATCTCTGCTGTTGTTCTTCAAATGATCGGCAATTTCTTAACTGCGATGTATACTCGTTAGATTTGAAATTTATACGTTAAGATCTCTTATCAGTGGATGATACTTTGATAGCGTAATATAACGCAGAATATTATTCCACGCTATACTTTTATGCAAAATTTGTGAAGTCTCCAAAATAGAACACTTCAACTTCTAAGAGCTAATCGTAGGAGAAATCTAATTGCTATGAAAAGATTTTGCTGGAGATAATCGGGAAATTGTTTTCAAAGCATAGTAGTATTTAATTTGAAGCAAGTGTTCTCGTCCGGAAGTGTTTGATGTGGAGCACGTAATCTTGGGATTGCAGTGTCAGAGAAAGACTGGTGAAAAATGCGCGCTAGAGAGGCCACACTCTGGATGTAACATAAATACATTCACTGTCTCGAAGACTTTCAGGGACGGCCGGCCGAGAATAGACGAAAATCCAATTTTAATCGCGGAACCTCGACCCGTAGGTGCGATCGATAGATCGTCAACAGAAGCGTCGAACTCTTCATGATTGTCGAGATAGATCTTTTGTCTCGAGGAAAATAAATCTCCACGATTAGATTAATTAGAAGATTATTATTTCTGATCGAAATCGACGGTTCTGATAAAGATCAATGATGTAGAAAATCTTCAGAAAATTCTCAAAATTATCAAAATAAACTCTGTGCAACTGGGATCCTGTTAAACAAATTAGGAACATATAAAAAAAATATCAAAGTAAATTCGTTTTTCCCTTGGTTATTTCAGTTCTCTAAGTTAGCTTAACCTTACCTTACTTTTTTCTGGACACGGCACGTGTTGAAATATAAATGATCCGACATGCGTTCGACGAAGTGGAAAGAAATTTTCGAGTCAGACGATCGATTGGTATATTTGTCGGGAATCTTGATAATCCGGACGATCGTCCTCACGTGACCAATGTTTGATCGCGTCGATCGTTTCAAGCTGAAGACCGACGAGTGAACATACACGCGAGAAGACCCGCGTCGAGACACGCGATCCAATTCCTTCAAGGTAAACGACGTTAGGATCCTCCGTGGCTAACGTATTTTGTTCGTTCTTCGCTAATATTGATGCAATTTCTCGATATTACGGTTCGGCGAAACGATTAAATATGGCTGCTCAATCGATCGTGGTTAGGTTCGAGAACATGAGACGATTAATTATATTTCCTCGGCCGTGAAATCGTCCGGTTTTGAGTGGTTTAGAATGATTCAACTGTAAGGTAGTAGTTGGTCGATGATAAGTAGCAAACTAAGGGATTTGTTCGTTGTAGTGTGGCTTCAAAGTTACGAGCTGAGAAATTCTTTTTAACTGTAACAAAGTAGACATCTTAACGGTAGAATTACTTGTAGAATTTTATTAAGGAGCTATTTATAGAATATTAAATAAAAAAAAAAACAATAATTAAGCGGAATAGTACGATAGGATATTGAAGTAAAGTAAGAAAAGTACAACGTTATATTTGATTGATGCACTTGATTTGTTATTTTGAAACCTGCCAATAATTTTCTTTATTACAATTCCAACAATCTAATCCGAAAATAATTATTTCAATTTTTCTGATTGTATTTTTTCTTATAAAATTCCGAGCGATATAGGTGGTTAGAATGTTTTATTAAGTAACTTGTAATCGAGTCAACCGAACAGATAATCGATAATAAGCAATATGTGATCGAGTCAATCAATTATTCACGACACTGTCCGCATTATGCCTGCAACATTGCAGTTGGATGCGTTGAAAACCGCTCTGTACGTGCAAAGCAACGGAAGACACGCGAACGTGACATCAATCAATCATTAGCTCGGGACAACGAATATATTAGTACGTCGTCGATGAATCTGGGGCAAACTCTGGAAAGCATAGAAATTCATTATCAATAAGTCGCACCACGCCACCATTATATACAACATTTCCAACTAAAAAACTACAAAATCACCTTCCCTTATCATCCCTTATTAATACATAAAAACCTACATATCGCTTCTGTAGAAAGCAATCTTCATCTAACCTCAAAAGTACTCTCCATTACATACAAAATTTCCAACTAAAAGAAATCCTAAAATAATCTTCCACTATTATCTCACACCAATACCTCACATAACCTCAACAATACATACGATATTTCCAACTGAAAAAACTATCGAATCATTTTCCCCTATCACCCCTGATCAATACACGGAAACTTACATATCACTTCTATCGAAAGCCAACTTCATCTAACCTCAAAATCATGCTTCGTCACGTGGAATAAAAGTTCCAACTAAATAAAATTCTAAGATCATTTTGCCCTATCATCTCTCACAAATACGCAGAAATCTATGTATCGCTTGTGTAGAAGTGAATACCTTTACATAACCTCAACAATACTCTTCAAGACATACCACATTTCCAACTGAAAAAACTATCGAATCATTTTCCCCTATCACCCCAGATCAATACACGAAAACCTACATATCGCTTCTATAGAAAGCAAACTTCTTCTAACCTCAAAAGCACACTTCGTCGCGTAGAATAAAAGTTCCAACTAAATAAAATTCTAAGATCATTTTGCCTTATCATCTCTCACAAATACGCAGAAATCTATGTATCGCTTGTGTAGAAGTGAATATCTTCACATAACCTCAACAATACTCTTCAAGACATACGAAAATACTATCGAATCATCTTCCTTATCATCCCTTACCAGTACACGAAAATCTACATATAGCTTGTGTAGAAATCAAGTATCTTTACCTAACCTCGAAAATTCTTGCCAACATATAGCAAATTTCCAAATAACAAAGTCGCAAAATCATCATGCTCTATTATCTCTTTGGCAAACGCTACATGACGGAAGTGTACATGCCGATGGTGCAGAATGTAAAACGACCGTGTTTCAACTTCCGGGGCCAAGATCGATCGTGAGCTACTGCAAGAGGAAAGAATGCGCGTGGTCCGATGCGTTCACGTCGAGAAACAGAAGCAGATCGTGCCCAAGTTAAACGACCAGTCTTTCCCTCTTGACCCAATTCGTGAAGCGCCCTGTGCCACGCACGCGTCACGTCACGGATCTCCTTCTCTGTGCGTGACCAATGCGCGAGGGTGCGTGCAAGGCCAGCCGCACACACTCTGCTCTCTTCCTCTCTTTCTGTCTGTGTCTCCGCCAGCGATCAGCTGATGATGCGTTCCTCGCCAGCATCCAGACTGCACGCGGCCATTTAGATCTGCCGATCGTTTCTCGTTCAAGTTACATCGATCGTAAATTGTACCAGCCTCCACGTGTTTTGATATTTAAAGAAAGAAGTAAAAATGATTTTTTAATAACCTTTCATCCGCATGTTTTATAGAAAGTTTACATAGAATGGAACATCGTAAATTTCAAGTTAAAGTAAAATTCAAATTTCTTTGAGGAATTGCGAATCGATAGTTTCGATTTCGTTGGTTCCGATGTCACATCAGAGTATCAGAAGATTTTTCTAAATTAGAAAGGTAAATAGATCATGGAACTTACAGGAGTTGAAAATTCGTTCATCGATTCACCGACTGGAATTGGCTTGGTTCGAACGATTGGATTGCGAAGTTGATGAATCGGAAGGGTGGTACGTTGGAGTTTTTTATTCAAAATGTGTATTGGATTTTGATCGATTCGATAAACATGCAGCTGTGTCCCAAGATCATCTCGCATCAATGGAGTCTCATTCCGTTGTGTCGAGAACAAAACGTGAAAGGGGAGACCTCGTACGTTGCTGTTACTTTATCGTCAAATCTTAATGACAATTCGAGTAGTAAGTTTGGCAGATCTTTGTATAGTATTTCGTCACAGTCTATTGAAGATATACTAACTGGCAAGGATGAGAATTGGAAAATTGGAATATTCGAAATCTTTAAAGTCGAGTATTTGAGGAATTCGTAAATCTGCAACTTTGAACATTTTCTAATTTGAAATTCTTAATATTTTAAATATATAGAAGTTGGAAGATTCGAAAGCTTAAAAATTCCAAAACTCGAATATTCCAAAATTCGTAACCTTCGAGTTTTCAAATCTCGACAACTGCAAAACCCAAATATCTCCAAATATTGAAATGGTCCAAACTTCTAAAAACTAGTCACATATTTCTAAAATCGTATGTTCGCTTTTCAACGACAAACTCTTCTAGAAAATTAATTAATTTCTTAATTCCATCCTTCACGTTATTTCCTACCATAGTGCATAAAAGGATCGTTAAACGCGTTCGACGAGTGTTTACACTGAACAAGGGAAACACGGTGCCATTAATAAACGCGATCGACGACGTAGCTTCGTAAGTTCGTCGACGAAACTTCGTTGCGAATATTAATTACCATAATCGCGTTTGCCTTCGTCGTGAGAACGCTCGGTGAAACGCGTCCGCGGGAACGTTGTTCCTCAAGCTCCCATTCAAACCGGTTATTCTACGCGTTGAACAAGGACTTCTAACGATGTTGGACCTGCGGAGCTTCTTCCAACTTTTCAGCCTCGTTCACTGTAATTAGCGTCATGCTTCTTGAAATAGACGATGTACTGTCGTTGTTGGTCTCGGAATCTTTAATGCGTCTCTGGAGACCTTTAATAGGGTTGTCCTCGTCTTCTAAGAAATTTTAACCCTTCAGAATGAGAAAATTAAATAATTTAAGAGATTATTCCGTTAAGGTAAATTAGAACAATATGTTGCATTTTTGTCATAGTTTTTTAATTCAGAAAGATATTTGTTTGTCTTGTGTCGTTCGATTTTAGAACTTTAACGGGAGCGTCTTCATCTTCTTAGAAATTTTAATCCTCCAAAGTGAGAAAATTAAATAATCCAAGAGATTATTCCGTTAAGGTAAATTAGAACAATATGTTGCGCTTTTGTTATAATTTTTTAATTGACGAACGTACTTGTTTATTTTGTAAGCTCCGTTTCAAAAGTTTAATAGAGTCGTTCTGATCTTCTTTGATCAGATACTTTGATCTCTTAAATCGAGAAGGTCGAACGATTGTAGAAATTGATCTTGGAAAATAGAGAACGTTCTGAACAATCTAACAATTAAGGAAAATGTATTTTTGTAACCTCAGATGTAGATGTAGATGATATAAATTCTGAGAATTACAGCATGAAAAATTGCTCCGTAGATTAGAAAATTATTTCTACTTGAGTTTTATCATTCCTTTTAAGAATTCTGAAAATTTGGAAAAAGGACGATTGGAAAATCCATAAATTGGAAAATCGTTATTTCTCGAGGTGACTGTTTCCCTGAAAATTCTGGAAAATTAAAGAGAGGAAAGTTGCTCCGTAAATTGGAAAAATCGTTATATCTCGAGAAAACTCTTTTTCTGAAAATTCTGCGAAACCAGAAGATGAAAAATTTCTCCATAAATTAGAGAATCTTCCACTTGCGCGAAATTAAGCTGGCAAATAAGTCTGGCAGTTCTCATTAGCCGTAGCTTCCGTCAGACGACGTAATTACGAATTAGAGACGAACTTGCGAGCGGAAAAAGACGCGGGGGAAGAAAAAATAGAAGAAAAAGGAAAGAAGGAGGAAGAAGAAACGTAGAGCCGTTATTTCTTCTCTTCTTGTTAGCGGCCTGTAGATACAGAGAGTTAACGTTTACATATTTCATAAAGACGAAGGAAAGGGAAAGAGTGGCTCTCGTTTTATGCGATGAATACGAGATCCAGCAATGCTTGAAGTTACGCTAACTCCAGTGCTATTTTTAGTCAGCCATTTTGCGCCCCTTGAAATATGCATATGATGGTCTGGCCGATGCTCGCGAATTCCACTTTCTTCGTCCAACGATTGTTTACAATTTTCCACCCATTAAGTCACCTGTTCTTGTAAAGTCGTACGACTAAGCATAGTAAAGTTGTACAACTAAAATAGTTGTGTAACTAAGTACTTGTTTAGGCCGATAGTTTGGCACTACGAAACAGAATATGAATCTTATTAAATGTTGTAAATTATAGAAATACGTGAAAACTCGATTTAAGAATCATCCGAGTTACGAATCTCATCCGATGTTAGTCAAAAATTATATTCCATTTTGATCGAACTGATCAACTCCACTGAGAGTCGTTTTCCATTCCTGGAAATTCTAACTATATCTCAAAATGTTCGTCACCACCTGTCAAAACATGATTTACAGAGATAAAAAATTGAATTCATCGGGCTTTGAAGTTCTCGTTTATTGCTGTTTGTGACTAGAGTGGTAGAAATATTGTGAACACCTTCTGGCAATTACTAGATGTAAGATATTCCTGATTTGTACTTCGTACCGTGGTAACACACGTTCGGTATCGCTCATTTCCTATGTCGTCTTTTTTTATTTTTTCTAACTTTTTAACGATGCTTCTATATATATACGAATAATATATGTGCGTTTATACTACGTCTTTTTTCTTATCTCGACGTAGGAAATATACTGGCAATGTTTGGTGGGAAAAAACTGACACACCCTGTATATTTTGGTATTAAAATTCAGAAAATTCAAGAAAATAGAGCCGATTCTCGTTTCTACAGTTAGTTGTATGACCACGTATTTAGTTAGATATTTAGTACCACGAAATAGAATATGAATTTTATTAAATTTATTTCATTTTGATCAAGTTGATCGAAGCTTAAGAATCATTCGGTGTATTGGGTTGGGTTTATCATTAGGTGGTATTGACAAATCCGCAATTACTTAGTTGCCAACACGATATGAATCTCACCTGATGTCAATCAGAAATTGTTTCCATTTTGATCAAACTGATCTCAATTTCTCTAATTATATATTCTGGTACTAAAATTCAGAATCTTTAAGAAAACAGAGCTGACCAGTTGCTTTCCAGTAGCTTCGAGCGGCTGTTATAATATAATATATAATAAATCCAGTTTTCTCATTTTCCTGATCTTCTCCCACGCTTTCTAAATGTTAAAATGTTAGTAAGCGTGTCATAATTTGCAAATGAATTCTGTTTTCCCCGTCAGATCTCCGGAGTCTCAGCCTCAACTCTGGGCTGAGAGATTCTGGTTCCTTTCGAAGCTCGTCGTGTCGAGAAGTTTCCGCCGTCTTGCCCACCCTTCCCCTGGTGAATTTACGACGAAACTTGGAAATTTCCGGAATCTAATATTCAAGATTCATCGTAACGCGGGCCACCGCCGGCGCACAATATCGGTGGCCTAGCTTTTCCGGAATGTCGCGTAAATTTTCCATGTCTCTCAGTTTCCAGTTCCTTCGGGAAGTTGTCCTCACGGCTGGTCCAAAAATCAATATCCTTCATCTAATAATATTTCTTAAATTAATAGTAACGATAATATACTTGCGTAATATAGAAAAATATGTAAAATATGGAAAGTAGAGTCCTCGTTATAATATTTAAGGGATGAGACGAATCTCTGCTTAGGTTTTACATGTTTCCTCGATTGTATAGGGTGTGGCTGAATAGCACGTACGAGCTGGTCTCAGCTGATTCTTTCTTCGAATAAATGAGAAGAAAATATATCGCTTTGTGTCCCTATACGTTTCGGTCGAAGCCTGTATTTATAAAAATACGAATTTAAATAGAAATATTCCCTCAGTCTACTCATTGCTATAATACATCAACGACACATCATATAACGTACAAAAATATCGAAAAAGGAAATACTCGTTATAATCGATCAAATCGAGTCTCTCCGTAGATTTCAGTTCTTTAACACTAGAACTACCGATAGTTAACACGAAGCTATTTCTACCAAAACCAGTGAAAATGACGAGTCTTTAAAAAATACGTAATAATAGAATATTTTTATATTTATTGATTTATTACTTTCTTACAGAAGAAATTCAATGTTATGTGGTGCATTTTTGGTATTATTAATCCATCTGGGATCCCTAAATGAGGGTTGACACATTTATAAAATTGTAGAGCCAGTCATTTTGACTGCCGTCGTATTTCTAGTGTTAGCATCTAGCGATCTAGCGATCGATGCGAAATTTTCCTGATAACTGATATCATCTTATCGAATGATACGTAGTAAAAATTTTAAGAACGTGTGGGAAGTTGTACGAAACGAGGAAACTGGTTAATTGGGGTTCGATAAACAGATTACAGGATCCTTTTACACTTTGACAAGTATCAATCATTTTGACTGGTATTGGTATAAATAGCCTTGATACAGAATTATTTTGAGTTTTAATACATAAAAAACAAAATAAAATTCATTATATTATTCCTTTAGTTATCGTTGCGAAAGTCATTACATCATTGCAGGACAAAAATATAACGTGAAGTAGGAATTTTAAAATAAAATTGTAGAACCAATCAATTTGACTGGTGTGGTAGTTCTAGTATTAATTAAATCAATAATAGAGATATGAATTTGTGCAAATATCCTTGATCTAATTAAATCTGCAACTACTAAAAGTCGTCATTAAATTACCATAGTAACGTTCTAACAAACCACTGATACAGAACCATGTTCTATACCTACCATACCTCGACTATACCTACCATAGGTTTGACGGGAGCCGTCAACCAGGTCGACTTCCTCGGATCGAAAGTTTCGTGGCAGCTGGTAATACGATTCTCCACCGATGGAAATTAGTTTACGCGGATCGTGTAACACAGTTACACGAATTCTCGCTGGCTGTGTACCGGTTACATATTTACCAGGCAGACTAGGGGCGGTTTGCGACGTGTCCTATTAATGGGTCACTGGTTCGCTGTTGTTCGTACTGGTTGTACGAGGGTCCCGAGTGAAATGAACGCGACGCAGAAGGGTACGCGAGACCTACCCAGAGAATGTGGTCCAAGAGATGTCCCTGAATAGGAAAGTGGAAGGAAGGGGTTTGCTAAGCCGCATGGGACCAGGTTGGACCCTTTGAGCCGTGCCAGCCAATTGAGTCCCCTGAATGGACGCTGGCGTTGAATGTGAAATATTTCATATTGTTTGCTGTCCTTTTTTGAGACACGACTTATGTAGGTGACGCTACCACGGGGATCAAGAAAGTTGTTTTTTCGCTAGATACAGCGATTTCTTTCGTTCTGCAAGTTTTCATTTGGTCTGTAATTTCGTTGGCGTTTCGTTTACGTCCTTTTTGTAGCTTTCACGTTGTGGCGTAATATTTGGACGTTGGAACGTTTGGGGATTTGAGTAGATTAAGGTTCGGAAATTGAAGAATTTAGCAGTTCGGAAGATAGGGAGTTTGGGAATTCGGAGATTTCTAAATTTGAAAATTCGGAAAATAAATTTGCCGGTAACGAAAGTTTGAAAATGGAGAAATTTGATCGTCTGGCAGATCGGGAGTTTGGAAATTTGGTAATTTAAAAATTTGATAAATCGGGCAAACTAGAGGTTTCCGAACGTACGCGAGTTCGATGATCAGGAAGTTAAAAGTTTCGAATGGAAGGTTCGAATATTCGGAGTTTGGTAGACTTTTACAGTTCCGAAAATTTGGAAATATTAATATTTAAAATTAGTAAACTCGAATATTCCACAACTTTGACAATTTTCAATTTCTCAAATATATTTTCTCCACGTGGAATTTTCTAGGAAGTTGATAAAACTAGATTTACGTAGAGCATGAGAACAACAAACTCCTAAACCATCATTCCGAATATATACCGCGTCGATACTAAATTTTGCTCGGAAATAGCCCGAAGCAAGCTAACCACGGTGACGTCCAGGACATCGAAGGATGTCCCCGTTATCCGAGTTATACATAACTATCTTCTACACGTATACACGTATACAAGAGACACAATGTGGTAAACGAGGATGAGAACTCTGTGCTGACCTGGTTGGCCGGTATATGTTTCTGGCTACCCTCGTCAGCCTGCTAGAAAGAAGACAGCAGAAGTCGTTGAAACGGCTGCTGGAAACGAGGAAAAATGAGACAGTGAACTACAGGGTCGGAAAAAGTGACGCAACGGAGCCTGTAATATTAAACAAGGAGAAAAATGGCAGCCAATTAAGTTTGCGTTCAAACCGACCGTCTGTTAGAGAGAGAAAAGAACGATTTTTCTTAATCGCGAACAATGAGAATAACAGAGTTGCTCGAAACTAAATGGCTACCTTAATCTTCGTTCAACTTTTACTGGATTAACGGTAATCGAGTTACCGTGCTTTGGACGTTTGCAAATTTGATGAGGCAAGGAGCGAATAAGAGGAAATTGAAAAGAAATGTAGTTAGATCTTATTAACTTTCTGCGTCTGTGTAGAAGCTTAAAGATGATGTTATCAAGTTCCATCCCTCTACGCCTCTTTTTTTCCTGTTCTTTTACGGAGACACGAAACTTCCGAAGAATCTATCTTATGACCAAGTTAATTACATTTTTCAGGCCTGACGTCTAATTACCTTAACGATATCGAATAAATTCTCAGCAGCAGAGTTACTTCTTAATCTTAACGAGTACCTAAGTTACGAAAGGAAATTATGCTGCGGCTACAAAACAATTTCTACGATTTTTCCAAGTCTACGATTTTAAGAGATTTTTTCAGACAGATGTTTCTTCCGATATAACAATATGCACGATAATATGATATCACAGAAATTGGGAAATGTTCTGCAGTTAATGTGGAAGGCTTCAAACGCCGGTTATTTACTTTCCAATCAACCGATCATCCACTAACACCAACGAAAACATCTTATCCTCTCAATGCACTCTATTTATCCAAACAAGCCATGTTTCCTCGCCCAAATTACCTAATGAAAACATCTTACCTATTCAATACACTCTAGAACTCTAAACAGCCCATCCCTAATGAAAATATCACACCCATTCAAGTCAATCTATTTCTATTGAAAACATCTTACTTTATATATTCGAAAATCCACTTAACTCTAATCTATATCTTACTCTAATGAAATTGTCTTATTTACTCAGTAGACTGTAGAACTTATCTAAACAATCTACATTCCAAATCACTTAGCGGAATAGTAGTAAATAGAATTTACCCCCTCCCCATTTTACAACTTATCCACAAAATTCGTCTAAATAGCCTCTGTTCCGTTTAATTCACAATTTATCCCAAAAATTCCACCGCCCTATGCACCGCCCTAATCACTTAACGAAACGCCTGCGATTTACCCTCCGTTGCAATCTGGCTAAAAAATTCATCCAGCCAGCCCATACTCCCCACCCAAATCACCCAACGAACAACTTCTAATTGACGCTCACCCTACAGTCTACCTGAAAAGTTCATCGGAACAGCGCATGTTTAACCGAAATCACTCGACGAGAACCTGGGAAACCAGCTGAAGAATTCATCGAAACAGCCGATGTTCCTCGAATCACCTAACAAACCACTTGCAATTTACGCTACCTTACAATTTACCTGGAATATTCGTCGAAGCGGCTCATGCTCCACCCAAATCACCTCGCGAAACATTTCTAATTTATACCTACCTTGCACGGTCTACCCGGGAAATTCGTCCAAACGCATCCAATTTATCTCTAGCCTGCAATTTACCTGAAAAATTCATGCGAAAATGATAAAACCGTGAGATCAGGACTCGCGAGACAACCCTATGGCGCCAGATTGTCCGCGCGTGAGTGTTGCCCGTACGTTGGGTCGCGTGTTTCAGCGACACACACGCGTTTTCGAGCTGCACCAAAGAACGAGACAGAGACAGAGAGAGAGAGAGAGAGAGAGAGAAAAGGCAGGTGGCCTGGTTGGGTATTGATCCATGATGGAGGGGGTGGTTGGTTGGGGCTGTTAGGTCGCATGCGCGTCACTTGCGGCTGGCTCCGTCCTCATCGACCCACGGCGGACAGTGGAAAAGGGAGAAACGGAAAGCGGAACGTCGCGTCACAGGGTGAAAGAGGCGAGGCGGTGTAAGAGGGTCGGTTTCTGGATCAGAATGGTACGGTACCATCGATAGTAGCGCGGTGTGGACGCGGCCCCAGGCCGATTTAAATCGTTCGGGGGCGGTTCGAGGCTTCGTGACGCGCTGCGGCGATACGCGAACGGATCACGCGACGTCTGGCGTCGCGTTCTCCGCTCCGGGGGCCGAAGGACGAGTGGTTGCAGTATCGCGTGCAGGAATGCCTTAGCTAATCCATATGCATATGGGACATTTTTGTTTCGGATATTTTTATTCGGAAAGAAAATATTTGCTATCGAAGATTTCACAGATGAATATCTTAGCTGATAGAAAGCGTATGGGTATTTTCTGTTGGTGTTTCTGTTGGCTGTTTTTATTCGCAAAGAAAATATTTGGAGCGAAGGGTTTCGTGGACCATCAGTTTAGCTATAATCGTTTGCGTATGAGAAATTCTTCTTTCTGATTGTCTTCAGTCGCAGAGAAATTGTTTGGACTTAAGGGCTCCGTGGACGAACAGCTTTGTCTTTCTGGAATTTTTATTCGTACCGAAACATTTTGGAATGAAGGATTCTGCGGATAAACATCTTTGTCCATTTTGTGCATCGTGGATTTTTATTTTCGAGCACGAAATTAAATTTAATTTGATCAAAATCAGGGAATTGTAAAAAGAACGTTCACGATGTTTTATCAATGTTCTATAATGTAGAAGCAGACGTTGTATGGAAATTATCTGCGTGTAGCAACACATAGCAGGGTAGATAATGAAAATTCAATTTGCAGAGGACGTTTCGAGGATAGAAATATAATTGAAATGTGAGAAACTTGTAATTTATTTGTCGAGGTGTAGACATAGGTATAATGAAATTGGCTTAATCGATTGCTTACAAGATCTGTACGATTGGCTGGACAAATTTTAAATCTTCGAATATAAATTATTGTTCTGTTTAAACTACCATACGTTAGAGCTAACTTCTTATTCGTTCAACTTTTTCTATAACGTATATTACATTTTTTCGTTCTTCTTTCATTTCTGGTTAAAATATCGTGTCCTCTTTTTAAGGAAAATTGAAAAACCGTCAAATGAAAAATCACGTGTATTACATTTTTTCGTTCTTCTTTCATTTCTAGTTAAAATACCGTGTCCTCTTTCTAAAGAAAATTGAAAATCCATCAAATGAAAATCAAGCGAAAAAGGAATTATAGGATGATATAATAACTGCACAATAAGTATAATGAGTATAAGATATAGAAATGGGGTTAGTGTTCTTGGAATAGCAATAACTTCGGCTAACTTCCAGCTCTAGCTATCATTATTTCTTTGTAGTAGCTTGAAACGAGAAACCAGAAACGATCGATTCTTCGATTGTAATCCCTTTAGAGTTGGAGTGGGCGTCTGGAACATCTACATAATATGTTTCCATCGCACAGTGGCTGGTTTTATCGCGAATAAGTTTGTTACGGAGGAACGAGCTCTGTAACTCTGAACGCAAGCGCTATTCTGGTTTATCTACCATAGAGAACAACCTCTGCCGTTTTATGGGCGGTTATTTTGTATCAAGATGCAAATTTTATCTACCCACTATTTGCCGTGAATACCGCACCATATTTCACTAGCGTAGTTTTAAGTGAATCTCTGTGCTTCATAAACCGTTCTATTACGCAATTTTATCGTTTACCGTGAAACCCAATGGCAGGAGAAGTGGAACAACGAGCTTCTAAATCAATTTTATTCAAATAAACCGACCCGAACTGTTTGAAATAAAATGCAGCCAAGTTTAGTGAAAGAATAATTCCACGATATTATAATATTAATTTAAAAATCAAACTTCAAGAAGTCTAATAACTCTAGCGATTCAAATATTTTATTTCCCACGACTTTACTACTTGCAATCTGTGTAATATACATTTCTTTCCTATGTTCATATTTTACTGTCATACTTTTATATTATCATTGCTTCCTGTTATTTAGATCAGAATACTCGATCCACTACAATTTGAAACAAAATACACTTTAACGAAACGATAGTTCTACATTCACAATGCATATTATAAAATATTATAAAACCTCGGTACTATAATTTAAGCGTTACTTTTCCTTCTCTGTAATATCATGCTAAATACAACGTTTCAATCATCATGTGTTATCACATGTATTATTATTTTTTCCAAGAAATTCCAATTATTCCAACAAGTGCGAAATCAATTGAGAAGTTTCTCAAATTCTCCAGGCTTTCCACGTTACGTAATAACGTAACGTCGCCATATCTGCGAGTTCACAACGTTGAAGCGTAGCATTCAACCCGCGCCACCCTCGTTAGTACCACGGCATCGTGAAAACTCCACCCTTCTCTGGTTCCGACCAAGTCAAGTCCTCGACGAAGATCGAATTGGGTTAAGCACGGGCTGACTCTGTTAGAATTTCAAGTCAATCCGTTGCATCCCTTCGAGCTCTTCCGGTTCCACCCATTTTCCGCCCCTTTTGAAGGGGTGGGGCGAGTGGAGGACGAAGAGAGACGGTTATGCAACTCGATTAAACTCGGTTTTGTGGCGTCTGTCGCGATGAAATTCGTGGGTCGAACGTCTGTGACAAGCGAGAACGAACTTGAGGCTCTCCAAAGGGTGAAATCCACCCCTTTCCAACGTACAAACTAATTTCTACAGCTGTCGCAATTTACAAACACCGTTGCTTTTCCGTTGTTTCAGTTTCTGCTCGCGTTTGTCTTTCGTTTATTGTTTATTTGGCCATTGTTTTTCTTAGTTTACAATAGAAGTTGTTTGCAGTTGTGTACTTTGGGGTACACAGGTTCGTGGAAACTCCATTGAAACATTTCTAGACACCTTTTATTAAACGATTCCATGTAGTGCGTGTAGTGTATTGTAGCATATAACACGAGTCTCTCGGGAAAGCAAATTGATTAATTCGTTTTTGCTAATTTCTTAATTTCGTTACAGTTTCATGTACTGCTGCGTGTAATGTGAGCCTCGGGAAAACAAATTGATCGACTGCATTTTTCCTCTAATTTTTTAATTTCATTGCAGTCTCGTGTGCCACATATAGTGCGAGCCAGCTAAAAAATCAAATTAATCAACTCCACTTTTTGTTAATTTCTTAATTTCATTGCAATTCCACGTTGTACTGTAACGTAATCCTTTGACGAAAAATTCACCCATGAATTAATCTACTCTAATTGTTGTTAATTTCTTGATTTCATTAGATTGCTACATGATCGATATTCGATTCTAAAAAAGAAAGAAAATAAATTATAAATTTATTCTCAATTTTTGCAGATATTATTTATCGAAACTATCTGAAACTTTTTTAATAATCGGAGACATTTGTTACATTCTTATCTGCGCAATTCACAGCAGAAAATTCGTCGATCCTGACCGCGCTAATCGCAAGAGCGTCCCCCGTTTCTGGCAAGTAATTGCGATCCCCAGATACGCTTTCTTCTCAATAAAAGCCCCCGTACCCTCGACCTTAATTCGACGATTACGGTCCCCGGCGTGGTCGTTCGCTTACTTTGTTTCTTCGTCTCTGGTTCAGCGAGTTTCTAACGTGCCTTCTTTTCGAAAGACTGCGAGAGATCCATCTTGCTCGAGGTTCTCTGCTCTTTTTTATATTCCAGCCTCTGAGAAGCCAAATCGATCAACTCTACCTTACGAAATCATCAATAGTGGATTAATAGATTAATGAATTACCGTAGACGTTTATGCAAATTCAAGTTTTTATTAAAGTACCTAAAAAAATAGTTTTGATTTCCTTCGCTTGTCAGATATTGTAACATTCCCTTTGCTTTGAATATTTTATATATTTTTACGTATTTTGTTACGTTCTTTGCATCTTTGTATTTATAAATCTACACACATAAACACGATAAAATTATTATTCCGATACGTAATTGATATTCAACGTTGTCAAGAAAGAGATTTCATTTTCGCAGATCTGCTTCTAAGGAGACAGCATAAAGAATTTCGACGGAATGTTTGGAAAAATAATATTCGTCATTGCCATCATCCTACGAATCCTAATTCATAGAGTCGATATAACTTCTCAGCGAATTACTTTCCCTCATTTTAGATATTAATTCTAGTGGTCACTTTCAGTCCACGTTAACTTTGCTGTGAAATTTCCTAAAATCTTATTTCAATAAAAATTCATCGTCGTAATCTTTCATCGTTCGCGTACACACGAAGACTCGATGGATCGATCCGTGACACGTACAACGTCGAAAAATTATTCTAAAAAGTAACTGGAGACGAAAGTTCGTCCTAAAGGTTGCTCGAGGAAAAAGTATGTTTCTGGAGAAAGCAGCGCATTCGTCGAGGAGGATGGAAATGGAAGCAAAATAAAATCGCGATGAGTTTATTTTGTACAAACAGGGGATGCTGGTTGGGTTAGTGGCACGTTTCGAGCACTTGTTTTAGATATTTGGCGAGAGCATGTCTGCAAGCTGCAATGAACGATTAATGTACGTTTTATTTCTTCAATGTATCGAAAGTATAGTCGTTAGAACTTGAAAGATTATTTGTAGCTTCAAAGCGATACAAACATTAATAATTCGTAATAATAAGACACGTGAAAATCCGTATCTTTCAAATGGATTCTTTAAACTCGAACATTTTTATTTCTATCACGGCAGACTTCTATAACTGTACAAAAGTATTTTTAGATGGTACAGTTATTGATTCAGGTAATAAATAGCAGAGTGAAAATGGCTACGTGCAAATCCTACCTGTAGTATCATCAAGATCAATAGATCACACAGAGATTGTTGCATTGAATAGACAAGCAAAATGATTGTTCGTATTGATTTCAGAATATATTTTATGTAATACTTTAGCAATTTCATGTTGCATTGTTTTTCATCAATTTCACGTTACATTACGTCTTCTCTGGACAACGTTGCGTTACAACAGCGACCTCGTTGATCTATGTACACTAAATGTGTTCGAAGCTCGGATAGATAATCATTTGGGAGTCCTGCAGAGCTCCACTGTTCGCTTAGCCTATATATTCCAACTAATGACCACGACATAATAGACTGCTGTACAGACAACGTCCAACATACCATGTACAAACTTTCCAACTGTACACAATTCTCTTCAACGTATCCTACACTGCGAGAAAATTTAAAGTGTCACTAAAATTACGATAGAATATTTTTCTTTTACAAAAATAACGATAAATATAGATATATGCATTTTTCTTTTTGTACATTGCTTAAAAGAAATTTATTTCAGAAAAACGTAAGCTTCCACTAAATTATTTTGGTATAATTTTATTTGTTACTTTGCATTAGTCAAAGACTATGACCATTTCAATTACCATAATATTGTTCCAAGAACAGGTTTTCAGGGAACACTACATACAATTACAGAGGCAATAACTCGCTAAGTTTTGAAAACAGCCACGAAAA
Organism: Bombus affinis; assembly: GCF_024516045.1. Classification (NCBI taxonomy): domain Eukaryota; kingdom Metazoa; phylum Arthropoda; class Insecta; order Hymenoptera; family Apidae; genus Bombus; species Bombus affinis. The sequence continues at coordinate 4,252,921 of NC_066354.1, forward strand.
TGATACTCGAAGCGACAATAGATTTATCAGAATATTATTACATTATTTAAATCAAGTTGGACAAATGAATAAATCGTATGATAAAATAAATTCATCGCTGTTACATAAAATTCCGTACATCGTTCGTAGCTTCCTTTATCGCGTCAAGAATGAGATGTAACCTTGCGATGTCTAATAAATAATAATGACAGCATAATAAATGCATCACTGTCACAGTAAATTCTGTACATTGAACGTAGCTGTTTTAACGCGTCAAAAATGAAATGCAACCCTATAATGGGAGATTAGTGATAATTATAACTTTTAAATAATAGTAATAGAACAATAATAGAATAATAAATGTATCACATTCACATTAATTCTCTACATCCGTCATAGCTTCTTTTTTCAATGCAGCCACAGCGAGATGCGATCTTATAACAACATAAAAAAAAAATGAATAACGATTCAATTTACTTCAGCTTCAAACATCCATCTATTGGAATATTACGAGTCGATTCATCGTGTCTCTTATCGTGACGCTTTCCTGCTCGACAACCGCTTCCGGTCCCTACGCGCTAATCTCTCTCGTTATGTATACGACTGGTCCGGAAAGTGCGTGCTCGCGCGCATTTGCTAACGATCAGCAATTTGTATAAGGTCGATCAGCATTCGCATTCTGCGAACTTTATTGTAACCTGCGGATTAGATCGATCTACGTCGAACGTTTGTACATCGATTAGGATTTTCATGGATGCCACGGGACCATTTAAATCCCAATTTTTTTACCTTCATCGATTCTACTGTTTCTGCGCTTTGAATGAGACGATCGCTTGTCCTCGTTAGCGCAGTTCTATCTCGATGACTATTTTAGCGTACGTGTGTGTTGAGAAATTTTTAATTTGAAATCTGTATCTTTGTCCATTTGGTGTTCCGTGAATTTCCTCCAAAGCATTTGATTTCGACTCGTTTCACTTAATTTGCTTTCAATTAGATTCGAGACCGATGAAGATTTTTGATATTTCAGTGTTCAGTGTATTTTTTAAGGAATCAACATTCTATTCGAGTTGTTATTTTTGCCACGATTCCTCCGCTTCGTCTAAATAGCTGGGTCTAATCTAGCATTTCTTTCATTTAGTTTGCTTTAAGTTGAGCCCTGATTTTCCAGAGATTTTTGATATTTCGAGAGGGATTATTTTACGTGATAAAGTTTGATGAATGTTTTACAAGTAGTTGAGGACTCTTTGACTGCTAATTTATGAATCATTCTGTGAGACGATAGTCGCAGACTTATTCCTCAGATACGTTAATTAAAACTATATAAAGCCACGCGATATTATCTGGATATCAAATGTTTCCTCGTGTCCACGTGATCAATCGGTATATCGTAGCTCATAATAAACATTCGTGGTGACATAACTGTCTGTAAATATTATTGCACCATATTAGTAAACATATTGGAAATAATCGGTATAACCTTCAATACTAAAGAAAGATATAAATCTGTAGACTCTGATAGACTTCCACGCTGTGCGGAAGCTTCTAACTGCGACAGATATAAACGTCCCTTGAAAAACCAATCATTTCTTATTCAACGAAAGAAGGAAACAGGAAGGGGCGGGTATTCGAGCAAACAGGATCTCACTCTATTTTCTTTATCATCGAAATTGACAAATTTGAGATCGCTGTCCTTCGACACGCGACCAAAAGGTCTAAGAGAGAAGAAAAGGAAGGAACGGCGAAGATTTGAATGAAGAGATTTGCACGTGAAAATGCGACAACGATCCGCGAGAAATTTATAGTCTCAAGTCTGGCTATGTTAACCGGCTGAATAATTCGTGGCATGTAATTTAATATTGCAGCGTGTGGCTGAATTAAATACGTCAGCCGACGTATTCGTTGGAATGCGTTCACGATTAGATAAAAATGCCAAGCGTGTAGAAGAAGTCGGGGCCAAGCGTACAAGTCAGGGCCCAGCGTCATCTACCGTTCGTAAAAAGCGTAATTTTGTTACGCGCGACACTGACGCGACGCGCTCGCGAGCGTAAACGCGACAATTCTCCTCCGCGACGTTATTATCTCTCGTTGATCGTCACACGGCGTTCCCGTCATTGAGGAAGCTCGATTATGCAATTTCGTTACGTACGCACCTCCGCCATGGTGTGAAACACTCATACATGGAATACAAATGTCTGCACATGTAGAGGGATGGTACAGGGCCATATAGAAAATTGTGCATCGTTATCGTCGTCGATGGCTCGGTCAGGCTGACGATAATTTGGCAAAATGTTTGTTTGTTCGTTTTATGTTGAAAAGTAAAAATTAATATGGTTGAAGTTTTGAAAATAATGTAGGAATTTTATTGTGAGATACTTGATTATCGTTAATTATTGCGTAATATCTACTTATCTAATTATATACAAGGCCGAGTTAGTCGTGGATTATGAAGATGTTTGGAGTTAAATTACTTTCTACGTTTACGAGGATATTACCGAGGATTGGTTTTCTTCGCCTAATTCTTCATCTGAAAGCTTAGTTTCCATTTTCTCATGTGGATCATTGAGAGTGAAATTAGCGGGAAAGATCACTATAATGTAGGTTACTGATATTTTGAATTTGATAAACAATTTGCTTGCAATTTGCATATGTTACAAATATATCGTTGTATGTTTTTACAAAGCATGAAACAAATTGAAGTTTCTTCCAAAAGTACCTGTTTGTAAAATTAAAAGTAAGATTAAAATCTTTTTATTCTTCTTAAAAGAACATACGTGGGCATAAGTTATAATAAGATATAAGATTCTTCTGCGATCTTCTAATTGATGGAAGAATCGACAATGACGTTGTATTCCTATGTCGTCGATATTTCTTTTCTCTTTACGAAGCGAATATATAGTGGACAGTAAATATATTTGACAGTGGACGTTGGACATTTGGAGCACAATGATTCAGCCAACACTGAGTTATATCTGAGAATAGACGACATCAACGTGAAGTTATCGAGCATGGAGCTTTGATTAGATGAAACAGATGATTGTTAGCTATCGACGATTAGCTTTGCATTAGACATGCATGACAATATTGACAACCGTAACTGACATTATTAATAAGAGATACGATAGGATACTCTCAAGGGACAGGGACAGATTCATGGAACGTTGTGACGGTGAACGGAAATGTGCTTCTTGAAGATAAGTAGAATCAGGCCTCGTAAGGTCAGACACGTGGCATGCGCTTCAATCATCTCCAATATTCACAAACCTTTAATCTTTTAGACCTTCAACATCTCAACGCGTATATCTTACACTACTGGTAAAATCATTACAGCGTCGGGCAAAAGAATTGAGATCGGTCTTTTCTTATAAACAATTAACCAGGTATTTTTAATTACCACAGACCGGAGATTGAAGATAAGATTGGAGAAAAAAACCAGGAACTTACAATATCAGAATATTAGATGGTAGAAAAATAAACATGAGCGTTAGGTAACTAAATGTCAGTAATAAACAAAAATCTCAATGAACAGCAACGTCGTATAGGGAAATACTTTTCAATGGAAAATTGTTTATCTTGAAACCCATAAAAATCTTGGCTACTCCTCGACTACTCTTCAAAAGAGATTTAACTCTGGTTTCTATCGACGACACAAAGAGACCGCGAACGCGTACAATGTTCCAGTAAACACATTGATTTAAGACTTCCGCTTGTCGTATAGTCATCGTAACACTGTGTATCTTTATGCAAATTCATATTTTTGCGAATATAATTTAAAAAAAAAAGGTATAGCCTTCGTAGAAAATTATATCGGACATTATAGAAAGCTGTACGTATTAGGTCGACCGAAAAGTTTCTTTCGTTTTATAAGCAAATAATGGATGCACAACATTATCCGTTTTATATTATTTTATCGAATTATGATCCATTTTGTTCTATCAAAATAAAGATTACAACGTTCGACAGATTAGATTTCATGTTTGTATAAATATGCGTTGTAAAAGACGTGTCTGTCAAATAAAGACACTTTTTGGACAATCTAATACTTTGAATATTTCATATACGTTTCCATATTATGTACACTCCGTGCAATTCTGCACTTTCTCACATTCCCATGAATGTAAAACCGCAAACTCTATCTATCACCGACGCGCTGATGCTCACAAAATCAACCGCCGCGATAAACTATGGTTACACAGAATCACTTGCAACCTTTTCCCATTAAGTAGCCCATACGCGTATATATTAGGTTGTTCGGAAAGTTTCTTTCCCTTTATAAGGAAATAATAGACGTACAATGTTTTTTGTTTTATATTAGTTTATTGAATTATGCACAAACATGATAATAGAAATGTGACGAAATGGATCATACCTAATTCAATAAAGTAATATAAAACAGTTATAAAACGAAAGAAACTTTTCGGACAATCTAATATGTATTTTTCACATTTTTCATATGTTTGATAAAAGTTATGTTTCACGAGCCTGTAACGATGTGTACGGAAACTCGTGTCAGAGTTCACGGGACATTTAACCGTGGAAGGGCAAGCATGACTCGAAACTAAAATCCTGTTGAAGCGAGCCATTAAAATATCGGTCATAGAGAGGATCAGGAGGGCATGACAGAGCACGCCGCTGGCAATTTATTTCGACGGAACGAGAGTTGCCGTCGACACACACCGCTCGTTAAAATCGTTGACGAACAGCCGCCGCGTACCTTTGTGTCTGTATCATTTGGATCAATAGAGAGAGGCTGAGCATTCGTCACCAACTACGTCCGCTCGCCTTCGATCCGTCCTGTTTTTCGACCACGTTTCCTCGCAGTTCTTCCCTTCTTTTTTCGCCAACAGTGCTAGTAATATGGGAATTGATAAAGTAAAATCGATCTTCCGGTATCTTTCAGCTTACTTATACGGTAGGGAAGAAAGATAAATAGACAGATAGTAGAATGAGGTATCGATAAAACGCTCCAGTTAATTTAACGAATACGTATACGCTTAGTGGACTGCGGATTTTTGTACAAATGCGACTAGGAAGAAATGGAAGTATAGAAAATTGTTTTATCTACTAAATATTATTGCACGGACTATTAGCTGCTTTGGATATTTCGTACATTTTTCTAAATTATTTCTGCTCGCTTTCTTGCGCTTTTGAGTTTCTCATAAACACAGAGAATCCGCTAATCCTCATAGTGTCCGCCTAGATTATTTACGGGAAATAGTTGAAATTATCATTTACGTTTTCGCGATACCTGTTTCTACTATTTTTACCTCCAACCGTGGCATTCAGATTGCAAGAAAGATGAGGTTGTGTTTAGAGATTGAGAAGATTCGAGGAGGATCGAATGCAGTGCTATGGAATTCTCAGAGTTTCAAGGATTCTGATAACTCTCATACGATGATAGTTGGTTGTTTCTATTATGTGTTTTTAAATCTAACGGAAACAGATCGTAGGAAAAACATTTTCGATTTGACTCACGATCTATCGACCGACTCGAACAAGATTCCGCGAGTGTCGAGAACCACTGGCTACGCGCCAATCTATTTCGCTTATTTCCGCGACACGTTCGGTATTGCAATCACCGTTCCGAGTCGACGAGAGGTCGAGACAATTTACTGCACTGCGGCTAGGCAAAATCTTCTCCTGCAACGAGTGACAATTATCGCATCGCGCGCGCACATGCACCGACCGATCGATACACGGCGCGTAGAGCCATCCTGTCCGATGTATCTCGCGAAACTTTACGCAGTTCCCTGTTCGCAGTTTTTTTTCCAACCTCCGATATATATATATAATAAATATAAATATATATACATATAACGTTGTCAAAATAAATAAGCAGACGTACAGAAATAAAGATAGAAAAAAAAATTGGGAACTAGAGCGCACGATTAAAAATGCAGAAAATTGAAAATTAGAATACAAAATTAAACAGTGAAATTAATAAAAGCGAAATTAAAAATACAGGACACGAAGAATTACAGTGCGAAATTCAGGGTACGCAGAATTAAGTATTAGAATATATTAGATCGTCCGAAAAGTTTCTTTCGTTTTATATTATTTTATCGAATTATGATCCACTTTTTTCTATCAAAATAAAAATCACAACATTCGACAGATTAGGTTTCATGTTTGTATAAAGATGCATCGTTGTAAATGACGTGTCTGTAAAAGAAAGACACTTTTCGCACAATCTAATAGAATACAGGAAATTAAGAATTAAAACGCAAAATTAAGATACGAGAAATCACCGATTAAAGTACAATAAATGTAAAAGAATAGAAAATTTAGAAGGAGAATATGGAACTAAAAATACAAAAAATTGGAAATTAAAATACAGGGTTAAGACCAAGTACAGAAAGTTAAGGATTAGTATACAAAACTAACGATCGAGCTACAGAATTTTGTCTAACGGTATAAAGAGCAAAACTAAATATCAAAGAATTCACCTATTTTTATGTTGCTGAGTATGAGTAGTAGTAACTGTAGGTCAATCGATCAATCACGTTTCAGTATCTTCTGTGTCGAAGGACTAGGGGTGCGACCCTTACGAATTTCTGATCTGTCGTCTACTTTCTAAGGCTTGAACCAAAGAAATACCATCCCTTTGTGAAACGTTTTATCGATGCCCGCGTTAGAGTCCGTCATTTGTATGCGCTCAAACATTCGAGAAAACGAGATTACGCCAATTCACGGGTAGATATCATGGCAAACATTTCTCTGCAAATGGTCCTCGAATGTTTCCCTGAAGTCGTTCACCTCCATAAAAGCACGCCCTTCGATTTAAATACCCCAGACACGGGAAAATAGCAGTAATCGTTTGCGTTTATTCGCTAGATCGAAAGGAACTTTATTCTTCGCTCAATTCGTTCTCAATTTATAGCAAACTTGATATTACTTTTAATAGAAATATTTCAATTATCGTATACTTTACGAATACGCTGCACCATTCGATGCTTTCATAAACGTATGTAATAACTTTATATAAATATGCTGGTAATTTTCATTACACAACATATCGGTGTATACGTTTCCCTCTGATATTCCGATTAAAACGAATAAAGCTTTATACGTAACAATCAATCGAAATGTCGTTACTTCAAACAATTTATGAAAAACTGCGAAAATATACAGAATGCACTTAATACGCGGAATTTGATTTATTTACGAAAAAGCGTGCAGATTTCATCTTCCCGAAAGCTAATGAATTCGCGAAGAATTAACGAACGAATGTGAAACTTCGAATTGGATGTTTTCAAATTTAAGTAAACGTGATTTCCTACTTCTCCTACTCTGATATATCGTTTCATCCCGAATGAAAATAAATTATATCGCATTTACCTATGTATGGAAGAATAAAGATCGATTTACTTTTCATTCATGGCTCGATTAACAAATCGCTATAATAGTCGCAAGACTCGTCGATTCAGCGTCGTCCTTCAGTTTATAAAACTGTACAAGAAAAACATCGATGGACGTCGAACGGATGAACAATAGCGTCCTTCACAATAGAAATCGTGATTTACATCGCGAGTTATTCGTTCAAGGATCGAAACGATCCGGGAACCGGACGATTTTCAGTGACACGCCTTCGTTAAACCGGTACCGGAAGTAGTCGTTACTCAAACACCAGCCAGCCGAGGTCGCTCTTGAAAATTAGGCTCGCGGCTACACCGTGGCCTCGTGTAATCGATTCACGCTGCCCACTATGCCCACGTGTTTCCAAAAGCCTAACACGTTGCGCTTCTGCGTGTTCTCATGGCCGACTTCGCCGGTCGTGCGATCTAAACGCAATATAGAGCGAAAAGTCGTCCACTGGGATATTCGGTTTATTTTTGGAAAATATTATTCTAAGAACTGTTAAACGATCGTGGAAATAAGAAGCTGGACGCATCAAAGCTTCGAAGCTTCAAAGGAAGATGGAATGCTGGCACTTGCAATTGAAGTTTATCGTAAAATTAAAAACTGCTTGGTGTTAAAGGATCGCGATCAATTAAATTACGTAAAATTAGAAAATTCTCACGTATCGTTTAATTAAAAATCGAAAGTGAAACGATTAATCCGCGCTTCTTATATTCCATGAATTTTATTCAATTTATATTTCTTCGCTTCGAATATATATATTTTTCATTGTCCTTGAATATTTCGCCCTTTCAAGCGCGTTAAACGTTCGAAAGGAAGTTTTACAGCCACGTGAACCTAGGAACACTGGACGCAACCAAAGAGTCATGAAAATATTTATTTGTTTAATTGAATCTTTCACTTGTCATTGTATAGCATCGATTTTTATTTTTCTGTTAATTTTCTTCCTTATTTTTTTTTTTTTTCGTTCGCTCTCATCTCATGTTTTTTTTATCATCTCATTTTTTACAGCATGGCCGCTCAGACTCGTACAGGGTCGCAACGCTACCGAAAATACGCGACGACAACAAAACAGCCGACGGGATGTACAAGGTATTCACTGCGTGACTTCCGGTCCGCGGTGGCTCTCCATTTTTGTGTTACGCCGGCAATTTTCGCCGGTGCTTGCTTCATCGACGACGGATCTTCCAATCCTGTCCTCGTTTCTATCGCAATCACTCTCTTTCTCTTCGCGAATCTTCGTAATTCTGTCTGCAAAAGATGCTCCGTCACTTCTGTCGTGTGGCTTCTCTCTGGTTTCTCTTCCTCGACGTTCTCAACTAACCATTTTCCTCGTCATTCTACTCTAACAATCACAGGAGATCCGCGACACAATTTTCCGTAATATTCTTTCATAGAATTTCTTCTAAAACCTCTTTCGTATCTTTGCTCTTTCTATTCCTTTTCGAACGAGACACTTTTATCAATGTCTCCGCTCTGTTCCTCTGCGAAGGGAGGAGTCTTATTTTCTCTATGGTGACTGGTACTAACGCATTCTTTTTTATATACACTGATGTACAAAAGTTTTCAGCTGCTATACACGTCTTTCGCTTTATATCGCAAGAGTGATACGAAGAAAATTTTAACTAATATCGGTAGAAAGCTGTGATAAGTAAAAGAAAATGGTACAACAAGTTGTTATACGATCACATGATATTAGTTAAAATTTAATTGAAATTTGTTGAACATGTCGATTTTCCAATATAAGATGAGAAGTCTATAGAGCTGGAGATTTTTGAATATTACTGTATTCTGCACAGTATTATTTAATACTCGCTATGACACTGACTACTAACACAATGTATATAATTAATTTATACCATTTAACAATTAATATACATATATATATTACTGTGACATTACGATTCGTGGCTGAGGAATATTCTCTTTGGAATTTCGCCTGTCGCCTACTTTCTGGAACTTAATGACTCTATTTAGAACAATTGACTGATACCAGGGATGAAGGGTTGAAACTGGTCTCCTGACGATTCTGTATGATCGTGGAAACGAAACATCTTGTAATTAACGATCGTACGATTAATTATTGTATCTGAAAGATTGTATTGTAAATATTTCTTATGCGAAGTGGTGTTGGAATGAAAAGTAATTTTGTATGGTGAAGGATATCCTTAGGGTGATCCTTATACTTTGATAAGGGCACTTTCTTTTTAACGAAGATTGTGGTATTATCATAATTTTGAAATAAAATAGTTTTGAAATATTTAAAGATTTTCTGATTTCTCTAGTTAGAAACTTATTCTGAAAGCTTTAACTAATTTGATGAATGTGTTATGAGATTTAAAGAATTAAATGTTATATCATCAATGTGAAATATCAATATTCTAACTTGAACATTTATTCTGGGAACTTAAACTAGTCTCAGAAGTGTTAATTAAAGTATTAAGTATTCTCTTGTTATTTTCCTTATAATTCTTCCATACAAAAAAAAATCGATATTTTTACCATCTTCGTTAAAAATAATATTCCCAAAATATTTTTATTATAGGATATTAAACAAAGTGTTTATAACTTCAAGCTTAAGAAACTGGCTTTACTCTCAATTGCTAATAGCGTTCGCCTAGATTCAACGTAGCACCAAACTTGAGAAAATAAAACGGGCTTCACCTAACATCTCGCTAACTCACTTTCACCTTTGATTAATCTGTTCTATGTCATTTTTGCAAAACAGTCGCGGCGGAAGAATCCAAAGCGGAGAACGGACAATTTAGAGGACCTGAAACAGGAGTTGGACATTGACTTCCACAAAATTACACCCGAGGAACTATATCAAAGATTTCAGACACACCCCGAAAACGTAAGTACATTCACATTCTTAACCCTTTCGCGGCCAAATCTTCTCTTTCTTTTTCATCTCCGAAAAAAAATTTTGTTTATCAATGACTTATAACAAGTCATTTTTTGAAATCCTATTTGATTTATCGAAGTCCTATTTGAAATCATTCTCTGATAGTTTGCATAGAAAAAAAGGTCAAGACCAGCTCTACTGAAAAGCAATACATTGGTCGTTTGGTTAAATAAAAATCTCCATGAACTTTAGAAAATTGAATGTTCTAACGATCAATATTTTAATTCGAAAATTTACTCAGAACTTCAACCGAGACAGAGAAAATTTTAAGGCTGTTTACTTTGAATCGCACTTGAGATCTATGTAACATTACATGTGTGGAATTTGAAGGAGTCAATCTTTGCTTCTCATGAAATATTATTTAAAAAAAAAATGTGAAAGAATCAAATGAATTAAAAAAAAAAATCCTTCGAATCGCGTTCTTCTAGCCAATTTAGAGAACTTTGTGAGTGTTTACACTGAATCGTACTTGAGGTATAACGTTACATGTGTGCAATTTGAAAGGGTCGACCTTTGCTTCTCAGAGAATATTGTAAAAAAAAAAAGAAAATACGAAAAAATGAAATGATTTAAGAAAAGAAAATCGTTGGAATCGCGTTCCAGTTTAGAATAATTACTTGGTGCTGACGCGAGCCGAGTTCTCTTTCTTTCTTTCTCTGCGACCGAGTCGCGCGCCTCGATCGATCGGGTTATTTAAAGCTCTCGAGTATCATCGCTGACACGAAATTCCTGATGTCCCTTATTTAGCGAGGCCGATAATTGTGGAACGCGTTGCAATCGTTAACACAAGACGTGAATGGGTTGATTGAAAAATTAAAAAGAAAAAAATAGTACATATATGTGTTAAAATATCGCTATAGCAAAATTTCAATATCTACTAAAATTATCTAACTCTTCGTTAAAATTTCTGATTGGAGAATATGTAGTCTGTTATTAATTTGTCCAAATAATTAATACCATCCTGGATATAATCATTGCGTACAACGATTTTGTGTACGATAATGAAGAATGGTTTCAATGATTATTTATCTGGTCCTTGCTACCGTTATGATTATCCGCATTAATTTGGAAATGATGTTGGTTCATGATGTTCGTTGAAAGAACAAAATAGATATTCGAGGAATATTGAGAGTTCGAATAGATAGATGTTGTTAAAACGATAATAGATTGGGTATCAATAAACATTGATAATTCAGATTCTTATAATTTTACGTTAAAGGTACTACATTGGGATATTATTAGAATTTGAACGACTATAATCAAAGAGTGACCGAACGCTAACTGTAAACAGTACTTGTACTCATTTTACACAGAGTAAGAACTATAATCAATAAATAGGAAGAAGGTACAGAACATCGCAATCTAATCCAAAATAAAGGTCAAACTTCATAATCCACACAGTATTTGAGAACTTAATATCCAAACTATCGTAACACTGCTTCGATTTGGCAACAATTATAAATCGCAATAGACCTCAAACTTTACCAAAGAGATACTCTAACAAATCAAACATAATGCTACAAACATGATGAACTAACGATAAACTATTTTTGTTTCAGGGCCTCAGCCATGCGAAGGCAAAAGAGAATTTAGAGAGGGACGGTCCAAATTCGCTGACCCCACCGAAACAAACGCCCGAATGGGTTAAATTCTGTAAAAATCTGTTCGGTGGTTTCGCGTTACTGTTGTGGATCGGCGCGATCCTCTGCTTTATCGCGTACTCGATTCAAGCAACGACCAGCGAAGATCCAAATGACGACAATCTGTACCTGGGTATCGTGTTAGCGGCGGTGGTCATAGTTACAGGCATATTCTCGTATTACCAGGAAAGCAAATCCAGCAAGATCATGGAATCGTTCAAGAACATGGTACCACAGATCGCGACTGTAATTAGGGAAGGCGAGAAACTGACATTGAAAGCGGAAGAACTGGTACTTGGAGACGTCGTGGATGTTAAATTCGGCGATCGTATCCCGGCTGATATCCGTATCATCGAATCGAGGGGCTTCAAGGTGGACAACAGCTCTCTGACCGGAGAATCCGAGCCGCAATCCAGGTCTCCAGAGTTCACGAACGAAAACCCATTAGAAACGAAAAATCTCGCATTCTTCTCGACGAATGCCGTTGAAGGAACCGCAAAAGGTGTTGTGATCTGCTGTGGTGATCAAACTGTAATGGGAAGGATTGCTGGTTTAGCGTCCGGCCTTGACACCGGCGAAACTCCGATCGCTAAGGAGATCCACCATTTCATCCATCTGATTACTGGCGTAGCTGTATTCCTTGGTATTACGTTCTTCCTTATCGCCTTCATTCTTGGTTACCATTGGCTGGACGCTGTTATCTTCTTGATTGGTATTATTGTGGCTAACGTACCGGAGGGTTTACTAGCGACCGTGACCGTGTGCCTGACGTTGACCGCCAAACGTATGGCGTCGAAGAATTGCTTGGTTAAGAACTTGGAGGCAGTGGAAACCCTGGGCTCGACATCGACCATCTGCTCGGACAAGACTGGCACACTCACGCAGAATCGTATGACCGTTGCTCACATGTGGTTCGACAATCAGATCATCGAAGCTGACACAACGGAGGATCAGTCTGGACTTCAATACGATCGTACCAGCCCTGGATTCAAAGCTCTGGCGAAAATTGCTACTCTGTGCAACCGTGCCGAATTCAAAGGTGGCCAGGAAGACAAGCCTATCCTGAAGAGAGAAGTGAACGGCGACGCTTCGGAAGCTGCTCTGTTGAAATGTATGGAACTTGCTCTTGGTGACGTTATGGGCATTAGGAAACGCAACAAGAAAGTCTGCGAGATTCCGTTCAACTCTACCAACAAGTATCAAGTTTCTATCCACGAATCGGACAACCCAGACGATCCTCGACATCTTCTCGTGATGAAGGGTGCGCCAGAAAGAATTCTTGATCGTTGCTCGACTATCTTTATTGGTGGCAAGGAAAAGGTACTTGATGAAGAGATGAAGGAGGCATTCAATAACGCTTACCTGGAACTTGGTGGCCTTGGTGAACGTGTACTCGGTTTCTGCGACTTCATACTGCCGTCCGACAAATTCCCGATCGGCTTCAAGTTCAATTGCGACGACCCCAACTTCCCGGTTGATGGACTCCGCTTCGTGGGCCTGATGTCTATGATCGACCCGCCCAGAGCTGCGGTGCCCGACGCGGTCGCCAAGTGCCGTTCCGCCGGCATCAAGGTCATCATGGTAACCGGTGACCATCCGATCACTGCCAAAGCCATTGCCAAATCTGTCGGCATCATCTCTGAAGGTCAGTTTTCTTGGTAGTTCCTTTCTTTCATTTATTTGCTTTTCTTCTAATCCATCCTTCACAATTGGTTATATCGAGGAGATTCTGTTGGAGTTATTTAGTTGTTTTTAGTGAATTTTTTTATAGATTATGTCTAGGAGATTTTTATTAGGAGATTCCATTGTTTGAAGGGAGATTTTCTGCAGAAGATTATACTATATAACAATTGTTTGATATCTATGGTGTGGAAACATCAGTAATGAAAAGCAAATACAATTTCTTTCTCGTTGAACCTGTATCTGCGCGTTACTTCCGCTTAGAAAGGAGCGAAAATTTAGTTAAAGCAAAGTAACCACCGAAACTATTTAACCAAATTTAATCAAATTGCCACATTTACATCCGAATCTCCTCGTTTCCCAAATCGTTTCGGTATACCGCGTAGTCAAGCAGAAGAATGCAAATGAGAATTTCCCCTTCGACTCTGCCCCTTCTTATAAAATATTCATAAATCCGCAGCAGCTGTTAGGAACCTGATAAGTAATTTCGATCCTACACTTCCCCAGAGAGTGGATGGTTGCGAAAATTTATTGGAAAATCAGTTCGAAGCGCCGAGCATCCTAGCTTTCTTAGAAGAAAATACTTAGATTGAAAATGATATTTTTGATCAGGTAACGAGACCGTCGAGGACATTGCTCAACGGTTGAATATCCCGGTATCCGAAGTCAATCCTCGCGAGGCTAAAGCTGCCGTTATCCACGGAACCGAACTCAGGGAACTGAACTCCGACCAACTGGACGAGATTCTCAGGTACCACACCGAAATTGTGTTCGCCCGTACCTCGCCACAGCAGAAGCTCATCATCGTCGAAGGCTGCCAACGAATGGGTGCTATCGTCGCTGTAACTGGTACGCTATTTTACTTTATTCTTTACCCTTTTCTGTGAATAATATTTTGCATCACTGTGAACGTTTGTTTCAAATCCAACGTGATTGTTTCGCATAAATGCAAACGATTCAATCCCACCACTATGGCTCTATTGTCAAAAGCAATCTCTGTCGGGTCTATGAATAGATCATTGCTAGATATTCCCTTTTCTAATCATGGGAATATACAATAAATAAAAATATAGATTAGATAGTTCGAACGTAACATACTAAGCAAACCATTTGACCAGTTTGAACGCAACAATCAGTTCAAACAACTTCATACCTGAACCGAATGATCTTACGTTATAATATTTCTCTGAATAATCCTCTTTAAGTTCTTTGGAGTGCACTGACTCTTAAGGTAGAAACACGTTACTCTCGCGTCACGTGAAATCACGTAACAACGGGTTATTTCACGTGACGTTCGGAAAGTGTGAGCCGGTATATTTCCATCGTTTTAAATCCGTTGGAAACAAGTCAGCGTCACGCCACGCTGTTTACGGCATTTCGCGTATCGTCGCGTGTAAAAGCAGACATCAATTCCGCGACGTCTGGCAGTTTTAATGTCGCGTGAGCAGCGCAGACAATGGTGGAATTATTAATAGAAAGTGCGAGGAAACGTACAGTGTTATTTAACGAAAAATCCTGCGCCTCTGTGAATCAGAAGATGCTACGAGAGGCTTGGGAAGAAGTTAAAAATATCTTGTAAGTACAAACATCGTAATTATTTAAAATTTCTACGTATTTATACAAACAAAATCTAGATGAATTCAAATAATGCTAGTTTGCTATTGTGTTTTATAAACTTATTAATCCTTTGTTTCTAATCTACCTCTACGAACCATATTTATTTGCCATGGTACTGTGCCATCGGAGGAGTCCAAATATTCCTTAAAATATTCACGAATTCGAAACGTTGTTTGAGTAAAATTTTGTCTCACTTATATTCTTATATTCTTTGTAATGAAGCAGGCAGTTGTAAAATTTCGGTAAAACATCAAGCTCCAACTTGTCACATTTGATGCAGACAGCACGCTGCCAATATGATTTTGTCTGCCACTTCTGCTTATGCTTCTAACTGGTTTCTAAAGACTGTCCAGCAGTTAAAATAGTAAATGCATTTTCTGCAACTCGTCTAACTCGCGACGACCTACAATTAATAATTTTGTTTGCTTCATACAATGAAATACAGTTGAGCCTCGCCATTCTCCACAATAGGAGGGATGCTCGTGGAACATTGAGCTGTTTAGTTTCTAGTTTTCTTCCAAAAGATGATGGAAACTTAGTTAGCATAAACTAAAACTAAAAGTACCGTGGAATGATTGTAATTACAGAATTTTTGAATTAATAGAACGTTTTTTAAAGACTCCTTTGTTGGCTGAGCCATCACAGTTAGGCTTCAAGGTTTCCATATAGAATTACAAACATCTTTTATTATTCCTTTGACAGTACCGAATCCTAGCTTGTAATTAAGAACTATATTTTGGAGAGAATTAACAAAAGTTTGCAGTGAAAAAAGAAATTATTTCAACTAAATACACAGAAAAGAAGCGGAACAAACGGTTAAGTAGAAAAGCGGCGAAGCTGCTAAGAAAATTATACCGCGGGAGTATTTGCTGCTCAGGCAAATAACGTCTCTTTTGCCATTTCTGGGTGCCAGAATGTAAGCATAACGAAACCTTACTTCCTTGGTAAAGCTTTAAAATAAGTATTAATGTTTCATTTTATTTTCTTATTTTATATTTTTTATATTCTTATATATATATTTGTTATATTAGTGTAACATGTTTCAGAACGCATAGTACCATAGGAGAACCTGAGTCGCAAATGTCGGGAAATGATATAATTCAGTAGGAAAATAGTGCAAACAATGAGATTGATACAGACGAAGATCGGGACAGCATAGAAAATGCAGACGGGAGCCGAATCAGTTCAGTCCAGATCAGAAAAAGAAATCTACGGATAACATAGAAGGGATAGGAGTATTAGAAATTACAAAAAGCAATAAATGCCATAAGCCTATGTCGAAAAGTATGGCGGAAGAAATGATAGATAGTATTGGTAGTAATAGAAGATGTGAAATAAAGAGAAACTCATATATTCTTTTGAAGTATGGCAAGAATGACAGGGCAGTTACCATGATACGAGTAAAGTGAAATCAAATTCACTTTGAATAATGTAGAATTACAAGCAGAGATCTGAAATCAACAGAAACAAGATTTCTGTCCTGACCAAGCATCCCATTCTCGGCCAGAATCTTCATATACGTTATGGTTGGCTGTAATATCAATAATTATTTTAATGAAAATAATTAACGAAAGAATACATTAAATTTTATTATAAATATACCTTGAACATACTGTTAATCTTTCACGAGTGCTTATAGTTCTATGAAACTTTTTATTCTCTTTTCTTTATATCATTTTCAGTTAGACCATGCAAAATTCAAATTCGTCCTTAATCATTCTGAAACACATATTGTATCAACTAGGGTGTTCTTCTGATTCTTTAACTAAATTCGTTCTCTGTTTACATTTATTTCCTATAGCCAAATTGATCTACGTGTTCTATTCTGAATCAGAAATGCTGCAAGATTTTGTATATCTTCCTCTTAATCGGAAGAGCTACCTGCTTGAAGTTTCACATTCCATTATTCACAAGAGACGATGTGTTATTAAATAGTTTCCAAGGTATAATGTGATACAAAAATAATAAATAAATCCTACCTATGATATTACGTGCTATCGTATGCAATGCGGTAACACATGATTTCACGTGTATGTAATGTGCCTCTACCTTTGCTGTAGCGAACTGCAGCTTGTTTATTACCTGTGCTGCATTTGACCAAATCCTCTTTTGATTTATAATACGGAAAATTCTACATTACACTTGTTAATAATCTTAATGAATCCTCACATACATATAACAATGATCTTGTGTATTAGACTCGGTTAATTCCTTGAGCCATACGTGGATTATTACTTAAATGAGTAACTAACAAACATTTGAAATCCTTTGCCATATTCACTGTTATACTTACACTGAATCCCCTACTAATTCTTCCAATTAATTCTACAAATGCCATTTCCCTTGTTTCAATAAATTTCTGACATTCTAGATTTTCCTAAAACAGCAAACTTCAAAACTAACTTCTTTTTGTTAATTTTTACGCAACGTAGAATCCTACAAATTCTTACAACCAAGAATATTATGACCAACCCACGCGATTGCTCCTACTATCTGTAACATTTCATCTCAACAACAAAACCTTCGCCCACTATTCCTAGAGGATCATTTCACATACAACTTGGCGTTCGATTAACTTGCAATTGCATTATGATCTATTAAATAATTCTAGGTGATGGTGTGAACGATTCTCCTGCGTTGAAGAAGGCCGACATTGGTGTAGCCATGGGTATCGCTGGTTCTGACGTGTCCAAACAAGCAGCCGACATGATTCTGCTCGATGACAACTTCGCCTCGATCGTGACCGGTGTCGAGGAGGGTCGACTGATCTTCGACAACCTGAAGAAATCCATCGCGTACACCCTCACCTCGAACATCCCCGAGATCTCACCTTTCCTGGCGTTCATCCTTTGCGACATTCCTCTGCCTCTTGGTACCGTCACTATTCTCTGCATCGACTTGGGAACGGACATGGTGAGTCGCATTTTACCATTCGCGTTTCGATCATCTCTATCACATGTTAGACATGCTCGAAACGCAAACAGCGAAGATTTCGTATCGAATTCGGCGACTCCTCGACGAGTTTCGTATTCCGATGAAATCGATTGAGGTGTCGTTGACATTCGACTATTCTTAATCGAAGATTTTCAGCATTGCGTAATTGTCTGAATATTTATCATTGGAATAATCGATTCCATTTGTCCGTGAAATAGTCCATACGTGCGGATTGTGTGTTTAAAAACGATGAATTGCCAGGTGCCAGCCATATCCTTGGCGTACGAGCATGCAGAATCGGATATCATGAAGAGAAGGCCTCGTGATCCTTATCGAGACAACCTCGTCAACGAAAGGTCTTTCATTTTTTAATTTGCGGGAGAGATAGCTTCTCGAAGTACATCGAGTTAGACTCGTGCGATTGTTTAGGACAAGCTAGAGCTCCGGTAATCGCAGTATCGCCAGAACAACCATCTAGGAACATCCCTTTGACGAGTGAAAGCTAGTTTTTATCGATTTCAGTTATTGTACCCTTTTTATTTAGGTGGCCATGTTCGCGGAAACCAATTTGCAGAGGAATCGCTACACATACGAGATAATTTGTTGTCTCTCTGTTAAATTATTGGAACTCGAGAATCTTGATCCTGTTTGAGATCTTGAGACGCGTTAATTTCTGTTTGATCGAACTTTGAAAAATTTGTGTTGAGACTAGATCTTTTAATTATGTTTTGTGTTATATATATTTAGATGTGAGTTTAGAGATAGAAGAGGTTTCATTTAGGATCAAGGTACTCGTACTTTCAGATATAATCAAGTTTTTCCAGCGAAAGCAGAGTCGATCTGACGAGCCAGATACGAAAGAAGAAATTCTCGAAGGAATTTTGCAAGATCATCGAATTGATGATCCGGGGGAAAACCGGTCCCAAAGTACATCCTTTTTCATCCCTTCACACTTCCTGCCTCATTGCTCCGATCGATTTGGTTCTCTCAGTTGATTTTTTGCTTACCTTTTCTGCGTTCTCATCGTATGATACTCACTGGTCGCAAGAATGCTGACTGATCACGTTGTAATTAGAAGATAATTATTGCAATTTGAAGCTAACCGTATTTGGGGAAACTCACGAACCGTTACAACAAACATAAAATTCCTCAAAGAGACTATACAAATTTTGTGAAAATGACAGAGAAAGAATGTTCTCCACTTTTGTATCAATTCTTTTTTATTTATATTTCTTTTTGAATCCGTGAATCTGAAAATAATGAGGATAGTCAGCATCCTTGTATCGCGGGTCAGCAAGAAACGATACTCATCATTGTTCTAACTATTGGCGTTGTTACTGAGCCTGTTGATAATGTGACGTCAGGTACCAGCCATCTCACTTGCCTACGAGGAGGCAGAGAGCGATATTATGAAGCGACATCCACGAAACCCCTTCACTGACAAGCTAGTTAACGAAAGGTAACACATCAACAACATAACCGAGTCTTGACAAAAAAAAATGAACTACTACTACTGCTACTACTACTACAACTACTACTACAACTACTACTTACTACTATTACTACTACTACACCACTGATACTTTTTATGGTCAGAAAGAGTAATCGGTGACGTGATCTGCTTGATTCTTGAAGTTTCATTCATTTGCACGATTAAATATATCTAACAAGAATTATCACATCGTTAATTTTTTCTTGAATGAAATTTGCTTAAGAATTGAAGGAACGAAATAGATTGAAAATAGAATGAAATAAGTGACACAGTATTGAAAATCTTTTCTAAGAAAATACAACGAAACTTTGACTTCAGGAATCAAGTCACAGAAGAGTCTCCATTACCCATCTATTGGTCGTTACACCTCTTATATTATTCCTATCGTTATTGTACAGTAGCTAGTTCTGTCTCGTATATACTCTCGGACACTATAAGAAAGAAAGAAGAAAAAAAACAAATAACGACACTGAGATATATCACGACACGTTTCTAGCCCAAAAAAAAAAATCGTATAAACTCGTTGTCCGATCATACGCGCAGACCACGAGGAACTGTGAACGAGGTGACAACGATTCTCGTGTTACAAATTAATCCCTAGCCTGATTTTTGTCCGTGTGCATACGAATTGTTCGATGTTGTATTCTTTTCTTCGTGTTCAGTTCTTCTCTTTCTTTTCTTTGTCTTACGTTCCATTCTCTGTTTCTTTTTCCCTTTTTTTTTTTTTTTTTTTGTGGAAAGTTTGTCGAATTAATTAACTGTATTGTGTTTATTGAACGAAATTTCTACGTGAACGACCAAACGGTTGCTGGTTCGCGGGTGAATGCCACTTTTCAACTAAATGCATCGCATTGAAAGAAAGAAAGTAAAAAAAAAAAAGAATATGGATAAAATCCTGCGTTTCGCATTTGAAGAGAAGCATAACTGTCTGAAGGATTGTCTAAAACGCTTTTTCTGTCACAAAGAAAGCTTTTTCGCTCGAGCTTCCACGTGAACGAACGCGTATTTTGAAATAAAACAGGAACATAAGGAAATTTTGGTACATGGTTCTTGTATATACGTATATATATATATATATATATATATATATATATATATATATAATTTTCTATATTTTTCTTTTGTTTCCGTATCTTTTTTCTCCTATGCGTTTCCTCGCTTTGTAAGTTTGTTGGTCGAAACGCTAAAGGCTGTGGGTTTAATTTGTTCCGATGCCTTGGTCGAAGGACTGTCAGACACGCTAGGGGATGATAAATGACCGAATGATCGAACAAGGTAACAGAATGGTGCACGCAGGTATAAAAACACATGAGGGCATTTTGGTGACTGGGTATTATTTACACACTATAGAGCTTTATTATCTACTCTCAACTTTTAATATATTCTCTATCTATCAAAGCTGGATTGTGAATCTTGATCGGTGACGTTTGCTCGTCCACGATTAACCGATTCTACTCGATTTCGATTGTTCGACGAAACAATTTTAATTGAGATCAAACGAGAAGCTTTATCTGTCGTCTGTTCAATTAACTTTATCGATAATCTGTTATCCATATCATCGTTAGATTGCGCACGATATAAGTCGATTATCATAAAATGTCATCTGCAGAGAAAAAGTATTTGCTGGAATTGTTAAAATATCGTAGGACGAGCAATCAGTCAACTTCCTTTTTCGAAGATTTTCCTCATTCCTTCGAATGAACACGAAAAGAAAGACAAAATACAAATATTGCCAGTCAAGCAGTCGCTTCCATAACGATGATCTTCGCTTGTAATTTGTGTGTTATTTCGTTAACGCCAAAGGTAAGCCCATCTCTATCTATTTATTCACTTCCTCTGCCACTTTCTCTATGATACTATTTCTCTACTTCCAGCTCAGCTTTTTCTCTAATCTTCTCGCCACCCTCCCTTTTTATCAAAAAGTTCTGTCGCTGTCATCGATCGTCTGCCACGTTTGGCCCACCACGGACAAGAAAGTCCTTTTCTCTTCTTTTCTCAAAAAAGAAGAAAAACCAGTTGCATCGGTGATGACGTATCGAGATTCAAAGAAGCACAGATCGATTTGCTCGATCTTCGTCGCTTTTCCATTCGATCATTCATATTTTTAATTACCAGACAACACGTCGTCCACGAGTTCCGATACGACACCATCATCATCATCATCATCATCATTATTATTATTACTATGAATCCTCTTTTGTTAGATAGTATTATTTATTACGTAAAATTGTTTACTTCACCTACTTTCTCAATTTCATTGCTTCATCCGACGTTTTATTTTCTAATCTTCTCTCCTTTTTCGCTCTTATCGTCTTGTGTATCTCTTCCTCAGCCAACCTCGACTGCCTTTTTACGCAACAGGCGAAAGTCGTTGCTTTGCCTCGTTGAAACATTAACGACCGATCTTTCGTTTCCCTTTGCTCTTTTTTTTTCTTTTCGATTCTCGATCGCTACGTCCAACCACCCAAGTACAACACGATCCTTCTTTCCAGTCGGCCGATTAAACGGTCCTGAATATAATCGACGATGGTCGTTGAACGTTCGGATATCGTATAAGTCAACTCTACTATCTGCAAGACACTTGTCATTCACTTTTCTTTGATCTGAAGTCGAAAATGGACATGCGCAGACGGAAAGGTGAACAGGTTTACATACTCGTGAAGAGAAACGTGTGGAAGTATCCGATGCAGAACATGACGTAATTTCGTGGTTGTCGCATGTGGTTCTTTATTTATTGAAGATGTTGTTGGCTAAAGAAGATCAGCTACCGAAGTTCCACAACTCAGTTCAATTCCGATTGTTGCTACTTCTGCATCGATCGATTCTCGTCGATCTTGTAATCAAGTGACGGGCTTAATTTTGAGACTTAGTAGTCTAAGGCGAGTCTCGTTGAAAGGAGCGACTGTGGTCGTCGACGAAAGTCTTAACACGTTCGTTTCGAAACTCGACGAAGAGATCGGTGAACAATAAATTTGAAACAGAGTTTCACAAACAGAGTTTGCCAATGTTACACGAAGATTGTTTCTTTCAATATCAGTGACTCGACTCTGCTTGTCTCGCTTTAATCTTAAAAATATCTTTTTATATATAAAAAAAAGTAGCTTTTTATAAAAAGAAGGAAGAGATAAGCGTGCGTATACGATAACACGTGTTAAGATTCTTTATAAATTATCGAAAGATTTAATAATAGATGTTGTTTCTGTTCAACGATGTTCGCCTGTGAGAGTCATAGCTAGTTGAGTCTCGATTCTATTTTATATATAATTGTCTACATAGATCGATATAGTCGTATTATATATGTATATATATATATATCTATAACTGTATATATATATATATATATATATATTATATTTACTATTCATCCCCTTGGTAATTATCTCATTATTATCATTATTATCGTTATTATCTATCAGCATCATTGTCATCATTATCATCGGTATTATTAGCAATTATCGTTGACCCCCTTTTTCTCCGATCATCATCGTAATATCGATCCCGCCATATTCATATAGTCATTATCTTTTCGCATAAAATCCTTTCTCACGATTGTTTACCACACTTCTCTTGTTACTACTGTTTCTTTTTTTTTTTACAATTTACAATAATAACGCCGTCACGACAACACACGCATATTTACTGTTATTACCAGTAACTAATACTATTACTACTATTACTACTACTACTACTATTATTATTATTATTATTATTATTAAACAAAAAAGAAGATAGCTACTACTGTCATTATACTACTTTTTTTAAATACTCTATTGTCACACAGCTGTGCCGCTGCTACTACCTCAATATTTTATATTATCCACTATTTGATCTACTATATCACCTATTTAACCATTTGTTATACTTTCATAAGTTGTATCCACGTATAAGACGAACCGTAACGAACGAGACGAAAGATACTGTGACCGAAAGGAAATACGACAAGATGATTAAGAAAAATAGGAAGAGAGAGAGAGAGAGAGAGAAAGAGAGGGAGAGAAAGAAATACGAAAGAAGTAATCTGAGACGGAACAAAATAAATATGGCACCACTTTGTACCATTTTTTTTAGGCGTCATGATCTCTTCTTTGCAGTTTTTTATTCTTTACAGTCCTCTCACATTTTATTCTGTAATGCGCTGCCTACCGCCGCTGCCTTCTACCACTTCTGCGACTGGCAACTTTCTAACGACCGCTGAACGACCGAGCGAGACATACTTTTTTAATTATTATAAAGATACCCACCTTTCTTCGCCGATCGAAATTTATCATCTGATGCTCGTGGCTCTCACCGGGCCCGATGTGCATTTTATATTAATATAACATGGGAGGAACAAGGCCATTCACGATCCCTCGTGCACCAGAGAGCCTATCTGTTTCTTTTCCATTGAATATGCCGAATATTTTCCGGTTTACTGATTCGTCAACATTTTTCGTTGTTCGAGAATATCGTAAGAGGACAAACGAGCGTTGAAAATGTTGTCGTGACAACGTCTCTCTGTGCAACGAGGGGTCACATGCCTGTGAAGATACGTACTAACAAAACTGAAGCTTAAATTATACGTACTCGAGGTGCAGGAAAAAGTAAGGAAGTCTAGATGTAAGTGATCGTGATTATTCTACACGGAATATTTCTACATAGATCACATTCGTGATTCGAGGAACCTTTTCACGATCCTCCAGTCACATTCAATGTGCGAAATATTACGCGTATCTTCCCTTCGTTTCAGAGGACCGATTCTTCGCACGCTGAATGAAGCAAACTTACAAACTCGCAAAGAAACGATGGAAGATTATATCGTACTTTCGGTATCGATATTGCTACTTTTCATATCTCTACATACGTACAAAGATATTTACGTAATATTATACGTAATTATATATATACGTAACAATAAAAGTTGCAATTCAGCGGAAGATCAGCCCCTTGGTAGTTGTTCCCCAGGAGGAAGCGTACGAAAGCGTTCCTTATAATTTTCCTCTGGGAAGAACGAAACGAGAGGAAGTGTAGGAACCACGGCCAATGGAAAACAGCCACGAATCTCTCTTTTTTTCCTTGGTCAGCTCTGTATTGACTACAAGTGTAAGATCACGTGGCACTTCCTGGCTCTTTCGTCTGCACTTTAATCTTGTAAATATAATGTAAATATGCATACATGTGTGTATATATATCTATCTTGTACGGTGTACGGGGTGCTTGGTACACGTATTTTTTCTAATCAATGGTGGATGGCAGGTGCCGGCCATCTCGCTAGCTTACGAGGCACCGGAGTCGGACATTATGAAACGCCAGCCCCGCGATCCTTACAGAGACAATCTTGTCAACCGAAGGTGGGTCTCCCAACTACCCACCAGAGAAACCAATCTATTATCTAGCAAAAACCCATGCACTCACATCCAAAGCTGCAGACGCATATTAACATTCGAACACGAACACCTACTTACATATAACGTACAGAGAAATATACAGAGATACATGCATATTCATATACAGAAAGACATACACACAGGTACATGGTGCGCTGGATGGTCAAATCTTTGCTGCTGATTATTCTGAGAGACTTTGTTTATAGCTTTACCTCTTTATGTTATTTTCTTTGTTTTCTTTTTTCGGACTGAGAATTTCATAGTTTTTGATAGCTTCTGTATAGAGAAGAGCTTCCTAGATGATCTTAGAATTTTTATCGGAGATTAACCAAGTCAGCGGTGTTCGAGATAAATTATCGTGAATTTCGTAGAATTGTTGAAGTTAGAAGGATCGTATTATACCTTTGAGAATTAAGGAAAATTCGAAAGGCATTCGAATGGATATTTTTTATTCGATGGAAATGATATTGAGCAATGAGTCTCGAATAGCATATCGACCAGTCAGTTTCGAAATCGTGTAAATTTCTTCCGTAGAGCCCTGAGATTTAAATCCAGAATTCGAAAAATTGAATCGATAGGATTCGCGAGGATTTTATTAAATGTGTAAAATTTTGCTCTCAAACATCTCTGACGAATTTTCGACAAAGCTTACGTCCTCATATTAACCAGCAAAAATTCTTTTTATTCGAAAAGAAAATTATTTATATAATATGATATAACAGATTATATAACATTGATACGAAGTATGAAGAAATTAGTAATTATGGAGAGAATTAGAAATTTCTAATTAATATTTGGCCTGTCTTACGCACCACATTGGACGCGTACGTATGTGTGTACGCATACGTACGCAAATAACACACGGAACACATGATTGTTACACACCATTGACAGAGTGTCTACTGAAATGTCGGAGTCGTACGTTTTATTTCTGAACTACAGATCTCTCATTGTCTCGATGGTCACTCGCTTGATCTTTATTTTGTTACTGCACGCGACAATGATAAATTGTTCTTTTTATATCGTATTTTATTGTGTGCACTTTCGTCTGCACTCCGTTGAGAAGAAATGATAAGACATGGAAAATACTTGAGAAATTTCACACACGTAAACACAAAGTCGAAATCGCGACCAATTTCTTCTCCCGAATCAAAAACACTTGAAACAAAATAAAAAAGATAAATATAGTATCGATTAAAATTCCATTAAACCGAGTAAATGTGATTACAATTTTGTAAAATTAGTCTGGTCGAGAGATTTGTCAGAAAGATGAATGAAAAAAGATAAGACCGGTAAAAAAAAAAGAAAGAAAACGATAATAAAATAAGAAAAGAAGACAAAAGATCTGAAAGAGTCTCGGTTGACACTCTACAAAACCTCGACGAAGGCTCAAAGTAACACAAAGTCTCTAGGAAAATTAGTTGATTAGTGATAGCACAAGCAAGTAACCTAATCTAGGAACAGTTACAGTGTTGGGAATGCCAAATGCTTTTGCCACACTTAGAGAAAAAGATTCGATCGAACGGCTCGAACGAAACTAACCGCCGATTCGTCTTGCGCCTAATTAAAAAAAAAACTTGTGGTCCAGCTTTTATTTGTTTCTTTTACAAACGATTTACACGTATTTTCGTAGCCATTGCACTACGTATGTGTGCGATGTATACTAAAGCTGAAACTTAGAAAGTATTGACAATTAAAAAAAAAAAAAAGAAGAAGAAAAAATAGATTAGTAGAAGAAAAGTGCGAAAAAAGTTAACAAGTTAATAAGAATGAGCAAAACTAAGCTGAGCTGCTTCGTGGTTTATAGAAAAAGTAATATAATAACGATGATAGTGATAGAAATGTGCACGGCCTGAACAATGTTCAGAATAATCAACGAGTCGATTTTGCGTTATTAAAAGGCTGATTACGATGAAGTGATAACACGAACGAGAGATAGTGGGTCACTAACAGCTTGTAATTTATTTTATAATCTTCGCGCCTTACTGCCCGCTCTATTTTCTATCCTAATATTCTTGACCGATGAAATCTTTCGCCGCGTGCCTCACACGCGAGATCCGTTGATTTACAAACTATACGCCATGATTTTTCTTCGTTTTCTTTATTCGATCTGCAACGCCTGACCAAGCTAATTGACTGATGATAATGCGTGACACGCGGCCTGGTGCATGGGAATGATATTATTATGGTTGTGGAGCTAATCGATGTGAACTGGTTGTTGTTCATGAAATGTAATAATAATAATCTTGATAGTAGTAAATCTTCGTGTGAAATTCGAATAGCGATAAATTTTCCTGCTATTCTGTGTATTAAATTGTGGTGATCGAATTTGATACGATTAAGTATTTATTACGTTAACTATAACAACTTTATTACATAGAGCTTGTCAAATATATAGGTCCCTAATGAAACCTGTGCGTTTACACAAATTTGAAGGATTTTATCATATTGAATTTCGGTAATTAAATTCGAGGGTAATCGAAGTTCGTGGAACTTCTAAAAATTGTATAACTTCCAATCGATTCCTAAAAATACTAATCTATTAGAACAATAAATCAATCGACCGAAAGTTCCAATGTTCTTACGGCCACGTATTTTGTAGCAAAGTATAAAAGGTTGAAGAAAACAACCAGGCACATAGTTAGCTCTATAATGAAATTAACACACACGGATGCTAATGAATACTTGATGCTGCTTCGATACGTTTGCTGACCACGTCAAATCTCACGGCTTCACCGAGTTACCTTTTGCACGTGCACCAAAATCTGCATGTAGGAAGCTCGATTATTGTTTATCTTTTTGAGAAAATACACCGTGAGGCTTGATGATGAATAACCATGAAAAAATGTGTGCGTCTTTGTGCCTTGCGCTTTGTGTGGCATGCATCAGTGTGAAGAACCGATCGTTACCGCCTGCGTTCCGAGTCGGTAAGTAATCCGCATTTCAAATCCTAGGTGACTACAGCTTCCGTATGAACACCACCTTAGGCTGTTAGAGGCGAACTTAGATGATTAGTGGCAGACACATACAGATGCTTCGTCTGACTTTCAAAGAGTTTCCAATAATATTTTCCTAGGAAAAGGAAGGTCTTTTATTTTTTTAAAATATACCTAGGATATAGAAAGTAGGGATAGCTTTGTTGATACCTTAGGTAGTCCCTTTGTGAATAATTGATGCTTTTTTAAAATAACTTCAAAAGTCTTCTTCAATACGGACGTTTTTATTTTCATTCGAACATTTATACGAAATAATGGATTTTTATTTCGAAACAATAATCATCTTTGCTCGATTCGCGTTTTATCTCTTTATAGGCAAGGCCGTAGTAAAGTTCCACTTTTTGCATTTCTTTATCCGAATTTCTATTTTTATTGGAAAGAGTATTAGACATTTCACTTAAAAAACCATAATGCAAGGTAACAGAATCATTGATAAGTATTCTAGAATTTTGTTAGATTCCTCGAATGCCTAGAACGGTAAAGAAATTAGAGCCGAGCATGAACTATGTAATTTGCTTTACGAAAAAATTAAAAATTGCTCGTCTATGGGAAGTTTTAAAGTACGTGTTCTTTTTGATTTTTAATTGAAACCTTCTTTTTCTATTTTTTGCATATCGTATATATACCTTCCCTCGTTTCTGAAAAAATTGTTAGTACACTGCAACAGAAATGAATTCCTTGAAAGTCAGAATCTTATTGCAAAACCCATGATTCTGAGTGATCGACGACTATCTAAATGGAATTCTCTATGCACAGGCTTATTTCGATGGCGTATGGTCAGATCGGTATGATCCAGGCAGCCGCCGGCTTCTTCGTCTACTTCGTAATTATGGCTGAAAACGGATTCCTGCCGCTGCATCTTTTCGGCATTCGAAAACAATGGGACTCCAAGGCTATCAATGATCTTCGTGACAGCTATGGCCAGGAATGGGTAAATTCTAAGAAACTATCAAATAACAAATCTCCAGAATTGTTTCAAATCTCAATCATAATTTATTTCTCCTATCAAGTATTTAAATATAAATTTCAGAAATTAAAGTTAAGAATAATACTCACTTATATTCTCGTTATATTTTCACAGACATACAGGGATCGTAAGACACTGGAATTCACCTGCCACACAGCATTCTTCGTTTCGATCGTTATCGTGCAGTGGGCCGATCTGATCGTTTGTAAGACGCGACGCAATTCCATCATCCACCAGGGAATGAGAAACTGGGCCCTGAACTTTGGTTTAATATTCGAGACCGCCCTCGCCGCGTTCCTAAGCTACACACCCGGCATGGACAAGGGTCTCCGCATGTTCCCTCTCAAGTAAGCCTTTAATTACCTTTAATACGTTCTTTAAATGATTTTCTATATCCAAGACACGTGTAAAAAAATGATTTTATACCGTACAATCTCTACGAGATTAGAAGAAATTCTACAAACGATGAAACAAGTATCTAGTACTTCTTTTTTTCTCTGAGTACTTTAAATGAAATATAAGAGCTTAAGGCATGTTTCTAATATAATAATAATTCAACCTTTTAAATACCTAGATATTTGCTCTCTTTTATTCAAATTTCTAATTGTTAATGTCAAATACCTTAGGTCTCTATATTTTCATAATAATATGCTTATTATAACAAAGCGATGTTTCTTAAGTATCTTGAATGTAATCTAAGAGCTTAAGGCGCGTTTCTAACATAACAATAATAACGTTGGCTTTTTAGATTCCTTAGATATTATTTCCCTTTTCATTCATGTTTCCAATCGTTCAAGGTATCTTAAATCACATTTCCATGTATATAGCTACCTTTTACTTAGTTACATGTATACTTTATATATGTAGAAACGTGACTTTATGTTTCTCACAAATAAGACACAAACAAAAAGAACAGAATAGTTAAATACGTTGTCGTGTATTTTAGATTCGTCTGGTGGCTGCCCGCAATTCCCTTCATGTTCGCCATCTTCATCTACGACGAGACGAGACGATTCTACCTCCGCCGGAATCCAGGAGGCTGGCTCGAGCAAGAAACTTACTATTAAATGCGAAGAAAAATTTAATCATACACGCAGAGCGCGCGCGCAAGAGTTACAAGAGCGAGAGATGCAGAGAGAATGATGAGAGAAAGAGAGAGTGAGATATGCATATTACCCACGCAGATATACACCGAGAAACTAATAACTAAAAAATGAGCAAAAAAAAATATACGAAACAAAACCAAAAAAACAAAAAAACATGAAACAACCAAACAATGGGGAAAAAAAGATGAAAACGTTAAAAATCACTCACGTTAAATAAACACACACACATATTTTACCCATGGGGCGTGCTATTCGGGTCTAACCGTACTGTCGCGTGATGATGATATTATTTTAGATGGGGACAATTCGCATCAGCCGAGCCGAATCGTCGAACGAACCATCGCCATAGTCATTACAATATAGAGTGTCTTGCTGTTGTTTTACTGAACAAACAATAAAAAGCGCTTCTCGCGTGGGAGTAGATAAATGGCTTGCGAGCACTCTCGTTAGATGATGTGTGAAGTACAAAACAAGAACGAAATACGAAGTGGATGAATGAAAAGGGAGAAGAAAAAAGAAGAAGTTATATGAAAAAAATAAGAAGAAGAAAACGTTCGTCGTTCTGGCTCTGCGAGTTGCTTGCACGCGCGTGCCGGTGTATCATTAAACAGAGAGTTCGTCGTTCGAGAAACATCGAAGGAATCGACGAAGAAACAATAAAGGGTTCTACGAGCAACGTCGTCAGGAAGACTTCGAACTTCCGGGTACACACATGTCTGATATGATTCACGAGGTTTATAGGGATTAGTGCTGCCATCTGATCATCGACGAACGTATGATAAAGAAGAAGTACATAAATAGTAGGGCCTAAGACACGAGAATAAGAGAAAAAGAAGAAAAACGGCGTCGAATGAAGTCATCGAGGAGAAAAGAGACTGTATGAAAAGTACAAGCCCGGCAGTGGACACCCGTGTATCTTTTTGGAAACGGAGGGATACTGAAAATGGCGACAAATCGTCGGATAACGCGCACATCCGTATGAACGTCGACGGGTGTACGACATGGATGAATCTTTTAGAGAAAAAAAAAGCGGATAACTTAGCATCGATGGAGCATTCCGTTAGATGTCTTGTGATATCAGAGAAAAAAATATTCATATAGGCATCCCTTTAAGTAAAGGAACAAAAGAACACTGCGCTAGATTGGCACGCCCTTGTTAAGAGTTTAAAAAAAAAAAGAATTAAAAAATGCAATGTAGTCACGATTAAAAAAAAAAAAATAAATAAATAAGAGCGGTATTATAAATGTTACACTGATGCAGAAGTTTAAGAATCGATAACGAGAATATATCATTCGCAGTCGACACACACGAAAGAAAAACGTATTTACAGATAGACGTCTCGTGACACCTACAGTCTTACATAGAAACTTCTTAATTGTTAATTAAAGAAAAAAAAATAACAATGAAACAAGAAAATCAGTACGCTAGATTGGCACGCCCTAAAAGTTATTCATAACGCGACAGAGAGGGAGTGAGCGAGAATGAAAAGGAGCATAATAAAAAGAACCCAAAAGAAATTTAAAAAATGACAAAAAAACAGCAAAAAAGGATAAGAATACAGAAGTAATGGAAGCGCGTTTACAGTACTCATTATTATTCTTATTACAAGTAATGTTGTTCGGTTCGAGTCTTTAAAATCCGAGTAGCTGTCGAAGAAGCCAGAAGTCGCATCGTGTAGATATTCTAGTAGTTTGTGAGTCTCTGCATGAGAACTGCTACGCGAATGAAGAGAACGGGCCAGGATTGGACTGCAAAAAAGAGAAAGCTGAAAATGAGAATGTGAAAGGAAGAAAAGAGAAGAAAGAAGAAAGATATTAGACGCGCGGGGGCAGCACGGGGAACGAAGACGGCAAACAGACAGTATAATAAGTAACTATCAACTGAATCACTACCAATGGAAGAGAATACATAAACTAGATAAACGAAGAAACAAAGAAGAAGACGGACATAGTAAGAATAGAGAAGATACACGTTGTTTAAGTTGCGCGCGAGCAAATGGTAAAGCGGTGGTCACGGTTTTGGGAGCCATTGAACTGGACAACCTGCGTACCACTGACGAAACTGGACAAATAAATTACAGAAATGTTAATGATTAAAAGAAAAGAAGAGAAGACGAGCTGAGTAGACATGTAAGAATTCAAAATAGTCGCGCTACTCTGGGAGCTATGTGGTTTCCATGGGTGAGGGCGCTATGATAGTCGAGGTAACAGGATATTAAAAAATGCTAGTAGAGGATGGTAATGATATAGGAAAAGCACAGAGTGGAAACGAGGAAAAAATACAGACAGATGAAAAACAGTAAAAAAAAAAACATTCTTACTTAGGCGAAACTAAAAGTAAAGGAAAAAAAAAAGGTATAAATTCATTCTCTTAGTTTCTTCATAGGTTTAAAAACGCCAGCGGGACAGCTCGCTATAAATCATATTGACCCCCGAACGCAGAACGCCCTGTACCACCAACCCGCGGTCTGTCGTGTGTATGTGTGTGTCAGTATCGAAACAACGCCCCTTCGAATTTTGTAGGAGCAACAACAAGCCACCACCAACAATACAAAAAGAAAAATCTAAAAAAAAAATGAACAAAACGAACGAAGGTGACTTAAAATGCCTGCCACGCGACTTTTCGGGCCGGGACGATCCGAGACGTGCGATCATATCAGGTCTTATTTCGAGCTTCTTCGATGTGAAAAAAAACGCATACCAACAAAAATTCGTTTTCGTTTCTCTTTTTGCCTATATATCGATTTTGAATCCTTGTTGCTCGCTTTCGCGGCTTTTCGATGTGTACGCGCGCGCATGCGCTGGCAACGTCGGTGAAGAGGGCGCTTCGTTTCGAGCGGAGAACCGGGGCGGAGCGTAGGTAATGACAAACTCGTTTGTCGAATAAATTTCATCGTCGTTTGCCATAATTGCGACGATACCCCGAAATCAACGAACAGCCTCGATGTGTTTACCACGTTCTCTGGTTCCTCTGTTCCACGCGAATCAAGGCGAACGGACCATCGAGGATTCAGGTAGACGAAGGGTGACGCTCGCTCGGCGGCCCTGGCCCCAAAACTACCCTAAGTGTTCAATAATCGAGGTGTTCTCGAGGTGCCGTACACGCGTAACACGTTCTTCGCTTGCCAATCCCGCCGAATTTTACCATGTTCGCGAATATAAGAAAGAAATATATATTCCACGGGCTACGACTTTCCTCCAGCCCTTCCGATGAATTTTCTCTGTTGTGCGCGCGAGGGGCTGGTTGAATTATTCGGCCCCATTCACAAACACGTAACAACCATGTTGAATTTTGAATAATCAAATTCAATCAAAAAAATTCGGTAGGACCGGCGAAGCTTTAACCGAATCGTTTTTTGAGACACGTGGATCGTCATTTAAATCCAACCGATAACTCTTTGAAAGAAACCGGGACAGGAAAGAAAAAAGTGAGGAGAAACAGATAGAGGGCAGCAGTGTACCGTCGCGTTGCTCGTCGAACTCGGACTTTGATTACATACCGACAAAAAAGTACATACGAAATGATCACATTAAAAAAACGTCCCCAGTTCTCTTCTTCTTCGCGGAAGGGGAAGATGCTCGAAAATTGTCGAAATAAAAAACATGAATCAGTCGTTACAGTGCTAGATGTTGAGAAGCAGAGAGATGTTTAATGTTATGCCAGTTAATTCCGTTTTTCATGGTGTTTCTTGGTTTCACGTTGCGGGACAGTGTATACCGATAGCTCCGTGTGTGTGTTATCTAGAAAGATCGATCATTCCTGTCACAACGAAATCGAACCAAACAAAAAGAAAAGAAAAGAAAAACAAAAAATGGGAAACAGATTGCCTTCAGCGGATCCCCGTGTTTTGAGATAGGACGCGAACGAAAAGAAAAGATAGAATCGGAAAGAAGAGAGATCGAGGAGTGATAGCGAGGTATAAGCATGGCGGTAGGGGGGATGATGCATTGGCCCATTCATTTCAGTAAAATCGCTCCCGACATGGGTACCGGAGCTGGATCGGAGGATCCGTGGTTTGTCGACAGGGTGTTCCGTGCCCGGGGGGCGTAGGAGCCCAAAAAAAATGCTTTGCCGTCGTGCGCCTCTTTACTTTAGGCAAATAATTTAAACATTAATAATATAATAATAATAATTATAATATAATACATGTTACAATAAGATATTATTAGATGTAATTATTATATATGGTTTAGTCTAGATCGTGTTGTTGAAGAAAAAAAACAAAGTACGTATAAGCGAACAAAAAAAAGAGAACAAAGATAAAGATATGAAAAGTATGACGACGACGATGACGAGAGTAAGGGAGAGAGAGAGCGCGAGAGAGAGAAAAAATAGAAAATCAAGGAAAAGTGGCGATGAGAGGAAAAAAATTCGGTCTAAGACCACAATATCTTGCGGCGGACTGAGCGGGACACAAACGAGAGAATCCGCTTTTGCTTCGTTCTGTGCGCGTGGTATATCTTTTATTTCTTTCTCTTTTATAAATATATCTTTTTTCTTTTTTTTTTTTTTTCTTAGAAATACATACATCTTCAGTGGTCCTTTTACGTACAAAACCGTGTTTTTCTTTTCTTCTTTGTTTTCTTTTCGCTACGTTTCCGGTTACGCGGATGGATTTGCGGCTATATTGTATTCCCTCGTTTCGGCGACGCCATCGTTTTCTTCTCACTTGTATTACGCCCGCGGATTCATAGGAAAAGACAATCCTCGGTAAACGAGTCGCAAATCTTTTCGTGTTCTGCAAACGGGTAACCTCGCCAAAAACAACGCAATCGTCGCAAAACTGGTTTTTCGGGTGAATCGGCGTAAAAGAGCGGGAGAAAAAGAGAAATGTGTGAATGTGGGCGAGAGATCGTGTGTTTTAATATAACGGATTCTTCGCTTTTCTGTTGCCGCGATCGAACACAATAATAATTGGCAGTAAAATATTCGAGTTCAAAAAATAAAATCAAAAATCTGGGAATTGAGGAGGAGATAAAAAAGAAAACAAATGCTTAAAATAATAAAGAACAGTGTCACGAGAATTCTGTGAAACGTCGCCCCTGCACAGCCCGCCACATCACAACAGAATCATTGAATGATTAAAATATAAACAAAAAAAAAAATGAATGATGTTTTATTAATATTGTACATATTTTAAATAACTGCAGACGGACAAACGGATCGCGCATGAACGGTGACCCACGAGAAGGTGGTCTGTTTAAATGGTCCGCCTTTTCCATACGGGTTTCATACTCTTTTTCTGTTTTTCGTTTTAGCGCCGCATATATGATACACACCCCACACACATACACACTACACACGCTGAGAGACACGTGCGAACATAGAGAGAGATATACACACGTACACGCTCAGAGATAAATGAAAAGAAAATGTACACCGCTCTACCAAACAATCTCTTCTGATTGACGATTCCTTTCATATTGATTATTCTGTAAGTTCTGTTTTCACACGTGAATTACATTAAGAAAGAAATGAGAGACATTGTCCAACCCAAGTGTCATTACTTTTGATGTTAAATAAAAAATACATAATTAATAAAGCACTCTTTATCCTACCTTCCTGACTGGTACTTTCAGCACACAGGCGTAAACATTTGTTACAGGACAGGCGCGACTAAATGAATGGAAGAGAGCTTACTTTAACTATCATAGTATTTATTACACTTATATACATCTGTAATTATTCCAGCTATGTTTAATTTGTATAAATTTTAATTTCACATATACCTTGTTCTTTTATTCAGAGTCTGCTGATGCTAACTTTCGTCTGCCCCTTTGTTGATTCTTCTTGCGCAATCGTTCAATATGTTTCTTTAGTTTGCCTGAATTTTTCAGGTCCTCATATTGAGAAACTAAGTCCAAAATTCGTTTTTCAGCTGTAAGGAAAGAATAATAGAGTCACTATAATATACATATTATAGAACTACAGTTATTAATATCTTATATATCTACTTACACTTCTTTTTGAATACTGGTTTTTTACCACGTCTGATGGCCTCTGCAATCTCTTTCTTTTCTTCATAATCTTTTTGTTCTTTCAAATTTCTTCTTTTTTCCTCGTGTAATTGATTTTCCAATCTCTGTATAAGGTATTTGATCTTCTTTATTTCTTTTGGGTCTCTACTCTCAGCCAATTCCTTTTTCAATTCTTCGATATCATTCTCTCTTAGTTTATTGATGAACATATAATTTCTTTTAAATTTCTTCGGATCATATGTACCGCACAGACCGTCGAATCGAGGGTCTCTTGGAATATGCTTCTTTACCTGCACCACTTCTCTGAATCGTGGAACAGGCTTCTTTGAAGATATTTCACGCGGTCTGTTCTTATTTTCTCGTTTAAACTCAATTTTCTTGTTAACCTTCCGTGGACCAAACAATGCTTCCTTATATATTTTACAACCTAATTTTTCTTTTAACTTTTGCAGATCTTCAAAACTCATTTGTGAGAGCTCTTTCCTAATTTCATCCTAATTAGTAAACATTTATTAAATTATTAAAATTTCCATGGTTTTAAAAGTAGTTTGGACTTTTCCTCAATGTAAATATAACCTATTCCATTTACAATAAATTAACCTACATTATGTTCGTTACGAAAATAGGAAAGAAATATCATATATGAATATCTACCTGATGTTTATCTTCGTTAAGAAGAGTATCTTCCTCGTCACTCATGTTAAATAACAAAGAATATTGAACAAGAAAACAATCCTTTTGTTTGATTCACAACATATTTAGAAAACCGACATTTTATTTCGTAGGTACGGTTTCATATTATGGCGGTAGATGATGCTACTTCATCATCCCAGTCTGTGCTGACCTCTAATCTAAAATTATCAATTGCAAAATCGTTTAAAAAAAATAAAATTACTTAATATTCTTTTTTTACGAAACATAGATTGCGTAGTTCAGTAATCTAAGATAATATATTCTACAAAAGATCTTAATATGATATTCTGTGAGAATGTTTTGAATCCACATATTCCTAACAATTTGGGAAAAAACAGTTATATTGAACTTTTTCAATCATGTAGAATGTGTAATTAAAAGAATAATAACACGAGATACTTTTAGATGAAAAATCATATTCTAAAGTATGCATTGCACTCAGTACATATGTAAATTCATATACGTAATCTTTCATATTCGATGGTAACTTTCTGCAGATTTCCTAGTGATTGCGCAACATTATGAAATCCCTAATTTTACGTAACGCGTTATATCAATGTCGAGACTTATTGCTATACATATATCACGATAGGACCCGCTTGAACTGCGTAAAAGGATATATAATTGTGCTGCGTAAAATCTGTAAACCTGTACGGTGGCTCCCTCTGCCTAATTGTTATGGAGCTTTCAAGGTTATCTGAGTTTTAAATCTAATAAACATCATTACTTCCTAATTGTATTGGTGTTTTACTACAAATGCAGAAAGCTGTTTTGTAGTTCACTATTACGATTCTGTTACCGATACAACTCCACAAAACATAGATATTTCAAATCGAAATACATAGTTTCCATTACATAAAAAATAAAATATTTAAGATTCTCACTATAAGAAAATAAATTATTGCAAATAATACATTTTCGGAAAATGTTAATTTTCTACTTTAAGGTAAAACTTTGTAAAAATAACCCTTGGCATGGTCCACAAGACTTATTAATATTTATAAAAATTAAATATTTACATATCTTACACTGTATGTAATTCTTTCATACTTCATTAATTTCTAATGACGAAAATCATATAGTTCTGAATTACATTCTCGGATGTAAACTTCACATTTCTTACGAGGGGGCAGCACTATCAGAAGTGTCTAAAATGGCGGGTGTGCTGTTCGAGGATATTTTCAACGTAAAAGACATCGATCCAGAAGGGAAAAAATTCGACAGGGGTAAGTCTGAAACACATTTTAAGCTCTTATCTATTTATGGCAACTGTTGGGAAGAAATACGTTCCGTTGTTGCTGAATTTTTAAGCGTTAGAAAAACAACGTTCCGTTGATGCTCGTTCTTTACGGACGTTGCCGGGAAGCACATGGCGTGACAGTATGATGTAAATAGTAATTTCTGTAGACAAATATGTAAAGAATCTAATGTGTCTAATTGACACAAGTTCAAAGTGTATATCTCAATATATATTCATCCATGTATATACTGTATAATTGTTTGGAATAGCCCAAAGTCACTCGTCAATTTTGTCTTCTGCAGTGGCGGGTTATTTAAAATGTTATACTGAAAAAAGATTTTTACGAAATCATATTAATAAATTATATCGGTTTAATATTAGAATACATATGTATTTACGTATCCAAAAAATAATAATTGATATGTAATATTATCTAATGACAGTTTTAATAGTATCAAAAATTTATTATTGCTCATCTAACTTTTTCCATGTCTATAGATATCTTGGTATATTTCAATGTAATATTTAGTGATATTAATTCTACAAATCTGTACAGTGATTTACTTTGTATAAAGAGGGCATAAGGGTCGAGTATGTTTGACATTAATTTGAAAGGCAGCTCTTTGTGACAAAACAGTTTCACTATTCTTATCACCTTGAACTCTGATTCGAGATTCGCCACTGATATTTCTTTCCCCCTATACAAATCCATCGTCAAGACAATTTGGAGTATAAAAATTGTCTCGATGACACAAGATATTTCATTAATTTCGTTCGTAATCGAGGAACACTATTGCGTGTTGCTTGTTATTCCATTTATCGCTACCTCTTATCGACCTTCTATTTTACATTGTGTACAGAAAACTTTAATGTTCACTTTTATGCTCGTTTCAACTATTTCCATTGTACTGTAGTATCGGGGCGAGGGGGAACCCTAATGTACCCCAGGTGATAAGAGCAATATAAGTGCGGACGGATGAGCCATATACCTGTGGTTGCCACGGGGGTAATTAAGAAAGGTGCGCTTGACCATAGGTCATCCACATCTGTGTGCATACCAAAATGTAATATAAAAGATAGGCGTGAACAATTGCGAGTAGGATTGCGAAGAGAGTTGCGACAGAGTAATATAAACAGCCATGTAGAGAATGCAAAGCCAAGAAGCAGTGTAAGACGAGTTGTAAGTTGTGAGTTAAGTTGTATAAGCTGTAGCACATCAGTATATTTAGTTCATTAATCAATTAATCAATTAATCA
Organism: Bombus affinis; assembly: GCF_024516045.1. Taxonomy (NCBI): domain Eukaryota; kingdom Metazoa; phylum Arthropoda; class Insecta; order Hymenoptera; family Apidae; genus Bombus; species Bombus affinis. The sequence continues at coordinate 4,292,124 of NC_066354.1, forward strand.
AAGTATTTAGTTAATCAATCGTTGTTTCCTGTTTTATAAGAAATAACTTAGAGAGAGAGAAAGATCAAACACCAGAGAGAAGGTGTAAGATAAGATATTTTTTCTACTCTCTATAGTACGAGTGTTAAATTTTTTAAAACCTGTTCTAAAATGATTGTGCTCCAGAACAGGGCAAGGGACGATTTGAAATTTTAAACTCACGTGCGCTCTCAAGTTTTATGAGACTGAATTTATTACTATAGGAAATTTGTGCAGGAAAGGTTATTTAAAAATACTAAAGAATGCGTACCAAATATAAACTTGAGAAGGAATGCAATAACATACGTAGTAAAATGAATTCATATTCGTAGTTAAATTATATATAATATATGTATTCAAATTAACATAATAGACAAGAAGTAATATTTAGAAATTTCATATAGTGATACTGAAAATTTAGAGACATTTCATTATCTTAAGTCATTCCATATTTCTATGTATTAAATATAACAATGTTTTACAATTCGCCAACAATCTTCTGACAGCTACATATTTTTCAACAAAAAGTTACATATAAAATCGATCATCGAACAAATTAAACGTTTTCTAGATGCCAAAGTAATTCCCAGAAATATCACGTCACCCTATACTTTGATGTTTAAATTTTACATAGTGACCTTGAAAATTCAAAAGAGCACCCTTTTCTCAAAAAGTTCCCTGTATTATACATATACTACATATATACTATCCTTTACTATTCATTCACAAACCCTGGGAAACTTCACCCAATAATATATTTCCTAACCAAAAGTCGCAAATAAATCGAACGTACCGTAGACGATGTGCTTCGCAGAAAAAGCGCGGCTTGTATCGCGCGCCACCCTATATTTTCACCTACATTACCGCTGGGAAAGGGTTCCTCTGGAACAGCAGCGTTCGAACACGCGGATGGGTGTTAGTGGGGCTACCTAGGCGTGCGAGCGAGAGAAAAGATGGGATTTCGGTTAGCGGGGAAGAGAAAGGAGTCGAAGGGTGGGGAAAAAGAGCGACGGGACGCTGGGAGCGGTATCGAAGCCAGCTCGCATGATGGAGTAGGAGGAGGCTGGCTCCTGCACGGTAAAAGCACCTTCTCTCCCTTTCCTTCTCCTAGCAGCGCATGATACGTATTCAGTTGCTCCAGAAAACATTCCTCGCGAAAAATGCGACTAATCGGTGTGCTCCACGTGGCTGTAAATCCAGCCTGTCCGGTAAGAAACTTTTACCGCGATAGAACCACTTCGTTCTCGTTTCCACGGGGGTTCCATCGCGATAATTCACATCACCCGTCGCAATCCAGATATCTTAGCCCGTATATCTTCATTCAAGGTATTCAATATCGATGCACGTATGAAATAGAAAGCGACTAGCAGGGGAGGCTTGTAAAACGGCCAACGTGAATATCGTTCCATCGTTCCGATGCGCCTCGCACCCGCGCATCTTCTATATGCGCTACAAGCCTTTTCGAAAAACATACGGATATGGTTGACTGGGACTGGGAACACGGTGGATCGCGCGATGCTATCGATATTCAAATATCCCATCAAATCCAATTATATATCCTATATCTTCACTTCAAATTCTGTAAACGTCGTATACCATATTCATTCTTATCCATCTTGTACTATATAGTATTCACGGTCATCATTTACCACAGATATCTACATATAACGATTCCTCTCGACTTTCACCAGAAATGTGGATAGACGTTTATATAGGTATATAGAATGAAAAGGGCGGTGGGACGCGATCTGCCGGCAGCTCGTTGCTTGGAGGTAGTTCGATGGGTGGGACGGGAGGGTCATGACGGGTTTGCCAGAGGGGTCGAGGGGTGGAAGACGAGGGGGCTTGGCAGTCTGTGCTGCGGCCGGTCGATGCAGCAACGATGCCCGCAGCCGCAGCAGCAGCAGCAGCAGCAGCTAGCACCGAGCAACATCGCATTCGCGTAATACGACGCGACTCTGGCTGCCGTGGGGAGGTGAAATGGTAGGGAGGGGGAGCAGCCGGGACGCGTTAGACCGGCCTGGTGGGGGTTGACACGGTCAAGGTCAGTCTCCGTTCCAAGGTCACGGGGAGATGTCATCTCAGGAGGGAGTCGCGTGGTCTTCTTTCTCCCTCGCTCTTTCTCTTCCTCACTCGCTCCGATTGCATCTTCACCTTCGTCCTTTCTCCTTCTAACACGTTTCAACGATAACACGATTTCCCTCCGCGCTTTTCCGTTGTCGCTACCGTTTCCCTGTGATAATTACGCTGTAACTGAAACTTCTACAATCCTTCTTGTATTCTTCGTTGTTCGCTCATGTGCCTCTACTGGTCAATTTTTTACATCATGTCGTAACTGTTTCCTGTTCGCGAGGTGGCTCGAACCAAATGCGAGGGTGGCTCCAATATATTCCATATATTGACTTTTTCCATTGTCTGTGACAGACTTTATTGACAAAGTGAGAGTTGGTTGAAAGTTCGAAAGTGTAGTGGAGAAATGTGGCAATGATCAAATTTATAGGTTTCCATTTTATATTATTGTTACTATTTTCATTTCATAGCGGAGATACTATGGCATGACTAGAGGAAGTATTGACGCATAATTTCATTTATGGAAGCATTTATATAATTAGGTCCAATTATTCGAATTAATTAGGTCCAAGTATGTGAAATTTCATACTAGTTATATTTACTTTCATATGACTACAGAAATGTGATACTATGAAAATCAAATAAAGAATTTGATGAAAAGCGCTTCATTGGAAAATATGTTGCAATATCTTCTTTAACTATTCTAAATACAAATTACATGTTTATCTGTAGGGTTATAGATTATGTTGAAGAAATATGGCAACCAATAGGTATTTAAGCTTCGATTTTACATAATTGTTACTATATATATGTATCTTCCTATTGTTCTATTATTACTTTATATTTTAATACAGCTAACAAGTATAAATTACTTGTCTATGGATAATATGATAGTAAATAATGATTTTATTAACGCTTAAAGTGATTAATTTATGGTTTGAAGCCAAGGTAGATAGAGGATGGTTTTTAAACGAAACGGTAGAGCCTTCTACCGTCGAAATCGATTTTATTCGGCGGTCCTGGCGTCAGCCGTAGAGTTGGAGGTCGCGTTAAGTCCCATTCCCACGATTCGAGCACCGTTAATTAAATAACGCTGATCAATCCGTGTCTGAACGACCGGTCAATCAGTGTTTTATTTGCGAAGCATGTAAATCCATTTTCAGTTTGTTTGGCCGACGTTCCAATTTTGTTACGGATTTTCGTCAAACGCCAAATATCCGAACGTTATGCTTCGTTTACGTCGCTGTAAACGCTGTTACAGAACACGCCCGCGACATTCCAACTCGATCGATCCTACCTTTACAACGATACTCTGCTTACAATGTACGACGATTCAACGTTTAAAGGAAACCATATAAATTGTAGAATTAGTAGCAGTTAGAAATCAATACCTACTAAAAGCTTTGTGATTGAAAATTGAATTTGAAATTAATACAATTTCTAACATAGAACGATTCTAAAATAAAGAAAAGCGTAAAATGTCTAAGAATTACCACGAATTTCGAAGCGATACTAAAGATTTTGTGAACTTTCAGTTCGTGAAAAATAATAGGAAAACATTCTAGAATAAAGGAAAACAGATATTTCATAACTGTCGAGCAAAATTGGAAATAAAATATTTGACATTTTTTAGTTTGTAATATAGTAGGACGATCCTAAAATAAAGAAAAATTTTAAAGTGATCACAACATCTTTTCGTTTTATCTTATCACGGAGAATGATTCTTGAATAAAAGAAGAGGTAGATTTCAAAATTATTTGGAAACTACAAATTGAAAATATGATTCAGAAATTTGTAGAAATCCTTACGATACCGAAAGTTTCTCGTGTTTTAGATGATCCCAAAAGTAGGTTAGTAGAAATTTCAAAAACCCAGGAAATCTTAAAAATCTTATCTAAAATAAAATCTCTCTTCGTTTTGGGATTTTAAAATCATCTGATATGGAATTTCAAGTTTTATCAACTGTAAAATATTTTGTAATACTCCGGAATTCAATATGTTAGATTCTAAGATATTTAATATCGTTAATATGTATTTTAAGTTTCATCGATATAAGGTCCTTTCAATCAAGTGTCAGGTTGCATGAGTTCAAATAAAAGGGTAGAGCGCTAGACTGTATGCATCTAACCTTTATAAGTCTTGTGTCTTCTACGGTCTATTTATTCTGCATAACTCCATCGATCCAAATGTCCATTCATTTGATTCGCTCGACACGTCCTCAGTACGATTTGCTGGATCAAAGTGAATACCAAAACGGCAGCGTACACTTTGTTCAACTTGTTGCAATCGTACAAATGGACCTTAACACGGTCCACTCTAACGTTGTTGCATTCTAAACACGAAATGTGTTAGGGACAATTTAGTTTCTCAAATTCCACTAGAATGTTAGACCGGAAATATGCTCTTACGTTTCTTCAGTTTTCGTGGAGAGGATAATTAACTCTTGGATACTTGACCTATACAGAGTCCAAAATATAAGTAGTTAAACAACATAATTTTTTTTTAAACTTCTTTCACTGATCGATTGATCTTTTTAAACCGTGGAAACGTAACTTCTTTTTGTCAATCATGGAGACACGTATCTCTAATACTTTAAAATTCAAAACCAGTTTCACAGGGTATACATACATTTATCGGTTAGATAGTTAATGTAAGTTCTTAAGGTACGCTGTTGCGTGTATGCAACACCGAGTGAGGAACAATTAACATAACAATCACTTTAAAGAAGTTCAAACCTATTATATACTAAGCTGCTCACAAAGAAGTACCATCTCCTACAAATAACTAAAAGAAAACGAATAAAGAGTGTTACAGTCCGCACTAGTATTCCAAAGATTAATAATCCAAAGCAAGGCGTGATTCTATAACGAAACAAACATTATTATAGAAAATGTATAATTCCTTCGATATACGCGTATTCGTAGTAAAATTTCACCAGAGACTAATTCTTAATCAATACGTACTTCCGATCGACAAGAACTAACAAACTCTTCTTCTTCTTCTTTTTCTTCTTCTTCTTCTTCTTCCTTCTCTTCCCGAGCGAGGCCAATTTCTCACCAAGATTTATTTTACATTTACAACAGACTTTCGTATCGTCGTATTTGCAAGTGTTTTAGACCATCGACTGTTTAGTGAAACGAAACACGTACGTAAAGTCGAATTTGCGCTGTTTCACTTTGCAGGAATACGAAACAAGGACTCATCCGCCATCTTTCTCCAAAGTGAAACAGGGTAAATTCGGTTTAAAAATCTGACACGAGTGGCCGTCTTTAGAATTGTACCGTCAATCTACCAGTCAGCAGACGAACGGCCTTTTGACGATCAATCATATCGCTCTGAATACCTTCGAGGTCGGTCGAGCAAGATCAGATAGCCATTAACTTGCCACCACCATTGTACTAACGTCGTCGAAAGACGTATTTACCTCGATTTTATTAAAAGTAACTGGATATCTGTAACATCGAATTAATAATTTAAGAAAAAATATCACTTTCGTGACTGCGGAAGCAGCGAAAGGTATTTCACCAGGGTGGCCGCTAGTGAAACAAAAGGCATCAAGGGAGGAAATGATATATCATTAATTCGCTGCATTAAACCAGTCTGTTGTTTCTGACGGCCGTTTTGCCAACATGATATTCCAATAGGATGTACATATCTCTCTCTTGCACCCGCTTTGTCTTCCGTGACACGCGATATCGACTTCATTTCCATTTTCACGTACATATAAAATTAATCACGCGGAATGGCCGTTTACCAGCGAATTTTATCGCTAGATACCTTCGTCGGATTTTATTCACGCACTGTTTGTTCGGTTGGCGAAGGTCTCCTAGAGTTTATGTAATCTTGAAAGATTTAAGATTTTGCAAATTTTCAGTTTTTGATTTCTAATATTTCTTAATCCCCAATTTTTCGAAATTTTGAACTCGTAAGGTTTTCAATTCTCGAATCGTCAAATTTTTCGCAGTTCCAACTTCTCGAAAATTTTCCGACTTCCGAATTTTCAAAATTTTGACTTGTCAGATTCTCATTGGACATTGGATGTCCAATTCCTCAGAATTTCTACTTTTCAAACTGTCGAACCTCCGAATCGTCGAAACGTTCGTGAATTTCTCATCCTTATGAACTTTGTAATATCTTAATTGCCAAATGTGTAAATTTTCCCACTTTCCAATTTTCCAATTGCCAAATATCTACTGACCTCTAAAAGCTGAATGATAAATTCCTAAGTGAAAGTGCCAGTGAAGGATTACAAAGAGAACGTAATTCGAACCCTTAGCCAAAAATAAACAGCACTCCCGAAATACAGGTCCAATAAATCGATCCGCCTATGTATGTATGCACGTGTGTATGCCCCGTGTCTACTCAACGATACTTTAGACGAGTCATCGGTCGAAGCGTGAGCGTAAACCTCAATGTGGATTCGAGGACGTATTTCTTTTGCAAGCCGCTATTTCATCGAGCAAACGGTGCGGTAAGGTAGATAACGTTAACAGCGATCTGCTTGTGTTTCGGTGCTTTTGTAGTGTGACATAAACGAGAGGCCAGATCTGCTGTTATATACGAAGGTCGATAGCGGCGATCGACTGTCTCGAAGGCCAATCGATTATCAGGATTGAATCATCGCTGGTGGGCCAACTCCCTTTTGGTCTTGATCAACATCGTAAATCCGACGATCTTGTTCTAACGAGTTGCTTTAAGGCCGGTTCTGATCTCGTCAAATTATCAAGTAACAATTTAAGCTTGCTTCGTTGCTGGGAAAATCATGTTGCAGCTGTATGTTAGTACATAGCAGCAGAATCACGAAATTAGTAACTGTGTATGCTTATTACTAAATTTGTGATATAAAATAAAATTCGTAATTGTATACAATTAAGTAATTTCTTTTATCGTAAATATGTGATGTATCTGACAAAGGTGCAAAATTGCGGTTAATGTAAAAGGTAGTTTTTAGAAGAATCGGTCAACGAATGAAGAGATATTTGAGTAAATTTAATACCAGTACCTTAAGAGCCTGTGTTATTGGAACCTATGTACCTTCAATCCTCGAGAATTTGCAATTAAATTTAATAAGTATAATCATTTCCTCAAATACGTAACATCGGTGACATTGATAGCATGTACAATTACAAGAAGAACTAAGATTACATATTGCCAAATTTTATATTTAAAAGAAATATGAATACTTTTTCACGCTCGACGTTGCCAGCAACTAACATTACGTGTACTTTAAAATACCGTTAAATAATTATTTTTTCTTGCCCAGTAAAATTGATTCTAATTGTGCTAAATTTTCTCCTTGACAAGAACGTCAAAAGAACTGTATCTTCATTATCGATAATTTATGACAAAAATTCTTGTTACATAATGCAAAAAACATTTCGTTGTAAGAGTTTTAATTTCCATGTTGTACTGTCCGAATAATTATGTCATATTCACAGGTAAAATCTCACGATGCGTGATTTCTTGACCAACCCAGAAACTAATAAAAATTAAATGTAAGTAGTTATATATGTTAAAGTAATACGAGTAAAAATTTTTTGGTTCTAAACGACCGCGGAAACATAGTTTTTCTTGTGAACACGGTGGAAATTTGTCGTTGGTGGTAGCAGTCTCTGGTTCGATTTGGAAAGTTTCGAATTCGTTTATTTGGCTATTGCTGGAGGACATATCTCAGCCTCCGCACTGCCGTATCGTTTATCTAGAATGCTCCTCCAAGTCAATATAGCCCCCGGTAGTAGTTTGAGAAACTTACTTTAAATCCTAGGGCGCATCTGGTATATATAGGTCAGACGCCCAATAACGATTAAGGCCACGACCTTGGCCGGCAGCTGCAGCCGTGCAACCGTTTTTCTATCTCTTGCGAATTCGGCTAAATTCGTGGCGTTTGTATTTATAGGCACCCACGACTACTTCTATAACGTCTTCGACCATTTTAAATTGATTTGGACCGTTTCGTTCCACTGAAATGGTATTTAATTTGCTATGATAATTTTATTTGCATTCTATCTTTTGTGATGCATGTATCTTTTGTAATCTATTATTTAATGGTTGTGTGAAAAGCTTCTTTAGCAGATCATATGTTGCTGTTGTATTTTCCTGGTTATTGCTGGTGTATTTAATATAGCATTTGGTAGCTTTGCAGCTTTATATGAGCTTCGTTTAATACATTATTATTTTATATTTATCGATTAATATACGATAATAAATAATTTAGTATCAGTATATGATATGAAAAGTTAATGACGGAATTAGATTGCATATGATATGAGGCTTGGGGTTGTTATTAAGTTATTATACCTAGCAATATACGTTGTTAAAAGTCTTTAAGCAATAAATATTTCATATAAATTCAAAATTGAGAAAAGAAACCTAGAATTATGTTGCCTCATAACTTGCATCAATAAAACAATATTATTAGATTTAGAGTATGTATAATTAGGAAGGGGGTTTCCAATATTTTATGTTCTTGAAATCACAGTTTGATAATCTTACTGCGTGTTAAATGATTATTATCTGTTAGATAATTTCATTAAATAATTTCTTCTGTGCTAAGAAGTAACAAAGTAGATCATGTATGGTAATAGTCAGACAGTAGGATCTTAAAGTACTTGCAGTAAGTACCATCTACGAAGCAGTCATATGACAATCATTTTCCTATATTAATAATAATTTAGCAATATCTTAATAATATTCTGTTTACTGTCTCCTTGTAAATAAAGATCGTTTTTGTAGATCTTCTGATTTAGATATTTAATTGGTGATTAAAAGAGAGTACTCTGGTACAACATACTTAAACAAGAAAATCTATAATCTCCCAGAATTTACGATTTTTAAATATACACGTTAAATTCATAAAGTTAATCAATTAATTAATTAATATTGCAATTCGATATTTTTGACATATCTGGCTATTGACAAAAGAACACATTAAATGAATGAAACCAAATAAAAATGCAATTTTAATGAAGTACAGAGAATAATACATAATACAATTGGCATAATACAATTATAATAAAATTGGTTGGCAGCAAACTGAATTTTAAAATTGCGCATCCACAAAAGCTACAAAATGTGATTTATACTTCCTCGAAAACTATTATTCCTGCAAATAATGTCATTCCTACGAGAAAAAATATGACGAAACACAAACGAATGCGTTTCAGGTTAATAATACATTCTACTGTGCTGAAATTAGGTTGACCGTTTCGCAAATTTCCATGTTAAATCGCTTCATTATCTCTATCACAGGGTCAAAACGAGCTGTGTGCTGACTATTAAGCTGTTATCAAGAACGATTTTCAATCTTCTTAAAGAACGGCGAATTCCTAATGCAAGATCGCCTATATTGCCTTGGTAATTGGGTCCCTTCAAAAGAGGAGCGAATGGAGGAAGAAGAAAAATTCTGAAGTTCCAAGTTGCACAATCCTTTGGAGAGATCGTTTCTGACAGTAGGTCACCTTTCATTGCCGGGTGCTGAGGTAATTCGAGCAATTTACTCGGGCAACTCAAGCAGATCGTTGACAAACCTAATAATTTCCTCTTTGTGTCCAAGAATTGTGCATATGTGCCACATTTTTATTTCTAACAGACGAAACTCGTACCCTTCGTGTAATATAGGTATATGTTTCTCGATTGTCTCATCTTTCATACGAAACGATGCAAAATTTTCCAGAAAAGATACGTCTTTGTTGTTTTAATTGCAATTAAGTTGATCAGAAACCGTTGTCATTCTTGTTGTGTGAAAGAGATGAGGTTGATTTCTTTGACTGAAATTTCCATTAATAGTAGAACTATAACGTACTAAATATAAAGTATAGATTAAAATACTAGATTAAAATATAAAATTTGTACCAAAAGGAATGAAAATGAAAGATAATCAAAAAAGATACATCATATAATTCTCGTGTTTCTCTTAATTGCAAGAATTCGTCGTTGTCTATCTTAGGATTTCAGTAGCGTGAATATGTCATGTTTGAAAAGATCATTAAAAGTTCACAAAGAGATAGAGATGCGGTAGTTGTCAAAAGCTGCGCAGTGTAATTTTATAACCTTGGTGAAATAAAGAGTCTTTGAGAATAAACTCGTTATACAAATGCAATGTGTACTCAAGCGTCTAAACCATTGTCTTGTTAAACTGTTTACATGAAGAATTTCATTTTAAAGTTATTATTTAGTTGAACATTGTTGACAATCGCTATATAGAGTCTCTTCAAGTATTTTAAGGATATTAAATTTTTACAAAGAATTTATAATCCTGTAAACATTTAATTTCTTTCATTCGTTAATTGCAATTGTAGAAAATTTATATATTTAAAGATCTTAGTTTGCTTTTTATGAATAAAACATGCATATTCCTCCAATTCTTCATTTTCTATTTTTTATCTGGAACAATAAAAAATTCGTAAATTTTACGATATGAATCATGAAAATTGTAAGAAGTCTAGAAAACGGATATTAATGTTCACGTGATCAACGTACCTACTGCATCAAATTGCAATTCAGCGGAGACTAGTGGGAGTGCCTAGACTGTATTTAGTCGGCGTAATAGTTTCTTTAACGACCTAATCAACGTGGCTGCCGTAAACTCTAATTACCGGTTAAACTGTGCGTTCGCAGCGAGATGACTGTGATTTCGTCGTTGAAGCCGACCTTTTGGATGTGCCATGTGAGAGTTTATCATGCTTCGCTTTGGCACTGTATTATACTCAATTTTGCCTATTTAAAATAAAAAGAAATTAAAATTAGAAATTTCAAACTTTGCATATTCCTTTTATTACTTTTAGCATTAACTATATCTTCCATTTTTAAATTTTACTAATTAAAACATTTATAAGTATTATTACCTACCTAGTGTACAAACAATTACAAGTGTTCAATATCTACAATGACGATGGTGTCATAAAATTTGATAACGTGTTTCTAAGAAATTCCTAGTAAAAACAGAATTTATTACTTTGCGATACAATTTCAGTAATCTCCATAAAAATAAATTTAAGTCACAGTTGACAATTTGTTATTGATTCATAATAAAAAATGAATTACTACTTCACATGTTACAGCATCTTCAAATCTTCATAAAAATGTATTCGAGTTACTAAAATGTAATTACTAATTACTCTACTTAAATGTACAGAATACATATAAAATGCAGGAATATACAAAATCTTCAAAGTAAAGTACTAGTTGTAATATTTAGAGAATGAAACAAATTTACATTTCATTTATTTACACAGGCAATCTGATCATTATTAATTTATTAAATAACTAAACATTTCTCACAGAAATAATTTCCATACATTTTTATCCTAAATTTAATTTTCTTCCTTCGTTTATTAAACTCGATAGATAGCTATAGTTAGGTTACATAACAGCAGGGCCACCCAGCTAGTATTGCGTTTTGGACAGAAACACAATGAACTCGTTAACACGGCCGATTGTTCGCATCCAATTTCAGCGGCTTGTTCGATTGCGTAACGTTGGTGTGTCCATAGGCAGACCAGTAAGATAATAAAGAATCTTTGAGAAACGGCGGTTCTTGGGAGTGCGGCGTTACGTCAGACGCTAACCAGCATTATCCATTTAATCTGATAAATGACGTCGAGTTAATCAGGCAATGGCGAACGGAACGCAACGCGCCTCCGGATGCAAGGCACGTACTCAACGCGCGTGATCCTCGTCCTCGGCTGGCTTTTCTCCATGTCGCTGCCGTCCCGTCCCATCTTGCTCCTTTGCTTTGCACCGTGACCTATTTCGGCCAGACGCGAAGGTGAAGAAGAAAACAGGCGAAAATGGAAGGGAAAGAAGTGACAGAAATCAGTAAAACACACGTACATTACGAATAATGGCTCTCGAGATGATTCGTCTCTGTAATTTGTGTTTCGTGGGTTGGTATTGTTAGATGATTTTTGATTAATGAGAATGTAGCAAAGTTTTTTTCCAGGGTCGTCTTGCACAATTAAACTATTGCTGTTAATGAAATTTTTACAAGCCACAAAATACCTGATATTAATAAATAAACGATAAAATTAATAAACGAAGAGAAATATGATATGTCTTCTTTTGTTGATTTTTCTGATCTCTATGTGTATAACTCATAGTGTGTAGACTTATTAATATTATTAATTATTACATTATTGTGCAAGAATCCCAAGCTAATATTTAGTACAAATTATGAATTCTTCCCATTGCTTTTATTTACCGCCTTTTATTACCAATCTATTATTTTACTCGCATTACCTGTGCTTTAGAATATAAAATACTAAATATAACTTAAAATACTAAGTTTAAAAATCGAAGTTGTACGGCTTGTATGACTGCACGAAGCACTTGTAGCAGACGTCGTTCTTTAAAATTGTTGGGTTAGGTTGATATATCTACACCGGTGATAATTTCGAGCAATCTTCGTACATATTGTGTTCGAAGAGGTGTAAATGCGTCCATTTAGCAGAACAACAATTCGATAGAAACTCCACAGATGATTTTCATGAACTGACAATGGTTGGCAACCATAATGTATTTTCATAGTTTGAAATGTGTTGTACAGTATGTATGTATATGGAAAATTCGATGTATAATGGTCCATTTATGTGCACTTGCTTGAGTTGGAGCTAAACGTAGATGATTTACGGTTTCATGAAAATGTTCTTCTAAGAACTGTTATTTCATGTCTTTGCCACTTTGCTTTTTATTGACCTACACATCTTGTTTGGAATTTTTCTGGAAAATGCAATAAAATGGGGATATAGCTTGGAAGTATATACTAGGAACAGAAGAAGTAACCTACACGTGCAGACCTCAATAAGAAAGATCAATTGATTTAGTTGCAAGAGACAATATCATAGATATAAACTTTGTATCCTTAAAATCCGTAATGTCGTCAAAACTGCCAGGAACCAACTTTTTCCGATGTAGCAGGCGTTCGTGTCTGCGAGAACGCGGCACCACCTGACAACCGAAGACGCATTGCGATTGGTCGAGCTGCGGGCGGCCAGCCAATCGGCTGATTGCTTTGGTATGGCGCGTTGTGCCGGTTACCGGCTTTTGCACTGGTTCGGCTGCTGGCCCGCGGCTGGTTGGCTCGCTAGAAATTGCGCGCAAAGCGAGAAAAAGGCAGAGTGAGTAACGTGTGACTTCGCAAGATAAGGACGAACGTGAATCGCGATCGCGACGAAGACAAACAACTCTCTTATATATACTTCTCTTATATATATATTTCGTTCAAACAAAGATAGAAACGAACAGAATAAGAAAAAGAGACGCGAATAGTGGAGACACGTGTGAAAAGAGCAAAACGAGGACAAAAGTAAATAGCGACGAAAGAAAATGGACGTGCAGGCGACACCGGGAGACAGAACGAGAAAGAGAAAGAACGAAGGAACGCGTGTGTGCGAGCGACATGGTACGATGGAGGAGCTGCTCGAGAGAGAAAGAAGCGGGAGAGCGCGAGAAGGACACGTCGATGAAAAAGGGGGGCACGGTGGTGCGGTGCCGGCTGCCTTCGGCGAGTCGACAGTTTGGCGTTCGGTGTTGCTAGGCGCGAGGGCCACTGTCAGTGCCAAGGCGGCAGCCGGCAACCTTCTCGTGCGACCGCGAATCGTGCCACCTTTTTTCTTTATTTTTCTCGCTTTCGCTGTACATCCGTTCCTTGCAGTTTTCCACTAGAACGACTGGTCCCGCGACATTTTCGTTTTTTCCTCATTGTTTCTCACCGAACTAATGCTCCTATAGAGGATGCATTTTCGAGACTGTTCCAACGGCGAACCGGCACCCGGTCTCTCTGGGTTGCCTCTCTTTGGCAGCACTGCGTCGTCGTCACCGTGGTGGTGCTGCGGCTGCGTGCGTGTGTGCGTGAAAATCCCGACCAAGAACATGGAGACAGGCGAATTTCAGTAAAGTGACGAATGATCATGGGGTGTTCGACCATCTTCCTCCGTGCCAAACGATTTCGCCATTCTATAGGAATACCGCTTTCGATGGAACCGACCAGGTACAGATCAGATTATCTTGTGAAAGTTGCGAGAGCGGGATGGAATTTGAACGGTACACACATCTCTTGCAACAAGTTAATAAATTCGTTATATGTTACGAGCTGCTAACCTCGTAAATTGAATTTGTGAATAAATATTTTGAAACTTTGGCGATTTTTCTAAATTCTCATAGCAATATGCTGTACGCATGTACATTGTATAGATGATTTGGGAGGGCCAATGAAATGCGAGATATTTAGCGTCCAGTTAAGCTAAGATTCCATCCGGCTGTTATTCTCTTTTTGGTTTAGTTTTTATTATTGGATAAATTTATTTTAGTATCTATGTGTATATATATATACACTGCTTTTTAACAATAGAATTGCAAAATAATTTTCTACAAAATAAATTTTAATACAGAGGTATGTAAAATAAGCGAACATATGAATTATGGAAGTGCGGAAAGTAATTTACCACGTGTTGCATACCGAATCCTGTCGGAGAAAAAGCGCATAAAAATTGCGCTCACATTCAAATACTAATGCGACACGTTTCTGTTGAATCTTATCGTTAAAAAATCTCACAACGTTTTCATGTTTCGAACCGTTTCACGTGAAATAATAGGCAACGCCAACTCACACGAGTACAACGCCAATGATAAATCGTTTCGATTTCATCGAACTTGTTGCGTCTTATCTCGCTCACGTTTGATAGTTGCTGAACACGCATCCAGCCAAAAACTTTTCAATACCACGGGTCAATATATGTTCGATGTTTGAAAAATACATTATTTAGCAGTATAAATAAGACTATATGTACATTATCTGACATAGATATATTACGTTACTGATCGACTAGTTATCGAAAAAGTAAACAAGATATCGAATTACGATCTGTCGCAAATGCCTAGAAACGAAGCATAAAAATAGAACAATCATCGTTGCCACGTTTCTCAAAAATAATTTTTTATCTATAACTAAACAAATAACATTTTTGCTTTTGTATATTAATTGTAAGGTTTTTTCGTTATTCTTCGTGTTATTAGATTAATACTTTGTTTCATCAACATTAATATAATATCGTGAAATCATTATGAGATTCGAGATGCAGATGAATTCGATTCCGCATCGTTAAGTTGGCACACGTATGTATTTGCGTGGCACACATGCGCGTTTACTCTTGAAGCTGCAGAAAAGTGTGAGCGGAAAATATGCGTCGTTAGCGTATTATAATCTCTTATTCGCGTTTGAATCATTCTGAAGACTTTTTAAGTGTTTCAACACTTATGGGTTCCCATTTGAAAGGTTATGTTTTTTTTATAACACTTACTTGGCATTCTAATTTCAGTCTAAAACTTTTAGATTGAAGATTAATAAATACAAATTATGTACAATGTTCCGATATCTTATATTCGATATAGATAATGCTTACTTGAAATCATAGAAGCTAAAAATCATGAAGCAAAGAGTTAAGGAGAACGACCATATAAATCAAGTGACGGGTTTTACGTACGCGGGATGAAGCTGCGCAAACGTATGCGCAGTTTACATCTCTGTGATCGATGCTCGAATTTTTAGTGCTATTTTTTTCAATCTATCAGCACCAAAATAAATACTGACGTATAATTTGTTCCAATATTTCTCAATTTCATTAATGACTATATTAGACTATATGTATATGACAATTTTACCTTAAGATGGTGTCATCGAACGTATTTCGCATAAAGAATTTCTATACAAGATACGACTCAACGATTTGAAATGTCAACCGTATTAAATATGTTGTCAGACTGGTACTATCTAATCAGCCTTATTAAAACGTAAAGATTATTGTTCCTTCCTTTGATTCTTCTATATTCGAGATTACTAAATAATCACTTCGTGTAAGAACGAATCGACTGATAATTTGTCTATTTAAAAATTTTTTTCTAATTATCATATCTTTGTTTGCTATCGCTTTTACATGATCAGTTTACTAAAACAATAATTATCAACTTATACATAAATCTTATTTCTATGAATTCTAATAATCGTGTTTACAATTCTAGGGAAGTTTTCTTATCATCGTATCGTTTATGTAACTTGTTACAACTAGGGGACATTTACTTGGCCTGTAACAAACGTCGTCGCTTGTGTCAGCTGAAATCAATTACATATTTACCATGATCCTTTTATATCCTTTCTCTCGTCACTCTGTCGTTTTTAACATCTAGTTTGACTAACGATTATTATATTTCCTTTTGCCTCTAAGTTATGCTCGTAATTTCTCCTATGGCTATTACTTTCTGCCAATCGAACCCCGGTCAAAACCGGTTCTTAAATTTCAAGTCATTATAAAGCATGTACCTGTCCCACTGTTCTCTCTCTTTTCACCTTTAGTACCCTTTCAAACTCTTCTGTACGGTTCCATGGTCAAACACACGAAGTTCCAACTCTGATAGTGCGGCCTGGCTCAATTTCGTGGCGTATTAATTAATCGGAACGTGCTTCGACAGGCGTCGGTAAAACAGTTCGCGGATCTATCCGCTGGACGACGTTGTTCCGTTTTGCAAAGAGTATGTGTCAATAACAGGAACTGCCCTAAAGGAGAAACGCGTTTCAGTTTAACAATGACGACCCTAGTATATAAGCTCTCTTTGTGCGTGTGCACGCGCCAATGCGAGAGACCGTGTTTCCGTGTGGAAAAGGTCAAAAGATCGTCGAGAGGAAATCGTGTTACTGGCAATTAATCAACGGACAGACGTGGACGCAGCGATCTGCCGATTGTATAATACGAATTGATGACTCTTCTTCGCGAATCATGCTGAAAATCCATTTCTCTTTTTAGAGAGAAGTTAATTCGATATTTATTTCATATTCAAATATAAATTAAAAGGCGCGGAACTAAATTTGGAAATTCAAAAACTTAGAAAATTGTCATTTATTTTTCAACTGAAATATTTGGATTAGACTTTAAAAATTACTTTCTGTAAACATTTTATATTTTATGCAAGAATTTGGATCGAAT
Source organism: Bombus affinis (assembly GCF_024516045.1). Classification (NCBI taxonomy): domain Eukaryota; kingdom Metazoa; phylum Arthropoda; class Insecta; order Hymenoptera; family Apidae; genus Bombus; species Bombus affinis. Next base: position 4,309,184 of record NC_066354.1, read on the forward strand.
CTTAATGCATTAGTGGGCTACGTTAAACAAATGTCTGATGGAATTTTTTGACTAAGGAGCGCAGTGTAACAGTACTCATTCGGCTTCATAAAATACTTAAACGACTTCATAAAAATTACAATATCCGTAACATTATAATAACTGTTGCTTAATTCTTAACAAATTAGCGAAGAATTTGTAGCGGCACATGAGTCAGAGGACATTTCAAATCATGTTGTTTTGCCTCGGAGTATCAAGACCATTAGATTACAAGTAATGTAAGAACAAATAAATTCGGGGCAAAACAATGTCGCCGCTACATTTATTGTCTTAAATATATTCGACGGTTGCAACAACAAGTAATGTCGTCATTAATCCTCACGACCTACGTCCTCTTCACGCAACATCTACAAATTCCATTCTAATCAACAATCAAGGAGAACAGCCAAGGACCATTTTTACGTGTTCAAAAACGTTGTAGCAATGATATTTACACCCATAGAAATGGTAGTAGTGAGATTTACGCTGTATCGGTTTCGCAAGTAGTTAGTCACAATACTGGTAGGACACAAAAACAGTTCAACAGAGTTCCGTGAAGTCAAACACGTTAAAGCCACTTCGACGGCTAGGACAAATGAAGTGCTTATCGTTTCTCACAATTTCTCTCAATAATTCCTCGCTGGATCTAATGAAATTTTTTGCTGTCCCACCATTCTTGTCAGTCGCAATAATTTCTCCTCCACTTCTATACGAAGAACATTTTTCAGTTAAATGTTCTTTTCTCCTCCCCCCCCCTCTCTTTCTTTCTCTTTATCTCTCTATCTCTCTATCTTTCGCCTCTTTCTCTTTCTTTCATTTTATCTTTATCTAGTCTCAAGAATTTTATTGTCGCGTTTTTAGCGACAATTAATTTCACGGAATAAATAAAAGAATATTGCTTATTATCTTGAACCATTTGAAAAAGCAGGACAAACAGATCAGTAAATGTTTTAAGTGTACAATACTTTTTCTCCAACAGCTAAGAAATAGCTGAGGGATTAATAATTTTCTGCTTCTTCGTTGCGGCGTGCATGCTTGAGGAAATAACGGGGACTTGATGCTTTCGAATTTAATTTCTTTTCCTTATTAAATCATCCAACAAACAGTAAATCTTCTTTAATTCTTCGCGGTCCTACAGTATTATATGGAACATTTCGTTCCATTCTTTTGGCTTTTAGGATAGAAAACGTTAAATCTTTCACAGTGAAACCTTGTTAGTTTAATCAAATGTGCATAGATATTAATTTTGAAAATATGCAAGTATAAGTTATTGATTACGAAAATATAAAAATGTAATTATTAATTACGAATAGATTCTGCAAGCGATTTATCGAGTATAATTAATTTAATAATATTCAAATTTCGACTGATTGAATATAAATCCGCAGATACTTATGCAAATTCATGTTTTTATACAAAAGATGGAAATTAGATTGAAATCGTTTACATCCTCTAAGCGCTATAATAACTAAGTGACATAGGCTGTTTTCGATATTTTATAAATGCATAAAGTTCTACAGTTTATAAATCGTTAAACAGAATACCAAGTATGACTTGAAATACTGAAGAGTTAACTCGTGTTCCCTGCTACCAAAATTTTCATTTCATTTACTACTAAAATTTCATTTGCCAATTATTTCCAAATACGACACTCCCATTGATCCATTATCATCAAGCGAAGAATACGTCATAATTCTCCCTATTCTCCTAGACACAACAAACATACATAATGACCAGTATCAAAACTTGCTCCGCGCGTAACGATCACGTAACTATCCGTGCAATCACGATATTGCCAAGTCCGTTCCACACCTGGGAGCCCGTTTTCTATCTTCAACTTCATTCTGAATGTCTCTCGATCGTTCAATCTGAAAATATCTTCGCGAAAGGACTTCGATATGGCGGCCAATCGAATGAAAAAAAAGAAGCGAAAGAGAGAAAAAAGATTACTTTCGAGGAACGACCGACCGGTCTTTCTGTGTCTCCTTCACCCAGTCGACCTTGAAACCAGCTGACAAGCCGAGGAAGAAGCAGCTATAGGATCGTTCGAAACGCGGGGGAGGAGGGGGGGATTGCGCAATGCTTCGAAATACCATGACATCGGAACGCCCATTGTCGGACACCCTGCCACATCCTCAGGGTTCCTCTTTGTCTCGGCGAATTCGTAACGAGGAAGAGGATGAGCGAAGGAGTAGATAGAAAAAAAGAGAAGAAACAACAAGAAAAAAGGAAACGTACAAGCCGACGCGCGGTTGCCTCTTCAACCCCTCTTCCACTTGTATATCTGCTCTTTATCTTCCTCTCTTTTTCACTCGCTCTCTAGGTCTCTTTGTATCTTTCGCAGGCAGAATGTCGGCCTGTCCGACGGATGAATTTATTTTCGTACACGCCTTTCGACTTCACCGACAAGAGATTTATGCGAGAATCGCGGTCCGTGGTGAACTTTTAAGCGCACCGGGGATTATTCATACCCCGCGGTTGCTCGATGAGGAATTAACGACGGGGGACGTGTTCGTTTTTCGGCTAAACGCGGAGGGGCTCGTGAAAAAATATATCCTCTATATTTCTTCTCTATTTCGTATTTTCGACGCTATTCTTTTTAATTTCCCGATTTTCGTGAAAGCGTTTTTCGGGAGCGAATCGTAAACTGCATCCTCCTCGCACATATACAGAATGTACTATGATATGTGGAGCTCAGAAGCCAACATACGATATTATTGATATTTTATTAAAAATAATACGTAGTTAGAGCCTTCCTGCATAATAATTTACCAGTTGGTATTAATGAATTACCAAATTACAGGTTGTGGATTATATTCTTTATAATTTTACATAATTTGTAAACTTTGTTAAATTTTACTTGATTTAATAACAAATCTATTATTATTATACAAAGAAATTTATTAGTACTAGTATATTAGTAATTTCTGATTCGTAATTTATAAAATTTAACTAATAATATAAATTTAATTACGTTTAAAATTACGTTCTGTAACCGCGATACTCTGGCTGAAATAACTACTTTCACAGGACTATAATTTTGGAGGAGGCTCGACAGAAGTATGTAAAAAATATTCACTGATATTCAAAATGCACAACTTTTCAAGCACTCTGAATTCCTTTTTAATCACGCAATCGCGAGTCGTGATGATGAGTCTGCGATTGCAAACCCTCTAGCGGCAAAATGAACAGATATCGAAGTTTCGGGCCAAGCTGCCTCTTTTAATCTCCTCTTCCATTAAACTTCGTTAAAATTGAAAACGAAATGTCTAGACTGGTGAAGTTGAAAAAATTCCTGTTATAAAAGTTCTGAAAAATTTGTCATTAATGTTAGAAAAAAAAGTGGGAAAGCTTTCGAGGATTTTTAATACAGGAATTTCGCCTAGTTGGAATGAATTGGTAGAGAGATTCACTAGGTTCCGATAATTCGTTACGTGCGATCGACCTTCGACTCATCGAGTGGCTTCGCTGATCGTCAGTTTGGCTGACGTGTTCTGCTCGATGTATGCTGTTTTATTAAATCGATCAGCAAACGTGCCCACCTCCCTTTTTGTCTTTGATTTCTATACGACGCTGCGACGTTGCCGTCGTCTAACTTATTCTGAATCATCTTGTTGTCTACCTTCTATCGTAACTCAGTATCCAACGACCATGCGAAGCTATTCCAAAGATAAATATTTCACCTCTGATTACTTATCATTATCGTATAATGTATTAGTACATTGTATTAAAGAAACATTTTATTTGTAAATTATGTAATTCTTTAAATAAGCTTTGAGTACTATGTTATTGAATAAGATAGTAACTCCATTCATTAGAGGGCGCTGCAGAAATACATTGACAGTTGTAAGTACATTATTTGGACATCTATTCGGTATATTTATTGAAAGATACTACAAGTTTCATCTTATTTAGTGTTTTACGTTGTAAACAGGATCTTATACATTTATGGGGAATTTAAGTGCGCAAAAATGTGCAGAATGTACAAGAAATACGGTAATAGTTAATTGGGATAGTCAAATACTTCGTCATGTACAAGGATATCTACTAATATTGATAACCTGTAATTTATGGCTTTTAAAATTTTACTACTAATAAGGAATACTAATCCTACAGTCTGCGTGCTACATTCCTAAAAACAATTACCACTTTAAAACGGCACCAAAAAATCAAATAACACCGCATAAACCACCGATACATTCATCAATAACACATAACCTTAATACCGGACCGATCGATACGATGGATACTGCAAACTGCAAAAGATCGCTAAAATTCCACGCGCATCGTAGTGAGCTAATTAAAAAGTTTCCTATCCTTGATTGATCCTCGATTAGAAGTAAACAGAAAAAGGGAAGGTCTTCTTGCTCTTAATTGATACTCGAATAACTCCCGATCTAAAGACAGAAACAAAAACCAAACTCAAAAAAGTGAACCCTATATTCTACGTATCCAACAAAACGGTAGAAAACAAAGAACGCAGAAGAACGAGAAAAAAAAAACACGAATGAAACGCGTAGATATATGCGTAGTGTGTATTTGATCGTCGTGTAGCTGGAATTAAAAGCTTCGACACAGAGGAGAAGAAGCGAGAAAGAGAAAGACAGGAAGGCTAACTGTGCGCGAGAGTAGCGGGGGTTGGAGATGCGTCACCGGGAGGAGCGTGACTACCACCCTCGCCCTCCGTGGCTCTTTTGAAGGTCAAGGTTTCCCGCCCCTCTCCCTGTGTACGTGTATACGTGTACACGTACTTGTGTACATGTATATGTGTGTGCGAGCGTGGCAAGAGGATTATGAGGGGGTAAGAAGGGAGGTTGCAGGCGTAGAAGTGTTGGTGAACGAGGACGTGGCGAGGGGTAGATTGAGGTGTGCGTGGGTGGTTGGGGGTGTGTGCCAGGGGTGGCGAGATCCCGGTGCCCAGTATTTATAGCGCTTGCGAACCGGTCGATAGCGGATAGCGACACTGCGCAGTTGGGAAGCCCTCGTACCGAACACCAACCCTTCTCCCCTCTTGCGTTCCTCAATTCTGTCCTTGTCACTCTCGCTGTCTCTGTCAGCAGAGCCTAGCTTCGCCACCCCGTGTTCACCCTTTACCCGACCTCTTACTTGCTCGACCACCCCTTTCGCATCAAGGCTTTTTACTCCCTTTTTCTTGTGTACATTTTCTATCTTGCTCATTCTTTATTCGATTCTACGTACATATATTTGGTTTTATCAGTCTTCTCTCTTTAAACTTAATTTTTTTCTCCTTTCCATTTTTTCTCATGGTAATACGGAGCAATAGGAGAAAGGGAAAAAAGAGGGATGACTTTCCTCCGGGATATTGGTCATGGGTATGTACGTGGTGGGATGTAGTACTCTCCTCTCTTCGCTCCAGGGGACGCGGAATGGTCGATATTGATATTGATTGGAAGTTTTTAGCGGCCGATGGTTTAGAAATTGCGCCTTCCCGAGCGTCAGAGGAACGCTATGGGGATCGTGTTTCGCCCGATGGATCGGGTAATCGCGTGACCTACCGAATGTTTTCAGGTTTCCTACAAGTATCGCCGTGCAAGGTCTATTCTGTTTATCTCTAATTTTTAAGACCCAAACGAATATGTTTGGTTTTTGTCTTTTCTTTTTTCTCTATTTCCTTTTTCGTAATCGCGGTAGCGTTTACTTGGTTTTTGAATAGATAATTATTTTGTACCAGTGTAGCGGCACATGAATCAGAGAACATTTCGAATCATGTTGTTTTACAAATTGTTGTTGTACAAGTAATGTAAAGACAAATAAACTCCGGACAAAACAATGTCGCCGCTACATGCAACCGTCGAATGAAGACGAATTTCCCCCAACCAGTATAAATAAGTACATATATAAACACAGTACATATCGAGTATCAACGAGTATCAACGAATATCTACAGAGTATGTCCGAGTTATCCGACGAACAATAACGAGTATTTATTCTGCATTTTATATTTTGTATCAACGACTCACGTATACGTCTGTACGTATATTTATTTATTTATTTCATATATACATTTGACGGACTGCGACAGCAATATTTCGTTTTCGTTATTTCACGATATCTATTCAAGATTAATCCTCTACACCAGAAACACTTTCGAACCATTTAACAACGAAGGAAGCTTGTTCAATGTTAATAATTTCAATCATAATTATCATAACTCATTAGCGTGTACGTATCTCTTATTTCTGGAAGCTACTTTATTGTTTATTTTATTAATTTTAACATAGGATTATTTTACTTATTTTCTCGCTTTGGATATTTTTTCTTGGTTGACCTAATTCTTTCGTTATTAGGTTTATTACGTTATAGAGATTAATGGTGTCTCGTAATATACGAGATTAATTACTCTGTGTGAAGTTCAGAATTAAATTATAAAGTGATAGAGTTTAAATGACTCAAATACCCTTATCCTTACCCTGTATCTCCTTTGAGACACCAAGGTGAGAAACGCTTCCGCTACGCAACTCAGTTCCCGGAAATACATGTTCCTAGCCAACGTTAGTGATCGTGTAAACTGTCCATTCCACGCGTATTCTAAGTATAGGGAGCTCGGGTCTATTTTCGCGGTAATTCATGATGTACGATATCGGAAAATAAGCGGTGACTGGTAACGCTAAATAAAGGCGACCGATTATCGAGTATACTACTATTAATAAGAATCATTCGACTCGACGTTAATTGAGACTCCTACGTGTACATTCATTGGCGGAAAAACGATTAATAAGCTGGGGGGTGGAGATAAACGATGCAGCTAACGAATCACGAACATCAATTTGCCAATCAGATTTTTCCGAAAAATTGAATCTCCGAGTCCTCGACGCAAGTATTGATCATCGCGGAGGACAATCGTGAGCAATTGGAGTCTGATTGAAAGGTTAGTTTGGTTTTGATTAACTGTCCTATTGCGTCCACTCATTCTTTTTTTCCTTTCGAAAACTATTTGCATGAGTAAGATAACGATAGAATTTTTGTCGAACTAAAGCGATCGAAGAGAATTCAAAATGTTTTAGGAACTTTTTAGAAATGTTCGAGTGAGTAAGGGAATTATAAAATTTTAGTCGCCATAAAAATGTCGAAGACAATTAGGTATATCTGTTATCTTCCGCCGTAAAACATTCGATACCAAATAAAGGAACTAAAAACAAATCTGGACAGTCAAAAAAAAAAAAAAAAAAGAAATAACAGAGAGTACAGTTAGATAAAGAAACTTGTCTAGAAAAAGGCACGAGAAAGCGACGTATCAACTGTACCTGCCGCAGAGAATAGGAAAGAGAGAGTACGTGGAATGGTGGAAGATGACGAAGCAGCGGTAGAGTATGAGTGAAACAACGAAGAGGAGAAAAGGGAGGTCAGAGGGTTGCTGAGCGCCGCCCCTCTAGTAGTGGGGAGAAAATCTATCGCCATCTTTGTTCAACCGCCGGGATACACAGGAGGGTTGGTACCCCTACTCGCTACTTTCACCGTGAACTAGGGAAAGACAGTCTTCTAAGGGGAAGAACAGACAAGAACAGAATGATCGTGTGGGCGTTACTGCAGAGGAAGATGGAAGCTGGTTAACGCAACAGAGAGGCAAGACGATGGAGATCGGTGGCTAGAAAGGAAGCATAAAAGAGGGATAGAGTGTGAGAAGAGGGTGTAAGAGGGACAATAGAGAGGGATAGCGTTTCGTGCGTTTCGTTGGAGAACTCTAACTACCGGCCGACCGTAAAGGTCGACGTTGCGTTTTCTTTCTTCCTCTCCAAGTCTTTTTTTTCGTTGCTTTATTTCTCCTCTTCGTGGTCGTCTTTCGTCGAATCGTCACATCCTTTAACGACGAGCCAGCTGGTAGCAACCGTTACGTGTTTCTGGGACTCGACGTGCACGAAGTGTTTCCGGTTAATTTTTTTTTGCCTTAAAAGATTTTACTTTCTAGACAAATAACTTTGGAATCGTTGCAATAAGATTCAAGTTCACGGTGTTAAATGGATGACGGTTAGAATGTGAAGAAAGAAAAAAGAAACGTTGCGAAAGATGAAGATTAGAAAGAGAAATCGAAATCGTGGAGGAGAAACGGAAACGCGGCAGTCTCATGGAAAATGTGTCATTTTCTGTCCTTCTCGGCTGGCAAGGAAATTTAAAGGGACCGCGAAGAATGGTGGCAGGAGAGGGTAGGATTGTGTGCCGGGATGGTGAAGGTGAGAGGGTAGTTAAAGGATGAAATAGAGTGGGATGGAGGGGCGACGGAGAAATTGAGTCTGGTTCCTTGTATCTCATTCGCCGCGCCCCGTGCCATTAGTTGACCATGAAGAGTATCGTTACGAATCTCTCCCTCTGGAGGACCAGCTGACAGCCTCACTCGACCAAGTGAAACTATCTACAAGTGAAACAAGTCAGTGTTCATCGTTTACCATTCTACAGTAAAGCTTTGCAACGAAATAAACAACGAAGGAATTGACCGCGAAGAAAGAAAAAAGAATATTCAAGGAACCACGCCATAAAATAGGATATATTACGGAACAAAGGCTTCCTAATTACGAGGAGATGGGGTAGATATTTTTAACGAGTCTTTATTAACACCGGTTTCTCCGCGTTAATTCCAATTAGTCGGCATAAAAGCAACGAAAACTTCATCTCGATTTTTCTTACTGGTATCTTACAAAAGGAGCAATTCCTGTTGACTCAATATTTAAAGAAACATACATACTATAAAGCAGGAGAAAAGAAGGTATTGTCAGAGGAGAGAAAGAACGAGGATGACGAAGATATCCTGCGGAACGTGTATGGAAGTATATGTATACCTATCCAGTGGCGGAGGGTCCGCCAGGACCAGCCAGCGAAAACCACCCCTCTTGCCCTTTCCAGTGAAGCGAAAACACACAGAGGGAGCTAGAGTGCGACAGGTGGAGAACAAGGATGAGGATGGAAGAGGAGGGATAGGGATGGGCATTTCGGGGTAGCGAAGGAGAAAGAGGCTAGGTTAGTCGTGTTTGGCTCGTGTGACGAGCGCATGAGAGCGACGAGGAGGGACTTTGGAGGCGATGGTGAAGAGGATGGTGGCCGGCGTTCGGTGGACGAAGAGGGGAAGGATTAGAGGGTGAGAGTTAGGGGCGACGTAGTGGGGGATAGAGGCTGGTTCCGTGCGTTTCGTTGGAGAACTCGTACCATTGGGCGACCGTAAAGGTCGTCGTTGCTCTCTCTCCACGTCGGCACATAGAAGTCGAGCAGCTGGCAGCAACGTCAGCAACGAGGAACGGATCAGTCCACCGTGTGCCAGCCTCGAGGTCCGTGTTTCTCTCTCTCCCTCTTTTTCTCTCTGTCTGGATCCTTTGATCATCGTTCGCGGTGTGGAGAGGCCTGCTCCGAATAATACACGATACGACGATTATCGATACACGAATTTCATCGAGTATATACTTCCTTTTTTCCTCCGTTCTTATTTTGTTCTCGTATAAGAACTAATTTAAAGTTCTACTGGCCCTGACGATGGAGAAGATGAAACGAAAGGATTTCGGAGAAAAGAATACAAGTTGCCATTTGAGAATGGAGTTGTTGGAAGATATTACGCGATTGGGATTGGATCTCCACGATTGGACGATCTATAGAGAAATTGTATATTTGAGAGGATTGGTAGAAGAGAAGGAAGGATTTAAAGAAAATCAGCTGTCGAGGTGGACGTCGTCGTTCACGCGATCATGGAATTACTGTCAACGATCGACCGTGGCGATTAGCGTGAGTAACTGGAGGAAGCTAGGATGTAGACGATCACATAGATGGAAAATGTCTGTTTTCCCTTTAACCGCTATGTTGTTTCGATTAAGAACGGCCAATCCATGATTTCATGTATGCGAAGCATATTGTTGTACAGCCAACATTGTGTTCGATGATCATCGAATATTTTTCGATCGTTAGAAACGAAACATGTAATATGATTTGCGTATGACCTATGCTTGCATCATTTTCTTTATTATCATAAGATATTCTACCGTATTTTCATCACTCCGTTTTTCATTATCTGGCTGTTCTATCATCCTCACGTTCATAGCCTCTGGTTTTCTTTGATATATGTATTTCTTGGGAAGTTGTTGCACAACCGGAAAACGCGAATTAAACGTGTAAATACGAAACGTGCCGCCGTTGACGAGTATTTGCACTCCATTGTCTCCACGTCTTCGCTCCCCTTTTCCGTTTGGCCGGGCTCGTTCGCGATTTTGTCGCGTCGTCGATCTCCAGTCGTCATCAGATTAATTTTCAATTTTCGTGAAATCCTTTGTTTTTCAACGTGCAACGTTTCGTTATCGTAAAATAACTGCTTATCGATAAAATTAACATCAGTTGGACTTTGAATTCGTTATAAAATTCAACGCACACGAGAAAGAAATGTTTCATTTACTTCAAACCAGATTTTTATTAAGGCACTTTTATACAGAAAATTATCTACATATAGTTTCTTTATAGCATATATTTGCTGTTTGCAATAGGACTGAAGTATCGTTTACAGTGCAATACATATACTTACATATTTAGCTTTAAACGTATTGCATTTTTACATTGAAATAAATTAATGAGAAATAAGGAGAATAATTGCGGCAGTTAACATATCGTCAAACATTTTACGAGCTTGTCGACGGAGCAGATTGAAGCGTTGTGCACTTAAAATGTACACTGAGTCACGTCGACGAAAGACATTTCATTAATTCACGCAAATCCGATGTGAACAATGCGATACATACAAATTAGGCCCGTCCCTGGGCGATTTCTCGTGAACGAACGCATCAACGGCCAAATACCGTTCTCCAACCGCAAGATAATAATCCTAACATTACTGTGACGCTCCAAAAAATTTTATGAAAAGATGATTCATGTTTAGCTAAAAACGCTTCATATTTCATGACTTCACTTCACATCTTTTTATTTATTTCACTTTATTTATTTCACATAGAAATTTTTAACATAGTTAAGAAACTCAGATTTCAATTTCGCCATTAGAGAAATTAATAGATAGTAATTCTAATATCATTCTAGTTGAATGGGAAAATTCTATTAAAAATACATACATACTTCATATATACTTCATAATAGATAATAATTCTCACACCACTATAACTATTCCAAAAATTCTGCCAAAAAATATTTCATATTATAAAAGTCGTTTATACATTCAAAGAGACTTAAATCACAACTGTATCATTAAGAAGATTATTTTGTCAATCTAAGTTGTCGTTTCGCGACCTTAAATCAACCTGTCTACAGCGTTCTCGTTTCATTTTCCCGCGATGCAATATCATTTCGGTGGACGTCTGTTATTTCATGCTCTACCGCTGAATTATACTATCGTATTACTACTTTGTGTACCTGGTCGCGTTCCACGGTTCGCGTTTGATACGTGTAATCTAAGAAAATCGTCTCTCCAGGGCAAACGACGCGAAGAAGTTCCAAAGTACATTTGAAATTGCCGCGTGAAGCGGACGGGTCCATTGCAATGATCGGCGCGGTGATGCAGCTCTGATCTTATTGGCCAATTCACAGCGACGAGTACAATGGCGTAGGGAAGACGAAGTGCCCGTGCAAGGACGAATTATGTAATTGAGACGAGATACAGCTTAACGTCACTAATAACGAATTATTTGTTCGAGCGCGAACGAAAATCAGGTGATTCTAACTGGAACTGTTCCCGTAACAAAACATCTGGTATAGCATTGCTGAAGTGTGTTCGAAGTTTCAAGGACATCTTGTTTATGATTTGTGGGTCGTAATCCCAGATCGATATTCAATACCTTGCATCGTATAATTGAACTTTCGGAATTTTTCTTTGTTTATACGCATCTTCAATAAATTTAAATGCCAAAATATTATTATACAAAATATGATAATGACATGTTATATTAACATTGTAAAACATTTTATACTTTACTCTATTACTTAATTTTATGTCATGTTAGTAAAAGTCAAGTGAATAATACAATAAAAATGAAAAATTTTCTTCGATTAATTAAAAAAAATGCTGTATTCGTGCTCAAAGTTTTGGGTATGTTGATAAAAATAAAGTCACGAACAAAGCAGGGAAATGTATACGTATTTCTCCTGGGCAATTATTTACGTGAACTTAGCTAGAAGCTCGCCGCAAGTACACGTGTCAAGTGGAACGCGCGCGCGGTCGCATGTATCAGCTACGCGTTCTCCAAAACTGTGCACAATGATGTACGGACAATACGAAAAAGACCTGCGAGGCTGCCTCGGGGCGAGCCAACGATTGTCGGTTTTTTGTCGAGATCAAAGGTGTCCCGTAGTTTCAGCTATGTATAGTATACAGACAGTGCGAGGCACGCCTTGCGAGGCAGCCTTGTTGGTCTGTCTCGTACTCTCTGTACACTTTACATATATAGCTTAAACGAACCCTCCTCGTCGCCTATATGGGCGAGTTTCGCGAATGTCGGCTCGGACGATAAATTCGTATCGTGAATCAAATGCGATTGGCTAGCTGACAGTGACGTCAAGCCGGTGGGCAGCCGTCAAGTGGCAAGGCTGTGTCGCGTTCACTAGAGATTTGTAAAAATTCGCTTCCTTTTCTTCCCTTCTCTCCCCGATCTTTCATAATCGGAACCTATTATTACGACGATACAACGACAAATTTACCGAAGACTATGAATCATCTATGGCTGACGCAAACATCACGTGATGGCTTAGTTTTTTTTCAGGAAACATAATGTGTTGCCTCCAGTTAGAATTAATCGGATTCCGCGTCTCTCTTTTGCGTATATTCTCAATATTTGCATATGTATTTGAGATATACGAGTGTGTACACACGTAACATTTATCTAACGATGACAACTTTCCCGTTTCTTTTTTCCGGTTTCCTTGGCTGGGCGGCGATCGATGATGGGTGGTTGCAGTGAGCAGGCTCCATTGCGAATCCGAGTCCTTCAAAATGGACTTGATCCTGGACATCAACAGCTGGCTTTACCCTATGGAACTTGGTGAGTACCCTTCCACGATTTTTATTTTTAATATGAGACAACATCAAGATAATTGGACTACAACTATAATTGAGGATATTATTAGTAGATATAGTAGATTAAAGAACTATTGGCATTTTTCTGAAATATTTTGGTACACTGAAATTAGATGTGTATCAATACCAAAGAAGAATTAAAATTTTTATTTCATTAAATTTCATTTTTTCTTTTAATTTAAAGTTAAAGAAGAATTTTAAGAAAAATTTTCATAATTAAAAAAATATTTTATAATCTCAAAGTATGACCCAGCTATTGTCAAATATAACTTCAACCAGATAGAGTAGCTTCACGAAAACTACTTCTCTTGATAAAAAACATATGGTCCTCATTATACCATGTGTCGACCAATGTGACAAATCCAGCGATGATCAACGACGTTAAACTCTCTAACGAACAAAAATATTTTTGACCCAAAGTTATACGTGCTTGAAGATATGTGTGTTCTATTTAAACTTGTCAGAGTTTAAGAATTCTAATTTCACAAAAGAAGGTACCGCTCATATAGGACGAGTTCCATACGTAATTAATGACCGTCGTTTTTAGACTTACTTTCTTGTCAGCGGTAAAATTTCGTCTGCTTATATTATAATTTTCACTTGACAACGTTGTCGAGAGGGAAAAATACTTAAACAACGTCTGTTGGCAAAGGGACGACTCAGATCGCATGAAAATTCTGTTTGCTATAGCACAGAGGCGCTGTCAGGAGCTCTTAGGTGTTTGTTTACATCGTGCGCGGCTCGCAACTTTGCGTGCGTACACTTGTTCGATATATGTATGTAGTCACGGTCTGTAAATGTGCGCAAGATAAATATTGAGTTTACCATCTCCTTTAATTCGACGTAGTGTCTAAAAGTTTCATCATCGTTGTGAAGTACATATTTTCACGATTCAAATCGTGTATAATGCTAAGATTAAACGTATTAATTGATGCCATGGAAAAGCAAAATTTTAACTTAGAATTGTATGTATATTTAGTAACTTAAATTCAATTTTGTTTTATATATTGCGAGAAAATTTTTGATGATATCGTTTCGAATGGAAGGAACATAATTTAATACATTTTTTATCTTCCACAAAGGAAGCGATACTCATACTTTTAATCAAAGCAGGAGCGATATCAGTAAAAACGATCAGTAATTACTGCGAATACGTAGACCAGATATTATCGAACGTTCGATAAATGAACGAAGCTAAAATACATTCTATCGGGGCTACAAACAATACTATACTATACGATATTGTTTGTTACGCTTGTCTATTTTCATTCCGACGACCAAAACACACGTAAAGATGTGAATTCCGAAGCGCAGAATGAAATATATGTTCGTTTATAAAAGTGGCGGAACAGGTGGGGTGAATTTGGCAACCGCGACGATATTTAGAAATTTCTATTTTCCTTCTTGAGCGAATTTCGGGTACCGCCCGTTTTCCGGTTGAGCAACGAATGCCAAAATCATTGATGCGCTAAAATTGTTCCATGTTTTCCTTCATTTATGAGTAGAAACTCATAATAAAGCGTATTTGAGGCCTGAGATAGTGTACAAATTTATTGTAAAAATTAAAAGATAGATGATACGATTGTTTTATCACGCACGATTGATATCGAAGAATTTTATATAAACGGCGCGTCATATTTGGCACTTTGGTAAACACGACACGTGTTTCGTGCTAAAAGACACACGTGCTGCTCCAAGCGTGTCTTTTTATTCTTGTGGTTCTACCACTTCTTGGTTTAGACGTGCGAAGGACGACCTTGGTTAATGGACACTGCCGGAACGTGTTCCGCACAGCTCGAAGCGAGTTGCTGCTGGCCTACTGTGTACTTACATCTTTCAAGATGACTTCTTTTTGCTTTTTTTGTGCCAATGAACTGTTTTCGTCTACGACCTCGTCGTGTTTAAGACACGTGAGCCGTCTACTTTTGGATGTAGAGATACGACGTATTTTCGTCTCTTTTTTTTTAAAGAAACACGCTTCTGTCGTCATTTAGTTTTAGTTTCTTCAACGTCGCTCCTTTATGAATTCCGTGTCTTTGAAAAGCTGCTGGAGCTTACGGCGACGCGGACGTGCAAAACGACGCGACGTCTATATCTCTACGTGTAAGTTGATGCTAAACTGTGTCATTAATGGAAGAGGAGGTAAGGAGGAAAAATATTTGTTGACTGTTGAAATACGTTGTACATATTATATTCGATATATGCAATAAGAATCAGATCATTAGAAAATTTCTGAACATTTCCAAATTCGACTTAAATTTGTTTCCGATTCAGTCTGATGAAAAAAATAGCACGTGTAATATAATGTATATTAGATTCGTAAATGCCCAAGGCCACGTCACGCTGCAGCAAACCTCTAACCCCTCCTCCCTCCAAATATCGTCATTTTGACTCGGCTCACGGACAGTTCTGGATGTATCTCGTTGATTCGGGCGTTGCAGAGGGAGTGGGTGCGTCACACCCATCGGTAGCAAGGAAGGGAGAAAGAGGTGGGGTGCACCGCATCGTCGATCCACCCCTGCCTGTTCACTATGTTTACAGATTCATATCCTGTTTCCTTGTTGCTACTCTGAGAATGGCGTTTCCTTCTGCGTCTTTCTTGTAACCCCCGATCAACTTCAATATTGTATAGCTCAATTTATCTCTTTTATTATATTGCCTATTATGTTGTAGTATTGCAGAAACAACAAAATAGAGTCATAAATATATATTAAATACATACATACTAATTCTAGAAATTCGTATTATAACTAAGAAGTTTTATTCGTGTAAAAATAAAAGTCTTATAGCTATAACGTAATCTGTAGCATAATCGAAATCTATATAGTAAAAAAGGAATGGAGATCGTTGGTTTACAGCTGGCGAGGAGCAAAGAGGCGGGATAGATTTTGCAGGAAGGAGCTTGTCGATCGTGCAGAATAGAGCGCGTGGAATTGTGTTGGAAGGGGAACGAAGGTTAGTCCATAGGGCCAGGCAGTCCCGCTGTATTGACGCGCGGCGCACAGGCTTGCGCGAGATGACGCAATCTGCCTCCCATGCGCCCCGCTTTGCCCGTACCACATTCTACTCCCCACTCTGTTCTCCGTCGCTCGTATTCCACTCCTCTCTCCTGCTTCAGCCGGCAGCTCCCATAAGTTCAATGCCAAGGTCAAAACGTCCACGACTCGTAGCCGTGTCGGTCGCGATACTCGTTCGCCGAGAGAAGAAGCAGTTTGTGTGTGTGTTCGTCTGTACTCTCTTCTCTGATCGTGTGCTGCCTTGCTTTTGGTGGTATCACTCGTCGTCGTCGTCGGCGTTGTTGTTGTCGTCGTTGTCGTTGTTGTCGTCGTTGTCGCCGTTGTCGTCGTTGTCGTCGTTGTCGTCGTTGTCGTCGTAGTCGTGGTCGTTATCGTCGTCGTTTTCGTGGTCGTCGTCGTTATCTTCGTTGTCGTCGTCGTCGTCATCGCTATCTGTCGTTTCATCGAGCGTATATTCGCGTTCACCTCCCTGGTAGCGTATCGCGCGCGCTTTTTCCGCCGGTTACTTCGTAGCCGGCAAGCGCCTACGTGCCACCGTCTTCTTCGTGTGCACGCAGTTTCGTTTCGCACCGCGCGACTAACCTATATTAAACTACGCACGGACATGTTGAATTACATGAAGTTAAGATGTGTTACGGATTACGCAGTGAGAAGGAGGATATCGACTGCGAAGGCAGTGGAAAAAGGATGGGACTCTGCAAATCGTCATAATGTAAACGTTATATGTGATTATCCGAGGAATGCAGTTGTTGCAGTGTGCTGGCAATTGCCTTGAGCTGTAGGCAAGATTATGGTGCAGGTGCGTGAATATTGAAATAGAGAACGAAAGTTACTCTGTGCGGAAAATGCGGATGCGCGATCATATCAAGAATGGATATAAACTATCGTTGAATTCTCTCTTCCTCTCCACTGTGCTTAATGTCGTGAGACAAGATGGCGGTTTTCGATAGACCCTGGAACATGTTAAAGCTTTCGTACGCGGGGGTGGTCGATGTTGCTGAATGTGTTATGTCGTATTGTTATCTTTCAAAATGTCTTTCGTTGTTTTCAATTTAAAATAAAACTTTATTTAAGCATTTAGTAATATCGGATTGTAATGTAATACCGCTAATTTTGTCTACCATATTTTCTCGTATATATACCGTATTGACGTTTCAAATATTTATAACGCAGTGCAGTTTTGTAAATCGCCTTCGAAAACAACCGTGTTCTAGGAACGCCTAAATTTAGTTTAAAGTATTAATATGCGTCTCTGGTGCAAGGGAATTAATGATACGCGTTGCTGTCAGTGTCAAGGTTAATGCTGTAAATCACGCGAGCCCATATCCTTTGCACGGTTCGCATTGGTTGTAATATGGCTGGGGTTAATAATATGGTCCTGTATCGCTCAACTAGATAATCTATAATCGTTATACCATTATCGTGATGTAAGCCTGACCCCACAGACATCTCGTAACATGATCAATTGGTTATGTAGATTTTTCTAACTCCGTTTTCATTCGTCGTTTCTTTGTGTCCTCCTCGACATTGCCACGGCCGGTAATATCGATTACCATACTATATCTATCATCGACATAGTATAGAATTCTAACCTTGACCCTTGTTCTCTGGGATTCTTACGTGCGAGCTTCGCGGCGCTTCCTATTTAATCGAATAGGTGCAATAGAGAAGTGGTATGTTTCATTCAACTACGTGTTTAATGTAATTCCGCTGATAATGTAATTACGTTGACAATTTTGTCCTTTTCATTTAGCGCCCCAGTTTTCTATGTCGCTAGTAGTCCTATTCCCTGTATAGATTAACCTCTCCCCATGCATCCCTTCCTTTCGATCTCCCTACTTTCCATCTTTCACCCCTTTCCTTCCCTACTATGTGATTATTCAACGACCCATTCCGAATACGCATTATATTTACATATATTCTTTAAGGATTGCTTCCTTTTATGAAATATCTTATTCTATCTTGTTACGATATATTAATATTCTTTTTTATTATAACAATTTCAACATGAGAAATTCTTTAATATTTATATAATGTGAATGAATATTTACATAATACTAACAATAACTATATTTTCAAAATATTCTCCCGCTATTGTTCGATTACCCTCACTTCCGCTAATTTAGAACCTATTTTGTTACGGTAATTTCTGAAGCTTTTCCTACTCTATCCACCGCTTGCATAATCATCGGTAGGACGCGTATAATCGATATGACATATGTTGTATTAAGTTTTCGTGTTTCCTTCCAAATGTGCGATAACGTGTCGTGTCACGTTTGTAACGTGCGATGTATGATGCAATAAGAGGGGAAAACGTCAATCGGTTTTCTCGTTTCTTTATCGTGTGCACACACGTATGTGTCTATAGTCTGTTCCGCGAAAGTAGCGGTATGAAGACGGACGGGTCCTATTGGTTTAAATCCGATCAACCATGTATGTATTTCGTTTGAAACGTGGCGAAACGAACGTCTGCAACGCCCTCCCAGTCGTATTTTCAATGCAGTCACCTTGAGGTTTATTATTAGGTATCAATTTCCGTGTTTCGACGTTGCGGATTTTTGCTGCGTCAATATTTAGATAAAGGCAAAAAGCTTCTTAAAATGGTTACATATGTTATTTGTAAAACTATTTTTCAAATGGTATAGTTTATTAGAATATTCTGATTCCTTTTTTCAGGTGATAAATTTCGTTTGGTTCTTGCAACGACCTTGAGGGAGGACGGTTATCCCGATGGAGGGGAGTGGAACGCGACGGAACAGGAAGGCGGCTCCAGAGCAGATAGTTTTGAATACGTGATGTCCGGTATGGTTTATCGAATCGAAGGCGATGAGGCAAGCAACGAGCCTAGCAGTAGACTGTAAGTGATTTTTTACATTTGGCTTTTTACAGTAAAATCTTGGTGGATCTTTTAGCAGAATAAAATGTCAAACATTTTGAAACGTTAGATCTTTAGATGTCAGAAGAATGGATTGAGAATTTTTTCTTCACATATTTTTCCAGATAGTACTAAATATATATTCCATTATCTTAGACATAAAAAAGTAATAAAATTGTATTGAACATTAGAACCAAGTATCTAGAAATTATCTATATTTTTATATTATGCATTGAAATATAACATCCATTTCGGATTATGTAGAATTAAATTAGAAATTTTAAAAACTTTCAAAAAAATCATACGAAAAGATTGTGAAAAAGATAGATATATCTGAAACACGTCACGTCTGTATCACTATTTTATTCTGTTACGATCCACCGTAATCGTTTGGCGTATCGTGCGTGCACGCACGCAACGTCACATTGTGACGTCATTCGCACGCGTCAACGACGTGCGTAAACGCGCCCTCTTTCTACTGTGATCTCTGATTGGCTCGCTTCCAGTGCTCAATGAAGTTCCGTGAGAGTTTTTATAACCTTCAAAAAGAACCCATGAAGTGTTCTTCGGTAGTACGAAAAATGAAAAGAAATAAACGCATTAACATTAGTGTGGTGTTAAACAATTAATTTATTTCTTAACCAATTTGCGTAATATATACTAACGTATGATAAAAACATAAACGCTACCGACGTTAGTAGCTTGGTAAAAAATTCTATAATAAATATGATCTTGCGATAATGAAAATATATGTTTCTTGGAATTTTGTGAATATAACTTTCAAATTAGATTTATGTAAATTATATGGTTAACTTTCTAGTTATATTTTATAAATGACAAAAACTCCCAGTGATTAGTTAGAATAGGACGAAGTTATTCTATTGGAAGAGGCCCCGTGATAACCCTGTTTTGAACGACTTATCGTTTAACCTTGAAACTTGACTACCGTCACGTACAGTGTATATAGCAGAAGCCGCTTTGATGTCTGATCGTTGCCGGTCTCGTCGTAAACTGCGCGCGCGAACTCTATCCGGCTTTGTGTACACGTTTGAATTCGCATATAGCGCTGAAGATAGGAGAATACAGCGTGGCCGACGCTCGATAAGATAAGTAAACTCGGTGCTATACGTAAAGGGATTTTAAATTGTTCGTAAAGCTTATGTAATTGTTTTGTTTCACTAATTATACATGTATATTATATTTATTCCTGATCCCGTACTTTTCCGTTCCCATTATTTACGTTACTTTTTCTTATATTTTGTTTTAAAGATTAGTTATCATACAAAAAAGCAAAATGAATAATTATCAGGTATGTGTACATACATATATTAAGGTTAGAGTGATCGATCATCTTGAGTTTGAATAATAAGTTTTTCTTCTTAAGTGGAATCTTGGTATAACTGTAAGTTGACCACTATGCGACAGTTAACAGTTCGTTAAACATTAAAAAAAAAAAAAATTTGCTTTCAGTCGGTATCAATAATGTCATATTCAGTTATCAGTCTTATTATGATTCATAGTTCATTGGTTCTCTTGCTATCTTCACATACATGTTTCCATTAGCTTTTTATTACCAGATTTTATCATGTACGATAGCTATTTTCTAACCTTCCGGGACTTTCAGAAATTCAATTATTGAACGGCATGTGTGCCTCACGTTACATCACATATGTAGTTTTTCATATTTTTAATGAAACTATTCGAGGAGAAATAAAGTTTATGAAACAAGGAAATTATTCACCAACAAAATGGTAAATATTAATATCTAAACATTGGATTAATAATGAATGCGGCAAATAACATTGAATCAATAATCAATGAAAGCACAATGAGGGTCCTCAGGGTCCCTCTTTTTAAAAGCCATCAACCAAAGAAGAACCGTGGAAAGATCTGATTATCATCCAACCCGTTCGGTCGGTAAAAGCGAAACGGAAATGGTGAACGGGCTCTCGGAGAACAGGGAGCCACTCTGCGTTCACTCGGTGGGTAATGAAGCGAGTGAACACAGCTGGTGGTATCTCAGTTTTCTGAGGGCGTTAGCAGCCCATTGAGTTACCTGCAGGTCCTCTATGGTGATTTTATGAAGGGACAATAAAAGGAAGTAACAATAAAAACGATCATAAAATTGTACTTTAACTGGAAAACATCAGATACAAAGTCTACATTGATATTTATGGGATCCTATAATAACGCACTCAACAATTTATGGATTGAAAGTCATAAAGATTGTCATAACCAAATAATATTTGCTACTACGGATTATGAAAGCAGCTTAAATATTTACACTGTCAATCAGATTGTATATCGATATCAGCTATGCATAGATAACGAAAGTTAAGAATTACTCAGGTGTTTAATGACACGATTGGCTCCAAGTAAGCAATCAAGCAATTTAATATGGTTTATTGTGGTGCGCCTCTACTGATATCACGAGTCCACCAAATAGGGGCGTGACAGATGAGAAATGAATTATTGATCCTCTGGCAAGCTCTGGCTGATCCTCTGGCAAGCCGAACAATACGCAAGTACGCATGTCATCATAATAATGAAACTTCTCTGAAGATGAAGTCTTCAATGAATTTCTTTGTAGTTGAACAATCTTTCAACTTGTTTATTCAAAAGGTATTTCCTAAATTAAATATCTATAAAATAGAAACGTTATGGAGGTTCTTATATTCAAATTAAAATAACGATCCCGTTAGTGGGCTGGTAATATCGAAAAGACTTTTGGATTATTAATGCAAACAGGGAGCGCGTATGCGCAACGCGCATGCGTGGTCGCCATAAATCGTATATTTGAATTGGTTCAGGGCGCGCGACGCGCTAGGATGCGCACAAGGTCGACTGTGCTGTCAAAATCAGCTGACGCTCTGGTGACCAATCAGCTGATTCTCAACTTCTCAGCAGAAGACTTCCCTCCTAGTTACGAATTCTTAGAGGGCGCTAAGTTTCCATTATGTGTTTCATTAGTTCCTTATTTGAAGATCTATACGCCGCCGTCCTATAAATTAATTTCCTTTTAATGGAACCAATTTAATTATTCATCCATTTGTTGATTATTAAGAAGATCTAAATTTGAAAGAACATTTTCTAAATTTCAAGTCTTTTTAAGTAACCTAACCCCAATTATAATTAAAGGAATTTGCTTTGTAGTAGTAATTTAAATAAATCAAGTACTTTTACAGACATATTGGCATTCCTATTAATAAACTTTTACATTTTTATATATGAATTATATTTCATCTTCTTTCTATTCCAATAAATATGATGTAAATGTTAGAGTTGCTTTATTGCTGCAAACTCTTCAGTTGAAGATTTCTTTCGAACTGAAATTCAGTGCGTAATTTTGTTAGGAAGCAAAGAATCAGATAGAACAATGTAGTAAAATGCGTAGTGAAGAGTCTTGCGAGAAGCTAACATGATTAGAAGCCGCACTTGATATCCTCTGATGTGTTCATTAGATCATTGCAGCGTTAATGCTTGGCGTGACATCATCGCTGCCATTATAATGGTTAACGTCCCCAGTGAAAACAATTTAATTTCTAATTATTGCGTATTTGTATATATTTAGGATGACTTAATATTTAATCAAAAATATGAATGATTCTAAAGAATTGTCATTCTTTTGTAGAATAACAACTTTGGTGCGAAAAATACCATTCAATGCGCGCATAAATTAATTTTTATCTCCCTAACGCGGCATTGGGAAACGCAGGCTTAAAATAATATAACATATAGACAGTGTGTATTATCGTAGTTTCTGTTATCTGCAGTGTAAGCAGCAGTGCACAAATATAGACATTCACTATTTCGATAATTATATCACGATAGTATAAATGGAATAATCGAATTACGTTATTCCGATTAAATCTTAATGAATTCTCAATTCCTCTCTCTGTGATCCGCTTATGATGATCCCCTGAAATGGATTGCGTTAGTCTAGTAACAATTGTTTTTATATCAATCGTAAATCAGGATTTCCTAACATTAAAACAATATTATGTAGAGATATTCGCTATTACGTTAATACCTCAATGGAAGATATTTATGCAAATTTGTGTCGAGATGAATAGTCAAAGAGATAGGATTTAGATGAAGATTTGTTTCGTCTTTAATGGATGTTTTGTACATTTTACATAATATGTGTACTTTGAAAATTTGTTCTATAAATACATGAATATTCGTAATCTACTCGAAATTGACATTTATCAGCATTCAGAATTAGCGTTTCCTAATAATATTTTCTAATTAAATTACAATTTCTTTACTATTACAAATATGTCTAAGGAAATTTATTCTAAAAATTTGTTAGACTTGTGTTAAACACTCGTAGGCATTGACAAACAAGATCAAAATTATCACAGGCGTAGGCGAATAGCTTTAGATTCAAGGTCTCTGCACCTAAAAGGTTTTAATGCTTTCTATACATTTTACTACAGCATTCCAATCTATATTTATAAATAACTTCATTACACTTCAATTGCAAAATATGTCTATTATTCCATAAAGATATAAAATTGATCAAAAGAATATTTAAGACTAGAATAAAAATTGAAGATATTATAGTGAAATCATAAAAATGGACAGATTGGGTTAAAGCTTGCATGTTTTAAAATTCGAATATAGTAATTTGAGATATATAGGGAGAGATAAGAAGTTTTGTCAGAATATTTAACAAAGAATGTTATAATGTACAATTTGTATGTTAAAACACTATCTACATTTTGGCTAATATTTATTGAAATATAATTTCCACTCAGAGTCCCACGAACCTAAGTTGAACAGTCTGAACAGTTAATTTATAACTCTATATATCTCTTCCGCCAATTATACAACAAAAGACCCTTTTTTACCATCAGAGTGTCTAACAAGTTCTTCAGTGTAAGGGAGCTCAGAATGAAAAAGCGACCGTGTTCGAACTCGTCCTGA
The DNA here is from genome assembly GCF_024516045.1 of Bombus affinis. Lineage (NCBI taxonomy): Eukaryota > Metazoa > Arthropoda > Insecta > Hymenoptera > Apidae > Bombus > Bombus affinis. The sequence continues at coordinate 4,333,026 of NC_066354.1, forward strand.
CGTTGTAAATATATCCGTGTAACTTGGTGGAAAATTTAACCGCCACGTCACTCGACTTTGCGTTCCTAGAAAACTCGTGCGAGCACAGCAAAGAGGGAGAGCGACGAGCACGTAAAAACATCGCGTTACGGCTTGCAACAAAGGGTCGTCTAGGTGGCGCTAGGAGTAAGGGGAGTAGGGTTATGTAAGACTTGCGCTGCGACGACAGCGAACATTGCAGCATCGCGTTTTTGGCAGGGAGGTACGTTTTCATTCCGTCCTCTAATGAGCACGCTCCTTTCTAGTGTGTCATCGATGATGGTGCAGGTGTGTATAAGAATTCATTAGATACATGATGAATCAAATAATAGTATTAATAGTTGTTCTATAGTTATAATAAAATTTTAAATTTAATGGAATAATGGAAGCAGGATGCAGCAATTTCTAATAATCTTAGATTTAGTAGAATAATAAGAAAGGATGCAATCATCTCTAAAGGCGGAGTCCTAATTTTAGAGAAATAATGAAAAGACGAAGTCAGTGAAATTTAATGAAAAAGCTTTTTTGGGAAATGATTAAAATATAAAGGAGATAATTAATGGAGATTAATGGAGATAATTAAAGGAGATAATTAAAATTATTATTCCTGAATAATGCTTCATTATATATTATTTATTTTTTAAGGAAGTTAGGTGTTGCAAGGTTTGAAACTTTTGGTCAATGGTTATTTTGCATTTAAAACACTGTTAAAACGATGAAAATAGAGGTGCCTACAACGTGCCAGTATGACGTACGTCACTGGTCAGCTCGTAGCCTTGTACTTTAGAGGCTCTATGTACTCATTGTATATAGACTATCCGGAAGAGCGGAAGGAGGAAGGGAATGCTCCGTCACGTAATGCAGGCATTATGCAATCCTGTCCCGACTATTTAACAACAGCTGATCACACTTTTAGCTTGTGCAATTTTTCACAACTACCGTGTACGAAATACACTTTCTTATTTAACATACATTCCCAGGAACGTCCTTTTATTTGTATAACAAAAAGATATTCGTCAAAATTGTTGACCTATCATACATTATTATTTTAATATTGCCACAAAACAATATCAAGCAATGACAAATAGGACACGAATTCTTACTAAATTCACCCCAATGACACTATCATTTATTACTTCAATTTCCTTTCAAAATTTCTCCTTTCAAGCACAATTTATCTCACTTTATGTGTCCTTTCTGACCCTCGATCTATCATTTTTCGTTCTAAATTCGCGGTATTCGTAAATTCGGTCGGTCTGAAACTTGGACCAGTCGCTCGGTCCCGTTGTTAATGTTATTGTCTCATTTAGGAAACTCTCAACGGTGTGTTGAGAATTATTTTACAGCTACAGAGTGATAAATACAGAGAAACAGTCACGTACAAGTTGGAGTTACTCGTTGACGTCACGTCGTGAGCGCAGAAGGGGACTCAGTGGTTCCAGTTATTCGATTATGTTACATTAATCCACGTATTCCGAGCAGTACGATTCTAGCTGCATCGCTGCAGTTCCATATATCTCGTTAGACCCTCTAATTCCACCATGGATGAATACATCCACCTAAACTCACCATAAACTCTGTTACAAGGTATTAGATTCCTTGTAATTGACGGAAAGAATAGTAGATTATTCCAAAACATTTACGTAAACACTTAAGTTAATTACTAAGGTGAGATTCATTAGATCTTGGCTATTTTTGCTTTCGTGATAATTTACGAAATATCAAGAATTGTGAGATGCTTTGTATATCAGTATATCCACGTAGTCTTCTCATAAATAACGTTGCAAAATGTTAAGCGTCCTCTGAATATAAAGAATTAGTATCGATATCTTGAATGGAAAATTCTTTACAAACTTTTATGCAAAACATTCAAGCTAATTGGCAAGTAGAAATCTTTTGGGTCTTCTTAATCATGATAATTTTTATTTTTGTGATAATTCGAAAAATATACATTGCTACATGTTTCCTAGATATGTAACCTACTTCTACGATTTAATTACAAAATTTAACAAAAGTCGAATTAACTTTCTACAATTGACCAATATAAAATTGACAACTTAAAACCAGGTAGATTTTCTCTTATGCTGCCTGGTCATAGTATCAAACGAGAATGGTCTGGTCCAAGGCAGAATTATTATTTCGATATAATCGACCCGCCTGTTTTTCGTTCAAACGATCTAGGTCAGCTGTTGTCGATGATATCGGCGCCTCTCAAATCTCTTCCTCTCTTTGAATATGCAAATACGCACAGTGATTCATATGTTTTCATAGATACGTTCATACGTCAAGATAGCGGATGTTATTTGCTCTTTCTCCTAATATTTTCGCACAGGCGATGATGGTACATGACCATTGTTGGCCAAGTAGATCGTTTGTCTTTGCTTGAGAATGAAACGCGTCTTGTATCTTCGAAACATAAATTCCCTATGTGTATTGTTCTGTCAAAATGACTTTACCTTAACCATATATTATACGTACACGGTGGACAAAATTATTTGGAAGAAATTAGTTCAATTTAAATACATCATATCTTTTTGTTAAACCTATTAAATTAATTTATGCTAAATAAGATTAAATTACTTTACTTTAGATATTATATAATTTATATAATATTTATAAATATTTTGTATATCTGTACAGTTCTAAATTTTCCAAAATCATACACACATCCACAGTCCATATACCAAATATATATTTTAATACCTTTTACTCTTTCATACTAAAACCCCGTATTACATTCACTTTATTGATCAAACTGAGACAAGCTTTCACACGATTACTATTATCTATTACTTATGAAGACTATATTCTCTTATCATTCCCCTTATTCTACATACAACCAACGTAGACGAAAAAGAAGACAATCTTCCATATCTAATATCTTCCCAGTAATACCATGAATTATTTTAAGCCAGCTCCAACAAATTGGCACCAAGAGAAATGTATCCTTGCTTCCTGCACCCCCCGTATGTTCCTTATGTTTCATCAACCCGCCTTATGACCTTTATCATTCTGAATTATATCCTCTATTCATTCCCAACAGAACAGCATCCGAGAGCAACGTTATATTATTTATTGCCGCGATTTACGACGAATTCATACCTCCACGTTTTCACTCGATTCATCCAATTCCTAGACAGTATAATAGCACATTCGTTCAGCGCTTTCAGAATTCAGAGAGTTCTTTCATGCATTGATAAGCTAGCGGCGCGTAATGCATAATTCACGAATCGAGCCCACGATATCACAATTTTCCAGCGAGCAGGTTCCTTTTTGTAAATAATGCGTGCGCCGACTTCCGTTCCAAAGCCGATATATTCACCAGGTACACGCACACATGCACTATCATCTTTATCTTCTCTCTTTTCCTCTCTGTGGCCAGTCGTGTTCCCGGACACGAGCCCCAGGCTCTCCGGTTCCCAGGGGTGACCCAGTTTCGCTTATCCCCTCACGGTCGTTCCGCACTTGCCTGGCGAACCTCCACTATCTATGGCGCTTGTGTACACCTACGCAAATTCGCCGGCCTCTCTGGATACCGCATAATCCCAGCCCCGTTTCTCGTTACACTTTTTTTTCTATCAATTTTCTTCTTGTGAAAGTTTCGTCGTGTTTGTTTCATGGCTTTATAATTTGATTTATCATTAAGCTTTCGCCAATGGTGTATTGGATACCGTTTTTCTTAGATTACGTTATGAATTGCATGAGGCGAGGGGAAGAGAAGATCGTGCGAAAACGCAACTTTCGAGTTAAGATAGAACTGAAGTAGAGATTTGTTTCAGTTATTAAATATTATAACTAATACTCTATTTTTATATATATATATTTTATACGTATGTGTATTTCTGCGCAAAAACTTCTTCTATTTTGTATTTATTCGCGTTCCATAAATTTCCATAAATGTATAAAAATCCGCAGTCTGTTTATGGAGTTCAAATTTAGTTTGTTTGAAATTCAGGAAAATTTAATCTGTTCCTCCTTTTTTAAAAAGTATGGCAGTATGGCCCGCGGATAGTCGCACATAGCAACTCGACTACTTGTTGAGTCTGACCCTGATCGGACAAATCTACTTAGCCTGCGCCACAGAATAAGCACGAAAGATTTATCAATAAACGGTAATCCGGTTTTCTCAGTACATTCAGTAACCTCAGTCAGCTTCATTACATGATTAAATCTAACTTCTCTGATTCATTTTTCCGTCTTACAACTTGCCTTCCAATTTCTGCGCTCTTACGCTTTCATTCGCGATTAAGGTTAAAAATAATCAAACTTTGTAGTAATTTTTCCTCTCTGTTCTCTTTTTCTTCTTGACTTTCATTTACTTCCCTTGTTCTCCAATTTTTTAACTATTACACCTCGACTCGCCGTTATAATTAAAAATATAATCAAACTTTGCAGTCACTTTTCCTCTCTATTTTCTTCTTCTTCCCGACTCTCGTTTATGCTCCCATTTTATACTAATTATCCTTCAACTAACAAATACTTAACTTACAGAATCAAAGTCTCCAAACTTTCTCTCTCTGTTTCACTTTCCCGCGTTACCATTATTGATTTTATTTTCCGATTTCTGTTCCATGCGTATTCTACGCACTGTCGTACTACGCGTTCTCCCCATATTGCGCATGTTTCTCTTGCTTATGGAGGCCGTACACGTGTCCGCCGTGGCTCTCTGTCCCTGGAACGATTTGTAGCTGGTTCACAGGCTCGTACGCGTGTACCCTCGCCAGGAACTCTCCTGGGGAAAGGTCAGACAGTCAGAGGCCAACCTACGAAGTGGAATTAGGTCAACCCCTGACGCCCGCTCGTGCATGAATTCCTCACTTCTCTCTCTCTCTCTCTCTCTCTCTCTCTCTCTCTCTCTCTCTCTCTCTCTCTATCTATCTATCTATCTATCTATCTATCTATCTCTATCTCTCTCTTAGGATATGGGGTAGAGTAGAATTCACCTTGTTGTGCCTGTCGTACTTTCCTTCCTTCGTATCGTCCGCAGCCTTTTCAGAAACCACCCACGTAAGAGTAGTTGATACTTGCCCATCAAGAAATAGGTTACGTGGTTTAAAGATGAAGAAATAACTTATGCAAAGGAAAAATGTATCGGTTAGATTACTTGCTTCGAAAGCAATGTACACCGATGGCTATAAATATTAGAATACTTACTGGCTATATTGGAGAAATATAACAAATTTTATTTTATTTAGTGTTTTATGTTATGTTACAAGAATCTGTACAATTGTAGAAAATTTAAGGATGTAAATGTACAAAAATGTATAAAATATCTAAAGCAAAGCATACATATTTGCTATGATGTTTAATAGACGAAACAAATCTCTACGTTCCTTTTATTTTGATTGTAGCTGTAAAAATATGAAGTATGAAACGAAATATGATACGAAGCAAGCAATAGATTTATTTTAAAATAGGTAGGATTAGAAACAGAAAAATCCTTTCAGTTTGTATTAAATATTAATTACAAGACTCGTGACATTGCAAAGATACTTGTATTTCAAAAGAAATGTAAAGAACGAGCGAAGATCTCTTAGTCTTATAGGTTTGTTTGACAAAGTTCCAATTAGAAAAGAGGTTATGTAAAAAATGTTTAGTTTTTTATCAATTTTCCAACTTGAGGAGAAGGTTCGTAAAAATTTATGAGTTTTTTTGTAAATGTATCTTGCATATTCATTTTTCTACCTCTTAAACGGACGTTGAATATTCGTGTTCTACATTTACTAGAAAGAATAAACGATATTGAAGGATGATGGGAGATTAACGGTTAGTCCGAATGGAAAACGGTAACGCTGCTGATAAGTCGCGAGCAATTTTGTCGATATTTTATCAATTATTCAAGCGAGCAGTTCATAACCGGACGAGATGTCCTTGGCCCTATTTGCTACTGAGCAAACTATGATGCCCTTAATATGCTCGAAGGTTAAACCTTGTTGATATAAAGACATCCCTGCTGCGCGCAAGAAACAAAAGCTGATTATCAGTTGATCGATACCAGAGAATGTCTTCGTTTCTTCCTTCTAAACCCCAATACTTCCTTGGAAATAATTATAACCGAAGAAAATTAAATTTAAAAGAACCTTCAACAGAATTTTTGTTGAAGTTTCTTCAGTTCTGATATTTCAAACTTTTATATGAAGGATCTTCCTCTACATTTAGTAGATAATTTCTTCGCTTCTTCCATCTGAACTCCAGTGCCTTCTATAAAACCATTACAAGCGAAGGAAATTAAATTTAAGAAGGTTTCAGCAGAATTTTCTTAAAAATACACTAATTCTGATATTTCAGATATTTACACGGGCAATTTCCTTTCTTCGAATATACTTTTAATACGACGTCCTGTACTTCTTTCTTACGAACTGATTCAAATTATTGTAAATGAAGGAAGTTAAATTCAATAAACTTTCGACAGTCTTTTCTTAAAGACTCCCTAAATCTGATACTTCAGAAATTTACATAAATAATCTTTTTCCTTCTTCTGTATACCTCAACATAAAGACTTCCTAACGAACTTCTTTTATAAACACTTTTTATCTTCATCTTGGCGAATCCAATTTAGTGGATGTAACAGGAAAGGAAGAATACTTAAATACATTTTGTCGAGATCCAATCTACTTTTCTTCGAATAAATATATCGAGATAAGAGATGAGGAAAAAGGAAGATTTCCCTTGGATATTGAATAAACTTGAATGGGAAGAAACAGGATGTTTCGTTGAGAGAAGATACAAGAGGGTTGAAAGTCGAGACTTGAAAGCGGAAACGTTCGAGGGACCGAAGTCTTCCATTCTGCTATTGTCTGGAAGGTACTATTCCACCCCTGTGTGTCCTCTCTTCGTCACTTTCGGACGAAATTACAAAAGGAAGGAGGCAGGAATGCGATAGAGAAGGAATCACTGTCGTCGTTCTTCTTCATTGTAACGTGATCGTGATAAAAATCGAAGAGCAGATGAACGAAATTATTTATGAAAAAGGAAAGAATAAGAAACCTCTAAAGAAAAATAGCGAAAGACCAAGAAAACGCTGTGATAAAGCCTTTGTGGTATATTTTTTGAAATATAAATAACCAGTATAGGTTTAAAGAAATAAATTTTTACTTTTGGTTCTGTTTCTATTATTATTATTTATATTATTATTATTGTTGTTGTTGTTGTTGTTGTTGTTGTTACAATATTTTCCCAGTACAATTTATTCGCAATTATTGTAATTGCTAATATTTTTATGGAGCTTTGGATATTTTATATATTTTTAAAGATTATATGCATTCTGCGAATTCGTACCATAATTGTCTATAAATGGACACAAATTTACACTTTATTATAATTGTCTCGTTTTGATAATAAACTTTCGCGGAAAGTGTAGAACAACTGGGGAAAATTTTGTAGTTAATTTTTCACTTCTACTCTTTACATTCAATTCGAGTATGCACGGATATTTTTAATACGTCTTTTTTACCTGTACATTCTTTGACCCTATAAAAGAGGAAAGGTACGCATACAATTTTTTATACGTTCACGTAACTGAGATAAAATTGTTCTTCAATGTACGTTTTACGATGTAGGAATATTCTTTAAAGATCTTGCAGTAATAATAAAAGGTACCTGATGGAAAGAATATGGGGACGATCTATTTTTCCCTGCCCGTAAAAGCAATATGTGTGTCCTACAATTTCCAAGAACTCATAAACGGCAATCAGATTGTATCTCGTGAAATTAAGGTCAAGTTAAGCAAAGCATTATAGGATCTCTCTCAAGCCCTTGCCACTTCCTGGATGGGGGTTGAAACAGGCCTGTTAGTCGGCTGCCAATCGCAGCCCGGCCGCTCGATCCAATTACTCGACCTGTCTGTTGTACTCGAGAGAATGCTGAGTTACTCTCGCGCATATTCTCTGCTCAAAGTGTGTCCAAAATTGCACGGAAATGTTCCTCGAAGGATAAAACTGAATTAGAATCGAAATTAAGTAAATTTGTGATAAATAAAATATAGAATTTCATAAATGATAGTATCACGAACGATATACAGTATCACATTTTATTTATTATACCATTTCCATAGTAATTAATTAGGTATTAAGTATATTAAATTTCTTATTTTTTAGTATTAGTTTCATATGATTATAAAGTTTCATATCATAAAAGTGAAACATGGAACCTGATAAAAAAGAAAACATCTTCCATTAGTAAATATGGATATCTCCAAATACTTTTTGTAGCCTCTATTATCATTCCCCATATCTCTTGAAAAACATGATGATTCAACCTCGTCGCAAATAGAACGTTATCCAAACAATTCCGACACCCGTTAGATAACGCAATGGTGCACGTTCGGAATATGGGTCATTTAAATTGATCGCGAAATTTCAAGTCCTATAAAATTGCCTCTGTCGATTGGATATCACCGGTGATGTGACGCCATTGGTTCCAACTTCGTGTTTCCCCCACCATCTTAGCTCTTAACTCTGTAAACGAACAACCGACGATGCATATCTGTTTCGGTTTCATTGTATTTCGTTGCGCACTACGATGTCTTCTTTCCTCTACTTTGTTTGCTTTTTCGCGGTGCATATTTCTCTGTTGCATGTTATTGTTTTTTTTCCTTGTTTCCCTCTCTCTTTCCTACGTCGATCCCTCCACGCTCGGGCGCGTTTATCGTGCCTGCTGAAGCCATGACATTGAGACGCCGAGCGTGTAACAGTTCCGGACTTTCGTAGCTAGAATAATCGAGTCTGTGCGACAGCGGCGACGTCGATCATTCCCGTATTCCCGGGGCCACGTGTTGCTTCGACTCGACTCGTGTCCCTTCGTGCATCTCCGGCTCGCCCGATTTCTAAGTAGAAAAGTTCGATTCGTGGTCAGACAGGGCGACGCGGCCTTCGAGACGCATTGCGGTCTCTCCCAGCTTTGCGATTTTTTTAGATTCATCCTTTTTTCTACCCCCTCCAGCGTCTCGAGGCCCTGGGGATAATTTTATTATTGTTTACCAAGCCTCACTCTACATTCATACCAGCGTAAACCGTCCTCTTGTCTCCACTAATTGACAATCAAACTGTTATTGCACGGTTCCGTCGATCTCAATCGTGGTCTTGAATTATAATCCAATTGGAATTCGACTGGTTCAGACATAACTGCGCATGCTTGGACTTGTGTACGAGGACGGTGACTAGTTTGATAGCCATCTTGAATTCCTTTTTAATGGGTTTAATAACTTAGGTCTTTTGTTATGTTATGTTATATATTGTATGTTTTTAGTTATTAGAGGTTAAAAGGAAGTGTTTTAATATGAAATAGTCGAAGACAAAGATAATCCGGTAGATTAAAAAATATAAAATAGTGATAAAGCCACGATGTTTTATGAGAAATGAACATTAGCTTAGCTATTATGCTAACTTAACTCAATTGATATTAGTCTGTATAATTCTTTAACGTTATTTATATATTTTGAATATTCGAAACGCTTTCTAGTTAGTTGTACTAGTACATATAACTTAATTCTTCTTAATGTTAATTTTGAACCTGAGCACCTATTAACGAAAGCCAACTGCGCAATTCAAACTTGTCTCCGAGCCAAAATTCGAATCGACTGCGCTGCCTATAAAACAATGCTCGCTTTTACAAATCCAAACTGGAACTGAGGTTTCGGTAGAGCGTGGAACGGAATAATCACCAGTTTACGCGTTTCTCCGTATAATCGATGATCATCTTATGTAATCGGTAATAACGTGAGACTCCTTATGCATTGTCGAATCGTATTAAACTCCCTGGCATCCGACCTCTCTCCTGTGGCAATCGCTTTGCGTTGGTCCTTCCTAATCAACCTATTAATATCACAGTATGGCTGGCTTCGACAACACGCGTCGAAGGCAATCGATTGTCCCGATAATATAGATTGCGCACGGTGATTGGCAGTGTCTAATTTTGGACTTGCGACATACGAGCTCACCAGAGTCTTTGTACCGTACAAAACAACGTGGATGTACTCGAAAACCTATGGTTTATGTGTGTAATTTCGATTCGCCCTTTGTGGATTAAATCGAAGTTCGTTGACTAGCAGCAAATTAATACCTAACGAGGATATTAATTTAGAACCTCTGTATACATTGTTAATGTTTCCTATCCTTCGTTTTTCTCCTTTGTTCCTCTTCTCTTTTTTGTACCCTTATTGATTTTATTGTATCCGATTCAATTCTACAATTAATAAGATGAATCTTATTTTTTAACAAGAAAAATGAAAGTTACAATAATACGATAACTTTGGTATGTATCAATGATACAACGATAAGGCAACTGGAATGAGACGCTACAAATGGCTTTGCTAAAATTATTATATAATGTATATAATTAAGTATATAACTAAAAACGTGGTTTAAATTAAATCGCGTTAAAGGTAAGAAAAATGTGATATTTAGGCGTCTCGGTATCAGATTCAAATCTAAATTATGTACATTGAAATAATAAAAATTGCATAATTACATTCCAAAATAAATGAAATCGTATATCATATCGCCAAATAATTATTAATCATTAGAAACTCTGACAGCAAAATTCTAAAATTTAAATTAATACACTTTATATTCATCTCAACTTTCCCTACCCCTGTAGTAAAATTACTTTTAATCCTGCAAAAAGACTCAATTTCCAAATCTGCTGACCAAATTGTTTTGCATGTAAAGCCAGAGTACCCCAGAGAAGGCAACGCGTACGAGTCATCCACTATTGCACGTACGTCGAAAATTCCTAATCATTGAGGACTTACATAATCACGGAACGAGCGCGCGCGCCGCGTTGAATTTAGTCGACAGTGGCGGCCATATTGGTGTCTGTCACTGCGCGGCTGTGCCGAGAGTGGAAGGGACCGTCCCCGGTTCTCTCTCTCTCGATGGTAATCGACTCTCGACGATGCATACTGGGTATTGGGTGGGTGGGTGGTGTTACAGGGTCGACGGTGGATGTTGTGCGGGGAAGGCGACGTGAGCGCGCGGGTGTAGAGGGGAATGAGAAAGAAGAGGTAGAGAAGGTGCCTCCTAGTGACTCCCTCTCCAGTCAACTACAGGCGAGTTGTAGAGCGTTCGAGAGCGTGTTGGAGGAGGTAAATGAGAGTGAGAGAGTAGGTCTGGGTGCTCGTGGAGAAGAGCGAAGGATAAAGAAAGAGAGGGTTAGCGGGCTGGGAGGGACAGGAGGGGAGGTGGCGCGACAGGGACAAACGGGCCACGACCGAGAAAACGACGCAGGAGCGCGCAGGTGCGCTTTCCTCGCGCGATACGTTGTTGTTTTACGAGACAACGAGAGAAGCTGACCGCGCGCGCGAGATACTTGAAGGCGCGTTTACATTGCGATCAGATTCAGCCTGTGGAACGATACATTTTCCTTTACTTCCTTGCTATTCTTCGTTCGTTCGATTCCTTATTGTTTCCAATTTTATTTCGTTATTGTCATTTTATTTCTTTTAGTTGACCGTACTGTCTATCTCGTTTCAATTTGATTTACGCGTTCTCTATTCTCTTGACTTATTATACGTATTTCTTAACTGATATTGGTGTCGTGCAGTGTATCGTAGACGTATTATTCCGAACGGTGGTGTGTCGTTGTCATATCACGATGGTGTCGCGAGAGAGCGAGTTCGTGTCGCGATAGCGTGTCAGTTTTCGCGTTACGTTGCGTGTGCACCTCCCTTTAGTCCGGTTGTCGTCGTAGCCGCGGTGTGTTGCGTGTGCCTCCGCGTCGTTGTGGTCATCGTGACTGGTGTGTCCCGTGTGTCCCGTCGCCGAACCGCGCTGCGCCACTAACCAGCAACGATGACGAAAGTGTGAACATACAGCGGGTAGTGGTGGTGAGAACGCAGTCTGTTTGTTGGCAGTGGAGGAGGTGTTCTAAGATTAAGTCAGCCCCAGGTTCCATCCACCTGGCAAGGGAGGCTGCTGTTTCTTCTTTATCTCATTTTCCCCCTCCTCCTTTCTTTTTCTTTTTGCATATTTGATTCTACCTCTGTCTCGGCACTTGGCAAGGTACGTTTTGCGTCCCCTTCACTTCTCCTCTTTCGTCCTTACGATCTTAAGGTCGCATTACTTCTCTCCGTTTCTTAATTTTGTCTCTTGGATCATTTAATTTTTCGCGTTATTGAGTAATAAGCATTTTGTAACAGAGAAAGATTATTCTTAGATTAAAAATTCGTATATATTGTATATGATGATTCGAAATGGCAGCCTTGCTTGATCTTTTTTAATCGTAAGTGGTATTCGAACAACACCGATTACGCAGGTAATTATCGACGAACGACCAACTGTACCCAGCTGACGTCACGCCTAATACATATGACATATGTGCCAAGTTAAATATATAGCTTTAGATTTACATATGTAATTGTAATTTATACCACTCCGTACGGCTGAAATAACTTCTCTCCTGGATTCTCATGTCCACTACAGTCTATCAGCCGATAACATTGCATCTACTTGTTTGAATACTTGAATAACTAGTATACATACTAATTAGCGTAATTGGCTACGCATATCTGTCCAGTAGCATAAAAATAGGATAGTTTATGTTTTATAAACGCATAATTAATACACACGATTTATATTCTACGTATTTAATGCTTACTTTCTAAGTGATATTTCTTGTTAATAACTGCATTAATTGTGCGCTACAAAATCTCGTTCGTCAATGAATCTTTTCAAGTTTCACGTAATCGTAAAAATGTCAAAAAGAAAAAAAAACAATTACGACTGCGTCCTTGCATCATCGTCATCGCCTCGAGCATGAGAACTCCATTCATAATTGCTAATTAGCGATCGATAGTAGCTGCTTTTGATCAAAAGGGTGAGCCATACAGGGCGTTCCATTATCAGCGGAGTACACTTTCGGAGATAATGAGTTCAGAGTTACAGAATAATAGTTCTAATCCAATTTATCATTCCGTGAACAATCGCTCCGATCACTTTTTTTTCATTTATTGAAATTTGAAGGATAAAATTCGAATGGCTTATATTTGTGCGATATCCTTCTCTTATTTTGTCCTATATTCTTTGCTCAAAATCAATCGGCTGTTCAAGGCTACTGTTCCTTCTTCTATTCAACATGGCAGTCGTAACATCTACTTTTATACTGATATTATTCTTTCTACATTTACCAAACTGTTTTTAGATTTGAGTGTTTTATCTTTGGTAATTATGATACATACTTTTTAATAACCATAACATACCAATTCGTTGTAGATAAGTGATACAAGAATATTATATTCAGTTACTGATATGCGCTATAGAATACATTATGGACATTTTACGAATATCTTAAATCCATACGTGTATACATACAATATAATTTTATGAGTTATCACAAAGCTATACTTATATTTCGTGGCTCTAATCGGGCATATCTTAATTATTCAAATTTATTACTCGAAACTACGTATTTCCACTTACTACTTATCTCACGATAATTTCACCGATAGCATAACACATGTTATAACTTAGCCGACAACGAGAAATATCAATCTTTCTTATGTTGTATTATCCATTTTCAAAAAGTGGTTAAATAGAAAATCGGTCTCATCTGGAAAATAGATCGGATTGATTCTTTTATTTAGACCCGTAGCAACAAATGAATCGTCCTGTATATGGTGGACGTCGATAAAAGTAAAAGCACACGTGTGCGAATAGCAGGTGGCGCGTGTGGTGGCTTTACTCTCTCTTCTTTCTCCTCTCTCTTTCTCTCTCTCTTCGCTCGTCCAGGATCGATGGAAATTCAGGGACGGTGGTGCGCCGCGCGCATTCAATAATTAGCGCTAATTATATTTCACGCGAAGGTCGCTCACGGAAACTACTAAAAGCAACGCCGTTTGTTCAACGTATTCGATAGTCACATCCACCTTGAGAATCGATCGGATTCCCGATGCGCTGACCTATATTCATCCGCGTAACCCCCGGATATCCGTTGCAGCAAAACGGGGCTACTCCTTCGAGGCGTGAAAAAGGAAATGGAACGCGTCGTCACGGGACCGATCGAACTCGAACTCTTTCTTCTGTCGTCTTGGAACGTTAAATAGAAGAAATTAACCCTTGCTGTTTAAACTTGGGTCTTTCGTGCTTAAGTTAGTTTGAATTATATTTCGTGTATTTTATTTTATATTGATATGAATATATTTATATTTATATCATTATAGATCTATTTACATTAAATATACGTAGATATTCGCTATACGTGGTCGATAAGAGTTTAAACAGTTCGAACAGGTTAACAAAAATATTTCGAACAAAAGCTCATTATTATCAAATGAAAAATTTACTGATGTAAAAAAAGCGTTGAATGTATCATTTTTCGTAAAAGACAAGAGTCATTTTGTATCCTCTGAATGACACTATATACCTTTCTTATCAGATTCTTAAATTGCCTGATAGGCGATCTCAATGATACAATTGTAACAATTAAATGTATCTGATACTAGAATAATATAATTTGTTTCTACATAGTAGTATCATTCAAAAACAAATTATATTATTACAGAATCAGATAAATACAATGGTAACGTTATTACTGAATTCGCCTTCTAACGTAATATAAGAACATGACATAACCTAAATATATATCACACAAGACCCATATTTATAATTAAAGATATCGTTTTTAGAGTAATGGTGAAAAGAATGGCATTAGTTATTGTTTACAAAAAGAATTCTAGTGATATTTTAAAACACAAAATTCCAAGAAACATGTAGGATAGTGAAGTGGATGCGAAATACGTTTCCAGAAACAATCTCGTTCGTGCTCAAGGAAAACCGTAGAAATATATCGGTTGCTTTAAAGCGAAGAATAATGAGAAATATTATGCTCCTCTGTTCTTTTTTGAATATTTTTGTTGAGAATTTTTTTAGTAATCGTAATTAGCTTTGCTGAACACTAAACTGCGGATTTTCATGCATTTATAAGAAAGTACAAAAATAATATATATAATATATATTATAATATGATAATATAATATATAATAAAAAAAAAGTATAAAACGTGTGTCAACATAATAATAGGAATGAAATATTCAAAGTAGAATATTTGTTATAAAAATACGAATTTATATAATTATTCTCAGTCTGTTAATAACCGATCGATCGTGAAATAGATTTGAATTAAATTAATAGAGCTAAAGGACCATATACAGAGCGTTTCAGTAATACAACTGTACAGTTATGTTTAAGTTAATGAAACAACCTGTATGAAAGATAACGAAACAGACCAATAAAACTTCATCCTTCTGTAATTTAATCATACGTGATAATGAATCGGATTCGATTTACGTACATAAATAATTAAAACAGACATGTTTACCTCCGGGTCATATCTGTGAATAATTACATTCAAGAGTTTTCAAACGAATTCACATACAAAGTGGAATTTAGTTATCGATAATACAAAGGCTCCGACATAATCGCTGTTATTGAAAATTAACTTCTACGCGAGATAGGTATAGAATTTTTTCTATTCGACTAAATCTACTTCCGACAGATAGAGTATTGGGAACAATGTTACTCGATAGAGGTTACGTGTTCTTTTCCAATAAAATCGAATATCTAATATCGATTCAGCCATTAACTTACGATTCCAAGTACATACATAAACTGTATCGAGAACTTTAACGACTATGCATTAAATATTCAATGACAAGCTGTGGTCGAGCGTATCGAGTCACGAAATTTAAAAAATATCGAACGATCGATTTACGGGTTGGTAAAGTAGTTGGAAAGATCTGAACATTTATAAAAAAAAAAGTTCAAATTTAAAATAATATTAATTTAGTCGTCTTTTACCATTTAGTTTGAAACGGTATTAAATTTAATTACTTTTTTCAAGATTAAAATAACGTATGAGTTCTAAAATTCCCTCAATTCTTATATGCAGGATGATCTATTAAATATTCATTATTAAAGTAAAAATGCCATATCTACAATTTAAATACCTCTTTAATATCTATATTATCATTGAAAACTTCGTTACAAAACCTTATGTAATAGCCTAGTTTCGCAACAAAATTATCTCTAAAAAGCACCTAAGCGCGCGGTTATGCTTGAAAAAATATCGATGACGACCTTCATGTGTGCTTGCCGCGCGAATTTCGCTAAGCAATCATACTTTATTTTTATCCTACCACCCTATATATTCGATCATATAACAATACAAATATTTCGACGTGTTATTCCATACGTAACGCGTTTTAATTCCATCTATATATTGCTAAAGGTTATTTCCAATGATCGATGCATTTATAGTAGCAAGTGAGAGAATTAGAGTTAACCTATCTTCTCATTGCGGACCCCATTTTTGGGATGGTTAGGATCCTCTTGCACAATAATTTACCAACCGCTAAAGTAATATTGGTAGACTGATACGTTACAGATTTCAGGTAAAAACAACTTGTAACAAATATATTATAATTTGTAACGAATATATAGAAATATATTATACACTTTCGGATAAGTTTCAAATATAACCAATATAATCACGCTATTCGTGTCTTGTTACAGTGCTCGTGAAATTTGAAAAAGTTTTCTATAACGAAAATAATAAGGTCATAAAAGTCTCCTGTGACAATTATTCAAATACTTTCATGTACCACTGTCATAAAAATCCGCAGTCTACTAATAATATTAGCTTAGTTATGCAAGAGGGCCCTGGTCTCATCTTAACGCGTTAAGGTCGTCGAATAAAAAAGATAACGCCCCTAGACGATCTGAATGGTCCAAATAACCCTGGGCTTTTTCGCAACCCTAACACGCAACGCAATCATATGCTATCTTGATGCGTACACATGTACGTGTGTCATATACACGTTTGTGTGTGCGTGCGCGCGCGTGTGTAGAATGGTCGTGTATCGAGTGTGCCACTTTTCTGTTCTCCTCCGGTTTCGAGGTTAGGTGGACACACATTTACGCCGTGGCCCAGCGCCACGCAGCTTGGCACAGCTTTTTCGGCCAGCATTGTGTAACACGTCTGCCGCCAACTGCTCGTAAGGCGCCTTTACAAGCGTAATGTCATACCGTCGGCCTAGTCGCGACTAGTTCTTCTCACGATGTCCCAGACTGCGGACTTTTTTCCGATCCCGCCCGCGAACGCGACCGATTCGAGTCACTTTCAGTTCGATGCACAGTGCTTCCATACACAGATAGAGTGAGTGAATGAGTGTGTGTGTGTGTGTGTGTGTGTGTGTGTGTGAGAGAGAGAGAGAGAGAGTTCCTTTGATAGCAAAAATCGATCGGCTTTGTTCGGTTTTACTAGTAACACATAGTGGTTGCTCGTAACTCTTTTAAGGGCTCGTTAATTGGTGCATATAGTCGGGTCGCCCTTATGTGTTCTTCTATGTGATCTAATGTGATGTAATGGTATTTTTAAAGTGAGGTTGATTTGTATGGAAAGCAAGAGATTTTTCATAGGTGAATGGTTGAAGTATACTACTGATCATAAGTATTAGGACACCTATTGTTGGTTACATTCATCGAAAAGTTATAAATTTTCTCACGATATAAGTTTACATTCAATTTTATCTCATATCGTAATTCATATTATAAGACATATATAGTGTGAATGAAGTAACAGATTCATAACAAAATGTGTAACTAGAAAATTAAAGAAGTGAAAAATATTCTATTTGTAGTAAACGTAAGCAGAGCCCTGTTGGACAGTAATTTATTAATTAATAAAGTTGTAGGTTACACTTTCATTATCAGACCTATTGCTATTATATGCAAGAAAATTTATTAGTCTTGATAATTTATAGCAATTTCTAATAATATTATCTCTATAATATTATTCTAATAATATCTTTAATAATACTAGCCCAATTGTGCAAAAGAGCCCAGGTGTCCTACTACTCATAACCAGCAATGTATGTATATAATTATTTGTTCCCTAGTGAGAAATCTGGTAATTGTATAATACCAGTTTGCATAGTAGCAAGCGTTGATTAAATCTGTGTTAATTAAATTAATTAAATAAGAATACTTCATCCGCTTTTCTCAGTTGGAATGCAGTATGTGACTTATATATATATATATCCACAGAAGAGTCGGTAGAACAGGTCAGTGGATGATTCGTCGCGGGATCAACCGGTGACGCTCGCATCATTAAAACAACGTCACTGGTCAGGAGATCCATTCCGTCGCCTCTCTGCATTATGTCATTAGAGTGGAAGGCAGAATCGATCGTTAAGCTCGTTTAACGGCAAAGTGGTCCAATTACAACCACCACTGCTCTCTGTGGCTTTTACCTCGCTTGAAAACTACGTTGATCGTCCCTGGATTTTTCTCACGAGCGTTCGCCTCGTTTACTTGCCGCCCTCCATCTTCTTCGTTCGTTTCCTGTTTTGATTTTTGCTTTCCCGATTTATCTGTATCGAGTTTCGATCAAAGCACGATTCGTAGAATCAATGTTTTTAACATCTTTTCCTTTTTCCAAGGCGAAATATAGATTAGGAATTATAGGGAATTAACTAGGGAATTAATTATTCTTCAAGACTTCTAAAGACCATTTGTCATCTGAGTTTTCTTAAGCTTAACCTTAGAATGAACTTGTTTAGTTTTCTTTTTGATAGTTCTCAACTGAATTATAGCAATTCTCGTGTTAGAGAGTCTTCCTAAGTTTTAAAAGGAGTAAATAATTATAGAGTCATTAATCTTTGTCCCTTGGCACTATTCACCTCAATCGACGGCAGCACGCACGATAGAGCAGCAGCAATTGCTTTTTACATGTTTTCTTCCATTTGTCTTCTATCTTCGTACGTCGCTAACACACATTAAGGGAGACTGATTCGGCGCGCGCATTGAGTCACTAGTTTCTGCTATAGTGCTCCCTAAATTGCCTTTCTTAAAAAATCTCTTCTACAAACTAAAATATTCACTTACTCCAATAAAAATACAACTCTGTCATCTTTTTATGTTTTCCCATCTCCTTCTCCTTATTACAAAATAGAAAACACAGCAGAATAAAAAATTTAATTGTAACCAAAAATAGTCAGATTAAACTCTAAGAAAATCATCTGTAAAAATCAAATTCTTAACAGATAAAATCTACCTTTCACAAATAACAACAAGAATGACTCTATTAATAGAATTTTAGTTTCCCACCAGCAGCCCATCCGCACCATCGCTATAAATAGCGGTTTGGTTAGCAAAGTATGTTAGCTTTGGTTTGTTCCTTCTTCTAACGTGCTTTCTAACTCGTGTTACACAAATCCATGAAATCTTTGAAACCTCAGTCGCAACTACTATTGTTCTCTGTATTTTCCCTATCAACTGCAGACCAAAGGAACGATACAGTAGTTTCTAACGTTCTTTCATCAGAGCCTAAAAACATCGTTCTCCTCACAGATCGGTTGCGGAAACACTGGTCTAAGCAGAAGGAACCGATATATGCGTGTGGATTGTATAACAGTCGAGATAGAGACGAGAATGTAGCGCCGTTTCTGCTTGCTGCTGCTGCTGCACAACGGCTTACGGTCACATATCGTAGTTCACTGTGGCTGCTCACTACAGCATCATGACTACTACTCTAGTCGTCAACTAGTCGTCGCGTGTGTCGTATATATTCTCTCTTCCTCTGTGTGTATGTGTGTGTGTGTGCGTGCGTGCGTGCGTGTGTGTGTGTTTTTCGCGGAGAATCGCGCGCGCGATCGTTTGGTTTTCCTATTGTACACCTGAGTCGTATACCTTGATCGATTGAAATCAATTTTCGTGTGGCTGGTCCCCGCCAACCATCTCGCTTTGCCCCTCTCTGGTTAGGTTGCAACGGTTGATCGTCACGCATACACGTGTACCCGCTTTGACTGGAATAAATTGGATCTGCGTTAATTGGATCGGTCGTTTCAAAGAGACATGTTGAGAGGTTATATCTTTTTAGAGAAGCATATTTCGATCGATTTGTACATATGCACCTACATTTCACATCGTCTTTATTCAGTGTTTGAGTCTTTCTGCAGTAATTTGTTTTGTTAGATAATCTATAAGTACAGCGGAGTGGTTCTTTCCGGTGGTTAATCATGATCAATCATAAGAACGTACATATCTGCGAGGATTACTCAATATCGTGAAAACGATCGTAAGATCTCGTCTTTCAGTCGATTCGATGTTTCGAGCGTAAATATCGTTCCCAGTCGTCGCCGAGGTGTCGCTGTCGTATGTGTGTCGGGCTCGGTGCACAAGTACAGTACCGTTCGAAATATAGCCACGTAAATACATACATACGTGCCTTCATATAAATACACAAAGCCTGGTCGGCAACGCGGAGAATCTCGAATTCCGAATCGATTTCGTCGGATAAATTCCTGAACATGCTACTGTGTGTCTTCAAGGTCGTAATTGTGTAACGAACGTTTAAGATCTCTCGACTGTATTCCGTAGAGCACGGAGCATGAGTTGCAGTTGCCACTGGCAGCAGTGCCTCGGTCGGACGCGGTGCTGTGTCACAAGAAGCTGCGTTTGTTTTTCGACTCGGGTTCGCGCGCCTCAGGTTTATCTTTAACCGTTCCACGGTCCATCTTTCGATTATATAATCTGGGGTAGATCGTCAACTACAATAATCGACTCGACGGTTTATTAATCGAAATGTAGTCTCCAAGCGTACAGTGAATATTTCGAGCCGCGCTCTCGGACATGATTGCGTAACGCATGTAAATTACAATTGTTTTGTCGATAATGTTGACGTGGTAGCGCGTTCGATCAACGTCGAACCTTTCAGTGCTTTTTCTGCGAATCGTTTATCGAATTCACACACAGTTCGTCGCGTTGTGTAACGTACAACAGGTTAATTAGACTGCACGCTGTGGATCACAATTGTATTGCTCTGTCGGTAAAAGATCGCGGACTCTGCGAGTTAGTGATGATCTTTGATTTTGTCGTGAAATATTTTTTATCACTTTTTCTCAACTTTTTATATCAACATTGTTTAAATATGTATTTATTAAGATTCTATTGACAATTTCCTTATATAGTCATATAGTTGAGTTAGCGATATATAAGGTAGTACTAGGTAGATAATTTTACATAGCTACTGTCGTTTTTCTAATTTTCTTGTAATACCAGGGATTATCTATTTACGTATGTTACAATTGGCGGAAGAGTATTCGTGATTAAAATGGCACGCAAAGTTCTACTAACGTTCGGCCAATATTATCGAAGGTCTAAGCCGCGAACATGATTGTGTAATAATGTGTCCGCGTCTTATGCCATTATTGCATTCTTAAACGCATCATCACGTAACTGTCCTCTCGATAGCATCGGTGTCGTTCAAGAACTTTTAAGAAACTTGTATAATCGACTGATTTCGTGTATTTCTTTAAGTCAGCATTTTAATCGTGTGTTACATCAATAATATCGTGTGTGACGTAAACCTTTAAAATTACCTGTAAACGCATTTTTAAATGTGTAATTCATTAAATAGCCTTGAAAATTAGTGAATAACAAATATTAAAGTAAGAAAATTAATTTCTTTACTGTGACAAAAAAATAAAGAATTTAGTACACATAAAATAAAAATAATAAACTAAATACGAATCTCCAGATAATTTAAAAAGAATAAAAAAGGCCGCGTATTCTAATAAATAGTTTGTCCCACGTGAGGTTAATATTACGCGTTCGCATGACGTCACGTGACGTAACCTGTACGTATAGAACAAACAATCTCAACAGATCAGTTTCGTCGTCACTCGTTGCTCGTTTAAAAAATTGCAATATTCGAATGTGATCCATTCAATGTTTATCCTTCGTGCTAGTGTGAATTGCTAAGAACGTGTCGGAAGTTGTTCATAAAGAAGAAACATCGATTTTAATTACATGCTTAAAGGTGTTATATTAACTGCAAATAACGAGTGCGCCCCGACGCCGCCAGAGCGTCGCGGCACCGGGGACAGGCTATTATTAGAGACGTCTCTTCTCCTCATTTGACTTTTTAACGGAGAAAAGTGGTATCAGCTGACATCCCTTACATAGACGATTCATCGTGAAACACTTTTATATTCGACTATCGATATCATTTAGAAATTAATTGAATCAACTAAATTAATTGTTCCATGATATTATACTACAAATATTTTTAATTAAAACTTCTATCTAAAAAATATATACCGAAAAAAAATCGATTAGCGCGCAAACATAGAAGATTTTCTACAATGTCGGAAAGTGTTTCTTCCGTCATAAAAAAGAGGAAGGAGAGGGAAAAAATGAAAACGAAGGGCTAGTTTGCACGATGAGAATTAATTAATCCAGGCTGGCGGTGTGTTAGAAGCATTGAAACTAGTAACGCGAAAACGACCGTTCTTTTGTTTCATCCTCTCCTATTGTCCTTTAACGTGACGGGAATAAAACCTACGAGAGAGGTAGTCCAGGTGCCGGTCGAAAAGCAATTTGCCCGCGGGCTTGACGCGTTTCTCTCTTTCCACTGTCAGGCTCAATCACACTTTCCGCGAAGCAGAAAACACTTCCGTCGAGAGTTAAATTAACGAGGAAGAAGCGTGACACGGCGCCTTGTGATCTGACGTTCTCAACATAATCGAATCGTCTGCGCGCGCATCGTATTGTGCGCGTGATTAAAAATCGAAGCTTAAAATTGAGAAAATTCGTATCTTCATATAATCGCATAAATTAATAGACATAAACGTTTTAAAAGAAGAACATTAATTAAATCCGTATCAGTTACTAAATTACTTCGTGTCTATTTAAATTGGTATTTATAAATTGACGAAAATAGGAAGATTCAATACGCGTGTTAATCGAACATCAGACACGAGCGACGCCATGATAGTTTTCAACAAGTCCCTCGTTTAAAAGAAAATATATGCCAACGCGCGTTAAAGGGGTTAATTCAGGGAAACCGCGGGTGTATAAGTAGAAAAGAACAACGAAGGAGACGAACAACATGAGAGCAAAAGATAGAAAGGGAGTAAAGATAAAGAATCGTGGGCAAACGAGAGAGCACGAACGAGAGAGCTAAACGGAAGCGAGCCAATATGAGATTACAGGGCAGTTGGGGCTCGTGCCAGATGCGCGTTTACACGGGCCCTGAATACTGTAAATGCACTATCTGGTACGACATCTCTCCTGTCGCCGCCACCAGAGTAACGGTCACCGAGCTGCTGCTTTTCGGCGGTGCGATAAATTCCAAAAAAAAAAAAATAAAAGTAAAAGAGAAACTTTTCGATTATATACATAACCTGGAATGACCAACGCTCCTTTTCACCGGATTAGTTTTTTACTTAAGAAAGTAACTACAAATGAATATTCCATATTTAATCCTTCGAGTAAAAATTTACATTATTTCATTAACCCTGCTGCATTCTTTCGGTCATACCCGATTCAATTGTAGTTTCTTAATGTTAAAATATATCTCAAGTTTTAAACAAATCATTATTGATATGCATGATCTGTTGCTTCAATTTCATGCTAAAAAAGCTTCTTAAGGAAGAAAGAAAATTGAAATATAAGAATCGCAATAAGGTTAAGAAATATCATGAAATTACATTTTATTTTTCATTAAAAGTAATTTTCCTATCTTAGTGTTAAGTTGTCCATGATGACTCGAAGGGTTAAACAGGTTATGTCATAATTATAGTGTATTTTTCAACATTCATTTGTAACTTTAACTTTAATTAGCCAATTGTCTTCGAATTATTTAATGTTTGTTATGCATATGAAAAAGAAATTGTATAAAGAATACTTCTAAATATGAACTACTTGCAAGTTCGAATGCGTGGCGTTGAACGCGGTTAGCTAACGGTTTGTAGAGGGGCGACTCGATTGTGTTTCGCGATGAACAACGAGGGTGAAGATCGCGTGTGTTTGTAATTTCGCGTCTCTATCCTCGTTTCTGTATCATCCCAGCTGAAAAGTCGACGCGTCGCCGCGCAGTGTCATTGAAAACATTACGGAGATACAATGTCACGTTACGTCACGCTCGCGAAGACAGATCAGGGAACAATTGGATACGCGAAGGAACACGGGATTGCGTTACTCGCAAAGTGTATCGTGTTCTTATTCCGGTATCACATGACGCTTTGCTTAATACATCGAAGCTCGTCAATTTTATTTATAGAAGTTATTTAGTAAATTTGATATATCATGATTAGGCTGCAGATTTGTATGCATTTATGGGGAACCTGGGAAAAAATGTACATAATATATCAAATAGAATATATATAATATTCAAAGTAAAACACTTATTATAATATTTCCATTTCATTAATTACATTCATAAAAATTCGCAGTCAAGGCATAATTAAATATAAATTTAAAGAAATATATTTATTTGTACATTGTAATGAATCACTTGTAAATATTAACTTTTATCTCAAACACAGTCGTCAGGGTCAGTATATCAGTTTGATACGAACGATGCCTTCTTGTTGACTGATGAAGTGTTGTTGATCAGCTTGAGTCGAATGATAAGATTCTTTCAGACTCAGTACGAAATATATTTTACTATTGATAAAGGAGGAATATATCAATTTATAAGGTGATTTGGTATATTGTTATTTGTACAATAGAATTTCTTTTTAAGCTGAATAAATATGTATTGAGTACCTGGACTACTACTGGATTTGACGCTAGAATTACCAAACCAGTAATAATGACTGTCATCAAAGTCTTTGTAATTTGTAATTACTAAAATATTTTAGTAGTTATATAGTAATAGTAGCAGTTAAAATTTAATTCCAATTAGCTATATATAACATTATGATTTTTTACCTGAGAAGCATAGTAATGTGATAAAAAATATCTTGCTATTTTATTTGAGCTGTATTTTTAATGTAAAAATAGATTTTAATTGAGGACGAGGAGAAAATATGAAATAGTGATAAAATCAGAAATAAATCGGATAGTAGTCCAGGATCGAAATTTCCTGTTTAACGACGCATATCGTGCCAGAGTGTGCACACCGAATCTGTGTATGTGTGTGTATGCGTGTATACAGCAGCAAGTTAAATTTGGGATGTAGAATGAGATTGCGAAATTTATAATCTAAAACGAGAGTGTAAAGCATCCATAACGAAACATATACACACCTTGAACATATACACATATACACACAAACATATTTTATCTTTGATAATGTTGGAAAATCACATTACACGATCTATATAAGTATATATGTATTAACTGCTACATAGCAAATACTGCACAAGAGAGGTTAAATGAATAAAAGCGACTGCATGCTAATTTTAAATTAAGCCAGGTAAACCAGTACAGTTTTCCTCTTAAAGACCAGGCCAGAGAATACTTGTATGCACGTTACATGTGGTTTATATTCTGGTTTAAAACTCTGTACCTCATGTTATATGTCTCTTAAAATCCTGTCTATATGAAATATATAGTAACTACATACAACTGCTTCTAATTACTCATTCAATTTGTACATCTTGGTAAAATTCACTTATTTACAAATCGATCAAAATGGATACTTATGAATGTATATTATACATACATAGAAACATAAATAAGCATAACAAGTTCTACCACAATAGGAAAAGGCAAAATTAATTAGTACACCGCTTATAGTGACTCGCATTAATATCGTAATGCCACCGGCAATTATTATTGTACATACTTTATAATAGTACCAAATCTATAAAAAATATTGTGGATTTATCATCTATTTTCACCTATTTTTGAATTCGACAGATTCTACCCTTTATAAAAATAATTTTTTTCAACTACCAAGTGACCTAAAAGTTAGAAAATTCTTAAAAATGGACATGTTATATCTTCCTCATGTAGTTTTCATATCAATGTAAGCCTTAAAACCTCGTAACGACTGGTACTTAAATCTAGTGACATATAACTCACGGTAGCCAAGAATAAAACTAGTGGAAAGCATCGAAGACACGCCGTCAATAATGCGAAATTCTCGAACGCAAGTCATTTTTCTGCGTCAATGGCACAATAGGTATTGTGGAGTTCATGGCTGGTACAGATTTCACGATAGTTACGTCCGTGCGACACAATACCGTGAACCAGGCGCGATACAGACGTACGCACGAGATATGGGAAACCTGTTTGGCCCACCGTGGCGCTTGTGTCGCAATAAATCTCTGACACGTTTGCTCAGCAAAAGAATTTCTCCGACTCTAGCATGAAGTCAACGCGTGTGATATTTTCTGCAACATACAGTGGCTCACGAAAACATTCGAATGCTTCTAGAAACCTTTTACGAATGTATTGTATATATTTTATATTGAACATTTTGAAATTTCATTAGTATTATAATGATTACATTGATAAAGTTTGAAGCAAAACTGAGAATCTATGTAGAAGCTATAAGGTATTTATTCCAACTATATACAATATTCCGCAGGGATCACAAAAGTATTTAAACAATTATCCATTATATTGTTAATAAGCCTTAATATTCAGTAGAACTATTTTTAATTAGTTATTATTACACCATTTAAATTATATATTGGAGATTCGTGTTGTATGCTAATTTTTTACTAAATACCTTGCAATAAACGTTACTTATATATACTTTTCTAGATTGGTTCTAAATTTTACCGATATAATCATGGTGTTCTTCTTTCATTTTAGTAATCATGAACTTTCGAAATGTTTTATATAGCACATAATATATACAAAAAATTTTCTATAACAAGTAGCCACTCCTTCGATCTTTTATTTTTCGTATCTTTCTTGTATATATCGTAAATGATTACGTGTTCTTGGAAGAGTTGAATAAAAGAATCGGTGGAGCGTGTAAACGAGAGTATCGGTTCGCGGTCGACTTGTTTTTTTTTTTTTTTTGTTCTTTTGCTCTCATTTTTTCCTCATCGCTCTCGGCCGTCGGACATCGTTTGCGCATATGTGATATTTATACCTGTGACTTATTCGTTTCACCACTTTCTGGACCTTTTACAACTTCTGACACATTTCAGTTGCTGTCGCATTGCATAAGATGCGTGCACCACTTGATGACATTCTTCGTTCAAGTTCATTTATCGTGAAGTCAATTATTGGACTGCGGATTTTTATGCATGTAGGGGAAATTTGAAGATGCACAATTATACAGAGAATGCGTAAAATATAATATGTTATGATATTTAATAAATAAGAGAATTGCATACGCAGATTCCATTTTTTATTATATTCATAAAAGTATGACTTTTCATAAATATTTACAGTCTATTAATTATATAACTTATATAATTTTCGATTAATTATTCTTATATAGATCTGATTAGCGACAAGAGTGTTTCAAACAAATTCCTATCTATAAATGACATGGATCTTCTACTTAAGGTCCATTATAGGTGGTGGTGCTAGTGGTCTTTCAAGAACGTTGAAATTTATCCATCTATTTTTATGTGATTGAATTTTGAACAATATTTTCATATATAAATATATGAATATCTATATTCAAGGATAATATAAAAGAAAGATTTTTGAGAAATTTAAAACACTGTTGTCGCTGATATATTAAGGTAACATGAGTAAACCATTATAAATATAGCAGTGATATTGTGGACCACTATTATCTCAGACTGTCATCATTTTTTGTCGCTGCTCATTGTAATTGTAATGACAATAAAAATCATATACTGTGCCGCATCCTTCTCATCATTTCATTTCATACCGCCACCTCTCAAAGTCGTTGCTTCCCGGAACCTCAATATCATTTTAGCAAGTTATTCTTGACCCGGTAGAAATGCTCTTTTTCCTTCCCTTCCAGACATACTCGATGTACGAGGTACATGCATAATTATTTTGTATATATTCCATGCAAATTGCACTTTTTTATATAAACAATATTTAAGTTTAGTTTTAAACATACGTATTTAAAAAGTAAAACAGATTTACTTAAAGAA
Source organism: Bombus affinis (assembly GCF_024516045.1). NCBI lineage: Eukaryota > Metazoa > Arthropoda > Insecta > Hymenoptera > Apidae > Bombus > Bombus affinis. The sequence continues at coordinate 4,360,864 of NC_066354.1, forward strand.
TTTAATTAGTATTCCTTAATAATATTCATAATTTTAATTCTAAATTTTATTATAATATTAATACATATTTTGGGACTTGGAAATCATGCAATTATAATATGAGAAAGAATTTGAATAATGAATCAAAGTTAATCATAATTAATTAGTTATTACTTATAAAAATTAATATATATAATATGGTTGGAGAATAATAGTGGCAGATGTTTACTCTACTAAAACATCTTATTTCTTTATTATTTACTCTACACAACATGCCACTGTCAATGTCACATTGAAGATAAGTCATCCAATATCTGAGAAGTTTAATATAGAGATGGATTAATTGAACAAGGGATGAGGAGAAGAGGGTTAGCCAATAGACGGAAAGGAGGGGGCAGAAACCAAGAATACTTCGGTTAAAAATAATCAGCTCTCTTACTATGGATGGTGAGAAATTTGGGAGCAAGGTCAATCGATAGCAGCGTAACTTCCTAAACATGTGTATTGCTCAGTTTATTTAAATATCCTTGGATCGTTAGCGGATGTGTATTATTTCTTTGAACTCTGAGATGTAACGTAGATAATTTTTTTTCACTTGCTAGAAACATTTTATATCTTCTAATGTATCATCGGAGGTTAATTTTGTAAAAAAGAAAGAGAGAGGATAGTGAACAAAACGTTAACCTCTTTATATTGAAAAATTGAATAATAACAGTTCATTTTTGGATTCTTTTTCATTTATAATTGTATCAATAAACTGCGGTCAAAGTTCCATCACATGCTATATAATTTCTTGCTACTACTTCCTACAATATTGGTAAACTTTGGAAAACAAAATTTCGAATAATTTACATTAAACTGTAAAAAAATTTAAAAGCTATTTTGCACAGTATTGTATTTGAATCTTCACATTAATGTTCTTGGAAAATGCATTAGTAAATACATAATCTCGCTTCATAAAACGCAAGATTTCATTTCAATAAAGTGAGTTCTGAATAATCGACAACGATGAAAATATTTTTGAAAATTGGCAAATCTAAAAACTTAAGAAAATGACTAATATCATAGTAAGGTTAGGATTATCTTTGTGATTTTGAATTATAAAACAATATTCACTTACATTGATGTTTTTAAACTCATCGTTTATTATTATGTACCTCGTAATCGTTATAATTGTTATAGAAACACGTACACGATAGTACACTTAAAAAATCCCTAGCATCAGGAAGAAACTGTGTTTCTATTATGGAATCCACCAGCGGAACTGCTTGAAGAAGAGAGACACGTTTGACGTCAGAAGAAAATCCTTGGCAGAAGATTTTTGCGATTGGCATGTTGGCAGTGTTGTTAGCTGGTTGTGTGGCTATATTGTATATACGACCGCTATCGGCACTGCAATTATGACGATTGCAGATCCGCAACCGTGATTGAAAACACAACTTCAATAATCATCATCAAATAGTGAGGACGAGGATTTAAATCAATATTTTCTAATTATCACGTGTAAGAATGAAAAACTGTTTTACTAACCAACATAATAATTTTCAGGTTTATTCTATGTATATACATATGTACATAAAAAATATTTCTTATCTAATGTTAACTTTAATTCGTCTCAAATCCAGAAATTTCAAAATCGTGTTAGACTAAGGAAAACTAAGCTAAATATAATTAATATAACTAGTACAATTAAGTTGAAAAAATTGTAAGACTTAATTTTATAGACTTAAGAATTTCCTAAATGTAAAATTACATAAAAGTTTATTTCTCAGAAGCTATCATGGTTGAATGTTCATCTCATTTTTTAATGAAAAATTTAATTTAAACATTTCAAATTCAATTAAATAAATCCCTCGATATAATGTAGCAATATAAAATTGTTTTTCCGGTGATCAGGAGGGTAAAGTCAAACGAAAAGCCAGCATTCGGTTTCTAAACAAATATATGCAGGCTTTTAGTGTAGTGATTCACGGTGGCTTAAATTGTCTGTTTCTCTCTGTTGCAGATCTGCCTACGTATCCTTTGGAGGATTGCTGATGAGGTTACAGGGTGACGCAAACAACCTACACGGTTTTGAGATCGACCAGCATATGTATCTACTAATGAAAAAATTGGCGTTCTAACTGCATTACACGTGCCGCAATTATTGATTTAGGAAATGTGTGTATATTAAATTCATTCTTTTCAAGGAGAACGTTATTATTAATCAATCTAGGATAAAGATGATTGAATTGTTAAAAGTTATTAATATTATTCGTCGATATTATTGCAGAAAGAAATTTCTTGTATATTGCAATAATTGAGGAAACAGTACATTGACGCAAAACAAGAAATATGTATTCTGTTTTCTAGCTCATCGATCACTATTCATATTTTCCAATTCATGAATCATTACTAAGCATTGTCACTGCCATTGCGAATTTCAGATACATGCTGACTAATAAAGGTATTTTTCCACGTAAAAAATAACCTTCTAAATATAAATTCCCAACCTATCCAATTATTCTTATTAAAAATACCATAAAAATTACCAGAATTAAACAGTTGTTAAATAAAATGATTATTAACTGTTGATTAAATTCTTGGAAAACAAACAAAACATAACAATTCTCAGGCGAATTTGTAGTAGCTTTACAACGCTGCGATTGGCCAGTTAAGTTGGTACATATTTAAATAAACTGCTTTGCTCCTTGTTACCACTTGAATTAATTACAGGCAGTTCTTGTAATTAGACTATAAAGACCCGTAATTCCGCATTCCTCTAATTGCGAGCAACTGATTCAACGAAGTAAAATATTTTTGCTCGCACCTGTCTTTTATAAAAGTAACCATTAAAAGACAATATTTAGTTCATAACATGAAATTTTTAATAAATTCATCAAATCTTAAAAAATCTATGTCTTGTTTTTTGTGATGCTGCGCGTACAGGACGACGCCATTTTGGAGAACGACGGAGCCAAGACTAAATGCGTGATCCAATCGAAACGCGCGCAGCTTCAGTGAACACGAGAGCAAGAAACGAAAAGAATGTATCACAGAGACACGTTGCAGAAGGGGGAATAGCCAAGAACTAATTTATGTAATTAAACTCGCGGTATTCCTGACCTTGTATGGCTGAATGTGAGCTGGCCGAAGCTGGCTCGAACAATGTAGCATAAGTACCACTTGACGTGGGTACGTCTCGCGCCTCAACATGGCGGTCTGATGTTGCATAACATATTGCACTATAAGATGGCTGCCACTTAATAAGGGTTTGATTCTAAATAGATTGGCCCGATGACATATAATTCGCTTTCATCTGGTCGTTCGTACCGCGAAGTTGCGCAACGCGTGCACATGTATACGGAGACAAAAATCGATATTTAACGAACGACAAGTGTCGCCATCGTGATGAAAATTTCCTTCGCAGTCGGTAATTTAGACTCTTAGACAACCAAGAATTCCAGACAATTTAATTTGAATTTAATGAAAAATTTTGTAGAATATTAATTTTTATTTTATTCATTTTATTTCGTCAAATTATATAAAATAAGATAATTGATGTTTATTTACAGTTCTATCTCATTTCTATTGCAATAATGAACGTTTCACACTGAATAATATTAAATAACATAATATAAATATCTTATTTTTTTATAATTAATTAGAACATAAATTTTTACTTTTTCTTAAAAAGTATTAAGTTTTGTGGTGATAATTACCCTCAAACATTGATCAAACGCAGTGCAAACAGCCAAACCCTGTTTGTCTGGACTCCAGTCTAGGGAACTAACAGGTTGTGATGAAACAATAGTGTTTTGTAAAAGAGTTAGATTACCGACGATTCCGCGGTCAATACCATCTACGTCTACTATTTTTCGTTTCTCTGGATAATTACTAAAAATAATTCAATAGTAAATAAAACTATAAAAAGCTAAAAATAAAAATGGATATAAAATGTATAATTACTATTTCCATAAACAAAGGCTTCCTCCTCCACCACAAGTAACAAATATTTCACGATTTTGGGGCAAGTGTCTGACTAACCATACTGTTGCATTATGTGCCTAAAACATTATAAATCAAATTAAACGAAGATGTGATTTTCACATTTCAATCTTACCTTCTCAGTTAGATAAGTAAATCCTTTTTTAGGATGCTGAGTTTTTAAGTCAAACAAATAAAACTTTGACTCCAAAGTGGTAGCTACTAATTTATTCATTGGAATATCCTTTCTATCAAATTCAATGCTACAAACTCCATTTTTAAGATTACTTTCCCACAAAACAGCCATTGCTTTCAAATCAAACATTTTTACATCTCCATTATCATAACCAGCAGCTACAACTCTTTCCTCAGAATTGTATGAATTCCCAAATGCAACTGTCCAGCAATCTCTACGATCTTCACCCTCTTTAGGTTCCATTACAGCAACTGGCCGACCTTTCAATCTAGGATCCCAGACTTTAACACTTCCATCCCTAGAGCCAGTTACTAATTCCGGTGCGCCGCATCCGATGTTCTGTCCAGCTACACCATCGATACTGTTTATAATCTCATCATGAGCAACAGTAGTATAAATTGGTATCGAGGGGTCTTCTAGGTTGTAGATGTTCAATTTACCCTAATAAAGGTGACTTTAAATCTTCTCTATGTAGGAATAACAAATTGTTAAAATTTAAATCTTATGTATAATATCATGCATTCAAATAAAAATATATCTTTTAAATTTTTTATATTTTTTGTTAATACCTGAAAATCACCAGTTGCTAAATATCTGTCTTTTAGGCTAGACGCTTTAAAGGTTCCGCATTTTATCGGTTGAGATCGTTCGATATCTTTAACAAGATTTAATTCGCCGCTAGAAACTTCATAGATTTGTATAATACCGCTACCACGAGGTCGTGAGCCCATAACCACAAATTTTGCGCTGCACGGAATCCATTTTGCGTCGAATAAGGAATAATTTACCGATTTCTCAATATGACAAATTATCTGCGGTTTCTCAAATTTATCCATGCTTTCGAAGTTGACTACACAACAAGACTACTTGGTTCTTAGCTAAAATTTGTGAGACTGTGGCAGCAATTATTTTGACGTATCTGAAGTATTTGAAGTGTCCATAAACACAGATCAATAGGGAGTAGGAAATAGGAAGTAGTGAGTACGGAGTAAGGAGATCGCTGATGCAATGTCAAAAATGTTGGCCAAAAAATGCACTAGGAATAGGGACCTCTAGTGGCCAATGGCCGAACTATAAACACGTATCTTCTCATGGTGGGAGAAATAAACGTATACACAGTGAGAAGGGAAGTATTTCAGTTATTAACGAATAAGATTTTGCTAAAAAGAGATTTTTAATTATCATATTTCTTTAAATTTTTAACTTCATTAATATCAATACCATCCTTTTCGAAAAAATATAAAAATTACCTGAAAGTTTAATTAAATATCAAAAATAAATTGCTTCTTCTGTATTGTTTATAGAAATGCAATAAAAAAATGAGATTATTTACTGTAAAACTAATTAAACAAAATGTATTTAGAAAAACTTTCAATAAACCAGAATAGTTTAACAGCATTTAACACTTTTGTAATATATTCCATTCACTACCCAATCTCACAAAAATTCAGACAAGAAATTAAAAAATGAAATCAGAAAATGTTAAACGCGAAATTTACAGAAAAAAAAGGTATATAAAGAAAGATCGCGAAATAGTTCCGAGAAATGACGTCACTTTCAAGAATCGGTGAATTTGTGCCATATTCTATGCTCTCATGTTCTCCTGACACAAAATCACAAAATCGGTCTAAAGTTTTGATCAAAATCTCGAAAATTTCAGCTATACCCCGTAGTACCTAAGGCCTTGTAGTGCCTAGTACAGATACATAATTATTTATTTATTTACATAAATGGGTTTGCTTTCTTTTTCCTTTGTACGAACGTGTGACGCCAGGTACAATTTTTCGTATATATGTGATATATGTATATATCAAACATATGTAAGCATAAATACATAAAATATAAGTGTAAAATATAAAAAGTATAAAACTGTAGAGGTTTATGTGTAGAGGATGGTTGTTACGTGAGGCTTAAAGGACGAGATTGCTCGTTGTTGAAACCGTCGAATATATTTAAAATAATAAATTAATGTACAACCTGTATACATGAGTCGTTAGTACAAAGTATAAATCACAAAATAAAATCACGGATAAATACTCGTTAATGCTCATCGCGCAATTCATAGATACTCGTGATACTCGGATATACTGTAGATACTGTTAGATATTCGGTATGTACTCTCTGCTCGCGATCGCGTCCGTTTATTTATACTGGTCGGGGGGAAGTCGGAAAATTTGAATTCGTCTTCATTCGACGGTTGCATGTAGCGGCGACATTGTTTTGTCCAGAGTTTATTTGTTCTTACATTACTTGTATCCTAACGATTTTGATACTCCGAGGCAAAACAACAACATGATTTGAATTATCTTCTGACTCATGTGTCGCTACAAAACTATAAGTAAACATAAGTGGAATATAAATAATTTAGATATCTAACACGCCTTGAAAAGCCTTAGATAAGTTTGAAAATTGATATGGATCAAGCAAGATGAGATAATTTGTAGATTAAATCATTATGTTTGAATCGACATGTATATGGTGAAAGCGTGAACTTATAAGGGTGCCTGGTTCTTCTCTCAGGAGCATAGATTAATGCTCTCAAGAATTTTAAGACAGTGAATCTGTTTATTGAATATTGTGATTGTAAATTAGATCTGACTTTTGACATTGACCTCCCGTCGTGTATACACATGTCTCGCACCAGGAGCATCGGATGAAGAAATGTGCGTATGGTTGGACCATTTGAACGCTAGAGGCGGTATTTTGTGGGAAGTACTTTTGGCTGAATTTATCTCATACTTACAATTCATTCAGGTCTGTTCCAGCTGTAAGGTCATCAGAATTTATTTGTCTCCAATAGTTGTTTGTTTTTTCAACAATGAATTCTACCAGTTTTTCAGATACAAACAACTGGAAGTATTGCAGAAATCCCCAGGATCTTATTTGTTTGAATACCCGATTGCTGTTTTGTAAAATCATGAATTATTGGCCTAAATTTTTTCGAAGTTCATGTAATATCTGACTGATTGGTACTTCGTACGTTAACATTATCAGTTTCTTCAGATTCTGATGTACTCAGTACATTTAATAGCCGTTTTCTTCGATTTACTGTATTTATATATGATTCATTTTCATCACAACTTTTCGAAGCAGTCTCGTTCACCGGTTGCCGCTTTTTTAGATTTTTATACTTAATTTTAAAGAGTGCTAAAACCTACATCACTTACTAATATTTGAAATGGATAGGTGGAATTAAAGATCCTCTGGACGTAACAACTTAATAACCTGATTCACTTATTTTTCTGTATGTAATGTTATTAATTACCTTTTAACTATGATACTCTACAAAAAGATAGAAAACAAATAAACTTTACTCGTTACAGGAACTTCTTCTTATGCGCTAGTTTAATGCAATTAAGATATCTATTCGCGTATCCTTACTGTCACTAGCCAATACGACGCGCTTAGTGAATGCAGGCTATATCCGGCGTAAGTCGATGTGAAGTATTTTGTTAATGCCGGATATAACCGGCGTTAGGCGTGAAAGGGTTAAAAATAAAGAATTTTGAAATGTTACGTGGAATTCAGAGATTTTTATTATTTCGTGAACATCCCATAAAACATTGCATATGTAAACATATGCTCAGGAAATATATAAAATTTAATTCAATATCATATAAAATATAACATTTTCATATTTAGTTCAATTACGTTCCTATTAAGAACAATTACTCATTCATCAGCTTCAGTGTCTTCATCTTCTGCTACATCGGTAGCATTAGGAGCATTTAACTTTTTCATAAAAAGCTCCACGTATCTTACTAACCGTTTATCAGAAACTACCTGTAAAAAATATAAATGTTTATATAAATTTGTAATATATAATTAACAATTGTTTGTATGTAAAATATTTACCATTTCCATCACTTTATCGATAGCTTCCTGTAAGTTTTTTTTAGACGTGTTATCATCCAATTCCAAATGCAAATCTTTCAACGATTTAATAAGAGTTTCTTTGTCAATGTTGCTTTCTGTATTTAATACCTCTGCCAAAATAGAAAAAACGAGGCTATTATGCGCACAGAAATTCTCTCCCCCAGGTTTACGAGTTTCAAGCCTAGTCAAGTTTAATATAAACCTGGATACTTCATAAGGATCAATTTCTTGTAAGGGACTGATGTCTGGTGCATTACATAAAATTTGTAAGGTCGGCAAGTATGCTTCTTCTAATAACATGTGTGCATCAGGTACGAATGTGACAAAATTATCGAAGAAACCAGTTAGACATTGTCGAAGATAGAAGTCGCTATCGTTTACAGGATTGTAACATAAAATTATTAATCTTGACAATAAACTCGAACTAGTAATTCGTCGATGAAGTAACAATTTGCAAAGACCTTCCGCGGCAACTGTTCTTAGTCCTTGATTCTATGTTTTAAACAGAAAGATTTTCACATTATATATTTAAAATAAAAGAATATTAGATTAGAATATATACTCACTGCATTATCTAATAATCCGGCTATAATTTTAATAAAATTACAATTGCCTCGTTCTGCTTCTGATTTACGTAGAGATGCTACAGAAACTTCTGTGTCGGTATCTGTAAATAATTTAGTGCGAGATTTTTCTGATTTACTACCAGTATTATCGGGTACATTTTCTAATATATCAAAATGCTCCAGGCCGTATAACAATAAAAGGTCAAAGATTCCTTTCAAAGCAACAATCCAAATATCTGGATTTTCTTGTTCCAAAGAAAATTGTAAGAATAACATCATAATATGTTGTTTAGCTAATTCCCTGTCCAATATACAACAAACACTAACTGCTTTTAATGCTAAGATATGTACTTTATCATCCGGATGCTGAAAACAATAATTACGTTATACATAATAATTTAAGATTAAATAAATTTATATTTCAATCACATACATCTAAACTATCAAGCGCTATTTGCATAAGGCTTTGAAGTGTTGGCGTTAACGAAGTTACAGACTGCATCATTGTACATATTATAGTTAGACATTTTATCATTGTTGCAGAATCACTCTTTTCTTTGATCTCCTCATTAGCTATAGTTTGTGTTATTTGAGGTTTTTCTGATAATTTTACTATTTCCTCATTCAATTCGTTTATTTGATTTTTTAAACCATCTGCCTTTAAATACTGTTTGTCTTGTATAGCCTGATATTCTTCTTCTTTTAATTCTAATAACTTTACCTTAAGTTTTGCTCTCTAAAAAGTACTTTTCATTAAGATAAATGGTACAATTTTTACCAAATTTGAATTTTTTAATGTTATATTTAACATTATATTGAGAATACCAACTTACTTTTAAGTTAATCTCGTGTTGTTGTTCCTCTGTGATTTGTGTTTGTGTTATAGTTTCTTTCAAAGGCAATCTAATTTCACTGATTATGTTAGCTAATGTATCTAGTCTGCTATTTACATCGGGTATAACGTTTTTTAGGTGTGTTACTGCACATTCAACAAGTTTTTCAGTCCAGTAATTACCCATCAAAATATTACGTATTAATTCATTCAACTTTTTTCTTCCAACTTCATCAGATAAATCATAAGTTGTTACTATTTCAAATAACTGTAATAGGACAAATTTCTGCATATGATTTACCCATGTTTCAGTTTGTTGTGCAGATATTGCTGAAAGGAAATCGGAAATATAATTGCAGAACATTGATAATTCTGGCAAAATTGTTTCCAATTCTTCTGTACAAGATTCACGTTGAACATATTTTACTAAGCATCTCCAATACAGTGCAGTTTCACTGCCCAATTTATTCACTGGTATTAATTTAGTCTCTTTATCTATCGGTAATTGTTCTATTAATGTATTTAATGTAGTGTTCCTAATTAAATAAAGATTAATAAAGATTAGTATTTCAAACAAATGTTCAATTGCAGATATATATGATAAATTAAATACTTACTTAAATAAAGAATCTAGAGCTAAAATAGATACATCTGTACCAATCTCAGCATCAAGAGCTGTTATTAAACTGATGAATTTACCATTAAAATGTCTTAACCATGATGGTAATAGAACATTTTGAACAGTTTTTTTAATTATATCAGATCTATCTTTTAAACCATCATTTAGCAGTTGATCTCTTTGTGTAATAGTTAAAGATCTTACTGTTACTTTACTAATGAATTCATATGCCATTTTACGAACTGCCTCATCCACATCTCTGGTTCTTCTTAATGCAACTTGTAAAGTACTTTGATTCTTTCCCATGCTCATCAATGCTGCTTTACGAACCATAGCATTTGGATCTTTGCTGGCATGAAATATATACATTTTTATAACAGGACATTGCTCGTCTGTAGGATCTTGAAGTCTATGTAAAGCAAAAATTGCCTGAGCTCTAACTTTTGGCGATCTATCTAACAACCGATCCATCATAGAAGCAGTAATTTTATCACAGACAGCATCATCAATAAAAGCCTGATCACCCATAGAATTTAATAACATATTCAAAAAATGACAAATACGAAATCTTACTCCTATGTCTTTTGCACTATGATTCGTTAGGAGAAATTCAAACAGGTTGGAAAGAAATGGACACATCGGTTCCTCAGATTCATTATCATTTATGGCTGAATATAAACTAGCGGCAAATTTAGCAACAAACTCCAGAGTATTCTCAACTCGTGGATGTCGCTGTGCAAAAGTAAGTGGAACTTTAAAACAGGATATAAAGCAGTTCCAAAAATCTAATTCATTAGTCTAAAATCGAAAAAGGAAATGTTAGTAATTTTGCACGCTGTATGTAAAGCATTTATATTGAAACTTTTTTAAATAAAAATAAATTAATTATAATGAATTCGTCTGTATTACAACCTATTCTTACCTGTTCGTAGCATTTCTTCAATTTTTTTAAATTACTCTGATGACAAGTTTTATTAAATTGAACACTATGAAATATTTCTTTCATATAATTATTTGTATTTCGTTTCATACTTATAAAATAATACGATTATGACCTGAAATATAAAAATAGCGCGTGAGAAAACTATAATACTACATAAGAAACAAAAACGTTACAAATTCAAATATATTCTCCTTACTGGTTGAAATGTTCACATCCATCTTACATCTACGAATCAGAGATCACATGACAAGGATAATGAAATGATTGCACTGAAACTGAGTAGGATGGAACAATAACAATACTGGACTTAAGAAGCATTGGCGTAAGCATGCATTCAGATATTAACCTAAGCATATGATCTTAACCTATATATTCAGGAAAATAATGTTTAATATGCATAGCTTGGCAAAATTATCTGATGAAACTGAGCCAAAATATAATCTCATATTGAATGTTTTTGTACAAAGTTTTATTTAAAAAGATTTCACGTTCATGATAAATTTTGGAATACATACATATCGTATGTATGTATTACTAGGTATTACTAGATATTATCAGGTATTTCTCAAGGATGAAAATTCTATGGAAATTCTGTCGGCATCCTACGACTATGTTTGACCTTTTGTCAAGAAAGTGAGAGTTAGATGGAGTGAGCGGAGAATGTTTATAAACATAACCTCAAATTATGTATATTATCTTTTTGGTAGAAAAATAAATTATAATTTTATAATTCATAAAAATATTAAAATCCCGTATTGATCTAATAATACATATATTATATTATAGTTTTAATTATTTCATATTTGAAATCAAAGGAACATATATTACATAAATAATACTGCTTTTTATATTACATCTTTATTACTAAAAATTGATATTTATTAGCTTTTATCTTTTAGATTATATATGTGTATTATTATATGATATGTTATACGTGTATGTTGATCAAATTTTGCTTTTAGTAGTGTTTCCTCCAATAGAGTGAAAAAACTAATGAAATAGTGTATTCTGTTGATATTGGATAGATATAAAAATAAAAAAGATGGATGTAAAAGATAATAAGCAACAGGTAATTTTTTTTTAAAGTTAATTTATGTTTTAATAAATTCTTTAAAAAATTTACAAATTATTTAAATAATTTTTTACTTTACAGTTACAATTTGAATTGCCACCCATTTGGCCCGATATTAGAACTGAATTAAGGGAGCATATAGAATGTTTAGATAATCTTCCAATGTACCATCTAAACAATACACAATGTTATTGGTCAAGGGACCCTGATATTTTATCTCTTTTGGATTGTGACTTAGCACCACTTGGTACCATATTAAAATTTGATCGTGATCCTGTTACTGGGAAACTTGGGGAGATGCATGAGGTACCTTTAAAATCAGCAGGTGAAACTGCACGAAATTCTATGTCTATGACTCGTGCACCAGGTCCAGCTAGTGATAATATCAGAGGTATTTGATAGAAAAGATTCTATAATAAAATATAGCAATTTTCTAAAACATGTAAATTAAGAACATGCACAAATTTAGGAAATACTAGTAATATACCATTCTGGCCTGGTGGTTTTGATGAACCTGAGGTAACAATGAATCCGTCACTGGAGGAAATAGACTTTGAAAACAATTTAAGAACTTTGGCAAAAGGATTTAGTGCAGGTGTAGAATTTAAAAGTGACAATTGTACTCCAAAAGAAAAGACGGCAACTGCCACAGAGTTGGAACCATCAGAATTAGAGAAAAAAAATGAAATTGAAAGAATAGCGGATAAGATCAATTTAATGGCCATTATAAAGGAAGAACAAGATGAATTTGACTTTTGGAAGTCAGAAATAAAAGAAATAAAAGAAACAAAAGAAGAAACTAAAATAAAAACTTCAGATATAGAACAAGCAGCATTTGATGAAATTGCTTCGTTCTTAGAGGAAGCAGATATACCTATTTTAAATATTTCAAAAATACCTGTGGAAACTGCAAAGTCAAAATGGGCAGAACAAATAGATGTGTCTGTTCCAATAACTGATTTCGAAAAACGTATTCCTGAACTAGCGATGAGTTTTCCATATGAGTTAGATACTTTTCAGAAACAAGCCATTCTTAAACTAGAAGAAGGCTGTAATGTATTTGTGGCCGCACACACGTCGGCCGGGAAAACAACAGTAGCAGAATATGCTATTGCATTAAGTCAGAAACATATGACAAAGTAAAATTGCAAATTATATTTTGATTTATATTCTGGTTAATTAGCAATACTAATTTTGTTTCTTTTTAGAGTTATTTATACATCTCCCATAAAAGCACTTTCAAACCAAAAATATCGCGATCTTAAACGAAAATTTGACAGTGTGGGATTGTTAACAGGAGATTTGCAAATTAACCCCAATGCTTCGTGTCTTATCATAACCACGGAAATTTTACAATCTATGTTATACTGTGCATCAGAAATTTTAAGGGATTTAGAATTTGTTATATTTGACGAAGTGCACTACATCAATAACGACGAAGTAAATAAAAATTCCAAATATTACAGTTTTATATTATATTTATATTATATGTTATTATATATTATATTTATATTATATATTTTTATATATTATATTTATATTATTCTATATAAATATTACAATTTATATTTAATATTTATAATCATGATATATCTTATTATCTTATGTTATGTTAGCGTGGTCATGTTTGGGAAGAAAGTGTGATCCTTTTGCCACAAACAGTTACTCTAGTAATGTTGTCTGCAACTGTGCCCAATCCTTTAATATTTGCTGATTGGGTTGGCCGTACAAAAAAGAAAAAAACATATGTAATAAGCACATTAAAACGACCTGTACCGCTCCAACATTATTTATACACTGGAACTGATGGTAAAACTAAGGACAACAAATTTTTAGTGTTGGATGAAAGTGGTCATTTTCTATTAGATGGGTAATCAATGATAATTTCTATCTTTAACGTGGTGTATAAATTTTTAATGAATAATCTTATATTGAATATAAATATTATTATTCTAGATGGTACAAAGCAACAACTACGCAAAATCCGAAAAATCAAAGTAATAAAAATGCTAAAGATGTTAAAAGGAAACCAATGCAACGACAGATGACTCCAAAACAGGAACAAGTATTGTGGAATGCTTTTATAAGTCATTTAAGAACTCAGGTAGGATTAATACTTATATATTGATCAAATTTTACTTATTCATCTAAACATATATAAACAATTACTTTTGTTATGCCAGAACATGTTGCCTGTTGTTGTCTTTATGTTATCACGAAAGAGATGCGATATGAGCGCTGTATTATTAAGAAACGTAGATCTTACAACCGAGACTGAAAAGCACACTATTCGAACTTTTTTTCAAAATAACATTCGGCATTTAAAAGGCACCGATAGACAATTGCCGCAAGTGCTTATGATGCGAGAATTATTAGAAAGTGGAATTGGTATCCATCACAGTGGTATATTACCTATTTTGAAAGAAATAGTGGAAATGTTATTTCAAACTGGAGTGGTAAAAGTCAGTTTTCCAATATACTATATTTTCTTCCCTAATTTCATAATGTATTTACTATTTTTAAATTTTAAAAGCCGTCACCTTTATGGTCTTGCAGTTACTCTTTGCAACAGAAACATTTGCAATGGGTGTAAATATGCCAGCACGCACTGTGGTTTTCGATTCTATAAAAAAATATGACGGTACTAATTTTCGAATACTTTATCCTTCTGAATATGTACAAATGGCTGGTCGAGCTGGTCGTAGAGGTCATGATACAGCTGGAATGGTTATAGTCATGTGTCAAACATTGGTGCCACATTTTAACGAGTTACAAAATATGATGTGTGGTCAAGCTCAGAACTTAGAGTCTAAATTTAAAGTAACATATTCCATGGTTCTAAATCTGAGAAGGCTAAATGAGTCAGTAACAGTTGAAGCAATGATGCGAAGATCTTTTAAAGAATCACCAGTAGTTATAAACCAAAATAATTACAAGATACAATTGCAGAGATTGGAAAATGAACTATCAAAATTGCCACCATTAACAGATCTACAGAAAAACTTATCTGACTTTTATCGACTAGCTGTTGAGTATTTAGAATATCTTAAGTATCTGAAATCCTATTTTTATGAGACTCAGAAAAAAGCAATAAAATGTTTAACAGCTGGTAGAGTATTGTTGATATCATATGAAAGCCATTATAATAAATTAGCTATATTACTGAGCACTGTTCAAAATAAAGGTAGTAAACAATACAGGGTATTAGTCCTTAAAAATTCTAATGCAACAAATTCTGTCAAGGAAACATTATTGAAAGAAAAAAGCGAAAAAGTTAAGAAATCCGATAAATGGTACGATATTGTTGCTTTAACGAAAAAGGAAATATTTGTACCAGTTGGAATTCCATTAGATGAAGTGTTAACTATAGCTGCATGGAATATATTGGAAATAACAAATTGTGAAATTAAAATAGATTGCAACTTGGTTTTGGCAAATTGGGAAAAAAGACAAATATCAAGATTTAGGTAAGTAGCGTGAAGTTAAAATTAAACGAAATTAGATTGTGTTTAATTTATAATTTATAATTTATAAGACATCTAAACTCTTAAATTATTTTTAGAAATGAGCCTCCCAGTCAGACTATGCAAACAGCTATAGAAGAATTAATGACATTATCTCTTAAAGCTTATCGCAATTCTTCTGTTCTACAACCATATCTACAAATGAAAATGAACTATGATATCGATATGAAATTAAATCATTTATGCGAATTAGCGAAAGCTATGTATGATATTAATTGTACAGAGATAGTAAATTTCGAAGAGCAGTTTGAAGTTGTATACGAACGAAGTGAATTAGAGAGCGAAAGGAATAAACTACAATTGAAACTTAGCGATGAAGGATTAAGCTTGTATCCGGAATATACAAATGCTGTTGCACTTCTTAAAGATTTGGGATATATAGATAATGACGAAAGAGGTTTGTCTTTTTTCAGATTATCAACACGAATTAGTTATGTATAATAATTTTATCTTGTTTTTTATAGTTGCATTAAAAGGTCGTGTTGCTTTACAAATGGGAAATAACGAATTACTAATCACCGAACTTATTCTCAGAAATGTGTTAACTGTACGTCAACCAGCTGAAATAGCAGCATTGTTATCTGCTTTAATATTCCAACAACGAACTGATATTGAACCAAATTTAACGCCAGAATTAAAGAAGGTATATATTATATTTTCTTAATACGAATTAACTATTTACTGTGACATTTAAGGATTTTTTGGTTACAGAATTGCCTTATAATAAAGCAAATACATGCCGAATTAGAAGCTTTAGAACAACATTATCAGTTGGTAACGTTGCAACCACTAAACTTTGGTTTAGTAGAGGTAGTTTATGACTGGGCACAAGCAAAGTCATTCGCCGAGATTATGGAGAAAACGGATGTACAAGAAGGGATTATAGTACGGTGTATACAACAACTAAGTGAAACATTACGAGATGTAAAAAATGCAGCCATTACTATAGGTGATCCCGTTTTAAAGGAAAAAATGGAAGAAGCCTCTACTGTTATTAAAAGGGATATTGTTTTTACTGCATCCTTGTATACTCAAAATTAATCGTTTAACAAATCTATGTATAATAATTTATTTAAACGTGTAAATGTGTAGAATATTTTCTACTTTGATCAATGAGATATATGTATATTTTTATAATTTATAAACCGTTTATGAATCATATGCTGTTCAAAAAATGTACAGACAATATTTCTTTACTATAGATGTAAAGTACTGAAATTCAATTTGGTCTGAAAATTATATTTCTTTATGTATAGATATATGACAAGAGTATAAAGTAAATGAATAAAATTCTTATTAATATTGAATAATTCTTTTAATTTACAATGCTTATTAGTAAAAAATATTATCCTATATTTTATTTTCAGATATTATAGTGCACGTTGTTCCGTGTTATTAAGATTACCTTGACCTTTATTTGTCTCAGAAATACAGGTCCATTGACCTTCTGTATTTTCACGCCAAAGAGATACTTTATTATCTCCACCACTAACAGCTAATATACCTCCAGTTAATGACCAACTAACATTCCAAATGACATCGTCGAAAACATTAAGAATGGTTGGTGTCCAACTAGTATAATCATTGGAGGTCCATACAATTACACGACGATCTTGTGAACAAGAAGCCAAAGCTGCTTTGGATGGTCCAACTGCAGGTGCCCACGCAACATCTCTTATCTGTAAGAAATAAAATATTAAATTACTGTTCTTTTAATTTATATTTTCAAACTTGAAAAGTAGAAAATGCATTACCCAATCACTATGTGCTTCAAGTTTGTCTTCTTCGATCCACCTATCACCTTCTTCTTTCCAAATTTTAACTAAATTGTCACAACCTCCTGTGGCTAATCTCTTTATTGGTCCATTTTTTTGTGTTCCACTGGCATCAAAGCTGGGTTCAATAGCAGGACACCAACTCACCGCATTGCATCCAATAGTATGGGCATTTGTAATTTTTTGTGTATCCCATGTATCTCCATTATTAATAAGTATGGATACTGAACCATCAGAGCTGCCACAGGCTAAGATTAAGCCAAATTCATGTGGTGCCCAAGCCACTGAGTTAACAGAGGAATCATGACCATTGTGTTCATAAATCTTTGTCCATTCTCCTAATTCTTTCCAAATAATTACTTTTCTATTGCAAGAAACAACGTAAAATAATTTCAGATCAGAATAGTTAGTTTTAATATATTACAATTTTTATTAAAAGGAATATATTTTATATGTATCAAAAAATGGTAACAAATTGAAACATACCGATCGTAACTACAAGACGCTAAAAGATTTCCAAATTTAGGATGTGCCCAAGTAACTTGCCACACAGGTCCAACATGACCCTTAAGATCGGCTACTAAACTTTGTGAACCATTTTTTAAATCAAAGATTTTAACCGAGTTATCACTGGAACAAGTTGCTAACCTCAAACCATAATAATCCATTTCTGCATCATGAATCATATCTTCATGACCGGTATCAACCGTATTTAAAACTGATACCATTTTTATGACACTTTTTGTTCAAATTTTGTTAACTATATTTTGAAAATTATTAAGTTTTATAATTGTAGGAGCGACAAAGAGGTTATGTTGCTAGTTGTTCAATGCTTGTCACTTACGTGGAAGCATGTGCGCATTGGCTGTTAACGCACGATTACTTTGCGCAACTCGCGTGTAAATTTAGTGCCGTTATATCTAAAAACTGAATATAAATTCTTTTTTGTGATTTTGTCAAAATTATGAGGAATATAAATATTTGTTGTATCTTTATTATAAACTAAGTACTACGACTTTATACATAAAGACTAATAACCTTTTTTACGTGGTATGTAGTAAAGTTTTTTTATTTATTTAATTTCTTATATCAAATTGGAATTAAATTTTATTCTTATTGATTTACTATAATAACATATAATAACTTACATATTTTTACAATATTATATTATACATCTTAAGTTTATGCTTAAATATTAACATTCATAAATCATATTCTACATTTCCAAAAACTAGAGCAGAATCATCTTTAGAATAAAATGATCTAAACCTAACGTGGTGCATGAGCATGATAAAACTCGTAATTGAGTTTGTGATCGATTTAAAAACGATTATGTACAAATATTTAACCTGTCACTAAAGAAAACAAAGTATAAATTCATCAATCGTAAAATACGCTGCTGGATAATGAAATCGCTTTATGTTAATTTTTTCATTCGTCCTTCAATTGATAAAGGCTTTTAAATTCGTTCGTTTTTGTTCTGTTAATGAAATGTTATATTATATTACATACACTTTTGAAAAGTTTTAAAATTAGACAAATTTAAATAAAATAAAATGAGAAAGAATTTTAGTTACGTATAATATTTAGTCATAATATTGAGAACTTTTTTACAGATAAACTAACAAGTTAATTTGTTATAACGATGTTCCATTTTTATTAATAATTAATATAGAAATTCCATTTAATTTTATTAAAATTTATCCGAAGTTATACATGCAGTAAGATATTTATAATATAGTTACATTAATAGAATATAAATGAGATAGACGACAGGAATTGATAGGTAACATAATAATCTGGTCATTATTCGATTGATTTAATCTAAATCCATTACGGTTTAATTGACGAATATTTTCATTCTAATTACTATCTCATCTTAATATAAATTATAACGATTTGATGTGCAATTTCACGGATATTTGAGCGACATCCATCATTAATTTATCCCAACTTTACCATCACAGCGTTACCGGAAACACACAACTCAGAACACATGCTTACTGTGTGTAACGTCCTTACATACAGAAATGTCATTAGTTCATCATAATTCACGAAACTGCGGTGCAACATAACATGGTATACGTTCGTGCAAGCTTGTCCCTTCCGGCATGCCGATAATGACAAGGCTCCTGGCGTTGCGTTGATAAGATGGATAATTGATATATGTTTCCCGAGAACACACGTACATATGTACATATATATGTGCACTTTCTTGATCCTATATACGTACATATAAGTGCAGATATATACACGTACGTAACGTTGCGGGGTACTATAAAATTTTCAATATGCTGCACGGTCGAGTAACAATTACTGTTACCGCTAATTACATTTACTCGTATAGGAGGTAATGAAATCACGGCTGGAATTGTTTATTGATCGGGTAGTAGGCATCGCGTGGATCCGCTGTTGAATTTATGTAGAATAACCAATGGAAGCAGAATGATCAAGGAAACGAATTCGATACTTCCATTTTCTTATGTTGATCTTTCGCGCTCCAGTAACTTCCAATCGTACATATAGTAGCTCAGGAAAGCATTTGAACACTTAACATAGCAAACTTTTATGTATATATTGTATACGTAATATATATGAAACATTTTGAAATTCTATTAGTACTGTAATGAGATACGATTATCATGATCATATTGGTCTTTAAAACCAATCTAAAATGTATGTAGTAATTAGAGGATATTTACTCTAAATATATATTTAGTAAACAATTACTCACCTTAAACAATAAATGGAAATATTTCTATGATTTCTGCAAAATATGAGTTATAGCTTATAGCACAGACTTAGAGATAGCTCAGATATAGAAATCGTCTTAACTTGTAGTCTACTAAATATCTTGTAGTTTCTATGTACGTTTTTAGGCTTGTTCCAAACTTTAGCATTATAATCATGATAGTAAGGTCTCATTATGGTACTAATGAAATTTTAAAATTTTTTGTGTAACACACATAATATATGTTCGAATATTTTCATAAACCTTTGTATGTATGTCTGACGAAGAGAATATGGCCATAGACCAAGTATACGATAGATCTATCACACACAATACGTCTTTCTGTCCCACGTGACTATCGACCCCACTTATTATTTTGGTGTGATTTGCAATGTAATCATGCAGCAAAGAAATTGCAATTGAAATTGAACATTATGAAATTACAAGTAAATTTTCAAATTCAAATTCAAATTCAAATTTGAAGTCAAATATTCAGACTCAAATTCTTTCCAAATCAAATTTGTAATACGCTTCATGTGCATTAGAAAATGACAGAGACAAAAGTTATAGCACTTGATGTTTGCTCAGAAAACTTTCGAAATAGTTTAACAAACTTAATGATATTAATTTCCAAGTTATTTCCCAAGTTATGTATTTTCAAAACTATCTTTCATAACTAAGATAATGGTGTTGACATTGAAAGCTATGGAGAAGGTATCGTATCGGGGTTCTAAAAGTTTGCTACTCGTACCTGGCGCAGGTGTAGCATATACGTATATAAAGCATTCATGAACTTCGCTTGATTCAACTGAAATTGCACTTATCACTAACATATGTGCATTACGCAGCGTTACCGTGTAACGTGACTTTGTCGCGTTGCTCTTTTCCAACGGTAACGAAACGAATCAACGTTAAAAATAGTGATTATTTATTAAAATTGCATTATTTAAATTTCGCAGGATGCTGGTGAAAATGTAGGTCTCCGCTCTCCGGATTTTTATGGATGGATCGTAAAAGATACATAACGTTGTAACTGTATACAGGCTTTTTAAGAAATGACGCTCGCGACTCGAGCGAGGTACTTATGATATATGAAGGTATATGCATCAATTTATTTCATTAAAATAATACAACATCTTTTTCTATTCCAGTTGCATAAAATTAATACTTATTTCTTAAAGAAGTGAATTATTGAAAAATATAAATAAATAACTTACATATTGTTTTATCGAGACACGAAAAATATATTAGGATAATAAGTACTTTGCAGGAGTTTAAGAAATAAAATTATAGAGTCCAAGAGAAGAAAGAAATGACGACAATATTAATCAAATTTTGTCATAATTACAATATTAAAAAACAGAATCTAATAATGTAAATTGACAAGAAAAAAAAAGAATGAATAAATGAAACGTGAGTCTTTAATGAATTAATCTATAACTTTACATAATTTTTAATATTAGAAATCTACGTAAATTAAAAGTTTCTTTAAAATATTGTACGCTGCTTTGCAATAATTTTCAGAAAGAAAGTAGAAAGGAAATCAACGTAGTTAGTAGCCAAGAAAAGATTCGAGTGGTTTCGATATATCAGTGGTTTTCCCAAGGTTCGTTAGCCCAACAACCGAAAAATTTGACCTCGTACTCGAGAGAGTGGCTGGTTCGTACGGAAATTCAGGGCGAAGGTTCCAGAGGTTCCGGTTACGATACCCGCTACAGGTCGTCGCCGTGTATACGTTAGTATCGTGGCAAGATCCGGGCAAAGGAGTATCAGGAAGAATGGAAAGGGGAATGTCGGTCACTGGGCCTTTCCTTGCGATGACGGTACTCCGTTTAGCGCCTCGGGGCCACCTAGGAATGTTGGAATGGCACACAACTTGAAAAGTCTCTCGTCTTTTCTCTCCCTGCTTTCCTTTCTCTCTCCCTCTTCGTACCCTCCTACTTCTCTAAGTTGGTAACATTCGCGTCTGCGTCTGATGCGACGTACATCTGTTTTTGGATACGCCATAAAATAAATTTGATGCATGAAATACAATGTAGATCCGCAGTTGATTGAACATATAGATTATGAATACGTTCTACGTATAGTTTATATTTGGTTCATGATTTATGTATAGGGTCGAAAGTTGTTGTTCGAGGTAGAACTTTATAATTAATATTTTGTACTCTTTAGAAATATTTTCGCTCGATATTCGAGGGTAAATGATATTAATTAAACATTAAATTTCCATTGAAATAACGTTTGATCAAATACCAATCTTTTCTGCCTTTTTATCTTTTTTTCTAAATATATATCAAAGTAGACTCGTTTACTTCTGCATTTCAATATTATCGTGCTTTGACATGCCAAAAAGGGCTAAACACAGAAAAGTTTTTAAATTTCAGCCAGCTTCAAAGCGCTCCCGTTGTAGCTTATTTACCGCTCTCTCCGCAGGTGTTACACTTTTTCGGTAGATTACATAAAAACCGAAAGAGTTCAAGCTCGTATTTAGGTAGCTAGTGCCGCTAAATCTTTGGAGATTTGGTTTTCCTTTGAATTTCTGTTTTTTGAAGAAACTTCTCGTAGAAAATTCTAAAAAGTATTCCAATCTTTCCAGCGCAACCGATAACGCGCAGAGGAAGAGAAGAAGTGGTCCGTCAGAGGAAGAGGAGATTCATGGAACGTTTACGCTTGCCAAACAGCGCCGTTTCGTTTGCACGTTTGCAACGATGGGGGCCGGTGAACGAGAGCAATGGACGGTCGTGCGAAACGGCAAAGCTAAACGGCAATGCGAACCGGGCGCGGTTCACTGCATATTTCCATGGCGGTTATAGCCCAGGATATCGCGCGAGTACCGTAAAGGTGAAGAAGCGGGTCGTTGCCGGATCGAATTCCGCGCGTACCAGCTCGAACCACATTAATTTTCAGCGTGCGCGCTAGAATTACACCGGATCCTTTCGGTGAGAAAAATGGAAGGTAAGAAAGATGGGTGGTGCTCAGTTTTACCAGTGCCTATCTCCTCCCTCTCCCGGCTTCTTTGGTTCGCCTCCCTGCGGATGCGGCCGCTGCAACCGCACTTTTTCGTGTCTACAATCTATAGGCAATACTACGTGGAGTACCGTAAAGTTGGAAGGAGCAATACGTTCCAGAATCGAATTCCGGACGTGTCTGTGCGAGCCACATGAATTTTTCCCAAGGTTCCTCCCGCTGAGTATCACACCGACTATTCTTGAAGGAAAAAAAAGAACGAAAGAGAAGGAGTCGTGAAGAAGAGAAGAAGAAGAAATAGGAAGTATCGAAGTAGGAGAGGCTAAGAAGGACATGGATCCATCGTGATACACGAAGAGATCGAGTCTTTCGTAGGCAAAGGCCGTTGACTGTGACGCAGTGTAATTCCGGATGGTTTTGGGTCATCTGGTCGATCGATGGCCCGTTTCATCTATTATTGAAATGTAAGCATCGAACGTATCATCATCAAGTTTTGCCTTTCCGGTTGATAGAAACAGAACCAAAACGTATGGAACGTTTTATGGGAAGTTGGTTGATCTACAGATATTTGCAGTTTGTCTCTGCATGATAGAGAAACGGTTGGCGTGATCGATATTTTAGACAGGCTGGTATGTTACAGAGTGACAAATCGTTCCAGGAACGTTGTCAGTTGACAGACCATTGTGTCGTGAATAAAGTATTATTTTAAACTTTATTTGTAATAAATGAAGTACGAGAATTATTTAAACAGGAGGTCAGTATTTCGTGCGAAATGCTGCATTAGGGTATAAGCGAAGTTTAAATTTGCCTAAAAGTTTCATTTAGTTAAAAATACTAAGTACTTTAGTTTTAGTAGTTTTAATGGAGTAGAATATTTTTAAAAACCACCGTGAATCGATTTAAGCTACAGGGATTACCGACCACCTTATTTCTTTCTCGATACTCCTTGGTGAAAACCGTAAAACACCGATTCCGTTTATAAAGTCGGGAAAAAGTTAACGTTTAGTTAGCTAACTAAATATAGAAAGGAAAACCCAATTAAAAAAGTAATTTCACTCGCTATTATAAAACAAATTAACTTTAACTAAAAAAATCCTTTTACGCTATAATTTTTGTTTATTAAAGACGTTAAATTTCTATTTAAAAAATCTCATAAAAACATATAGAAGACGAAACTATAGACTATTAGCAGTACCAAAAAACAGCAGTGCAAAAAAGTATTAAATATTTCTCTATGTATCTATTATTTAACCAGATGTTTAATTCAACAAAATTTTTCAGAAATTCATCAGTACTGCATCGGACATTGATGGCAATCCAACGATTTTGTCGGAATTTTTCGACGAAATTTTCGATGTAAAACGATCGAAGCCAGTAGGATTGGCGTTGCACGTTTCCTGGTGTTACGCCGGTGTCCAGAGACTGGCGTACGTCGACAGGGCCGTAGAATTCTAGAAGGGGGTCATCATACGAGGCCGGCTCCGCCGAACGCACCGAGCCAGGACAGTATACGAACGTCATTCGGCGCGGACTGAGCGGCGAAAGGCGCGTTACCTGCGAGCGGTACCGCAATTTCGAATCGAAGTTTGCTCTCTCGTGTCTGCTTTTCTCTTTACGAACGGGAACGGCTTGCGATTCAGTGCAACGATCATCGTATAAATCTACGCGATATTTGCGATTTCTACGTTGAGTCAGTGCGAGGAAGAAAGAAAAAAGATCACGAGGGAGATCTACGGATTGTTTCACGGAGAACGAAGGATTAATTGGCTGCACGTTTCCACGCGTGTGAATTATAGAAATCGAGGTACGTCTACACGAATTGATTTTTCCACTTCGTTTTTTTTTTTTCATCCGATTCATTCGATTTTCCGTTGCGTTCGCTATGAAATGTCGCGTTCCGTGGGATCGACATCCAGTTGATTGAAACTGTTCTTTCTTTACATTTTTTTAAATTGGGAAACCTTGTTGGATATATATTTGTTATTGAATTAGAAAATTTTTAACGCAAATTGTTTTGTTTCTGTTACTTTATCTTTTCTTGTCTAATTGAATTGGAAGCTATGTTTTTCTTTCTCTTTTCTTTTCAAAGTGAATTTAAGTGGATTACGACGTCGTTTAGATTTTGAAGATGATGGTACGTGATTTTGCACGGTGGATCTTATTTCGGTTTTAATAGACAGAGCTTCTCTGGCCGCGGTTATTCGCTGTTTTATTTACGGAAGGGGATACTCCTTCTGAGTTGAGAGCACGAGCACTTTGCGAGCCCGTGAACTGCAGTGACTCGCTTGTGTATATGTATATACATATGGAAATGTGTGTGTGTGTGTGTGTACCTATCTTCTTATTCTGGTTGATTAAAAATGCTCCGGTAAAGCTTGATGAATTTCCATCGCGCGCGAAAGCTACTTCGTCTCGCGTTCTGAAAACGCCGACTTCATCCGTGGGATGTTCATTAAATTTGCATTATCCTCCTGGAACAATTTCTTTTCAAGTTGCAGCTCTACTATTTCCTAACCATATATCAATTATACATGTACCTATTCCCCGAACAATTTCCTTTTATTCTACCTTAAAATTGTACTTTTCTTACAATTTACAAGCAACATAGAAATATTTAAAAAAGCCAAATGCCACAATAAATTAAAAGAGGAGAATTCTTCGTATGTACATTGCACTTTACAAAATATTCATCTTTTGAGGGGATATTGGTACACATGTAGATATACAGTTTCTCTTTCAAAAGATACAAAGGGAGTTTACGTTATTGTTAGATATTCTCTAATATTATCTTGTTTAATATTTTTAAGCATAATTGAAGAAATTAAAAATAATTATCTTCTTCCGGTATTAAGCAACAAATCTATTAAAAAGTTAATTACTTCCCTATCTTGAGATGCACTAATATAGTGAATATTCTTCCACGGACCGTACATATTAGGGGCGTTCAAGCCGAAAATTAAACTTGGACTATTTTCATTTGTAATTCTGTAACGTTGCAATTACACCGTTTCTTGCTTTGTGACCGCTCCGAAAAAGCCTTCGGCCAACCGGCGGATCACGTGCACGCGATTTTCTTTATTTACTTATTATAGTTCCCGTTTTATTCTTATCTTTCTATTTCATTTCTCTTCTCTCTTTTTTCCCCGTTAGAAATTACAATACCGAAATTACACGTATTTTCTTATGGAAGCTGCGCGCATGAAATTCATGGGAATCGCTGCGTAAATCACAACGATAAGTCTGGCCGAATCACCGAGTCAATTAATTCCTGTGAAATCCACCGAGCCACGAGTTGGCATGTCCACTTGTGCGTGCACTTTCTAAAGCGGCAAGAATGCAATTTCTACATGTCTACACATATGTACTGTACGTACACTATTGCTCATAAGCATCCGGACGTATCGATCGATTTGTAATAACAGTATGTAAATTTTATCGAAGCGTACGAGTAATAACTCCATAATGATGAATTAGGTATTTGAGGCAACGCTTATTACTTTCTTATGGAATCGCCAGGTTATAAATATAGATTAGTTATTAAAAAACATTGAAATAATATATTTCAGCATTTATTATATATATGTATTAATATAATACGTACATTTGTTAAAAATGTCTCCAGTTGTATTAACATGGGAAGTGCTTCTATTAATTTAGAAGACCCTCCTTAATCCATTTTATAATTCAAAAGTCAAAGAACGTGAAGATAAAAAATCTGTCAAATAACAAACGGCTTCTATAAGGCATGACAATTACAAACGTCAGTTTTATTGTTACGTGACCTTCAAAAATCAATTTAACCAAGTTATAATGTATTCTTGCACGTAGCTATAGCAATTACGGAGAATAAAATCATTGCAGTTTGATTTGACCGTAATTTTCTAATTAAAATACACCTTGTCAAGAATAAACACGTGTTCGAATACCTTTGAGCTGTAGCGTATGTACAGTGTTTTCCTCAAATCCGCCACGGCGTTTCGAGTGAGAGAATATTCTTTAACACGATGTTTCACGTACTTACGTCTCCCTGCGCGAAGATGTGCTCCGGGTATTAATTATTCCCGCTTTCTTTGCATTCCTCCCTCGCCATGGCTTACGTGCGTCTTTTGTTAAGGCTGTGCTTGCTCGCTGGAATCGATGCTGTTCAATAGCGAATGTAATCTTCCACCGAGGCTGTTCGAAATTGCGACTGATTCTACGTGTTAGGAATCGAGAGAACCGTGTTCGTGGCGCGATGTTATTAGAGCTTGTTAACGGTCTTTTAAGTTCGCATGTGTTCCATCTTCTGGACAGGGACTTCGTAAGGTTGCCTTGAGAATATCAATATACAAGGTGTATCATAACATATGGGAGTAGCTTTAGGAATGAACAAAAGGCACGAAAATAATGAAAATGAACATGTGTCTTATCTGATCTTGTTCCGAAATTATAACCATTTTTGTGTTTCAATAATCTGCAGCTGCTTACCTTTATAGAAAATGCTCGAAATGGTTACCCTCGATCTGTATACAAACTCACAGTGGTCGTGTTAAGGAATTTCGCAATTTTTCAAAAATTCCAGGTGTATATCGAATAATACAGATCGAGGGTAATCATTTGGGATACCTTTTATGTTCCGGATTATTGAAACATAAAAATAACTGTAAATTTGAAACAAGGATAGGTAGAACATAGGTTTGTTTAAATTTTGTCTTTTCGTTTCCTGTCCACTCCTGAAGTGGGCCCCATATGTTACGATACAACCTGTATATTGCCATTATTTCGATGTTCTCAATTAAAAGGACCAATCTGTACTGGTAATACAATATTATCAATATCTATTGATAAACTGCATTTTCATTGAGAGTCTTGAAATATTAACAATATTACCTAACATTTTGGGCAAGTTGAATTTTCTCCCTTTTAATCTTAGATATTCTTCGATATAATTAATACTTTTATGATTTATGATTTATATATATAGCTAGTAATCCTGACTATTTATTTGATTTTAGTTAAATCAATATATATTTGGAATGAGTTAAATTATAGTTAGTAGGCTGTGGATGTTCGTGCATATCCGACAAACGTAAATAATGAAAGCATAGATCAAAGATCAAAACGAAACGATTTTGTTAGATATTTTAGTCACACCGCGCGACGTAAAGTTCGGAAATAGAGGTACCACAGAAGCGTGTGCAGCAATGATTGTTTAAATGGGAAACAATTACTACTCTCATTGGGGAGCGATTTCGATCCAGTAGAAATTCAGCTTTGGTATTTATGATACTCACATCTAGAATTACAATGTGTGCTTTTAGAGGCGCGGAAACGCGCTTTGGAGCAATGAAACCGACTATGGCTACAATTTTCAAGTAATTACTCGAACGAGTAATGAGAATCGATACTTCGAACCTGTTATAAAGTTTCGCGCCAGTCTTCCATCATTTTGTATTTTATTACGTGAGAATATTGTATATTTAATCAATATTGACACGTAAAACAAGATCGAAGCTCGTAACTATTGTCATAACAAACCATACTGTTCCCATTTTGGACATTTCATTCTTATTGTTCCTGATATTTGTTTAATTTCATTATTTGTCCATTAGGTAATGTTTCATAAACAACATTTCACTGGTCGTGACGAACTATTCAATGAATGCATACTTGCCTGATTATATTCAACAGCCAGTTTCGTGCAGTTTGAGCTCCACAAATAATCGTAATCGGTATTTGTCACTGGGCAGAGACATTAGTAATCGTTTCGCTATTGAATCAATATCTCGTTTACGTTAATTTTTGCTAAGCCATAACGACTCTGCGTTTGTTTTCATCGTTTTGCATTTCTCTGTTCCAACTCTGTCACAAATGAGTGAAATGACGCTCTGTTAATTCTCTTGTATTTGTGGATAAGATATCTTGTGATGCAATGTTGCTTATGCGATGCTCTGAACCAGATATTTCGCGTTTTCTTTTAACAACAAAACACAAGATATCTCGTTCGTGGATCTTTGTAAGAAATAGTTTGAGACATCTCATTTATTGGCGTGGCAGAGTTAAGAACACTAACCGTAAGTTCTATTATACTTTCAACCCTAAGCAAACATAGTTTTCCATTCATCGCAGGCAAACTAGGTCGTCCATGTCCAAGCCTAATTTTTTTACTTTAAAAAAATTTAAAATAAATTTGAGATGTTCCACGATGCTTCTATTATATTATCCAAGCACATTTTAAATCAAATGTTTGAAACCTTTTTCGATAAATGTAAAAATTTACGAATGCCAGCTTTTTTTATCTCTTGGGTCACATTTTATTGTGTTCTACGCTTTTGTAAAATCTGATAAAATTTTGGGAAGCTCGCCAATATATCTATTATATTATAGAATTACTTTTTACACCAAATATTTGAATTTTTTTTTTTTTTTTTTAGAAAAGTAAAAATTAGACGAAGAGAAATCGAAGGATGGACTTTTTCCATCTCTGGGCTTAATCTTTTACCGCTCCACGTTTTCTAAAAAATCTGGTAAAAATCCTAGCACGCTCATTAATAACTCTGTTACTTTATAGAATCGCTTAAAAAGCCAGACGTGTTTTCATGCGTGACTTTGTTAATTCTAAATAACGATATCAAATAAATATTAAATACTACTATACTAATATCAAACGCATCAAATATCTTATTCCAAGTATCTTCTGAACAAAATTGCTTCACCAGATATGTCCATAAAGGGCTAAAAATCTGCTAGTTCATTTGCACGAACCGAAAGTTTCCGATCGAAACGTTCTTTCATTGTCGACTATTGTCAAAATACTATTGTATCCTATTGTATTCTGCGTCCGATTGTTATCGAGCCAACTAGCTGGACTGCAACCCCGAGGATTGCATTGACACTATCCAAAAAATCGGAATTTTCACCGCGTTCCTTGATCCTTTTGGTCGGTCGTGTATATTCGCGGATCAACCGATTCGTAGTCACCGACTTTGTCTTCGTGGTACGAGACCAGTGGCACAAAGAGTTTCCAATAGCGTTTCACGAAGAAAGCGGTCGCGGTTCTCCTCAAAGAAACCGTTTATCCTCCTTTGTGGGCGCGGTCGAGATCATTAAACACGCGGATATGCGTCTTCTTCGAGCTTTTTCTGGAACAGGAGATTGGATCCTTTTTTCACGAACGGTATCAACGCGTATTTCACTCACGTCAAACTTTGAATTTCTATTTTGATAGGTTGTCCGTAAATGTGACCCATCTTTTGTACGCGAGAAAAAGTTAAGGAAAGATAACGAAAAAGTTGATTGGTCTTGTTTCCAATCATTAATTCTTGGTCATTGGATCTGAGCTGTGAATATCTTTCGTATTAGTTTTCGAATTTGAGATATTGAATGACCGTGGTCCAGACTTGTTTGCATAGGCCTTACTTTTCAAGTATTCTCGAAGGAAAATGTCTGGTGCTGTTAGGTGAGGGGAGTGAGAGGGCCAATGAATTCACCGTAATCCTCTTTGTATTTGCATAACGGATTACTGACTTTGATAAAAATTGTATTATAGCGACACATTGTTGAAGCGTCAAACGACCGTAATAAAATTGTGTGACCCATACTACACGATTGTTAGCTAATGATTGATATGACTTCAACGCAAGACAAATGACGCTAAAACAGAAAGGTATCGATCCTTCCACGACACACCGTATGAATATAATAAAACACATCATCTCATGTATTGAAAAATAAGAGTTGAAACTTGTACATATTATCAAACCTGTTACACTAACGCGCGAGAATTTCATATTATCCACAACAGCCATAACTAGGTAACTTGTAAAATTTCGCTACTAACGTTACTTTAATCCAACAACGAAGTCCTGATTTCTCCCAAGTGGCCATCTGCACGAAAACTACCCTATCGTCGAAACTTTTATCCACTAGCTTCAGCATGAAATTTTTCCAAATATATGCATTTTTACTAAGTACATACAATATACATACATCGACGGATATTGCCGCGACAAAAGTATCGTTGCATCATTTTTCCAAACCTTTGCTAACCCCAAAGAAGATCCTGTAGAAAATTGGAACGTCCCCATTCGCCGGTTCAGGAGACCGGATCGCGATTTTCGTTCGAAAATAGAGAGGAACCTCTGTGTGCTTCCGCCGCTCGTTTATCCCGTATTCATTCGAACTGGATGAATCCTTTATCCCTTGTACGTCCTTACAATACGTTGCTTTCTCCCATAGGACAGGACCAATGGTTCCTGGTATATCTTTCTCGAATTTTGAATGAGTCGTCGAACAAAATGTTTCCACGTCAAGAATCACGCTTGATGTATTTTCAGAAGTAGAAGTGCAGAGTGTTGAGCCAGTTAGTCAGAGTTTCCCGCGAAAAGACATTCACTTGTTATCGACAGCTAGTTTTTTGGAGGATGGGCAAGGTTTTTACAAAATTTTCGGAAGCATGAATCCTAAATTTAGAATCATAATTTGTCAAATTTTGCTAATAATTAGATTGCAGATATATATGCAATTTTATATTTCTGTGAATATAACTAAGGAAAGGAAATTTAGATAAAAAGTCGTTCCATCTATCAAACGTATAACGAATACTTTGGATGCTTTGTATATTTTTACATATCATATGTATTATCTACATCTTTGTACGTTTCTTTCACGAACACATAAAAGTAATCTACCAACGATATTGATTTAATTGTGCAAGAACGCTCTATAGCTGTTTTACATTTCAAAGGAGTCGTCGGACAAGATTTTCCCAAGTAAAAAGTTCCTCTCGATCTTTTTCTTTTTCAATGATGGAACAACACATCTTCAGAGTTTCGACGATTTTCGACGTCTTGCGAAAAGGCATCCACTTTTATGGCATTCAGTAACCAGTTTTCCTTCGTCCCCGTTGCACGGCGTCGTTCAACGGCGACAACAATAGCACACGCGTCAAATAGAAAGTACACACAGTAGCCAGGCTTCGAACAACGGGTTGCGTCACGCTCGCTCGAGGAATGTTCGAGCATTCCTCTGTTTTCTGTTATTCCAACGTTGCATTTTCTTTTTTCCCTTTCCTTTTTTTTATTCGCTCTTTATCCTGTTGTTCCTTTTCTCCACGACGTTTTTCCCTCGACCTGTTTCGCCTGCTTCGTTCTTTGTTCCGTCGCGTGCCAGGCGACAGTTTGAAAACGCTCCTTTTCACGCGGTTCGACAATGCGAGCCGCGAAAGGAGGAAAGCATTACGTTGGTATCATTAGTAGCGCGTGGAAAATACGCTTTTTCCACCAAGCAGCCAACTTTCTACCCGCCAACGGGGCATAGAAATGATCTGGAACGACCGATATCGCAGAGTATCCGCGTTTTGACTCACAGTTCATCGGAGAATCGGACACATCGGAGAGTTAATCAGATCGGAACACACCGGCTCCCTTGCGATTTCCTCCTGATGCTGATTTTCATCGTGACGTGTCGGTCTTTTGTCCTCTGTTTGACGGTATACAGAATTAATTTCTATTGTTCGCTTCGTGAGTTGGAGGATAGAATAGCCTTTTTGTATGAAAATAGGTCAGAATTTTTAAATCGTTTTATTAGCGATGTTTGATGGAAATAGAGAGCGATGAAAGTAGGTCAGAATTTTGAGATTATTCAATAATTTTTAACTGTAATAGTATTTCGAAATTATTTTATTAATATTAATTGTAATATCTTAATAACTAGTGTTTGTTATATAAAAAAGATCAACATTTTAAAAGCATTTTATAATTTTTAATTGTAATAGTAGTTTTGACTCGTTTTATAATTTTTTAAATCGTAATAGTACGAAGCGAAGATCAGGCTGATCTTTTTGTATAAAAGTGGAAAATTTTAGAATTGTTCTATAATATTTAATTGTAATAGTATGAAGTAAGAGTTAGCAGTGATTTTTTTTTGTATCAGAACATTAATATTATTTTAGTATCGATTTGCTTAATATTAGATTTTATAATAATATTCTTCATTCATTTTTCACTTATCTTTTATGCGTGTTACGGTGAATATTCACGAGCTCTTTTGTGTTCATGCCCCAACGGGCAGGCAAACGAGTTACTAATTACACATGGTTGTATTCATAAAATTTGTGCAATTTCTTTATCAAGGGAATAGCTTATAAATGAGGCCAATTAAGTTGTCAGATAAATGTTTTTATTATAATGTACGATTTATACAATCATAATTGGATTGTTCGAATATTACCTTTACATTATTTTAATTACAGTTTTATTGACAATCATTTTCAATAGCCGATTATCTTGTTGCGTTAAATATTTTTAAGTTACTTATCTTTTTACATTCTCATTTCTAGTTTACAACTGTTCTTGATTAACGTAATAAAATACAAAATATATTACCAAATGTCTCCAATAGTAGAACACGAGACATAAGTTAGTTCAATATTATTGCAATATATGCTATTCTCAATGTTAATTGCAATTTTATCATGAGAAACATTGAAGCTATTCTAGTTTGGAATTTTGGGATACTAGAATTTTCATCAATCTTTCAAATTAATATTATGTTGCTTCAATCTATTATAAACGATCAACATCCACGATTACAACATGTCGTCCAATTATGAATTCCGCACGGTATGTTCGAGAAACCTTAGAGCGTTCGTTTTTGGGTGTCGTGTATCGCAACAGACGAGCCCGGTGAAATAACATCGACTAACAAAGCCTAGGGGATGCTCAGTTTGGACTGATAGGCCATGGTCGTAGAATTCAGCATATATCCGCTTTCGAAACGAGTCTCTTCTTTGAAATTGTTTGCAGAGAAAGCGACATGAAAGCTGGTTTTAAACGTGGCTGGTATTCTATGTAACCATGGAACACACTTATTAGCGGACATTTTTATTTTACTCGTTCGGATTCACGGGACGAATCCATTAACTCGTGTGTTTCCACTCCTCGAATCTCTATCGACGTTCTGACTCTTTGTAAACGTACACTCTTGTCCAAGAGTATGCGGAGACTTGCTGACATTCGATCAAATGTATTTTAATAACAAAATTGCGATCAAATAAAACTGCATTGATTTTATTCTATAGCTTTTATTCTATAGATTTTATCCTATACAGCTACGTATAATAGAATATTATGGTTTGATTAAATTGATTTTTGAAAGTCAATATGTAATAATAATAAAACTGACGTTTGTAATTATTATATATCACACAACTAATCTTTGTTACTTTACAAGATTTTATCTTCAGATTTTTTATCTTTTTAATTATAAGACAGATTAGGATGAACTTTATAAATTAATAGACAGACTTTCAATGTTAATATAGCTGGTGATATTTAAATAGCAAATATATCTACCATTATACATAGCAAATTCTAAACTATTGGTATATATAAAAGTTGCCATGTTTAGATTTATTAATTTGTATTTTTTTATTTTATTTTTATTAATTTAGATTTACAGTCTGCCGATTCCATAACAAAATAATCAATGTTGCTTCTAATTCATTATTAATTTGTACACTTCAATAAAATTCACATACCACAAATCGATCCAAGTATCGTCGACCAAGCTTATGAAGATACTTATGAGCGATAGTGTAGCTCTAAATGGATCATTTAGGCATTTGACGAAGGCACAAGTAAGAAAACAACCATATAATATACGAATCGAATTTTGCAAGCTGCTACTTCAACGAAAATAAAAGGAGCAATGACAACGTGGCGTGATTATGTCTCCTCGACGTGAAAATACGTTTTCTCAATCGGTGTTCCGAGACTCTTGCGAAAACGTGCAAGTCAGAAGTGTTCAGCACTTAGCGTATAACGTTTTCGAACAACGAGGAACCAAAGTGGAAAGTTGTTTCCTGCGGAAGAATAGGAAACGTTCCTCTGCTTGAGCCATGAATGGGCATCTTCTTAATGGTGCGCAATATCGCCGGCTTGCATATTGTACGCGTACTTCCGGTATGAAAGGTAATGCCCGTTATTGTCTGGATGCAATCGGCTACACAACAAACGTCGCTCTCAAGGAACGCTTTCCAGGCTTTTCGGAAGAGATCCGTGGATTTCATAAGTAATTTTCTTCCTGGAAATTCTATTCTAAGTGGTATTATCAATGGCAAACGAGACGTTCGTACAGTATAGGCAAAGATAGCCAATTTACATATGGATGGAGCTGGATGAAAGTCATTTTGTTGGCTGTCGTGGAATATTTCATATTCTCCCTAGTTTTTATTTCATTTCACTGGGGAAGTTTTGGAATTATGAATTCATATTACAAAGTTTGAAATTAGATTGTAGTATCCATTCGAAGTTAATTGTTCTGCTGTTCTCTTTTCCAATGTATGTGAAAGGGAATTTTACAATTTTATAAGATTTAACGAAACATAACTATTTATAACATATCGATAAATTATTCCTTGGTCCTTACTGGGTTAATCTGTATTTGAGCTGGATCGGAATTAGTTTAAAAAAATTTGTTTTCTTTCCCAAATTTGTTATAAAATCTATTTTAAAATATGTTTTTATTTTTATATATTCTCATCGTATATTGTATTTGTTGTATCATCTTTATCATGGATATTTTAAAGCACAGTACAAAAGTACTTCAGTATTTAATTATATTTTCCAATATTTTATGGGGAAAATTTACGAATCGTCTCGAAGTCTTCAAATTTACGTAAGCCTACATGTTCTTCGATATGTTACGCATTTCCCCCGTTAGTTTTCCATTAACGCTTTACAATTACGTTACGGAGTTGTTACGAATAGTCGATCGTTCGAGGGGAACGTGGTCGCTTTCTAGCGGAGGAAAGTCGGGAAAAAATGTAGGAAGTACTAATAAACGGCGCAAACCGATGATCTATAATGCACTGGCCATGCTATGGCATAGTGATGATATAAACGTTCCACGATACATACATACTTTCTATTTTCGTCGAGGCTACGCTTGTACCACTGAGCTACTTATCAACAAGGATGCAGTCGAATTGGAGGATCTTCTTTTTTCTTCCGTCTCTTCTTTTGTGGAAGTGGTCCACCACTACGTTCGTATATGCACTGTACCATTACATCAGTTTAGAAGCTTCTTCTTAATCTGTTTTACATATATTCGAAAAATCAAAGAATCTCAAGATAAAGAATTTGTCAAATAACAAAATAGTTCTATAAAGTATAATAACTTCAAACACCGGTTTTATCATTGCACAGGTATAGACTTCCAAAAATCGATGTTATTATATCGTTGTAGCTATGGTGATTGCGAGGAATAAAATCATTCCAGTTCGATACGACCGCAA
This sequence comes from Bombus affinis, assembly GCF_024516045.1. Classification (NCBI taxonomy): domain Eukaryota; kingdom Metazoa; phylum Arthropoda; class Insecta; order Hymenoptera; family Apidae; genus Bombus; species Bombus affinis. The sequence goes on from NC_066354.1 coordinate 4,397,186, forward strand.
TTTTGTAATTAAAACATATCTTGTGAAAAGTAAGTAAGTTACTTACTTTTGAACGATAGTGTATGCAAGATAGTGTACAATGTGCACGTGTATGCATGGATTTATACATTCGTGGAGGTCATTCACGATTTCCATCGGTCGACGACCTATGGGAGAGACCACTCCACTCGAAACTCATTTAAAAGTACCTTTCCACGAAAGTGTTCCACCGATGACGCACGGATGAGTCCATGCTTGTGATCGAGGATTGGTTATATACGTATGCATGACAATAGAAAGTTAACTCGAGAGAGCTCGACCCGGAAGGAACACCGATGATGACGAAGTGACCCACATCGTATGTGTATTAGCCTTGGGAGAGAAGACTGATTTTTCTGGCCTATGGACCGTTTTCTGGTCCGTTGGAAATCCGAAACCAAGACGTAGGTCGAAAGAATGCATGTGACATGCTTGCTTTTCTAAGAAAATTGAATTTAGGTTGTAATTCGATGGCTCAGTCAAAACCTTTACAGTGAAAGATTAAAATTAGGGAAGAAACATTTGGTTTAACGTTTTGGGAAGCATGAAGATATAGCGTAACAGTCTTGTTGTGTTTCTTTGATTTTGTATTTTAATCATTGAACTTATGAAAGGGAATGCGTATCTTGTTAATATAATATAATATTATATAATATAATAAATTACAATACAGAAACTGTATGGCGTGTGAGTTTTTAAAATGATTTTTAAAATACTTGTTCGAGAGTTGTTGTTAGATAAGTTAATTTTAGAGATTGATATGGACATAAAAGCTATGGGATGGAAGCTTCAAAACTTCTTTACTGTCACCTGTTTACGTCAGTTCGATGATGACCGTTAAAAGCATCTAGTCGATATTCGCTTTAAAGTGGAAAGTTCTGCTATTCATTTTGTTAATCAGCAAACAGTTGATCATTGTAAAATTATAAAATAATTTCCGAGGAGCATAAACGACATATTTAGCTACAAAAATTAGATAGTTTGTAAATTTTATATAAAAAATTAATTCGCTTAGACAATTTCTTCATTTTATTATCAGAACACATGATTCATATTCAACATTCAAAAGTCTAGCAATTTGTACGTAAATTCCAGTTTTATGCGATTTCAATTATCAATTCACCTATTTATCTATAACAAATAATTCCAACAAACTTTAAAAAACAAATATTTATTACCATACAAAAAGAAAAGAATGAACGCAGTAAAAAATCATATATTAAGAATTCAGGATACCCATATACTTGTCTAACCAATAGTAGAAACTTTCTCCATCATTCTTTCCAACGAAGTATACTCTAAAACGAGAAGGGAAGGAAAATTATAGCATCATAAAGCTAAATTCAAGAAATTTATCAAAATCTCTTACATTTTTCACTGTTCCGATTCATAGTATTCGTATCGTTAGCCTACGGATAACCGAAAGTAAAATTTCTTTCCATTGTGACTTTGTAATCACAGAGACTGCTATAACATAGCAATTTTGCTGCAGGTAATATTCCAAGGCAACGTTCCTTGTTTAAACGTCTCACCACGATGAAATTGTTGCGGAGATATGCGAAGAGCGCGGGCCACGCTTTTTGGGTATCAATTACTAGCGGGCCGCGTAGAAATTAGAATTTTCGGCATAATAGCGGCGTAACGACCGTTCCGGACTAATCTTAACGTGATCATCGATGTAATTACCAGAACGATGGCGGATGAAGGGAGTCGCGGATACGCTCTCTTTCTCGATGCATTATTCATACGGACGGGATATACCCTAAATTCAAAGGCTTCCCAGAGGATGTAACCGTTGGTAATTTCGCCATCGACGCAAGCCCGGTGTCGTACGAAGCTGGAAATAGCAGATATAAGAATCGTCCTCTTTTCTACATTTCGTGATGCTACGTAGAACTCTTGCATTCGAAGATTACACGAGAAAAGTATATAACACTATTTTCGTTATCGTTGAATCTATGATTTCGAAGATACAATTTTAATACTTAAGAATCCTTAAGCACCATGAATGATATTTCTATCGAGTATATATTTTCTTTTATTTTGGAAATCAATCGAAACCTATCAATGCGAGTGATTGTTTTATTATTATTTGACATTGGGTAAAAAATAAAGGAATTGTTGTTTGCGATGGTTATAAATAACATCACGATGATGTTATCGTGGAACGATGTTAATGCTTAACTACTGTAGACGTTGAGACATACGTAATTGCTATAGGCGGTCTCACAGGCCGCTAATGTTTATTGCATCGTTGCGCATATACAGATACAAGTGTTTTTCCTTGATACATTAATAAAGGAGAGATGCAAGTTTGATTAAACAATAGCAAATATATTGAAAACATCTTTTTTTAATAATTATTTATCATTACAAGTTATGCAGAAAGGTAGAATGAAAGTTTCACACTCGTTTTATAGTAGCTAAAGGTTGAAACCAATTCCAAACACGATGGTCTTCAGGCGTTAATAGGACACGGTTAACAAGAGAAATATGTAATTAATTAGGTTTAAAGATAAGAAGGTTGGCTAATAATTAACGCATACTCGCCTGTATCTAAGAATACATAATCTAAAAAAAAAGAAAATAAAATTACAATTAATTAGATACAAAACACCGTATTTATTTTTTAATGTAATCGCCGCTATCTTCGATGCATTTTTGTCAACGGGTGACGAGCTTCCTCATTCCGCCAATGCAGAATTCTGTCGACCTAGTTTTGGTGAAGGCTTCACACTTGCCTTGACTTTATCGTCTGACATGAAATGAATACTTTCCAAGGTTCCGTTCTATTCGGGAAAGAAATGGTAAAAAATATCGGAAGGAGTCAGATCTGAACTACAACATTTGACCTGACCAATTTAACTTGCCAATGGAAACGGTTCCGCATAAATGCGCTAAGGCAAATCGCCTTAGGTTGGCTTAGCTGGCCAGTAGATTTCCGGCTCAAGGCGGGCGTGGAACAATTTGAAATTCTAAATTCGCAAAAGCATCAAGTGTTGTGCGTACGCTATGCGGTCGAATGTTGTCACGCTGCGATGATATCCAGTTCGAGTTCCAAATCCGGCATATAGACATCTCCATAAACGCTTCATGGTCTTTAATATCGTGGCATACACGTGCTACTAAACGACGAAGAATTTCCGCAGACGCAATGTTTACCGCCATCAGAAACTCGATTACTGCACTTCGCTTGAATCTCGTTGACATCGCATTGATATTCAACCTCACTCTAAACGTTACTGTTCGTGATTGCGTCAAACAAACTTATTGAAACTCGGTATGTTTATAAAGGAGGGATGTAGCTATAAAATGAGCGATCACGCAGAGCCTTAATTCTTTTTGTTCTTGCGATACAGACGAGTGTGCATTACTTATCAGTCGATCATCGTATAAACTATGAGGTGTTTTAATCATAGAAGATTATAAGGTACCGTATATTTATAGTATGAGAGGATGAAAAGTATAATAACGTGATAATAAATATTTCTGAAACGTTCACAATAATGACAAAACAAAATTAATTTATCAAAAGCAATTAAAATCACCCTCTTATTAAGATGAATTTCTCGGAAAGCGTTTTAAGCTAAAAAATTGCTCGCCTGTAAAAAATGGGCACTGTATCTCATTATTGAATTATGAATATTTATGCATACGCAGGAGGTTGAAATTTAAATAACGCAGTTATAAAAATATGAATGCAACGATATACGAACTATCCAAAATATTCATTAATTTAATTAATTCATAATAATATTTTATTTATATTTTTTTTATTCTTTTCGGTGCTCGTAAAAAGCATAAATTTGCATAAACGTTTATAATCTACCTGTTATGTGGTTTCTGGCTTGTGGTTCTTATTTGCATTTCCTAAATGAAACAATCGATGTGCATTTAATATCGCGAAGAAGATGAAGACGAAGAAAAAGGGAGACGAACACTTCTAAGAGAAGCTTGGAAGTTCTCCCATAGACTTAAATTGAATTTTCATGAAAAATACGAAGTTCCGTATCGTTATTAAAAGTGAGTGGCTCGTTTAAATTTGAGATTAAAGCAAAACACACCGAAGGAAGGATGGGGAATTGATGTAAGAGACTGCCCCAAGATTTGAGAATATTTAACAAAACGTGCGCAAACAACGTGAAAGACACGTTGAAAGTGGAAAAAAAGCTGGAAGAACAAGCTACTAGAGGCTGCTTTGATTTACATATTTCTTAATATCTAATATAATTCGAATCGACGATTATCTGACTCTGCAAAGGAAATATATAGCATGGCCAATAACTTTGATCATTTTGATTATTTGCATTATTTTTAGAGATATAGGAAAATTAGGTTTACAAAAGTCGCGAACGAAAGAGACCATAATGTTAGTTGAAGGCAGTCAATCGGTTGAAATTATAAATTCAGTTTCGTAAATTTTAGAAAACTCTGGTCCGTTTAAAAAAATTAAAAAATCGAAATTATACGTTATTTTGCATCAGATACGACAAAGAAATAACTCTTTTCTAAACTAAACTTTTTCGTTCCAAATTTCTTGTCATTTTATTACATTATCAAAGGTTTAAAAGATCCATGAAATCTGTTTAAAATTTTCCACCAAGCATCCTGAGGTTTCACTCTAACAATTTTACGAGGAAAAATATCGAAGATACCGCGAGGGCGTGGGAATGAGAAACAGGAAGGGGAAGGCAAATCTCCCTTTTTTTTTACCTTTAATCATCTTTTTAGCCCTGTTGGAACGGTGGCCACAATGAAAATATCCGTGTACCAGAGCGGAATGGGTGGAAGGGTGGTGGCGGGCGAAGAAACGTCTCCGACGTCGAAGTTGTAACGAGGAACAAAGGAAGGTGAAAAGAAACGAAAACGTCGCCGACAATTCGTAGATCTCGAAGCTGACTCTGGGGCTCATGAATAACGGAGAGGAACGCATTAGAATATTCTCCGCGGCATAACGAATAAGGAGACATAACTTCCATTGTTATTCTCCCTTTTAAAGAAGGGAATCCCTAAGTTGCACGAGCGCGTCGTCCTCGTCGCTTTGCCCACGCCGCAGATGCAGTTTTCCAAGAGTGCCACTTGCAACCGGTTATAGAATTAAAGATTATTTTCCATCTGCCTATTAACAGCGAGACAAAGATAAAGCGACATCGGGTCGATGTTCTTGAACTGCAAAATTAATTGCAATCCGCGACCGCTGCGCCGCGATCATTCTATTGTTGAATACTGCAGTTATTATCCCATCTTCTTTCTGTTTGGAAAATGTACCGTTATATTTTATATGGTGAAAGAAGAAATTATATTTTCGTATTCTTCCTTTTAATATTAGTGGAAAATCAGTTTTTGATATACAAGAAAGTATACAGGAGAATTAGTTTGGTACTAATAAGTTATTTGTTCTTTTGTTCTTTGAAAGGAAAAAGGTTTTCTTAGCTTCATATTTCTTTTAGTTCCTTTAGTATCGTTTTATTAAGACGTGCTTAATGTGAATTTTTTAAGGGCAGGCTTAATAATACCGTTATGGAAACGACAGGTCAAACTTTTTTAATCAAGGAAGATGGTAGGAATGAAGACAGACACAATTCATTTAACTTTATAAACGTTCCTAATAATAGCGATAATTTTCCTGATAACAAGAGAAATTACGCTTCTTTTAGTTAATTTATATTATGGGATTCTGCATTTTAGAGAGACAGACATACCAATAAGGTATTGAACAATAATATTATCTGGATGACATCTGCCCTGTTTTCAAGAGTAAATTACTAGCATTTAAATGCATTACAATTCATTAATAGATCTCCCAGAAAATATTTTATAATATTTTAAGCCTCTAAAAGTGCCATCACACTTATTAGCAATATGATAATCTCAAGCTCATTCATCCAAGACATTAAAGAAATATATCCTACAGTAATCGTGAAGGGAGAAATGTAACAATACGCTGTAATAGCACTGTAATATGACACTGTAATATAATAATACAAATATAATACCACTATATATTGGTATTCAAAGAAACGAACAAGCAGATAAAGCAGCAAAACTAACAGCTAATACAAGAGAACATAAAAAGTTATCACATGCAATGATACAAGAAACTATTTAAATACTTTCATAAAATAGCATTCCATAGGAACATTAGCTATAAGATGCATGGAAATATATGGAGCAAACGGATGGAGATACAGGATGGCAAATATTTCCAAACATGATTAATCCAACAATCCAATCGTCAATTAGCAGAATTAGAATCAGTCACCCAGCACTGACTGGTTCATATCTACTCAACAACCATAAACCTCAATGCAAATCTGCAAACAATGCAAACTGATATTGTCTATTAAACATATCATACTAGAGTGCAGAAACTATAATTATAAGAAAAAAGCCACTAAACTGCCTAATGATATAACGAAATTGTTGAACTTCAGCTGAAAAATGGTGAACCTTTCCTTCAATTGCTGAGATTTACAAAATTCTCTCTGAAGACTGTTAGACTGTTAATTGTGCTGCGTTTCTAATTATCCCTGCTGTAAGCAACGTTAAACATATATATATACACACAAGTTTTTGAAATTTCCTTCCACAATCACAGTGTAAGAAAACGGAATTTAATAAGATCAGTGTGCTAAAATAAAATCATTCTTAACACTTGACTCTTTCCTATACGAGTCAAGATATACCTAAATTTCGATCACATCAGCGGGTACGAACTTTTTCGTCCCTTTAATTTCGACGAGGAGAGGTATCAAAGAAGAATGAAAAACTGTCCGGTTGTTGCTTTCAATTGGCAGAGCGACTTTCCTCCGGCTTCTAAGAAGAAACTTTTTCCATTACGGATCTATAATCCCGAGCTTTATTGGCCCCGGAAACGACGAAACGTAACTTTAAGGTGCTTTAATAGTAACGGTTCCACACAGAAAGAGGAAGCAGAAAATGTGTTACTCCTTGGATCTTGATTCCGTCACGCGCTCCAACTTTCTCTCCTCGAAATATTTGAAGATCCGATTAATTATTTTCTCGACCGATAACGGCCTCCTTTGGCTTTCTGCTTATGATCAGGCAGCTTTCTGACCCCGATAGAAAAATAAATTCGTGTCTAGCGCGTACTTACCTTTCAATTTAATCTCGTTTATTATCATTAATATTATCGAACTATGTAGTCTTTCCCATTTTATCTGGATAAAAGGGGCACAAGGCTTCTCCATTAAAAACTGCTTCAATAACCAATTAAATAAGAAGCTTCAAAAAATCAATATGCATTACTCTGATTATAGGCCATCAGCGGAGGACTTGATGAAATATACATATATAAAACCTGTCATATCGTAGCTCGTCAATCGGTTGTATAAATAACAAAAAACGTATGGTTTTCTGAATTGCCGTGTAAATTTCATATCACTGTCTTCGTCTGTTTTTAATTTATCAACAATTTTTCATGCATTTACACAAAGCTGGTTATCTTTTAGTTTATTAAATGGTAATATAAGTAGCAAAATTTTAAATCAATTAAAATTTTAAATACCTAAACACTCTCTCAATTCGATAATAATTCTTGAATCCTTGTTAACCACATACAATAATAAAAGCAGTCGGATATTCCACGTTTCGTTCTATTGAAACTCACTGAAACATTGACGTGAATAACAAAGAGATGCACCGTGCTGAAATTACATATGAATTTCAAATTTCAAATTGAATTTAGATGCATGAAATTTTTCTTTTATCGAGTAGCAATTTTTCAAGCGTAATCAGATCGATAGATACGATTACCCGTGAATAAAATATTCAAGCGCTCGAGATTTGCTAAACGTACGTACATACCTACGTACATATATGTATGTATTATGTATGTACAGTCTTTTTATACATCGAGCGATCGCGTAAAATTATCGGACAAACGCATATCACCGGTTTAAAATCGTTTCATTCTATTTTTCCTCTCTGGACAATTTCAGATATAGCGAGCCGATTAAAAAATCACTTGATGCGCTGAGGATGCGCCGTGATTTCTGCAACGGTGGGCTTGCCTGCGCCGTTGTGTGGGTGTCATCGACCTGCTGGCTGCTACTATCTTTGTCATCGTCGGTCACAGCAGGTACGTCTACCTTTTTTCTACATCTTTTATTTTATTTTTGCCCCCCAACCCCTTTTCTCCTTTTTTTTCTTCTATTTTATTTCCAGCGATTTCCCCGCCCTAACCCCGCGGCTCGTTCGCCTGTAATGATTGGTCCCGAATTATTGAAAGAGCGGCCATTAGCAAACAATAGAGGCCTGTGTAGCTGTGTTCACGTTCGACCAACGAGGCGGTGACGACGTGCACGGGGTGACGCTGTGAAAGAGATAGAAAAAGAATTAAAAAAAGGAAGGCAAACTCTTGAAACGGGCGTGCATCTACATATAATGCTACGCCACAGACGTGATCGGATTTCGAGAGACGTCCTCTCACCGACAGATTCCTTCTTGGTATTGCGAAAAACCACCGGAAAAAGCCAAGCCCATCCTTAGAAGAGGCTTAATCCTTTTTATCCTCCTTCAAACACCTCGTCAACTGGAGATATTTCCGTGTTTTTGTACACAGGCTCGCGAAACTATTCGAACCCTTGTTCACAAACATGATACAATTGTCACGATTAAATTGAAGTACAGAAGTTGTCGGATATTTATTGCAGGCATATCGTAAAAATCATGAAATTATTTTAAACAGTCAATTATCCACTAGTTCAACAGACCTCGATATTCAATGGGGCTAGCTTTAGCGTTAATTACGCGTTTGATGCTTTGTGACTTATGACTTGTGTATACATTTCCAGATTGATCTCTTTTACCAATATAATCGCAACAATCGTGTCTCGTTACAGAGCTAATGAAATTTCAAAATATTTTGCATAACGCAAATGATACTATCGTCAGCCAGTGCATTTTATTTAATCATGATAGATGGCACAAACAATAATATTGTAAGATTGATAAAGGTAGAAATACTCGTAATGTATGACGATTCATGGACGTATTCATTTCAAAATTGTCGAGGATATTTTAGTATTCACGTTACCAACGCTCTCTCTAAAGTAACGTTGCATCTAAAATCCTGCTTTATATTTTATCGAACAACGTCCTGGCTCAGATAAAAGATTCAACCGTCGCGCGCGTCGTGTCGTAAGATACTTCTTGTATTTTTTAAGGACGAACGGAATGTTCGTCCAACAAAATATTAATCAATGCTACGCGATCCAAATAATATATTCGATAATATAAATTGCAACTAAAAAACGTTAGGTTACCAGAAGTTCGATTCTTAATATTTTAAGGGTGCGTTAAATCACTTTAAAACTGATTTGTCGGATGCTACTGGCTATAAAAATCGGTATTAACGACATAGTTACACAACGTTAAGGTACCTATATAATATAGAATATAGATCTCGACGAAACACGAGAGAGATCCCCTAATCGATGAGTTAATTATTTGTCGAGGATTATACATCGGTAAGCCACGGTACGTCCTTCAGGCAAATGAACGATGTCATTTAACGAGACGTTAATTAGCAGGTGAAATTGCTAGTGGACAGTGGACGTTAAACGGTGGTGAAGACTTCGATCGATTCGCAATGTGTTACAACAGGATATCGGTTTCTCGTCTCGATAAATATCAGGCCGGTGAAACGATTTGCATACTACAACAAATAACAAATTGAATCTCTCGCACCGTTAAAGTGCATTCTACTCTGCATTCCTCCGCCTCGTCGCTTGTGACCGCCTTTGCGTCTTTCCTTTCTTATGAACACGTTTCCTCTTTGCCGATCAGAATGCGTTTCTTCATTTCCTCTGCCTCTTTGACATTCTTGCCGATCCCTTCCTTGTTTCTTCATCGTTTACGCGTCCACAGAGATTCCTGAGATATTTTTGTTCCCCATTGAATTCTATACTACATATATATATATATATATATAGCCGTAATAACATGTAAAAACGGGCATGACGTGATTCGTTGTAAGAAAATAAGGAAAAAATAAGGAAACATTTTTACATTCTCGACTCAGTTTTCGAAAAAATCGAGTTCGAGAATTTATCAAGTATAATTAAACACGGTTAAATCCGGATTGAACAGTAGTAGATAATCGATAAGAGGTCATTCTATTTGCGAAAATAAGTCGATAATATGAAATAACAATCTTTCCGTCAAAGGCTTCATTTTCAAGAAAATAAAGTTTCAACATATTTCGTTAAGAATCGGCCCAGCACACGTGTATGATTAATTTTCAAATTTCTTTCTTTCGGACACACGTAGAATGACCTCCTGCCGATATTTACTTCTATCCAATCCGGAATTAATCATGTTCAAGTGTATTCGATCAATTTTTAAACCCGATTTTCACGGAAATTAAGCCGGGAGTGATCTAATTTTATTTTGCGCTTTTTAATTATTTTTCCATAAGGAAAAAGGAATCACGTCGTATCAGCATGTATAGTATAATACAAAGGCTGGATGAGTGAATTCATTGAGAATGAAATAAAGTAGGGAGAGTTTATTTGTGAATTTTGCATGAATAGATAATTAATTCTTGTGATAAAGAGAATTTCATTCGGGGAAAATAGAACTATGTGGGTAGAAAATGGTAATTTAAAAATTTTATGATGCGCGATGTGCTACCACAGAGTAGCACACCACTCTGTGGTGAAAGGAGTCAATGACACATACACTACCGTTTATAGTTATACGAACGACTTCAGAAGTCGATGTACACTGCTTGTGCATTAAATAATTTACGTATATTTTAAATTTAATCTAATCAAATTTCGAAATCTAATTTCTTAATTTAAGATATATGTTTTTAAAGTTTGAGCTCGAAAATATGGTCCCTTAAATATCTTGAAGACTATGAAAGGCAGATAAATTTTGTAAGTAGAACAATTTTGTGTTTTTGTACGGCAAAATACGTCTGTCTAAACAAATCAGAAAAAAAATGGATTTATTAATAAACAAGTATAAATCAATAAATTAAATCGATGTAGTATAGAATACAGAAATTCCGAATTGAAAATTGATCTGTTACAGTTTTCTAAAATGATCTAAATAGTATAACGCGGAATTCGATCATCAGAATGTTGTAATAGGGAAACTAGTTCGTTGCGATGAGGATTAACGAAATGATTATAATAGAGCGTAAAGAAAGAGGACGATGGTCAACGAACCGGAAATTCGGGTAATCGGATGTGCCGTAGATTTCACTAGACTTTTATGAAATCTTTAACGGCGTGAAAATGTGGTATGTGGTATATAGAGAGTCAAAGTAAAAAGTCGATTGGCATGCAGCGCATGTATCTTTCTATCCCATATGCTCGACGAGTGTAATAGTGCGTATACTTTCCCTGTATGGCTTCTATAAATCGTTTTACTCAACCAGATTTCTCATCTTTGAACTAAACAATGAAATAGATACTGAGTCATAAAAGTGACTCATGAACTATCGATGACTTCATACTTTGAGGATGTAGCATCTTTTTAGGATAGGTATTATAATGAAGTTTAATAAAATCACGATCTAGTATAATTAAAATTAATATTTTAGCAAATTATCAGACACCGAATAAGTCTAGTATTGATATTGATACGAGCATGATATTTCTCTAAATCATAATTATTTTATAGTTACAATTCATCAGATTTTCTACTAACTTTAGACTTGTCGATAAAAAAAAGTTCTCTACATATATCTCGTATTACAAAATGCTTCAAAACTCTTCGAAACTCACTTCCAACTGTTGCTGGTTGTTCCAACGTAAACCAGCCACAACAGCCCCAGGGTAACATTTTCGGAAGCAAACTTTTCAAACTATCTGATCTTTTTCCCACTCTTCGAAAGATTTAACAACCATCGACTTGGCCAATACGGCTCCCAAGACGTTCCCAGCTATCTGCAAAAAGGATCCGTGAAGCACGTTCGACGTGTATACGCAAGTTCTTGGTCAAGTTAACGAGAAAAACGGTCGCGTGACCGGAGGCACTTGCTGTTAATCGAGCAGTCGTCTCCGTTGCATTCGAATCCCGTGGCCATTCTACACTCTGTTCCTTTTTGTCTGTCCAGTGGTTCGGCCTACGGCTTGCTATGAAGTTTGTAGTCGCCGAATTAGAACCACTCAAAACTTTCAATGTTTTTCGCCCATTTGGTATAATTGAGAGTCGTGTACGAACTTTAATAGCAAAGTTTAATTGTTAACTACTACGGTATTATACGCGTACACTCGTGAAAATATTTGAACACATACTGTAGAAAACTTTCATACACATGCTATATATTGAATTTTATTAAGTTTAATTTGATTACAGATAATCCAACTGAACATCGAAACTTATTAATATATACGGATATAACAGATAATTGACTGTCTAAAATATATTATTGCAATGTTTTTTAATACGTAACTTAAAATGATATCTTGATGGATAAAGAGATAGCAAGTGCTGTTTCTAATTACTATATGAGTCATCGTTAATTTGCACACTTTCGTAAAATTCACGTACTGTTATAATACAAATCAGTTAAGTGTCATATTCTTATACGTACGTATATACTTATGACCACATATACTCATATACTTATGATATTCGTGAGTGTATCTGTATGTAGCCCTAATTCGATAGTCAGGTACGTGCCTGTGAGCGAAGCACAGAACTGGAAGCTACTGGAAACCGATGGAAACGTGTTCGTAGCACGTTAGGCGAGTAGTAAGTGTGGCAGTAGGATGTGAGGAACCGTTAGCTCGACTCCGGCTATTTTTATTATTATTATCGTCGCGCTGCACTTCAACGCTGGTGCTTGAGAACGAAAGCGGCGCTGTTCCGCGAGATCCATACGCGAGCTGTCCGTGAGATCGCCTTGATGTTCTGACCTATAAAACTGGCTCCGTTCTTCGCGTGGTACGACGATGATGATAATGATGATGATTCCGTTGCTAAGATCCGCCGAATGTTCGTTCCGTTACGCTCGAATAAATTTGTGTCGAGGTGTGCCGTTTTTTATGCCGTTTCGAAGACATTCCGAGCCGGGGAAATATTTCTCTTTCCTTCATAATCTCTTCCGCGTATTAATTAAAAGAGACGGCAGAGTTTGAAGGAGAAGGAGAAGATTCGCCGAAATTGAGTCCTCCCAAGAGTCAATTCCTAATGTAAATTTTGACATACAAACTTCCTTCTTTCTTTCCTTCATCGATTTGTCGCAGCGATTAAAAATAAAAGATTTTTAGATCACTGCTTAAAATGAACTTAAGGAGGCTCTAATAGAATGTAGAAATTTGTAATTTCCAAATACCTAAATTATCTACGAATCGACTAACTTTTTTAGAACTCAATTTCTTTAGTCTGTGAGAAAAAATATATACAAAAAATAAAGATGATGATCAAATCTCTGGCGCTTCTACTATTACAGTTAATATAATAATTGAAGTGAAATGATTATACTTTAATCATAAACTACATATACTTTGACATTTATTTTAGGAAGTATATCATATTTGACACAAAGTACACATATTGCTTGTATTACAGAGCCATCGTTGAAAGCAATAGGTCGATGCCCAGCCTTCGAGGAGCAGAACGTGTGTCCCGCAAGGGCGCCAAATTGCGAGAATGACTTCCAGTGTCAGGCGTCGGGAGAACGTTGCTGCAAGACAGCTTGCGGCACGAAATGCGTCATCGGCGAGCTGACAGGATGTGAACAGCTGGCGCAGGCAGCCGTGAGAAGATCGCGCGCCCTTGGTCCACGTGGACCGTCACAATTTATACCAAAGTGCAACAACGAGACCGGCGAGTTCGAGAGGATACAATGTGATCCGCGAGAGAAAAACTGCTGGTGCGTGGACGAAATCGGTGCCGAAGTTCCAGGTACTAGGGGATCCTCCAAGGATGTGATCGATTGCGACAATCCCCGCGAGTGTCCCGCACATAGCTGTCGAATGCTTTGTCCATTAGGCTTTGAGGTAAACTTTCAAATATATCTTGAAATATCAGTTAAGATATAGCCATAAGAAATACGATAAATAAGATATTATAGATCTTCAAATAAAACAAAAAATCTAAAAATCTAGAAATATAATGCTCTCATGTATCTGATTTTCTTTTAATTGGCTACATTTTCGGTTAAGATGTGTGTGGTATAACGGAATTCTTTAATTATAGTTCTTTAACAAAAATAAGCACATATTCTTGTTCTAAAAAACTGGCGTAATTGAACTTCGAGAAATTAAATTTAAGAAATAATTGCTAATTACCAACGATATATAAGTAAAGAACATGAAGCATGTATAATTATCTTTAATAACTGCATAACGGATGCTCATATATTTATGAGTTCAAAGGTGCAGAAATATACAGATGAATACATATAATATACACAAATAACAATTCACTGTAAGTAGAACAAATTCCTTTTTAGGATCCATTTGTTCCACTTATAAAGTTGCATAAATATTCTTAATTGCATATACATCCTTCACCTACTTTATGACCAACGACATACAACCAAAAGAAGAAAGTACCAAAATAATACATAATACATAATACATAATATATAATAATACCAAATACCATAATACATAATAATACCAAAATAATACATAATACATAATACATAATAAATAATCCCTTCCTATACAACTACCCATAAGACCTCTTACGAGAAGCAAAATCTCGACTTTATGCAATACTCCGTAGTAGCTGTTGACTAGTTATTTCCACTCGCAGATCGAGCCGAAAACTGGCTGCGCTAAATGCGAGTGTCGAGATCCTTGCCGCGGGGTCGCCTGTCCGGGGACCAGTCAAACGTGCGAGTTGATTGATGTAACATGCGCCCGTCCACCGTGCCCGCCAATTCCCAGCTGCCGCAAAGCGAAGTCACTGTCGACGATTTGCCCAGCCGGTGAACCGCTGCAAATCACGGACTCGCCGAGGCCATTCCTCTGTGGCGACTCGCCAGGGAAACCGACCTGCCCGCCGATGTATAGCTGCCTGGTGGAACCGAAGCAGGAATACGGAGTCTGTTGTCCATCCAACATTAATCTAAAGAGACCAGGGACGTGTCCATTGGAGCAGCCAGCTATTTGTGGCAATTCCTGTCAGCATGACTTAGAGTGTCCAGGTCCGCAGAAATGTTGCAAGAGCGAGAAGTGTGGAGGAGGAGCTTGCTCTGTTCCACAGGGGCTCGGTGTTTGCCACAGAGACCGTGTGCTGGCAGAGATGCTGAGTATTTCTGAGAGGCAGGGCCGTGGATATGTTCCTCAGTGTACGGAAGGTGAGGATCTAAGGATGAATAGGAATCTTTGATTAAGTCGAATAGTTAGGTTTGGCTTAGTTATTAAAGAGAGACTGTTTGGTGGAAGATAACACTCTACGACAGAATCATATTTGTTTGGATCTGCTGATGGATAAGTAAACAGTTTATGCACATAGACGAACAGTTTATATGTATAATAATATACTGATTGTATCAGTGTTAACTATTGCTCGTTCAGATAATAAGTTTGCATTCCTAGTTAGATAAATATGTAGCGGCATATGAGTCAGAGGACGATGAGATTCGAGAACGACTTATGCTGTTGTTTTGCCTTGAGACATTGACACTGTCTTGACTTACCAAACGTAGCGATAAACAAACTCCGGGTAACCGTCAACCGAAATTGAATTTAAACTTTCATTGATAAGAGAATCAGTCTTTCTTTAGATCAGTTATCAGTTAGTGAGTATCGAACAATCTTAGAGCGAATATCATCGAGCGGACGTACTCATTACCGTGTATACGCATAACAAGCGACACTTAGCGAACGACGATGAACTCTGTACTACAAATAGTTTTAAATATATTTGACTACACCAAATATCCACTGGTCTCATCAATAGATACACCAACACGTCTAATCATTCTCCACAAATATGTTTGTAATTGAAATGGGATTCTACTGTATTATACTTTTGAGAATTTTTGGGAAACCAATTGTATCATAACATTTTTAATTTTTCGATATGCTTTGGAAGTTAAAAATGTATTAAATGTAAGAATTTGGGTATCCCTTTTGAATTATTTTAACAGCATCGATTATAAAGATCGTAAATAACTATGTTTCTATAATCTTTTGATAAAATAAAAATTAGTAATATTTTCAAATTTGTAGATGGAGGATACGAAGGTAGACAATGCTCGAGGAACGGTCTGGTTTGCTGGTGCGTGGATAATAACGGTCGAAAAATATCTGGAACCATGGGACCAGCAAATAAAGTCGATTGCAAATCAATAACGAAGGGAAGATCGCTTCCGGCGTCTTGTGTTTCCCAACAGTGCGCCCAAGTTTGTCAATATGGATTTAAAACCGATGCTTCCGGTTGTCCAACTTGCGAATGCGACAATCCTTGTGAAGGGTAAGTGTACAATTACATCCACTTAAATATAGTACATTTCATAACAACATCTTATGCTTCTAACTGTTTTCTTCCTCAGTTTTCCGTGTCCGGTTGGAGAACAATGCGTTCTGCATCGTGAAGATGGTTGCCCAGACTTTCTCTGTCCAACCAGACCAGAATGTAAACCGAAGAAAACTTATCAGAGTCCTTGTGTCTATGGAACTCCCCTTATCGATAACGAACGGAACGCTGTAACCTGTTCTGAGAACGAAACTTGTCCACAAGGCTACAAATGCACCGTTGTACCGGAAGCTGGACAATCGGTGTGCTGCATGACGTCAGCCAATTCCACAAAACCACAAACCAGTAAGATGTCCACTAAAACTTAAAAGAAATATAAAATCTAACTTTAAAACTTGAAAGAAATCTAAATCATTGGCATACTGATATTTTCACGTTGAACGTTCCTACGTATACTATTTTTTAATAACTAAGATTAATACCTCTCAGTTTTAATTCTACTTATGCAAAATAATGTTATTAAATTATTCTAGTGTGCGAATATTTGAGGGAATTCAACGACCGCATGGAAGGAACCAGGGAAGATATGTCTTTAGCGATTCCACCACCACAATGTGAGAAAGATGGTAGCTACAAACCGTTACAATGTCACAATGGTACCTGTTCCTGCGTAAACGACCGCGGAGTTGTCCTAAAAAGCGGCGTGAATCGTAGCACTGATTGTAAAGAGATAAACGACCTTCTCAAACTCTGTGGATCTTTCTCCTGCAATTTAAGATGCCCTTACGGCTACGAAGTAGATGCGACTGGTTGTCAGCAATGTCGTTGTCACGATCCTTGTAAAGATGTCTCATGTGGCCCACATGAGACCTGTACGATGGTCGACGTGAATTGTGGATCAGGACAGCACTGTCCAGCTGTTCCAGCTTGTCTGGCCATGAAACCAGGGCAGTGTCCGTATCTGGTACCAAGTTCATCGAGTTGCGAACTACAATGTAGTAATGATCAAGAATGTTCTGCCACACAGAAGTGCTGTTCTACAGGTTGTGGGACGCAGTGTGTAGCTCCTGTGATGGCCACAGCTTGCCAACATGCACGTGCAGTGGCAGAACATGCGGCCAGAGAGTCAGGAGAACCAGCCAGAAGGATTTATATCCCGAGATGCGATGCTAGTGGAGCATTCGAGCCGGTTCAGTGTCACAATAGAATGTGCTGGTGCGTGGACAAGGAGGGCAGAGAGGCTGCAGGCACTCGTGTTCTCGAGGGAGTGGTACCAAAGTGTAACACGCCGCTCAGATGTCCGGAGATCGATTGCAAGCTTGATTGTGCCGATGGATTCGAACTAGATCCTGATAGTGGTTGTCCAATGTGTTCCTGTCGAGATCCCTGCAAGAGCGTGACTTGTCGGGGAGAGAACGAGGCCTGTAGAATGGTCGAAGTTGCCTGTAGCGTACCACCGTGTCCACCTGTACCAGTCTGTTTGCCTAAGAAAGATAATCCTTGTCCAAATGGGTCTCCTTTACTAGATCAAAATGGTTCCCCAGCAATATGCGGACCACATGGTCAACATTGTCCATCCACACACAAATGTGAACTATCTCCTCTGGATGAATATGCTGTATGCTGTCCCAAACCTCGCGAAGTTTGTTTTGAACCACCACGAAAAGTATCCTGTAATTTAGGAATGGGTTTAAATGAAACTGAGAGATGGTACTTTGACCCAGAACATAACGAATGTAGGAGGAAATTCGAGTGTACTCTGGGTCACAATGATTTCTCTAGTCGCTTAGTATGCGATACCGTGTGCCCTGTATTATCACAATGTGAAAGACTTAGAGAGAAAAACTTGAAAACGTCTCAAAGGCTGAAACAACCAACTTTCTTGCCCAGATGTGACCCGGAAAATGGCATGTGGGAATCTATACAGTGTTTGGAGCATGTTGGTGTTTGCTGGTGTGTTAACAGAAAGGGTCAACCTGTGAAAGGTTCGCTTACCAGAGGAGCAGAGCCCAAGTGTAACTTTAGGCAAGCAAGACGGGGAGGCAGAGGGCCGGCAGTTCAAGAAATCGACCGTGAAATTCAAGCGTTCATGGAGAACGCTCTAATTAACTTAGAAACTGACGAGAAGCAAATCGGGATGGTGTTAGGCACAAGATGTCAGGCGATGAAGGATAAAGGCCACGTCCCGGCAATTTGCGATCGTGAGGGCAGGTTCGAGCCGACGCAGTGTGCTGGGGACACATGCTGGTGTGTTGACGAGGCAGGCAATCAACTCATTGGCTCAGAACCTTTCCTGAAAGGAACGAATATTTGCTGTAAGATACGATATCTTTCATATATTTGTATTGAGTCATTTTGTCAATTTCAGGTAGAGTCAGTTTATGATAGCCGATCAATGAGAACTAAAACTTGATTTAACATGTATAATACAAATATTATTTATATAATATGTAGAGTATGGATGTTTATGCAAATTTATATTTTTTAACGAATGAAATTAAAAAAAGATATATTTCAATTAATATTTTTAATATGTTATAAATACATACAAAATCACAGTCCAATAATATATATATATATATAATTTGATAATATAAATAATATACATTGAAATAAATATTTGATAAATTTTTGTAAATTTCTTTAGTGCCAACTCCAGTAGAAGCTGTCGAAGTAACTTTACGTTTCCCCGGTCGATTCCTCGGCGATGACGAGGCTATACTAACCAGACAAGCAGAGGATCTACTACATGATCTAGGCGCCAGAATAAAGAACGACGTGCGGGTAGAAATCAATCAAGACTCAGCCATACTTAGTTTCGAAGTAATAGGACCGAACAAAGTAGACATAGCATTTCATCTGGAAGAATTAACCAGAATACAGAAATTATCCATGTTGGGATCATTCGCGGACGCAACCACCTCTCGTTTCACACACAGATCTCCCCCAATAGCTATGCAGAGTAGAATTGTAGCATTAGAACAACGAGAAATCCTCACAGAAGTGGAAACACCCGTTTATCAAACTGCTACTTTGGTTTTGGCTGCTGGAAGCGCTTTCATAATTAGCAGTTTGCTGATTTTATTGATGTTATACCGTAAAAAGGTACACTCTCAATTTTATTTAAATAAGTAGTTGTAATTTACTACTATTATTTATTATTTTTTTAAAAAGCAGATATCTAATAATTCCACAATGACGAATTTTTTCTTAAAGAATAACAGATTTAAATAATAGTTAACAATACAAAATTATTATGTAATTAGTTACTAATTCAGTATACTTAATAGCGATAAAAATATATTTATTTTAGATGAAAATGAAAGATCCATCAAAAAATTTGGCGGCGGATCAGCACTTCCTTGCGTACCAGCAACCAGTGTATGTGATATCGGGCGTAGAACAGGAAGAGAAGAAGAAGGACATAGCCGAAGCGCAAGAGAGTACGTCTACCTCGGATGTGGTCGTCGGTACATAGAAAAGATCAAGAGTTCGTCGCGTAGATCGCTCTTATTCCGTGCGCGAATATAGTCATGATCCAAGTCACGTCTACGTAATCCCCTTCATATTTCGATGAGATATTTATTCTTTGAATATGAGATACATCGCGACTGCCAGAATTGACGGTCGACCGAATAAATTGCAAACGGTACTTCCTTTTTTGTGGACATCATGCGATATCGATCCCACAATATAGGATGTAACGTGTAACCACAATACGAATTTTATTTTAAAAAATTAAAAAAATGGAATTCGGTCGGTCGTCGAGAAATAATAGTTTTTATTTAGAACAATCTGATCTTCTCGCGGGTCTCTCTGTATCACCTCGAAGTTATCGAAGCCACCAACGCAAAAATGTCCTGGCTCGAGAACGAAACGCCGAGGATATCGTTGCGTTAAATGTATGTATATCATGGGTGTAAATATTAGACTCATACTGTGTTCGTTTATTTATATA
Source organism: Bombus affinis (assembly GCF_024516045.1). NCBI lineage: Eukaryota > Metazoa > Arthropoda > Insecta > Hymenoptera > Apidae > Bombus > Bombus affinis. Next base: position 4,417,578 of record NC_066354.1, read on the forward strand.
GCTCAATAAAGATCGGAAATTCCTTTATTCGTGTGTCGTTATTAATACGTCTAGATCATTACTTTGGACGCTAGAGGCCAACCGTTTACCCAATCAGAGATCTGTTTCCCTAAATCTGCATTCCTAACTTGACCTGTATAGGAAGATTTTTTAAGGTCACAATAAAAATTTATAGTAATAAAATGGAAGCAATTATTTCTTTTAATTTAGAACATATGTGGATCAAAAAGATTTAGTTTCCAAATAGCTTTGAATCTTTCAGTAAATGCTGGATACCAGTACCGCAAGTAGAAGCGCGCTTTTTTTAGCCAGACCTCCGCCAATCAGATAACTACGCATCATTCTAGTGTTTCTACTTGTTCCGCAAGCTCTCCATGCAGTTGAGTCTCAGCGTATAATATAGTTTACAAACTAAAAACCACATAGATTCGTTTAATTTCATTCTCTTCAGTATTCTTTATACAATATTGGTACGAAAAGATGTCGGTGAATCGAATGTATATATTCTCAAATTTAGTGCATAGATGGTCGAGATTGTGGGTGAAAACGCAGCCTGAGCTTTCGACGGAAACGCACGAAATATTCCGAAAGGCATTCGAGGCCGAGATCGAGTCGCCCTTTAGACGAAGCGCGGAGTGACCAATCGAGCGGTTCGGGTCGGTGGGGCTGTCCGGGGACGGGAAACGAGTGCTTTTATCCACGATACGCCGTTTTTTTTTTCTTTCAACAAAATCGTGGAACGAAACTTCGATTGGTGTTTTGAAAATCGTGTTCGAGAACTTCGTTCAGTGGTTAACGAAAAGTGGAAATATATAAACGCGAAAAAGGGCAGGGAATCGAAGAAGAGAAAAAGGAGCTTAATGGCTCTCAGGAGATCGGGAATACAAGGACAGACATTGCACTCGCGGACGGGGCGCCTCGCAATAAACATCGTCGCCTCTCGTTCGCTTGTCCTGCATCCACCTCCTTTGCGTCTCTCCGTTTTCAACGAGCTCCTGCCGTCGTCGACTCTGCTTCCGTTTCCGTGTCTGTTATGTGTGAACGCAAAGAGAGCCGAGTGTTTATAACTGCACGGTGCTGGTGGCGGTGACGAAGGGAAAGGGAAAGGGAGGAGGAGAAAGAGAGAAGGGGAAGAAATTTGGAAGCGAGATAAAGAGAAGGATAGTTAGAAGAGAGTGCGCGTGCAAAAGCGAGAGGGAAAAGAAGAGAGAGCCAAAGGCTCGTCGGACGGAATATTCAAAGCGGTGCGCCATACATTTCCTACGGAAGGTCGTATTTATCGCGGGAACCTTATTGGTGAAATTATTTCAGTTATTGAAGAAGATTTTGATATACCGTATATATATACATATATATATATATATATATCAAACCTTCCTTACAGCGATCGCTTCCAATTAAAAGGAACTACTACATACAGTCGGTTACAACAACGGTGGTCCGGCTACTTAACTATCTATCTACTTAACGTCGGGTAGTTGACTAGGAATTCTGGATAACCTGATCACGCAGAAATTCGAAGTGTCAACTCGTCGACAGGCGTGACAGCCTCGTCGACTGTCTCGTCCGTCCTCTGTCCTCCCTTTTCTTGATATTCGGTGTCAGTATCATCATTTGATTCCGCGATGTTCACGGGGACAGTGAAGATCGAAATATGTGAGGCAGTTGGACTAAGGGCGACGGACAAGCAACGAAAGTTTTGGCAGGATGAACCTATACTCGATCCCTACGTTCAGCTGGATGTCGACGAGAATCATCTTGATCGTTCATCGACTAAACCGAAAACGTTCGACCCGGTTTGGAACGAGTGTTTCACCCATGAAGTTCAGGATGCAGTGATGCTCGGACTGACTGTCTTCCACGATGCGGCATTACCGCCGGATTATTTCGTCGCCAATTGTAGTATTCCTTTCGAGGAACTTGTCAGCAGGAATGACAAAACTGCAGATCTTTGGGTTAGTACTTACAATTTTGGAGGCTATTCTATTTCATCATGTGGATATATTCGTTAGAAATTTTTTGTTAGAAAATAAAAAGTGTTCTTTATTTACTTTTATTTTCATCTTTTTATGCTTATGAATGCATGTTTCTATATTTTATTCCCTAATTTGTAGGTAGTTTTGATTAATCGGTTCACATTAATTTTGTGTTGACACTACAATGTTTGTTGTTGATATGTGTAGTGGAAAAGCAACGTGTAATCTATGTATATCTTTTTACTATGACATTATAGAACAATTCAAGGTAGTCTGATAACATTGTGTCAATAGAAACCAAAGCAAAGAAAGATAGACGATAGGTATTTCTTAGACCTGAAACATGTGTGATGATTAGAATTCAATTTGGTTTCTTTAAAATGTTGAAAAAGTGTATACCAAGCGTAATGTATCTCAGTAATGTTTCAATCATACAGTTACTGATAAAATATGATCTATTAAAGTTCAATTAAAAGAATATTGTTATATTTGTATTACATTAATAAATTGTTTATAATATTGAACAATGATGATATTATTGAATAAAATTTGATTTGAATTAAGATATTTATATTTGTTATATGTTTTAATTGTGTAGTAACTCTTTTGTGCTTCGATACTCTTAAATAACAGTGATAATCATTGTGAATTATCATCAGAAATTGAATTTTTTTTAGGTTGACCTTGAACCTCAAGGAAAGTTAAGGGTTAGGATTGACCTAAAATGGAATGATCAAGGTAAGGAACAGGTAATGGCTAAGAATTATGCATGTAAGGTATACTTCCATAATAAAATTTTAGATCAACAAAGAGGCTGTGGTACAGGTGATGGAGAAGGAATCGGAGGCAGAGGTGGTGGAAGCATCACCACTGGGAAGGAACCCAGGAGGGAATTCAAAGAAAGACAGGGTTTTAACCGGCGTAGGGGTGCTATGCGACGCAAAGTTCATCAAGCAAATGGTCACAAGTTTATGGCTACCTTTCTGAGGCAACCAACTTTCTGTTCTCACTGCCGTGAATTCATATGGTATGTATTTTAACAAAAGTATATTGATAACATTGCTTAGATTCTAATTCACAAGCATATTCTAACACTAATTCAAAACATTTACTAATTTCAATCATTTTATAATATGAAGTGTTATGTACTTAATTTTGTGTGTATATTTTAAAAGGTGATCAGTTAAATTAAATTAGTTTGATCTAACTTGCATAGATATAATAGACTTATGCACACTAAATTAATATGGGATTTTGGTTCTTTGGATAATTTAAAAGTGTTGAAGTTGCATGCCTGGGTTTTTGGTTTTCTAGAATATACTGTAACATCATTAAGAAGATATCATTAGGAAAATGGCTTTTCGAAGTATATTTTGTACAATATACATATATCTTCTTAATAATTAAGCTAGTTTGACAATACAATATAAGAAATAATTTTTAGTTAATTTACCAGCACATAATATTTGCAGCAGGGAAGTGAATATTTAACACCTTAGATATATTGACTTTTAAGCTTTCAAACACTCTTTCTTTTCTTGTCTCTTTACAGTAATGTTACATAATGTTCTATGTATTTTATTGGAATAGATCATTCAACTAAGAAATAGGCTGCATGCATTGGTTTTGCAAGCATATACTATATCTACTGTTTGGTGATATTTCTTATGAATTAACATGTCATTATGTCTGTAGACAAAAGTTCTCTAATATAATAATAAATTATTTTTAAGAAAGTACTAGAAACATCTAAGACAGAAATAAAAATTAAATAATAATCTTACCTAATCATTCTTAAAAGACTAGCATAAACATCTAATTATGGTTTATGGCCCAAGAAAGCATACGTATGTGTTTTATGAGGGTATACAAGGAGATGATGTGATGTGTTTTGTCTGTTGTATTTCAGGGGCTTGGGCAAGCAGGGCTATCAGTGTCAAGGTGAGAAGACACATACACGTTATTAACAAATATTATAATTATATATTTGCTTGCTCTACCTTTGTGTGAACATATGTTTATCTAGGTGTGTGTATGTGTACTTAGTTCTTTATAAAAAATCAAAGCATTTAGGAGTAAAAATTCATAATCCAGTTTGAAAACTTTGAAGTTTTAATGTTTAATTTAGCCCATGGTTCAAAATCTGATGCTATGCTTTCTTTAATGAAACAGAAAATAAAACTTAATGTCCGTAATACATCAATGGAGTTTTTATTGCAAATTATATTAGCTGTGATTTAATATAGTTATAAGTGGGGATATATTTCATTGCATGTTTCTAAGTAAATTGTAACAAATCATCAGGAGGTTCTAATGGTTTCATTTTACCATATCCTTAGAGTTTATATTCTGTCTTCAATGTTCAAGCTTACATTGTTTCCATGGCAAGACTATCACAACATCCACCAAATTTTATTTGTGCTTGTCATTTCAAATCAGTGCGTCTAATCACGCATGCAGCCAGCTTGGGTCACGCTATGCTAAAAGTTATTTGTATCAAAAAATGTAAGCATTCAATGAGGTTTTATTATGTTTCAGTCTGCACATGTGTAGTTCACAAAAGATGTCACAAGTTGGTTATCACAAAATGCCCAGGCATGAGAGATGAGGTGAGTGTATCTTACTGCAGAGTATTATCTTTATATTATTATATATTGTATTATATATTATCTTTAGTATTATTTTTAATATCATATGTATTTTGTAAATATCAAGAAACTGAATTTTTTAAATTAATCTTTAAATGATATTGTCTTTCAGTCAAATCAAGATACAGAAAGTCCACGTTTCAGTATAGATATGCCACACCGTTTTGTTGTTCACAACTACAAGAGATTTACGTTTTGTGACCACTGTGGCTCACTGTTGTATGGTTTATTTAGACAAGGTTTACAGTGTGAAGGTAAATATATATTAGAACATATTTATTATACATAAAATGATTTACATGAATATGTAATACTTAAATCTGATGTTTGTTTATACAGCTTGTAATATAAATGTTCATAAGAGGTGTCAGAAAAATGTAGCAAATAACTGTGGCATTAACACTAAGGCTATGGCTGAGATTTTAAGTACAATGAATATATCACCAGACAAACAGATAAAAACTCCAAAGATTAATTATAGAACAACAACTTGTCAGTCTGGTCAAACACCTACAACAGTAACAGTCACAGACACATTACCAACGGATAATTCACAGACAATTCAAAAAACAGAAGATACATCTGTTATCGCTACTGAAAATGCAGTACCTGCTAGTGAGAATGAAGTTAGAAAATTTGGTATCGAGGACTTTAATTTCATAAAAGTTCTTGGTAAAGGTAGTTTCGGAAAGGTGATGCTGGTAGAACGAAAATCTAATCCCGATGAAGTTTACGCTGTGAAAATATTGAGAAAAGATGTGATTATACAAGACGACGATGTAGATTGCACAATGACGGAAAAGAGGATTTTAACACTGGCAGCGAGACATCCTTTCCTTACAGCTATTCACAGTTGTTTTCAAACAAATGACCGATTATTTTTTGTTATGGAATATGTGAATGGAGGTTAGGATTAATTGAAATATAATTAGAAATAAAACGTATAGAAAGACATTCTTTACTATCTGAATATAAAAAATATTTTGCTTCTTTCAGGTGATTTAATGTTCCATATTCAAAGGGCTCGAAAATTTGACGAAGCAAGAGCACGCTTCTATGCAGCAGAAGTTACGCTTGCATTACAGTTTCTTCACAAGCATCATATTATTTATCGAGATCTCAAGTTAGACAATATAATACTCGACCAAGAAGGTCATTGTAAATTAGCAGATTTTGGAATGTGCAAGGAGGGTATTATCGAAGGGAAGACTGTTACAACAACATTTTGTGGCACACCTGATTATATCGCACCTGAAATTCTTCAAGAATTGCATTATGGTGCTAGTGTTGATTGGTGGGCACTTGGTGTTTTAATGTACGAAATGATGGCTGGTCAACCGCCTTTTGAAGCAGATAATGAAGATGATTTATTCGAATCAATTCTACGAGACGATGTGCTTTACCCTATCTGGATCTCAAAAGAGGCAGTTTCTATTTTAAAAGGATTTATGACAAAAAATCCAGCTAAGAGATTAGGTTGTGTGGCTGCTAATGGTGGTGAGAACGCTATAAAGGTTCACCCATTTTTCCAAGAAATAGATTGGGAAGCACTTGAAGCACGTAAAGTAAGACCACCAATTAAGCCAAAAACTGTAAGTTCATATTGAATTTTAATAATATGTTAAAAAGTAATTGAAAAATATTTCATGATAATTGCGTGTTTCAGAAAAGCAAAAAGGATGTAATGAACTTCGATACAGAGTTTACAAAAGAAGATCCAGTATTGACACCAGAAGATCCAGATGAAGTGAGCTATATAAACCAAGAAGAATTCCAAGGTTTCTCCTTCGTCAACAAAGACTTCAACCCTGCTAGGTTTGGGGCACAATAAGAAGTAAGAACGCAAGCAAATGAAGAGGGTTCAATGTTAATATCATCTTAAACGCTTCTTGCTTGGAAAATTGGCGAGAATGCCAATCTGCAAAGCTGAACATCGGCGTTTTGAAGCTGCTCGGGGTCTCCTTTGTATTTTATCTCCACCGGGGATAATTACGTATCATCGGAAGCAACGTTCAAGCTGTACAAAAAAGTGGTGGAGATCAGCAGGAATTTGGGAAATCAGCTAGAAACTTCGGTCTGTTTCACGTACAAAAAAAAAGTGGTAATTTTCGCAAAGAATTTGATTGCTAACAAGGAAGCGCGGCCTCAGTTCGACAAAAAAGAAATGCGTTTGGATCCAAGTCTCTTAAAGTTTGACAAAATTCTTGATTTCCTTTGTTTTCTTGAAACAAAGACAAATGTGATTGAGAGGAAACGTCAGTAAGAGATTTCATTTGTAACATTGATAAGCAGAAAGATCATGTGCTTTGGAAATTAAGTATCGGTTAAGAAACTTAGTACAAAAAATACAAAACAGAAAGAGAAAGTCATTTTCGATGGCATGATGGTAAAGGTCGCTGGGCGATCTATCATTTTTCTGTTGATGTTGATATTCTCGAGAAAGATTCGAATCAAATACCGAATTTTTCAGTAACCTCTTAACCGTATATTTCGTTTCCTCTTAGAGTTTCTTTCGTAGAATGTCTCTCTGGAACTACAAAGTTTTCCATTAATGACAAAAAAAAGTACTCGCGCGGGAGAAACCACGAGTCTGCAGGATAAGAAATTCATCGACATGTCAATTTTGCACTGAAATTCAGTTCCATTAAGGTATACAAAATTTTACCTGATTTACAGACTCCTAGTTAACCATATATAAAGACTTGGCACTTATTACGCATTTTTTTTAGCGCTTACGTACTTACGGACTTAATTTTCATTGTAATTCACGAGAATTATTTTTTACTTCGACAAGAATACCGACAAAAACAGGACGATCGAATTATTGTGATTATTGCTTAGTAAGTCGAGTTTTTAGGTCTTAGCGTAGTGTATCAAATCACTAGTGATCAAGACTGAAACAGAAGCTGGGCTTAACTTTTAGGTAAGTACCAGCTGCAGGCGTAATTATAATTGCCGAGTCTAAAAAAACCTGTGCATACATAATAGCATCATATAAAGTAACTACATAGAGAATCGAGAAGTTATGTTCCGGTTCGAATCGAGATCTCGTGTCTTCGAACGGTCTAAACTTTTCGTCGAGCTTTATCCAGGGGAGCATCTCGCAGCGCTTCTCCGATAGGATTTAAATAATAAACAAAATAATAATAAAATAATCATACAACACTAAAAGAAATCATGCTCGCGTGGTGAAGATCGAGCAGGATACGATCTGACCAGGTGGACATGCCAGTTTCATACTTACATAGAATTTTAAACGATCACAGACGGATTCCACTGGTGGTTGTTCCGTCAAAGCTAACACAAAATGGTATATACGTATATGTACACGTATAAATTTAACTTATTTTAACATACGCCTAAAATTGTAATGAACAAAAAAAGTCTCGCTATCAGGAACACCGGAGAATATATAAAAGCGATGGTCTCTGGTGAAATTCTCTGGTGTTACTGTGTATGTCGAGTCTTTCACAAAGTGTTATAGACAGAGCATATATACATAGATATGTATATGCTTTGTAAAGTTACCGCTAAGCGAATTAAGAAAATTGTAAGGAAGTCCACCTAGCGATGTCGATGCACTTTCCGGAATCTTCGTACGTGTTGTCTCTAGTTAGGTGTCTTTAAAAGCTTGAAGCAACAACTCGTGTACTTAAATTAGAAAAAGCTGCAAGCTCCTTAGTGTTAAGTGATGAAATAGTCGAGAGCCTTATCCATACCATAAGAACGTTGAAATGCGTAAAAAAAGGAAGAAAGGAAAGAAAGAAACCAGTGAATGTTATATCGAGTTAAATATCGTTGTCGGTCCTAACGGCTAATAAGGATAAATTAATTCGAAATACCTAGATGAGAGACAAATTTTTCGTGTTTTAACAAGTGAACAGAAAATACTCTAATATTTGGGGCACGTAGTCCACCGTTTTGTGCCGTCGAGTTTATACCAAAGATTTCGTTCAGATTTTCCGTAGAAACCTCGCAGAACGAATTAACGAGGGTAAGATCGCGAATAAATCACAATCTCATATCGATCCGACTTCAATCTTTGGTGTAAACTTCAATCGTCGTTGATAGTTTTAATGAGAAAAGTTTAATTGATAAATAGTAACGATAGACCATAACAATTAGTCGATAATATGTTTTAGTGATTATAAATTCAGAAAAAAGGACAACTGCGGTGAAATCGTGCAGTAGTGCAGAGCAAAACTAAAAAAAAAAAAGAAAAACAGAAAAAAATATTTTAGCGTACTGTCTACCAATGAGCCACTGGACAACAAACACTCAGCCCCAGATTGTATTCAAATGGCTTATTGTATGACCAGAAACGCGTTACTCAATGTCGTGATCATTGTCGTCGTGTCATACTCGTACATTTTTATGGACTCCGTAGATATTTAGGTTCATTTAAAAACAAAAAATGTCAAATAAAAAAATTCATTGGTAGAGTACCCTTAAACCACGTGCTGCCCTCTACGTGCTTCGATTCTGTGCAGGACTCGAAGTTCGAGAGCCGCGGCACCGACACAATCGAATTGTGAACAAAATGATGTTCTAAGTTACGGCACGTGTCGTGTACTCATCGCACGATCTTAGAAATTAATGATGTACGAGATGAATATTACCATTACAAGGAGAAATCACCTATCGTAAGATATATATACGTACGACGTCGCTTTTATGAAAGCAACGTTGTACTCGCAACCATTGACACGAAATAATGATCGTTCGCATGTAAATGTAGCTGATCGTATCTTTTTACAGCTTTTGCTTGCATAGCAATAATTATTGACCAGTGAATATAGTATCCTATTGATGTATCGACCGATGAATCGATAATGTTCTTCGTGTACTAAATTCAGAGTGCTATATCCTTGTCGTTGGCAAACTGTCATAAAAATTAAATTTATTATTTATTATACATAATATCAATTTCTTAGAATTTAATTCTTAGTTTTTAAATATGTATTAAATTTCATAAATGATCCAATAGGAATTTCTATTGTTTCTAAGAAAGAGAATTGTGTTTAAGATAACTTAAAAAAAAAACTGTCCGATTGACAAGGATCTGTACTTGATTCATCTGCGTTCGTGCACTTATCGTAAATCTAGTCAGAACGAGAATACCGAGAAAAGGTGTCTGGCTCGATGTATCGAGCTACGGAAAAGGATATGTTTAAATTCAAAAGAGACGAGTTAGTCCGGCCTACGCTTAAAAAAAAGACGGTTTCGTGCGTTATTCGAACAAAAAATTACTGCTATACCATGTACCTATTGTTACGTGTAGAGTTACCGCGTAACAAATATCCGTACGTCAAAAAAAAGAAAACAAAAAAAAAGAAAGGAAACAAACACTGTATCGTCTAGGCGTAGTAAAGCGAGTTTCTTTTTAGTCTTATGTCCGGTACATTAGAAAGATTTTCAGCACTCCGCGTCGTATTATCGATAGTCATATCGCGATATATCTCTTTCGGTTGTATATATCGTTTTTGTCAGAACGATAGATTCTCGATGGTCGTTGAAAATGGCGCGAATCAGACGAGAGAATGCAACGATTGCCGTCCTAAACACATCGATATGTCGAGCGGGGTTAATCGATTATCCAAAGGTTTCTTTCGACTTTAATTGTATAGAAAGTAAGCCATTGATGATTTATAAGTACGTTACAATCGTACACCGGTGTACGATTACACCGTACCATAAAATGTTACGAATTCTGATCCGTCGAGATTTAAATGAAAAAGTAATATTCGTTGAAAGATTTATCGAATAATCAAAGTTGAAATCTCATTCATTGTGTGGGAAGAAAGAATATGTTTGAAAGAAAAAACAAATTATCGAAACGTACTGTTCATACTGTTGTTATTGTTGCAACGATCATCGAGCTGACAAAGATGTAATATCTTTTTTTTTAAGTTAAACGTTGTATGTTTTTCTTTTTTTTTTGGTTAAAGAGAACGTGTGGCGTTTCATTTATTCTAATGTTACATCGTTTTGCAGTATTTATGTTTTTCAATATCATACAAGTATTCTTGAAATATCGTACGCGGCCAAGCCACGTTAATAGCTGAATGTTAAGGTTGCTAGCTAATTAGCGAAAAGTAAATATATATATTTTTTTAGTTTCTCGTTAAGTACATCAATTTTTTCAGACATTTTTTATCGGAACCTTTTGTCCTTAGGTTTTATCTTTTTTTTTTGTATTTACAGCGATCGAATCGGAATAACTTTTTTTCTACTTAATTTCTACACTTTATATGGTCCTCGTTTTAGTACGCATGCGTAAGCTTTTCTAATGATTGTGCTTCGCAAGATCTAGTTTATATCGTATAATGAATTGTTTATATTTTTTATCGTCATGTAACAGAGGAGAAAAAAAGCCAGAGTATCTTTACGTGTGTGTAAATTACAGAGTTTAACGATTCACATTGCACAATTTAACGGGTATGTAACTATTAAGATTATAATTTCCGTTGTATATATATTTCTTTCGATTATCGAAGAGAACTATCGTCATCGATTCCATGGCGTATAAGCAATGTATTTTAAAATCGGCTGGGCTAAAAAAACAAAGAAAGGGGAATGAAATAAGCAAAAATCAGAGTACATAAAAGAACAAAAAGAAAAAAAAGAAAAAGAAAGAATATAATGGTAAATATGTATAAGTATATACATACTTATATATATATATATAGTAAAAAATTTACAGTAGCATGTTAGAAATAAATCTGTGGCAGACGATAGTACTCTTGTCAGGCGCCGACACTCTAACCTAACCCCATAAACAATTTTTGCCGTGAGATTTTTGTAATCGCTAGTCAATCGTATTAAAATAGGGAAAAAGGGATATTGGGGGGGAGAAAAAAAAGAAAAAGTTATGCGTTATCGATGAAACGTTCCACTCGCTTCGTTTTAATATTGTATGCGTGCGCACGTGTACACCGGATGTCACGTGCCGTATATTCGTTAAAAAAAACGAGGAAAGACGTTAATTTATCGATGTATACGCGAGATTATAAGCCAACAGGAGGTGAAACCGCGTATTTTTTTGACGTGTCAAGTTAACATACGTAAAAAGTGAATGAAGTGATATATACATATATATATAAATTATAAATATATATATATTATATGTTGCATAAATTAAGACGATAAAAGAAAACTAAAATATTGTTGCAATATAGAGCGCTAAGTAGGGTCACACGTGACTATCAACCGTGGTACCCCTTTCCTTTTTAGGATATAATTTACAGAAATTATATATATATATATGTATATATATATATTTATATATATTTATATATATTATATATATATATATATATATAAAGACATACATACCCGCATATATATATATATATATGTGTGTGTGTGTGTATATATACGAACAAAAAAAGGATAGAAATGTATATATTTATAAATATATATACGTACTACATAAATAGGAAGTATCATATTAGGAATACGTCATATTCTTTATGTTCCTTCAGACCTATGTTAAAATCCGTCATTTTTCTTTCTGTTTCAACGATCTTGGTTTGCTTTTCTGTTCATGGGAACGCGGGATGGTTGCTGCAACGATGACGACCTTCTAGAAATCACGGAAGGAGAACAAAAAAGAAAATAATAAAAAAAAAAAAGGGACCAACGTCGCTGAAAACGAACGAACATCGTGGATTTTATCCTGGGTCTGAAAGATATCGGGAATGCCATACAAAAATGAACAAAACGAATAAAAAAAAGATATGGAAGAAAGCATCTGCAAAAAAGAAGATGATACCAAGATCATAAACTCTGTAATGTCGTAAACTAGATATTGTCTGTGCACAGTGTTGGGTAAAGATATTCTAAAAATGGGATGACAGCAAGATACTTCGTGAAAGCCTTTTGAAACTCGCGATCAATCACCGGCTCCTCTTTCGTGTGTGTTAAGCAATCGTCATATCTGATATAACTTTGTAATAATAGTACTATTATTAATAATAGAGCTATAAAATCGTGTGAACATAACTCTAGGTACGGGACAGAATAGAAATTACGTTGGAAATGCAAAGGAAACGGATTCTCTGATTGTACCAAGGGACAGCCGGTAACAGATGTTATTCGAGTAAACCGTGAACGATTAGCGCTTCGATCGAATTCTCAACGCCTCACAAAACTTTACTTTCTACGTGTACATAAGTGTAAGCGTGGAGCCACGTACTCACGTAACATCACATATTTGGGAATGTAATATTCTTAAATTTGACCAAAGGTGTAGGCATTTCAGTTCACGCAAAGCAAAATGAAAATGAGAGATGGTCTATGCGTTTGAATTACTTAACACTGTTTCATCGAACACACGAGGAACATATTCGACAGTGTGAAGGTCCGTTTTTAGATAAATTCGTTAACCCCCGGTGGCACAAAAGGTCCGCTTTCACAAACGAACGAGCAATCAGCCGAAGGCTGGAGATAAATTTACTTCCTCAAAAGATACATACATAATCGAGAGAGTTTTATCCTCTGACGAAAGTAGCCGTCCGTATGATTGGAAAGCAAAAGAAGAAAAAGTGAAAAAGAGGAAGAAACGAGCGAAGGCAGGATCGAGAATTTCGATGCGTGAAGGAGTAGCAATCGCTGTGTTACAATTGTATTAAAACAAATGTGTCGTTGAATTTTCATAGCGAACGTACCTACATATATGTATATGTTGACCGTATCATTGTCGTTACCGATCGTAGAATTTATGAAAGCTCTCTGAGTGTGTCCTTTCGTTACCTGAATCGCTATCCTTCCTTTTCACACGACTTTCATACGTCGCGCCGACCATCAAAACTCTCTCTTTCCCCACTTTTCGATATTTACAATCAAAAACTCTTCTTTTTTTACTTCTCTTTTCATTTTTGAAATATTTTGCTCACTTTTCTTCAGAATATATTGTATGTCATTGTAAAGCTAAGCGTTCGTGCGTGCGTGCGATATGTACATAAATGTAACGATACACATGCGCATACATTATAGTGAAACGAATTGTATTCGTGCACAATGATGCATCGTACATGTGACACTGTGCGAGAAGAAGCGATTTTTTTTTTAGAGAATTTATCATCAAACATTTTCTGTTGTTCGACTCTTGTAAAAATAGATTTACTTTCTAGTGAGAGATAGATTTTTCTATGAAATAACTATTAAGTTTGAATCTTCTGTAGGTAGAAGGAAAAAAGATACGGATGTGAAAGATGCATTGCTTCTTTTTGTACAGTGTTTTACATAAGCTAATGTGTGTTTAGTTGAAACTGGAAAAGCGACACTATTTTCCTTCCGACTCGAATTGAATCTTGTATTTTACTTTATTCCCGATTCGCGCACAAATGCAAGAAATGATGCGTTAGATCGACCAACGCCCAATGTGATGCACACAAGCTGTTTAAACGTACAATTAGGGAACAAACATTTATTTTTTTATATGTACCCCAGCTGGTCGTTCGTCGGACATTTTACGCGCGTGATTGAGGATTGAACACCTCGTATAGGTCAAACATTATTTCGCGTGTTGTATCTCCTCGCACAAAAAAAAATTTATATATCAGCGTCTGTAAGTTTTCCTGTTAGAGTCTATAGAATTCCGGAATGTACACAAATTCAATCCTAAAAAGTTACGTTTTACAATAATGTTATTAAGAATAGAAAGTCTAATTAATACGTTGCAATTAACACCTTGTGAACTAACAACACACGTTGCTCTTGTTATTACAAATATTATCGACATCCAACCATTCTATCGTTTATCATTACAAAGTAATATTAATTTTTATCACAAAGAGAAATATCATTTAAGGAATTAAAATCGTTTAAAAAAGAAACAGCAAAAATGAACGCGTGATAGTGCACAAAGTGTTAAGCGTTTTGATTGTCAGCATCGATGCTTCAGAGCGAAAAATCAGTGTTATTTTGATTAGAACCGCAATCGATCTATCTAATCGAAATATACGAACACGAAAAAGATTGAAACAAAAAAAAAAAAGGTAAGAAAACGCCAATCTCCGAGACGTTGACGACTCATCGAGAATCGAAGTTTTACACGTCCAGTCGCAGTTTCTTTCTAATGAGATTTATTGCGTTGTTGACCGTGCTAATTCTATCTGACTTAAGCCTATTTCCATGTTGAAGACACACCAGTGATTGTTGCCGAGCTGAAAAGTCCGAAGTCTAATTTATAAATGTGATAGAAAAGCGTGCGAGCAGGGAATTCACGAAATCGGCTTTGGAAACAGTTTTCTAATCAAATTATAAATTAATTTCATCCAGAATTATGTATCGTCTTTATGAGTTGCAAAGTGGATTGAGATTTATGAATCTTTTTATCTTTTGATAAATAACTTTTTTACGTGTATATTGAGAATTGTTCTTCCTTATCGATAGAGCATCTTACATATCCGCTTTGTAATTACATATAAAGTTCATTGTACAAATATTTGTTACTCGTTTTATGGTTGTCTTTTCGTCGACAAGTTTGTTAAGCTGATCGTCCATCGATCGTTTGAACATACGATACAGAAGAGTCGAATAGCGGAACCGAGAAATACTTGGCAAGCATACATCCTGCTGTTTAAAAGCTCGTTAAAAAGAAGTTCCCTGCTCATGCGCGGACAGAGCTGTATTAGCGATCGTTATAAATGAGCATTATTTATTTCTCGATTGTATTTATATATCGTTAATCGTAGTGAGTCTTAATAGTGATTTACGGAAGTGTTATTATCTGGTGCTGAATATTAATATATATCTGTCGATGTATTGGTGACTCGAATCGAGGTATCGTTAAGGAATTACGATCGAAACAAGGAGGAATTAGAATATTTGCATTAGTTGTTAGGTAAATAATTTTTGAAAAATAATTTTACTTAACTCGGTAATACGACGATTTCACTATATGAGTTACTTGTTACTCGTTGCTTGGGGAGTGGTAATTTCGTGTGCAAAAATTGCTACTGCTGATTAGCGTAATCAAGTTAGCTCGATTTCGACCGTATTACCGTGGTAATTAAAGATATTTCATTTATCGATCGATTATCTTTTCGATATTACAAATGATCCTTACGGTTCGCTGTATAAAAGAAAGAAAGAAGGAAACTCAGTGTAGTTGCTACCGTAGGAATTCTCCTTGTTTGTATAACGATACTTAACATCTTCGATTGATCCTTGATTCGATCTAGAAATACATCGGGCGTTATACGCGATTATTACTCCGTAGCTGATGATTCGTTATGTGCGTATTGTAAATTCGAACGATTGTGAATGTATTTTACTTGCGTTTGCACGAGTCCTACGCTATTTCCCTCGATTTTAGTTTTCTTTTCTATTTCTTTACCGAAGCATTCCCAAGACGAATCTCGTAAGCACTTCTTCGTAGAAGTAGTAGAAAACACATTTACCGACCGGCATTTAAAATACGCGTATTCCGATATATTAAAATATTTCGACGGGATATTTTAATATACATCGAGGGGTGTTTTAAGTGGACACACTTATAAACGATGAAATATTGCAGAAACACACACACGTACAATATATATGTATGCAAAAAATTGAACGCAATGAAGAAAGTGTGTGTTGTTGAAATTAATTGAGTTGTTAATTTCGTGCAAATGAGTCAGAAATACATTACCAGTCTCGTTGAAAAAGATCTGCTTCTCATCCTAAAATAGGAACGAGACGCGTGACGAGAGGGCAACGTTGTATGAAAAAACGCTTTCGGTGTTTTGTGACAAACAGTGAGTCCTATATGAGGCTATATAGTATAATAAGCAAAAACCCTTTGCACTCGATGTTTCTTTCGATGTATGTTACGTAATCAAATCGGATTATTGAAATATAAAAAGTAATTTTGAAACGATATCGATCGAATGTTTATTTTTTAATAGTTTCTACAGTACGACAGGTTAAGTCTGTAATAAATGGAGGATACGTTATTAGGAATTAAATTTATTACGGTTTACGGTATAACCTGTTCTTTCTTAAATCGTTTTATTTCGTTTGGTTAATTTTTTGGTTCTTCTTATGTATTATATTCGTGAAAAGTATGGTATAGTAATGAAGGAATTTCTTAAGTTCTAACCGTACACACATACTTGATCATTGCGATTATATTCGAGGTCGATGTCAAACAGATGCTGTTCCAACAAAATCGATTATCATGAACTTGCAACTACTCAAAGTATGGCCTTCGGTCCTTGGCAGTGACCGGAAATATTTCGTGGCCTCGACCAATATTTCCAGAAATACCGATTGAAGGTCTTGCTGCGAAAAAGCGACGCTGAACTATCAGAATTACGTCATGTATAAGGTGACATTGAAATAAGTAGTCCCATCTAGCGTATACTTCTCTTTTTAAACCTGAAGAAAAATCATCATATAGACATAGATCGAGAAATTTGTAGAAATGAAACTTACATAATAATTTCTTTCATTCACTAGATCTTATAATGACCAATTTACTTTGAGCTTAACAATTTCTGGACTTTCATATTTCCGATACAATTGATTAATCACGATCGATATAAAAGAACATCCACAATTTTTTTCTAACCTATACACTTTGAGGTCGATACGCTTTAGTTTTAAGATCGACTAACAAATCCATAACTTATTACGTAACGTGTTTAAAACGGTTCCTTTTTTGTGATCGAGTGGAAAGGGTTAACAACTGTGTAAAACAAAAAGTACCTCTATTTTTCTTTTTCGTTATAAAGTATTTTCAAGTATCATAACACCTGTTTGATATTGCGAGCACCCGATGAAACGTATCCAAGTTATTCTGCCAAGTCTATCTCGTATTTGTTGAGAAACTATGCAGGTAAGAGAATCTTTGTTTTTGACGCGAAGAAAGTATTTTTACGATATAGTTGGGAGAACTAGGAAACCGGATGCGATTCAAAAGATTGCGTATTATGAACACTGTTGCGTGCACGTGTCGAATATTAGTTTGAAGGAGTGAATGAACGATTTACGAGGCAAAAAGAGACAAAAGAAATAATGGAAGAAATAAGAATTGCACATCCTGTTGATTATGTATTTTTTAAAGTTAGCATTGAGACATGCCTATATTCCTATGGAATCGATGAATAACGCTATAATTTTAATGACAAAAATGAAGTAAAATAAAATATTAAATAAAAACTAAATCGATCAGGAAAAGATCTTTTATTTAATCAAAATTAAATAATTTCATTTTTGTCATTATAATTTAGTCCATACAATAGCGAAAATTTTCCTTCTCCTTTTTCTTTTAGTTTAAATAATACATATTTTCATTCATAATATTCGTGAAGTGTTTCTTAATTTCATTACAGGTGCCAAAAAATATTACAGGAAAAATAGAACTGCATAAATAATAGTAAAAGAAAAAATACAGAAAAACTGATATAATTCTTATATGCTACAACATTGATTTTATCTTGGCCAAAATGCATCCATTTTGATATCGTATTTTTGTAAATAATGATTTAATATCATTCTCTATTGAACAGGGATTTTATTACTTATTGCCCAAAATTTTAATGAAACAATTTACACACAGATATGTATTGTAAATTATTGAAACTTCGATTTTGATCCATTATGGCAAAGATAAAAATAAGATGTAAGCGCAGAAGTTCAAACGATCTTAAGGCCACTTTTACACATGTCTGTAGAAGTGCGTCTTTTAAAGACAAATTTTTTGACAGCTCCATCTGCCATACTTTGTTGAAACATGCGTCCATTCCAGTTCCAGTCTAAAGAGAGTTAACGTATTATTTCCGTCAATGTTGCAGCACATTTAACGCGTTTAGAAACGTGGGAAGAAGGTCTCAAAAGGGCAAAAAAGTAATTTTAATAGGTACAAACTAAATGACCGAAAATGGTGCGTGCAAACATAAGAACGTTATTAAATGTAAGGATTTATGTTTATCACTTTCTTCCTTTCCATTTGTCCTAATTTTTATTTTTGAAAGCTATTTAATTTGTTATAATTTATAATAATTATTATAATTTGTCATATCTGAAAGAAAAACACATTTATGTATGAACGATTGCCTTTGTGCTTGCTGTGTTTGCCTTGTCATAATCATAAATCAAATACGTTTAACTGATCGAATGCAAATATATGTCTATATATTAACGGAGAGTTTATCGGTTGCAAATACACGGGCAATCGTAAACCGGAGCAAATACTGTTACTTGTCTGATTATTGTATACAAAATAAATAAAAAATGTATATATACATCAGAAACAGTAGTTTTAATTGTGTAGATTACAACCTATTCAAGAAACTCTTTTGAAACATCTGAAATTTTATTAAGCTCAATTATCAATCCAATATAATTCATGTATATTTTTAATGCCAATTTGTGTTGTAATTGTATAAATATTACCCATTGTATTTTTATAATATTTCAATTAATCTGATTTTTAATAATTTGAATAATTCAATAATCATTCATCAAACAATTATTCTTGAAAAGACAGAAATTCCTGTTATTTGCAATTGCAATTAAAGCTTCGCTTTCTTTTATTGTATCCTTATACATAGCTCGAGTATTTAATAATCTTTATATATATATATATATATATATATATATATATATATATATTTATATTTATATTTATGTTCATATATATATATATTTATATTTATATAATAGTATGTATATTCTCGTCACATGTAGGCGTGTAACTCTCCCCATCTTTCTCTTTGTACGTGTATTTTCTCCGAGTTTTACAACAGTCTGTCGTGTTGCATGTGTAACTGAGAGTGTAATTCGCGGTGTGCGTATCGTCTATGCGTGTCTATTTATATATACGTATATACAGTGTCGATTGTTCTTAAATATTTCAATATAACATCATCAACCAATAATTTATTTCGCTTAAGCTACACATACAGGGGTCGCGTACTTCTTTCCCCGTTTCTTCTTTTTTTCTTAAGTATCATGCATGCGTCGCAAAAATCACATCCTTGTTTCGTAATGTTCTCTTCACACATTCACATCATCTTTTATTCTTTCTCTCTCTCTCACACACACACTCACACGTGCTCACCTTCTCTCTATCTTTTTCCTTCTTCCCTGCTCTTTTTTTTTAATTAGTTAACACGAAGTCTCACTCGTTAAACAGCTCTCGAAGACTAAGGACACCCAAAGCGGATCACAGTCTGTCTCTGCACTCGTAGAATCTTAGCCAAACTCCCGGAAAGGAAATTCGAATAAATACAGATTATAGAGGATACACTAACTTCTCGTTTCGTCACGACGAATTCTCGATCCTTCACAGTTTGCGATAATTTATGTAGTTGATCCTTAAATACGCATTACATAATGTTTTTGCAATATTTTATAATAAGTAATTGAGTCTGATCGCAATGTAATTGGTTTTCCCGCCAATTTTTAGATGGCGCGTTTATCGAGGGAAATTACTTTTGTTTTTTATACTACAGCTTTCCTTCACAACTGGACAAAGTTATAGCTTTAAAACAGTAGACGATAGAAAAAAATTTTGCTATACAAAATTAAAATTGATCAAATGGCTACGGTGAAATTGTAAATTTAACCTTAAAATTTTTTACATTATAATTATGATATCTTTTTAATTAATCTTCAGACACAAGTAAGTTGCTATCTATTTTGTGGAAAATAAGAAACATGTTGATTGATGTATATTAAAAAAATATTTTAATTCGAAGGAATGAAGGTGATTCTCAACTCTAAAATTATTTCTACCTCTACTTCCAGTGCAGTCACATGTACTAAGTGATGCGTTACTTAAAAATCTAATTGTACGTAATGAAATTTTTGTCTATCATTTATCATTTTAAATCTATGAATTCTTTTGTGAGTGTATGTCTAGAGTTAACGCGTAAATAAGGATCTGACAATAATTCGAGTCTTCGTGACGAAATCTTGGTCCGAATAAACTCAGGATATTTTTTTTGAGAACTCCAGTGTTCGACAGAAGATTCTTGGAGGAAATTTCTCGTTTATGTTTACATTAACCCTTTCTTGACTGTGTCCCGTAAAAAGTGTATATCTTTTTTTCTGTGGTGCTGGACTTCGTAATTATTACTCGAGCAATGACCATTGTTCGTTATTAAAAGAGTAATATGTATTAGCGAAAAACTAATAGTATTTCTACATTATAAACTGTAAACAGTGTAGAGATCTGAAAAAGTTTCGATTTTTTATATTAATCTCGTCACTATATTATTAAAAATTATTTTGAAAGGGTTAAATTACAATTAGATAATATCGTTTCTGTATATAAGTGAGCTGTAAATCTAATTTTACGTGGAAATGTGATCACTGAACACTGGAGAATTTTGTTTGAAACCTGTTGTTATTGTTTTTAGTTTAAAGTTTAAACATTTTTTTCTTTATTTAATATTTACACGTCAAGATATCGAGCGATTTTTTTGGATTAAAGAAAGAAATTTCTTTGGACGCAATTTCGTGGCAATTTCCGATCGATGCGATCGTGCCGGAATCACGGATTCTTCGTTAAACTTCCGCGTAAACGATTTCTTCCATTATACTTGATTTTAACTCCGTAATTATAACCTTTACGAGAAAAGGGATGATAGCACGAAAAGATTGTCTATAAAATGAATGTTAGATTATCATTCGATTTTCATCTTCGAACTTGTTCGAATACTTCTGAAATACGAGTCAAAGAGACTTTATCATCCTTTTCCAAGATGTCGTTCATACAGTAATGTTTCGTTAATTGGCCAGACGTTATTTTGTTTGGCTACTTAATGAGAGTGGTATGTTCTTAGGAAATCTCAAATATCTTTCATTTCTATTGAAATCTGATGTGATACAAATGATCTGACACATTTATTTATTTTACCTGTGTAATAGCTGATAGTCATAATGTTGGCCATTTAACGAAGCAAACTCTGTGGTCAGTTAACGAGGCACCACGATATCTTTGTATTATTAATTAATATACGCCGAGTAAAATTTTACGTGAAATATTGCGTCTAAATATAATACGTATATAATCGTATTTAAATTTTGCGCAAGATTAACATTTGAAACGTTAACATCGATTGCAATATTATGGAATCTTGTATATTGTTGTATCGTTGAATAGAGTGATTAACAAGAGAGACAGAATTGAAAGTATAAAATCAATAAATTGGTCGTTTCTGATATTAATTAAAATAGATATAAAAACTGTCCAATCACCCTTCGTCGAACGATACAAAAAATGATATGCCAAAAATGTAATACCATTGATCGCATTAAAATTTAATGATTGATTCGATAATCATCGACTTTCTTAATCTTGTGTCATATTATTCTGCAAAAAACACTGTATAAAAAACATTGACAATCGCTCGTAAAAAAGGCAACGACAATGACGGACAAAATAGAAATAGAAGTCTTCGACAGCTTTCTAATTACTTATTTTTTTGTAAATCGTAAAATGGCAGTTATTTGTTGATCCATTCGCTAATCTACTCTCTCTGCGGCAGCAGCTATTTTGTTGTAATGTCTCTCGAGCTCTAAGCTAATCGAATAAATACTGGAAGAAAGAAGTATTTCTAGGCTAGTGCTGTCTCGTCGCGACGAGACTATTCGTCGCCTGATAGGCCTTGCCGATAAAGCATTAATAACTATAGAGACATTTTCTCGCTACAACCTGATACTGAAACTATATTGTTTAATTCACACTAATTAAATAATAAATTCGATTTGCAATGAATAGAGATATCAAAAGAATATAAAAACGAATTAACGAATAAGAATTATATAAATATAGAATTATGTAAATTGAAATGAATTAAAATTATAATTAAAATTAAATTAAATGTATATTAAATAAGTATAATAAAGAAATAAAGATGTGTGTGTGTGTGTATATATGTATATACATATATTATGTATATATGTATATACGTGTATATGTGTGTGTGAGGTAAAGATTAAGGTATGAGGTTGAGGAGAAGTATCGCATCTAATAAGTTACCTAACTTTTTAACTAGCTTGCGATTGTATCACTGGAGCACCTCTGTGTAATACCGAAGCAGGTCGAGATTTACGACTACCGGCAGGAGCCGTAAGATTTGTCGATGGTTGTTGAATTGGTTGCTGCGCTATTTGTTGAGCGATTGCCGATTCTCTTTTCGGTACTTCCGGTGGTGATTGAAGAACATCCATGTATTCGCGAATTAAGTTCGCAATTTGGTGTGCCTGCAAATGAAATGATGGTAATATCAGTAAATAATAATTACGCAGTTGAAGAATATGTTTTAACATTCTAAAAAATAATTATTATTCAATATAAAATTTGTGCACTATAATATAAATTCTTAAACAAAAAGAATTACCTGAGATGTCGTAAGGATAACTTTGCTCTGCTTCTTATCAGTACCAGTGATAATCATCAAACAACTAACAGCTGGACTATAACTGAGAATACTGCTATATTCGTAGGTACAGAGAGTGTTTCTGGAACGATGCTCCAAAAGGTGAAGACCTTGCTGGTCGACGGCCAACCACAGAACACGTGGCCAATTCGAAGTAAATGATTGCATGACATCGAATATCGTGGCCCTGTGAAGCGGCCACGATTGAATTAAATTCAGGAACGCCTTCTTCGCTTCGGGCGGTGTCATTCCTCGTAGTGATTGATGGTGTTGAAGTACTCCTTCAATGCACAAACTTGGAACCAGTCTTGGTGGCAGGCAGTGACTTGATATAGTTCGGTAATCGTGATCCGATACAGCGTCTTCACAATCACCGAGTTCTAATTGCGCTTGTAACGCTGTCAGCATCATCTAAAAACAGATTATAAATTTAGATAATCTATATCATAATTTATTGGATTTTAACGGATAATAAAAAAAGAATAATTATTTACAGCTTCTTTCTCAGTGATAGGAAATCGATCAGCACGTAAATCATGCAGTACTTGATGATAAAGTAACTCTTTCTCCACCGGATCATCGAGATTCATGTACTGATCAAGGAACAAATGTTTCTTAAATAAGAAGAAATGATGTGCGTGCTTTCTTTGCGATTGATTCTGTTGTGCGTTCGCGGTTCTGTAACGCTCCCATTTCGACATCACATCGGCAATCTTTTCTTCTGGTATCAATGCTCTTTCGGTCGGTCCTAAGACTTCATAAATGGCATAACCTATAAATTCCAATTAAATTATAAATATTTACAAGCCATTTAACAATTAAAAGAAATAACAAATTTAATTTAACTTCGATTACCCATGGCAGTTTCTTCTAAACCAATCTTAGTCTTGATAATCTCCATAACGTCTCTAGCTGTTGCTGAAGGATGAAATTCAACAGCATGATATTGTCCATCCATGAAATGGAATCTCGCATAAATAGGCCTGCGATTAATCGTGCACATTATTTCTTCCCTGCTCGGCGGCCATTGTCTTCTTCTCGTGCCCTGCGTCTTGTAAAGGCACTTTTCAGCAAATCTGGCGTATTTTCCTTCCTCCGTAACGTAATCACTAGCGCATCGTTTCAAATGCGCTATCAGATACTTTCGAATTACTTTCTGTGGAGGTAGAATAACTGAACAGGCCAAAGAAAGTAACGCCCAATGCCTGAGATTGACTCGACTATTAGGATCAGGGTGATCTGTCGTTTGTTTAATCAATTGAAGATACAGTTCACCTAACAGATTCTCCTTTCTTATACAACGTTCCATCACGGTTTGTATCAAGTTTACGTGTTCATCTTCTACCCTACGAACCGTATCTCCGTTTTGTCCTAATCCAGCGTAAGTTAAAATTAATTGGAATACACTAAGAGCCATCTGTTCATCCGGATCGGGTAGTTTTGAGAGACTCTGAGGTATAGTTTGTCTGCTGAATGCCCAATAGGCATAAGGAAATCCTTTATAAGTTTCACCATGATCAGTCGCGCTACCATGTTCTTGCCTAAGTTTCTCTATTTTGTGCTTAGACAATCTTCGCAAAGTGTTTCTTAGGAAACCACCACCAGAATCTTGAGGTTTTCTCAATATCTCCGCATCCACTAGTGTTCTGCGGCAATTGACTAAGTTATGATAGAGCCTAATACGATCTTCATTGGTAATACACTTGAGCTTCTTAGTAGGAACCTCGTTTTCCGTGATCCAGCCTGCCAATGCTGGACAGTAACTAACGATCAGACTACCTATCTCGTTCTTCTGTGGCGTTTCAAAAACAAAACACTTGTGCGAGCTGTCGGGATTGTGACGTAGAAGAGACAGTGTTATAAAAGAGTCACTCGGGTCTAACATGATGCTTTCCACATCCTGATAACGATACTCTGATAAGACAAATTTATCATCCGGCTTGATCAGCATCAATCCATCGCAGTTTATACCCAAGATTAGTTGATTGCCATACGACCAATAACCACGATAAGTCACGTTGAACATAGTCGTACCGTAGAGAGGGTATTGCATCACGCAAGATAAATACAACACCTTGGCTGCCAATTCTTTGCGACCGGCGCCATACTGTCTGTGTGCCTGTGCTATGATTGGCACCCAAACATCGTCGCCTCGGGCACGGCTGATTCGATAAGGCAAAAAACTATCCACTTCGCTGTAGTAATCCAGCCGATCGTTATCTTTGGGATCGCCCAAGGCGACTTGCGCTTGTAAGCCCGCCAACTGGAGCGCGACTTTTTCTGATACCGGGAAATCGTCGCACTGAAAAAATGACAAAAGAGAGAATAGGACGTTTACAAGAAACAAGATAAGATCAATAATTTGATTTTTTCCCTCTAGTTTACCTTCACAACGTTATATACAGCTTGAGCGTACAACATGTTCACCTCGACGGGATCTTGGGATATTTCTCGGGTATTTCGGAAAAGCCTTCTTTTGAAAACGAATCGATTATCGCCACTCCCTAAAGTAGCATTATTCCCACGACGAAGTGTTGAAAATGTTGATTGTGCTGTGTTTAATTTGCATTGTTTCCTGAAAAAAGTAAAATATAATAGGACAAGTTATCAATGTAAAATTAAGTATAATGAAATTTGACATAACTGCATAAATATTCGTAGTTTATTAATCGATAATAGTAATCAATGAAAATTTACATTTCCCAAGCAGCTATAACATCATATAGATAATCATGCGCTCGAACATGTTCCTCGCCATCCGGTCTACTTTGGTAAATTGCCCAACCTTCTAAAGACCTGAGACCCAATTTTTCACCTAACTTAGCAACAGCATCGGAAGCAGTATCCGTTGGATGCACATCGATTGCTTTAGTTCTTCCATCCAAAAAGAAGAATCGACAAACTATCGTGCCTAGTCGCCTCATGGCCGCAATCTCTACCGTCGACGGTGGATGTTGTCTACAGGAAACTTTCATATTTTTACAATTATCCACACACCACTGAACGTATTGCCGTAGTTTGCCCTCGAGAGCCAAATTCTTTCGCAAGAAAGACACGAAGTACTTGTACAGTAATTTACTAGGTTGAAAAGCAACTATAGCCAAACAGAGCAATAACCAGACTCGTTCAGCCCATTCTGGGTTAGGATTGTTAGTTGCTTGTCGCATACATTGAACGAAAATTTCATCTCTTAATTCTTCACGCTCAATACCATAACCTATTATACTTTGAATAGTTGCAATTTCCTGATCTAGTTTCATCTCTCCTCTTATATACTTACAAAGATCCTAAAGATTAAGAAAAAAACATCAGTTTCAATGTTAATTAACAAAGAAAATAATCTGTACAAATAATTACTTACCCTGAAGACAGAACATGCCACATTAACGTTATCAGGGTCGTACATATGAATGTGAGAATTCGGTATAGTGGAACCTTTATAGTAGGTAACCATTTCGTACTTTGGAATGAATTCTACGCTCTTGCCACGTGATTTTCTAGTGAGCGTAGCCATGATTGTACCCTCGGGAGATCTTTCGTGGCTATTGAAATAATTTTGCGCAAATTCTACGATATCATGATAAGTAACTTCGTTATCAGGCTCCTTTTTGTCCTCCAGTTCTTGAAGTTTACGCTCCACTCTGCATTTGCGTCTCTGTTCTCTCTCTACAGGTGGTTGTTGAGATTGCTGCGCCTGCTGTTGTTGTTGATCATGACCATTCTGTTGCTGTTGTGGTACCGGTTGGTGGTGATTATGGTGTAACAAATGGAGACTATTTGAGTTTCTAGATTCTGGTCTCGATGGAGGGCTACCAGCAATCGGTTCTTTAATGACTTTGTTATTTGGTGCAGGTGGAGGTGAACCACAGGATTCACCGTTAACTAATGGTCCAGAATTTCCATTGACCAAAATTGGGCTGCTAGGACTGTTCTCTTCGCGAGGTAAAACAGACTCGTAGATAGGCTCTCCATTATCAATAGAAGAATCGCCACCATTC
The DNA here is from genome assembly GCF_024516045.1 of Bombus affinis. NCBI lineage: Eukaryota > Metazoa > Arthropoda > Insecta > Hymenoptera > Apidae > Bombus > Bombus affinis. Next base: position 4,444,583 of record NC_066354.1, read on the forward strand.
ATCGTCAAAGCTGTAGCAGGAGGTGGTGGAGGCGGAGGAGGTTCAGTGGGCTCTGGAAGACTCGGCTGACCGAGTTTGCCAGTGTTTGGACAGGGTATCCTTTGCTGTTGCTGCTGCTGCTGTGATGATTGTTGCAATGGCGAGGTAGCTTCTTGCCCATTTGGAGTATTTGCTTTAGATTCCGCCTTTGAATTTAACTCCATTTCTTGCTGAATTACAGTCTCCAGTTCCACATCGAGGTCTTCGACCAATGCATCCATTTGTTCACCAATTTCTTCAATTATCTGATTACCCTTCGTCGATTGCACGTCAGATAAAAATGAAAATAGGTTGTCCAAGTCTACAGACTGCAAATCTGAGGCAGCCATTTTAGAATTCATTTGCTCCGCCATCTGCGACAATGCAGCGATCTCTTCTTGCGCTTTTCTGTAAAATGGAATAGCACATATATGAAAATACTGATATAAAATTCAATGCAAGTATTTTAATTTCTCAAGCGCACAAATTAGCCAGGTGCCGGTGTATGTGTATGTATTTTGTGGTACTAAACGCTGCATCTATGTTAAAAGCAATTATTCCTAGTGAATTCTCATCATGCCGTAAGGATTTTTAATTCGCCATTCGAACTACCGACACGTCATACGAACTTACCCGGGTTCCATCCCGACAATACCATTGTACTGTGCGCTATAAAGGACACAAATGGACATACTATTAACATACAAACGAACAACAGTCCTATATGATCGTCACGGCAGTTTGTATACTGGAATAGACGTCCTTTTATCATACAGTTTCAAGATAATATATCGTTATACCTTTGACTTTCTTCCAGAGCCTTCTTATCCTCCATCAATCTTCTCTCCTCTTCCATTCTCTCCCTCTTCCTCATTTCTTCGTCTACTCGTCTCATTTCTCTCAAAGCAGCCGCAACCTCCCTTGCGAATACGCCACGCAGATGACTCTGTATCACAATGGCTGCTCTTCGTTTTCTGATGAACATTATTCTCAGTTTCCAGCCTCGGTATGCATGTTGCACTTTCAATGCAGCGTCTCTCACGCGTTTATACTCTGGAAAAATTCAAATTCTCTTTAGTTCAAAAATAAGATAAGAAATATATTATGAAAAATTAAAATTGAAAATAACTTACCTCGTCGAACTACGTAGCCTCTCCATATTTTCTGTATCATCATAGCGTTACTGGTAACCATTTGGTTTCTACAATCTTCCAGTGGCTCGTGTACATAGCTTCTTAAAAACACTTTAGTTTTGCCTATTTGCCATTCAGTTTCAGGGATACCCTGACTACTGATTAAACACCTAACAGCCTCTTTCTCGTTATAAGAACGTGATAAACGTGCTTTATCCAAACAACGATATCTCGCTATAAAGTCGTGGAAGGGCATGTGTATAGGAAAGCCTTCCTTCCTTATTCTAATAATATCTAACATGCCTAAATATTTCAGCTGGTCCAGAACCAGCTTCTCGTCATAGTGATTCGACACTTTTTGCATATTTGGCTTGATGCATCTAGCGTACCAGGGTGTGGTAGCTTGAAGAACATCAACCAGAGCCTGCAACTGATGTCTGAAGGAATCACAGAGGGTTGGTTTTCCCTTGGATGTTCCACGAGACATGGTAGTTGCATTTCCACTTGCACGAGCTACCGTGCATCCCAAAAGATCCTGATAAACTGTAATTTCTTGAACAAATTCATTTGTGCTCCTAGACATAAAATCGAAGAACACATCTTGTTGTACATCTCGATTCTTATCGACAAATCCTTCGACTGCGTAAGTAACGCATCCAGCGTAGTGTTTCACTCCAAATTCTTTCTCCCATTTTCGCCGATCGTCCCCTTTCACGTAGCAAGGATGATTCTCGAATTCTGCATGCAAATTGGTCAGGTAAGCTAGGTCCGAGCCTTTCGGCATATGGCACTGCTCGGTCAGTAATTTAAGAACACATCGTGGAGGTTTCTCGATTAATTCCAGGCACATGGTGTTGTCAGTGAAGGTGATATGGGAGTATTGGATCTCTTCCTGTCGATACTGAAATTCAAAACGTTTCACGTGTTACGACAGCCGACATGGAAGGACAAGTGTCAACTAGTCAACTTTGCAACCAGTTTATTTTTATCATCAACCCTCGACTATATTCAGGTGAAGTGTTAATGACAATGTATTACATGCATTTGAATAAATAACTTGAAACTAGGTAACATATATAATATATCTTTGTGGTCTATTACATGAAAAAATATAGAAGTATTTAATTCAATTAATATAGAAAGACAACTGGAATCTAGTGAAGTTTGGAACTAGTTAATTTTTTAAACCCTACAGAAACTCACGCTCTCAGACACCTACATCTAATATATCTTCAGTTTATTGATAAATATTACAGGTAAAAAATAGCTAAGAATTCAACTGATTATCTTACTGCACCTTTGATACCGAGGTCAATACATGTCAATGGATGTTACCCTAACGGTTATGTAACAAACCCATCATGTCTCACCCTATCATGTGGCACGCTAGTTAATCGTGTCACACAGCTGACTAAGTATATAGGAAAACAAGAAAGCTTAGAAACGACTTACTAGTTCTTGTTCCAGTGCGAACACGTAGTGATTGAAAAACTTATGCAGCTTCTCGTTCGTGTAATTGATACACAGTTGCTCGAAGCTGTTGACGGCAAAGTTCTCAAAGCCAAATATATCCAAAACACCAAGAAATCTCGAGCTATCCTGGCCAGGATTCGTGCAATTGTTTATATGATTGATTAACCAGGCGAACGTTCTCGAGTACAATGCTTTTGCCATCGCATGCCTATTTTCACGGGCTTCTTGAACCTTCAATGGTATCTCGGTGATATTTCCGCGGACGTTTATCTGTCGTATAAGCACCACTTTGGTGAGATCCTCAACCTGCAGCCCGAGCAAAGGAGCAACCGTACCAACGATGTCAAGGTCTTCTTTAGTTAGTTCGCATCTTTCGCCATCCACGTCCTCGAAGCTCAAATTCCCCAACCAAAGAATGGCAGACAGGACTCTGAAAATACCCTCGCACATTTCCGGCGCGACCTACAAAAACGAAAGTGCCAGTCAATCGCGGCTAAGGATAAAATAAGTCTTCGTTACTGAAGCAATTTATAGAGGGAAGAAGAAGAAATAAAATAACAAAAAGAAATATTATATGATAATCTACTATTACAAGTATTTTAAGGTTTTAGGATGTTCTTTAGTTATTCAAATATTTAAATTGTTATAACAATCAGAAAAAATGACGATAATACAGTTATAAATGTAATAATAAGAAAGACGAAAATTAAATAATTATTGTCATAAAAATAAAAGATGTATTAATTATGTATTTTAACGGAAAACAAACATTTAATAAATATTTGAACTGCTTACTTTGTTTAAAAATAATCGTTCTAATTATTTGTTTGACTAATAGAACAAAACATCATAAGGTAACCTTTACAAAGAATTCTAGACTGTTATGATAAATTTTCTATTGCTCATATTATAAATAAATATTCTATCATTAATAACGAATAAAAAATAATTTTCTGCCAGACTGAACACAAATTCTATTCTGAGAGAATTCAGTAGAGAAATTCTTAACATTTCATCTATATGGAACTGTTTGTACAGACTATTAACACCAATAAATCATATCCTTTGATGATACCACCCTGTGTGTACCGACTAATTACCTGTAGCACGTTAAACGCAAGCCTAAGAGCGTCGAGTTTCTTGCAGTCGGAGATTCCATCGATCTTCACACAACCAGACTGATTCAAATACTTGTAGTGGCTTGCTGGCATCAGTTTATATTGTTCCGCGAATTCCTCGTCTCTGGTTCCAGCTTCGACCAGCTGATAGAACACATGGTAATTCCTTTCTCCGCTACTTTGAAAAGTTATACGGCTCTGCTCAAGCAAGTAATCTTGGATGATACAGCCTTTGATCATCCACTTACTGTCGAAGCACACCTGCATAAACTTGCCAAACCGGGAGCTGTTGTCGTTCCTTACTGTCTTTGCGTTCCCTGTATAATATTTTTTAAAAATGAAAATAATTATATTCTAGTAAAAAAAAGACTACAATATATAAAGAAATTATAAGATAATTATTTAACATATTAAATTTCGGATGATTTTAATCTGTAGTTGCGAAATATTAAATTTTATAAATTATCAAATTTAGAATAATCACATTCTATAGTTTTGAATGATTAAACTCTGTAAAATATTAAATATAGGATAATCATATTTTGTGGTATCAAAATACTAAATTTGATAAAATGTCAAATTTAGGGCAATTTTCGTATACCCATTGTGGAGAGCGATTGAACAAAAGATAAGAAATTTAAAAAATAAATAAACATGAAATATATATACTAAAATAATTATTTGCAAATCTTAAATCAGTATGAGACAGTTATAGGAGAGAGTCTAGTCTTTTAATATTGGTAGAATAAAACGCGACGACAGAAAACATTTTCACAACGTAGCAGGTATCCCTGCAGTGTTTGGTAGCGCATTTTGCCGAGATACAAAAGCAAACGGTACAATTTTTATGATACCCCCTTAAATCTCTTGCCTCTCGTGACCCAGTTTTTACCCCTCGCGCTTTTACATTTAACACCTGACTCGATCTCGGCCTCTTGACTCCGAGTAATGAATCCCCTTTATTTTTAAATGCCATTAGGAATAACGTTCATCGATCCATTTCATAAAAGTCTTCCCGTTTCTATTTTCGAGCGTTGCCTTTGGAACAAGAGAAAACGTCGAGAGAAAAAGGCTTGCCCTTTCTTCGGCGACTTTTATGAAAAGTATCCAGAAAACAATTTCGCGACAAATCTATGCTTTCAATGAAATCCGACGGAAGCCCTTCCAGTTCTTTCTATTTGAAACCATTTTCAAAGTTTCCAATTGAAAGAAAGTAAAACATGTAATTTTCTCTTAATTACTGGAAATAATATTTAATAACCAACGATTGAGAAATTTCTCGAGAAAAGTGTTTCTAAGAGTGAAAATTGCGACAGAATTGTTAATTCTAATTTTGCAATATTCGTAATAATTGGGAAATTCCATAATAATTCATCTAATATTTTATTAGAAAACACACTTGACACCTTTACGTGTATTTATCACAGATCCTTTTCTCCAGATTAACTCCTCGATTAATAATTAATTGTGACTTCTATAATGTTGTTTGTATTTTGTAATTGATATTTTGTAACTGCTTATTTTTAAATCTTAGAAAGATCCTGGGATATTAATTAGTTCTAATTTAATATAAGGTAATTTTCTATTATTAAAAAGAAAAAAAAAAAAAAAAGAAAAGAGAGATGTAACAAGCTTTTAATTATTTCTATAAGAGACAAAGCTTTCGTGTTGGCGTGACAGGCGAAAAATTCTAGGAAAATTAAGGACAGGCCGTAAACTGTTAGAAAATATAATCAACGGGGACGAAACTAGTTATTAAGGGGAATAAGTTAATTACCGAAAGCTTCAAGGATGGTGTTCGCCTCTAGAATTTGTTGTTCCACCCACGTATCGACATTGCTGGTTACCGAGCAAAGGTACTGCAAGATGAATTTCGTGGTTTCCGTCTTGCCAGCGCCACTTTCTCCCGATATCACGCAGGATTGATTGCTCTCCGTGTCCTGGAGAGACCTGTACGCTGCTTCCGCCAACGCGAATACGTGTGGCTCCAAGGAGCCCATCTTCTGGCCATGATATCGATTCACGTACTCCTACAAATCAAAAATTTCAATATGATTTAATGAAGACTAAACTTTCCTCTTCTAATAAAAATTTTATTGTTTTCAATAAAACAGAATCAACTGTGTTATTCGTAAAAAAAAGGATGCTGAGAATAGACTGCCCTGTATTTTTACAAATAGCAAAATTTTATAAATTTATTTGTATACGTTTTTATTAAATAATTATTTTTTCGAAAGGATTACTTTAACTTTGTACCTGTTATGTTGTTATTTCTGTATTTAGAGGTAGGATCACAATAGCTATTATTTTATTCTTTGAAATAATCTATGGCACCGTTCTGAGCTGAAAATCCTTTATTGCACTTTCTTACATGGACTAGGGATAAAAATAAAAGAACATGTTAAACCTATCGATTAGATCTATCGATTATATCTAGAACTATCTTCTAGTTACTATTTATTGTAACTAGCGCATCTGTATATGGATGGCGAGCGCAAACTTTTATAGAGTCTGGAAGAAACAGCAATGCCATCTTTAGTTTTACAATGTTATTACGACAGTTGGAATAGTTTGGGGTGGTGCGTGATCAGGTAGGGGAAGGAAGACGTATATAGGGAACTCTATTTCCGGTGTAGAAGAACTTTGGTCGACTTGTAAATAAGACTATCTATCTGAGCTTAAAATGTACATGTCATATCCACGAAGGATGCATACGTACTGTATGTAACAGTCGATGTACAAACGAGAACTTGTCACAATGGCGGAAAGATGTAAATTTTAAAGTTGGAAGATTATTTAAAGATCAATGCTGCGGTCACAGTTTTAGTTAAGATACAGTGAATAAAAATGAAACAGTGTAATTTTGAAAAATACAATTTGCTACGTTTGACAAATATTTTATACTTCTATATTCGTCAGATATTTATGGCAAAAATTCATTTGCAGAAGTATACGCAACATGCAAATTACAATATTTTTATATTTCTTTAATTCTGCTCATAGAAATATAAATTTACATAAAAATCCGTAACGCGGTCGTCATTATTTTATCAGCGTACAAAAAATTTCAGTACAGAAATTTCTTGAATTCCAATTACTTTAATTATAAATGTCCTTTCCTTATGGCAAAAAATCTGCGATATAGTTCATTAGCCTTAATTACCGTTTGGAACGCATCGGACACGACAAACAGATTCCGATGATCCAATAGAAGGTTTGAATTAAGAGCGATAGCTGGGCTCCGGACAACCCTGGTAACCCGATTAATTGCAAACGTCATTTGATAGGACATTCCACGACCGAGTTCCATTCGGCCCCTTTCATTTGCTGGTTCCCTTGGGAGACCATATCACGATTCTAAAAGGTATGTACATCAATAGTTCGATTTCAAACGGATCGCAGATTAACGCTTCGCCTTTACGTGGCCCGTAAAATGTTCCCTACTGTGCTCGTGAAATCTACTTTATTTAACGCTTCCAGTATATGATTCCTGCCTAGATTCATTATTTTTTCAAACAGAACCCTGTTTTCGACTATAATACAATTTCTTCTTAAGTACAATTTATAAATTTAATATACGATACTAAATGTATTTTTTTTAAAATAAAGATTAAAAAATCTAACTACCAAACAACAAGGTAAAAAGCTAACTACTAAAGCAAAAAGGTAGTAAAATTCTACATTAACATACAAGTTTATATTAAATTTACTTCGTGTGGTTTATTAATATTTATCGTCGCTATAAAATGAGATTACATTCTAAGTTAATATTAGTCTATAATCGAAAAATCTAAAAATGGCCAAATTACCATTCGCGTTAACTATATTCTACCGACGTCGACATTAATGCCAGCTTCGTGAAACCTCACTTAGCAAAAGAAAAAAAGTAATGTATTCATTATACAAAAGACCGGAAGTGTTTTATAATTTTTTAACAAGGGAAACTTTGCTCGTTAGACGGGTTTCGATTCGACCTGTGCACCGATGCATTATGCACACAGCACCTTAGCTGGTCGTGCGGTTGCAGCCAGTCGAACGAAGTAGTGCAACCCAGTTTCGTGTCAGACACGTCCTCTGCGCAACTGCGAACGCAGGGAGAGCGTTAATCCACTAACCCTTGGCGGCTCGTGAAAATTCATCGAAACGCTTGATCCATTTCCATGAAACCGCCGACGAGAACACTTGGGTCGTATGGCCCCCGCTGCATATGTACACACGTGTACCTGGTATATGCACCTTAACGATAGGGCCGAGTTTACAACGTTTCGAGGATTCCATCTAAATTGGAGTGTCGCGTCGGATCCTTGCAATTTACTTTATCTTTCTGCCAGGAGAGGGAGGACGCGTCGAGATTTCGGTTGCAGTGTTACCGAGCGTTTCAAAGATGTATGCGCCACTTCGGGGAATGAACATAAAGAGGGGAAAAGATTATTGTGCGAGCACCACTGTGTGCACCGGGAAATTTACGTAATTGGATTGCTCCGTAAATGTTGATCTTTGCGAAAATTAGCTAAGATAAAAGTCACGTCGTTTTATGACGCATCAGAACGAAGAAATATGTTTCTTCTCCTTTATTACTTGAATTATGCTACTCCCCTTTCTTCCTTTTTTTTAAGTACTGTAGTTTTATGATAGGATGTATGAATTATATTGGAAGACATCTAATTAAGAGGCTGATGCCATGCTCGTATGTTATTGGCTCTTTACATGTAGTTACATGTAGTTCCATGTAGCTCCTCCGTAAATAGGGGATATATACAGTCAGTCACAAAAATCTATTTACGCGAATCATTGAATTCTTTGCATTCGATATTTAGATTATAATAAATATTGAAGTTGTAAAAGTGAAGATTATACTACATATTATGAAAACCAGTTTGTAAGCTCTATCAATAAGGCAATAGCGTTTATTACAATATTTTAATTCTAATTTATATAATCTTCTGTATACCATACATCTTTTACTGTTAGAATCGTTAAAAATTTTTGCTTTCTCAACACTTCTTTTTCAACTTCGTTTTCTTTTTCTTGTATATATTCCACAGAATATTTTCCTAGACGACAGAAATTATTTCAGGAACATCGTTATTGGCTATATTCGAAAAGGAATTATCTTTGGCCGTGTTTACACAGCAGATAAACTTACGCCGCGGGCCCTAAGTTCTTGAGAAAATAAATGGCCTCCGGTAAAAATAGCGGAGTGCAACGAATTCCAGGTGGCTGTCATACGGAAAATGCATAGACGTATCTTATCTCCTCCTTTCAAGGAATCCATCTGGCATGCGTGGATATACGAACTTTTAAGCTCTCCTACATATTTTCTTATCGGTGATTGTTTTGTATTTTGGGAGCTTCAATTTTCAGCATGCTGCTGTTATTGAAACAATGTTTGGATAGCTCTTACCGGACTATCTAACTTTTATTGCGATATTGGCTGGTTGGAATCGGCACACCTGCCGCCGAAAATGAAATTTTTTGAAATACGATTGCCATCCATCAGTTTTCCCAATTTGCGGAATATTTCATCAAACATATAACGTAGCTCATACTCCTGTACAGGGAGTTTCAAAGCGATACATAATCTCTCATCAAACTTCTCAAAAAAGTTCTTCTCTTTGTAGTTAGAGTGAAACAAAATGACTGTTCCACGCCTGTATATAATAACAAGAAAAGAAAGAAGGAAAGAAAGGCGCAGAAAGCGAAGCAGCTATGCGCATCGCGAATGTTTTGACTCCAAGAGTGTAACGGGGGAGCGAAGAGCTCGTGTCCCCGTTTATTCCTGCAGCTGCGACTGCAAAATCAGCGCACGGTTCGCCGACTAGAGGCTGTGGCTCGTGTCAGGACATCGGCACCGGGGATCGTACTTACGACCCCTCTTCTTCGTCGGTGTCGTTGTCCGACCGTGCGCGCAAAGACGAATGGCAAAACGAGGTTACGTCGAACCTAGGGTAAAAACGGGACTGTTTTCCATGGCTCGTTCCTTTACTGGGTCGTTAATTAAGGTTATAATACACACGAAGTTCAACAGGATCGATTAAAGGTGTTCGATGCTCCTCTTGTATCGATGATGAGAATAACACGAGGAAAGTCTAGGGATTTTCCCTAAGTTTGTTGACGCACGTTGATTGGTCCATTGATAACGTCATAAATAACTCGTGAAGAGGTTATACGAGGAGTTGTATGGACCTATATCGTCGATGGAATAAAAATGTAACAAAGGAGGTGAGTTCATCTCTGGATGATTAGAATTTTATTTATACGATTTGAAGAATTACAGATACTAGAATTCTAATTAAACGTAGAAATGTTATAGGTACTAATAACTGAAGCGTAACAGAGGAATTGAGTTTATTTTTGTGACATTAGAATGTTACTTGTATAGGCTCTGGAACTACAATTAGATGCATGAAAGTTACGAGTATTAGAACTGTATTTAAACGTAAAAGGGTTGTAGGTACTGAAATTATGGATAAATGCAGCCACAAGTTACAGGTACTGGAATTATAGCCAAATGTAAAAATTTTACGAAGACAACAGCAGACGATACATCGCTTTCTTATTTGCATGGGAACCTAACGAAACCTAACGAGTCATCGGTCAGGTGAGCAAAGTCCATTCTTCGGAAGAAAGAATGAGACGGTTCCAGAGAAATGGGGGACGCTTCGTTTTCTCCAACGAACAAAACCACAGCTGGCAAAACGGCGTAAAATAGAGAGCCCTGGAAGAAAATGGAGCGATCTAACAACCTGCAGCAGGTCAGCCCTGACTGATCGTTAATGACGACACACTGGTGGTCCAGTTACCTGAATGATTGTCTTTGACGTGAACCAATACGGTTGATTACTTCGAAATACTCGGATCGATCGTCCGTGCAATACTATGGGAGAAACAGAGGAAGATATATATGCATGTATATAGAAGCTATGGGTGATGCGGAATGTGCAACGACGAGATAAAAATGTTTCATCTCTCTGGCATGCCATATACTGCAAACGAGGGAATATCGAGATGCTCCAGTTCCTTTTGTTTCTGGATAGACGCGGCTGATAAAGAGCGTTCTTTGACCCGAGAAATCTGGTATTACGTGATGCTAAATACCGTTAATACCGTTCTTCCTTCGATTTGCGTATAATTTATCATGTTTGTTCTTGAATAATGGCATTTTAAATCTTATTTTCTGTAATCTTTCGATAACTTTATCCTTTTCGCGAGCTGCACTTCTTCGTTTATTCGAAATACATTATAAGCGTTGAATAATAAAATTAAGCAGTTAAGAAGACCAAATACTTGAAAATTATCCATATTAATAACTATTGAAATATAACATCTATTTCTAGACTATGTAGGCCCGATAAGAACAGGATTATGGTATTTCAGACTTGTTTAAGACTCTTACAATACATATGATTATGTACAGATCCAACACAGTGCGAATAAAATAATGGGATTATCTACATGACGTACATTGGCAATACATGTGCACTTATTATGCACGTACGGTACTGGCCAATCAATTTATTAACTGACCATCATATCTCAAATTTGTCTGACCTTTAAGCCTGTTTCACTAACTGACCACATGTTGAGATTTTAATTCATGTTTCCTGCTTGCAACTTTACAATTATGTAATTTGATTTCTGTTCATTCTAACCGTAATGAACAACACACGTTTCATTATTTTATGAACGAATCGCTGTAACCAAATTGTTCCATTGTTCCATTATTCCTTAAAAGATTTTTTTCAGTATAGGAGTGTGGAGGATATTCGTGAAGAATAAAATGATAAATAATATAATAATTTTATTATTTCATAATCGAGTATGATGCAAGTTTACTATGATTTGTAAGTGACAGCGGAAATTACGCTGGTCCAAGAGCCACATCGGATCTATCGCGATGGTCGACGATTAATCAGAGCACGACACCGTTTCACGAGCAGAACTGATATTCGATTACCACAAAATTATCCTTACATGCTGAGACCGTTGAGACTTGCTAACTGTGTTTACAAGTTCTTACTACGAGTTAGGTTAACGATTATGACAAGTAGATTAATAGGTATAATTCCTGTCGATTGGAAAACAATGAGCTGCAGGTTTTGCAAATTGCGGACACTGTGGAAATTATAAATTATTAAGCATGCAAAACTTTCCTACCAGGGAAAATCTCTCTTTTCAATTTCAATCGCTATAATTTATATTCTATAGGAAGGAAGAATAGAAAGAAAGAAGGCAAATATACATATATAGCAATATTACGAGTTTGTAAATTATTTTTTCGTGAGGATAAGATTCAAGCCTGCGGTCAATTTCCAAAACAAGGCTTAACTTTTAAGAGCGGCGGGGCATAGCCGTGGTCAATTAATAAAGCAACAGACTAAATCAATATTCGGAGGAGCAAGGTTCGACGAATTGGATTGTAACAACAAATCACCACTCTAACTAGTCATAAGAAAGGTAAATAATATAGTCGCAATTCTTACGGAAAAAAATTCCCTATACACCATAAAAATCAATCGAATGGACGTTGCCCATTTTTTCTCCATATCTTTCATGTGTGAACGATTATTCTAGATGCATGACATTGGTGTTCGATTTTCAATGCACGCATTCAATTTCAAACAGAAATCGGTAATAGATTCATGAGGATCGACACGTGTACCCGGGCATTGTCGCCGACGAGAGGAAAGGACGAGGCTCCGAAGGCTCCAGGGTAACCACGACGAGTCTCCGAATCCGATGTGCGCTCCAGCCCGATCAATAACACGGGGCGTGCACCACAGCGAGCCACCCTTTTCCTTCTTGCCAGCCAGGGGTCCTTTGGTACCCCGACTGACCTTCGAAATTACCGATCTATTCTCACGATCCTTTGTACTTTCTCTTTCGATTACTTTTTTTCTTATCAAATTCTTATTAAAAATTGTTTAACGTTCAGAAGCTGTCGTTAAAAGAAATCAGCTTTCGTTAATTCTATTATAAGTGAAATTTTATTTAAATATGTCTGTTTCTTATTTCACAGATAATTCATCAAATCTATCATTAGACCTATCATTAGCCTATCTGCTCAATTTTAAGGAAACCTACTTGAGTAAACTGTACTCTATTAGTGCTAGTGTAACGAAGTCTACTTCGTCAAAAGAAATCAGCTGTCGATAATTCTATCGTGATGAAAATTTCATACAAATGCGTAATATATATGGCTTATTTTAGAGATAAATAAGAGATAAAACAGTCCTCATTAGCATTGTACTCGGTGTTACATGGAAACATCATTATTTCCATAACATGATCATAATGTATGCTATCATTATGGAGCGATAATTAAAATGAGATACATACGAGTGTGAACTTTCAGCCTCGATAGCCTTTAACGATTGCATATTCTGAGCAATATGTGACTTGAAACTTTCTTCATAAGTGATGCCAACGCCCTGTTAGGTTCTAGAAACGCTATAGATATTAGGACATACGAACCTTTTTATACAATTGAACTATTACTATCAGCGAAACATTACAAGCCACAACTTATTGATATATTGATAAATTCTCTTATATTGTAGGAAAAACAGTTCGATAATAAAACAAATAACATTTTTTAGTTTCTAATTCATATTTTATTTCATAAATTGCCGTGACGGCTAATGGGCAAAATATTTGATTTTATTACGCATTACCGAGAGTATTACCGGGAAAAGTCATTTTTCAAGACCTTTCTGAAACGTGGTACTCGCTTGGTATGTGCAGCGCGAGTTCATAAAGTCAAAGGAACGCGATCGAAGTAGAGACACGGGTTACAGCATCAAAGCGGTTTTTCCCGTGAACTTATTACCTACATGTACAGACAGTCTGTAAAAACCAGCCGAACTTGAAGCACACAGAAAGACACTGTTTTAAGTCTCTCTAGAAAATTATTTCAACCAAACAAAGGAAATTAGCTAGTAAATTAAAAGATATTAAATAAGCAAAAGATCTTGCCCATTCTTTAGCACAGAAAAAGATAACAACCAAAAGAATCTATTTAGCGAACTACTTGTCAAATATTTTAAATAAATGATAACAATAATCTAGAAAAGTTACACAACGAAAACGGATTAAAGCTTACAAAAATATACGAGCATATAAAACGAATAAAAGATAGAAAAATGAGCCTTATTTATACTCGAATGCAGAAAAAGAGAAATTCTATATTCGGCGATAAAAAGAAGATTAAAAAAGTCGTTCGAGCTTGACCAGGTGGAAAGGTTTAAACCGCTGGCTCGGAGCAAATTCTATTGTGCCGTGGCTTTTTCTTTATTGCTTTAATTCCATTTAATCGCCCAGCCCTTTCATATTTTTTACTTTTTTCCTTGACGAAGCCACACGTCAGTCGAAGGGTCGAATGCCGTTCGAGGACTGTTTCACTGTCGGCGACCCGTATTTACGTACGAAGTGGCTGCCACTCGATCCCGAAATAAGTCCTCGCGCGCAGCCTGCACCCTAATTCAACCAGGCTGATACGCGCGTTAACGCCGCCGATGGTTTTAAGCTCGATGCTTGCACGCCTCGAAATAGAGATTAAAGCTACGCACACCGTAGGGGGAAAAGAGAAAAGTGCAACGCCAGACGATTATTGAGAACACGCCAGGACTCTAGGGACCGTGCCTTTCAGCCTCTTGGACCAGATAGGAAACAATTTGCCGTTGTGCTTGCGAAAATGCTTTTAAAATGGCCTCTAAAAGTGTTTTCGAAGGTGTTTTCGGAGATGACGCCAAACGATATGGGTAATCTTATTGGCAGCCTGGAGAATATTTTTGCAGCATGAAAATGGAAAATGGTTTGAAAATTTTCACCGTCGATGGGAATTTTATTTTACGTTATGCATAGAACTCTGCCACGTAAATAGGATCTGCAGTGTTCATACATAATAAAAATATGTTTTAATTACAATTAAAGAAACTTTGTATCTATATTTATATCTGGAAGCTGAACGTCAATAATCAAGAAGGAAACAATAGGAAGATAAAGATATATCGTCCAATTAAGTTTAATAGTGAAATGAATAATGGAATGAATGAATAATTCATACGTTGCAACGAAATAAATGAAAGAAGAAATAGGAATGTAATAATTTTTGGAATATTTGTTTCCTGTTATGCCACTATTTTTAGCGATATTTACAGTTTACAGAAATATATAATATAAAAAATGAGGGGAGTTTGGTGTTTTCGCAGCTGCAAAAATAAATGGATTACTCATCGATTCGTCGGCAACGGAGTGTATCGTGACCTACAAAACCCTTCAAGAGTTGATCGGTCGTTTCGCGATATCTCCACGAAAGCACGTCGTGGCTTCCGTTTCCTGTTTTCAAACCGAGGCCTAGCAATTCCAATACGATAAAGACGTCCTGTCGTTGGCATTCTCTTGTGTCGACGAAATATATTTGATAAAAATGTACGTCGCGTTATTATAACACGTCTTTCACAATAAATTACCATTCTTTCTTCCATAATATGTATCCCTAATTATCGCAATAAATATATTTCAGTTTTATATTGCAATTAACAAACGCAATCTTTATAAATAAATTGTTAATGAAAAAAAAAGATTATTTGAAATGATATAACGCTATATTTAAAATATGGATTTACTTAAAGGCATTCTGTTGCGCGTTGTTGTTCCGCGTTGATGAAATAAACCACGTAAAAACGTACATCGCGTTACTTTAAAATATAATTCACTGTAAATTACCAAGTTCCCCCTGTGTTCTTATTTAACGTAACAAGCATGTTTCATCCTCATAATGGAAGTAATATCGTAACTTCGAAATGAACCATTAGCATAAAAATTATATTGTATTGTTTGCGATATTATTACGCGATTCCTGTTTAATAATAAGGAGGTAAAAATTGTATCGTTAATAATTTCGGAAATTTTTCAAGTTTCTGAAAACTTCTTCGCAGAAATCATTTAATAATGAAACATTCGTAATATTTCTGGCAAATTGCTTTAACATTATTATGCAATTATTCAAAATAGTTTTGGAATTATTTCATAATTAAAAAAAAAAAAAAAAAAAAACTCTCCACCAGTAATAACTCTGATAATTTTTGAACGTTCTAAACGGTTCTTTCACAGGAGTAATTTAATAATGAATCTTTCATTATACACGTGACCAAATTCTTAATTGTATACGATAGGAGAAACCAATTATTACTTGCAAAGGAGAGGGGATAGGCACGTGCAGTCTGCTCCGTTCTTCGAGGCAGACGCCGTGTTTAATATTTGCTATTCTTCGACAGCACTTCCTGCATACATTTGACGCCGGAAGTGCGTAAGTAATTGCGCATTTCAGCAACCGCGGCACGCTCTTTGTTGTTTTAATTCAGCTGCAATCCTTGGGTATGTAACAATTTCATCGTGAGATATATTTAAAACGCGTATTCTTATAAAAGTTCTTCTTTAGTAAGAGTTAATATTATACAGTATATTATAGAGTTTAATTATAGAGTTTATAGAGTTATTATATTAAGAGTTAATATTATACAGTATATTATATAATATACAGTAAAGTTAATATTCTATAAAATATATCGGGATACCAAAACTATTACTTTCTCTAAGAAAGATATATCAAACATTAATATGAGAAACTAGAACGTTTCTTAGAAGAATAATTCTTTATGTAATTTTATAAATATTTATATGAAGAGAAGGTGCTTCCTCTTTACAAATTTTCTTACAATTTAGTACGCACTCGAAAAGTTAATGTAACGTAGTAGTTGTAGTACATGTAACGTAGTAAGGGAAAGACAAGTTCTTCGGTCCAAAGGTATAAACTTTCAAAAATATATAAATACAAATTTCTTGTAATATTATTTTGGTATTCCTGGCTAGTCGAAAGATAAAGAATATGTAAAAATATAAAGAAATCACTTTTATGTTGCAATACTCGCTCTAAAAATATATTACGATGAAAGACTCATTCTATACTATTATCAGTACCATGATTCACGTTCTCGATAACGCCAATTACCTCCATTCACTACCAATCCATTACAATGAGCAAAATTTCAACTCATAACCCCTATGCTTCCCAATCGAACGATTGCCTCGATTCAAATAAAGAAAAAAAAAAAAAAAAAGAAAAGGTCAGAGGAATCTAGTATTCGTTTTAAGCAGTGTGCATTAAAAGATAATCAAGCGAAACGGTTCCAATTTACTCACGTTCGTGTAGAAGTCCACTTCTTTGTACGGATTCACAGCCACCAGTATGGATCCTGTGTACGTCTGGTCGTCGAATCATAATATGCTAAAGTCAAGGAAAATTATCGAAGCAGCGACTCGTTAAATCGCTGATGCATTCAAGCAAGTCGTTCGTCTATTAATCTCACCGTGCGACCAAGAGATGCAAATGAATGGAGGAGGGGATAGGAAAAGGAAAAGGAAAGGAAAGGAAAAAAGGAGGGGGTGGAAGGTGTGTTTACCCATAGCTGAAAGGAACCGTGTCGACGGCATTATTTCTCATTCCCCAACCTCGTGAACCGCCTTGAATGATAATGCGAGATGCATTTTGAATGGAGACCTACACTCTGTGCACGTGACGTCACGCGCAACCACGTAAATGCGTGTAGCTATTTCTCTTTTTCTTATTACACTAAACCGTTTTACGAAGTTCATGTCTGTTTCAGGTGAAGAGGGAATTTCCCGACGTTTCATTGTCTCTGTTTAGGATTATCGTAAGAGCCTAAGAGTGATTGCTAAAAAGGATCTTTTAATAACAAGAGCAGTAGGGAAATTTGTAAAGTGTTGCGACATACAGTGTAATAATTCCTTTAGAACCTTTGAATATTCTTATTATAATATCTATAACTACACAGAGATCGAAATATATTACGGAGGAATGCCAAAAACAAAAAACCGAAAACAAAGGAAATTAATTCGAGTCAAATGTAAAAATCAAAACCGAAGAGTCGGATTCAATGGAAACTGCGATCTCCGCCCCTGCAATCAGCCAGACGCTGTTCCTCCTCATGATCCGGACTCCTACCCTCCTGGACGTAATTCATTCCGTCTCTCTGGTTCGATCGACGATAGAGCGAAAGCGTAAGACAAAAGAAAAGCAGGGCCCGACGATAACTAAATGGTACATTCACCGATTGTTAGAAAGAGAGAGAGAGAGAGAGATTTTAACGATGTCTCGAATTATCGAACGAGTCTCGTTGTTATGTAGTACATCTACAGACTTATCTGTCTTCCTTCCTTCTGTCTGGCTAACTGTTATCGAAATACTCGATCCATTCTTCTTTATTTTAATCCTCGTCTCTATCCGTTGAAATTCGTGCGTATTCGATAGAGAAGAAAACAACGTTATAAAAATCGTCAAGGTCGAAAGTAACCAAAGAAAATTTTCGCTAACTGTCGATAATGGTTATCCGAGAAAGAAAAAACTAACTGATAACCAATAATGGTTCATCGTTAACCAGCAAAATTTTAATTAATCGATTTTCTAGCTAAAATCAGTTAAACGAAACCTATCTTACCACCAGTTCCAAAAATTAAAATAAACGTGTATGTATTAACAAATTCAAATAAAATTGCCATAAAGATGATATCAACCCTTGTGCTACAATTTTTCCTTTAATTTATATAACAATTATAATCTCTCATTTTCCTTCTGTCTGTCTAGGTATTCGTTATCCACCCGATTCATCCCCTCTCATTTCAATTCTCCTTTCTATTGCTTGAAACCAATCCGTATTCGATAGAGAAGAAGATTATCCAGAGCAGTGATTTTATCGAGGAAGAATTCTCGAGAGAATGGTTGGCGATTTTCGGCCTCCCTTGCATAATAACCGTACGATGACACGCTTCCGACGGTAGATCTCGATGGGGTGGAGGACGTCGAAATGACGTCACACCCGGGGGTTGAGTACGAACCGATGACTCACGGATGAATGCCAGCAGCGAGAAAGGGGATAATATAAGTACTATAACCGTATACCCTTCTGTAACATTTAAAACAGCAGGCTGACCCCTCATCGACTGGTTTTTGGGACTAGTGGTGAAGCTAGGTTACACTTTGCAACCATCTAAATGTGCAAGCCTCTGTAGTTTCTGTGTTTTGTGCGGAAAGTCTGAAAGCACGTTAAGACGATGGAAATGTTTTGAAATTAAAGTTTGAGACGAAACAGAGGAGAAGCGTAAGATATTTTCTAAACTGTGTGTATCGGTGGTTTTCTGCAATTTCTCTGCTTCGTATAGAAAATTTGGAAAACTTGAAACTCGTTGGTGTTTGCAAAAATCAAGGTCTATCGGAAGCAATGGGCGTGGTGAAAAATAAAAACCTGAGGATGATTTGAAAGAGTGATCAAGCGTGAGATAGCTGAGCTTCCTTTAGCTTTTCTATTTTATACGAAAAGATTGGAAAAATTGAATCTTATCGCAGTGTGAAAAGATCAAGCGTTATTAGAAGTAATGGACACGGTAAAAAATAGAATTTGGGGGATAATTTAAAACGGAGAGATATAGGGTACTTTTTAAGCTTCGTGTATCGATGGTTGAACTTTCTGTAGTTCTCGTGTATCGGATTGAGAAAATGGAGAATTATTGGAGTTAATGGTGAAGAATAAGAATCTATAGGGATGGTCTGAATCGATCGGATGGGCAAAGTGTAAGATACCTTATAAACTTTGTATATAGTTGACACAATATTATGTATCGATAGTTGACACGATATTATGTATCGTTAGCTATATATCATAGGTTTGGTCAATTTAGCTTCTGCGTGGTTCAAAGTAGTCGGTTTAAGATTGACTACCACAACATTATTCTGCGAACAGTACATTCTGTTTCGAATAGACGCTCATTTTGATTTCAAGAGAAGCTTTTACGTGCTTAATGGACTGGCTTTTTATGGCTGCCTTGATATGTCGAAGAAGGTTACTGAAGGAATAGTAAACGGGGATGGTCTTTGTCCCGTCACTTTTCATTTTTCCTGTTCGATCGATGAAGCTACCTTTCGTCAGACTAACTTGAGTCCTGTGTAAACGGCAGGTAGAAGGTTACCTTTACGTCGCAGTAAAGAAAGAAATATTTGCCAGCGGACAGAAAGGTCGTCGACTAAAATAGACGTAATGTCGCCTGATATGGAGGAGGTTGCTGGAGAAGGCGTCATCAACCCTCTACTTTTTGGCCAACGTAAGGAAAGAGAAATGTGAGTCGTTCGCTTGTTGGCTTATACCACAGATATCCATGGATTTATTATTCCATTCTTTTATTAGATTATTCTATTTCTGAGGAAGTTACAAAATTCTTCGAAAACTACTGTATATTAACTCTCAGACAACAGTATACAGGTTGGGTCAATTCTGACACATGTAAACTTTTTACGTTTATTACATTCTAAGCTACTGTATTGGTTACAAATCATTCCTGATTTGTTATAAGACTTTATATAATTTGTAAGATCTGTTTCTATCTTTATAAATTTCATAAGATTCTACTTTATCCACTGTGAAAGCATCTTCATCAATTTTCATTCATCTTCTTTCACTACTTTCATATTAATTCCAACATGATTCCTCATAATCTTGTCGTGTAGTGTATTGGTTGAAGACATGTTTTGGACAAACAATTATATACATAGTACGTTCTTTTAATATACACCAGATTATTCTAACCCGAGAGAGCTCTTCATTAGAAAAAAAAAAATAGACACAAGAAGTAAGTATAAAAATCAAATTATAACAGAAGACAAGCTAATTAGTTTAAGCAACGTATCACAATAAGATCGTAACCACGAATAGATTAAAATAATTAAAAAGAAATTAAGCAATCCACGTATCAGGATCAGAATCTCTCATTGGAAAAGCAGGAAACACGGTTCTGTTTGTAATCCACAGGAAACTCCTTATGGGCAGTCGCATTTCCTTCCATTGTCATTGACGATACTAATCTTTCGTCGTACAGATAAGCGTTCCGAAAGAGGAATTCGTGAAATTCCACTGGAAAATACTTCGTATTTAACGTGCACAGGGAAAGTAGCGAGCGATTTTTACTGTACAATTTCAAAGACGTTTCACGTTCGAGAGATCGGTTGAAACGCTACGTTATGTCGACGAAGCAGGAGAAGAATTTCCTCGCATTGAATTGGAATCGATCAGTGTATCGTTGGAAGAATGGTTTCGACAAAATCTAACGCTAGAATTGTCACAGAGTAAGCTCGATATGCAGCGACGCAAGGAAATATAAGGAAATCGTTATATCGAAGCCTTTGCGTTCCTATAGTCAAACCAGCTTATTTGTCTTTGGCTGTGGCCTGTGAGAAAAGTACTAAAAGCAGCTAGTGCTGTAGCTTCTAAAGATGGGAATGTAATCATCCGTTCACTTTTTTTCTATATCTTCGTCTTTGTCTGGAGGCTGAATTCTTTCAGATGTTCGAGGCTTTTATGGACAGAGCAACGAACCTCTGAAGCGTCTTTCCCTAATTGGAATAATCATTGCTGCTCGAATTTCACGCTAATAATGAATGAAATGAATTGATAGCGTTGCATATTCTTAGAGAGAATAATAGAATATTTTGTAGACAAAAAATGAATGAATCATTCTGTAATGATATTACCCAGAAAAGAAAATAATTTTAGAATAAGTCATCAAAATAAATAATGTAAAGGATATTCAAAGATGGGCAAAAAAAAGAGTCTTATCGAATCAAAAACATTTAAGAAAGTATACAAATAATAATCCAAAAGGACACCGTAACAATTATCTTGGAAAATATACCAGAAAATGTAAATAAATATCTCGAACAGTAACCCTTTAAGAAAGCACGAAAGGAAAGACTACAAAACTAAAAATAAAAAGAAACTACAAAAATCTACAAGAAAAGATACAAATACAAATCTGAGAAACTAGTATTAAAATGATAAATTTCCAAGAAATAAGATAATCTAGAAGAAGCAGCCGCCTGCAGTAACTCTAATCACAAAGTACAGCATTTCCGTTTCGGACATCGTCACCACTCGACCTCGCTTCTCAACATTTCCCGCATTTCCACTGCACCACCTAATGACGGTCAGTATCCGGTTCGAGGGTCAACAGACAAACGTTGCAAACAGGATGGCTGACCCAGAAACCCGGGAAGGACAATTTTGCGCGCGCGCACCGGGCAAGAAGAGCATGAAATTTTCAATAAAACGTAACCCCCATACACACCGGCGAACCGAGTGACCTGAAAGGAGGCTGGTCTGGAAAAGGATCAATCTCCATCCCTTTTTCTAGCTGCAGAAATCTTGATATAAACGAGCGTGAGATTTTCAATCGATATGGACGATAACCAAGAGCATTGTTTCAATGCATCGTTGATATAAGAAATTTCATTAACCTTTCCAATACTTCCAATACTCGATAAGTTGTTAATTGATTAAACTATATGTGAATTTACTTTCAATCAAACGAATTATGAATTTAGAGTATTATATTCTGTTTACAAAATCACAAGGAAAAATGTGTTTCTATTACTTCTTATTATATCGAATATTAAAAATGAATTTCTTTTCACAAGGAAATTAAAACATAAGATGAAAATATGTATATATAATATAAAAGAAGAAACAAACTTTCATTCATATACTTGGCAAAATTAAAATCCCCAAAAGTGTGTAAAACTTTATAGAGTGCAAAAATCTGCTAAATTATGCAAAAGTTTATAAAAATCAAACTTCCAAAAAAATATACCATTGTAAATCTATAATTCTGTTAATTTCATAAAATGGAAAGGTTTTTGCGAAATTTCACTATTATAATTTAATGCTAATTTTTGATAAACGTAAGGTTCACGAGCTTCTATATTTTTTGATATTAAGCTATCATCAACCGAGTTAAATTGGGCGGTATAAAGATTTTTACACGTGCTGATAGACTTGGTTGGTTGGTTTTTTTTCGTGGCCCAGTTCGGTTTCGCATCGACAGTTTCAGCAAACACGGGACACAGGGTTTTCTCGAGAGGTTGCCGCATATCCGGTCTTGTGTATTCCATCTCTATTTCGTTCCATGGCTTCGTCGAGGGTTTCGGAACGCGCCACTAAAAGGTGGCCGAGCTTCGTCCTCGACGAAAGCAATTGAAGCAGCCGGCTAAGAGCGCTTCGCCAGCGAGAGGTTAATGAGAGCGAACCACCCTCCGCCTCGCAAACCTATTCGCCTCATGTACACGTGTATAGTCGAAGGAAGAAGCGTAGAGAGATCGTGCAATCGGTATCGAGGCGTATATGTTTCAAGTATACATGTTTTTTAGGTATTTAACCTGTTAAATACCGCGGAGTTTCATTTCAAAAATCCGTTACGAGTCGCGTAGCTAAAATCAAGCAATGACGAGTATACACGTCGAACGCAGGGCAAATGCTGGTATTATAAATTTTACGAAGAAAGCAAAACGAGGAAAGATTACATTTTTATTCGATAAAAAATTAATAATTTATTGTTGAAAAAGGCATTGTTATTAAAAACTTAAAGATTGCCAAAACAAATAATAAAGCAAATTACACAAAACAATTCGGGTAATAGCCGATATACGCAGTAAAGTACACAAATAGGGATGCATTGGAGAAAATAATCAACTCAATTTATAAAAAGCAATACATTGTAGGTATAACCGATATACTAAAGAGAATAATCAAATAATCAAATTTTTTTTTGTAAAATATATTATAGGTTTACTGGGAGTATAAAGGAAACATACTACTAAATGTCATTTATATTACTTTTTACTAAAATTTCGAGTTTTTACAGTGAATGGTAATTTTTTATTTCACACGACGAGTATACAGTTTTGGATTCACGTGTATACACGTGGAACTCAATTAACTGATTAAAGACACATCCGTAAATATAATCCGAAGAAATATTTCTATAGCAATATGAAATTATTAATTATACTAATACACCAATAACTATTTATATTTGAACATAATCTACGTTTCAATTAACAATACTGATATTGGAAAATATCAATAACAACTGTGTTACAGAAATTACAAACTGTAAAATTCTCCCAATGAAACTATATTAATTAATAAAAAATGAAATAAATATATCAACCAGTAATACAAATAATAAAAATCCAAATTGTCCTTCTTATCTACATCGCAAACAATTTTTGTATTAATTTTTACGAGAAATTTGGTCAGAAGAAATAAAAGCTAAGTAGAAAAAAAACCCAATCTCGTTTATGATTACATTCCACTGGTTTCCATTCTAGTCCATTCATTCAATCTTTATCGTAAACTTCCGGTATATGTCACACGGTGAAACTTTTTTTCAAATACCAGCAAAGAAGTAGACGTTACACACAGACGGGAAGATATCGAGAAATATGATTTGTGTGACGTCACGTAAGCATCGATAATATTTGGATGAAAGCTCGATTCGTTCACACGTGGGGAAAAAACACGGGTTAAGAGCGAGCAACTCTTTTGGTCTCTTCACCGACTACATTTCATCGGCACCCATTATCTACCTACCTCTCATACGAGCTACCCAACGCTCCTTTTCCACAGGCTAGTTTCTCTTTCGCGATATCGGATTAACCCTAGTCCGGGCGACAACGTCGAAACCGGAAGCTGAGAATCCCCTCGCGCGTCCCTTATGCAACTCCGGTTATCTGATCGAGTATCATTCATCGTCTTCTTTCCCTAGTCTCCACCCACGGTTATCTCGTTTACCCTGCGCCTCGACCACCAGTGGGTTTTAATTTTGTGCATGTACACGTGCAGCTCGATACAACCACGTTCACATACAAGTTAATACATAAAATGTATAGTCAAACTATTCGAGAAATAGCTTTTAAAGAAAATTGTTTGTTTTCTGCTAATGTTTGTATCTTGTTATTTATCCACTCTGATTTCTGTTCAATATTTACAGATAATTTTTTGATCGTAACCTTATCTAAGTTTTCTTTTTAAGTTTCTTGTACAATATATATGGCAAACGGAAAGATCTCATTAAATAATTTTCTTTCGATAAAGTTATTTATTATTATATCACTATCTCCAACTTTTTATTCATTTCCTACTATTAATGTGCCTACTTCTAAAATTATTTAAAATTATTTCCTATTATTCAAATTTTTCATTACTACACTTTAATCGCTATTTCCTATTAAAATTCTAGCTCCTAAAATTATTTCCTGCTGTATCATAATTATTTATTATTTCCTACTATGAAAACTCCATTATTTTCCAGCTAAATTCACGTGACAAAGTACAAAGGAGGCAGAAGCTAGAGGCTCGCGAGGACGTCAACGTCGGATCTCCGCAGTTGAGCCTCTTATTTGTATGCTATCGATGTTTTCACCGCGACGAGATAGGCGGCGAAAGACACGGATCGTCGTTGCTGTCGGTTCGCCTCGGAACTTTCAATTTTCTTAACGAAATTAACCGTGACAAAAGGCTGGGAACCCGTTGCTTGGTAAAACTGTACCGGTTTCGTGTAATTAGTCCTGGCCGTCGTACTTTAACGAGATTCGATCGGCCGTCACGGCACAAACGTTTCCGTAATGAAGGCGAAAGAGATTCGCTTAAATGGGATTGATTATATTCGTTCGATCGTTGTTGGAAGAACGAGATAATTGGAAGCATGATATAATTTGCCTATATCACGAAATTGCAACTAATAATAGCTAAGTTGTGCACTACACTAAAGCTTTTTTTTTATTCGTATTCGTTATAACAATAATCGATTGCAGGTTTTCTTGGCTCATCTAATGTTTCGTATAAATAAACTATGATGCAGTAATGTAGAAGTAAATGAAGAAAATAATGTTCTAGAAATGTATATGTTATTTTCTAATGTTTCGATTACGATTTTATATTTATCGTGATATTTCTACGACTATATGTTCTGACTTTATTAATACAGCCTTAACATTTTTTTGCAGAATTATAACAATGAAAAATGTGTATATGGAATACAGGAAATAGTGTGATTAAAATGTAGTAATAAATAAATATGTATACGTAATAGCAGAAAACAATAGAAATTTTCTCACCTATCCCTCAGCGAGTTTGTTACTATTCCTTAATATCTAATTTCTATAAAATAATTTGTCCTACTCTCTACATCCTTCAGATCCTCTGATCGCAAATAATTTTCCAAAATCAGTGTTAACACTTCCAAACGTCTGATCGATCTTTTATTCGCCTAAAATTTAACCAATAGCCAATTGCTAAATAGCGCAAATAACCAAAAGAATGGAAACAGCATTCTTTCGCTTTTCACGGATATTATGAAGGAAAAGGGTATCCATTAACCAAAAAGCATTCTACAGCGAACTTCAATTTCAATCGCAACCAAGTGGAAATCTCGTTGAACGATCTATGGAAGCACGGAAATGGAGTAGGATCTGTCCGGCATAGAAATTCGAAGGAACATCGCCGGTTTCTTTAACGTCCGCGTGATTTCTCGATTACATCATCGTGCAAAAACGACGATTTCCGTGGTGTTCCGTTTCCAGCGAGAGGAACGCCCGCTGCTGCGCACGATTCTTGGCACAAGGGCCATCATTTTGTCGAAAAGTGAACGCCTCACGGCGTTTTATCGTCGACGTATTATTTCACCCGGTAATAATGTGCAATCTCGCAGTTTAATATCGACGCTGACGTAAATACATTACTATTGAAAGGTGTATCAAGTTGGCTACTTTTTCACACAGATTGCCGTTTAATCACGAAAAATTGCAGATTTTAATAGTTCTACCCGTGTTGCAGTTACTATGGTTATATGCTTATTATGGCTAAGAACTTCGATTTTTCAAATTGTTAATTAGTCCATCTCAATATTCAAACGCGTAATCTTTAACATTTGATGCGAGATGCTACAACCATATTATATTGTGAAAATTACTATTCTTACTATACGAACCTGTCCAAATTATTGGATTTCTTAAGGTAAGAAAAATTTTAAAGAGGTAAGAAAGTTATTAAACTTATTATGCAACTTTTTCGATCACTTTGTTCGTTCTAATATTGGAATATATATATATAACTTTGATATATCTGACCGATTTTACGGTTTATCTATATCGCAAAGGCTACTGTACTTTATCTGTGCTACTGAAAGGTATCTTTCTCGATCGAAATAGCACTCGCAAAGGCGAGCGGTTCGTAGTGCAGCTATTTAATCAACCTGCGATCTATCGATCGGGCCCTTTGGGAGGAACCAGGATATACCACGGCTAGTTCTATTAACTAGACGCTAGGCGATACGGTTGATAGTTTAAAGGAAATTCTGATGCATTGTACGATCGGCAAGATCTTTTATCAAAAGCTATCTATAAGAAATTCCGCATTTTTTATAAAGAATTTTTATTTTCCAGATATTTTTAATTGTGTGTTTTTGTAGAAATGTTCTTTTAGAAAACTTTTAATTAGTTACAAAATCCAGTATCAGATGTTATCTAAAAGTTCAGTGACATACGAGAGATAAATCCAATCAGAAGTTAACAGTTGATGTTTCAATTTAGCTTTTTATATAGTGGTTTCTCGTGTACAATTGCTTGGATTTATGAAAACAACCCAGACACACATTTTAATCAATCTAAAAGCATCAGAATATGAAAAATATCTAGAAATTTGAAGTGTAGCGTTGTCGGATGACACTAATTGTTTCTAGTTGAATTTAAAGTAATCAACGATACGATTGGAATTGATAGTGGAAATCACAGGACGTGGTTAGTTACTTATACTAATTACGCGTGGATTGATTGATATGTAGCATGTTCAGTGTTTGGTCATTGAATATACGGTTTTATTCGTTCACTGCAATCAACCTATAATTAAACTTCCTGCGGAGGCTGGACGATCTGTGACTGTACACTGAAATTATTCGAGCCTACATTTTAATTGAATACGCTAATTTAATATCAGAGAACGGAAGAAACCGAAGAATCTATAACGTAATTTACAATTTTGATATGTACAAAAATATTCAGCTGTAATTATTTTTCTCGATTCTTCTTCTGGATTGAGACGATACGAAAATCAAATTGAAAATGTAAACGAAGTTAATGTAAAGAATGTAACAGAGTTAGGAATACAAATTTACATAAACGGCCGTAGTCTATAAATTGTTAACAACAACGATATTATTCCATCGATTATCTAATGTCGCGATGAAAAATGAAACGGAAGAACTTACGAAGAAGAGAACATTTTCTTTAGTAAAAGCTTTGTCATCGTTGATTTCGTGGCCAATTTGACGTCTATGCGTCCCACACGTCGCGTTCTGCGACGTTCATCGTCGTAATGCACGAGGAAGTGTCCACTAACGAGTGCGTTCCAACGACGACCTAAATCATCGAAGCGGACGCATCACGCGTTTGAATTCCGGTGTTTGATCCATACCGAACCGAGAAGAGCAAAAACTATGCCGCTACTGGTTAGGCGAATCGTGCTGGCATCGTTAACGACCTATCATCGTCTATTCGTGTTGGAAAATCGATTGCACGTTCCTTTTGAATTCAGAGTAACATCACGAATATCCTAGTGCTTTACGACAGAATAAAATGTTCTTAATTTAATTCGATTTTAACGATGGTAAATTCGTAGACATGACGATTCGTAGATATTTAATTTTAGAAAAATTTATATAGAAATCTAACAATTAATCCCTTAACGTTCAAACTAACGTTCAAACGTATGCACGTCTGTGTTTCATATGGATAGCAATTAGATAATTCATCTTAACCGTTACTTTCATTTGCTCTAGTTTTACAAATTTATTATAATTCTGTAAGCTTTGACAGAAGCCCGAAACTTCTGTAATGTTTCCAAAGTACAATACGTTACTCCTATCAATTCGACTAAGGAACCAAAACAATAAAAAGTAATTATAGTTACATAATTATTTTTCCCTACTACGAAAATAAGTGACCTCTCCGACATAAACCTTACCACCTCCAATATCCCCAAAAACATAATACAATACTGTCTCCAATCCAACTAATGAAAACCAATGAATTAGCTATCTCTTCCTAAGTTCAATACCCTCTTCAACAAACCTCCTCACCCTGTCCAATATCTGCAAGAAAGTAATACAATACTTCCACCAGTTCAACCAACGAAACTAATAAAAATCAGCGAATCAACTATTTTTCTTTCTATTCATTGGTAAACCAATTAAGAGGAAAAACCAATCCAATTAAGATATCAACAAAAGAGTCACCGCGGACTTGCCAGACTCCTAAACTTCCCTCGATATTTCCAGCTCGAAGGCGAGTCGATATTATGCGTGTGCCTATGAGAATATCGAGCCATACTCGTAATAAAAGGCACGGATGATCATTTGGACGTCTTTTCGTCCTCTAGCCATAGATCACGAACGTAGGATAATCGAAAGAAGGGTGAGGGGTGGATTGAAGCACGACAAGAAACTACAGTGGGTCGGGTCGGTGTCGGTCGTTGGGTCGGTGAAACCAGAGGATGAATGGGTCTGGCCCTGGGGTGGTTCACCAGCTGACTGGGGTTGTCGTCATGGCAACGAACCAACCCGGGAGCAACGCTCCACCCCTGCAAAATTCATACGTATAGTTCCTCTCTTCTTTAAACTACCCCCGTTTCTTCCGTTTTCTTCATCGCTTTCTTTCTTCCTCTCGCTATTTCATACTCTATTGCACTCGGTTTCTCCGCTTTTAATTCCCTTTCCTAATACTGGTTCTCTGTTTGCTGGGATAGAGATGTGACAGAGATAGCTTTGTTTTGGGCTTTTTACATCTTTATAGATTTGCAGCTTTTTTCAGTTTCTTTTGGTTCGAGAACTTCCGAGAGATATGGAAACTCTAGAAGTAGGTATACGTAGTTTATTTCGTCGAGAAGTTTAGCAAGTTCGAGATGTTTAGGAATTTTGGCGGATCGAAAGGAACGTAAGGGTCTGGGGAAAAGTACGGGTAGTTGGAAAATTTGTATTGGTAATTGAGAAGGAGTATTAGAAGTTTCAGATATGCCGGAATTTTGATGAATCTGGAAGAGTTTATGAGATTGATCTATAGTAAAATTGTAGATTTGAAATTATTCTTTAACAGTATTTTTGGAAGTTTGACTTTGTTCCTCAATATTTATATTAATACGAATAGTATTTAAATTTTTACTCTTGACCTTAATAAATTTAATATTACACTTTAACACAGTCCTAAAGTATCTGACATTGCACTCTAGCATTATTCTAAAAAATTTAACATTATTTTTTAATGTGCTAGCATTTCACCAGCTACAAACGTCCTTTCACTTAGGGGGCAAAAATTGTTAAAAATTTCAATATGAAATACCTTAGTTCCAATGCCGCAGTACTGTTGAGAAAGAGGAGGAGCAGAAGGAACTCGAGAGAGAGTTATACGTAGGAATGCGCGAAGAATTCTAACCCCAGGGCATACTAACGTACGAATTACGAAATGAACGGACGTCCGTTCACTGTTTTTTGCGAAACTCTCGGACGAACAGAACAAGACGGTTCACACGTGGTCTAACATTTTTATGAGATCATATTCATATGGAAGATGTTGCAATCGTACTCGAATCAATTTCTAATTTAATCGCTGATTTAACATCATAAAAAAGTACTAGAAAATATCCTATCTAAGAAATTTCTAAATTAAAGATGTATACGAATTTTTTGAAAAATTTACGGTATAAAGAAATATGCATTTGTGTATAAAAAAATGTAAAAATAAAACCAATTAAGATATGTTTAAGATAGAAAACAATAAGATAATTCTTACCTGATATAATACCTAGTAGTAGTAATAATACCTAGGTATAAGAATTAATTTTAATTAATTAAAGTTCGATCAAAGGATACATATATCTGGTCCCTCTTATACCGGACTTGGAGATTTCGATTAATTCCCGTTTCATCGATGTCACTGATGACTGTCATATCCGGGACACCCAACTCAGGGCTGGAGCCTGAAACAAACAAAGAAAGAAAATTTCCTTTATATTTAAGAACTCAATCCAATGACGTCATGTTAGCTTTTCCAAGCTGTCGGTCATCCGAGCTCGGTCGACCACTTAACACTGATCTCGTTCGTTTGGAAGGAGCGCAATATGGAAACCTGGTAAATTCTCTGACCACCTGTTGTTCTGTTCGGACAATATTGTACGTGACGATTCCTTGGTGCCAGCAGTGGTCAATTTTCAACGCGACTCAACGTGTTCATAGAAAAGCCACTATAATATTGGATCAAACACAAACATGACTACATACGTGATTTTCTAACTTATTCTATTATTTATTTTGTTATAGGCTATCTATAAGATACACATTTTATAATGTTTAGTACATTATCAAATATTTCCCAATATTTCCCTTCATAATAATTAACACATTATGACTAATGGGTTGAATTTTATTATCATAAGGAATTGTACTCCTCAACGAAATAATAAATTTTTTAATTAAAGAAAAAATAATACAGAAAAATATTTTAAATATAAAAAAAATAATATTTTCTCAACTATGTATAATAATTTTCCTAGTCTTCTATCCGTTTTAATATCCAAAGAAATCTCCATTTCAAACCCGTTAGCATTAATTAAAACGTACATAATACACATGTGATACACGTACGTACATATTTCCTCGCGTAATTCTGTTCGAAGAATTCAATGGAATCAGTGTTACGGGGTTTCAAGGAAAGATTCCAGCTGTTTGATCGCAATCACAATTTAATTAACGTGCCCTCACGATGACGAACCAAGTGAGGGATCGTGCACACAGTGCTTACCCCAAACGCGGTGATCTCTGATGTAACTGCTGCGGTTTGTCTTCTTTCCCCGGTTCATTAACCAATCCTTTGTATATAACCTATGTACATTCGCGAGGTTTTTTTCCTTTTCACCCCGCTGCGGTTTATCGCCGGGGAAACACTGCGGAAACGATGGAATTAACCTTTACACTGCGACAGTCGAGTATAATTGAACGCTTCTGCATTTCTGTTCATTGCAGTATTCATTAATCTTTCTACGTTCCTCGATTCGTTTTCCATCGAATCGTATTTTTCCATGATTTAAAATCTTTATTCACATCATATATTCACGTCATAATTAGGGATATATATTTTTCTATAGTTAGAAAATTTGTTTAGTTTAAGAAAAAAAGAAAGAATTATGTTCTTTAGTTAGAAGTACTACTCACATCGCATATTCATCGTAGTTGGACATATTTATTTTTCTACGATTGGAATATTTCTTAAGGTTTAGAAAAATAAGAAAGAATTATTGTTAATACGTATTTATGAAGAATATCAAATACTGTTGTATTTTTAAATACTTCTTTCAATTTGATCAGATATTTTTTTAAGAAATCAAAAAAAAAATCTAGTCTCATCCGGTCAGAGCATCATCTCCAATCATCGCGGCGAACCACGTGCTCGCGGTACGCAGGTGCCGCAGCAGCAGCAGCAGCAGCAGCAGTAACAGCAGCAGCAGCACATATGCACCTGCGAATATGTTGCACCTGCACGTCAGCTGCCATGGTCCTATTTCCCCAAGGTCGTATATCACGTGACTCTTTATGGACCGTCTCGCTAACTATCGCGAAATTTGATACTTCATCCCGCAGTTTGAGACCCGTTTGACAATTTCTGACAATTTTTCTCTTTGCCACTTAAGAAATATATTTTTCACTTCTGATGAAGCTTGAGACTTTTAAAAGTAAGAAGCTTCTAACAAATTATAAGATCATTTATTATAAGCTTATATGTATACCAAACGATAAGACAAATAGAATAAAATGCTACAAATAAAAATGACAAAAAGTATATACCTTGATATTTTGATCTTACATAATTATATAAAAAGAACCGTATAATATCACAAAATAAAAACTGCCGAAAACTTAACATTTCATAAAAAGCGATTCGCTTTTGACGCAAGAAAGTTTGAAAAAAGCAAATGAGAATCTACACGATATACACAGCTCGGATTTAAACGTAATCCCACTCATAAAGCGGTCGACCCAGTCGACGTTTCCGAGATTAAGCCGTGTTTGCAAGAAAAGAGTATCGCTTGACGTAACGACCCTCGCGCGAACTCGAGGATCATTGCAACGGTCTTGTATTAAATTTCTATGGCTCGCGAATGGTAGTCCGACTAACGTTTGTCCCGTTTATTTCCATGAAATAAATCGCTTGTGCTCCTTCGCTCTCCTATATTTCCTTTCTCGCGCTTTGGAAACGGCGATTCCTTATCAGAACTGCCATCCGTTTCCCGGAGTTGACGAAGGTCCTCTGGCCATACTATTTAAATAGGAATGCAGCCAGAAACGATTCATGGTCGTACGTGACTGTCTTCGTAGATGGCGCGCGTGATTGTCATTCGATCGCGTGTCATTTGACTGGATTAGTTAACCCAGACTCTGTCAGTGATTTAGGTAAAACACGAACGATGCCAAGATAAGATCTGGAGACACTTGTGCAGGTGCTAAGATTGATGAATTTTTCGCTAGCCGTTTAACCAGTACACCGAGTTCGCATCTTTCATGGTCGCTGCAAGTGCAGTAATTTACCATGCAAGATACATTTAATCCATATCAGTGGAGAACTGATAAATCTACTATTTGCCTTTTTCTTATTTGCCTTTACAAGAACTCAATATCAGAGGAATTATACTGCATGATTCAATTTATTGATATTATAACTTATCACGGTTATATATGTAGATATTATTAATAAATTCTGTAATTGTAGGTTATCTGACAGTAGTAGTTGTCTTATGAAGGTAGTCCTTAGAGATTCCATTGGATGATTTAGTGTCTGATAGACATAAAAAAGGAATAAAATTGAAATTCAAGCACGTTGTGGTTCACGTGACGCAGAAAAGATTGATCTAATATGCATTATGGTAGTAGTGTCGTACGGTGGAAATGAGCACGAATATAATTTACGGGAAAGGGAGACGTAACACGCGGCTAGAATATTCTAATGTAAAAGGAAGGACACGGAGAGGGTGGCATATTTATCAGTCTAGCATAATTATTCATCTCGCTCCTATCTACGTCGAATAACGAATGAAATTTAGAAGCTACGATCATCTTTTACTCAATTGCTTTGATTACAAAACTGGAAAAGAATAAAGTCAACAAAATAAATATAATTGAAGAATATAGATTTTCTGAAACGAGAATATAACGAGAATGAGAAATAGATTATTATATTTCTTTCTTATAAATCGTAAAATGTATTGAGTTTCGTAGAATCCTTGTTCTCGCGTATCACTGTAAACGAACTCTACATTACGAAACAAACATGGCGTCCGTCATGTAAGCGATACATATCGATAAACATACTGCTACTAACATAAATAAAAACATTTGCAATGAAATCGTGTACAAGTTTCAAGGAACGATTTTACGAGCTACTTACAACTGTACATATAAAAATCGAAAGGAGAACGTAATAAAATCGAACAAACGAAATTGCTTTCAAGAGCTATGCGATGTTATTATCCGGAGATACAAGACGATTTTAACGAGCAACTTCACAAGATATGTCCTTTTTATATTCAATTAGAAACGATCGAATTCGTTTGGTAATTGCAGTTTCCTTCATCACATATGTACGTTTCTCCGTAGGAGCCAGGCTTATTTAATTTTCTTCTTTCGTTTCTCCGTTTGTCCTTCCCGCTGTGTGTCTCCCTTTTACGGTGCGCCACCTTCAAGGAACTTCATACTGTCGATCGAGGCCAAAACTTTCGTGCAACGATCCAACAGTATAGTTCTCGAGGAGTTCCCAGGAAGGTCGATGACACGCAACAACGGGAGGAAATAATTAACTTACTGCATTATCATATTCAGAACATCGGTGGTATATTAACCTGGCCGAAAAACGTTCGGTCTTATCGAACGTATACTTCTTACTTTCTATATATCGCTACTTGGCATCGATAGAGGTACAGCTCAAAAAATGTCAAATGAGTCATTTCAACGACATTATAAGGCTGACTTAAGACAAGATAAGCCACTATTCATGAAAGCAGCCTTCCGCTTGCAGCGTCACAAAACAATTGAAGATGAGCCGGTGTTGTTGAAAAACTAAGGCCAGGTTGATAGCGGCATACGTAATAATTTAGCTCTCTGACGCAAAACTGATGGAATTATAAATATATTGTTTTACATGATAAAAATAGGAACATAGTATGCATTCAACAACTTCTATTCGATGAAAGCAAATTTGAAATTTGTTTAGTTGTCACTATCGTTGCCAAGCAATGATATGTAAAATTAATCTCATCCTTTATTAATTGTGATATACCACGGGATTTCAATTATTCTTAAAATCGATTTGATCGAAACAAAGGATATAGCATTGAATTCAATTGTATAATGTCTAATGTATTTTCTTTATTCAACTAAAAATGTTTTCTTTTTATATACGAGTATCATAGATTATTTGGTTATTATAAAAAGATGTTGCGACTTAAGATGATTGTGAAACTGATATAAAAGATTCATGATGATTAATAGATTAGATTTTTAATGCAAAAATGTATATAATATCAAAAATGTGGTACTCGATGCAATATTTAATAAGTAAAATAAATCTCTAAGTTCCATTTCATGTGATTCATTGACCAAATTGGTTATTGTATTTGTTAAATAAACATTGTTCTAGAATGATTACAAAACTATTACTCTAAAGGAAAAGACCTCATATACAAAATTTTACAACATAAATCATAATTGTGTATAATCGAAAAATCATATCAAAGAATGTTCCATAATCTTTTTGCTTTCTACAACTAAAATCAAACAAATACAAGGTTGTATTAAATATTTCAACACTAAACGTCAATACATTTTGAAGGATTCTGATTTTGCGTTTTCGAGTAAAATATATATTTTGACGTTCATATCCGGTGATTCATTGGGAGAGCACGAAATTCCGAGGAAACCTGCTTTTACCAAGATGTTGTCGTGACTCACTCGTTCAAGATGTCCACGATATACCTGTGCACACTGTAAAAGTTTCTCAGACGGACTACATATTTGAATCACTGTTGATCGAATTTCGGAGAACCTACGTATTCTAGGAATTATTGCTCCTAAGCTATTAGAAACGCTGGGGGAAATCTATACGAGATATCTCCTGTTAATCTCACCAAAGAGATCTCTCTGTTTGATCGATCGTAACTATTAGTTCGATGACACACATAGTACGTGAAGTTGGTTTCTTAGAAGAATGCGTTGCAACTATCATCATCAAGTATCATAGTCAACTGATTCTTTATCAATTAACCCCCAACCTTTTAATATTATGTCACGCTCGTGACATCAATTGCAGTTACGATTTAATAAAGACAGATTACTTATGTAACAAAAGGTTTGACTTAAATCCAGAATTTGATATTCATTCCTCGGATGGAGGATTTTTAGATACAGTGAGAAACAAAAGCATTCGTACAGTAGGAATGAAATTTTATTTCTATGTTATTAAATATGTATACACAAATATATTTAATTGTATATTACACACAACTATAGCAATAAATATAAACAAAATCTAATTACATTTATTACTGTAAGTATCTATATATAAGTACAGTTACATATATTTGAATGTACATATTTAATAATATAGAAAATACTGCTCTTTTTATTTCTACATTTCAACTCTATTAATGTTTCAGTCTCTTACTGTATACGTTATGTCTTACATTTCAATATTTTATTAATAGAAGAATTGTGAGAGGTTAAGAATATACTATGAATGTGTAAATGTACACAGTTAACCAGCTAGAATTAAATGTATGAATAGAACAAGTTGAGACAAAGGATGAATCTCTATTTTAGGTATTTTGGTAAAATACGCTTAAACAAGTATTCTAATAAAAATGCGTCGCGCGTACAAAGCAAATGCCATCATCCAATTAGTCGTCCTGCGACTTCCAATGCTCATAAAATACGAGAGGAGTTTTGCCTGGATATTCGTTCGAGTTTCGCTTCTCGCGGTTTTTCATTTTACAACTCGAGATTATTAAGGAGGCGGATTTCAGTTCCAACTTGTATTGTTCTACGAAAGAATTTTTTTCATTCACTATCTACAGATACAAGACAATACAAATTATTTACGTTTTCAATCCGATTTACAATTAAATTACCTCATCTTTTCTATAAATAAAAGAATTTTTTTAGTTCTCTAGAATTTTTTAATTCTCTAGAGTACTTGAGATAAAGAAATGTACAACTAGTGTAACATAGTATTAATTTCCCTTGGTCTCGACTCACTAGAGGCATTGTATCCTCAATCGGAAGTAACATGTATGCACACGTGTATGTGTCCCGTAAGTGGTTTTATCATACGCGACATGATAACTCAGGCCCTCGCTAATATACACATATATTGTACACACCAAACTGCCGTGAATGCTGATTGTGTACGAACGGCGAGATTGTATTGCCTGCTCTGCACAGAACTGGATCGCGTGTCACAAAAAAAAGGTCGTTTTTATGTGAAACATTTTACGAGCCCCCAACGATCTCAGTGATCTTTCGTTAGGAAGAAACATACTCTTAACATCTGGCATTCCTTTGTTCTAGGTACATGATAAAAATAATATTTATTTTTACCAATTGTAAGTATTACTTCTAGTAGTTAATATAAGGTAAAAAATAATAAGATAAATTAAAAAATTGCGTGTGCAATAATTCCTCATATTTAACAAACGTGTATTGAAATTTGACCACGTAACGATACTTTAATTTTATATTATAAATTATGAATTTTATGAAACTTATAGGAACAAAAATTGACAGACTTTCCTGATTGAGAAATGTGTAATGAAATGCTACCGCACAAACAGATGACAATATTTTTATTTTAAATTAGTATAGATTATAAGTTCTATAAAACTAAGTAGGTACTAAAATTATATAGAGACTAATTTAGTGACATCGAAACTCAGTTTCCGTGAAATTGAGTAACGGAAGTAACAAGTAGGAAGGCTGATTCGAAAGTGCAGAGGAACGTGCAACCTTTATCGACCTGCACGATGGAAGAATTCAAAAGAAACGACGTGGAAGATGGAAATCCCTGGACGTATCACTGCACTGCAGGTGTACATAGCATATAGAAGAAGCAAGGCCTGATGGATTTAGAGCGGAAGAATCATCGCATACTGTAGAACGCCTCCTTCGTTAATCGAGCTTCCGTGAAAAATTACTAGTGACATTTACACCTACCGTGTGTGACAAACAGATGCTAAAGGTAAACCAGAATTATGTTGAAGATTATTGCGTGGTAAGAAGCCAACAAATATCGCAATGTAAATTAAAAGGGTTGTGGAATACCAGTACAAATGGATTACCAATCACGAACGATAGAAATAAAATTAGACTTCCATTCACTTCATTTTACTTCATTGAATGTATTTTTACTACCTCTATATATAAATGAAATGAAATAAAATGTATAATCAAAGACGAGATTCTATAATAGTAATAAAAAATCATAATGAAATTTAAATTTCATTAAAAATATTCTGAATATAAAGAACTGTCAATTTTAATGTCTATAAATATCGTAGAATTTACCGCCTATAGTTTAAAATTAAATAAATAGTATTCATTTGAATAAAACCTATTACATATATTATAAAAATCTAGAAAATTATTATTGACAACTGTATCCTGACAGTAGAAGTACCAAGGTATAAAATTTGTACCAGATAAATTAAAATGAAAGCGAATCTATAAAATTTCTATGAAAAATAACGAATTCATTATATTGACAACTACAATGTTGTAGTTCTAGCATTAAAAATACGTTACAGTCAACCATCTTGGGAATGGTTGCAGAATGGTGTTCAGCCAATTTTTTCTCTTTGCTTTCGTCCCCTCAATTTCATGCAGAAAAACATGCGTGTTCAGAAGGGCACGCGCGAGTAAGATTACGCCAAGTGTCGATCGATGGGACATCGAACGAACGGTTTAAAAGCCACCACGAACTTGACATCGGCCTCACGCAAGCTCCAGAGCTTATCCTCCAGAACAATCGGTCAATGCTACTCCACCCAAACTTGACAAGCTTTACTTAAAAACGTGATCAAACTATAAACTACTTTGGAACCTCATATCTAGTTAGTAGCTATATTCACATATAATTATATTATAACATACAAATTTCTTGTCTACAAATTTATTCCTTAAAAATACCACAATTTATGATTATAAATTACCGAGATTTCACTTTCACCGAACACCTTTTGAATAATGCATGAAAAACAAGGAAAAGGTCTTACAGTGTTTGAGTATTCTTAGTTGTATAAAAATGTCACAGAACCGTGTCACGAACTATAAAAGTATCACAGTAATAGACAAGCGATTTGACTCTGTTCTTACTAGTGTATACATGTCTATATCACGTAGAAAAATATATTCATATGTGTATTTCTTGCCCACATAATTTGAACGAATTTTGTTCGAACTTTGTTTTATATGTTATGTTGTAATTCGTATATAAATATGTATATATATAATATTTGTATGTATGTATGTGTGTGCGTATATAATATTTAGATAAAATTCGGTTGAACAGAACAAAAATCTTCCGATATCAGACTATATTTGAAGTTTTGTGATAAAAAACGGTGTTTTGTTGATAAAACATCGAACTTTTGCGATTCTTGTCGAAAAATCAAAAGATACGATTCTATTAAAGTTTACATGTTTACACGCAAAACTGTAATACCTGATCTCTTCTAATTTCTTTGATCTCTATCGTGGAAGAAGTGTGATCTATCATGTAATACGACCTTACAAGTGTACCATTATTCCTATTATTATTATTATTACTATTATAGAGTTGCACCACCCACCATGCACCGTATTGGTGCACCATGGACATTACGTGTGCACGTTTTTACCTCTAGGGTACGCAACGATTCCGAGACTTGTATTATTCTGCTTTATCAGATCGAAAATTCGCAGGAAACGTAGCTATATACTAGAAATAAAACGTGTGGTTGAAAAGGACGGTTAGAAAACTTACCCTGTGTGAAGTGCTTAGCAACCATGATGTGCGTGGTTCACGGCTCAGAACATTATTCTCCACCCCCTCGAACGAAGCTGCTACAGGGTAACGATATATCCGGCAAGGAAAACCTTCACTTTTCACGCACGCGGTAACGAGCGTCGACGAAACGTATTCTCTGTCAAAATCACATGTTCGCGAACTGTCTGTCGTTCGTTCATGTACTAGGGTGTACATGCAATTGGTGTTCTGTGTGCAATTTAAGACACAACTAAACAAGCACGAGGGACGACACACATGCTCGACAGTTGCCACCCGACTGATACCTCGGCTTCGTTTTTCAAATGAACTAACCCTGACTCGCCGCGCCACCATGCTGCGTCCCAGGCCTGTCCTCCTGCACTGCTTTGACGATCGAAAGTCACTTCCCTACATTATCGGTGATATCACAGCTGTTAGTTCGGCAGAAAGCTACGTGGCAGCACATATTCAGATACAGTATTCGTCCTCTACTTTATCGAGGTAGTCGAAAATAAATTTTCAAAAGAATTTTGATAAAATGAGTAATCAATAATTGGATACATACTTTATACATGGATTATACCTGGATTGGGTTATATATATACTTTATACGTGGATATATATGTAGAGGTTTATGTGAGTAGAGGATAGTTAGTACGTGAGGCTTAAAAAACGAGATCGCTCGTTGTTAAAACCGTTAAATAGATTTAAAATAATAAATTAATGTACAGCCTGTATACATGAGTCGTTAGTACAAGGTATAAATCGCAAAATAAAATCGCGGATAAATATTCGTTAATATTACGATATAGTCCGTAGTAGATGATCGGACCAAACGTAAATATTACGGGCATAGCCTGTAGTACGTACTACACAAATCGTGCGAATGGCTCGAAGGCTGCGCGAGCTTGTTTACGTTTTCGGCCCAAAATTCTCGAACGTAAATCATAGGTTAAGGGGTTGATGCTTGTCGTGTAACTCGGTATATACTCGTGATACTCGGAAATATTGTAGGTACTGTTCGATACTCGATATGTACTCGGAAATACTCAGAGATACTGTATAGATGCTGTACGATATTGTGTGATATTGTCGCTCGTGTTTATTTAGACTGATCGGGGGACAATCGGAAAATTCAAATTCGTCTTTATTCGACGGTTGCATGTAACGGCGACATTGTTTTGCCCGAAGTTTATTTATCGTTATATTTCATGCGTCAAGGCTGTGTCAATGCTCCGTGGCAAAACAACAACATGAGTCACTCTCAATTCCCGTCGTCCTTTGACTCCTGCGCCGCTACATATACTTTGACAAATAAAAATTCAATCATTTTTGTATTTTGTAAATACAAAAATGTATTGTATATATCAATCTGTATTTTCTACCGTATGTTACTAATCCAACTACTTCTGTTCGATTAAGTGCAATTTTTCCGGCTTCCCTAATATCACTGACCAAGGATAGGATAGACATGACGTTACATGGGACTTTGTGTCTTACGTTCTTGCATATCGACTTCAAAAAAGATCAGAATGTTTCTTAAGCCACACCATGCGATGATATTTTGTAATTAAAATATAAATATATGTAATAATTGTTCATCCTAACACAAAATTAAATGAAGTGTTTTATATTGTAAGATAAACTTCAAGAAATACGATAACAAGTTTTTAAATTTTTGAACATATTTTACCCAAAAAGAACTACAAGATAAAAACCTATGCCATTCTTATTCATACAAAATTCAATGAAACTATTTAATAAAGTTAAATAAAATCGCGATTACAGCCAATTAGCTGGTATTATTTGTTATATAATAATTAATAATTGTATCACGTATAGTAATGCGATTAATAAGTATATATGAAATAATACCGATTGCTCGGATCTCACCGCGAAGGGTTTGCTACGAGTAGTTCTCATCCACGATCCCATCCACCCTTCCTTTTATGTAAAAATTTACTAATTTTGTTTTAAAAAATTTTAGAAAATTCTCCTTTTAATGCGAGTTTGCAAAATGTTCAATTCTTTGATTGTTGTGAAAAGAAATATCAAAACAACTTTTAAAAAACCGATGTGAATAGCTAAACTTGTACCTTTTAGCAGTAGTAACCAATGTCCTATTAAATAAAATGATATCTTGCACATACTTTACTAGTCGCAAGTATTAGTGTACCTATTAATTACATTCCGAGAAAGGTTAACAAGCTTTACTTTATTTGGTATTTTACATTATAAGGCACATATAATACGAATAAAATAACACATTTACAATAAGTTAATTAAAAAATAAATGCAGTCAAAGGTATTTGATTAATATTAAATGTTTATATATAAGTGCCTTAATACTTATATCCGGCAGTGTATATGTGAAAATATTTGTATTTTCAATTAGTAGCGGGGAGACGCGATCGCGAGGAAGCGTGTCAACGGGAGTCGTAAATTTCCGTTACGATTATAATAATCGACACCACGAACAGGTCGATCCCTTTATTTCTTTTGGGATAATAGGGATGATTGATGTGGTATAACACTGCGATTAACAGGTTATAAATTCTATATTTCCAACAACTTAATACAATAAAGAGGTTACGCCGTTACGTGTGATATAAATTGTTTGACGGATGAAGACCTGATAGAGAAACGTTGACTGATCTGTAGATGAGATCAAGTATCCGTGTATTGGTGGACTCCCTGAGGGCGAGATATGTCCGGGCCCGAAGATAGTACCAGAGGGTCCGCCGCTGGCGACGACGTGATGAGGAAGAAGTCTCCCTGCGCTACCGAGCGTACCGAGTGCTACGGCGCTCGCTACAAAAGGAGATCAAGATCGCGAAGGACCGTGCCTGGTCTGAACTAGTCGAAGCAGTCGAGTCCAACTCATGGGGAAGGCTATACAGGATAGTGACACGAAAACTTCTCGCGAAGGGCGCCCTGGCAACAACGAAGATGGCACCGGCGCTGCTGCTGCAGATCATCGGGATGCTCTTTCCCTCCGCAAGAGGACACTGCGGCAG
Organism: Bombus affinis; assembly: GCF_024516045.1. NCBI lineage: Eukaryota > Metazoa > Arthropoda > Insecta > Hymenoptera > Apidae > Bombus > Bombus affinis. Next base: position 4,487,355 of record NC_066354.1, read on the forward strand.
AACAATCGCGGGAAACAACCTGGACGGTGGAGTGGACGGACGACTGGGAAGTCATGGAGGAAGAGTTATGGGAGGCGACCAGGACGACTTCGCTGTCGGCGTACCAGCCGATATGTGTGCTGGACGAGGTCGGCAAGCTCCTCAAGAGGGTAGTTGCTGCCCGTCTGAAGCGACACATATCGGGATGGGTACCGGGTTGGCACGAAAGCCAGTACGGCTTCCGGAAGGGACGCTCGACGATTGACGCTGTCAGATGCGTGCGAGCACTCACAGAGGACGTGGTTTACCGGGACGGCGTGGAGTTGGCGGTGTCTCTGGACATCGTGTTGTTGGATAGAATAGTGGCGGCCCTGGAACATTTCGAGGCTCCCAGCTACCTCATTCGGCTGATCCGCGCCTACCTCGACGACAAGTGGGTATGCATCTGATGGCGAGTCGTCGCAGCATCCTACTCCTCAGGAGGTTGCACAGGATAACTGCCATCAGTATCGTCAGAGGATACCGAACGGTGTCCCACGCGTCGGCGACCCTTCTGGCCGCATCTCCCCGTGGTAGCTTCGGGCGTTGGTGCTCAAGAGTAGATACACCCACATGAGAGCGCTAGAGCCGAGAGAGGATTCGGCCAAGCAGGCGGCCCCAAACGACCTAGGAACCGTCGAGGAGGACGCGTGGGACCAGTGGCGATCCCAGCTGACAAACGAGGGAGGCGAACATCGAGGCGCGGAGGCGGTCCTCCCAAATTGGGAAACATGGAGAAACCGCCGCGGTCTCCCGCTCACCTCAGCATGACCCAGGTGCTCACAGGACATGGCGTGTTCGGCGAGTACCTGATGAAAATCGGACGGGAGACGACGGAGATCTGTCACCACTGCAGGGAAGATAAGGACACGGTGCAGCGCACGCTGGAGTTTTGTCCGGCGTGGGAGCTATCCCGCTACACTCTGCGTCTCGTCATAGGCGAAAGATTGACCCGTTCGGCGATCGTAGAAGCGATGCTGAGCGGTCCGCCTCTTCTGCGAACGACTTATGCTCGCAAAGGAGCGGGCAGAAAGGGAGAGAAAGAGAAACTCTCACCCTTGTAGGATAACTCGATGGAGGGGGATGGTGGTCAGGCGACCCGGAGCTGCCCCACAGTCGTCCCAACGAGCCGTGACTAGGGGAAATGGCCCCCCTAGCGCTAAACTCAACAGTTAGAGGAATTTTTAGAACTGGTTTGATCAAGAGTGCAACGGAAACATAATTTGTAAGAGGTCCCTGAAGCACTCCTGTCATACGCGTAGGATGGTCATCGTGGAGTTCTAGTCGGTAAGAGTCCGATACTACTCTGCTTTTGCTGATTATTAGCAGCAGCTGAGTGCCCATGAGGATTTCTCCACGTGCAAAAAAAAAAAAAAGGTGAGATTAAGTATAAGTAGATACTTATAGTTGATGTTGCTCGAATGTAGTAGAGGCCGTCCGAAATGTTGACTGTTCCGTTGATGACTTGGCAGCTGTCGACTTGGTGCCGGAGTATTGACTGAACTAATTGTCGTAGAAACAGTTGAGTTGACCATCTTAGTATAGTAGAAGAAGTAGTTGACTATCTTGGTGTAGTAGAAGAAATGAAGTCCGTTCTCGTGTTATTACAGAGGAAAGCTCGATGTTGGTGTGCCTTCTGAACTAAGAACGCGGATTCGTTGTTCACACTTTTCATTAGGAAAGTGAGGGTAACGATCCGCGATGCCCATTGGTTATAGCCAACGTTAACAACTGAAGATAGGAGGAGGAAGTCTCCTGCCAACATGGCTCATGGGTGTCATTGTTCGTGGAAAAACCTGCTTTTCCGTTAGACAGGTATCCGCTTTCTCCGTAATTTGTAAGAACGTGAAATAAACCTAAGGACTGCTTTAAGGATCATCCATAAACCGAAAATACTTGCAGGATTAGTTTAAGTTAAGATGCAGTTTAAGTTAAGAAGATTCTGTTTATGTTAGTTGCTTAGGTTTATTGAGGATCTGCATAACGGCAAGCGGACCCTTAACGGCCGATCAATCAAGGACGTCGCACGGACAACCTTACGCGACGTAACAATATCATTTTAAAAATACTCTATCTATCTACAAGCATTGAAAGCAATCAAGACATTGAAATCATCCCATCTATTTAAAAAAAGTCTGTACCTAGGTACCAACATTATCTACGAACCCATACAAATACATAAATATAATAAAGGAACAGGAGGAGAAATATTTTATAAAATGGGTATTTTATTTTCCTTTATTATTTATATTTTTATTTTATTTTATTTTTTAGAAAAATTTAAAGATTTATTTATTGGAATCTTATATAAAAATGTAAATATCGTAAAAGGAAATAATGGGAAATTGTATATAGAGCACTGTGTGGAATATAAGTGTTTTTTCATCGACCTCACGATAGACTCTGAAACAAATTTAAATTATAAAAAGATTAGTAGAATTTTCTATGAGGAAGAGGATGCTCGAGCATCGTTTATTCGTATTTGCCTCTTTTCTTATAGATTATATTATCTCTTTTCTTTAATTATTTTCTTTAATCCATGTCTTTTTGGCCATATTCGTTCGATACTATTAAAAATTCCGTATGAGTATCTTATGGTTCCTAAAGTTAATAATTCTAGAACATACATATTTATTGGATTAGTACTTTAAAAAAGAGAAAGCTGAAAGAAAGACGTATTAGAAAAAAAAAGATATCAATCTAATTTTAAAAACTTGAATTTAAATTTAATTTTGACCTTAAATTGAATGAAATACTAAGATAAAAAAAGAACCCATTGAAATCATTATTTATTTCTCATTTATTTCTGAACAGCCAAATGACATTTTATTTAATAAAAATCTTAACTGTATTAGCCATACCGAGCAATAACGAAATTATATTTGATATTTAAAATGAAGGCTACAATAACGAACATCTATATTATTAGTTTTAAAAAGATAAACTGAATATTGTTACTTATGTATATCTTATAGCATTAGGCAATTTCAAACAAATTAAAGATGTGATAATTTACAAAAATATTATGTATTTCTGCTAACAAATCCTCAAACTATGTTATTCAAATGTTCCATTACAACATTTCTTTTACTTCCCTTTTTATACAAGATGAAATTATTTGATGAAATCATTTAAAAAGGGAAACCACCCCTTTTGAAAAATACTGAGTATTAGTAAACAACATATCTTAGTAGTATTTTCGATCACAAACACTCTAATAACAAGGAGCGCTGAAAAAGAGTAAAGAGTTATTCATTCAATGTAACCGGATTACCGCGAGTGGAATATCCATTCAATTTTGTAATTCTAGTTTACTATATGTAGCTATAAAATAGAAAATTCTCAAAACAAATTGCAATAAGTGCCTCCTCATATGTGTAATATTAATTAATCTACTATTTATAAAAAAAATTAAGAAAGAAGGATAGAAGATTCGCGCGGTCAAATTGACCATCCCCAACTGTCAAGACACATCAACTCAGGTCCATTATAATCCTAAGATCACCCAATCTTAATCTTAATTGCTACAAAATTTAGCATTTTTTACAGTCCATTGTTACAAACATTTTAAAAGTCGAGAAGTTTCTTAGAGTTATTGCTCGTTGCTAGAAAACACGGGGAAAGCTTTGCCAACTCCACCCTCGTTGGTGAAGAATCGTCATCTCCATTGGTTAAAGATCATATTTTTACTTGCTATTGTCTTTTCGATTAGAATATATCTTGGTTTGTTAGTTAATTACTCGACATCTAAATTTTGTATCTCTAAAACTCAGACAGAAAGCATCTCAGAGCATTTTGTGTAAAGTCGTTATAAAAGGAAAAGTAAAGCACATCAAATTTGTCAATAATTTTGTATTCTATACATGGTATTATTTTTGTGATAAATATTTATCCTAGAAATATCAAGATTAAAAAAAAAAAAAATAACGGACATAGAAGAAGACTGTTCAGTGTGCGATGAACAAGGAACTTCAGCAACTGAAAACGGCATGGAAACACATGAAAGCTATTTATAACCGAATCAGAGTTGAATATTATAAACAAGCGTTTACGTAAGGGCAAAGAGGAAAGAAATTATCGTTGACGGCAAAGAGTGAAACTGGGCCCGATAGAACAGTTTGGGAAGAAATAGATGCAAGTCTCAAATCTGACAGGGCATCAGTTCATGATATTTTTAGGGATATGTTAAACGACATATAATGAAAGGACAAGTAAAGACGGCATTTTATCTTATCATTGATCACCGTATAAGGAATCATATAATAAAATGTACCAAAGAAGAAGCATTTAGAGTATTAGAGATTAAGAGGGAGCTAGATGCAACAAAACTAGATCCATTTATTGCTCTGCTATATGACCGCGGTGCATATCAGGCAAAAAATTTAGATGTGTAATATTTGTAGAATAAAATTTAGAGACCTGCATTTTTTTCAAAAACGATGAGGAGGAATGACTTTGCTGAAATTATGAGGTTTATACGATTTGATAAGATGGGCGAAAAAAGCCAACGTTTACGAACCAATAAATTTGCAATGGTATCTATAGTATGGGACCAATTTACAGAGAATTTACGACATTGTTATAAACCTAGTGCATATATTACTTTTATATAAAGAATCGCGGGAAAAAACCATGCAACGAAACTATCAACAAGTACTACAAAAATCTTGTCAAGTAAAAAATTGGTATTCAAGTAAAGGTTACAAAATTGCGAAAATTTGTTTAAGATGCGGGAAATATTTATGTACATGATGATTATGTACATGAACTAAAAAAAGGCAGAAAATAGTGTGAAATTAAAAATTTTGGCAAATTTAAAGGAAAGATGTGTTTTTTTTAAAAAGAAAAAAGAAACTTCAAGGTACTATAACAATTATATAAATAAACTTTTTGACGAACTGTTAGTTCATCGAGAAGAAGAATATATAATAATTAAATCCTTTTTTGGTTTTTCGTTTCAGTCAAGAATTACGAGGTGGATCCTTCACACCGATTAAAAACTGCAGCCCATGAAATAGGCTTAGAAATCTGTTATAACTTTTTTATTTATTTTAAAAAAAATTTTGTTGTATTTTTTAAATATATATAAAACCATATCTCAAAATTCAATAACTTCATTTCTTTCTTTCCCTTCTAAAAAAAATCACAAAAAGACGCTGTTTTAGAACATTCCAATTTTAGGACACCCCCTTAACACAACTCTAACTAGGAAACTAATTAGAACAATCGCGATGAAAGGCCGCAATACTAATTTTTAAAACAAAAATAAAATAAATATCTATACATAAAGAAAATGTTACTTCAAATATTGTGCTACTACAGACGGCAATAGTACAAAATCAATGAAACGTTAACATTTATAGATCCAACTTTAAATGAGAGAAGGAACTTTAGAAGAAATAAGAAAAGCTTTAATATGTATTAGGTCATCCCATAAGTTCGTTCCGTTTTTCAAGCGGTTATATATGTTAAGATTGTTTACATATCTTTCAGTTTCATGAAAAAATGTAATCCCCCTTTTGTTGTACAACTTCTTCCCATTTTTCAAGTGCACTGATCCCTTATCGCCGTATGTTTATAAATCGACACATGAAATGTATACACAAAAGTCGACACGAACTTATGGGATGATCTAATATTACTCTGTAAGAGTAACAATCTATAATCAAAATTGCTAATCTAACAATTTATAATCAAAATTGCTAAACGAAATCGCCATGTCGTAATTCGCAACATTAAAATAAACACGATTATCATTGTTTCACAACTTTAGTTCAAACCGTGACCAGTCTCTCGCCACATTAATAAAATGCCGCGAAACTTTTCCGCAATTCTAATTCAAACCGTAATTAATCTCTCGCAACACTAATAAAGAAGACGTGTTTTGCCCAATATAGTAGTGGGCTAAATAAATACGTATCAATCGAAAAGTGTCCCCCTAATTTTTCGAAGCTTTCCACGAAATCGAATAATTATAATTTGCACAAAAGAAGACTAAAATATTAAAACAAATGTATAAAAAGAACAAATTATATCAAAGTAATGCAATAATTAACACTAGGTTTACGGGCGTTTCGTATATACTTATCTTTACGGGACCCGTCAAATTGACGGGTAAACGAAAATACGCATTTTTCATTAAAAAATCAATTTATTCAAATTAAGTCTGAAAGGAACAATATTAGACTTCACGTATAAATAAATTATTAATAAATAAAAAGTCTTTTTTTAAATTATCACTAAAAAAATAACAATAACATTAACACTAGGTTTACGGGACCCGCCAATTTGACGGATTTTGAACTTCGAAATGAAATATCTCAAAAACCATAGCATGAATTTTAACCATTTTGCATCGTAAATTAATCATTTCATCTAAAGAATTTATGCACAAAATTATTTTTTCCTAGGCTTTCTAATTTTTGAAATCTGTTTGTAGTATACCTATCTCTACGAGACCCCTCAAATTGACGGGTAAACGAAAATACGCATTTTTCATTAAAAAATCGACTTATTCAAATTAAGTCTGAAAGTAACAATATTATACTTCACGTTTAAATAAATTATTAATAAATAAAAAGTTTTTTTTTAAATTATCACTAAGAAAAATAACAATAGCGTTAATGGTACAGAGTAATCATATCTATTGAGCACATTTTTTGCAAATATACTGAATGTTGTTTGTGCATTTTCCGCATACGATCTTTTTGCGGTATAAACAATAATTATTACTTCTATTTTTTTTTACAACATTTGCCAAAGATCAGACGCTTCATTTCTGTAACCTTCAACGTCAGAAGTGCGAAAAAGTTTCCAAGTGGATTATTGCAAAAAAAATATAGAAGTAATAATTATTGTATCGTATGCGGAAAATGCACAAACAACATTCAGTATATTTGCAAAAAATGTGCTCAATAGATATGATCACCCTGTACCGTTGTTCGCTGTCGAGTGCCGAAGCGTGCAGACGTGCCTCTAGTGCCCAGTGAAGTTCGAAAACAACACGTGTCGCCCAACCGTCGAAAGTGAACACAACGTGCTCCTATCTTCCCAAGTGTTTCCTATCCGCCAGAGAGAAGAAAAGCCTACGCACCTAACCCCAACCCGATCCCTGCCGCATAGCCTCACGACTAGTTATTCATATTGAAATAGCTAGCTCGATGATGGCCCAACAATCACGACCAGGCTCGCCTGTCCAAACCCATCACTACCCCGCGCTACTCCCCCCGTGGCAGAAATTCTGCAGATCCCCCCGTGCCAACGACGCCAATAAGGCGAAAAAACGCAAAACCGAACCAGCAGACACAAACTCGAACGAACATCCACCAACGCAAATTAACACCCACAACAGGTTCGCAATTTTGGAATCCACCAACGATGCCATGGAAACCGCAGGCTCACCACTTAACCACCACGCACAGAGACGCCCCCCTCCCCCACCAATATTTATCAACGATGTCATCGACATCCAGACAATGACCAAGTCCTTAGAAAGAGATATCTCCAAGGAGGACTATAACCTGAAGATAACCAACAATCAGGTAAAAATCCTGCCTACGAATCCAGAAGCTTACAGAAAGCTCACCAAGACACTCAGGGCCCTGAACGCCAACTTCCACACCTACCAACTCAAAGAAGAAAGACCTTTTCGGGTGGTGCTACGAAACATCCACCACTCCGCAGACATCGACGAACTAAAAATAGAACTATCGAAACTCGGCCACGAAGTCACCAATGTCAGCAACATAAGGCATAGAGTCACAAAAGACCCGCTATCCCTATTTTTCATTGACTTAAAACAGAAACCAAACAACAAGGAAATCTACAATATCAGTCGCATAATGAACGCCATCGTTAAATTCGAACCACCGCAAACCAAAAAGGAGATAGTCCAATGCAAAAGGTGCCAAAGATATGGGCACACACAGAAATACTGCAACAGTTCGTTCGTGAGCGCCGAGGCGTGCAGACGTGCCCGGCAAAGTCCACAAAGTAGCAAGTACCATCCAGTTGCTGCTGAGTGCCGAGACGTGCAGACGTGTGTCCAGTGCCCTGTGAAGTTCACAAAACTCCACGTGACGCCCAGCTGACGAAAGCAAATCCAACTAACCTAGCCAGGGGTTAACAGCCTCTCGACTAGTTCTTTCACACTGAACTAACTAGCTCGATGATGGCTCTATCATTTCCAACAGGCTCCCCGGAGCAAAATTATAACACCGCCATGTTTCCTCCCCCGTGGCAAGAGGGCAACGCAACTATCCTGGTAAATGACCACCACACGAAAAAACGAAAGCTCGAACCGACCAAGACAAATGTAAACAAGATTCAAACCAAACCATCAGCCAGCCAAGTGACTACCTACAATAGATTCTCAATTCTGGAGTCCACGGAAGACTCCATGATTACAACCGAAGAGGTAAATAATCTCCATACTCAAAGAATTCCCCCTCCCCCACCGATATTCATTAACGACGTAATCGACATACAGTCAATGATTAAAACTATCGAAAAAGACATCAGCAAAGAAGACTACAAGCTAAAGATTAACAACAACCAAGTGAAAATACTGCCGTCCCACCCAGACGCCTATAGAAAGTTAACCAAGCTATTAAAAACGTTAAACGCCAAATTCCACACATACCAGCTCAAACAAGAAAGACCATTTCGAGTGGTGCTGCGCAATATCCATCACTCAGTCGATCTAGACGAACTAAAATGCGAACTGTCAAATCACGGCCACGAAGTAACTAACATCAGTAACATTAGGCATAGAATCACAAAAAACCCACTATCCTTATTTTTTATAGACCTAAAACAAAAAACAAACAATAAAGAAATCTACAATATCAATCGGCTGATGAACTCCATAGTTAAGTTCGAGCCACCTCTTGTAAAGAAAGAAATAATACAATGCAAGAGGTGTCAAAGGTACGGTCACACGCAGAAGTACTGCAATCACAACTTCCGGTGCGTAAAATGTGCAGGTAACCACCCCACTGACCAATGCACTAAATCCCCGGAAACCCCCGCCAAGTGTATCCACTGTCAAGGAGAGCATCCTGCGAACTACAAAGGATGCTCAGCCTACAAATCGCTACATAATATAAAGTATCCAAAACTGAGACCCAAGGACATAAACATACATGAACCTAAACCCCAAAAACTCACCACACCAACAGTATCCTATGCGCAGGCAACGCAAGGAAACGTGTACAACTCGAAAACACACAGTGTACACACAGAAAATAGAATTCCCACCCCACCAAGCACTGACAACTTTACCAGACTCGAAAAACTTATCGAGAAGCAAACTGAGCAAATTAACAACTTGCTGTCACTACTCACACGCTTCATGGACAAATTCATAAGCACAGAAGCAAAATAAAACCAATGCGAATAGCTCTGTGGAACGCCAACGGTCTAGCTCAGCACAAAGCCGAACTAGAACTATTCTTAAAACAACAGCAAATCGATGTGATGCTCATATCCGAAACCCACTTCACCGACAAAAACTACCTCAAAATACACGGCTACAACTTCTACCACACCCAACACCCCAGCGGAAAGGCTCACGGCGGCACCGGAATCATAATCAAGTCAAACATCAAGCACTACGAACTCCAACCATTCCAGAAAGACTACCTCCAAGCAACAAACGTAGCAATAGAAGACTGTCATGGTACAATCACCACCTCAGCTGTATACTGCCCTCCCAGACACTCCATCGCCAAAGAAGACTTTGACCACTTCCTGGACACCCTGGGCAGCAAATTCATAGCCGGAGGAGACTACAACGCTAAACACACCCAATGGGGCAGCAGACTGGTCACAGTAAGAGGCAAAAACCTCCTCAACAGCATACTAACCAACAACCTCAACTACCTTACCACGTACGAACCCACACACTGGCCCACCGACACAAACAAAATACCCGATCTCCTTGATTTCTTCATAACCAAAAATATCTCGTCAAGACACGTCCAAATCAATTCCTCGGCTGATCTCTCCTCTGATCATTCCCCCGTGATAGTAACAGTCAGTTCAACTATCATCGAGAATACACCTAATGGCTCCATTCATAACCAACACACCAACTGGCAGCTCTTTAGAGAAGTCTTTACCCACACAACTTCAGCCTCAACCTCACTAAAAACCAATGATGAAATCGAAGCAGCCACGGAATACCTAAATGCGAGCATAATAAACGCTATCCGCGTCTCCACACCGGCAAAAACGTCCACCAGCAACCACGAATACCCCCAGTACATACTAAAAAAAATAGCAGAAAAACGTAGACTAAGAAGGATATGGCAGACCCATAGAACACCGGAGGACAAACGCAAACTAAACAACGCAACTAGAAAACTATCCAAAACCATAAAGAACTACAATAATGACCGTTTTCACAAATATCTCGCCAGCCTGTCCCCCACAGCCGACTCAAACTACTCACTATGGAAAGCCTCCAGGAAACTCACGCGCCCCCCACAAATAATACCTCCAATCCGCCGCCCGCAGGGTGGATGGGCGCGTAGCCCTATAGAAAAAGCCAACCTATTTGCCAAACATTTGACTGAAGTATTCCAACCCCATTCCTCCATAGCCGCAGCGGACGTCACCGAATACCTGCACACTCCTTTCCAAATGTCCCCTCCTATTCAACCCTTCACTTCTGCAGAGATCATAGAAGCAATCAGTCGCCTAAACCCCAAGAAAGCAGCAGGTCACGACCAAATAGGAAATAAAGCAATCAAGGAACTTCCCATAAAAGGGATTGCACTCATCGCATCAATCTTTAACGCCATCCTCCGCCTTGAACACTTTCCTAAGGCGTGGAAAATCTCACTAATCACCCTCATCCCCAAACCCGGTAAACCAATATATGAAACCAGCTCCTATCGCCCAATCAGTCTCTTACCTACCCTGTCTAAACTATTCGAGAGGATGCTCACGAATCGTCTCCTTCCACTCCTAGAAGAATTGAAGACTCTCCCAGATCACCAATTCGGCTTCCGAAAACAACACTCAACAGTAGAGCAAATCCACCGCATAACCCACATAATCAGCCAAACCCTCGAAAAGAAAAAATACTGCTCAGCCGTATTCCTAGACATCCAACAGGCATTTGATAAAGTATGGCATGAAGGGCTACTCTACAAGCTTAAAAAAATCCTACCCCACCCATACTACTCCATCTTAAAATCCTACCTAACCAACAGACAATTCATAGTTAAAGGTCTAGGCGCCACTTCCGCAACATTCCCAATAAAATCCGGCATACCGCAAGGTAGTGTCCTCGGACCCCTACTATTCTCCATCTACACTGCCGACTTACCCATATCAAACGAGGTAACAATAGCAACATTTGCCGACGACACAGCACTATTAGCTACCCATGCAGACCCGGCAATTGCCTCATCCACTCTCCAGCGAAGTCTCGACTCCATGGAAAAGTGGTTCCAAAAATGGGGTTTTAAAATAAACGAAAAAAAATCCTCCCATGTAACCTTCACGCTCCGAAAACAAACCTGCCCCCAGGTCACCATTAACAACACAATAATCCCAAGCAAGGACTCCGTAAGATACCTGGGCATGACCCTGGACAGGAGGCTAACTTGGGAAAAACATATCTCCGAAAAAACAAAGCAACTAAAGGAAAAACTAAGAAAATTCTATTGGCTCACGGGCCGACGCTCCAAACTAAACATACAGAACAAAATAACCCTCTACAAGGCCGTAATAAAACCTGTCTGGACCTACGGAATCCAACTATGGGGAACAGCAAGTAACTCCAACATTGAGATACTCCAACGCTTCCAATCGAAAACGCTAAGATCCCTATTAAATGCACCCTGGTATGTTACCAACGAAACAATCCACCGAGACCTCAAGATACCCACAGTCAAAGATGAAATACACAAGTTCAGAAGCAGATATAGCACAAGAGTCAACAACCACCACAACCCACTAGTCACCCAACTACTGGACACGACGGACCAGATCCGCAGACTAAAAAGAAAATACCCACTAGATTAAACTATTAGTCCTACTAGAATCAACAATATAAAACTATTATAATCCATGTCATTGTATCACGCCAAACTAAGTTACTGAAAATTCTCAACGAGAATTGATTGTAAATATTCTACTAAATAAAAAAAAAAAAAAAAAAAAAAAAAAGAAATACTGCAACCACACCTTCCGCTGCGTCAAATGTGCAGGTACACACCCCACCGACCAGTGCAGGAAATCACCGGAAACCCCAGCGAAGTGCATCCACTGTCAAGGTGATCATCCTGCCAACTACAAAGGCTGCTCAGCCTACAAAACTCTGTACTCAAGCAAATACCCCAAACTTAGAACAAAAGAGGAAAATTACCAAACACCCAGCTCGCCGAAATCCACCGTTATCCCAATCCCCCCAACCAATCAAACACCCAGCCCTATCAAACTCACCACTCCCTCAAACTCCTATGCCCAAGCGGTACAAGGCACTCAAAATACACCAAATAGCCACAGGGATCCTCCCCAAAATAGTGCCCCCACCTCACCTAACACAGACAACGTCTCTAGACTTGAAAAGCTAATAGAGAAACAATCAGAGCAAATAAACAATTTGCTATCGCTATTAACAATCATAATGGAAAAATTAATACGCCCAGACACAAAATAAAACCAAGACGCATAGCCCTGTGGAACGCCAATGGTCTAGCGCAACGCAAACTTGAGCTAGAACTCTTCCTAAAACACCAGCTAATCGACATAATGCTCATATCTGAAACCCACTTCACCGACAAAAACTACCTGAACATAAACGGATACAAGTTCTACCATACCCAACACCCCAGCGGAAAGGCCCACGGTGGCACCGGAATCATAATCAAATCAAACATTAAGCACTACGAACTTCCACCATTCCAGAAAGACTACCTCCAAGCAACAAACGTAGCAATAGAAGACTGTCATGGTACAATCACCACTTCAGCTGTATACTGCCCTCCCAGACATTCCATCGCCAAAGAAGACTTCGACTACTTCCTGGACACCCTGGGCAATAGATTCATAGCCGGAGGAGACTACAATGCTAAACACACCCAATGGGGTAGCAGACTGGTTACAGTAAGAGGCAAAAACCTCCTCAACAGCATAATAACCAACAACCTCAACTACCTTACCACATACGAACCCACACACTGGCCCACCGACACAAACAAAATACCCGATCTCCTTGATTTCTTCATAACCAAAAATATCTCGCCAAGACACGTCCAAATCAATTCCTCGGTCGATCTCTCCTCTGATCATTCCCCTGTGATAGTAACAGTCAGTTCAACCATCATCGAGAATACACTTAATGGCTCCATTCATAACCAACACACCAACTGGCAGCTCTTTAGAGAAGTCTTTACCCGCACAACTTCAGCCTCAACCTCACTAAAAACCAATGACGAAATCGAAGCAGCCACGGAATACCTAAATGCGAGCATAATAAACGCTATCCGCGTCTCCACACCGGCAAAAACGTCCATCAGCAATCACGAATACCCCCAGTACATATTAAAAAAAATAGCAGAAAAACGTAGACTAAGAAGGATATGGCAGACCCATAGAACACCGGAGGACAAACGCAAACTAAACAACGCAACTAGAAAACTATCCAAAACCATAAAGAACTACAATAACGACCGTTTTCACAAATATCTCGCCAGCCTGTCCCCCACAGCCGACTCAAACTACTCACTATGGAAAGCATCCAGGAAACTCACGCGCCCCCCACAAATAATACCTCCAATCCGCCGCCCGCAGGGTGGATGGGCGCGTAGCCCTATAGAAAAAGCCAACATATTTGCTGAACACCTGACTGAAGTATTCCAACCCCATTCCTCCATAGCTGCAGCGGACGTCACCGAATACCTGCACACTCCCTTCCAAATGTCCCCTCCTATTGAACCCTTCACTTCTGCAGAGATCATAGAAGCAATCAGTCGCCTAAACCCCAAGAAAGCAGCAGGTCACGACCTAATAGGAAATAAAGCAATCAAGGAACTCCCCATAAAAGGGATCGCACTCATCGCATCAATCTTCAACGCCATCCTCCGCCTAGAACACTTTCCTAAGGCGTGGAAAATCTCACTAATCACCCTCATCCCCAAACCCGGTAAACCAATATATGAAGCCAGCTCCTATCGCCCAATCAGTCTCTTACCTACCCTGTCTAAACTATTCGAGAGGATGCTCACGAATCGTCTCCTTCCACTCCTAGAAGAATTGAAAACTCTCCCAGATCACCAATTCGGCTTCCGAAAACAACACTCAACAGTAGAGCAAATCCACCGCATAACCCACATGATCAGCCAAACCCTTGAAAAGAAAAAATACTGCTCAGCCGTATTCCTAGACATCCAACAGGCATTCGATAAAGTATGGCATGAAGGGCTACTCTACAAGCTTAAAAAAATCCTACCCCACCCATACTACTCCATCTTAAAATCCTACCTTACCAACAGACAATTCATAGTTAAATGTCTAGGCGCCACTTCCGCAACATTCCCAATAGAATCCGGCATACCGCAAGGTAGTGTCCTCGGACCCCTACTATTCTCCATCTACACTGCCGACTTACCCATATCAAACGAGGTAACAATAGCAACATTTGCCGACGACACAGCACTATTAGCTATCCACGCAGACCCGGCAATTGCCTCATCCACTCTCCAGCGAAGTCTCGACTCCATGGAAAAGTGGTTCCAAAAATGGGGTTTTAAAATAAACGAAAAAAAATCCTCCCATGTAACCTTCACGCTCCGAAAACAAACCTGCCCCCAGGTCACCATTAACAACACAATAATCCCAAGCAAGGACTCCGTAAGATACCTGGGCATGACCCTGGACAGGAGGCTAACTTGGAAAAATCATATCTCGGAAAAAACAAAGCAACTAAAGGAAAAACTAAGAAAATTCTATTGGCTCACGGGCCGACGCTCCAAACTAAACATACAGAACAAAATAACCCTCTACAAAGCCGTAATAAAACCTGTCTGGACCTACGGAATCCAACTATGGGGAACAGCAAGTAACTCCAACATTGAAATACTCCAACGCTTCCAATCGAAAACGCTAAGATCCCTATTAAATGCACCCTGGTATGTTACCAATGAAACAATCCACCGAGACCTCAAGATACCTACAGTCAAAGAAGAAATACACAAGTCCAGAAGCAGATATAGCGCAAGAGTCAACAACCACCACAACCCACTAGTCACCCAACTACTGGACACGACGGACCAGATCCGCAGACTAAAAAGAAAATACCCACTAGATTAAACCCTTAGTCCTACTAGAATCAACAATATAAAGCTATTATAATCTATGTCATTGTATCACGCCAAATTAAGTTACTGAAAATTCTCAACGAGAATTGATTGTAAATATTCTAATAAATAAAAAAAAAAAAAAAAAAAAAAAAAAAAAAAATGTTATTGTTATTTTTTTTAGTGATAATTTAAAAAAAGACTTTTTATTTATTAATAATTTATTTATAAGTGAAGTCTAATATTGTTCCTTTCAGACTTAATTTGAATAAATCGATTTTTTAATGAAAAATGCGTATTTTCGTCTACCCTTCAATTTGACGGGTCCCGTAGAGATAGGTATATACGAAATGCCCGTAAACCTAGTATTAAAAAAAAAGCGCCAAGTACACTACCTCATAGGTGGTGTGGAAAAGTGTGCATATCATGTAGAATGTAATTCCTTCAACTTTTAGAATGGCGATAGCTTAGGGATGATGATTTTTAGGAAAAAAAGTATGAGGAACATTTTTGTAGATAATTTTATGATCTACAATTTTTGTCTGGGCTATATTTTCGACAAAACTTACCGTTTTCAAGAAAAATTTAAAAAATCCGAAAATTTTGAATTTGACCTTGAATAACAGTTTTAGTACCCATGGAATCAATGGGGATATTTGGCACTTTATTTCTACTAGTGTACCCAAGGTCTCTGCCAAAATTTTGCTCTGTCGGAATTTTTGTTATTTGAAATGTTTATTTTGACCAAACTAAATAACCATAAGGAACCTTTTAAATCAAAGATGTCTTAAGCCGCTTGCCAGCCTTAACCGTAAATGCAAAAGCTTTGCTTTATCACCGTTTATTAGGATTATTGCGACTCTCTCGATTATATGTGCACAGCTGGTGAACGCCTCGACCGTAGAGAGTTACCGGAGGTACCAACGTACCTTAACTGAATGAAGTTAACAAAAGAGTGAGTTGGGTGATGTAGTAGGAAAAGGACATCTGTCACGGAGTAATATAATATGTATACAAAAAGACCCATCTATCCATCCATCCATCTACCCATTTATTTTTCGTCAGCAAAATGACCCCCCGAACAACAATTTGCTTAGTGAAAATCGGTTGGCAAGAAGTGAGGGAAGACTCGTCGGCAAGTTGATCGTACACAAGCAAGAATTGTCGAGGAAAGGATATGTTTACAATTATATCCGAGGTGAAAAAAATAATACTTTAGATTGAAACGCGGATATACGTATAGAAAGTAAACAGGCGTAAGCTAACTGTAATTTAGGCGAACAAAATTTAAAATAAAATATCGCAAAATTATTATTACCACGAAATCGAAGCAAAATCGCTGACAAAATTTGAAAATAACAGGAAATATATGCAAGGAAATATAAAGTATATGTATAGCTTGGAAATTGTAATCGTTGCTCGCTCGCTCGTTAATTTATAGTTCGATATATGCAAGAAAAGGGAAGAAAGGACAGAAAATGAAAAAGAAAGTAAAATCGATCTAAGAAAGGAATTATCAAGAGGAAAGAAGGAAAGGAAAATAATCGAAAAGAGTAAAACAGAAAAGAATTTCATTCGAATTGTTCAACCGTTCGCGGAGAGACACAATCGCGAGTCGTAAATTTCCGTTACTATTTGATAATTGACGCCACGAATTGGTCGATTCCCTATTTCGGTTAAGATAATAGAGTTGGACTGATGATAACACTTGGTTAACAAATTAAAACATGCACTTTATTCCAACAACTTCGTAGATGTAAATAGTTACGCGTGGTGCGTGTAGATGCATTCTCAGCGACGTTTAAATAGCAAGTTAAAACTGATGACTGATCAATGAACGGAAAACCAATCAAAAGATGGTGACTGATCTAATCTATGAAAAGCTAATCAAGATATCAACTGGTCAACAGATAAAAAACCAGTGAAACTCGGTAACGATGCTGTTGTTACATGCTCAAAAAGACCACCCGCTCAGAAACAGTAATCTGGTGGACGAAACATCCTGCAACAATAACCGACGTGACACTGTCGCAGAGGAAAACTATTGAAAGTTGTTGGTCATCCCACTAACGGTCGCTTACAGGTAGAAATGGCCATTGAACATGAGAAAAGCCCGACCTTTCCATTTTCTGCCTGTCTGAATAATAACCATAAGGAACGTCTCGACTTGAAAATATTTTATAACAATTAAGAACCTTAACAATAAAATAAAAATGCTTAGTTCCATGACGGTTCCTTAGGATTATTACGGTCCAACTAAATATATTTGCACAGGTGACCGTCTTGACGGACGGATGGATTCTGATTTATGCAAAGAGTCACCAGATGTAACACCAATGGTACGTGATTTATGCTTTTTGATGTAACTGGCTTTGATTGAAAATTAATAACTGTTTATCCACATTGAAAAACAACAAATTGATATAAATATAAAATGAAACAAATTAATATAATAAATAAATAAGATTCTAACCATTTTAAATCAATAACATATCGATGTATGCTACATTTTCCACATTTATGACGATATTTCTGCAGTTTCCACTTTTCGATATGACAACATGCGAAATGATATGAATTCAATTTTTAATTCCTATCTCTGCCACCAGGGCGCAAACGACTCAGGTACGTATTATGTTCTATTAGTACTCTGATATTGCATTCTTTCGATTCTTATTTTCACACAAAATTCTATAATTCATGAAAAAAATTTGAACTCTACGTAATTTACTCGATTCTTACTAAACTATATATTGTATTATAGTAAAATACAAGATTTCATAGTTATATAGATATCTTATAGCTAGGTAGTATTAATTTATGACGTAATTGGAATAATGTTTCCTAAATATTATTACTTAAAAAACGATACAAGTATTATTATTATTTCGGAATATTACTATTTGAAAAATTACATTACATATATGTACGAGTACACAATTTTTTATTTACACGCACACATACATACGTATAAGGCAACGAATAAGCTATTAACAACAACCATAAGACATCGTAGGACATTGGAAGATGTAAACGTTAATATTAGTATATTTGCGAAAGCATTTGATCGATATTTATCCACAGAAGCAAGTTTTAGTTGATCTATTTCTCTTTTTATTGGGCGTAATTTGTCTGTTTGACTTATTCATAAATTATATTACGATTTTCTGAGGCAGAAATGTATCCAAGTACAACATTTTATAGTTCGTTTGCGATTATACTATAACTATCCTTTCTATATTTTATTTGTAATTTCATTGTAGACTTTAGTTTTAATTAAAATTGCTACTATATTGAATTGGTAACATCGTACGTGACATGTAACACAAGAATGAAAAGGGGTTAGGTGAGCCCCAAAACATGGGACACGAACAAATATTACATGTCATGTCTGTATCTCGTCTGTGCTAATATTTTTAATATAGTTTATATAGTATATAAGGGTTAACATAAAATATCATAGAGTCTAGGTTATAATAATATAGTGTAAATAAGATGCATGAATCACAAAGGTCTAAGTTATAACAATAAATAAAAATGATACAGTACAGTTTTCCAATTAAAAACTATGAAAATGGTAAAATAGACAATGGCCAAAATGATGATACAATCTTATTCATTACATAACACCAAATATTGAAATTCACTAGAATTCTCTATGAATATTTTTAGTTCTCAGTTTAAACGTTATGAATGGCAACGTGGCTTTTCTTAGATTCGACTAAAGTTTATACAAAAGTATGAGTAATACAGATTCTAAAAATGTATCAATGAAATATATGCTCAAACGAATTCGTTCAATATTCCAAAATCGATACATATGTTTCTTGTGAGACTCGATTAAATTACGGTTGTAACTAAGTGTACATCTAAGTATGTTGTACTTATTAAGTATATTGTAGAATTACAGTTTAATCTTCTAGAATGCTGTTGGCGTTGTAACATAGTGATAACAGATTTTTATTAATCACCCTTGCAACGCATGGAACAACGGTAAATTCTCCGATATATCGTTCTGAATTTATCTACGTACATTTTTTGTCATTCTTAAATGATATCGAGTTGTATGAATAACAATGATACGAGAAGAGCAAGAATGGACAAGTGACGACCGTATGACGCCATATTTGGCTTCACGGGAAGTGTCTTTGCCTAAACAGTATCAGAGGATTGACACGTTTTTCTGTAGCAGTCAGTAGTCCCGTAACATGTACATAGGCACGGTTACGTCAGTCCAATCGGCTATGAATCATTATGCACAGAGCATATCATATAACTATAACTCGTCTTTTCAAGGTTCCCGTTTTATGATCAGACCACGTTCCTTGATATCAAGTGCCGGTTTTATAATTACCGCAAGAGAATTCAATTGTACCCATCGTTAAATATGACCTTAAAATCTTTAATACAACTTCTAACATTTTCTAGAAAAATATTATTTTAAACACTTACCCTTAATGTATATTACCTAACATAAGTACATATATAACTATATAAGTATATAAATATAAAAGGTGTATAAGTTTGAAGCTTTCTTCTAATAAAAGAAATATGGAAATGATTACCTTGGTATCTGATTACTTACTTTAGAATTAAATCAATTGTCAAAATACAACTTAAAAAACTTAAAAAGATTCTTAAAAGATCTTGGAAAAGTTGTATCTCTTTAACTGTACAACATTAGGAAAATTAAAATAATACATTTTTTGTATCTAATAATAGTATCTAAAATCTAGATAACAGAGAAATTCTTATTTTCTAATTTATTCATTCCTTAAAAAATTAATTTGATTTGTGTATGTAATTACACGAGAATTGTACAGTCTAGGAATAAAATGTATTTATAGAATCACGCATGCCGTTAATAATAAATCGAGTTCGTTTACACGCGTCCACCAAAAACTATCTATTGATTTAACTACCTATATGCATTTGGGAAAGCAACAAGTTCCGAATTTAGAATGGTGAACAACTAAGAAGGGAAAAAGGAAATTTGTTTATACCGGCACGGCTGTTGCAGATCGGTGATTCTGCACGAGACAAATTACGTTCTGCGAGAGAGTTGCTGGACCCGTTTTCAGACAGGTAGTTAAATCGACACTGCAGGTCAACATGCGATGAATACTCTCTCACTCGCTCGGAAACAAAACGATTTTTCCTTTTGCGAAGTTGTACCAAGTTTCGAAAAGTCCGTTGACCTGCAATCTTACCTGTATACATACCTGCGATATATCTGATATATGACCTGTATATAACAGTTAACTGCGCATGATTTTGTTTCGTTAATTAACTTGTTTCGTTAACTTGTAGTGAGTAAGCCTAAATAAAGTTAGGTGTTTCTGCAGAATCAATTTTCATTTACGTTCAATTAATGCTTTTTTATGTATAAAAATTAATACTAATTATTGTTTTTATAAATATCTACTAACTGTATATAGTTGTCTGAGACAAGTTTAAATATTCAAATTAGATTAAAGAAGTTCATTTGAAGTATACTTCATATGTATATTTGCAATAATTTAGAAGTGTTTTAATATTTATAAATGGAAGTGTTATGTATACTAATGTGTTAGCATGTTAGGTGTTCGTATCTTGAAATGAGACTGAGAAATTTAATGGCCAAATAAACCATTCTATGGTTAATTAGAAGAACATTACTGTATCCCTTTTGTTCAATGAACAAGAATGACATACAAATATATAACATGAAGTTTCGAAATCCTAACATCAATATACTATTACATAAGATATAGACTATGGTTACAGTAGTGCATGTTGTGATGAATGAAACACCTTAAGAAACTATACACATACAGTTAGGACCTAATTGGTCCAATGCATGTATTTTTATCAGAACAATAGTTCGTTAAAACACGAATCAACAATAATCATTCAATAATCTTAAAGAAAACATCTTCAATACACAGAGCTATATAGATACGTAACACAAAGCTACTTGGATAGTTCGAGGAACCGGTGGGAATAGAAACAGTCAATTAACGAGGCAAAATCTCGGACACCTACGTGTCACTGCTATGTGTATATTTTATACAATAATATACACATACGTTGAAGTATTTCCAAGAAACACTAGCGCCGCCTATGGCATATTTACTATTTACAATCGTGGGCAGTGGGCAGGTGCCTACAGTATCCTACTCTTGTCCTGAATCTGTGCCCACCGATGATATGTAATCTCCAGCTGGATAATAAAAAGACATGAATTCTCTGTATAACCGCCGTTACGCGCTTAAAGAAACCGCAAAAGCGTTTGATTTAGCTCTCTCTATTTGCAGCGTGGGTGGCTCGCCTTCTCCGTTCACTCTCCACCACTGGCTTCTACCATACCGATCCCATACTGACGTCACATTCCATAGAAGGGAAATATAAAACCTGTTCGACCGTCTCCCTTTCTTTCTCTACAGTTTCGTATTTCTGATTCACTTTATCTTTCTTCGTATTATCTTGTCCTCTTTTCCTCTTCTGTCTCTTTTCTGTTTACGTTTCCGCCTGCATTTTTCCATCCGCGCCGTCACGAATAACGAGCAAACGTGCGGTTCACTTGAAATTAGGGATCCCCAATGTGTACGCGCATGCGCAGGAACGCAAGTTTTTGTCTCGGCTTAACAGCGGCCTGCCAGCCAGTCGTCTGCCTGTGGAGACCGTGTTGAGGATGATGTTGTTCATTGCGTGCGAGGGTCGACGACGACGACGACGTTTCGTAGTACGGCGGCATTCGTTGACGATGTCTTGTATACGCAACATCGCTAAGCACTTCATGTTCGCGTAACGCGCGTTGAGAAAGCATAAGAGTGACGAAATATATCGCGGTAGATCATCAACATTTCTGGTCAAAATCTACGCGTTTGTTATAACCATGGCTTCAGTAAAGGTAGCTGTAAGAGTTCGACCTTTTAACAAAAGGTGCGTGCAACTAGTGATAATCTGTGTTTGACGTGTATTTTATGTGTTTTCATTGTTATGTGTTTGATATACGAACTGTACGTTCTCTAGTACGGATACATTCTTCGTCATAAATTTTATTCAATGCCTGTTTTTAAGATCCCAGTTTTTACAATTGACCAAGCAGCGAATCAAGGCCTGCTATTTATGATTTAGACGACAAAGTTCTCCCAAAAGATGTTTTTGCAATACAATTCGCTAACGTTCGACCTTCGAACGTAACGCGTTCCATGGGACGATCAATCATATGGTTTCGATCGACCCACGGTGCGACTGACGACTGGGCGACAAGATTCTGCCACCTGCTGTCATTCCCTCTAATGTTATTGTTATCCAAATGTTTTTCCCTATTGACTATCTTTTTTTTCTTTTCGCGTTATATTATTTGTAGCAACATTAATGAAAATATCAAGTGCTCAGTTCTATGGATAAAGATGTGAATCTGTCAACTTTGTATTCCAGGGAGCTGGCGATGAATGCCAAAATGATTGTACAAATGGATGGCAAAAAAACACGGATTTCCAATACTAAGGTATTTCCTAACATTTAAAAGAATTAGTTGTAAAAAATATTAGGTATCTCTTATTAAGGTTAACCTTGTTGCGATCTCCAAATTATTTTCAACTATTCGTGGTTATGTCATTCTTCAAAAATGTCTGAAGTCTGATTCCTAATCTTATACTAAAGTTTTCCTAAAACGACACAAATTCTTTTGCTTATTAAAATAAAGATTGTAGTAAGGTTAACACACCAGACTAGGACTACAAATGACTAAAGTATGAGAATTTGTTTATACTCCAAAAATATAACGTAACTTTGTAGAATTTCTATAAGAAATTGAAAAGTTGGTCATTTTACAAGTCCCAGCATTGTATGTTATATACGTTCTTATGCAGTTTCCATGTATAATCCGCAACAAGCGACTCCTGTTGCAGTTCCCTAAGCCAATCCTTATGCAGTTCGTCCTTAATGATCGCACGGGCAAACTTTCTAAAAAGATTTCTAGACTGTAGAGCGATTTTTTTTGCGTCCCGAACTACCGTTGACCGCCACGCCGTTAAAACGCTTGGAGCTCAAATCGTGTCATAATTTCTGGTCGACCGAACCTCGGCTATTGACCCATTAACGTCACAATGACCGCGACATATATTGTTCGTAGACGTACAGAATTTTTTTTACCATACGGAGACTATTTGTTATTCTAACATTACATCATTGATATCCACGCTTGCCGAGCGAAATCTTTGGCCGAGCTAGTGAGAGCAAGATAGCGAACGGCACGTCATCTGATCGGAGAAAGTGCGAAAATCGTTGCTGGACCAATCCCGGACTACTCGGTTTCCGTCCCACGACACTAATCACAAAACTAACCAATTATATCGCAATTAAGAATTAACAGCTACCAAATCTATCAAAATCACAAATTATAGGTTTTTGGAATTATTGAAAATATGTAATGTGTTTTTTGACAAAATTAATATTAACTTTCATCGGGATGAAAATTTGATTTTTGTTTTTATCAAAATATTATAATTATAATAATTTTTATGTATGCAGTATCATATAATATTTAAAATTAAAGCCTGATATATATTTCTATATAGAGTTAACAGACGTTGCGCGTAAGTGAACTTTTGTTCGTCTCTGTATGACCAATATATAGGTCTTAGAGCTAATTATATCGTCCTCATTAATGCTTTG
The DNA here is from genome assembly GCF_024516045.1 of Bombus affinis. Taxonomy (NCBI): domain Eukaryota; kingdom Metazoa; phylum Arthropoda; class Insecta; order Hymenoptera; family Apidae; genus Bombus; species Bombus affinis. The sequence continues at coordinate 4,511,348 of NC_066354.1, forward strand.
GGGTAAATTTGGTTTGTGTACGATATTAATAGAAATTTCTATTTTGTTCACTTGTTATGAGTAGGTCGTAAATGTTTGTGCAAATTCATATTAATATGAATACAAATATGAAGCCTACGCAAAGATTTATTTTGTCCATTAACATTTATGTGTATTATGTGCATTTTACACTTTTAAGTTTTCCATAAACGCCTAACTATCCAGCTAGTCATGAATCTTTAGTTTCTGATTCCTTTTTCTCTCTGGAATGATTCAATGTTAAAAATACGAGTTTTATATTCTCGTACAATTCCTTTTATCGCTCTAGGACCACTCCTGTACCTTGTTACAAAAGGAAATAACTTTTACGTAATTTATGACTACCGCTTACCTTTATATCATGTTAATTATCATAAAACAGATTTCCCATTTTATCGCTGATAATGTGACAAGACAGGTTTATGAAAATCTAGTGCATGCAACATTATGGCGATCATGACGCATTTTATGGCACGCATAACGCTGTTGGCTATAGATATATGTATGTTGTTAATTGAAACAAACAGTTAAATAAATAAAACTCTTCTTTACAAGAATAATTTTAAATATGCTAGCGAATCCACGTTTCACGAATTTAAAATATTATATATATCAGCCGATTCATTTTAACAAATAGATTACGAAAATACCATAATTATTTTGTGGAAAATTATTATTATTATTATTTTAGTGAAATATTATGCTAAATACTTACTATATCTTCGTATTGTACTAGATTTTTGAACAATCGCTGACATATCGATTGTATTTTATCCAATAAAAGATCACATTTATTTTCTGTATGATCTTCCCTTAGTTAAAATATAAATAAAGTACATATATTTTATAATGTTACATTTTATAATTTATAATAACATTATAAAATATAATTGTATTATAAAATATAATAACATATGATATCCTCTGTTAGGAATATTTCTAATTTGATTTCCTATTTAAAGTACCGAAACAAAGAATAATGAATTCACAAAGTACAACGAAATCGATGACCTCAACAAGTCGAACGTGATGATTCAAACGCTTTAACGTTTCCTCAAGGACGAACTTCAAATTTCTTACGGCATCGAGCGCGTTGATCACGATCCTAGAACAATAATCACTCCTCACCTTTAGCACTTTTTTGTCTATTGCAGGTTTCATGATGGACAAACATAAAAGAGTTTTATTTTTTAATTGCTTGCTATTCGCTTTGTGTTGCATAATGTACGGAGTGCCCCTTGATAGTATACGATTATAGTTATGTGGCATGCAGTCTTACGAATGCACGTGATATAACAGCTTGCTGTTTGCCAGCCACTTGTGAATGATGCGCTTCTTCGGTATCAATCATCGTACAGGCTTTTGACCCGTGTCAATCTATCCAATATTCCTTTCCTTTAATATGACCAATCAATTATAATCCAATATTAAATTCAATATTAAAGAAATAATTCACACGGGACACGTGAAAATTTGTATCTTCAGAAATTGTTGGGAACTTTGAAAAATTTATTTGACTTATCTTTTTCAATAAAATGACTAAACATTAAGGTTATTGAACCACAGACGAGGTATAGAAACTGTGCCTTGAACTTTATATTTTAATCTTAAAGGGAAGTCTATGATGCATACAGCTCGATCAATAAAAGGACTTTTCGTTTGTCAACGAAGGATCCAATGGATTTGGACCAATAGATCTGAATCGATAGACATTTTTTTAATAAAATGGAATAATTATTGACTTTATTATTTTATTGTTGTTATTTTCAGACGCCAGGAAGTTGTAGGGAAATTGATAGGGAGAAATATAAAGATTTCACGTTTGATCACTCTTATTGGTCATGCGACGCAAATGATGATAATTATGCATCCCAAGAAGAGGTATATATTACTTCGTTTTTTCAAAGCGTATCATCAATCTATCAATTCGAAATTAATAATACGTACGATACAGATTAAATAAATCATTGAATCCAACAATGCATTAGAAATAGAGAAATAGAGAAAATAATTATGTGTGTTCATTTAAATATACGAGCCATTAATTATTATGAACAATATGTTAAGTAATTTTTATTTCATTTGTAACGAGAATTAAATTATTTTTAATTAAATAAGCTCGTTCTCTTTGGAGTTAACTTTGTTCTCAATAAAAAATTATCGCCATCGATTGATTCGCATCGGGCAATATCCCACATTGGGCAATGTTTTGACGGTGAGCCACGATCAGAATTAAAATAGAAGACCGGCATGCGTGCACCGGTATAGCAACCATTGTCGTAAGAGAATAGATTCTAATTAAAGACTTCACATTTTTCAAAATTTTAAGGATCATGTCTAAATAATTACAAATTATTTTGTCACCGCGATAATTGATAAGTCTGACTTGTCTTTTATCGCGTGTGTAATGAATAATGATACATCGTGTAAATAAAAAAAATATTTCGCTTTTATCATTTGTAGAATTAATCAAAACACGCGTATTTGTTTAATACTTATCGACCATCTTGATTCCTCTGGTGACCCGTTAAAACTCTTTTAAGTAAATCACTATCAAAATTCCCCCTATCAATGTGTACAGTTAAGTACACATAAGGCGTGTCTGATGCTATTTTTAAATTCGATAAGAAGATTTTCATTTATCCTAAACGTTGATGCTTGTTAGTTACTATCATATCAGAAACAAACAGCTGATCCTTTTTCTATTTTAGGTCTTTTACGATCTTGGCACGGATGTAATAGAAAGTGCCTTCGAGGGCTATAACGCCTGCGTTTTCGCTTATGGCCAAACAGGGTCTGGAAAGACCTTTACCATGATGGGCACGCCGGTAATATTTTAATCGTTTAGTTTGCCAGCATGATCATTTCACCTTTATCCTTTTATAAAAGATTACTCTTCTTTGATCTTCTACAATATTCCATTTTGCTCAGTAAATTTTATCTTTATGTTTGATATTCGGACATCCTAGATTTAGTGTAATATTTGAGTAATTCTGCAAATTTAGTTTGGTATGTGGATAATTCCCTAATATTAGTTTGATATTTGAATAATTCCGTAAAATTATTATTGAATGTAATTCCCTAATTGTTTTAAGCATTTAGTCCATTTTTCATAAAATTTTATCCATAGAGAAAAAAATCGTAGAGATACAAAAGTTACCATACTTTTAATGAATTTAATACGCTCCGATGCTTCTAGATCGCTCGATCACGTAGTTCACTTATCATCAATGCAGAAACTCATTACCTTATTGCGAAACATTGGTTCGTACTTTCACTGGCCAGTTGATTTCTATGATTTTTCTTCGCCTTGTATTGTATTTCTTTACCTAGAAAAGAATCCTTACCTTTAACATCTAATAATTTTATAATTTTCAATTTCAGGAAGCCCAGGGACTGATACCGCGGATTTGTAAGACGCTGTTTGCCAGAATGGCAGCTGGTAAAGAGAGCGGAGCGTCTTATAGAACTGAGGTATCGTTCTTAGAGATCCACAATGAAAGGGTGAGAGATTTATTGAGACTAGACCAGTCGCAGTCTCATTCTCTCAGAGTACGTGAACACCCTAAAAAAGGGCCTTATGTTCAAGATTTATCAAGCCACCTTGTGTATGATTATTCAGACATTCAGGTAAATGAACCCGTTCTTGCTTCCTGCTCGTTCCGCACTCACAACACACTTGTGGCAGAGGTAGTTTTAAAATAAAGAATTGTTCCCGCGCTTGTAGGAATGCATGGTGAGAGGTAACGCCAACAGAACAACAGCAAGCACAAATATGAATGACGTGAGCAGCAGAAGCCACGCGATTTTTACGATTACGTTCGTGCAGGCTGGACTATCCGAAGGCAATATGCCTTCGGAAACGGTTTCGAAAGTGCATCTTGTCGATTTGGCTGGAAGGTATCGAGACGTGTGTCTTGAGGATAATTTTTGTTTTTTGGACTAACACGCAAGATGTGAGCAGAAAGTTCGTACAAAACATTACTGAGTTTTTAATACTTCTTTTTCTTTTACTTCCTATTGTAATTGAAACTTGATAAACGACTGAAGATTTCATAAAAATTATTTCTATTGGAATAGGAAAAGCCTTGTTTATAGAATGTATAAATGTAATAACGAATTAAAGAATATTTTGTGAAGAGATTTTACCGAATAAAGGAATACCAATATTGAAGTCAAGGTTTCCTTTGAAAACAAAGAGATGTTTACCCGCAAGATAGTTAGTTGAGTTCTATTCCATTATTATACAAATTTATCGTATTTTTATTATTAAATCACATTTTTAAAATGGCAACACTTGGTAATATCTTGAGTAATTCTCTTACAAATCTCTGCATAATGTACTTTAAGTTGAATGAAGTAATCATATACTTTAAACCTTTTGCTCACATTCTTAAAATCATTAAGAAATATAGATATCTAAGATAAATGTAAGGTAGATGTAACAAAAGTTGAGTTCACATTTGTTTACCTACGTTTGTTTAGCGAACGTGCGAATGCAACGGGCGCGACAGGACAACGACTAAAGGAAGGTGCACACATTAATAAATCACTGGTAACACTAGGGTCTGTAATATCGGCTCTTTCGGAAGCTAGTTCGACAGGTGACATGTCTTCGTCTTCTAAGCGTGGTGTCTTCATACCTTATCGAGACAGCGTATTGACATGGTTATTGAAGGACTCGCTTGGAGGTAACTCGAAGACGATTATGATAGCCACTATTAGTCCGGCCGATTGTAATTACGGCGAGACACTTAGTACGCTAAGATATGCCAACAGGGCAAAAAATATTATTAATAAACCCACTATTAACGAAGATGCGAACGTGAAATTGATCAGGGAACTGAGAGCAGAGATAGAAAAATTGAAGTATCATATTGAAGTCTCTTATATGGTAAGTCCTAAAAAAGATATACACTTTCTCCTTTACCAATTAAGAAAAAATTCGTTTAAAAAGTGAAATCCTACCTGTTCATTGCAGAACATTGAAAGGCCACCGCAAGTATTGTTAGCTCAGATTCATGAGAAACAGGAGCAGGAGAAAGTATTGACGGAAGAATGGACGGAAAAGTGGCGAGAAACGCAGCAGATTCTCCAAGAGCAGAAAGCGTTAGGTCTTCGAAAAAGCGGCGTTGGCGTAGTTCTAGATTCAGAGATGCCGCATTTAGTAGGTATCGATGATGACCTTCTTAGCACTGGTGTTACACTTTATCATCTGAAAGAGGGTCGAACGTTAGTGGGAACGGAAGAAGCACCAACCACACAGGTAATCATTTCATTTATTTATCCCAATAAAAATTAAGATTTGTTGAATCTGAATACTAGTTAAACTACGGGAATATATATATATATATATATATATATATATATATATATATATACACATATTTTATGAATTATATAATATGTGCTACTTAATAAATAGGATATCGTATTGACTGGTGCGGATGTCGAGCCAGAACACTGTGTGGTGGAGCTAGACAGTGGGGTTGCAACTCTTCATCCCCTTTCTCCTCACTGCTGGATCAACACCGCTCAAGTAGATAAGCCAACGCGGCTGTCACAAGGCTGTATTATTCTTCTTGGCCGGAACAATATGTTCCGATATAACGATCCAGCTGAAGCGGCGAAACTAAGAAAGGAAGGTGGAACGAGTAACGGTAATTTACAATCCACGGTCGTCAATCTTTCAAGATTGTCTCTCTTGAGTTGGAGTGTCTCGGATTTGCATGCTTCGTCCTCTAGCGATAACCTTTTAAATTCGAGCGAAGATCTCCGAACGCTTGAAGAACTGGAACAACAAAAAGCAGCCCTTATCAAAGAAAAAGAAGACTTCAAGGTTCGTGAATTAACTAATTAACTTTATACGATATTAGTTTTCATGCCAATTAAATCCATTATAGTTTATTACTATAATTAATAATTTAATAATCATAGAATATTATTTCTAGTACTGTAGTTATATTATTATTAATATCCTACACATAAAGATATTTAAATTAGTGCAAATGAAATGTTAAAGGAAAGCTTTGAGCTAAAATAAATAATACAAATTTTTCATTTTAATTTGCATAGAGGGAACAGGAAGAACGAGAAGAAAGATGGGCCGCGAGAAGAGAGGCTCTAGAAGGAGCGCAGCGCGAATTGGAACGCGAATGGGGTGCCCAATGGAAAGAATGGGCTGACGCCATAGCGGCTCTGGAATCTCGGCAACGCGAGTTACGCACGAGACGTCACATCCTGGAGCAAGAGCGACGGGACGAAATGACGCAAGTAAGTGACTCGGATTCGCCGTCTCCAGATCCGAACGTTATCTCGATCATCTATCAATTCTTCCTCGTCCTTATTGCTCTCTGTGTTCTTATTTGCTTGTCTGGCAACATCATCATCAACTCGCACATTTGCCCGTTAAACATGTGACCCCAGAAAATGTGTGTAATAGTATTAGGGACCATGTTCTCGTTAAATCACGTTTATGTTCTTCATCAAGTGTTCACAAGTGTACTTGGATATCAAATGGTGTTCAGGTGTAGAAAGAATGAGCTATATCATCAACATTGACGATGATCACATTTTTTCACTTTAGTTTAACTGTAGATATAGAAATTTATTTAAAAAAAAAAGCTTAAGGTGCTTCAACGCAACGATCGGCGTCTATATTTTCTCCTGAATTGTAATATAATGTAACTAATGTACAATTACATTGTTAACGGGACAATATTTGTCCGATATTATATAATTTAATCGTTTTTTTAATGTATAAAAGAAATGTTTCCTATTCTTTTTGTATAATACTTGTTCGTCTTTACGTAGGTTCTATTACGGGTTTTTAATACGAATCGCGCCTAATATCACGCAGACTATAATCTTAACGCTTATTTTTTTAATGGCGAAAATTAGATAGAGCAGCTTAAATGATGATAAGCTGTCTGAATACGATAAAAGTGCCAGTGTTGACACGATTTTGCCGGACAAATATGGCATTCCGTGGAATGTTATATGTTAAGTATCTTGTAGACGACTGTTACAATGAACAGAGTAAAAGAAAAAAAAGAACTGTTATGTACATATCTGGGCTTGTCTTTTGTAGAAACGTGTGTATATATGGGTTTGTTATGCGAGAAAGAAAAAAGAACTGTTTATTATATACATACATATATATAATATATATATATATATATACGAATACTGTTGATTAATAAATTTTTCTTACAAAAATTGGCCTTCGATCTTCCACGATATGATATTTTGCACGCACACTTCTACTATCTGTATTTTATCTTTCATATATATTCTATTAAGCATTATATGTATACAATCAAGAGAATTAACGCTCCCGATTAACAAACCCAGTGTATCTTGTTAACAATTTTGTTGGGATACGTCCGCACGTACAATTTGTCCAGTGCTGATGTGGGATTTAAAGACCTAACTAACCGAATTTTATAAGGTAATGTATTTATCGCGATTATCTCATCGTTTCTGTTTTCTTCTTCTTTTACCATTAATTCTTTTTCTTTTTCATTTTACATTTAATTGGATCTTTCAATAAATCTAGTATGAACTGACCTCTGCAATAACGTCACGTAGCCCCGTATTATCATTGATGCATAAACAGATGGCATGCTTTTGTTTTTATTTTTATCCATTCTACATCATTCTTCTCTCGTAACTGATAGCAGAGTATCTGTGTACATGGTGACTTGTAAAACGATCATTTTTCGTTATTATCACTTCAAATGTAAGTTTAAAAGTTTATTTTTCTTTTAAACGTACAATTTATATATATATAAATATAAATATATATATATAATAAAAAATGAAATTAATGGGAATTAAATAAAAGGAAAGGAAGAAAAAGAATGGAGCTCGCATCTAAACTATATTTTTTTCAGTTATCTTTTTTGTTAATGCATCGATATCTGTGTGTGTGTGGTACTAGGTAGAAAATTTATGTAGGGAAGTTGCCTCTCTGCGCACGACATTGCAGTCCAAGCATCGTCAGTTTCAAGAGTTCATGAGCAATCACGAGCGCGCTCAAAGATTTCATCAATGGTGGGAGAAGGTAAGAGTCTAGACAGAAAAGAAAAAATCGGTGTAACATGCGGCACATATAGTCTGTATTTTGATGGCACGAACTATTAAAATAAACGAGAGAAAAAATAAATTTAAAAAAATGTAATCGCATGTAACATATATGACCCTGCATCTTGTCTTTATTTATTTTTCTTTTTTTATTATTGCTTTGTTAATTCTCTTTATTCCTTTCTTAATAATACTCTAATAAAGTATTAACATAGAAACGAAGGTTCGCAGTTTTTCAGTTCAGAAAAAAATGTACCATTTCAGACGGACGACGGTGCTGGTAGTGATGGCAGCTTGCCAGAATCCTGGTCGAGCTTGAACGATGATAAATGCGTTGACGCGGTGAGAGAGCTTGTTAATCATCATGTAAGTGATTCTAAAACCATCCTTTCTCAAGTTTAACTATAATCTTAATGACTGGATTAATTCTAGGAACTAGGTCAAGCCATAACTCTTTTTTTAAGCAAGGACTTCATGTTTTTGTGAACTAATCTCTTTAATCTCTTTAATCTATCTCTTTAATTATGATTTAATTTTTTATTTACCTAACCACTAGACTGTGCATATTTATGCAAATTCGTATTTTTATGAACACAGCTAAAAAAATTAAATATATGGAAACATGTTTCATCTACTAAATATGCATTCTATGTATCTTTATATCATTAAATTTTGTATATATGAATTTAATAAGAAAAATATGGTTCATAGAAAAATCAAAAACAAGAATTAGCTAGTTCCTATAATCAAGAGAACATTATAAAAGAATCAAGAAATAAAATCCAACTCTAAAAATCTACCTTCCAGAAGAAAGAATTGGCTGTATTGGAGACTGAGCTACAGAACAAAGTGAAATCCCTCAATGAGCACCAGAGCAAGGTAGACAAGATGGAAGAGGAATTGATGGAGATAGCTAAAAAGCAAAAGCATATGTTTAATCTCGAGGTTAGGATACTGTTTACAACTAAAAGTTAACTTACTTTTCTTATTCTCATTAAATATTAAATATATATGTTTCTAGTTTCAAGAAGAAGGAAACACAGAGAAGAAATTGTTGCTGGCGAAGCGGAGCCAGGAGCAGTTGCAGGAGATCCTGAGAAGAAAACAAAGTCTTTCATTAAACTTGAAGCGTGCGTTGCCTGCTTCACCAGGTGATTGTTCCTTGAGCGGCGACGAAGTTCTTCACAATGGAGATATTGAATCGTTGCAGGGATGCAATAGAAAACTTCAGATAGCTTCTGCCTTGAGTTTACTGCCACAAAATATTCCAAGTTCTATAGATACAGCAGATACTTTTCATACAGCTGCGGCTGATTCGCCTGAACCTAGAATTCTGTTTGAAAATTCGGAAACAAAAGAATCTCAGACATTACCAAGTGATAAACAAAGAGAACCTAACAAGCAACAAAAATCTTCCCCTGAAGTCCACTTAGAGAATGATAGAGCTAAATTGTGTGAAGTAGAAAGCAGAAGTTTATTGAACTTAAATAGAAAGTCTTCGATAGATACGATCATCAAGTCAGAAAAATGCAATGGCAGTGTTAACAGTGAGAAAACAGAATCAAAGTCTCCAACGAATTCTATTGCGGAGGAGGATATTCCTGAAGATTCGCTGGAGTCACCTGTGCAGCAGAACCCAGCGATGAAACGATTGAACCAAAGAATCGCTCGTCAACGAATGATGGTGATGAGGTGCCTAGAGGCCAGCACACCCTCGAAAGAAGATCTGAATAGACAAATTGCGATCTTACAAGATCTTCAAAAGCAGCAAATTGAATTAGAAATATCACTTTTAGAAGACGAACGAAAGAATCTCAAGCAACAATCACAATGTGATGATAGATTGGCAGTTGGTGATACGAATGATCCTGCACAAACAGTAGAAACAATATCGTGCCGTGATGTAGAGTCCACGACTAGTTCAGCCACGTTGCTGGCTGTGGCCACAACGCGATCTCCAATTCTCAGGAACCACAGGCCTAATATCAATGGCGAGGAGAACTTGTCAGAGTCGGTAGTACCTCGAATATCAGCGGGAAGAGGATATTCAACAGTATATTTAACGGTAATTTATAATATGCATGATGCAATATAAATTGGAAGACAACTAAAAATTATCTTCCAATAATGAAAATATGAAGATCATTTGTTATGATATTTGGCCTTTGTTTTAGAGTCAAAATCGAGGTGATCGTTTGAGTAGTCCATATTCCCTGACAATCACGAGGTCTTTGCCATCTTTGATAGCAAACGACGCAGACTACGACAATGTAATTAACATGATCGTTAGTATACCTTCCTACGTAATACGTGGAGCTGGTACGTCCAGTCACTACGAATACGAGGTACGCGTCGTAGCGCAGGACGATAGCTGGACGCTTTTACGTAGATACAGAAGATTTCGAGAATTGTATATTTGTATGAGACAAAAGTATGGTAGCAAGGTAAGTAGAGTTTTTGTATTCCTTTTATTAATTTTCTGTATATTCGAAATTTGTTAACATTAAATAATTATAATTGATAAAATTTTCTCAAAATTTTTTTCTCAAATAACAAATAGTAATATATTTTTATTTTTATTTATTATTGTTTAGTCCGTGCCTTTCGGCTTTGGACGAGCTTTCGGTTTTACATCTTTTTTACCTATATATCTTATATATAGGTAATATATATAATATATAATAGGCTTTTTATATATATACCTCCCCTCTTATCCACTCTATTATATTGCACTCTCTTAATTATTCTGTCTCTAAAAACTATGGCAACTTTTGGGTTTTTGCCTCCTTGCTGTGCTTCCTTATTGTCGTTCCTCCCCGTCTTGTATTGCCCCTCTCTTCTCCATTATTGCTTTTAGTTCTGTTACTCCTTCTGTTAGTCCTGCCTCGGGTCTTCTTCTTTCCTTTTACATAGTCTGCATCTTTTTTCCCCTCTTCTTTCCAATATTCCCTTGCTTTGGTCTCGTTTCCACATCTGAATCTTGCTAATATTTTTCTGCCCTTCCACTGCATCCTTCCTTTTAAGTATTTTAGTAACTCTTCTTTGGCGATTTTTCTATAATGTATGTTATATTTGGATTCCCTTATCCTTTTCCCCCTTTCTTCTGCATCTCTCTTTCTTCTTTCTTCTATAATTTGGTTTACTGTCATCCTTTCTTGCTCTTCTCTTGCTTCCATTTGTGTCCCTCCATTTCTCACCTCTTCTAATCCCTTCTTTCTCTTTCCCCTTCTTTACTAGTTCCTTTTTTGATTCTATGGCTTTCCCTTCATATCTTGCTGCTTTTCTTTAGATAGTAATATGGTATAAGGTATATATAGGTATAGATATATATATAAGGTATATAGTAGTAAGGTGTAATAGTTCTGGGTGATAGTGTTACTGCTGGTGTAGATTGCTAGAAGGTACTGCTGGTGTAGATTGCTAGGAGGTACTGCTGGTGTAGATTGCTGGGAGGTACTGCTGCTTTCTCTGCTCATTTAAGAATCATGGAAAGAAAAATCGGAAAATACGGGCGCCGGGATTTTAAAACCCGAATACCGAACGTTCGTAACCAAGCGCGCTAACCATTGCGCTATCGTCGTTCGACGATAGTTGCTGTCGAGTGCCGCCACAGTAACCCCTTATCAGTGATAACGTTTCTTCTTTGTGTTGTGCATATGGTCGTATGACCTCGGTTGTTTTTCCGTGTGCAGTTGCAAGAATTTGGCATCTGCGGATTTGTCGTTTCGATGCGGAGTAAGGCGTCGGCCGCTTGTTGTCAAACCCGTGCAGATGTTGCGCGAAGTTTTCGTGTGGCGGTGGATCTGTCGGTACGGTGCGGGCGTTTTAGCGTACGGTCGTGTAGGCCTCCGTTCTTTTTTAATATGATGTGCAGAGATGATATGCCCATGGATTTTGCGTTGGCTGCATCACTCCTGACTCAGTCATCGTCTCGTATCTTGTCACCTGCTTGTGTCGATCAGAGATGAAGCGTCGAGGTTCGCTGAGGACGGAAGGGCCGTTTCGTGTTCGTTGTAGCGGTAGATCCAGTTTCCACAGTCTTAGATTTACAGTGATGAAGTCTCGGTAGCGCTATCATGGTCACCTCTTTTCGCTATCGATCACGTCGGGATCACCAATTTGAGGTATGATAGTTGTGGGTGATAGTGTTACTGCTGGTATAGATTGCGCTGGGAGGTACCGCTGCTTTTTCTTCTCATTTAAGAATCGTAAAAAGAAAAGTCGGACTACGGGCGCCGGGCTTGAAAACCCGGGTCCCGAACGTTCGTAAGTAAAGGCGCTAATCATTGCGCTGCCGTCGTCCTGTGATAGTTGCTTTTGAATGCCGCCACAAATATAATACCTATGGTTATCGAAACTATTACAATTGAGGTATGATAGTAGCGTGACAGGTGGTGCTGCTGTATAGACAGAGATGGGTAGGTCCCGTATAGGATTTTGTGTCTTCCGTTCGGGTTGCCTCCTTCTCAGTTAATAATCTTGAAAGAAAAATAGGACTACGGGTACCGGGATTTGAACCGGGGTCTCGACTGTTCCTAACCAACGGCACTAACCACTGCTCTATCATTGTCCGGTCATAGTTTGCTGTCCAATGCCGCTACACAATTAATTTTAATATCCAAAAATCTTATTTCTCACGAATTTAATTATAGTCCTTTTATGTTATTATAATATGTATCATAGCCGTTTGCAAAAGATTAAAAATATTAGAAATATGGGAAGAAGAAACTTTTATCAATTTTTTGATAGTTTTATATACTTCAATCATATACAGGTAGCGGCAATACGCTTCCCACCTCGACAAGTTTTTCCAAGGTATGAAGTTGTGGCACGGCAACGTAGAAAACGACTAGAGGAATATTTACGACGGTTGATTCAAGTCTGCTCAGAATTGCCGCACTGTGAACCTCTCTACAAGTACAACGGCAACTTAAGTAACATAGATAAGCAATCGTTGCTGGAATTTAGTTCGTTCTTCAGACGTGGAACGTTCGAAAGCAGCAAATACGGAACAAGTTAAATAATTAAAGAAAAAAGACCATACACGATTCTTTGAAAATAGAAGAATGAACAAATTCGAGTGGACGCATAATAGATATTTATAATTTGTTATGTATTTTTTATATCGATGAACTGGAGAAAAGCTAAAGTGGGAAAAATATTAGCAAAGTATAGTTACCACTTTTTGCAATGATTATTATGTATTTGCCAAAATACGTTTCCAAAAGTTTATTGTTTATAAGACTGATATATATATATATCGCATATTTAATATTTGTTTTGTTCTTAGCATTAGTAAAAGATATTGTGAAATTTCTATTTAATGGGAAACAAAGATCTGATGTGTCTCGAAGCTATACTCGATACGAAATTTTAGCTATTCTCGACAAGAAAATCATACATTAGACTTAACGTTTATGAAATTACACGATTTTATTACTTGTTACGGGTTACGAATATTTTCCTAATGTTTTTCTCCCGTTAAAATTTTTGCAATTTTCCAAGTGTACCTTTCTTGTTTCTCAAACGACATTGTTGATTTCATTGAATCTGAAATCGCGTCTATCACTAGTAAAATGTATAGCTAGAACCAGTATTGTTACAAGATACGCACGATATAAAGAATAATTTGTTGTGCGCACAACCACGGTGACCATAATCGGGCGTTTATACTCGTGATAATAATTAGATTTCATAAATGACCGCGTTTATTTTTTCGTCGTACAGCGTCTTTTACACATCGTCAGGACTGAAAATTGACTGGACTTTAAAAGAAGCAAAAAAAGAAAAAGAAAAAAAAAGAAAAAATATCGAACTTCCTCTTAACACGTAGTTATAAACTTATTAAATTATAATTTTACGAAGTGCAAATGATATCATATCGCTGTTGAAGTTCTTCCGGTTTCGGGAATTTATATATAATATATATTGTATATGTATACACTGCGTTTCGCGGCAAAGTTTGTAAAGAAAAAAGAAAAAGGAACAGCGATGTTAAAGTTGACTTGAAATCGTTACGCAATGCTTATGGCAATGAGAGAATTGTTAGTAAATGCTAACTTTGATATTATCGATTATTCTCGGCAAAATGTTTATCCGCTATATTTATAGAACTGCTTCTCGATAAAAGGAAAGAAAGAAAATATATATGCTTTTCAAGCCCAAGAATTCTCTATTATTATGATAATAAAAAAAAAAATCGCATCTCTCCATTACATGGCCAGATCATTTTGCCTTGAATTCTCTAATAAGTAAAAAGAATGTTATGAAGCTTATACTTAAACCCATGTTGTTTAGTATCGAATGAAACTTATAGCAATACGTATTGTCATTGAAGTGGATAATCAAGTTCGTGACTGATAAGCGATACGTATTCCATGGCTGTGTATAAACGGACTTCAAACCCCGAGGAATTGTCCTAGACGGCTAGTGGTACTAGTAATTTGTAGCCGCGAGGTCTGTACATTTTAGCAAATTATTTAGACAAACATTATACCTCATGTTTCATACAGTTTCCGAGGAAAAGCATGGAGAAAAAAAAAACCATCATCAACCGCTTTTTTATACTCGATCTATGCGATCTATGTTCTCTAAATGTAAAGACACACAATAAATTTGTCATAGCTCGATTATTTCTAATTAATAACCTTATAACCTATAAAATAGAAAAATAATCTACAAATTGTAATAAAAAACATGAAAAACCGTTATTAAGGGCTTTAAATGTGTTTTACACTTAACGTGCAATGGATGTCAGATAAATACAATCATTATTTATTATTTTTGTTACTCGTTTTACAAATGTAAATTTATATCTTGAGCATTTTTTTGAGACACTAGATTTCTATCCGATGTGATTGTTCAACGAATACTTATTATTAAAAAATACTGGTTCATCCAGTTTCCTATAATGTACATTTTCATCTTGATTTGTACCATGTCATAAGACGATTAATATATCCGTGGTATAAGTTTGTAAATGACAAATTACGAACGACGAATTTAAACGAAATACAAAAGCTAAACGATCAATATATGAATAGGCACTATCCTTTTGTAATAAATTATGAATATTATGCTTATCATACCTACAGTTAAATGAACACTTGCTCGCTCGCTAAATTATCCGCAAACGGCGCAACAATTACCCTTGTGGCGAAATAAAATGTTAAACCAAACGTAACAGAGATTGGTAATGCGGGCAATGCCTTCTTGAATATAGCCAGTAACAATAGCGTCAAGCAAAGCCCCTGGAAATAAAAATGTTCGCAATAAAACTTTTACTATTTTAATATAAAATATAAATTACAAAACACGTACAATAAGAATAGCAACGAAACAAGCCAACGTGGTATTCCAATCGCCATAACTGGAAGCTTTCCCAACTAAAACACTGTAGAATATAAAATCACCAAGACCTAATTTCACACCTCGTTCTTCTTCGGTAATTGCAATTTGCTGCCCTTGTGATTCACGCGCAACGCGATTATCTTGTTGCCTTGATCTTTCTGTTAGGGATAAAGTGTTTTCACGTACTTCTTGCGCTCGCCTCGCTCCTCGATCATCTGATAATAAAATATTACATCAAGTTACAATAACTGAATAGGTAGTACATTAGTAGTTTATTTGCTACCATGTGTATCTATCCATTCAGGAGTAAACCCACTCTCTTCTGCATCTCCCGATGCAGGACTGTTTTGATGATCTGCTTGATCACGCATTGTATATGTCGTGCTGTCACCAGTAGCATTGTCGCTAGTAGTCATCGTTGCGGTTTGTACATAACCAGCGTAAGTCATTGTGGCTGTGTACATAATTGTAGAAGAATAAATCAATGCAGGAAAAATAGACTCATTTCGCTCTTGTGCGGTCTCAACAAGTATTCTTAGAGGTCCTTTTGGTGTTAACACGGCAATTAAATCTGGATGGAAAAATATAAAAACTTACATGTATTTCATCTGCAACGCGTTTGTACTTTTTAATAATAAATCTATTTTACCCCAAATGCTGATAACACCTAGTACAACCCATGCTGTCCATTCTGGCAAATATTTGATAAAAACAAGCGCCATTAAAGCAGAAATAAAAATAAGATATGCTTGTTGTAATTGCAAGGGACCTTGCCAATGTATACATATCATTCCAACTACTCCAAAATTCCACAAAACTAAGCCTAATGTAAACAAATCCATTGGAATGTTGTATGCTTTTAATACTTGCCTACAAAAGATATTTTTTTAAAATGTTAAGACCACAAAAAGTAATTAGTAAAATGACAATACTCACTCGCAATATAACATGGAAAACATAGATAACAACAATAAGGAACTTATTATCAACCATCCATGGATTACTTTGTAAAATTTGTATTTGTATAGGACAATAAGTATCACAGTCATAAATACAATGACACTCATGAGTATCAAGGAGTTAGCAACTGCTTGCCAAGCCTTGGTACTTGTGTCAGCACTGTCTTCATGAAACGGAGTGTATACTCTGAAAACAATAATACAATCATAAAACACAACTATCATCTTATACAAACAATATACAAAAGACTTCAAAGTATACTTACAAATACATTCCTTTAGTTGTATAGAAGTTTATAGAACTAATTGTGGCAACTACAACTAACATACAAAGGGATACAGGCACAAATAATTTAATGACATGTGCTGCTCCATACTTTAATTCCTCTTCCTCTTCATCTCTATAATTTCTAGATCTACCCTGGCCACTATTGCCTGATGTACCTCTCCTACCTGAACTTGCATTATTCGATATACCTGGTGTCTGAACATGGACTTCAGGAACACCATTTTCAACCTATAATTCATACATATTATACAATATATATTTTTTGAGTTCTTTTAAGTTATCTATGTAGATAACTCAACCTGTATAAGTACCACATAATAAAATAAAATACCTCTTCGTTACTAATGCGAGAACGCCTTTTTCGACCAGTGACCAAGCCCAAATCGTCCGTGCGAGATTCCGCGACGTGACCGTCCATTAGGCTTGTATATTCGTCCGCCGAGTCGTAAATATCACTCTCAGACATTCATCAACGCTTATAGTTATGGACAAATTGACATAAGTACCTTTGACAGCGTCACATACGCTCTTTTTTTATACTTCCGCACTTAGTTTAAGTCTCGTCACACAATAGCGATTACGACTACATTCGAAAAATTTCGCCGATATAAAAATACTTAACTAATATTTATGCATCTCGAGAATTATTCATAGGACTTTATTATCGGAAAGCACAAAGATAATTTTTGATTACTTGAAAATGAATGACTTCAATAATTTTTCACTTTATAAATAAATCCTACACCTGATGGCAGCCATTTTACGAAATGATTCACTAATTGCCCTCTATTGTCAGGCATTTGGAACTAAAAAGAGCGTAGTTACAAAATTTAAATTCTTTCTTAATTTCAAGCTTGATATCATTAAAAATTAAATTGTCAAATTTTTGATAATTACTTACAAAACCATTCACCTAAATAAATGTTGAGATATATTTTTAAGATTAAAATCGTCAGTAATTTTGTGTATATATATTATATATATAACCTACAATATATATACATTTCATATATTAAAAAATTGTATTGTTTTATATATGAACCTATAAAATATTTGTAATATATTTTGTATTTCGAAGATTTGGGATAAATTAGAGTTATGTTTGGTTTACATAAGAGATCAAATTAGATTTGATTGACACTATATCTCAAAATCATTGAATTCTTGAAATAATCTGTTTTATAAATAATTATCAAACTTTTTTCACGAAATTATGTGGAATTCCTTGAAATCAATCATCATAATTTTATTGTGCAATAAAATGTACATTCCATCGCAGAAATGTGTACAATCAGTACGATGTCAGAGAAATCTTTGGATAACGAATTTCAGTTACAGGGGAATAACGCATTAAGACAATTCCGAATGACGTTTCTACGAGAAAAAAAAGATTGCCTAACGTGTTCATATGAATGCAAATACATAATTTCATTTTTTCTCTACTCAATTACTACCTGTCCTATATTGCTACAAATTCTATAAACGTTCTTACAGAATTGCAATTTCATAATACAGGATTGTACAGCATCGTAATTTTATGAAAAATTTCAGAAATTCTATTCGTTATTCGAGGAGCCGCAAAATGGCGCTACAAAATTCTAGTTGCCATAAATACCTCAACGATGTCCCCGTTAGACTAATAATTCGAAATAATTGCAATCTTTTTTTTTTTCCTTCGCTGTTTAATTCACATGAACAAGAAAGTATCTACGCGATTCTATTTTTTGGCAAAAAGTTTGAATCAGAGAGTAACATATAGTATTCCTCTCAATGTTGTATAAAATAATAATTGTATGTATATATATAGATATATATATATTAACTCTGTTTTACATCGATATAGAAGTGACGAATTGTAAACTCGTACCTTTTGTACATATCCTCCATTTTTAAATAGTTGAAAAATAAAGTGTAAGACACTCTCATACAAGTAAAGAGATGCGGTAAAATTGGTATAATGCAGATTATCTTGCGTAAACAATTAAATATCTTTAAATGTTTTTTAGTATTTTTTTCTTTTTTTATACACATAGACTTAGATTTGATCGTCAATTTGTAAAAAGAAAAAGTAACAAACAAATTGGAAAGATCAAAATAACTTGTTTTTAGTAATATAAATTCAAGCTCTCAATGTTACTAACAGAACAACCATTCGCATTGTTATCTCTTATGGAAATGTTTCAATGACTCTTTTCAACGATTCTCACAGCTTATCATTGTTAAATTTAATTCTGAAGATGTTACAAGCGTAATTATCCAGTAAGAAAAATAGTTTGGTGCTGTGCTAATAATGTTAACAGCAATTTGTATATTTGTAACATAAATAATAGCGAGCGATTGTTATAATGATACTAATAAAGATAGTTAATTAAGTACAATGTTTAAATACGATTTGTAAAAGCATTCTTACGCAAGACTGTAATAAGTTCATTTTTTCCCTCTTCTTTGTATGTATGTATATATATGTATAATACGCACATATATATAGACCAATATTTTTCATTCTTTTTCGTTCAATAATATAGCGATACAATGTTTCGCAGAGAATAATTTTCCCGTTCAATGACTCCAACGTCATTCACGTACTTAACAATTTATGTACAATACATATACACACTGCTTTTCTTCTCTCAATCTACTTCGTTATAAATTAGTGAAAAAATAATGCTGCTTTGGCCATGGTCTGCGTATCGGTAATTATTATTTACCTACAACTTCGTTGCTAAATACCTACACATTCGAATGCGATTCTTCTGATAATCCTCAAAATGGTCAAAAAACTCGAAATGTATATTTATTACAATCTCAACACCTGAATACCATATTGAATATATTCACCACAATATAATATAATTTCTCTCCTAAAATTCCGTTTATATATTTAATTGCGACGAATGGTATTAATACTTTGATTATTATCACTGTGTACAAGATGAATTCTTTCTGAAGCAAACAAATTCACATTCTGTTTTTGCTCTGTATACTTCCAATACTTTTCTCAATTTCATTTCATTTCAATTCTCTTCTGTTTTATCTTCTCAAATATTCTTTCAGTTTTATTATTGTTACTCAGAAATAACACGTTTTGACACAGTATTTAAAATACTTCTATTTTACGTATTGTAAAGCACCAAGTATGTGTACCTATGGTATGACAACAAAAACTATTCATGTGAATTTTCATTCTACGTTTCATTCATCTTAAACAATTCTCTTGTGTGTTTGATGTGTTACAAGAAGAGCTCTGGTTGTCAAATTTGATTACACAAAACGTATGTGGAATGCTTTAACCATCCATGGAGACATATTGAAAATTTCATTCAAATTATGGACAATGAATACCATATAGAAACGATTATTTGTATGGAATGTAACGAATGAACAGATTTTTTAAAAGACTCCATTAAATTATTGTCCTTCGACAATGCAAGCCGAAATCGGACCAACATCAAACGAATGAAGTTATAACTTATTACAGTATCTAAGAGACATGACATTGATTAGTAAAACTTTGCTGTTAAAAAATAACATTTGATTCTTATTTCAACACTCATATAGACGCGTCCTGTGATTATGGTAATCATGTTCGTCCTTTTATCACCTCATTACATTACAAGAAATAAAATAATTCTTTTTATGAAGGCATGTATATATATATAACATCGAGGAGCTCATTATCTTTGAAATAAATTAAGATAGAAGCTTTAATCGATATTAATTATTTAAGCTTACCTATTCAAGTACAAGGATAAACTGATCTTAAGAAAGTACTGTACAATGAAAATAGCTGTCATGTGACTCTAATGTATATAACAAATATTTAGTTACTATTGTATTACCTATGATCTGTTAAATCTTCTCATATATTTACGTTCCAATAAATTAATATTCACGTTGCAACAAATAAACAACGATCTGTACATTTAATATAAAAATTAAACCTAAGGACGGAAAACAGAAAACGCTAAGACTAATCGGATATTTGACGCCCACTGTTTAAAAATTGTTCTTTCTTCATTTTAAAGATGGTGGATCATTGAATCTACCATTACATCGCTTATGCATCTACTACCTTTCAATGCACAGAAATTGTGGGCTAGTTATTTTATGTTATTGTAACATATAGCATCTTAAAGAATTCTTTTAGATAATAATATCTAGGATATGCCCAAACAACCATTTGTGCAAAAAATGTTTTTTTCTTTATGGTATTAGTACAAAACTTCTTATTTATATCTTGGACTATCTGGAGGCGTGGGTTGAGTGTTTGCTCTCTGTTTCGGTCCAGTTTTGAACGACATCTTTTTTACGGGTCTGGGAGATATTCCATGAAGTGCTGTGCTTTCTGGAGTATCATTACTAAACCATACCCTGCTTCCATCAGAAACTGGAAATAAAATTTAAAAAGTTGTTTTGATTGGAGTTGTGCACTTTCAATTAGATATCATGTAGGAAATAAATACATGTATTATAATAATTGCAATGACAGTCTTTGTCATGTATGCATATGTATTAATGGCAAAAATTTACGTGCAATTTGCTAAAAAAAAAAAGTAATATATAATTAAAAATTAGTCTATGCTAATTATGCATATAGAATTATGTAAAAAAATTCTATTTTTATTTTTTATTTATATGTAAACAAAATTTTATAAAATGAAGTTAGAAAATTTAAGTGTTGAATTGTTTGCATTATTTTTATGAAGTGACATATTTTACATTTAACTTTTAAGTTGTGATAGAGACATGACTGCCTACATTTACAAATAGGCACATTTATTTACAACTATATGAGTTGCAGACAACTACTTGCAATGTGCAATACTATACATACATATATTGTCTTAAAACTATTTCAAGTTATAGATGCTTTTATAAATTTATATTCATTAATATTAACAACTATAATACAAAAAAAATTTAAGAAAAAAGTTTACTATGTATCATTTATTTAGAAAAGTATATGCATAGTATTGTACAGTATTTTCAATCTATAAAGCACCATTAATAAAATGACATGTAATATGACATGAATGTTTTAAAGTATGTCTTGAGCTATGTCTAATATGCATGTAAAAAGGAGATTTTACCTCTGAATAGATTGTGTAAGACTGTTAAACAAAAATATAGTTAAGAGACACGTGAATATTAAATAAATAATAGTTGGAATATATTTATCTTCAGCCTCGTTTCTTTTTTTTTTAGAGGAAAGAAGGTATGTATATATATATATACTTTTTTGTAAATGTTAGCAAAATGTGTAATGTCATCATAAATCATAAAAGTGTCTATATAAATTTACTATTATTTTTTTATGTAAGTAAAGATAGATTGGAGTTCACTGGATGAAACTTAAAAATGGTGTATAAGTTTGCATAATTATCAACATATTATAACATATAAATTCACTACCAGGTAATCTATCAAAAGAGAGAAATAAACAGGATACACTTTATAGAGACGAAAAAACATTGGAAAAACAGCAAAGAAAAAAATAAATAAATTATAATACTACCTTGTTGGGTGGTGTTACAAGGTGGGTGGGGGTTAGTGGACTGAATTAGTCACCTCTATTCGCGCGGTTATCACTGCTCGCTGCCGAAGAACTTCGCAGTCCCGATCGGCCCTGATGTGAATCTATAAGCGCTGCTGCGAGGTTTGACGATGCTGTGGATTGCACGCTTGTTGTAGATCCTGACAGTGTGATATCGATAAAAATAATAATAATAACTGATACCTAAACTTGTGCAAAATCTATTAAAAATAGTTTAATTTCTATAGGTCGCTCACAGCTTCTATGGAAAACGAATAAAAATAATCCATTTCATAATTGCTATAAAACAAGAACTATGTACAGAATTTAATTGCAACTATTTCGAAATCAAAGAAGAAAATGGTAAAAAGTTAAAAAAGATTTTGTTCTTTTCTTACTAACATATACAAACTAACCAGATACTGAAGAAGTCCCACTAAACGGACTTGGCGGCTGTACTGGTGAATATACATTGGCTGTAAATTCTTCAAATGTAGTAGCTTCCTTGTGATTCCTCATAACAGTATCGATAGACCTCGCTCTCTCTTCATAACTAAAGTATTTCGTATTAATCAAGAAGTACAATTATTAAACAGAAATAATCAAAATGGTACACTTACTAATGTTGATATAATGTAAGTGTTGATCGTTTTGCCCTACTTGCTGCCAATGCTGTTGTCCTCACTAACCCAGGTAAAACTTTATCTTCAACGATACACTCATCAAACAAGGGTCCAAAAAACGGAATTTCTGGTTTTCGAGAAATTTGGATTCTATATAATTTATTATGTAACGGATAAATTACTATTAAAACATCACAAAATTCAGTTGGTATAATATCCCGACGATAATCTCTCCAATGTTCTGACCAAACTATGTGAATCTCATCGTTACCGAGATGCCGTGTCTGAAATAATTTTACTTTAAGTCTCTCATCTTAATATACTTCTTTCGTGAATAATTAACACTTACTTTTTGCAACAAACTTTCGGGACTATCAGAAGGCATTCTTGTTGCTACATGAAAAAGGATTTCAGTGAAAGATGTTGCAAAATAAGGTGCTGTAACACCAGATGCTTTTCCAGGTACAAGGCCTCCAAGAAAGCCTGTATGTGATTCAAGTTCGACCTCCCAAGCCAATCTAGCAATAAAGCTTTCATATTCTTTGCTAGCAGTGACATTACTTAATATGGAGTTTTTGTCTTCTTGTCCCTGACTGACATAAATTACGGCTATTTTATGCGTTTCTCTAGATCGTTGACTATCGAGATTTCGTAATTCGCGTAAAAGTTTTTCGTTTTTGGATAATAAATGCAATTTTCTACGTTGTTCCCAACCGGATAAACCCAAGTGCGAAAACAAAAGACGGCAGTGATGAAACGGTGCTGGAGGTGGACGACACGATGGTGGGCTTATTGCTGACGCACACATGCTAGAAAAGATATTCCAATGATATGAATAAATTTAATATTATATCTTTTAATATAGCATACCTAATGTGCTGACTCCAATTATTGATATGCTCTTGCTCAGCGTTTCTCTGGTTGAGAATTGTGGCAATGGTTTCACTCTCAAGATATTGACCTTGTGGTGGATTAGCAGGCGCATTAAGTGCAATTTCTGGATTAGTTAATACTTCCGGACTTGTATGTCCTATGTATTGTAAGAGCTAAAAATAAAAATATAAAGTTAATATAAAATGAGTATTAATGGTACAGATTAATGTTTTAAAGTACTAAAGTACTACATCATCTAAATTGTCCATATCACTTGCGGCATTTGCAAATGTAGGCAATATATGTGGCTCACGATGTCTTATCGTATGTCGAGGTGTACATGTTTGAGATGTTATAACACTGCTCAAATCGTCTCCATGTACTTTTGCTTTCCATTCAACTAAAAATGTTAATGAATATTATAACTAAAGATATTTAATATATAATAAAATTGAAATATTAACGAATAATTTTATTACCATGTTTTGTAAATGCAATCGGCACATCGTCTTCAACAAACGGTTGACTGTATAAAATAGAGCTATCCCAGGATGCTTTCCCTGCTAAATCTCGCAATAATACCCTGACTAATGATGGCGCTGTTGTTAATCCAGCTGTAACACCTCCGCCGGGTGCATCTAATGCTGCCAATTCAACAAGTGACATTATTACAGAATTTGACAACATCAACAATTGTATATTTGGTGCATGAAAAATTGCAGAAGATAGCTCATCCCCATCGATTCCTGGTACATCATCTAATTCAACAACTAACGAAGATAAACGTGCAGCTCCAATACCCATTGGAAAATGTCCCAAATGATTTATTAAATGCATCATTACCTAAGAAGAAATATTGAAATTTAAATTTAAGTCTATAAGAAAAAATATTTCAATGATATCCTACCATCTTTGCTGCTAACTGAACGGATTGAGTATTGCCTCGACGGGGTGATTTTGCGCAAATATCGTCAGCTAAGTTATCTAAAGTAATATCAGGATCAAAATCATCATCTTCATCCTCATGACTTTTATTTGTTTGTGATACATCTTTATCGATTGTATCTTGTACTATGTTATCCAAAACCTGCAATATTTTTAGTATGTTTTGATGTTATATGTTTATCATGAATATTTCAATTTATGTTAAAAAAAAAAATTGTTGATAATGTTACTAACCGTAAATAAAGTCATTAACAAAGGTTTTCCTTGAAAAACACGTAATAGAACGGAAGGACCAAGGTGCATAGCCCATTCGCCCAAACAAAATAACATTGATATCGTCAAAGGACCGCGTCTTTCTCGAGTGCTCATATATCCAAGTGTTTCCGATAAAATCTAAAGTATACGAGTAAAATGATTATTTATATACCAATTAAACTTCAAAATATAGTAAATTTTGATTTGATGGCAAAACTTACTTGAATTATTTTACATGGCACATTTGGATACAGCTCCAGTAGAATATCTGCTTTATCACATAACAACAAAAGAGAATCGCATGCCACTTGAGCAACAGTAGCATGAGTGGCCTATAAGATAAGAAAGAAAAATTGTTAACTAAAATATCGTATTTATATTATATTTTAATCTTTATCTATGATTTCATTCTAATTAGTTTTATAGGGATAGCATGGAACAGTTAATCGGTAACATATAAAATAGGATAGTTGTCGTTCTTTGATGTTAGGATTCCCTTCCCCCAAGTTGATTTAATTTATTATAAAAATCTGATCTTTTTTCTTAAAGATTCTAAGTATTATCTTTCCATGGGTTGACAAATTTCGGGGAAAGAAGAAAGCAAAATATTTAACCCACATCTATGAACCACTGTAATATGTAAGATATAATAAGATTAAAAACATCGAAATATCACTAGACGTTTTACACACACAACCGTGCAATACACCATGCAATGGCGATGACACCCTTAAACAGACACGAAGACATCAGTCAACAGGTAAATACTGTAACAACACGTAATGAGGAGTCCAAAAAGTTAGTTGATCTAAGAAAAACTACCTGATCCATTAGTGGATAACAGATACCAGCTCTGCGACGTTCTGCTCCCTGCATCCGCTGTCAATCAGACTTAGTGAAAGAGACACTGAATTTCTCACTACTATTATTACATATCTACTACGTTTAACAGTACATTACACTGTGTTTACTACTTAACTAAAAACTATAACCCAAATAAAGAAATATTAAATAACTATAAGATAGTTACATATATTTTATAGCATGCAGACTATCTTACACGTCAAAGAAAATTAACACAGGAATTATTTTTGATTTAGAATCGTTTACCCACAATAAATTCGACAAACTTACTTTAAGTGCTAAAAGAAGAACCGTAACAGCTTCTGGGATTCGTGGATGTTGATTTTTGTAGCACAATTCTCTGTATACAAACATAGCAATGCTGGAAACAGCTACGCATCTTGCAATGCCGGTTGGTTCGCGTCTACAACTTCTCAAAAGTATCATAATTATATGTTCCTAGAATAAAACAATTTTTATTAAGGTATTTTCGATAAATTACCGTCAAATAAATAACTGTTACATTTTGATACCTTTGCATCTGGACATGTCATGGTTACAATATCGTTCGCAGTAGGTTGCAATACAGGTAATTTAACTGTAGTAGCTGGTAAAGATAGTAACGATCCGATAATCGAAACAGCCTCAGTTCTTGGTGCCTATAATTTACAATTTAGTTTATAATGTACAATTTAATAATGCTATTAATAAATTACCGTGAAATCTTTGTAATACCTGAATATCCTGATTGCTCAATATTACATTAGCAGCATGAATATAATCCAAGATTAAAAGACTAGATCCAGGAAGATTCAAACTGAACAACCTAGGACCAGTATACTTGACCAATACATGTAACACTTTGTTATCATTACTAACGATACCGCTATGAACCGCGCGATAAAAAAGAGTTAAATGCTGTTTTGGCAAATTAATATCTTGTGGTTGAACTGTTAGAAGACAGATCAAACGGTATGCTGCCAATTTGCCAACTTCATATTGACTAGGAAGTTGTATTGCCTAGAAAATAATTACATTAATAATAGTAATGTAAACATAATATCAAAGTAACAAATTAATATTGACCTTGAAACACCATGGAGCAATGACTGTAAGTGGAGGTATAAGTTCTGGAGCTGGAGGAGTCGCTTGGTTGTCACCAGACACACCTTGATTCAAGCGAATCTAAACGATATACGAAATGTTAATAACAATATAAAACGTAATATAATATAATGCAATATAATGCAATGTAAAACATATTATTATTATGACAAAATAGGAAACATCATACTTTCAGAAGTGTTTGTGTAAGCTGAACAAGGTAATCCATAACTTGTCCATGAAGGGTAGGGTCTTGAATATTATTTACATCCCCTAATGCTGATAACATACGACGCCATAATACGACCGCAACGTCGGGTAACCATCCGCGAACTCCACCACCTGCCATAACAGATCTCCTTTCTGATGCATCATTCGTATCTGCAAATTGATGATACAATCACAAAATTACTATAGTTACTAATTATTCGTGATCACAGAATTACATGAAACAAACTCTTAATAAAGTTAAAATACTTTTGAGAAGTTTTCTCGTCGATTGAAACGAAACTCAAAATTTATTAGTAACTAAACAGAAACGTATTAGGAACGTATGGAAATATGCAATATACTGCTAGATTTATTTCAGAAGTATATCAAATTCTGTCTTATAAAAAGAAGCTATTTCTCGTATACATAGTTTCGTTAATTTACAAAAAGATAAGCAAAGCACGTTGGATGGAATAATGCATTATTATTATTATCATTATTAAAGTAATAAAATATTCCATTGTTAGTTCTATATTTATGATTTTCTGTGCGATAAATAAAAAAAAAAACAAACATAAGAAATAATTTTAAATCATAAGAATGATCACACGTTGTTATGCAATTAAAAATGATGTTCTCATATCTTGATGCAAATGTTAAACAGCAGCAAACGATATACTTACCGATACTACTGCCGTCAATGTTTTCTATCTGTATCGGACTGTCTTTGTTACTGTCGACTCCGCTGCTCGGTGTTGGAGAAGGACAACGTGGTGATGGTGGTTCGCTATCGACTATTACAATGCTATCCAAAGATTTAGCACGCCTGTTCGGTAACATTTTCCGACCAGTTGTCGACGACGAAGTAGTACCGTTTGACAGTAGTCGTGCCATATCTTGCTCTATCGATAGGGGGAGTACTGCGCGTGTGGAAATTTGTTTACACTTAATACACAAATAAGCCACAACCACTAAGAGAATTGTTTATACCGGATCAATTTAAATAGAGCTTTATCGTCTAAAATTAGGAGAAAGCACGAATAAAAAGGATATTGCGAATGAGAGGCGTATTAAAAGAATAAAAAGAGATGTATGAAGAGAGACAAGTGTCTGGTCGACGCCAGAGTAGTTATTTTTAACTAAGTGTCAGCGACAAAGCAAAAAAGTAAGAGACAAAGTTATAAATAAATTGCACGTATTATCAGCAACATAGATGGCACTACCAAATGAGAAAGATTATCCAACTAAAATTTAAGAGGAAGAACCTTGAGACTCGATATTTGGCAGGCCACACTTACCAGGTATACCACTGTGTACAGTATGTGTGCGATTTCTATGAAGTTTTGTACGTGCTTTTCCATTGTATATCGTGTTATCGCTTGCACTACGAGGAAGTGGTCGTACCTTCCTTAAGTCTCGCATCGGGTGGTCTGTTAACAATAAATATTTAGTTTCTTTCGAAATGATAAATTAAATGTTAGAAATAAGAAATCATATAAAAATTTCTTACCTGAAACATTTTCTTTAGATACGGTATTATTATCTTGATCGACACTTCCTTTGCGTGGTGGTTGAACACTTCCGGTTGAAGCAGCCCGGCTTCCAACACCACGACGCTTTTTAGTTTTTTGTTCACTCAATCTATCTAATGGCAAATCATTTAAATCCAAATTATACACATGCCTGGCAAGCACCCTTGTTAAAGTATCCAGTGTTTTCTATAAAGTAATAATAAAATATTAAATAATATAAATGTTAAATTTCTCATAATATGTATGCAGAACACGACTTTTAACTTAACTTACCGCCCATTCTCGAATTAACTCTTCCCACTGTGTTAAAGATGTCAACACTTCCAGGAACTGATCCCATAATTGTGTAGAAATAACAACATTTAAATTAGCTTTAATCCATGTAACGATTAAAGTCTGAAATATGGCAGGAGCAAGTTTACCGCCAATGCTTTCTTGAATCTTGCGCCGAGAAGATTTTTCATTTAAAACAAGTGATGTTATTTGTAGTAATACTCTAGTAAATATGTATACAATAAAATTAATATTACAAATTTACGAAATAAAATGTTGTTACTTAAAAAGAAAACTATGATTTTGAAGGTATTTACCTAAGCAACTGTTCCCAAGTACCCGGTTCTAATCGAGAATTCATTACAACATATCGATATACATTCAAAACTCTTTTGCAACTATCGGTCTGTTCTTCCAGTAATGATAAAGATGCATTCGGTCCAGAATTCTCTAAGAAGAAGACGTTGGAAGCTTGTGTAATGAACACTTGCAAAACATTTTGTAGCCCCGCTCTTATAAATAAATTTTCTCTGTGTATAGCACCGAGGTAAGAATCATTTCTCAATCTTGTTTGACGATAACTTTCCGAAGGACTTTTATCGATATCATTTAAATCTTTTTTCGGATATTCTTCGAAATCCCTTTCCTTATGACTATCCAATGGTTCTAACATGAATGGTGGTAATTCCTAATTAAGAATATAAAAATAAGTAAATATCACTGGCCATATTATTATAGTGTTAAAAAATTATAAATTAAAACTTTACATTCATTTGGATCCAATCTTTATAAACAGCTATAGCTTTTCTTATAGCGCCAGCATGATTAAAGTCTAACAAAAATGCTTGTCTGTATAGCTCGTGTACGAAATTTACGTTATCCCTGTTTCCATACAGAACATCCCTAACAAGAGTAACTGCTGAAACACTACTATCTTCTTGATTTTGATTCTCTTGTTGAGACACAGT
This sequence comes from Bombus affinis, assembly GCF_024516045.1. NCBI lineage: Eukaryota > Metazoa > Arthropoda > Insecta > Hymenoptera > Apidae > Bombus > Bombus affinis. The sequence continues at coordinate 4,541,208 of NC_066354.1, forward strand.
TGATTCGGGAGATAATAAAGTTGAGTCAGCACTATTTTGTGTAACGGAAACTCGACGAAGCTCTGGTTCCGTATTTTCTTCATTTGGAGTTGTGCTAAAATAGAAATTTTTTTAGTCATAATTTATCTAAAATCATTATAATGTTCATCAAAAATACTAAACTATTTGTAACAAAATACCTATGCGAAAGATGTGCGACACGAGCATCTTTTCTAGCAATATGGGTAAAACTAGCGATCCACTTAATCAAAGCAACTTTACATAATACATAATTATCCTGACTCTGATTCGTTGGTTTTCGCATCGTAGGCAACTCCAAATTCGGTTTGTACAACGAAAAATTTTCATCAAACTCAGGACAAATATGACGAAGATACGTAGTTTTAAAACGTTCTAATAAAAATTGAAAAGTCTTGTGCTGTCTTGAAGATTTATCTCTCCATTCTATCTTTACAACCTGTAAACGAAATAAATAATAGTTTTCTTAGTACATTTTTTGGTAATATCAAGTTGCATTGTTTCAAAATATGTAAATATACCTGAGTAACCATAAATTCAAGTAATGCTTCTAAAAATCGAACAGTCTCATTATCAAGAGGCTTTTCCCCACTTTGTGGGGGTAAAATAGGTCCACTGTCAACTGGAGTGACAGGACACTGATTTGAACCATTATCATGAAAAGTACTTTGTGACAACTGTGTATCATAAAATTCCTTCTTATCTTTATCATCACAACCAATAACTTTGACAAGTTTATCTTTCTTTCCATCTATCTTACGTTCAGACTTATAAGGAGATGGTTGTTGCGGTGGAAATCCTGGTATCAAGCTTGCAAACATTTGGTGAATGTGATCAGGAGCATTTTCACCAAGTGCTTGATACCACAAAATAAAGTATCTAAAACCAATTTAATACACACTATATAAAAGCACAAAACTTCTTACATAACAACATCACTAAGTATATGTTTACCTTATAGCTTCTCTTCTGAGTTTCCAACTATTACCAGGATGTAAAAGCTTTTGTAAAATCCTTGCTAGACTATGACATTGCCATCTTCTATTAAGAAGCTCAGGGAGAAGTGTTAAGACTTTTTCCAAGAGTTGCAACACCTGTTCCAATTCCTCTCTGTGTGCTTTATGCACTATAAACGAAATATTTATTAAATGTACAATATTCGGCCAGCTAACATTTGCTTAATATTTCATGGATGAAAAAAAAAAAGAGAAAGAAGAAAGCATTAGTTCTATAGAGCCCTTGTGTATATACCAATTACAATGATATTATACTTGTGTAAGATTAGATGTAATGGTCAGATTAATGGAACGCAGACTGCAACATGCAAGGAATATACACTCTGTCATCTGTCTATTACTCACCAATGTGGAAGGAAAGTTCTGGCAGCAAAATAGAAAAACAAGCAAATAGTAAAATAATGATAATATTAGCATTTTGCAGATATTACACATAATTATGAGTTAATATTTTTAATACAGTTATAGTTTTATAAATAAAACTATATGATTTGGTCGACAGAAATTGCAGTCACATCTACGTTACAATGCAAGGCAGTTATGATGTATATTGTTAAAATATGAAATATAGTATACATGGAACAGCAAATATTTTTACCTCGTTGTCGCAGATTTGTTTCAGCTGATACAAAACAATCATACAGAATAAAATAGACATGACTGAAGTTGCCTTCAAAAAACCCCTTTGCTTCATCAGTATCCACATTTTCTATAAAATAATAATAGTAATAATTAATATATAGTAAAGTATATATTAATTATTATTACATAATTTTTTAATTTACTAAAAAAATCATTATTTTGTATTAAAAAGTGAACAAAGAGTTTCCTTAAAAATTTTTTTTACAATACTAATTATAAAATTTACAACAACAATAAATTTAGAAATGCTAGAAGACAATTATCCTTAATAAATAATTATTGTAGCTAAAGATCAAAAATTACAGCTACTTTTCTTTCACAAGAGGTTTGGTTTATAGTTTATAGGGAGAGCTGTGAACCTCTATTACATCACCACTGGTCTTGTACATTTACACTTATATAGTAGAACCTTTTTCCTTCTATGTTCTCATATCACCACTGTCAATATTATTCTTCTTGATATAAGTACAATTGTAAAATTATAAAATGTTATATAGTTCTATTTTATTCAATAAAAAAAATTAAATTATACAAATTACATAAAAATATAATAGAAAGCATTTATATTTTCTGCAAGTTGGAGTAAATATTTATTTTTATCACAGAATAAATGCAAAATTACATTTTAAAAATAGGGAATTATGTGTATAAGAAATAAAAAAAATAATAGCACTGTTCTTGATGTCAACTTGTATAATTCTTTTTCTAATAATCATTTATGTATTCTCAATAACGTCCTAACTCATAAACAACCTACAGAAGTTTTTATTGGTTGATGATTATACATTTAAGCACATAATATTATCTATGTATAATAATAATGTAACATTAGCTAAAATTGGAGGCCACGATAGGTTGGTTACTGTGGTCATGCGGTTTGGTGATTAGATACTACTACTTAACACAGCACCATCACATTATAACTACATACAAGCTAAATTATTTTCTTTTTAAAAAATATTATACAGTAAGATTTAATAATCTTCAATGATTTATTAATATATTTTAAAACATGAAATTATATAAACCTTCTCTGATATCATTTTAAAATATACAATAATCAATACATTTATTCAAAATTATTTATTTAATTTTTACTTTTATAACATACAAAATTAAAGAGAACAAATCACATTATTAAAAAAAGAGCAAAGATGTTACAACAGTTGGTAGCAAAAGCTGTACAAAATAAGAAGGAGAAAAATGAAAAATTATTTGACATTATTTTCGGGAGGAAAAATTCCAGAAGTTCTACGACAGCATTAAAACCATCTCGGTACTGGTGTGTAGGCGGCAAATACTAACAAAATTGCCGCCCCTCTCCTTTAACTATCGTCGTATTCATTAACTGGCAACTCCTCGTTCATGATTAATTTTCACAACGAATTAACGTTAGCTGATTCATACAGCAATAAGAAAGAACGGTTACAGTAATGAAACGTAGGCTCACCTAGTACAATTTTAAGATGCTTGAACCGAGTCGCGCTATCCTTTTTAACATCCTGAATCTTCAGTGTTGACTTTTTGACGTCTACATGAAGTTTTTTGCTGAACATGGTTCAATGCGAGCCGCCGGCGGCCGCGACGGCAAAAACTATCATCGAGGGTGTACAAAGTGGTGCTCATGGATACAGACCGACTAACTTCGCACTGTCACCATGTCAGCAACTCGAAAAAGACAGCCCCTTTTATCACAGTTCGGCGTCAAATTTCCCGAGCGCACACACCTCCGATCAGATGTACGTGGCAGCCATCTTGACATCCTCGGCGCGCACTGCTCATAACCTGTCGGGGCAATGACATCATCGCGCTCGTACGGTTAATTTATTTTTCCTTTTCTCTTAATTTTCAACCCACGCGAAACTGCACCTACACGCTCGATCATATTTCATCCAAGTATCTAATTATCAATTTTTCGTCGATTGAACCTTCTAACGAATGATATTTTTTGAGGACGCGCTTTTACTTGCGAAATGTCGAAACTACATTTTTTTAAAAGCTGCCGCTCTTGTTCTGTTTTACCATAGTATGGTAATATTAGTTATTGGCAGTACGATCTTTCATTTTTGTATTATTGATAAATTATTATTAAAATGTTTAATATAATATAATATCTGTGAATATAAAAAGTACACGAACTTGGAAATTTGGTATTTTTGGTTACAAGTTTATATTATCGACTTAGCTGCAATGGTAACATTAAGTGTTACTAGATATCCCATTCACATGTCTACATGCAGCTAGTAATATTTCTTAAAAGGAAGTGACGTATTTACCTATGAGAAAAATCGGCGGAATATTTAAATATGACACAAAACACGAAGATTTGTATAGAATTGACATTTGATAAAAAGATAAGTTATAGTCAGCAAATCAAAGTGAAGAATTTTTGGAAGTTTATGACAGAAACGAGGCCGTTTGAACCTTACCGAATAATATCAGGTATAATTGTAAAAATTGTTAGGTACACATTGTTTTATCCTTTTGGCGAATTGGTTGGTAAAATATAAATGATAGCGAAGAATGTTAAAAATGTGAAAGATTAAGTATGGCTGTTGAACCATTTCAATTTTCCATACATATTTAACTATAATTGTCGAAATGTAATCTCTAAAATACAAATGTAATGAAAATTTGCAGATAAAAAGTTGGTAAAGAAAGAAGATCGAGAATCTTTCAAATGTAAAAGAAAATGGTACAGTCAGTTAAAAATCTTCAAAGAACATGGACTAGACAAAGCAGCACTTGCAGCGAGTGAAGAGTGTAAACTTTGTCACTACCATGCTAATTACACGTAAGCACAAACGACGAAAGCCTGATTAAAATCAAAGATTGTTATCTTACCTGTTTCAAACAGGAGTTCAGAAATTTGTGATTCAGTGGAAGAGACATACGACGACCTGTTAAATGACATGGAAGCTTTTGACAGAAGATCAGATAATAAAACGAGCACCGCATCAACAGCGAAGAAATCTTCCACACTCCTTCAATATATATAAATATCACCCTTAACGTTCATATTTCAGATAGAAGAAAATCAAACTGTCGATACATGCTTTCGTTTTTAACCTTAATAATTCGAATTGATCGCCATATGTAACATGTGAATAACCAAATCGCAGAGAAATCTTGATTAAAGATATCAATAATGCATCACATACGCGGAGAACTTCGTTCGTTTCCGACTGTCCGATAGATTTGGAAATTGGAACAAGATAGAATATATATGAGCAAGATATTACACACTGGCCGAGGTTCCGAGCAGTATCGAATTTCTGTGGTGCAGAAGGTCGACGTTGTTCGGTTCGAGTAAGGTGCTCTGCTACGGGAGCCATGAATGGGCTCGAGGATGCTGAATCCTTGCACAACATCTGGCCCTCCGAGCCTCCCGCGTTACCTTCTTATTGTTAGTTCATCGTGCATCCAAAAACTCGTACCGGATGACCGCGCACCGCCCCATCGATAAACATAACCAAAAAAAGTATCTAATTTGTATATTACCATCTACTAGCTAATAGCTGCGACTCTTTTCACTTACTATACGACTGTATTTTTTAGGTCCCAAAAATATGAATTTTTATGGATAAGTTTAGAATATAGTGAATAGTACTTTAGAAAATTTAAAACTCTTATATCTATTAAAAAATGAGGTTAGAAATTTGAAAATAGTCTTCGCTTTCAAATGTTATAAAGAATATTAATTCCATGAAAATATGTGCACCATAATAAGTACTTAGGAAGGAAAAGTGTGAAGTAAAAATAATAAAGCGTTATGTGACACTTGTAACACTTGAGAAAGTGCGGAAACAACGTCAGTTTTTGGATATAATGGGAATTCTTTGCGAATAGCGATGTCATTTTTACGAGCAGACCTATTTTAATTGTTTAAATAAGGTTTCACAGTGTATACCGTTACAGCCGGAAATGAACGGATATTATAACCAAATTTATTAAGGGAATCTCGTTGCGGCATTTTCATTCTCACATTGTTATACAAACTGTATCGTAATGTTAATCAAAATACAATCATAATTAATTTACATCCATACGATTCGATTTATTCAGGTGTTGTGTTTTAATAGACACATGTCTAATAAACACGCAGCTTATTCAATTGAACAACAACGATCTCTTGATTTTATCTAACTAATAATAAAAGTTAGCCGTTGTAGTCGATTAATTTCGCGATGAAATGCCTCGTCTCTCTTCAATAAATAGTTAACATTAATGATCGTTCAACCTCGTACAATTTCTCACCTTTAATTGATCTTCTTTCTCTATTTATTCCTACATATCGTTAATCTTTTATTTTATTTACCGCAAAATTGGGCAATTTTTTTTTTAATTTCTAGGTCAGTTAAAAATGATGGAAATGGAGGTTAATACGGCTCACAAAAACAAAATAAAATAATTTTGCAAACAAAGTGGAAAGAACTGAAAAATTTAGGAAGTAGCAGCAGTTTAAATAGTTTTGTTGCCAGAGGAATGAAAAGATTGTCCAACTTGAAATGCAAATCGTAAGTATTCAAGTCAATTACAGTAGTAAATGACTTTTTCAATCTTCAAAGCAAGTCTTTAAACGCAAATGAAGCACATTTTACCGATAGCCTTCGATTTCACGCCTCGTAGTCCTTCGTACTGGAACATGAAAGTAAAACAACGAAAACCTGAAGCAGACGGGAAAATAAATTTCTTCGATACTTATTCAAATTCTCAGCTCCCGTATCCGCTTTTAACATGCAACGTTGCTCGATAGCTAAATAAACATCCACAACAACAATACAAAATAACCAAACAAACGATTCGGAAAGAAAGGAGAAAAGCTATAGAAACTACAAATAGGAAACAAAAAGAGAAAGTAGACGAAACTGAAAAATTTAACAGATCCCTCGTGCATAACCAATGAAAATAGCAAGTTATAAGTTCTCGACGATAGAACTCTTTTTTTCAAAATTTTACAGTTTTGATTGTCAAATAGAATAATTAAATAATTTGTAACTTGCGAAATCCAGTTTTATTATCAAATTCGTTATTACGAGAGAATCTAATAAAATAGATTTCGTTTCTTCAATTCTACCCACAAGAACATGAATTAGACATCCGCAGTCTACTGGTAATATTATACAGTTCAATAACGCAAGAGGGTTGAACGTTGAACCTGACAAACAATGAAAAAAGGCAAGGCAGAGACGGCCAGGAAGATATAGAAAGTGAGCAAAATGTTGGAGGCTATCGACAAGATCCGCGTCGCCTCCATCCGGACATCGGCGTGCGTTATTTTCATCGAGCGCACACGGAGGAGACAATGAGGGTAAAAATAGAGAAGAACCACGGTAGAACTCTGGACAAAAGAGAGTAGCACCATGGGGAACCCTACCTCTTCACGAGGACACAGAGAGGGGATACCCGTTAACGGAGATTCGACGAAGCAGAGATGTTTAATCGGTGTTGGCCCGCATCAGGTTGATCGAGGACCCCCCAGCTATGGCTGTTCGACGACGATGAGGAGGATGGTGAAGACGATGACGACGATGAGGAGAACGAGAACGAGAACGAGGACGAGGACGATGACGAGGACGAGGACGTGGAACCTTCGATCATCGGGGTAAAGGGAGAGACAGCAAGAGGGATCGAGGAGAGGAGGACATTGGGGAGGGAGGGGGGCGTAAGCGGAACCAGGGTGGGTAACAGGGGAGAGAGAGGCTGCGCCGTGCCGATGAAGCGAACAATGGAGGCGGGATGCTCATTTGTCTGCGGGCATTGTTGTTCACCCGGCCGGAAACACGAGCTCCGTGCTCTCCTTTCTCTCTCCCTCTCTCAGCAGTCCACTACTCCTCTTCGTCACTCCTCCTTTCGAACCGTTTCGTTCTACTCGCCCCATACTACCCCCCCTCTTAACGATAGACAGATTTTCCGATCGTTCGCGGACGTTACGATGCTACCAATGGTATCTGTAATTTTGATGTTGTTCCATGCGAGTATTATACATGGAAAGCTTATCCGAAACTGACTTTGGTAGAGGATTGAGGGATGTGAGGTTGTTTGGTGGCTTGACAGGGTTGGTTGGTTGGTTTTTCAGGGATGGTATTAGGAGGTTTAGATAAGGAGATGAATGATTTGATTTGAGATTTTAATGGTTTGATATAATTGGGCTAGTGCGGAGGTAAGGTGACTACTTTTAGAGATACCTTTTAGTAACATTGATATATGTTCTTTTGTATTGGGAAATGGAGATTAGAGGGTGATAATTCTGATAATACGAAAGTGGGATTCTCTTAATGAAGGAAATATAAAACGGTTTGACTATAAGAAGTTATCCGTGACACTAAAACTACCAAGTCAGTCAATGACTGTCCACACGACTGAGTTTTTTGACGGTACATTGAGTTTTTTTTTCAACTTACTAAAAACATGCGTGTTTTTGCTAATATTAATATTCACTTGTAGGCCAGAAGTATGATTAAGTACATATATTATTGGTCGAATTCTAATGATCTGGGTATCACATACTGAGATACATATTAAAGTAACTCTAGTATTAGTACATTTCCTATTAAAAAACCCACTAAAGTCCACTCAACGTACGTTACAAAAAAACGTTAAATGAAAGACTTCTAAAAGCTCCAATCTCTATCAATGCCAACAAACCCAACCAACTCAACCAACCCAAACCCGATCAAAGAAATATCTCTCTCTGTGTGTCTGTCTCTCTCTCTATCATCCTATGCTCAAGATCTATCGCCGTCTTCCCGAAAAGCAAGCGTTGCCACTTTGAAGAAATCGAAAAAACCGGCGACGCGATCGACGAGGGATCGACGAGGCAGCTTGTGTTCGAGAGGAGCGCTTGTAGTTTACATCGGTTGTCCACCGACGTGGAGACGGTAGCCATTTTGAAGGTAGATGGGCCCAGTTTCGTGGCTTCTCCTCCTACATACATACACACATACACATATAAATCTATATAAAAGATATATATATACGTGATATGTGTAAAAGAATATATATATATATACTCGTATACATATAGGTATATAAGCAGCAGGCGAGGTACGTACGGTGGAACGGCCCGAAAAGAGGAGAAGAACGGTGAACGCGAAACGAGGCTAACGCAGGGTGGCTTCTGGCTCATTGGGCAGACGTACAAATTCGTCGCGACGTATCCGTGGATTACGTGAGGGCCTGGCACACTCGTTGGTCCCCGAACTTCGGTACCATTTCTCCGGGAGAATGCCACGCACAGAGGGACACGTCCCCGGCCTTATCTTCGACATCGGCCTGAAGCTTCCTTCTTAACGGCTGACCGGACACGAGCTACGCGCGCGTACGCGATGCGCCTTGTCCAACCGCCTCTTCTTTCTTTCTTTCTTTCTTACTCATTTGTTTATTTTCTTGCTTGCTTCGTGTGCTCGCCTTCGTGCACGTGGATATTATTGTCCTCCACCCACGTTACCTCCGGGTGTTTGGAAGGGTTTTGTGAGCTGATGAGTAAATTTTAGGGATCCGTTGAGTCAAAGGAAGCTCACAGTATCTAGGAAGAAATTTGGAGAAATCGTGTCTTTATAGAATCGTTATATCATCGAATACGTATAATAAGAGCGTTTTAATAACTTTTTACTCTTTCCTATTTACTTGTTTATTTGCTGTTCAATGTGATATAGATCTTTCTGTTTAATTGACATATTTGATGTTTTACCGGAAGGACATATACATATCGTAAAGCTATGTAATAAATAATTCTCCTAATATCCTATCAAGAATACAATATAATCTAGATTTCGGTTATTGAAGAATTTACAAGGTTTTATTGACAGACGAAGCTCAGCTGTTTCGTTAGAAATTTAGCTTTCTCTGCAACTTGATAGAGAAATAATTCCAAGAAGATTCGCATTTAGTTCTTGGTATTTCCTACTTATCATTAATTATTTCATAGTCATTTTCTCGGTTACGTCTTAGTCTTGCAGTGTAATATGGTACTTTCCTACGTTTCATACAGAATAATTACAGTTATCAGCAATCTTGCGAACAGGTATTTCCTGATATTAAGTCTCGTTATTTACGCTACCATCCTTTAACTTTTTAACTTACAGAGAAGGAATATCATCAGTGTTACCTCACGCACCATCGATAATTCTCCCATGGTGTTAGAACGCCACGCAGAAATCGATCGTGGCTACTTCATAAATATTAAAATCGTCCGAATTCCAATTAATCGTTGAAATTGACTCGTTGTTATTACATCAATTATATCATCCTTGATCTTAATCTGAACGATCGATCATCCGCTGTATAGTATGTCAGCAATTAACACCGACAATTTTCCTGGTTCAAAACGCGAAATAAGTAATTGTTCGCTCGTTTGGGAAAATTTCGTCCAACTATGCCAGGGAATGAGACTCGCACGGCGCGCGTACGAGCGAATTAATTAAACGTGTGCACGCATTGCAGCCTGCAACTCGATGCTCGCCGCATCTACGTATAACGTTGCGATATGTAGCCAACCAATAGAGTGCAACATTGTACACCATGCCTATCCCAGGCTATAAAGTGTCGATCGGTGATCGATCGTGCTACATCGGATACCTGTACACCTTGGAACGGTAACCGGAAAGGAAAACTGGAAAATTTCGGTGTGGTTTCGCTTGATAATTATGCCGTTCGTGCGTCAACCAAATTTAGTCTATATTCTAATTCGTATTTTGAGATGGTATGCAACCATGTCGACCTCAAAGTATCGAAATATTTCTTTTTGCTTTTTTTTTTTAAGTTTCATACGCATAGAATACTATGATAAAAGAGTATTTTGAAATTTTAAGAAACGGCGAAGTTATAATGATGAATACGAGTATATTCTTATATTTTAGCCGATTAACTTCAAACTTTAAAGGCGTTCTCGAAATTTTGCTTTTCGATTTTCCACCCAATAGATACCCGAAACTCTTCATCCGATTAACTTGAAATTTTTGCACGGTATTCTGTGTAATATTATCTAGTAGATAGCGTACAATTTTAGTTATACCTTAATTTTTATAAATGTTTAAAGTCGATTTCCTTCAGCGGAAAATAAAATTTTAGTCTTAAGAAAGACGTCGTTTTCTTATTTTTCCTATTTTCCAAAATTATGGAAAAATTGTATGCTACGTTGAAGATAGTATATTTCTGTATAAGTTCGCACAAAAATTTTGTATCTTCTACCATCCAATCACATTTGCCGTTTGATGCAAGCAAATAAGATTCTGCTGGATACGGAGTCAGATAATATTGTGCCATTCTGCCATTTTGTAATTTTATGTAATTAGAAAAATATGAACACAGAGTTAAGATGTTGCTTAAAGATTTCTATAAAAATCTTGATTCTTTATCAAATATTTGTAGGTGAAAGAAAATGTTAGATTTACCTTATTTATTTAGACATCTCTCCGAGGTTCCATAACACCTTAACTACTTAATTTATTTTACCAGGATCCTGTTGCAGAATTAATATTAATATTATTAACGAAGGACTACACTAAATACTCACGAGGTATTAATACAGACGACCTTGTCTGTACTCTTAATATTATTAATAACTATGGATGTTTGAAAACGAAATAAATGGGATTTTACAGATAAATCTGATAAATTGCAAAAGTTGAAAATTGTGATTCGCCAATTTACTAATATTATTCGTTGATAGATGATCGTGCAAAATGTTAAACTGAAACGATTGATAAGAAATGAATGTAATGTCAAATTTGCAAACTTTGCTTATGAACAATTTATTTAAGAAACAAACGAGGTTTGAATATATGTAATAGAAACAGAGCTCCGTAAATACAATCACAATCAATGAAATTTGATTTTCACCTTCGCATACAAATTTTTCCTCGAAAATATTCATTTCGAAATAAAATCGTAAACCTTTGTTATCGTGATCGTAGGCGTCGTTTATCGTTTGCGAACTGATACGACCAAAACGTTCATGAAATATGTTATTTTTGTTGGCAAATGCTATGCGATAGTTATTTGGAAAATACGTTGTATTAATAAAAAAAAAACATTCTTTTTCGCTTCGTTTTAAATCCCTGGATTATTTTTGGTTTATTTGGCTACGCAAAGATTCAGTATTTCTTTCACTGCAACGAGCAGTTTCTGAAATATTATTGATTAGAGCGAAAAGAATAGTTAAACTGCATAACAAATCTAATTATCTGGTTAATACTGACCTAGTTAAATATTCGTTTGTTAAGAGAAGCTGAAGTACAAAAATCATACATAAATACTTAACATTCGAACTTGTTATACGCGCAAAGAAAATTAAAGACAGATATTGCTTCGTTAAAACAATCTTATTAACTTCTCCAAACTGACAAAGACAAAATAAACAAATGAAATTACAACAAGGATAATCAATATGAATAATCGATCATTAATAATACATGACAGAATAATATGTATGATAAAATAATATACCTATTAAAAAATCAATGAAATAACAACGTACTCGCAGAAAGCAAATGATCTCGAGATAACGAAGCCATGAATGCAAAGATTACTTTGTGCCAGGACCGGCTCCTGAAAAACTGGGTCGTTGGCGTGTAATTTGACGGACGGATAATGCGATGTTAATAGAATGGAATATTGGCCAGCCGTGTTCATAAATCATGGTTAATTTGGCACAGCCATTCGTTCTAGCAAGCCTCTACTCCACCTCTTCTTCTCTTCTTTATCGTCATCGACTTCCCTCATATTTTTTCCCTTCTTTAACCCCGGATCCTCCGACTACCGATCGTGTGGCTCCTGTCGGCCAAAGGAAGATCGTAAAACGGAGCACTCAGACCTGGTGCTCGCTCCAGATACTTCTATTCTTGTCTCTCTCTCGCCATTTGCACGTTTACGTCTTTTTGCCACGCGTTTGGCCATTACGTTTCTTGCACGGAACATTTAGGGGCAGTATTCGCTGGAGGAAAATATGTTTTGCGTACTCGTTCTTGGCTTCAAAATTTATTCGTGGGATGCAAGAGATTGGTATATTAGTAGATTTTTTACTTGCGACTGATTCCATTAGTTTTACAGATATTTTCATCGGTGTGCTATGAATTTCTTCGGTGTCGGGTTCTGTTTATCGTATTTTGATGGAAACTGGTGCAAGATTTGCCGATTAGCGGAACAAGCGAAATTAAAGATTCTTTTGATCCTGGTACTTGTAAGTAACGTTATATTTATTTTTTTTCTTTTTTATAATAAAACGTGGAAGTCCATTTTGGTGTATTCTGAACTTCTTCGATTATTATAATAGTTCAGATTAATTGTGTTCGGATGATAATTTCGATAATCGATGGAAATTTACGATGTCTGGTAGTTGTAATCTATCTTTCATTTTCTTAACAAATCGTCGAATTTTGCAATATGATGCTATCTACTATACTAACTACTGCAGTGCGATACTATCTATTAGTGCTATGCTGTCTACTACTTATAGTATGTGACTCATGTACACATATAAACGCGTGTTCACCTCGTTATAATATTCCTTCTATCTAATTAAACGCGCAGACTGTTACGAGTAGTCCTTCGTCGAAGCTATTAGTTCCGCCGCCGGGTCAGAATTGCGTTCTCATCGAACACGACAGGTGGACAAGCTCCATTGGCTTATAATCGATCGTTGGCAAAATAACAGTAACTAGGATCAATTTGAGCGATGAATTTGATCTTTCAAATTTTCATTATTCACCGTACTATATGCCATAATTCTATTCACGTGGAATAGAAATTATTAAATTATTTCAAATTATGATTGAGCGATACTCACTCTAAATTGATGTTTCCATTACATCCAATGAACATTCTTTATACATACTACATAGACGTTAATTCCAATTTGATCATTAAACGATAAAATAAAACTTAAAAAAGAATATTCGTTCGTTCAAAGCAACGATTTTTCGTTATTAAAAATTAAAGATATATATAATAGAGATCGTTTCCTACATATTAGTTTTTATTTGGCCGCTGAACGACGAAAGAAGACTTGAGAAAGAATATTATACTAGAGTAAGCCTACTTTCGAATGAAACTCTCTACTCTTTCATTTCATATTTCCATTAACACCTATAAACTGTTCTTCGTTCGTGAAAGATTAAGAATTTAAAATATGCGATAGGGAACGTTGTCCGTTTGATTACTAAACAATCGAGGAAAAAGTGGGTTGAACATTGGATCGACTTCTTTTGAAATGGTCGATACCAGCGAGAAATTCTCGCTAATGCTATCACTCTAAAATTACCCTTTGCTTTGAATCGGCTCAGGCCGATGGTGCTTCGTTTAATTTCATTTTCGTTCTGTCGTAGACAATGATGTCACGACGTCGGCCACCGGCTCCATGCCGGATGTTGTTCTTCAATTAATGTGTGCCTTATCGCAACGCCCGTAAGATTCCCACCTCCGGCTCTCCCTGGAAAAAATCTTATTCAGCAATCACGATCACGAAACGCAACACTGCCCCCCCCCCCCCTCAACCGTTCTCCCTTTTGCATCATAATTATATCTGGTCTTCCTAGGAAGATCAAACCTTTTTAACTCCGTCCGCATTATTTCAAGAGATAAAGAGGATCTGTTTTAGGAAGATGTTTAACATAGAATCAAAACAAGGAATCATGTATATATTAGCAATAAGAATTACGTTGGTATTTTGCTCAAACTCGAGATACTTTTCACGTTAGAAAAATAAAATTGGGCTAAAAAATGATTTAGAAAAGTGCAGCAGGATTAAGCCGTAGAACACGAATGACAGACTGAAGATGATAGAGGTGTGAGTGAAGATTTTTTCATTGATTTTTCGTTTTATTGAAACAGTTTCTCCGCTTTAGCAACAGTCGAACGTTTCCGTAAACGCGGAGGTTAGTGTTTACAGAAATGAATCCGCCGTTGTTCCGGCTGGATAACAGGAAGAAAACGTTCGATCCGCTGATTCGCGCAATTTGCCATGTAAATTCGATCGTAGCATGATTACACGGCTTACGAGCGAAACCGGCCGATCGTTCGACGACCAGTCAGCTAGATGATGTTCCGCTGATCGATCCTGATCGATTATATTCGATCGGTATGTAGATACAGATCCTTCGAGATCGTGGCAGATGGCCTATGGCGTATCGAGGCCATTATGGGGCTGCTCGAGAATCCGTAATGAAATTAAAAATTAAAAGGGAGACCCGTTCCTCGCCGAGGACTTTTCCAAGAACGGTTCCAACAACTTTTATCGATTAACATTTTCTTGCTTGTTTGGTATTATAATGGACGAGAACGAAGTTTTTAGTTACTTTTAGCGTTATTAGTGTGGTAGGCAGTTGCAATAAGTTGTGTAGAAAATAAAATAAAATGAAGAAGGTTACTATTATTTCATAGAATAACGAACAAAAGAAACACATTGTTTCTATCCTTTCTGATCCAATCGTGTATTTTTACTGTTAACAAATTTCTTAATATTATGAAAATATGACAGATTTCTCGTTTCAGTGTTAGATTAATATTTTCCTAAGATATATTAAAAGCAGTTTTATATTAATATAAATTAATAATAAATATCATTTTATATTGATATTGAATCTAGGACCGCAACACGAGTAATGAAGGTAAATATATATATATATAATATGAAGGAAGACACTATGTATGTATAATGTTTCTTTGTATTGGAAACACACAATCTATCGAAGCATCAATTATTACGACAAATCTTGTTTTTATTGATCGTTTCCATGGCGAGATTCGAAAGATATTTACCTGCTGGATGCTGTTTTTTGTCGTATAAAATACGTTCGAATACGTCGAAACAGGAAGAACCGGCGAACAATAAAAAGTTTTCGCTATGCGATTCGTTTTAATGGAAAACATCCGCGTGGCCGGATAAAAGTTATGTTTACAAAAAATACGTAATACACGTGGTGCACGCCGGCGAAATGGAGGTTAAGCGTCGAAATTAAAGCGGAAGCACTGATTCTTAGCAACCAGAGTAGCAAGAGAACAAGTTTCAATTAGGTTTACATCAGCTTTGAGCTTAGGTTTGGATTATGATTGCTTTAGCTTTAGGTTAGGTTTGCTTTAGTCAAAATTAACCATCGATTCTCTGCAATTTCAAGAGAAAAAGAGGACAAGTTTGGATTAAGTTTGAACAAACTCGAATTAAATTTACATCAGATTTGAGCTTAGCCTCCGATTATGATTGCTTTAGGTTTAGGTTAGGTTTGCTTTAATCAAAATTAATCACCGATTCTTTGCAATTGACAAGTCTAGGTTATGTTTAAGCTAAATTCCACCCAGAATAGCCTTTTAAAACTCCGTGTACTTGATGAGAAAAGGAATAAAAAAAGGATAGGTTAGGTTAGTAAAAATTAAAGCAGAACCATTGATTCTTAGCAAATGGAGGAAAAGAGAAGACAGGTTTCGTCTAACCGGCGACGAACGTCGTTGCGCGATCTAGTGACGCAGCCAGACGGAACGAATTATTCTAATTCGTTCTGTATTCGGACTGGCGCGTCTCTAGGAAACGGCCATTAGGCTTTTAGACGTGCCTAACCGGACCTAGACAATGGCTCAATTAGCGAAGGAGACCGACAACGAGCGCAATCATTCAAATACGTTTTCGCCCTCCTTCTTCTTTCCCTACTTCCACAACTTCCGATCAAAGCTTCCGCTTGTGATTACTTCAAAGGACTATTGTTTGTCGATATTAAATTATTAAATTGGCTACATTGCTATTGGCTACGTAACCAATTCATATTTAACAGATGTTGCTACTTCACTGACATAACGGCGATGCCGATAATGTGAATATTAGATTGTTAAATCAATTGAATTGTTATTGACCATTTTCTATTTCACCGACGCAATTACGGCAACATACTAATAATGATAAAATTGTTTTTCCTATTGTTAGCATAAGAAAAATAAGAAAGGTTACCGTATACGGTCAATCGTAAAAGCCTCAGCGAATCTGATAAAAGCGTCATTTTTATTTAAACAAAATTTTCGTTATCTTTTCTTGCTAAATTTAAATAAATTTCTGAACATATCGGTTACGTGATAAGATAACCAGCACTATACCATACAGTGAATGAAAATGGCCTTCGTATACGAAGGTATATGAAGGAATAAGGTGTACGAAGACCTTCGTGAATGGCTATAAATAAATTTTCATATGTTTGTAATGTTTTCTTTTTCGTAATGAAACACCTGATAAAATATAATCTCAATATGAAGCCGTGTTGTTGCTACGGTATTGGAAAAATAAATAGTTTTCTCGCTACGGTGGCTAACTTATAAAATGGTGCCAACGTGTATATAATTGTAGCTTTGATTAATGATTTTACGTCTTACAAACGAGCAGAACATCATACTTATTAATATAAAGTCGATGCGATGCGTAACGAACGTATGCCTGAAACCGTGAAACGGCGCATCCGCAATATTCTGAATTAATTCTTCGTTTTAATTGTTGCTGTTTAATAATGCAGCGAGTTCTCTCTTTCTAACGTAGATCACGATATTATATAATTAATTACGGTTGTTACGAAGTGTGTACACCGACAACTTGTTATTAGATTCGACTTGTTGAATGCTCAAAGTCGAGAGACTCTGATGTTTCTACTAACTAATTGTCATTAATTCTCACTTCCTTCGTCAATATAACGACAGATTGGGGTGCTTTGATAGTTTATCTTATGGTGTTAATATTTCATTTCGATAACTACTTTTATACGTTATCCCGTAACTGTAAATATTAATTCTACATTTCATAGATAAGTATTAATTAGTAAGAGTAGATTTAGATTACGTGTATAAAGTAGAATTCGTTTTACTGGAACAAGATTTTATTTAATACTCGAGTAACTAAACACCTGCTGATTGAATCTACTAATATGAACTTGAACTCTTATATAATATAATAAAATTATTCTCCTCCTATGTTCAATGTCTAACGCAACAATTAGATTCAGATGAGTGATCTTCCATTGTATCAACATCTACTTTTATAGCCAAAAAGTACTAATTCATTGGCATGAAGTATCTCTCACTCTCTAAAAAGTCAATCCTATAGCAAAAAATATTCCTATCAGGACACTAATAAACCAATCTCCAAAATTAGATTTTAATTTCAAGTACCACAAACCTTCCAATTATTTACACCTGGTACAAAAAACAATACAAAAAACATTCTTAAAATTCATTTCATACAATACAAATATCGAAGCGAATTTAACACTGTTGCGATGCTGGAATTTTCATATTGCTGTATTATCTTTATAATCTTAGCGAAAAAGGGGATTGCTAATGTTTCAAGAGCACATTAAGAAGATCCTGCGTTCCGGTGAGAAATTTTTCATATCTTGTTCAAGCCCGAGACATTTTCCAACGTTAAAAAGCTGCAATTGCATCTTTCTGCGATCGTTAACGAACAAAGAGTATTCTACGTGTATTTTAGCCTTTTAAATACTGCAATAAACTGAGGAATTGTAATCCAAGTCTTGTTTCAAGGCCGCCAGGCTGAAATAAAACTATCTATCTATCTATTTATGTAATGAGCCCCGTATTTTATTCCCTTAGACTTTTTCTTACAACCGAAAGAACGCAATGGAAATAGAATTTCAAGAAAAGGAAAGGAATGATTTTACAAGGAACAAACTGCCCTATTACGAGAGCACGCGTGGCCCCAAGCCAGAAGCTTGAATTTCCTGGATGGTGACTTTTTCCCTGCCGCGAACAAGGACGTAACAGAGATCTCACGTTTCGTGAATGGAGGGAACATCGAGGAGAAAAAGGCAAAAAGGGATATATACACGATAGTTTACGATGAACGAAACGAACGGAGCTCTCGGTCGATTCGTCACCGTCGACGACGACGGAGGAAGTGAACGGGTGGAGGGTTGGGGACAAGTTAAAGTATTAAGTAGCCGTCGCTGCGTCCGCTGTCAGTCTCCGCTCTAATTAATCGTAATTGACGGCCGCGCGAAGCCTCGCACATTGCTCGCAGCGTGTGCATCGTGCACTCCTTCTCTTTTTCTCTCCATCTCCTTGTCTCTCCTTGTTGGGCACCGTGTCGTGCTGCATAATCGTTCCGAACCTCCTCTTCCGTTCCTCACTCAAATCTGCCCCGTGAGCCAGACCACGGTCCTACACGTCTGTCTGATTTTTCCAGCATTTTTCGACGTTACACATTCAGCGCATCTTTGCATAAGAGTTTTAGGATGGTCGTCGCTTCCAAAATTTTAATTGAGAAATGAATATTGCGGCAATGCGAATACGATTTCAAGCCTGAACCAAATCCTTTTTCTTGTTCTTGTATAACAAGTATAAATTTGTTCAGTGTAGCAGACTATTTTTGTTTCTAACTTCTAAGGTATTCGTTATGAATAACAAAAATTTGGGTCGTGAAAAGTAATTCGAATCAAACTCAATACAGCAGCTTTAATTGCGTGGCTGTAAAAGTCAAAGTCGAAAGCTGGATAATATTTAGCTTAAATCTAATCAGAATCTGACCCCTAGCTATAGTTTCCGATGGAACTGAAGCTAGTGATTGTGTTATCCTACGAATGAAATTAACCTGGTTTAATAGTTTTTAACTTATTGAATCCATTTAAAGACGTTAATTTATTTAAGTTTGAGAATTCGCAAGGATTTGATTCCTTAATATTTCTAAGTTTATATATACCGCAAAATCAGAAGTGGATTTCTCCTGTAATATGTACAGAAATAGCTATATCTTGAATTTAATTCTCTAATTGCTCGATTAAATATTAACAGCTTCAAGAAAGTTATAACGCTCGAATAATTAGACTGATTACCTAGTGGTGGAATCAATTAATCTAGTTTCAGAAGTGGGACAAGGAACTAGCAATGAAACCAGTACAGATACCAAAAACAATATTTCAATTACAAAACATTTGCGAGTCAACGTCAATCTAATTTCGATGAAGAAATAGTTAATTGCTGCAAATGCAAGCGACTATTAGTGGACGTCTGATGTTCGAGATTCCAACGGACGGGTGGATAGAGATAGAACAGAATTACGTAACTTTGTACCCAATTTGCATGATTAGTTCACCCATTTTTCTTCCTCGACTGACTGGTTCACACACGGTCCACGCGCTAGATACTGGATTCTCACGGTACGTACGCCAATTGGAGTCAACTCATCTAAATACTCGTACTGCCCACCATTTGACGAAGCTCGAGGAGGCCCATTATGTAACCAACGTGGTCAATTTTGCCCCGCATTCGCCAATTGTTCGTTCCTCGTTTCTCGGGCCTAACCGATTTGGAATTGTTTTCGTCAATCAACTAATATTATAATTTTTATGTTAGAGAGTTACGCACTATGGCATCCTAGTTGATGAAGACTGTTCACCCTGAACCGATTTGTAACTATTTCCATTAATCGACATTATAATCCTTATAATAAAAATTACGGATATGTGAACTAGTCTGGAACCGTTGTAAGCCTCACAGTAAAGAAACATAATATTTGTTTGTTAATGATAGTTTATCCGGAACACTGTTAATTTAACATGCTTCCTAATAGAAAATAGAATAGAATTCTTGAATGAAGAACATATATGGTAGAATGATTTTAAATGATTTGGTATTCCTCGTTATATATCTATAAATAGAATTATATTGTTAAACCTTGAAAAATTTCAATATTTTCTATGATAAAACTGCATAGAATAGAGTGACCTACATATGGTACTTATATGTCGAGTAAGAGTAGAAGGAGTATAGCGCAACTTCTTTGAAAAATCCTCAACCTGTAAGCACCGCAATGAAACCGCGAAATCGTATTGTGCAATTGTTGGTTACGAGCACGAAACGTGATTTTTTGAAGACGATCAGAGGCCGATAAACTACTAACTTCAATCGACATAACCTCCAAGATACAGAGTCAATTTACATCATATGCACGCATCCAAACACCCCTTCGATCTTATCTGAATCACAATAAACCCATTCGAAATTAATTACATCAATTCTTAGTACGATTCAATAAGCACAACTTCTAAAATACAAAGTCAACTTACGCTATATGTACGCATCTAAACTCTCCGTCATTCTTACTCCAAACACTCCATCGATCTTACCTAAAATCACAATAAACCCGTGCAAAATTAATACGCACAATTTTTTATAAGACTCGGTAAACATAAACTCTAAAACACAAAGTTGACTTACACTATACGTACGCATTCAAATTCTCCGTCATTCTTACTCCAAACATTCCATCGATCTTACCCAAAGTCACAACAAATCCATTTATAATTAAAAAGACCAATTCCCTAATAAGATTCGATAAACATAACCTCTAAAGCAGAAAGTCGATTTACACTATACGTACGCATCCAAACCCTTCGTCATTCTTGCTCCAAATCACAATAAATCCATCCAGTACCACACGATTAAAGAATAAAATCACCGTATCGATGAATCAAAGAAAAACTTACTACAGAAAAATGTTTTCTTAGTGGCACGCGTACTCGATTATCACGTGTATTAACACACACCTGTGAAACGCGCTAACTGGCCCTCGCAAAGGTTAGTCGATTGCGCGCGCGCATTTGCTACGAAAGTTTGCTACGAGCTTCAACGTAATGATATGGTTTTCGGTTTCTGTATTGAAACACGATTCTCAGTGGGGTAGGTCAGCGTTATGGTGTGCGTACGTGTGTGTTGGTGTGTGTAGACAACACGGGAGGATCACACGCACACGCGTTGACGCCGCGCGTCGAAAGCGGCGAACGCGCGCGTAATTTGTCGTAGGAAAACAACGTCCTTCAGCTGTCGCGTTGGTGATTCTGAATGGATCCCGCTGGTGACTGGAGGAGATTCCAGCTGTTCGTGCGTACACCAGACTCACAGCGTGAACGCCTTTTTCAAGACGTTGACTTTCTTTCATTCTTCCTTTGGAATTTGCTCTTTTAGCGGTGCATGGCAATTGAGATGGATGGAAAGTACTTCTTTGATAATTAAATGACTCGTAACAATAACGACGCTTGTTCGTGCTTGTCTTTTCCCAGGAAAAGACATAATGTGTCTAATTTCTGTTTTAATATATTTCAATTTTTTAAACAGGATATTAGTCGTATTGCACAATTACTGTGGCCTGGAGTTATAGAATCACAAGTACAGTTATTTTTGTACAATCGCTTAACTTCCGTTCAACGATAAGCGTAAACATAGAAAATATGGTATTTCAGTGGTGAATAGTAAGTAAAATGAATGGAGTATATTTCTTCGTTAATTTTAAATGTTGAATTATTGCAAGTCTTGTAATGTGATTTTTTGTTTTAAAATGTTGCATTCGCTCCATTTTCCTTTGAAAATGTGGTTTTTTTGATAGGAACCAGTATTCACTGATGTTCTTATTCGCTACGATAGTTTGTCACGGATGAAGATATTAGGACGGTTAAAAATTCAGTTTTCCTAATTTCGATATTGAATCTCTCTGGCCGTAATCATATTACAAAGTTGTCCTTTCCACAGTACCGCTTGCAACGGTGAAGCTGTGGCTGTCCGCTGCACCGCTTAATTCCTGTCTAGAATTACAAGCAGCCAACGATCAACTCCATAGTCGCTCACCTGACACTATAACTGGCATACTCTCTTACCTCTGCGTACACTAACATTTCATTATGTAAATCTTAAAAATACAACTTCAAAAATTACGAACTTTCCATTGAATTTCAAGTAACGCCATTAATATTAAAAGAAAAACACTATTTCCACAGTACCCTCAATGTACGCTTATTATGCTACGTTTAACGTCTTACGAGAAGCGAGAAGAAAGTGGCAAAGTCGTATCCTGTAATCCAACATAATCCTTCTGTAAAAAAAGAGTGGAGGGAACGAAGAAGAGAAACAAGTTATCATAATGACGTTACGTTTACGTTGCCGCCGCCTAATCCCATGAAATCCACCCCAGGGAAAACCGGACGCGTGTCAACCCCCATAAAGTTCTGCCAGCGTGTTTCATTGGACGAACGACTAACCAATCGTCTGCACGAAATTCCATGGTGTCATTGTACCGAAAAGGGGACGAGATCTCCGACATATGTTTGGTGGGCTAGAGATTCAAGGGGAATTTCTATGGGGCGATGAACGAAATTAGGGGTAGATGCAGCACGTTGTAGGTATACAACGGTATGGGGAATTAGGAGAATCGTACTTTTTGCGCCTGACGCTCTCAACCATTTATATAGAATTCTTCTTTTTAAATTTCTATTTTAATGTTACGTATATTTTTATCGTCTCTCTGAACCAATTTTTAATTTCGTTTGTAAAGAAAAATTGTTTGAAATGTTATTTTAATAATCCAAGTTACGCATGCTAGAGCTGTAGAGCTATTAAAGTGATATTAAGAAATCATTATTAACAATTGATTGAGCAAGAAACCAAATTAAGAGCAATTCCTTCGTATCTCTTATCTTATAAATTTTCCTTTATCTGTCGTTGCAATATCGACGAAGAAAGCAACTCTCATAAAAATCCAAACCCAAACATATCATTACACAGTAATGATTCATTATCTTGAGAAGTGTACAGTACCATTTTATAGAGTTATTTACAGTACAGTACAGTATTGTTTCATAATATCTCTTACCTTAGAAATTTGTCTTTATTCGCTACTACAATTCCAACACCAGGCAAACCTTCCAAAATCTGCCTAATCACCCTGTCAAACGTATACACATTCATCGACGACATAGTCACAGTTTTCCACGGACCGGATCTCCGGTCGTTGAAACAGTTTACGGGTCCGCTGACATATCGCACCATCGGGTAGGCATTAGATCGGTCCCATGGCGGTCGATGGGCGCACATCACCGCCGTATCTCTGTCGCGTGTCAGTCCAAGGAGAAATTCGATTCATAAACGTCAAACACGTGCTACGAGCTATTCCCACTAGGCGGCCATCGTGTCGTCTATTGTGGTGTCGGTGACAATTTCTGACGACGTATATAATAGTGAAAACCGTATAGAACGGAAGGCAGAGAGAAGAGGGAATTTCTATGACTATGAAAGATGGCGGGATATGGAAGCAGACGGCGTACATAGTTCGATAAACGCCTGCAGCCAAACGGTTCTATCTTCGATACGATCGGTAGTTACTTAGCACTTCTCTGACGCTCGTTCGATCGTTATCGCCGCTTGCGAACCGGCCCTGCCCCCCTCGTTGGTCCGTTAAATTTATTGCGGGCCCCTGCGGAAAAGAGGCTGACGGCCCATCTGCATCCCCCTTCCTTCTTCACCCCTTCCTCTTCCTCGCCATTCCGCTGCAACTCTTCCCTTTCATCCCTAGCTGTAACGCGTTATGTATGTATAATACGAGACAATACGTCTGGTTTAAATGCGCAAAATGTACACGATATTAGTGCTGTAACCATAGAGGATAAATAATTGTTTGTACGATACTTGTGCGATTAGAGAAATTTAGTAGAACGTTCGAATTTTTTTTTTTTAATTGAAGTTCTTTGCTGGTTTGATTTAAATTTATAGGCACGATATTGGTTTTGCAAGTATATCTGAATATCTGCTTGAGTTTTTGCTTGAGTGTTAATTGTATTTTTAAGGATTTTAATAGGAATGTATCTTCTCTTTTTTTAGTTATTAGACGAAGTTATAATGTGTTCTTACTATTGGCAATTTCTTACGTATTTTAAAATTTGTTGTACGTACAATGTATATAAATTGTACTTGGGTAATTTTGATCAGATATCTGCTCTTGACAGATTTCAAATTTGCTTTTACACCGATGCCATTTACAGGTATCGTTGGTTGGTTTTCGGTGAATTCGGGGGATCGAGGACAACCGTTCTGGGAAGTTTAAAGTTTTTCGACCGCAAGACCACCGAGAGATTATTGCTGGACCGTCTGGACCATTTACATTTTTACATATTAACCGGGATGATCGTGACCAAGGATAAGATAGCTGTTAGGTGCAAAGGAATGGAGATTTCGCGAGAGGCGATGCTAATTGAATGGAAATTAAATATTATAAAAATTCTGTGCAAGCTTCGCAAGGCTCTCTGTCGCTCTTACAATTAATTTTCGTCCAAACGAGATACCCCACTAAGAAACTGTAGAACTACAAAATTACTAACTGTTAATAGTAGGCTAAGCCACTAAAAGCAAAAATTTATATTGCTTTAAATATTCGATACTATCTTCGGAAAAATAACATTCGGCTCAAATCGTAAAATTTCCCGCATTTTTACAAAATTCAAAGATATAACGTCAGATGGAACGATCTCTCGTCACTTTCCGGAAATGAAATTTCTCCTGCCTTATTCTTTATTTTCCCAATAATTTGTGGCCGATCGAAAGAAAAGCAGAGAGACCTGTCGAGGTGCAATTATTCGCGAGATTCGGTTACGAGAGGCGACGTCACGCGCCAAGTCAGAACGGGAGAGCAACACGAGGGGGCCCAGGAACGTCGACACTATGGAAGAGAGGGAGGATGTAAGGTGACACCTCTGGGACAGGTCTGGCTTCCCGTCAAGAGCCCGTCCGAGATAATCATATTCATAATTCGCGAGTTCGCGGAACGTGCACCCGCGTCGTGCAAGAAAAGGACACATTGTGGCGAAAGGTGACAGGCTATTTTTATTCGAACCCTAGAAAAATTCTCCCAGCTGTTCCTCTCTCCTCTAATCATTAACCGTTGAAAAAGCCGATAATGTAGGAAGATCGTCGCTAACCGTTCATTTTCTCCATGCAGAAAATTACACGTATAGGAACGTATGTACGTTATTTACGCTTTCTCTTTTTCTGTTCGAGGATCTTCCAGTTTGAAGATTTTAGAGTACGATGAGGATGAAGGGACAGATGTCCTGTAAGTTATGAAAAGATTGTAAATGGGTACCTTTGCTTGGAATCGAAAGCTGACGCTATTTTTGTCAACAGGATTCGATCATCTGTGGAATACAGTATGAAGGGTTTCTTCTCGGTGCGAATAACTTTGCTCGCACACTAAAATAAATATCAAAAAATCATCGATGACGGAAATTGTCTTTGGTTACGAGTAAATAATTGGCAACGATATATTCTACTAGTAATCTTATCGGTAAAAATATAATTACCGATGATCAGTAGCGGTGCAAAGAATTGCGTTTTATTACCAGTTATCATTACAGGCGACGGAATTTCTTTTGGTTACCAATGACCATTATCGACGATGAATATCACTTTTTAATAAGCGATAAGCATCATCAACGAGACGAAATATTTTCGCTTTGAAAATTTATCATTGGTAAAATTCCAAAACCAGAAAATCGGAGCTTCGATTTCAATATTCCTTGAAACGTCCAATAAAAAAAAAACCCAACGTGACCATTAAATGTCAAAGTTTTACGTATGTAAATGCCGGACGATAAGACAATGCTACTTTACTCCAAAGAACAAGAGGATCAAAGAAAATGAACGCAAACGAGACGAAGAACAGAAGGGAACACCAGGAAGGGAAGTAGTATAGAACGTTGAAAAGAGAAGGAGAGAACGAGAGAAAGAGATAAAAGAAGAGATGGGAGCATCGGGAGCAAGACGTCGACGGAGTGGCGGATTAGAGGCGGCTTCTCGGTGTATAGCGAGCGGTCCTATTGTCGGGCCGCATAATACGGTTATGATTTAGTTTTGGGTCGTGAGGATCGCGTTGAACGAATGAACGAACGGACCAAGTGGGGCCTGCCGTACATTCTGTCTCACTCTGTACGGTGGATGTTGGCGCTGGAGAGGGGCCCAGAGCTGTTGGTGTCGGGTTACGAACGGGGCCAGGGCTCCGCCTGGACATCCACACGTCCTCGTATCCGCGGACCCACACGCAGTCGGGCCCTTTAAGCGTGCCCATAACTGCGTGTACCGAGGGCCACGATCACGCGTGTCCCTTCTCTAACGTCCCTCCTCACTAGCACTATCTTTACTCTTGTTCCATTTTTATATTCTTTTCTTTTGTGGAAAGTGGGCCATTTGGGTTTGTAGCTTTTGAGAATTTGCTTGTGCCAGATTACAGACGTTATTTTCTATACTTTCTTTATTTAATCTGTTGTCTAGTTATATCTTCGTTTCATTTGGATGTTAACAGACGAATTAAAACTAACTTAAATTTCCTTCCTATCATTTCTATTTTCCACAGCTGACGATTATTCAACTTGTAATATCCATCTATATATTCACTATGATTCGTCGTCAAGAGATGATACGATGCATAATTTTTCTCTACCAAACGCGTATCCAGTGTATCTTAACGACTCAGAAATGATTAATGCAGAAAAATTCTCTTTTCATATCGTTCCATTCCTTCCGTATTTTCACCTCCACTGTCTACTTTCCTTAAAAACCTTCTACAACCCAACCCAACGTCGATGCTTCTGCAACCCTTGTTCCCGCTCCAAGAGGTCGAAAAAACAAAAGGACCAGTTGATAGTCGGAATTAAGCGATCTGACAAATTGCCGGGCAAAGGGTAAAGACGACGATCGGCTCGAGACGCGAATCTAGATAACCAACACACCTCTACCATCTACCACCAAAAACAACACCAAAAGACCAACATCTTCAAACCTGCCCACCTACGATTTTCCAGAAAGATTCCCGGTTGGATCTTCTGGATATTCTATGAAGTCGCAGGTTTTTACAAAAGTGGAGGTGGAGGTGGTCGCGATTTATCTGGAACCTCGAGGAACGCTCTGGGACTTGGCTCGCGGTTAAAACGTCGGGGACGGAATTTAAATTTCACAAATTAGTCCGTCCATTACACCCTCGTTGTAATCGGGTCGGCTGATCTCGAAACGCTCGCCCCACCACGCTCCATGAGGTCGGTTCTTCCACCTCCTCTTTTCGTTCGTTCTTCCACCGAGGGACGAGGGAAGGCTACGTCCACACGAGGTGGACGCGGTTCCTGGAAAGCGTGGGTGCCTCTTCCAGGCAGACAGGATCAAGGATCTGGGCCCCCACAAATCATAACGCGGGTGCACCGCAGATCCCGCACCAAGATCCTCCAGTTCTTCTTCTTCTTCTTCTTTCTTCTCGCTCCACTCTTCTTTTTCCGCGCTCTTCGCGCTCCCGTAACCGTGTTTTCTTTCGTGACCGATTGCGAACTCGTGGGTTTTTGTCGACTGTATAAAAAGCTGTCTTTGGAGAGATTAGATGCTGAAAAGAGATTTGGAGTCTTTTGTAGGTGTTGTTAGAGACTAATAGAGTATTTGGTTAATTAGAGGAAATTTGAGAGATCTGGCGTTGTTTGGATATTTCGATGCTTGAGAATGTCGTATGTGTAAATTAACGAGATCGGAGTGTTTTCAGCTAGCCTTCGTTGTTCTGGATTGATCTCTGTCAATTTAAAGAAATTTCTAAAGTTCTGTGAGTAGGATTTATATTTATACTTATCTGCAGATATCTAGAAACTTTCGAAAAGCGATTAGAGGAGAATAAAGATTAAAGAAAATCGTTGTACAGAAAAATTTCGGTCACAAGAGCTATCCTCCAGAGACTAATTTTTTATTTAGAAAATACAAGGTTTCTCTGATATTTTTATCGCAAGAAAGCTAAACGTCCTAACAAACCTTTGTATATTGATTCAAAATCCACTGATACCTACATAAATCCCAGATGATGACTTTTACAAGAAGGTTGCGTAAAACTGTTCTGTCGAACCACAGCTAACCATTTATCATAAAAAAGGGAACAAAACTCACCTATTTGAACAACATTTCTAATTCACTTTAACCCTGTGCGAATTTCACTAATGGAAAAGTCCTCAAACAAATCTATCTTCCTCGTAGAAGAGATCCACAAAATTTATCATATAACGTACACAAGACATATCGCACAAAATTTACAAACTAATTTCTCCAATCCTTCGAAATATACAGCAGATTTATCCAAGAAAAAAGTTCTCTCGTCTCGATAGAATCCATATAATCATCTACATATACCTAAGATAATTCCAGATCTTCTTCAGGTTGTGTATATTAACGAGTACTGGATGTAGAAAGAAGAAGAGGTATCGCAGAGGGCTGGGAGGAATATATAGGTGGAGTAAGGGTGTTCGTGGCCGTTTCTAATGGGCAAGGATTTCCTTACACACAAAAGCCAGTGAAGAGAGTGACTGATCGTCGCGAGCACCGCGAATAAATTACGTGGCAGCCTATGCGGCTGCATAAATTAATTTCAGCCGGTCTGCCCATAAATATTCCCCCCTTCGAAATCGTTCTCTCCCACCTCGAAAGCGGTGCGCCGCTCGTCTAAGCAGCGCCGTGCCAGGAGACGACGTTACCCCCTTTGTATCTCGTAATTTACGCCGATGTCCAGGTAAACGCCGACCTAAGCACGTTCGCCGCCCCCCTCAACCGGATAACGTCCATGGAATATCGATGGGCACTGATCGACGCGCATTGCCACTTACGGCGATCTTAATATGATTTATTTATTAAGATTCTAAATCTCCATGGTTTTGTCGTTAAGTTCTGCTTTATGCGATTTTTATGACATTTTACGATGTTGGCATGTCAATGAATCGATTACGAGTACAAATCCTGTTGCATTTATGAGAAGGTTGAAGCTGGAAAAACGTATAAAACGCACATGATACGCTAAAGTATTCGTACTATGTATAAAGCATTGAAAATGGGATAGTTTGTCTTAATGTTTAATAGGTGAAGCAATTCTCTGTCTTCTTAGTTATGTCGATGAAAATGTGAATTCACACGAAAACCTGCAATCCAATTATGAGATTTACTTGCTTGCAACATTCAAGCAAGAAGAGAATTTGTGAATTCTTTGAGCTTTTTCCTCCTTCTACCTTCGAGATCTTCTTTTTGGTAAATTCATGCCCGAGAATTCTTCTTTTATTACACCTTGAAGAAAAGAGAAGAAACGATATATATTAATATCAGAGATTTTCCCAACAGCCTGGAAAATCTCCCACAATCTAAACTCTATCAAAATGGAACAAGGATGTTTTCTAAAAATCTTCATTCACTGTTACAAACTCTCCCAGTATGCTACATATCCTACTCACCTATTTCACATCTTTGTATCTTTGTATCTTCAAACTTCCATCGTTAAATCAAAGAACATATCTATCTATAAGAACATATCCGGAATTATCGTCAGATCTGCAATAGCACCAATCGATCCGATCGAATATCAGGGGCAATCCTCATCGATGGACGCGTATACTGGATGTAATTTTGATGAGAAACACCATAGAGAAGAGAGCATCGTTAATTTTGGCGTAACGATTCGCAGGGTAGCGCAACGTTCAAGCTATTGTTAGCGGACAGATGCGGCGTATGGGGGCCGGTGGTACATTGCGATTCACCTTGGTCGTTCGTGCTTGAATGCGCCGTCATTATCGACGCGTAATGATTGTATTGTAACGCCGTCAAACTTATTATCCGCTTTATGCCGACAGCGTTCGCCATTTACACGCCTGTAAAAAGATTCTTCTCTCTTCTCTCGACCCCTCTTTCAAATTTTCCAAATTTCTTCACGATTTTCTGCAGAAAAATATAATAGGTACGTGCTCCGTATGTTTAACGCATCTACTTTTGTATTTCGTGTGTCGTATTTCAGGTCTTGTGTGAAAGTTCCAACGTGTTTTACTGGAGAAGAAAAAGAGAAGAAAGTGGCGGGAAATTGGTCGGTGTAATTGCAACAGCTGGGCAAATGTGTACGTGTATACGTTTCGAGCGAATTATGTGGGTTACACGAGTGGAAAAGTGATACGAGTATTTCTTCGATTAAAAAAAGTAAATCAGAAAGAAAAAGGAAATTATATACACGTGTGATATAATTGGAAGTTAAATTTTACAGATTTTCTGCTTTTATAGTTCAAATTTTTATGGGAAGATCTCGATGGATTGGAAAGTAGCTCTTGAAAGATATCGAAAAGTTCGCATACTCGGGACAAGTGTATTTGGTCGGTGAAAAGCAGAACTCGGATCCCCGTGTCGTTTCCCTTTCTCTGTTGACGCGTCGAGCTAACAAGTAGCCATTGTGAACCGCAGTGTCAAGATGCTACTTGACGATGTACTCCTGAACGGACCCTCTTCACAGACAGTTTTGTGCCCTTTTATGCAGCTCACCAACCACTACCTCTACAAACTACCGATACCTTTTGCCTTCCCAGACTGCTATTTCATTTCGTTCTGAGTCAATTGCAACAATCTGTGTATGCAATTTCTAATAACTACAACTTAAAAAAAAACTAATGTTGTTATGGCCTTTAAAATTAATGTTACTCACTATGGGGAGTTGTTAAATATCTTACCAATTATCAATGTAATATTGATACCATTATAAATTGATTATCTGTCACATGTACATATTATTGTATATTACACATGCTACTATAAACCACTAGTCTTTAATAGTATCAACGCTTTTCACTCTACTTTCTGCATCAATTCCCAATGGCCAAAGCTCAACTCCCTGAACAATCATCACACCCTAACTTGCAATTATCAAATTATCCTCTGTAACCCTACACGCGTCACCAACTATCTGTTTATCCATTTCAAGACCTTCTGCCGAGTATCCAGTGATAGATTCAGTGC
The DNA here is from genome assembly GCF_024516045.1 of Bombus affinis. Taxonomy (NCBI): domain Eukaryota; kingdom Metazoa; phylum Arthropoda; class Insecta; order Hymenoptera; family Apidae; genus Bombus; species Bombus affinis. The sequence continues at coordinate 4,572,461 of NC_066354.1, forward strand.
ATAGGGCAGGATCCAGGTACTTGGATACACACCTACATACATACAGCACACAGAGAGACAAGAAGAGGCACGGTGGTATATACCTCTGTGGGGTCTAAGCTTAACTTTACGATCTCTTGAAAATCCCTTCGGGGCTTATGGGGTCCCACTACGAGGCTAATAGAACCGAAATTATAACAGGCCGATGAGCATGCGTCGACTGCTCTTATTCCGCCCCGCTGACGGATCGAAGAAAAGACCAGTCGTGGAAGAGAAGGGGCGAAATCGGGGAGAGAATGCTCGAGAGCGTGCCCGACACAGTCCCAGGGAGCCGATTAAAGGATCTTTCGATGCTTTTTAGAACCTCTTAAAACCGTTTCAAAGAATTCCAAAAGCTAAACACCATCTAGGAAGAAACTGTTAAAAGATGAGAAAGGAAGAAACGTGTTGAGGGCGATAGATGTGAGCACATATCTGAAGCAGTGATAATAAGAAAAGGTGATAGCTGAAGATCTACATGATACAATTATAAAATTATGATATGGAAGACAAGTAATATAAGAATGATTTGAAAACAGTGAAAATAAGAAGTAAACACTGAATAATAATATAAGTACAATTAAATATTATGATATTATAGCACATAGTATATTAGCATTGTAGTTAGGTCCACGCATGTATATATTATATCATTATTACATAAATTATGTTTAATGTATGTCATATGATTAGAACAACTATCCCTAAGATAAGAAAAGGTACACTAAGTGAATCAATACGTTGTGTCAAAGAACCTCCTTGTGATAGACGTGTAATGTCTGATGTACAATAAAGTAAAGTAATATTATTATTATTATATGTAAAGCAGTGAAGGAAAGTTTACTGTGAAAATTTGTCAATTATTAAAGTACAAAAAGTAATATAGTAAAAATAAACATCAATAAAACATTGACTTTACTGTAAAGCATATATGATCTTCGCACAAATATCAAAGCACATCCTTGAGAAAAGTAATATGGCAAGAAATATAAATAGTGTAGAAACGACACAATGAAACATACACTTCACTGAGGAACCCACAACGTCAAAACTTCAGATGTTACAGTATATCTTTAAAGAAATTAAAAATAAATTATCCATGGATTGCAAAAGCACTAAAAAAAAGTGCTTCCTCTTCTCCAAAAAGTTTTCGCTCCCCCATCGCTGTTTGCACTGTCAGTTTCGATAGATTCCCAGAATCTGGATCGCCGGTGTACGACAAACAAGAGAAGTTGTAGCAGGGCACAAAGAAATCGGGGTCACGTGGAAACAGAGCCAGATGCTCTTTTTCAGGATCGACGGCGATCTCGAAGATAGACGAAGGTCCCCATCGAACAACGTTACCGGTAAATATCGGCACAAAGAATAGACCGACCTTATCTGTCATCGGCGATCACTGATACAACTAATAGAACTGGACCGACGCTCGTTTTGAAATAATTACTGGTACGTATCGTTCGACGATCTTCCAAAGCTCTTTGCAGGTAGTTTTCACTAAACAAGAGGTTCCCACTTCCTCCTGCTCTCTTTCTCGCTCTCTTCCTCCTGGGAAACTTTCGCCATCGAGACTTCCTTTGACAATCCACCCTTCAATCGTATTCGTTTGAGAAGAACAATTTCTCAATAAATTCTTCATTGCTCTTAATATATTCTTCGAGATTTCTAACTTTCAGAAAGTTACAACAATAACAAGTTTGAAAGATTTTATGTTTCTGAAGTTCTTCAAGAAAACTATGGTTTACCATATATACTTGTTTATTTAATTAATTTGTTAGTAGTATATACATATGTACACTACCACTCATAATTATTCGAACGATAAACCTTCTACACTTCACCTCGTTTCTGTTTCGATATAAAAGCCAAGTAAAAGTCCCTTGACATTGTTTTAACACATACGATCCTTCATTGAAGCAGTGAACACGCTTCCGTTCATATCATTACATCTCGTATATTATTAATTGAAAATTGCACGTGCCTTAAATGTAAACTATTCAAATAATTATCAGTCGTTCGAATCATTACACCGTGGCGTTTCTCTATTTTTATGAGGAGAATACCTTACCAATAGGTATCTTGATTTACAAACTAAACAAGTGATCTTTGCTTTAGATATTTGCATCCAGTATTAAATACACGTGTACTCTGTACATTAATCTTCGTTCACCGGAATTACACCATTTCTATCGACTAAATTTAATAGTTTCTATTACTACATAAATCTCGAAAATACAAGTCTCAAAAAATAGCAACAGAAAAATCCAACAGAAAATATAATCTATATACGCAAAAGTATAAAAATACCTATGTATGCATCTCCTAGTTGATTTTATCCAGCTTTTACTCCAGCAATTACGTATAGCTATATTCGATCTTCAAAGGTTTAAAATATTCATCTTCCCGTTCGCTGTAAATTTCATTAAAAAAAAAAAGCCACTTATTCGTCTGAAAAAAAAATAAATCAATGCTCGATAACGAATTTAATTTAACATTTAATTAGCGCAGAAGTTTTACAGGATAATACATCGTGTAAGGGAGTTATCGTTACCCACGTGTTGTATATATAATACATATATATATATAATATATATATATATAATATAATATATAATATATATTATATACATATATATATATAATATTTTCCTTTTATTACTTTAAATAACATCAACTTTTACTTCGATTACAGTTCGATCGTACATCGTGTGATCTCTTCTTACTTGTCTATTCGTGCTACCCTTTCCACATCCGTTTTCATTCACGCGTACACCTACATATACACAAGCCATTCTCTCCTCTTCGTTCTCTCATTTCTCTTATTTCTCAGCTTCTCCTTTCTCTCATTCTCTCACTCTTAGCGATTTGTCTTAGTTAGTTGTGCAACGTTAAGCTTGTCCGCTAAAATACACGAATGAGAACTGCTGGGAAGAACTGTCGGTTATTAATAATCGTCCTTGCGCAAAACATTTTCTGCGAACGAAAAACGGTACAATACCACTGCTATGCGTGTATTTATCAGCACTTTTGTCCACTGTACAGTTCCCCTTTGTGAATTACCGATCCAAGAGAGATTTGTGCTAAGACTGAGGAAACCGATTGATCCGACTGAAGATTGGACCGATTCCTTGGGCGAAACACTGTGATTTAAATATTGTTTCGATTCGTGAGAGTTTTGTTTCCTTGGTGTCTGCTGTTACGCTTGGTAATTTTCGCGTATTCTTCGATTTCTAGACTTTTTCAAAATATTTGCGATATCGGAAACGAAACGTTTAGAGATTCTCTTCATCTGACAGTTTTTGAAGAATATCTTTAGTATTGTCGGCAATCTCGATTATTTGCTGAATCTAATTTCACAAGCCGAGAGATTTGAATCAATATCCCTTCTATTTTCAGATTCTCACAAAATTTTGAATATTCTCAATGCGATTAATATTTCCGATATTTGGGGATCTTAATATCGTTAACAGCGTTGGACTTTTCAAGGCCAATCGCGTGATCGGATACAATTTGTGGCGTTTCATTTACAAACTGTTTCTTCTAATCGTCTTCGAGAATTGCTCGCGATATATCAGATATAAAACGACGATTCCTGAAGATTCTTTTATTGCTGACTTGTTTGTTGCTGGCTGCAAAGTCCTAGCGTTCTGGGAGAAGATGATCCGCGCGACAAGTGATTCTTGTCTAATTATACCCTAGGAAGATTTATCGGCAGCCTTGGCCCGGTAAAGTGACAAAACATCTCTAAAAGTTAAAAGAGCCAACTCCGCCTGAACGTCGAAACGAGCCTGATAAATGAACGATCACATGCTCCGAATCTTCGGTAACGTATACGTTAAAAGCTATTACACATTAACGAATATAAAACCAAGACGAAACTCTGATTTGCCAATTAAAACCAAGGATAAAAGTGAGAAAGATGAGAAATAAAAAAAATATTTTCTCCTTTAAATAAGAAGAAAAAAAAAAATTGATCCTACAGAAATAAGGTGAAGAAATAGACACTGCTCTACTATCACTGAATTCTTGTCTTCCACTTGATTCAACGAACAGAAACAGATTCAAGAGCTTCCGATTCTTGGACCCTCTTCGCGTTCCACACGGTGTTAAAAAAATAGAATATAAAATTGAAACGAAAAATTACTCATTTTAGCTTAACGATCCGTTAATATGCCCAAAATGAAGAAACGGCACAAAACGATACAAAAACACGATCAGGTCTAAAATCATCCAAACAGGTGTATAATAACAGGGTTAAAAATATAACGTACGACTTTTAAAGCAACGCTGGTTGTTACGAAGATAAAAGAAAAAAAAAAAAAAGAAAAGAAAAGAAAGGAAGTCGATTGGAAATCTGATCTACATTTATAACGAAACCAGCGATTGATCATCAAATAAAAACCGAAAGCTTATTCGCTCGCAAAGTTCAAACAAACGTTTGCCCAGAAATGGTTTCCTTAGAAAAATTAAAAAAAAAAAAAGAAGAAAATAAAAAAAAAAAAAGAAATCTTTTGCCTGAATCCGCGCTTGTGTGCATTTTCGGAATGTATCGCGAGTGGTGTGCACCCTGAACGACGTCGTATACTGTGCCGTACAAAGCGTAGATTGTGCGTGAATCGAAGACAGTTTGGCTCCTTGTTGGACTATAGAAATCTCGAAAGAGAACGGATGTCGATATAACCGAGGATATAACACAGCGACAGACTGTTCTTCACTGTCGTTAGTTTTCCTCGAAACATTTTGTGCGAGAACTAAATCAAATTATGCAAAAATCTAAAGAAACGATCTTAATATTTCGACATTACGTTTCATGATTCTATATGTTATCGTTATTGATTTCACGTATCTGAAGATTCTATATCTCAATATTATATTTTTGATTCTACATCTTGATCTTATACTTTCGATGACTATAGATCTTCGTTTCATTGATACTGTATATTGACTGTATATATTTCATGATTCTATGATGCTGATTTTATACTTCTGGTAACACAGCTTGATTTCACATGTATACCTGATGATTATATATATCTTAATTTTATAGCATGCAACGAAAGGTATAAAATTTCAATTATATTGTTATAACGTTATCTTCCATGATCGTAATAAATTTCACGTCTGTTATAAAAAGAAAGGTGAAACATGATCGACGCACACATGCTAAAAGCAGTAAAAAAGACTCGTTAAGACATAGACATAACACGGTTATCGATTTCGAAATTGAAGGTAGCTCCGCGTTAAATTAATTTGATATAAAACGCGTAAAAACAAAGTTTAATCTCTATTTTCACTCCAATATTCGTAAAAAGTCGATAGAAAATAAAACTATTAAAAAAAAAAAAAAAAACAGTACACAAATTTCATTAAACATGTCTAGAGTACGTATCCAATAGATCCAATTAAAAAGAGTGAACAAAATAAATAAAAACAAAACAAAAATGAAATAAAATGATCAGACTCAAAGTAGAACTAGATCCTCGAACAGTCGCGGTGTTCTCGTATATCGTATACCGGGTGACGCGAATGTTCTGTATTACCAATAGCATATAACATAATAGTCGAGAAAAAAGCTACCCTCCTGATATAATTAAAATGTCCTATCTATCGTTCCTTTTTTTTTTCAGGATAAGTTAAAATATTTAAATCTCCTTCTGTGTCTCATCTTTTGTATAAAATTACACAATGTATTATACACTGTGACTAATGACTAAATATTTTAAACTGATGAAGGAAGACCAAGATGATGGTACAAAGAGAATGATAAAGTATTTCAGTTTGTCCTCAATTTGTAAACACGTAAATAGAACAAATTTGAAACAAGGAGTTTGAATGTTCTAAACAGATTTGCCAACAGATGATACAAAAACGTTTCTTCGTCTAGCCTCCTTTTCTTTTTCCCTGTCGTTCCTCGTTCCCTTTCTTTTGCTTACCCTGTTTCGTCCCGAGGACTCTTTCTAACAGGGAAAAATCCTTTCCCCTGCTCAGCATCCTAGATAAGAATCTTACAAGGCAATGTCGCGACCAACGGGATATACATTCCGGACATCTGCACGAGAGATGTCCCTTAAATAGAGAACCGATAAAACTCATACTTTTTACCTCTTTTCCCTTTTCTTTCTCCTCTATAGTGTTTAAATTTTGTCACCTCTATGATACACACACCTCGCATTTTCTCTTCTCTCCTATTCTTCCTTCTAGCTATGTACCGTGTGTTTACAGATATTTCCTCGCTCATTATCTTATACCTTTCACACATTCTATCACTCTCCATTCAATCTCGTTCTCTCTCTCTCTCTCTCTCGTACTTGTAGGTTTTTCGCTCTTCTCACTCTCTTTATGTACAGACTGCGAACTGCGGATAATAAATGATAAGTTACGCTCTAACTTACGCTATCTACGACAGTGTTTTTTTATTTTATACCGGGTGTTTTCGAGGAAGAAATGAATATTCGAGGCTCGTCCTCTCGTTTGGTTTCTCGGGCTGCGTTCTTCGAGTACAATAATTGTTCAAGAATTAGAAATAACTCAATTTTCCTAGATGTATTTTAAAAATTCCATCGTTATCTCTAGAAATTATAGAAATGATTAGAAAGTGTAACATGCTTGAAGTAGGTTTTAAAGAACGAGCTGAATCGTGGTTTAAGCTTCAACCGTGTTTCTACGTAACTGTTTCTCTAATCTCTATTTCAAAATAGAAAGGTCCCGATTTATCTTGATGCCGATTACTTCACGAAATTTCTAGACAAACGATAACGCGTCAGTAAAATTTGATTTTACCCCCACGTTCATCTGAAATAAAAAAACACGTTGTCATCTATACCACAATTAATCCGCAATTAATATCCAAGACGATCTATCACGCGATTAGTTAAATACAGATCCAACAATTATCCTCGAATACGCAGAACTAAATTAAAACAATCACCGGATGTATCCTACATTTCAATTACTCCGAACAACACGAGAATAACAAAATTTGCCCTTATTTCGAGGAACTGGCGACTTTAATTGAAACGCATATCCAACTATCCAGAAACTGCTACTAATTTCTGTCAACGATGCAATTCATAACGTGAGAGTACAGCGGAGGCAAAAGAGCGAGACACAGAGACAAGAGCGGTGTTCTGTAAAGGTGTTGCTGATTCTATTTGCGATGAAAAGATTGGCACTCGGCAATTGGCTGGCAGGAAGCAGCTGCTCCGCCTACCGCTCGCTTTTGCCTTGGTCACGCTAATTTGCATACCGTTTCTATCTAATGCACGGTCCTAGCCGCCTATAACCAGCCTGACACGCGTGAAGCAATTAAAATTTCATCATTTTTCACTGGCCTAATGAAGAGGTATCTTCGAAACCGGTAAAACCGAACGAACGTTTCATCCTCGCTGTGTCTTCTTTCTCTTCTTCACTTGGACGATCACGTTAAATGAAAAACACGATAAGTACACTTTTCTTGTTTTATTGATTTTAACGTCACTTTATGATTAACAATCTAAATACCGTCACGAGTACGCGAGGAAATAAAAATTGTCTGATATAGTATAGCAAGATCATTATCGACGAGCGATATTAAGATATTAATCGAGATTGCACTTCGTTAGAGGATTACGTGTAAATTGAACGTTTACACGTATTTCTCTGCGCTATAGGAATAATCGCAATTTTGCGTTTATGCTGTACTTCCGTTCTACAAAATAATATCCTTATTTATTGCGTCTTTACGTAATTGCTTGTGTATTTACGTTTGAAAGTCGGTAAAAATTTGTACACCTCAAAGTTAAATGATTCATCAATTACTCGTATCTCTTCTATCGCTTAACTACGTGTAGTTGTATTGATAATGATATTGCGTTTAGCATTATCGGTATTTTTCCGTGAGAAACAGTAAATGTGACTTATCGTGTTCTTCCTCTGTATTCTCGATCTACATATATGATCGCGTCTACATACACTTAGCGTTGAACAGCGTTGTGCACGAACGAGCAGCAAGATCGCGAATTGATACAAAGAAGAGGATGCTGCGAGCCGTAAATAAAGACAGGCTTTTCGAATAATCGCGTATCAGAGAATGAAATTGAATCGTGACTCGAGCCTGATTCGCAAACACCCGGTACTCGCCCGTTATAGACGAGATTAACTTAATCTTCTTTCGAACGCTCGTGTAAATGTGTATCTACTCTGCTGGCCGTAAGTATCGAGATTAAAGTACGAAAAATTAAATAACGATCGTGTACATATTTTCGCGGCGAAAATTAACAAGCTTCGGGAAAGTGACATTTATCAAATTAACTTCTCAGCGATTCCGTTCCTTCGAATATTCTAACAATGGCCAGCAGTGTACACGTGTATGAGTGGCTGTGTATGAAGGTGTACGTGTGTATGAAAGTGTGTATAAACCGTGTGAGTGTATATTATCTACATATGTACACAGGACAAACACAGAAGCGTACGGTGTGAGAGGATCGGTGTGTGAAGAGCGTGTGTGGTTCGTTATAGTGACGTTAATTAATTAGCGGGGGGTGGCTAAGATCCGTACACGCCTCAGAGATCACTCTCAGGGATCTTGCCTGCACGCTGGTGTTGAATCTTCCAAATAACATCGTTCTCCTCCCATAAAGGAAGGGGGAGCGGTGCTCCTGGACCATCGACGCTCATCGTGCTTATTTATTCTCGCTTGTTCTGTCTTTATTACCTAATGAAGAAAATAACTGGTACTAAACAGTATCGTTAACGTTAACGTAAAATTGTTTCTCTGAATATCAAACATTTGTTTATATAATATATTTATATATTAATATTTTGTCTATGTTATAACTTGCATATTATCCGAAATAATTTCTCTTCAAATATGATCCCGTTGCAGATATTAAATGTTATCCTCTGGTCGAAGAATTATGCTTCAAAGACTGTTCAAGTTTTACCGCGTAACATCTCCGTAAATTTATCGAAATTTCTTTCAAAGCCACGAAGTATTTCGTTAAGAACTTTACCGATCATTTTCTCCAACTTAAACGATTACTAGATATTTTATATTCTTCGACAAAAATGATCACAAAACACGACCGAATACTGTTACACACATATCAAACGCTGTGTGTCTTTCCCTTCTCCCAGGCAACATAGAAAATGAACCAGTATTTCATAATTGTCAACATATGAGAGGCATGGAAAAATGCCGAGAGGCTCATAACACGACGTTCGCCAAGGCCCAGAAAGATTCCGGCAGCAGATTGAGGCTTGCACGGCTCTAACCAACTACTGGTAACCGTAAATAACGTATGAGTGTGCTCCTCTTACTTCTCAGGACCTAGGTACGGGCGGTACGCTACGAGATTAAAACGGGGAATAATAATGGGAATAATGATAATCGTTTGATTGGCGGGAGAAAAGAGAACTAAAATAAAATACGACACGTGTTTGCGTTGTTTCTGGAAGCTGTGTTGTAAAAACAAGAAAAACGTTTGCCTTGTCTGGCGTCGCAGGGCGATATGGGATAAAGAAAGAAAAAGAAAAATGCTAATATGTCTTTTGCTATTTTCACGCCGGAAGCGTTCCCCCGCTGCCTCGATTTTCCTCCTGTTCTCACGGCTACTATTCGTAATAATCGTATGCGTTATATATATATATATATATATATACTATATATATCGTTCGTCCCCAAAAGAATTGGGAGAACCAAATGGGCGTCGTTCGTGTATCCTGTATCTGTGTGCGAAAAACATGTATTGCGCGTAATACCACAGGTGAAAATCTTTCTCTCTTGTTGCCGGTTAGTTTGTCTGAAAGATCCTTTCTCGAGCGTGTCTGTGTATATGTGTGTGTGTGTGTGTGTATATGCAGCGATTAAAAAGTCGAGGCATGATGTGGTCGCTTCGGTCAGAGGTACGAGATATTTCTCTTTGCTTCGATATTTATCCGAACTCCAACGTTCCGCAAATGTCCCTAAAGCTTTCTGCAACTCGTCCCTAGAACGAGAAGCTTCCGCGGTACGCGATCTCACCGTTCATCCTATCTCCGTTTCGACGCCACGAAAAAATCGCAACCGATGTTCCCTGACAATGTATACAACTAGTACGTACATTACGATGCTCGACTATACGCAGACGGTTGGTCTCGTCGATTTCTCGTCGACATGTTTTTCGCGCGCTTTGCCACGACGCCTTCGATCTAACATGGCAAAAAAGAAAATGTTCTTCTTAATTACCTAACGTGGTATACTGTGGATTCTTCATCGAGCAGAAACTGGACGAATCGGCCCAGCTGTCTCGAAAATAATACGGTTCGTCTCCCACTATCTCACAGATATAATTTCGTTGGCAGATTCGTTTACGAATCGCGAAAACTAGCTTCTTTCTCAGTTTTCTTTTTTTTCTTTTTTTCTTTTTCTCTTATAGGTTTCGTATCTTCTGTTTCTTTAGGTTTTCTCTTGGTTTCTCTTGCCCTGGCTGCTCGGGGCCCAGGGTCACAATGAGTGATAATCGCCTAATACCAGGCCGCTGTGATAACTACCATGTGACGTAGACATCCCCATGGAACCCATGCCCTGATACGCTCCCATCCCCATGCCGTTCATCGACATAGTGTTCATCGTGTTCACGCTTTGCATCGTGTTCGGCAGCATCGTCGACGGACCCATTGGGCTCAGACCACCCATGGAAGGAGCTATAGCACCCATCTGCATCGACGTGGCTGTATGAGGAAGCGACTTCTGCAGATCCGCCGAGGTCGGTGTGATCAGGTAATCCTGGAACAAGAAAGGATAGACATGGTTCATCGATGCAAGAGCTTGTGAACTTTGTTCTTCGAGGCATTTGAAATACTTTTGTGATGTTTTGCTGGCGGTTTATCGTCTGAGTCTTCTTGCGCAATAGTTTATTAATTAATAATGTAATAATAATAGTAATAATATTGAAATATTATAATTGAATTTATAAATTTACTTGCAATGGGATAATCAGATGATTTGAAAGCTGTAAAATTTCATTTGGCGTATTTCTGAAACTTGCTGTTGTAGGAGAAAATTTAATGATTAAGTGATTTCTGAAATTTCATTAATCATATTTGTTTAATTATGCAAGAGGAGCCTGGAATATTTTCATAATAACGTTTGATGATCTTTGATATATATTTCTTGGTCCGGAATTGATTGGTAGATCAGAAGAAAATATTTAATTATTTATTATTATATTTATTATTATTATATTTAGTATGAATAAAGGGAAAAGAATTGGCTACCATTTGAGTATCTTGAGCAAGTAAGTAATCGAGTTTAAGGAGATTATAGAGAGTGATCGTTACCTGTAGATCTACAGCTTAGATGCGTTCCCAACCATCGAATTAAGAATCATTAATTTTCCTCTAGTTAGTTTTTGTTACGGATGCTTAAAAAAGTTAGCTATGAACTACTAAAGCGGAGTTAGAATTATCATACTTATCACCCATCGCGCAAACCATTACACTTAGTTGGTTATAAACACAAAAATTTATTCAAGACTCTTCATAAATTTCAAGCAATCTTTCACCTTACCTGATATTCTTACGCTATACGACGCGTGCTTTGCATTTGTTATCGTAAAAACTTTAATAACTTTAAACTTATGAAAGCATATATGCTAAGTGATAATCATAACTTAATTAACCGTATAATTAATGATTTGGACAAAACTAAATGAATGAATGTTCTTCTTACGAAAGTTGTAACGCTCGATTAATCTCAAGCTTCTACACTTTAATGTACACTGTAATTCTCAGTCCACCAAATACTACAGTCCACTGAATTAACAGAGCAAGAATTTCAAATACCAACGCCCAATTACTTTCCAGAAAATAATCCTATTAATCTTTTGGTTCTAGTGGAATATGCAAATATGCCTTTAGATCATGAACAAAAAAATAATTGAGAAATACCGTTATCTATTCAACAATTGAAAGAAACTTAAATATCTGTAACCATTGCTTGTTCTTTAAGGGGGTATTCTAGTCTAGAGGCATGAATTTCGGGCGGATTTTGAAGCTCTGTACAAGCGGAACAAAAAATATTTTTACTATCCATTTTTTTATCATTTGTTTATTGATATTTTAAGATTACATAAAAAATTAACCGAAAAGGAAAACTCAAAATTCACGAAGTTATAAGCTTGCAAAGTGAGGGGTCCAAAAAAAGGGTGTCCTGGCGTGCATGATTTCAACCCTTCTAGTCATCTGAAGCAAAAAAGCCGTATGGATTCTTAATTAGTATAGATGCGGCTATAGTCTGAACCTTGGAAAAGTCAAAAAAATATTTTTTCACAAAATGGCAGCCGTTTAAAGAAAAAGTTTCCTTTTGGGCATGTTTTTCTGCCAATTCCGAATTATATAAAAATAGTAAAATTAAGAATTTTGGTCTGAGCGTGGTTCAGGCGATAGAGGAATGTATAAAGAACATTCACACCAAATTTCAAACAAATCGGTTCACTGAAACTCGAGATATCGTGCACGCCAACTCGAAAAAAGTAGTTTCGAGAAAAACGCGTTTAAAGTTTTGAGACAAGTTTCCGGCAATTCTACTCATAGAATGGTACAGCATATTTACATATTTTTAATCGGCGATTCCTGCTCTATACAAGAAACCTTCCTCTACTTCAAACTGCTCATTCTCCGAAGTTCTTTCATGGAGACGAGCAGTTCTGGCTTCCTTTGATGCCTCTGAAGCTCGGAGTTCAGAGTGCTCGATGCGAACTTCGTCTCGCCTGATTGCGAACGCATGAGCTTCTGTGCCAATCGTGATTCCCACGACACTTGAGATTTTTAATATGGGTATAAAAATTATTATTCATTAAAAATACATACTGCGAGGAAAGTGGAAATTTGAATTGTCTGTGTTCGTGCGTGGATGTGCTTCCATATTAAAAAGTTTAACGATTCGTTATTATTTTGGCTTTCAGCACCCAAATATCGTTCCAATTGAATTATTGAATTAAAAATACATTAAAAAGGGATAAAGTACGATAAAGATTTTATGAGGGTATTCATATGTAGGTACTCGGGCAGAGTCTACCGTCTACTGTTCATTTGTTCCGGTCGGTCCGGAGCAGATGCCGCGTCACAAAAATAACTGTAACTCATAAAATAATTAAAATTCTGAAAAATCCTTTTAAGGGCATATCCTTGAATGTCTAAACTTTGGAAATATGAACAAAAATTTTTCGATTTTTTCAAATTTGTAGACTAGAATACACCCTTAATCAGTTATCCTTTTTCCTCTGCCAAAAAAGAGAACTAAAGAAAAAAGATGAAAAATAGCAAAACCTCACAAGACAGTTCACTGTACCTGCGAGCTACTAATCCATTAATCCTTTTAATCATATCAATCCTTTAAAATTGCAGTGAAATATAATAACGTGTGTCGAGGTCATGATCTAAAAATTCTTGCCAAACACTGATGTCTATCCTACGATTCTATGAAATTGAAAGTAACTTGAATATTTATTACAACATTGTGATAAACTATTGCTTGATCCTTAATCAGTTAAGATCAGTCCCTCTTCCTTCTGTTAAGAAAAGAAATAAAAAGAAGATGAAAACAGTTCACTGTACTTGTGAACTATTAATCCACTAATCCTTTTAATCCTACTAATCCTTTAAAATTGCAGTGAAATATAATAACGTGTGTCGTGGTCATGATCTAAAAATTCTTGCCAAACACTGATGTCTATCCTGCGATCCCATGAAATTGAAAGTAACTTGAATATTTATGACAACATTGTGATAAACTATTGCTTGATCCTTAATCAGTTAAGATCAGTCCCTCTTCCTTCTGTTAAGAAAAGAAATAAAAAGAAGATGAAAACAGTTCACTGTACTTGTGAACTATTAATCCACTAATCCTTTTAATCCTACTAATCCTTTAAAATTGCAGTGAAATATAATAACGTGTGTCGAGGTCATGATCTAAAAATTCTTGCCAAACACTGATGTCTATCCTACGATCCCATGAAATTGAAAGTAACTTGAATATTTATGACAACATTGTGATAAACTATTGCTTGATACTTAATCGATTAAGATCAGTCCCTCTTCCTTCTGCTAAGAAAAGAAATAAAAAAAAAAAAAGATGGAAAGTAGCAAAACCACACAAAACAGTTCACTATACCTGTGGACTATAGTACTGCATATAGTCCAACTGGCTCTTCTGCTGGGCGCAGCTGGGTGGCGGCGGTGGCAAGGTCGCCGTGGGATGTACCAAGCCGTGAGTACCGTGAGCACCGACCTGGAGATGATGTTGCAGCTGATGATGAAGGTTCCGTTTGTCGTCTCCGCTCTCGCTTCCGGTATCGTGGTGTTGTATATGGTGCGTCGGCGTGTGAGGATGGCTCAAGGTCGAGCCATGGCCTTGGTGGTACGAATGAGGACTGGAAACCGAGACAGGAGGAGGAAGCTGATACATGCTCGACGCCTGTTGATGTTCCATCATCGGTTGCTGCTGCTGCGCAGCTACAGCGCAGGATGATGGTTGTTGCGGCGGTTGCTGATTGACCGCCTGCCTCTTCGTTTCATCACCACTTTCGCTGCTCGAATCACCTAAACCTCCGCCGTGAGTTTTGTCCTCCCGTTGGCCGCTGTAACAGATAAGAAGATGGTTGGCTTGTTAGAGAAGATCGATGACGTACAAACTTATTTTTGATGCAATTTTGCGCTTGAACAACAGTTTAATAATTGAACCAACCAAGTTGCGTGCAAGTAAATTTTATAAATTTCAAGTCAATAGTCGACCGATATTAAGACAAACAATCAACCGATATTCGATGTATAATCATAAATTTAGAGAAAACCAATTTACAACTTACAACTTGTACGTAACTTTCGACATTATAGTACGTCTATCTAATGAGGAAGTCCAATCGAGGGATCCTACCAGTCACGATTTTCATCAGGAACAAACTACAACTATATAAAATCGCGAAACAACCATTCCACTTTTAAGTTCTGCAAAGATTCCGATGCAATCCCATTCCCAATGTTCCCTCAAAAATATGAACACACAGTGCTCCTAACAATGCAAGAACAGATTAGAAAACGGCAGAAACCACACAGATCCTCCATAGATTTCGTTCGTTATCTATCCAACAAATTTCTCCTAGTTAACGCGAACAATACCCACACCCAGCGATGGAGCCGCTTAGATATCCAATTAATATTGCAAGTCGATGCTAGGCGAATCTTTACCGCTCTCCTCTCGTTTGCCTCGGGCGGTTCCTCCGCAGCACTGCGCTACGCCGCGATACTAAACTCTTCTTCTCACAACCGGCAACAGTTCCAATATAATTACTGACAAAACAGTCGACCAATGATCCTCGGTATCCCGAGAAGCGGAAGAGGATAAGGGCTGCACGGAATAATGCCTGCTAAGATAATACCATCTTCGATTCGTAAAATACCGGTGAAGAGGGTACTGCTTCCTTTTCTGGCTGTAGCAACGTGAATTAAGGGTGGAACATCACCGAGAACAAGGAGGAACGAGTAAAACTGACAACAGAATAGGAATATAAAGCGGGAGGAAGAGAGAGGAAGAGAGGAGTGAACTCGCTCTGGACGTATCGTAAACTCAATTTAGCAGGCTGGACCTCCTTGAAGCCACGAAGCACGTGGGACCACTTCGGGATCCTTGCGGCCTCGCGCTTCAACCTCTTTCTCTCTTGAACGTTCGGTTACCTCCTCGTCATGCTTGACTAAGACACTCTCTATATCCAGGTACGAGCAATCGTTAAGCGCTTGTTTTACAAGTCGTTTAGACGTGGCCGCCGCGATACGGCACTGTCTCTCCAGGCGCAAGTGCCACGACACTTGTCTACGGGGTGTTTTCGAGAACCGGTCCCTCTCGCGTTCGTTCAGTTCGGCCCCGCCTCCCTTCCCAGCTACCGAACTCTGATAACGGGCATCCCGTTTTACACACTTTCGTGTAACCTTTCACTTTTGTGATATCGGCGACCCTCTTGATCTTCCACGACCGACTTCCACGGGAACCGCGTTCACGGCATTTCAGTTAAATGAAATGAAATTTAAATTTATGGATGCTTGGATTTTGTATCGTATCTTTTATCGACAGGATACACGCGTTACAACGCGGCTTTACGCGCTTTCGGGTATCATTTTACTTTTATAATATATTATATTATTCGATCTCTGAGGATTGACTTCCTTGAGTATCTTTACGGGTAGCGAGTATTTAGAGCTGAATAAAATTCCTATTTACGAATGACGCGCTTTTTCGCGTGTCTTTTTATTGTGATTTCGGACTTCAAGTATCAGAAGAAGGGATAGTAAAAAGCCAAAGGGTGGAAGGACAACGATGATTTCGTTAGATTGGAATCTGACATAACGTTAAACTCAAAAGTAAAACAAGGAAGGTCAGTGGTTTCGTTAGATTAAGAGTCTAGCATAACGTTAAACTCTGAAAATTATCGTTCTATACATATCACGATAAAAGATCAACGAAGATTTCATTGGATAAGTGTCTAACATGTCGTTAAGCTCTATGGAAACTCGCTCGTACAGTATCACAACAAAACGGACAAAAGAATCCCAAAGAACAAGGCCAAGGAAGATTCTATGGGACCGAATCCCAACATATTATTAAACGATATAGAAATGATTGTCTCATGCAAAATCACGCTACAAAAGATGAAAATGCCCCAAAGAAAGATTCCACTGTATAAGAGTCTAACGTATCATCGTAAATAGAAATTCACTTATACAGTAACGCTATTTATTTTCTTACACATCGTTAAACGGTAATAGAAATTATCGTCTCATACGGAAGCGTGCTAAAAAAGATCAAGGAAGATTCCAACGAAACAAAAAAGAAACATATAGGTCCCTATATCCCTCGACTAATTCTTCCGAGACGAGGCGAACGATAAATCCGTTCGGCAGGTGAAAATCTGGTTGGTCGTTCGGTGCCGGTTGCAGGGGAGTCGGTTCTCGTCGTCCGAGGACAAGAATTATTTCCACGAGACGCGATGCAACAGATCCCACACGTGGAACGACGTAGTTCCGAGGCAAGGACAAGGGGATCAGCTTGTTTCCACCGGTACTTTCCGTGCCACCCGTTGCATGCCTGGGTCTATAACCCCAGACGAGGTGTCCCCAGGTATGCCTTATCCGAGTCGAGATCGCGCAGTAAATTTATCCGCGTTGCACGCCGCGCGTTGCCTGCCTAAGAGAACGGAATCTTTCGGGCATTATTATTTTCATTAGGATTTGTGACTCATCGCGTGCCCGGGACATTTATTTGGCGGACGAGTTTCTCGCGACAACTAAACCTATTACCGCGAGATCTCTCGCTTCTCTTCGCCATTCCATCCAACAGCTTTTCTCTTGATTTTTCAGATCTTTGATTTTATTACCGTTTATTATTTTATTGCGATTATCCACAGTCATCGGGCTTTTTTTTTATGCCGTACATGTTTGGCGTTATTGTAAATGTACACGATGATTGCAAAATAGGTTGCAGGAACAAAGTAAGTACAGCGATAATATGTTGGAATTAACGGCGAGGAAAAGTGCAATTATTGGGAAATAAGATACAAATTAGAAAATATAGAGCAGGTAGGCACTGTATATAGATGTATGTATAGATAGGTATATATAAATGAAGAATGAAGAATGGACGGTGTCTATAGATATACAGGAGTTTAGTTTTCGTTTGGTTTTATGTTTATAAATTATATAAAACCAAGTCCGATTTTTAAGTCATCGGGCAACAACCAGTAAATACGATATAATAAATTATACGTGACACTAATTTTACAGAATAGAGAATTATCCAGAAGGAAACGAGCAGTGACATTCTAAAATTATAAGCGACACTCTTGTTGAAAAACACATTTTAAATTAACAAAAAGTTACATACACAAATTAATGAATCACCTTATACAGTACACGTAGTATATGTATCATTATACAGGCACAGTTCGTTAGAATTAGTAACACGTCTAATTATTTCCCAATATCGAGGCAATAATTCAAAGATAATTTCGTATCATCACTGATAACGATCGTCGATTCCGCGGAGGACGACGATGGCCGGATAATTTTTACTGTCGTTATTTTTAATCATTTTCTCGTACGAAAAATGTGACACGCTAGTGAATAACATCGAAACGGGCCGAAAAACCGTGGCGCGCGATTTTATGGCATCAGCATGGTCTCGCCGTTTTAAACGGCGCTGAGATAATGATCGAAGGCGCGGCTCGTTTTATTAATCGGCCAGTTCGTAAATAAGCTTCACTTGGAAATTCCGTAACCGGGCTTCTCCTCTCCATTGCTCGAGCGAAGTCAACGAGATCGATTCGTTCAGTTTCCAGAAACAGAAATGGCCGAGAATGGGTTCCATGGATCCCATCGTGAAGAAGATTCTATCTTACGAGGAACAACGTCCCTGGCGTTGTTCTTAAGGTCACCTCCTGACCGCAGAATTCCCTAATAATTCAACCACTTTTGACGTTAAAGACCATGAATATTAAACAGTTAAAAGAAACGTGGAGGATGATCATAGTAACGTAACATAACTCACGAGAATATTCGTATTATTACAAATATTCAATATCGTGAAATAAAGAGTAAATAACATTACTTAGGAAATTGGTATAAAAAGATTCTGACATATATACGTAGGTTAAAAAAGATAACCTCGGACAATTATTATATAGATACTTATAATGAAAGCATATTGTATTATCAATTATCTCGCGGATTTATTGTAACTGTAAATAGAAGTAGTGCAGATCACTATCATTTAGCAGCTGCTCTCGCTCGTATCGGTGTTACCAACAACCCTAAATGCAGATGCAATCTCGAAAATGAAACTTAACCATGCCTTATGTCTTATGGCAATGTAATCTATATAATGTTCAAAGAACGAAATTAATATATGTACAACCTTCGAAAGATAAATTTCCAGCTACCATTAGACATTGCAACGCTGCTGGCTATTCCGAACATCAAAGCGTGTGTTCAAATTCTAACCTTCTTAAATAGTTGCAACTCGTGTATCTAAGAGGAAGCCGAAAAAAAGATCTTCATCTCACTGTGTATTTTCGTATGTAAATATCCAGTTATACTACTTTGTAATACTATACAATGTTGGAAAATTCTGTTATAATATATCGTTATGATAAATCTCTTACGAAAGTTTTTTTCAATAAAAAGAAAAGGAAATATATTTTACCAAAGTACAGAGATCTAAACTTGATCTATACTGATAAATCATGGTAGTAAATGCGCTAGAAACAGAAACGGAAAAGAAGAAAAATAATCGGTGAATAAAAAAGAAAAATAGGTTAGCGTCAAATTACATGTACCTATGAAATATGTACCATGTGACGTAGCCACATGCCATATGCAGCGCTGTCCATCAGTCCTTAACACGCATGCGCACTGCTCCCATCGAGAAGAATCGCGCGGTTAAAATTTATTAAAGAAGAACGTGTGATTACCGTGTGTACCGCTCGCCACGAACCCTGACCCCACTCGTTTGCGACGGGGCGATACCGTGTGGTGGCTCGAATAAAGTGTGCGACAACGCAGGGGCGACAGAGCCGATATAATCCGATTTTACGAGGCGGCCCACGAGAGAAAAAGATTCAACGAAGGGGGAACGAAGAAAGCCACGAAGTAGGTGCGACAAAGAGGGCGAGAAAGAAGGGAGATGCTATCTCGACCCCGTGCTGCTCTCTGCCGAGCGATATAAACTTAGACGCGAATTAGTGGAATCGCGCAAGCCGATACCATCTCATTTTGGCCGGCTAGCGAATAACGCCATAGGAAATTTATCGGGAAATTAAATTACGAATTATGCTAATCCGACAGAATAGCCCTCGGCTCTTTCTTTCTTTCACTGTCTATATATGTAAGAATGAAACGGCGATGCTGTTCGAGTGGTTACTGACAGATATGATCGGTCTATCGATATCGTGAACGTTGTGACTTTTGTTTATAATATATCTCCTAGAGTTTTTCGAAATATGTGCGCGCGAGATGTCTAGCGTGACAGCGCCACCCACTCGCAATCATCGACCACCATCTATAGAATCGTATCTCTTTTATTCGATATCGTTTGCTCAATGAAAAACGACGCTCGAATATGCGGCGATAAAATGGATTACGACGAACTATGGATATATGCACGATGTTGAAATACGTCCATATGTCGAACGTGTTAAAGAGCAGCTCATTAGGGATGATTTTAGATTTGTCGATCTAATAAGGATGATGGACAAGAGTTCACTATAGAGTCATAGAGTATCATAAGAAAGTACGTACATATCCATCTGAATCTTATATCTCCTTTTATGATCAATTATTAAGGTTAAGGTAATACTTTAAATGTCTTGTACATACTATATTGTAATATTACGCATCTAGTTCTTTTTTGTTTATTAGTCGGTCCCTCTTTCTTGTCAACTGGATAACTTTTTAAACAATTATGAGAAACAATAAAACAGCGGAATGAAAAAATCCTATTATATATCCTTGATACATATTTTATTTTTTATTATACCATGCTTACCGTATATGAACACCGTGTATATGTGGCTTGTTAAAAGACGTTATTAATTTCTACGATGAACGATATACAGTCTACAAAATGTTTACGCATACGCAAATGATTACTTCTTATTCGGCTTTGTTTTCTATCTCGTCTTTCCTCATAGAGACTTTATTGTAACATACATAAGGTAATTCTATACAGTCAACGACCATAGTGTTGAGCATTCTTCGTTTGCGCGATTGTCAACAATCGTCGGTGACTTTTTCCACGATCTATTTGATTACAAGCCTATAAGACAGAGAGGAATTTCGAGGGCGTGAGACGTAGTGCCGCGTCTCCAATGATCATCAGCGTGGCGTCTCGGCACGGGACACGCGTAAACGTTGGCCGTATATCTTCGCGGCGAATTAGAAAAGGACGGAAAATGAATAGAAAGAGCAAAAGACACGAGGTGACCAGTGGAAAGCCGACTAAAAGCCGAGCCAAGAGATCTGAGATTTCGGCTTCTATTCTGGTCAGAGATGCGATCCGATTGCGCTCGCCGTCGCGTTAGAAACGCGAGACAATATTATTAGACCGTGTTGTGAAAAACAAAGAAAAAGGGGAACAATCTCTAGCTAACAGGACATAACGCCTGCTGTTCATGTTCATACAGTTCAATTACTATTCGAGTCGAGAACTAAATTGTGTACCTATATCGGAAGAAACGTTTAACCTACAACTGACCTTCGCTTTCACTCTATTTTTATATTTTAACGCTGTGACGACCGGCTACTAGTTGCAAAAGTCATTTTTATTAGTGGTCAGCTACGTCTTTCAATGATTAATAAGACATATATCTTTCAGTAACTTCAGATAAGTATCTTATTTCCATGTAGCGTCACCGATATTAATTACATTAACTTATTAAATACACCGAAATTAAGTAATCCTACACATTCACGGTTACCAATGATACCAATTAAAGATTGAAATAAAATGCAAAACTTCAACCAAAGATAATACCTCTCGTTACATACGAATTATTCGCAGAATTATCTGGCGCCATAAATCCCACTACAAAAGCCTAACTTGCGCCAGAAACTTTCGTGAGATCCAGAATTAGATGGGCACGTTATTATCTCAGAAGGGGAGATCCTTTGAACGGAGAAGACTAGCCAACAGAGGAGGCTACTTCAGGATTTACTCTGCATGCAGTCGAAAAGGCAGGAAGGCAAGCTTTCCATCGCAGATGAATCTCCGTGGATGTAGAGAGAGCAAATTGAAAATCGGTTGGTCAGCTTGTCGGCAGGCAGAGAGAGGATTTTCCCAAGCACACCAAGGGAAGCCTGTTGCTGCTCTCACAGTTTCTCTGGTCTCTAGATCCAGTCCGCTCGGCAGGTGAGCGCGTCGAGTAAGCGCCGAAGAGAAGAAGGGACTTTACCGGCAGCTGATTCCATAAGTAGATAGGAAAGAATTTCTTCGGCCTAAAATAATGGGGATGCAGCCTACCGTGTACACACCGCCTCTGTTTACAAACTTTGCTCGCCTCTTTCTTTGCTCTTGCTTCCTCCTCCATGGTCAAGCTAACCGCGTCTACCTTTTGTTTCTCTTTACCTGCCACTCTCACCCCATGCTCTTCATGGCGATTCTACCGATCATGTAATTTTAAGGAAATATTCACCATGGGTTGTTGACGGTTATATATAGTTTCTATAGTATCTGTATCTTTTTGAGGATACGAAAATAACCTTCACGGTTTTGCTTTAACGCGAGTGTGTATAGCGATGAGATCTGAAACACTTCCGAGTCGCTTCAAATCTGGGTCGTTATCAAGGCATTCAAGACTCAAAACCTATCAAGATTTTCAAAAGTTTTAAGCCTCGAATTCTGTTCGAATTACATAATTTAAACGTTTTCTCTCGTACATATTCGATATATAGAGAAATATACAAACTGCTATAAACTACAAAGTTCCAATAGATACGAATCAAGAACCACACAGAGAAGCGGCCAATCGATTATAGTTAAATCTTCGCACTCCTATTTCGAAGTTAATACCACTGATTGATCGATAATTTGGGATCGTTGAATGGGTGACAGAACGATAACATCGGCAGAGGTAAACTCAGAAGTTCTCACCCGAATAAGAGGACCGAAGCGTTAAAACGCTTTCGGTGTTTCAGAATTCCTTAATCCGGATTACGTTGAACCTGCCACTCGGTAGTCATCTTCGTTCTATGAGGAACGTGTTACACAAGTGAATGGATATATCTGCTTGTCTTCAACTTCTATTCTTCAACTTGTTTCAGGGAGGCTCGAGGAAGAGATATTTCGATGGCGGAACTCGGACGAAAGTTTTGTACCACAGCCGAGAATCTTGGTTAATGATCATGTCAATGATCGGTTGATCGATTCTATCGCGTGAAACAGATTTAATCTGGACAAAGATACTGCGACGGAACACCCACCGAGCGTCCTTTATTTTATTGAAAAATATGCAAATCGATCATGAGCGAGATGGAGAGTCCAGATAGGCGCCTAGAGGCTATTTATCTCTAGATTTATGACCATGATTTAATCCCTTTTTTTTCTTGCAATGCGAATCCTCTGATTTGTTGACTTTTTCATTGAAGACAACTCTAAATAACTGTCTATGTCTTTGTACTTAATTAAGTGGAAAGCGAATAGCGGATAAAATACTTATTATGTAATAATATAGGTATAAAGTAAATAATGCACAAAATACTTAATTATACAATAGTGTATCTACTAGTGTACTTAATTAAATATAAACTAAATAATGCACAAAGTATTTGATTATCGAATAGTGTATTTACTCATACTTAATTAAGCACAGAGTAAATAACAGATATGAAATGATCGTTCATGCAATAGTGCACAAAATGGTGCTGCAGTTTTTACGAGATCCTATGCAAAAGTAAAATGTATATTGCACTTCACTATCTATAATTATTCTTAAATAATTTCAATTTAACACACGTACAATTTCTAACTTATGACGCAATCAAAACAGGATTCTTTGTTCCGATAAAGAATCGTATTACATGTAATATTTGAATATATGCAAACATTTCCACATAAATCACCGTATTTCCGAATTAGTCACTGAAACAACTGGATGCCTGTTTTACAAGCTTCAATTAAAACTAACCTCATTTGACAAAATTTAGTAGACGCAAGAAGTGTAGCGATTAATCTCAATTGATACTGGGAAGAATGTTCGGCTTCTCCGACTTGTCTTTCCGATTGAACATACTAATTCAAAGTCATTGAAAATCCCCCGCGTGTCCAACAAGATTAACGATGCGATAATTACGAATGTAGCAGTTGTAACGCAGGGGTAACCAAATGAAAGACGAATAGCCGGCGGATTCCGAGCAGAAGAGTTATCGACCTCTGCATAGGTGGCGGTCGCATCGAAATTCGCGGGGAAATGAATGGCGCTTTATCTCCGACTGATCGGCTTGTTTCCACATTGGAATCGTACGGAAGAATCTGCTTCCACGCCGCCTGCCAGAAATTCTACGTTTTCATGCCAAACTTCAGTATGTACGATCAAAGAACAACGACGACTAACATCCAATCGTAAATTTTATATATGGAGGATACACAGCGACGCTCTGTTATTTTCCTAATGCGCATGCGCATACTATTGAGCAAGTAGTTTATTACTAGATTGTGGATCTTTAAAGAAATTCAAATTTTTATAAACATAAGTAAAGAAATATTTCTCTCATTGTTATTATTTATCTGTTATTCTACAACTCTATTTATATTCTACGTATATTCTAGAATTATTGTATCGCTTCTGTAAAGCGTAGCAGTGATTATAAGCTATAATTTAAAGATATTATATGCTTCAGACAAGCATTGGTTTGTAAGTAGTAAATTTGTAACAAGTAAATGTAGGCTGTGAATGTTTGTAGGAAATTTAAAGATGCAAAAACGCATATATAAATTAGGATCGCCATAAATACGAACTCAGTCATTGGTTATATCCATTCTGCTAAATTATAGCACTGCAAGGGAGTAAATAATATCGGGATTGCGATTCGTGCGTAACGTGTTGCATCTATTTACACTATATTTTCTATAATCTGTTAAAATGACTGAATTCCTATTTATATCCTTCTCTAACTATATACAATCGTTTACTATAAACTTATGACCCTCGTAAATTCCTAGTTAATAATGTACGATAAACTTCGTAGTCAAGCTACGCTGAGTTACGTGCATAAATAAAAATGGCGGCACATTAGTTCCGGTAGACATGCGCAGTATGTCCACGCGCATACCCATGGCACCTATTTGAATCACAAGACTCGAGATGTCTGTTGAAAATGATATAGCGCTACGTTTCACATCTTTTCTTAACTGGAAATATAGGACGTGAAATAGCACAACACAGTATCGTTAAGAATGCTTTATAGGCTCTTCATCGTTTGCGATTCGCGACTCGATTTTGTAGCGAAATAGTTGGCATCGGGGAGACAATTGCATCTCAGAATTTCATGAAACTTCTAACGTCAAAATGTTATTGCTATTTACGAGTCACTATCCTCTCGTTTATCATCATCCTCAAAGCTTCTCATAGAAGTCATGTATTTCTTACTACAAGAATTCATTTATCACTCGAATGTCTTATCCATTTATTATCGTGTTATGATATGAAGTCAGGCATTCAAAATAAAAGTGGACTAATTCCAATACTCAACAGAGCGATTCTAAAAATCAGAATTCTAGGATAAATGTGAATAGAAGATATTCAGTGACTTAACAGCAAAATTTAATAGATGGAACAAATCTCCGCCTAGATCCTATTCTTTCACTCTACTGATTGCAAAACAATTCTATTCCCCAGTTTCCTTGATCTCCATTCTGATCCGACATAGAAAAAAATGGAAGAACGCAGTATTTCTCTCTTTGCAAGGTGAAACTTAGTACGAGCAACAGACACACGGGCAGAGGAGGTGGACAGCACACCACGAAGATCGAAACTTCTTGACGTATATACTTACATAAGTTGTGTTCCAAGCTGACGAGTAACTCGATACCGTTTAAGGGAACGTCTGCGTGTACCGTTGTACACGTACAGTACGTCACACGAAAATGCTTCCGTTGTTGGGATGCTACCACGAAACGAAAACGAGGAAAAAATATGACGGATACAGACGTCGAACGTATTCAACCGAAACACAACGAACGATTTCCGTCCTTTAGTCAAGAATTCGAAAAACAGACTGCAGTATAAGGAAAAAGGTCTAGAGGAGGAGAGGTTTGATAAAGATGACGCGTGGACAATTGAGTTGTGCAATTTCTTGAAACTAACTTACGATTGTTCACAGTTTTGATTTATTACATTTTGGATATTTATACGAATTATTATGGCACAGATTTGTTTGATCTACTAAATATTATATAAACCATCATTTCGAAATTGAAGAAAATCGTGGTTTCATCATTTTTCTTATATCATCTTTGTTTTTCTTCATTCAATTATAGATATGTAATCATTATCTACTTGTGTAATATATAGTCTACATAACTTGATATAAAAAATAACGATGATAATATAAAACACGAGGAACTTCAAATATTTCAACATTAACTTGAAAAATGAGAAAGTAGTAGCTAGCACATTTCAACTAAGGCAGTATAATATTCAAAAACGTATACATTACGTAATTACATACATATAGTGATTGATAAATGTAGTTATTTATTTACAAATTATTTGAAATTATGCTAATAATACTTTCAACGAGAAACCTTATAAGTAGAGTAATAATAAAAAAAAGTTTAGAAGCGGTAACGCGTGAAAGACCACTTATAACAAGAAAAATGTCCAAAGCAGACTGAACAAATAAAAAACCACGAAATAAAGCTCATTTATCCGGTTCGGCATAGATCGATGATATACGGCGAAACTTAAAACTTGATTTACGAGAACGTGCTAGATAATTCACGATAAGTCAACGTTGTCGTGGGGATTGGAGAAAGGAGAAAAATTTTAGCAACCATGACGAATTCGAACGAGATCCGGAAACGCGTGTTATCGACGCAGGAAATTGCATGTTGGATTGTCGAACGATTTCCTTGAATTTGCATCGCGTGTCCGACTAGTTGCACAACAAGACGAGCCTAGGCTTGGATTAGATCTGACTCTCCGTGTTTCTGTTCTGTCCGACAACGCAGTAAAATGCAAACGATCCAGAACGGATTGGTAGATCGAGAAGAGAGAACACAGAACGGAGTAATAGAGAAACTGGCAGGCTTTTCTATTAGAGATGGCTAGCCGCTATTGCACGCTACATTTGAACTTCATTGTTCGTTACGTTACTTTGGTTTCTGGGCAGCTCAGCCAACGTTCTTCTTGTTTTTCTCTTTCCTTTGTCTTTTTCTCACCACATCTAAGAATACGGTTGCGTCGCAATTCTTATTTAAACGATAGCCGCGTGATTTTTGAAAGTATTGCTTTTTAAACGATCGCCCTAAAAATTCTACAGAAACGTAGTTTTCATTTTCTTTGAAGTTTTTTTTTGGTTATTTTCACTACTCTTCGTAGCGGTTATTTTGATTTATATTCTGACTTTGCAACATTTTTGGCTAACTGAGATTCTATCTTGCATCTTCGGTTCAAGCAAAATATATTTCTCTAACACGTTACCGTCCATTTCTTTCCTTATACGTCAGAACTTTATTATTCTCACCACGCCCCACTTGATCATAACCTCAAAGCTCCCAAAACACATGTACGCAAGGCGGGCATACACAGTGCATTCTGGGAATGCGTGCATGAATGAATGCCCCCTCTGTCGCCTGAAGAGAGTCGACAGAAGAAAACGAGGGGGGCTCATCGAGGGAAGGGAGAGAAAGGAGGAGGAGGAGAAAAGAAGAAGAAGAAGAGCACGAGGAAGAAGAAGAAGAAGAAGCAGAAGAAGAAACACGCGCCCTCGACTACACAGAGAAAGGGAGAACTGAGAGGATTGTTCTTTTTCAAACGGCAGCAGGGACGACGTATACGCGACGAGGCGGGCCCTTTTTGGCCCTTACGTGGCCATATGTGGCCCCTTCTTCCCTCCGCCTGTCAGATTTGACGTGGTCCTTCTTTAGAAGCGGTTTTTCACCGAGAAGGGGCCCTAACCCGCCTTTTTTGTCCGCGTGTGCCCGAAAATGGCTGAGGCGACCCAACATGGCCGCCCCCTTTCGCCTCTCTCTTCGGCGAAAAAGGGGTCGAATCCGACCGTTCCCCTTCATCCCGTCTCCTCTCCCCGCAAAACGCTTCGCCGTATCAAACGCTCGTCCTTTCCTCGCTTTTTCAAACGCATCCTTTGTGCGGTTTGATAGCTCGAATCAAGAATGTATTCTTCGACGACCTTACTCTAAAATTCGAACACGACAGTCCCTCTCACGTGCGCGATGCTTTTCTCCTCTGACCTAAGGAAATTTACCTTCCGATTGTCTCTGCCGGGGATGGAAAAAGAGGAGATTGCTCGTTCGTTGGAGGAGATATAGTTAGAGGAGAATAGATTTTGGTGTATATATATAGCGTAATAGTGGCTTCTCCATCGCATGGAATTGTCTATTAGGAAGATACTAAAAAATTGATCAAAAAGTGTGATTAGTACATACTGACAAATATAACAGTCTTTTTAAGAAATATGCGGATTTCTTCGTAAATAAGAAAATCATTTTAATGGATGACTTGGTTCGTGGAATTGAAAATACAAAGAAATGCACGGTCAACGAAATTCACAGTAAATTTAAAATCAGAATTTGAATTTAGGGCTTACACCTTATAGATATTTAAATCGCAGGATATCAGTTGCGCCACCTACTTCGCAGGATATTTCCCGAAGGCCGAACTGCCAGAGTATCTCATCGCCATCCATAAAATACAATTTACTGCGTTCGATAAATTCACGTTACATAAAGTCTCTAAGTGTTGCAGGGACTACCCAATAAATTGCCAGATAAACGTTTGAACTTTATCGAGTAGTATGGCACGTACAACGCCAAACATTCCTTATTCACTGATTCATACGTGTCGACAAACAGGCGTCCTGTTTCTTAATAGCGAAATAATTTATCTACGATATTTCGAACAATTCTACTTTCACATACATCTGATACAGTAATCTGTCATATAATGTTCAATGATCCGTTTTATTTTCCAGAAACAAATGAAAATCACCTCGTCGATCGTATTTTTGTAACAGCGTATCCTCACTCGAACGAGCTACGGAAGCTTATCAGAAGATTTAGATGCAAAATCATTCACGATAAATTATATCTTGCAACTAAAAACAAATTCTCTGCCACAATGTATCTGCAGCAACATTTCCACAAGATCGTAAATCACAATTTCCCAGATCTCATCGCGATAGCAATTCTATTTCTACTTCGATATAATAATCGGTCGTATAAAGTTCAGTGGTTTGTTCTACTTTGCAGAAATAAATGGAACACATCGGGATAAATCGTAATCGTCTCGTCGATGATTTCCCGATAACATTACATTGGAACGATTCGTGGAAAGTTGTCAAAAGATCTACCTATAAACGTCAAAATATACGAACATAATATACGATATATAAATTATATTTTGCAATTGTAAACAAATTTCGTGCCACGACGATGTATTTCCACCTGATTTTTCGCTAAATCGTAAATCAAATTTCCCCTAAAATTATCGAGAAATTTCGATATAGATAATGAACAAAGGAACATCAGCAAATTATATTTTGCAACTACCAACAAATTTCGTGGCATGATCTGTCCACGCTTGTTTTCCCCTGGATCATAATTTAAAATTCCCCAAATTCCATCGCGATATTTTCGTAGAAACAAATCGAGCCATCGTCAACT
This sequence comes from Bombus affinis, assembly GCF_024516045.1. Taxonomy (NCBI): domain Eukaryota; kingdom Metazoa; phylum Arthropoda; class Insecta; order Hymenoptera; family Apidae; genus Bombus; species Bombus affinis. The sequence goes on from NC_066354.1 coordinate 4,601,877, forward strand.
CTACCATTACGTTGCGTCACGATTTTGCCTATGTTAAAACGAGCAATAGAGGCTATTTCGAGTCAATGATTCTCTACGAATCAACAGCTCTAACTGTAACGACGTCCACGCAGAAAATACGGCCGACTGATTGACGCTAAGGTCGTATTCTCTCGATTCTGCGACGGCTGTGTCGCATAAGCCAGTCCCTAAAACTATTCGTCAGCGAAGAAACGCAATGGCGACTGTGACGTGACTATTCCTTTGATTTTAACGACGTGCCATACATAATACAGCCGTCTGTTGCATCAGATGAGCAACCATATTTAATACAATATAGACTGAGGCCGTATAGCGTTACTTTCTGAAATTCTAACTCGAACGTGTTAAAATATAATTCGATTACTATACTATGAACGACACAGAGAACGAATCGATAGACATCATACGATCGTTTCTAGGAAATTGAAATATCGATCATTCTAATAAATTAAGCTTTATATTAAATTGCGTTAAATCAAATGTTTATGATAAATTAAAATTGAATAATTTCCAATTTTTTTAAAAGTGAATAAAAAGCCATAGATAGTAGAGACTCTGCAGCAATAAATTATTAAGAACTAGTAAATTACAAACTAATACGAATATATAATATCAACTACATTAAATATTCTTTTTAACGAGAATTGGATTCCTTATCGATATACATTTATCTTTTTCCATCTTTCACGTAACTTGAATATTCCATCCTTCCAGAAACTCTCGGATTTTCCAGCGAAAAACTTCTCGATACGATCTTTCATGTGGACCAAATTTCCTGAAAATCGGAACGAACTTTCCAAGCGGTCCAATACATTTCAGAATGACCGCCGTTGCTCTCAGTATTTATTAAATCTTACTAAGTAATTAATTATACGCGATTATTAAAATTGATCGTCTATCGAGGTGAACTGTTTTCTCTTTAAATTGCTCGTCGTTCTATCACCGTAAAACTATCGTAATTATTTATTCTCACGTTTAGCTCGCGTATTTTTCAAAGCTTATGAGAGCCGGATGCGCGGATTAAGCTATCTATCATTGGCGAAACGTAGTCAGAAACAATCAGACGACGATTTTTCACGTGCAACGAGCCAGATCGGAAATCTGAATGAGAAATCACTGCTAGGCAAGAACGCGAATTCGTCAGCCAGGAATAGACGCGTAAACGTGAAAACGCGGGCTATTTATACGCGCGACGTTCTTCTCGCGACAGAATCTACACGAAACGGTAGCGAGGGAAACGAATGAATGGAACACGAGAGACGTCGAGGTGCAACACGCATCGGAATTCGGTTTGCCCGGATGTTTGTTACGTATCGTTCGAAATTTTCGTTCCAAAAGATGATTCAGTGGTGGCCACGAGATTTTCAACACCGGGAGTTTCTGCTCTTTGAAGTTGTACCCGTGTTGAATTGGCCGGCGTGAATTATAAATGAAGCTTGCATCGTTCGCTTTGTATTTCCGATTTTCGAGAGATTAATGGCACAGAGTTTAGAATTTAGGTGAAGTTTATTTCTGATGTTTCGTCGCGCGTGTGTTTCAGGTTTCTTTGAGTTTTCGGATTAGAGATTAAATTAAAAATTCAACGGATCATCGTGATTGTTTAATAGAGAAGCGACGATTAAAAATTTGAGAAATTGTTCATGAAATGTTCATTTCGGAATTTTCATTTATAAATAAAATTTCTTACTAGAGGAACAAATTTGATAGAATTTTATCAAGTAGGAGAATGGGCATAAACGATAGTGAGAAACAGATAGTGTTTCAAGATGTTTGATTGTGCTTGTGATTTAGCTTGAAGCAAGAAATGCAGGATACCTACGACGCGCCAATCTTTTTCTCTCGTCTATTTCCTTTGTCATTCTTATCTTTCTTAGAACAACGTGACATAAGCGAATCACACCACCTTGTCACACTCTTCGATTGGTCACGTAAAAAGTTAAGCAGAAATTCTTTGAAGAATTTCAATGTCACTTAGGTGCAGTAAACGTTGCATCTAATAGTAAATGTTAATTTTAAAACTGGTATTGTAAATCAATTAATAATATCTAAATTCCTAAAAATTCCTGTTTTCTTAATTTTGGAACAAATCAAAACTCGGATTTTGAATAAATCCCAGAATCACAAATCATTCTATTTTTCTGTTATTGTGTATGTATGTGTATGTGTGTAATGTACATGTAATCCCAATATTCCCTATTTCCTTAAAAATGTTCACTTTTCCAAATTCCTTACAAATACCCATCAAACACATTATCCTAATATTTCAGTTTCCCTTCCAAATCAATTAGGGAATTGTTAAAAACGTCCACAATGTTTAATTTCTGGAACAAGTTCCCAAAATCAAGATCATCTCTATCCTCATCATTTGTAATCGTCCCTTATTAAATCTATTTCTCTATTCTTCCACAAATTCTAATCTCCCCTCCAACATCAAACATGTATAATCCCAATATTCTCTATTTCCCTAAAAATGGTCATTTTTCCAAATTCCACGTTACAGTATCCAAACACATAAAACCCAATTTAAGTAACGCTAATTAAATTTCCAAACTTCTCGCGTTTTCTAATTTCTCGAACAAATCTCAAAATGCAGAACATTCTATTCTTTCTACTATTCCACGAACTCCTGTCTCTCCCATTGACACGTCAAATACTAATTTAATAAATAAAGCTAATAATAAAACAAATAAAATCAACTGATTTAATAAATAAAAATGGAATAATACAATATTCCCTATTTCCTTAAAAGTGTCCACCTTTCCTAATTTCCTACGGTGTTCGTCAAACGAATTATCCTAATATTTCATCTGCTCCTGCCGCAAATTCTCAGAATTCCCAGATGCCCCATTCTCCCTCGGCTTTTAAAACTAACGCCGTTGAGTCCCGTTGGCGTGAAAACAGGATTCGCAAACGGGACCACGGGAGCGCGACCGAGTGGCAATGAAAAATGAGAATTCGGAACCCGTGAGTGCGGAATTACAGCGCGTGCGACTTCCAAGTCGCCTTTTTCGTGCAACGGTTCCGTGAATGTCGTTGCGCGTACGAGAGACACGGTGACGAGATGGGATCTCTGGTTTCAGATACGCAGAGCGCGTTGCCCAGGCACCGTGCATGCTGTAACCGTAAACCAGGCAATGGTACGCGGGCAGTATTCGTAGCTATTTCGGGGACGTCGGCATCGCGAGAACGATTTCAACGAGTGTCTACCCGCCGCTTGACCTGAACGCATCTTTATTTGCGCAGCGAAACCCTCCTTCCTCTCTTCTCGGCAACTGCTACCATCCACTTCCGGCCGCTATTGTCCCCTACATTTTGTAGTTTTCTTTGTTTCCCTTTTTATTTCCTGTGCGTGTATTATTTCTTGAATCGATAGATCGGTTCCGATAGGATTTGTTTCTAACACATTGAACACGTTCTGATAAGCGTTTAGTCTGAATCCCCACGTACTTTTTCAATGATTTAATAATAAACGATTGAAGAGATTCAAAAGAGTGTACAGCATTTAACAAGTGTAATATTCAATAATAATAATATGAATCTATATTATATGTTAAATCTATACGTATTGTAAATAGTAAGATACAGAAAGGTGTTCGACATCTTTTTCACTAACCGCCTGCAACATTCGCAAAGGATGAGTGCTTCTATTCCTAGTAAAATCAACTTCACTGCCGCTATCATTAATATTATTTCCACTTTCGGCATCGCTTGGTACGTCTGACGACACATCTGCACAAATATCCGCGCTATATTCAACAGGCCGATTTTTGGCTGCCTCATTATTAAATAAAAGGTTCTCAAAAAGCTTTTTGAATATTGATAACGATTCCTTATTATCGAAGAATATAGTGTTAAAACACATTCATTACATTTTGTCTGTGGCATCTATTGCTTTTTCTTTTTACCGTTCTATTTTACAATAGTTAACATATCATACGAAGTATAATAACTAAGACGCAAATTAGCGCCTCCCGTCGTCGATGTGTTAAGAATGCGATTAGAAATGTACGTTACTGTCCATTCTCCTTTCTTTCGTTCTGTCCATTCTTCCTTTCTTTACGTGTCGTTCTTTTCCGTATTTTATGCGTGAACGAAGATTATCATAAATCGATAAGATCTTTTCCTATTCCAATGAACTTTGCAATTTATCTTATTGGCACATTCGATAGAAATCTTTTTTACCGGTAATTGAGAATATAACACATACGTGTTATGTCTCTTTAGACAGCATCTGTACGTACAGCAATTTTAAGCGTGGCAGATTTGTGAGCAACGTAGTTGCTTTATTATTGCAGGAGAAGGTCATTAGGATGTCTTCTGTAGAGTCTTCTAGATATGTCGACTGTGTAGTTGCTTGGCTAGGTCGTTAGAATGATTGTCTAATCTGGTTTTCTATTTGTCACTCAAATGTATAATTTCCTCAGCGATTGAGCTGATATTCAGATCTTTAGGGAGTGCGTCATTTCGCACATACCACGGTACGCGTTTACCATGGTCCTGCCTGAACACAATATGTAGCTTGTAGAGCTTCTAATTTAGCGGCGTGGCTTTTAGCAGCCATGCCCCACAGAGCTCGATACCGTACACCCAAATGGGTTTTGATGATTGTTTTGTAGATGAGAAGTTTGTTATCTGCGCTTAATTTTGCATGCTTGCCGGCGAACCAATACATAATTTTCCCTTTTGATCCTGATCTGGACAATCTCTTTGCGTGTGTGTTGTTTCCGCGTTACATGTTGTTTCCACGTTAGTCGGGAATCTAGGTGCATTCCTAAGTAGGTAACTATTTTTGTTCCAGGTATTGTAGCATCAAATCGATAAGTTAGTTTTCACATGGCTTGTTAAGAATAATGAAAACGATCCAAAACTGATCCAGTAAAATAAATTTACTTTTCCAAACTAACACCTCTCACTAACTAAAGAACCGCGTACTATGTAATTAGCAGAATACAAAATACTCAAAAGAACCAGAAACGAGATATTTAGCCTTACGAACGAGTATCCACGAAAGCTTAATCCTAAACCATTTCGGATCCACGTAATTAATTTGCCTCTTCAAATCATCATTTTCAACGAACTAAGAGAATATCGAGGTAATAAATTAAAATTTCCAAAAAAAAAAAAAAAAAGAAATACAATACAGAACCGCTAGGAAGATATTTTTCTTTTAAAAGGTATCAGCGAAGATTCAATTCTAGAAGATCCACTTTGAATTCACATAATCAATTTGCCTCCCCAAATTATCACTTCCAATGAACTAAGAGACCATCTAATTAGCAAATAAAGATTTCCAAAAAAAAAAGGGAAAACAAGAAAGAATCAGCAGCAAGATGTTTTTCCTTACTTTGGAAAAGTAAGAAGGCTGGAGCCTAAAAGACTTTGGATCCACATGGCCGAAGGACAGCGTTGATGAATCGTCGCAAGCCTGTTATAGGCCTGTCTGGGCTGCTGGCCGCAGCCAGTAGCGTGGGTCGACACTGCGACTCTCGACACGTCGACGATCGTGATCGATTTCCATCAAAGTCGATGTCGAGCTTCGATACCGATCGACTTCCATCAAAGTCGAAGACCTCGCCCTGTTCTTTCTTCTTATATACCCGCGAACGTTCGCTCATCTCCCGCTGAGACCGGATGAATCATGAACCTCATAATCGAGCGTTCGCTCTGTCGTTGAATCGCCATGCATGCATACGTGCACCATTAACCCGTTGTACGTGGTAAAAGATAGGATAATATGAGCGAAACAAGTGAACACGTTGACGCTCTTAAATTTTCGCGCAAACTTCTAATGTGACATCCTTCGTTAAGTCCGCCTTTCTAGTCCTTTCGCTACGCGGAATTATTTTACACCATGGCTATCTATACGACACACTTAATTGTCTATGAAATTGGTTTTAATTTCGGGGATATGAAAACGAAAATAAAATCTGATTCATTTATGTGTGCTAAAATAGACATTCGTAGGAAACGAGTACTAACATTTGACTCTTAGAGTAAAAACATCTCTTATACTAATCTGCAACGACGCAGTTACATACATCCTGATACAACAAACGAATTAATTCGCAACATTTTTAGTTCTTCGGCAACCTTCAGACCAGATATGCCAGAGCGATAAAGACGATAATAGGTTGATTGATTTAAGTGAGAAGTTAAAAGAGGATATAAAATGATCGTACTAGAAGAATCATAAAATGAAATTCATAATCCTTACGCTACCGCAAGAAATATAATTATAATTACAAAATGATTATAGTTGGTAGAACTTGTAAAATTCGTAGATACAACTGCCAGTATTTTTTTCAAAATAAAACATAATAGCAGAAATTATAGAATTCATAAATACGATACATCTAACTCGAACTATTCTTTCAAACAAAATACAATTTCAGTAAACTAAAATGATTCGAGCTGGACGATGTAGCAGGCGCCATGCCCACAGTTGAAGGCGCACAAAAGGCTTGGTAAAGTAGCGCCACCCTCTTTGTCACCACGAGGTCCTCGGTTTTCAGAAAGAGTCAATATTGGCGCAGCCACCCCCGTGTACCGTCCAACCCTTACCAACGTACCGACAACCGTCGTTGGTGTCCCCCTTCGTAACGCCCTTCTCGACACCGACTCCATTCCCCTTTTTCCCCATCTGTCCTCCTCCACATCCGGGAAGTGGCATCCACCCTTCCCGAAACCAACCAACTCTACGTACATACCCCACGATCGTCGTCCACTTCAATCTGATGTGCCTCCATCTTCCACTTATGCGATGACACTCGATGGAACGATTTAATTAAGTCTGAATAATGGACATTTAATACTCTTGCTTTAGCTTTTTTTTGGTTGGGGTGCGTAGCTTTCCGATGATGTGTACGTAATTGTGCGCGTGCAGAAAGGAGAAGAAATAGAAGGTAATGATGAACTTATGACGTGTATAATGAATGATGAGGGTTTCATAGCGTTATATTATATTCATAGTGTTGTATTATATTCGCAGTGTTGCATTATATTCATATTGTAGTATTATATTCATAGTGTTGATCGAATAATTATAAATTCAAACACATTTTCTGTATTATTTTTGTAATATTTCCAAGAAACCACGGAACATACCTGGAGGGATTCGTAGTGTTATATTATATTCATAGTGTTGTGTGAATAATTATAGACACATTTTCTGTATTATTTCTGTAATATTTCCAAGAAACCACGGAACATACCTGGAGAGATTCGTAGTATTATATTATATTCATAGTGTTGTGTGAATAATTATAGACACATTTTCTGTATTATTTCTGTAATATTTCCAAGAAACCACGGAACATACCTGGAGGGATTCGTAGTGTTATATTATATTGATAGTGTTGTGTGAATAATTATAGGCACATTTTCTGTATTATTTCTGTAATATTTCCAAGAAACCACGGAACATACCTGAAGGGTTTCGTAGTGTTATATTATATTCATAGTGTTGTGTGAATAATTATAGACACATTTTCTATATTATTTCTGTAATATTTCCAAGAAACCACGGAACATACCTGAAGGGTTTCGTAGTGTTATATTATATTCATAGTGTTGTGTGAATAATTATAGACACATTTTCTATATTATTTCTGTAATATTTCCAAGAAACCACGGAACATACCTGGAGGGATTCGTAGTGTTGTACTATATTTATAGTGTTGTGTGAATAATTATAGACTCAAACACATTTTCTGTATTATCTCTGTAATATTTCCAAGAAAACACCGATAGTAGCTGGAGGGATTCGTAGTGCTGTATTATATTCATAGTGTTGTGTGAATAATTATAGGCACATTTTCTGTATTATTTCTGTAATATTTTCAAAAAACCATCGATTATGATTGAATATGTTAAGTGAAGAGGTGTTCGTAAAGGATAGATTGAACGCTATAGGATATGATGAAGAGATGTTACATCAGGAATTATTGCCTCTCGTAACTGAAATGGAAGACAAACAGACAATATCTCGGCAAGACAATGCTCTTATTTGTACAGCAGCTACAAAAATGTAATTTCAAGATTTTGAAATAGAATTATTATCATGACTAGCATTGGGCGATTCGAACCCGAAAGAGACCCTGAGCTAAATTCTAGCAAGAAGAGTTTGCGATTTGGAGAAACCACCTATCAAAAATATCGTTGAATTTAAAAAAAAGAAAGAATAAAATCCGCGTGGGTGGATACTCAAAACGAAGCTTTGAATAAGTTAGTGAATAGTATACCAAACAGATGTAATCAAAAATAAAGAGGAATTCAGTAAATATTGAATGGAAACGTAACAAAATTAACATTGAGTTTATATCTTTTCATAGTAGAAAACACAAGTTTGAAAGTGTAAAATTTAATGCCTTGCAGACTTCGAAAGAGGAAAATTTTTCTTTGTTGTATCTTCAGTTTTATTTTATGTTATAATATCAGATTACATAAACGATTTCGTCACTTTCTCTTTTAATATTATGAAATACCTAAAAATAAGGTTGAGTTTATAATTATTCATTTGAATCATTAAATTTGAATTACATATTACACGTTACACATACTGCGTGTGAGGATGGAGAAAACATTAAGGAGAAGATTCGTTTAGAATTTCTTTTAACTGAGAAAATTTTATTACATTATATTACATTATTGTATCATTGATTATTCATGTGTACCATTAATATTCAAGCTATTGATAATCAAAGTATGAAACTGATGCTGAATAAACAAAAATGAAAATGTTTTACAAAGAATTATATAAATTCCCAAAAGTAGTACTGTTAAAGATATATAAAATTAATATTGTATTGTTCATTTTGACCATTCTGATAGTGTTAGTGTTAATTTTAATTCAAGTTAATCGGAAATAATTTTGATTAATCAAGTCAATGGTATAGATACAACTGATAAAACGATTTGAAAGCTTTAATCTACAGAAAATTTAGAAATTGAAAGTTGTTCGATTAGGAAATTTCTAAATCGATGGGCGTTACGGCATCGAAAAATGCCCAATAGCTTACGAATTGAAGTACCAGCTGACCTGTAGAAGTCGGAAGTTCTGTCAAAAGAGACTGGTAAGATTTACATAGGAAAGCTCAGCAAACAACACGAACCGACAACAAGGGACTGACAGTTCTCTAAGTAGCTTTACCAACAATTTTACTAATAGATCCAAGTCAAAATGCACCTATCGTTCCTACCAGTCTTTTTTTTCCACCATTCTCAAACAAGAATCACATAGATAATGGAAGAGAAATAATTAATCAAGATGAATAAAGATAATAGGATTTTAAAGATTACGCGTTTCCTAAAAAAAGAACCGAAGTTCTAAAAGTGGAGTATTAATTTTAACGTTAAGAACGAGATAAAACCATACGCGTTATGAAATTATTATAGAACTGGGACTAGAATTAACAAAGAAATCGTTTTGCACCTGGAAGAATAACAATTTACGTTTCTATCGATTTCATCCGATTTCTTTTCGCCCCTCGTGATAAACTATATCGTAGGTTGATCTAATAATAATAAATAACGTGACACATGAAACTATACAGGGTGATTATAAAGTTAATTCGTGGAAATCGTGAATTGAGCCACACACGTTGATTAAATGGTTGCAAACAAAACGCGGCCAACCTACTCGCCGAGAATATCTGATCTAAGATTCTAAGCATGCAGATAATCTGATGGATAGAAGGAATAATAAAAACTTAGGATATTTATCACGCCATTAAATATTCGAGGAGGTTCAACAGCGTGAAACATTTCGAGGAAGGTACGCTTTGAAGGAATTCCACGAATATTTCCTTCAACTTCTACTGCTTACTTTTAATTCGTTTAAACCGTTCGACACTTTTGATTGTAGCTTTTACTATTTTACATAGCTACTTATTTTTAATTCGCTTTTCGATCGAGATAATATTTTAAAGAAAATTCAACTTTGTTATTTCGTTATTACCGATCTATCGATGATTTACTAAATTATTTTAAACGATGAAATTATCATTATCGATCATAGCTGATGGAATTAATTTGCCATTAATTATTATAATACATCGGGTAATTTGATGAGTATCATGTTTATGAAAGTTTATATTTTCACAAATGGCACAACAAAATATATGAAATAAAGGCTAGATAAAGCTAAATTATCGCATTTATCCACCTTTCTTTGCACATTTAAATTTCTAATCAACGTAAGTACATGATCTCTTCAATAGTAACGATCTTGGCGGAAGTCAATTTCCCAAAGAGAATCAAATCTATAGAGAACGCTAATGGCGTGTGTTGATTTTTCATTTTTATTGTCAACTAACCTTCGCTATAGAGTTGAACAGAAATTTTATTTAAAAAAAATAATACCACTGAATCGTACAAAATAAGAAAAAAATACATCATTAGTTATTTACCGATGGATAAGCTTTTATTTTTACCAAATACGGCAGCAACAAAATCCGCATTACTTGTGAGCTAACCTAACCTGATAGGTTAACCTATATTTTTATCTGTATAAATTAAGTATTTACGGTAAACTTGTTATCTCTGATGCAGAGACGGGGGAAAAAATGAGAAGGAAATGAAAAATGAAAAGGGAAATGTAAGACTGACGGCTATTGTTATAACGATCAATCGTAATGGGATTAGAAGAATGATTACAAGAACATCTCGTATTCTTGATGGAATACTTATGAAAGAATGTCCGTCAAAGTATCTACAAATAGAACGAGAAATCGGTTATCGAAGATCAATGCAATTGAGAACGATTAAGGATGCATACGACTACCGAACGAGATTGAGAGATTCAAAGTAAGCATCTCCGGTTTGTACGTAATCGAATTTATCGTTAAAATATTTCTAATATCGTCGATCCCAATTGGTTACCCAAGCCTCGATCAATTTCGCTAAAAAAATTATTTGGCAGGAATTACGTAAGAGATTGAAATTCGTATTTTTGGGTAATCGATAAATATCGGAGAGGAATTCTAATTCTCTAAGAATCCGAAGCGAAGAAATATTTTAGGATAAGTCACGTGATAACTAACATTAGAATTTTCACGGAATCGATAAATGTTGAAAAGCAATTTCCAATAGAACTAATTCTCTAAGAATGTAGAAAGTTTTAGGGATTCGAATTTTCGCGTAGGATGATTTTCAGGAACAACCGTGCAGGATATCGAATTTTCCAAGCGATCGATAGACGTAGAAAATGGATTCGAAGCAATTAAAGTTTCTCTGCGATCTAAGTTCTAAATTAATTAGATGTTTGCAATTAAATTTTTAAGAAACTTTTACAGAGAAAAAATTTTTAAGAAAATTTTACGGAAAAAGAAAAAATATGATTCGCGTTTCCAATGACTGGATCGTTACAGGAAGAGAATTCTAGGCAACCGATCCTCCATTTTCCTGGTTGTTCCTTTCTCTAGGCAGCCCTCGATTTATCGTGGTACGAAGACGAGGGTGCGCTGACAGTGGCGCAACGAGGGTGAGGCTAGGGTGAATTTGTGTTGGCTTGGGTACATTAGCAATGTTTTGTTGACACTGGAGAACAACGACAGAGCCATTACTGGGGCTGCGACCCCAGCGAACCGTGCAGCCACGACTCTTCTTCGATCCATCGAACCAAGAAACCCGTGGGGCATACGCCAAGAGTTACGCAGAAGTCGATTAGCTGACTCTGCGTTTCTACTTTCGAAACAAAATACGTATTATATTATAATTCTTCATTTGTAGAATAAAAAAATAAAAATGTAAAAACAACAATAAAATTACAGAATCTTAACGAAGATAGAGAATCTTGACTATTCGTAAAATCGGAAAATAATATAACGTAAATGACAATGAAATTATAAAATTAATGAATATAAATAGAAACTTGTCCATTTGTGGAATCAGAGAATAATAACGTAGAAACGACGATGAAACGATGAAATTCCAATGTAAATAGAAACTGCGTAGTGGGGCAGGTAGTAGAAAAAGAAATTTCGAAGAAAAGCAAATTTTTCAGTGAAACTTCAAATCGGTTTAAAAAGAAAAAATACTGTCACTTGTTCGATCAATCTACATATTTTTCCTTATCTTCTATTACTTTACAGCCATTTGGTAGGCTAGTGACGGAATTCACGGAATTCACACCACGCAATAACGTTGTGTCTTTAATAATCTTTAGACACGCAGATCCAACCGACACAGTATACGGACAAAGGAAGAAATTCTACGAAATTTCTGCGTGACATCGATAGACCACAAACTGTTTTTACGACAAAAAACATCGCAACGAGTCTCGGTTGAGACGTCTTTCGTAACAGAGTTCGCTTATTCAGCAGATATGCCGTTTCGGATTACCTCCTGTTCCGATCGATGTATTGGTTTGGCAACTAAGTGATTGCGGATTTTGTCCATACCACCTAATGGCAGTTGCCAAACCAATAACATGCCTTATCCGATACCCAGTTAATGATTACTCGATACTTCAATGAGTAGATGAGATACAGAAATTATACGACGATTGGATCTTGTCCAAAGATGCAGCAATTTGTCCTGGCGAAATTTGTCACTTGCGTCTGATTGACGGCTCAAGGTTATAGAGGGCAACGGTTTTGTTCGAACACTTCGATCGAATATCTTGCTGTATTGTTTTTTAAACGAAGTTTCAGCTTCGCTAGAAAGTTTGAATCGTTCGTTTGTACATTTTAAACGAATATTACGAATAATTTTAATATGAATATTACGAAGTACTGTGTCACTAAGCAGTTAGCTGTTGCGATCTCTTTGAAAATCGCGTAGCTAAAACGTGTGGCAAATAGTAATCGATGACGAGTATACTCGTCAAACACAGAATGTGTGTGGCCCTTATAATATATAATTAAGTTTTAATGAAACGACTGTCTTATTTTTGAATTTTATTATTGACAGGGCTGGTCGCAACACAAAATATTGCCATTTCCTCATGACGAGTATACTCGTCGAAAAACAGCTAACTGGTTAAATTGAGTTTTCGATCGAACAACAAGTTTAAAAAGTTCGTTCGAAGAATCTAAAGAATAGGGAACTCGACATAGATCTTGGAATAAATTCGACGAGAAACAAACCAGAGATTGTTTCTCCATTTCCAAGATAACATGCGATACGTTTTATTTCGATTTATCAGGCTCGTTTTTCGTATCATAGATCGATGTTTTCTAAAACATCTTTTCGTAGTAATTTGGGCAAGAACGCGGATACATAACCTAGAAATTTAAATATAATTATCTGAGTAATGGAACGAAATGCTATCATCTTATCTTCGGTGAATCTTAGAGCGAATGGTTTTGCTGGTTTCTCTATTTATTCATCGATACTTGTTGGCGGTAAGGAAAACGAGCCAAAGAGCCAAACGGAAGAGGCAAAACGTCTGGACGGCACGTAGGGACCACGTCTGCCTCTTCCGGCTTTATTTATTTTCGGCGGCGAAATGTTGTTCTTAACCTTTCGACCAGGCGAACGAGTTATGTTGCTCGGCATTTTCGAAGATTAGAAGGCGTCTGAAAGAGAAACAGCTCTCTTCCATCGACAGGATGATGATATTAGTCAGGGCCAGGGTATAATAACCACCACCGCTTTAACCTGTTAACTGACTGGTTTCTAAATCGAAAGCATTCTCCGCGCTACAGAGTTGAAACTGAACCCCCTTGTTACGTGTTTGTAGGGTGCAGATTGTGGCAGGTTACGTTAATGTGGAAGAAATGTGTAAAAAAATATTTAAATAGCTTTGCTGGTAATTTCGTTTAAATTTCACGAATCACATAGAAACGTTATGATAGTAAAAATATCATATATCTAGTCAGAGGTTACGCGGTATGATACCGCACTTCTTTTCGAAGAGGTAAACACATAATGAAACGCAGTGAAAATAAGAATGAAACTAAAACAACAAGAATGAAAATAAAAATGATTATATTCTTAGAAATGATATATTTAACTGTATTTCTAAGAATTTCTACCTGAAATATATGTTACTTATACATTTATACTGATACATTACTTATACATTTTTAACAAATAACAATTGAATTTCTGAGCAGCGATAGAGGATTGATAAATGCGAATTCCACTGCAGAATCGGTTGTATCGTAATTATAATCGCGTAATTAAATTATTACTTGCGAGATGTAACGATAAGCAGAATTACGTAGGAGAAAAGCAACTAAAATTGAGCCGACGTAACTGGAGACTCTGTGGTTTAATAATTAGCCTAAATACACTCCGCTGATAGCCAATATAATAACAAACAAATAAAATTTATATATACAAGCCAACCTAGTATTAATAAAGTATTACATCACGTGACGTGATATAGAGCTATAGATGAGTTATCTTATAGCTATTAGATATAAATCTTACTCGTCCTTTCAGGTAGTTAACAGGTTAAGTGACGTGCGTAGCACAGAACAGCGTTCGCGAGAAAAAAAATCAAAGAAAAATATTGTCGTGGCACGTGCGGGAGAGAGTGAAGTTTATTTTCATCCGCTCGTGGTGAAGAGTGCCAGGGTACAATGCAACGAAGAGACACCAGGCGCTGGATCTCTCAACGGCAGAGTTTTATGTCCAGGAAGAGACACACGGATATTTCAAGAGTGGCTCGTAGCGATTTATGGCGTCAAGTTTAGTGACGAGAGAGACACAGAGAGAGATAGAGAGAGAGAGAACCACAAGGTGAACTAAGTTTCACAATTTCAGAGTCTATTTTCTTTTTAATTTCACAGAGGCAAGAATACTAGGAAGATGAATCGTAACAAGCGTGTTATTAAGAAGATATAACCAACGTACTGTAATAATTCAAATTTGATTATTATCGATTTGGAGTTTGAAACGTTGAATCGAAGATTCAAAGAGTGTTTGGATCGTAGCGTCGCAGGCGCCAATGCTACGTCGAAATAGATGGAAGTTTAAAACCAGAAGATCGGACGAGAGACTACACGAAACTCTGTAACTGTAAGTTCATTCTAACGCGTGATCAAAATCGAAGAGTACTTGTAGAAAACACTGAAAATGGCAAAATTGCAAGATTTCAACTTTTTATTGAAAAATGTTCTACGTACCAATGAGGATACCGTGGTATGAAATTGAAGCGCAATTTTAATTTAATATCATTAATAATAATAACTAGAATACAATGTCACAACGTCGCCTTTATAGAAAAGCAGATAAAAGTACCAATAAATTATTAGTCAATTGTTTGTTGATTTTTGTCTATGCCATCTGAATGGAACATTGCTATCCAATTGAATGGAACATGGAGTTTTCTTTACGACTAAGAGGTGTATTACATATACAGGTTTTCCTACAGATACGCTTTTCCTGTTCACGAATTTCCACTACATTAATGCATAATTTTTCTTTTCCTCGCGAAAAATCTGTTTCTTGGCGCTCACAGCGTTTTCTACAGATATGCCTTTCTGTTCCAACAATTCCCACTGCATTAATGCATAAGTTTTCTTTCTGCTCCCGACAAACTTGTTTCTTGCCACTCACAGCATTTCCTACGAGAACTCTTCGATTTACAAAATATCGAAACTCAAGACTCAAATATAAGAAACAACAAATTAAAAAAAAGAAAAAAAGGGATTACTCCCAAAAGTTAAGAGCGCGGAAGATTCGGCATAATCTTGGATTAGAGACGAGTACGATGAATCTTTAAACGACCGAAGCTTCTGGATTTCACGGTGAGATCACATTTTTTTATTATTATTATTTAATTTGTACTTTACAATTTGCCAAGCTGGACATTTGGTAAATTTTTCTAACTTAATTGTTAAATAACATGTGAATGGCTACCCCCCTCCCCCAGCGGGATGCCATCTTCGAGTTTGACTATTTTATTTTATTTTATTTTCTATGAGAGTTTTGCTCGCTTCAGCAGCCAGCTGGTTTGGATGTGTTGCCCTTCTTTCCTTATATTTTTCTGCGTACCTGCCGATTTCTTTTTTGACCGTTGGTATTACGTCACATATATGTATAAGTCCGCCGATTTTTCTACAGCTGCGTGCTCTTCATCTCATTGGAAAATTTAGATGTTTCAACACGCGCAGAATGAAACCATGTCGTACCTCGAACTTGAAACTGTGTCTTGTAGCTTGAACTTGAAACTGCCAACGGTGGCCATGAGAAGAAGCGCGGTTATTATCGGCCGCTGTTTACAGCCTTGACAATTCGGTAGACTGTCGCTAATCATAACCCCTGGAGCCGCGGAATATTCCCGAAGATAGCGGAGCATCGTTTGTCAGAACTTCGAAATTCCAAACACAATGATCGACGGCTCGATGATGACACGACCGGGATGCAAAAACTTAAGATTATGCCGAGCGAGGCAAAAGCGAATATTGCCTGGAATCTAGAGTTTTATCTTAGAGTTTCTCGCCTTTAGAATCGTTCTGGACAAAGTGTATATTTAAAAATAAAATTGGTTATTATTATAATCATCGTTAAAAGAAGGCGGTTATGACGCTATTGTTCTTCGTCTATAACCATTTAATATTGGGTTGGCAACTAAGTGATTGCAGATTTTGTCATTAGGTGGTTAACAAAAGCCGCAATCGCTTAGTTGCCAACCCAATATATTTGTTATTTTATTTTTTCAATAATTTAATAATACCATAAGTTCGTTTCCCATAAATTACTATGTAAAGTAATTATAATATTATTCTGTATTCTACATGTATTCTACACGAAAGAATCGGAATAAACGATGGAAATTTAGAGTACAGAATGTGAAGTATATTGAAACGATAATCGTTGTTAAAATACGACTACCGCTGTGATTCCTGCGGGCGCCGAGTAGCGACTACCGGAATTCGACATTCTCTAAGCTTTAAACAAATATCAGAAACTAATTAAAATTCTTTGCGTAGAACAAAACTTCACTTGTAACGTTGTTACGAATGCTGTTATTTGTTTCAATTCTAATCTTCATTTTTTATACTTTGATATCACACTTTGCTTTTCCAGCTTTTCTACAATTTTTCCATGAAACAATTAGTAAATAAGACTAATTTCCAATTTCTTTATATACTTGTATCTTTGTATAAAATGTTTTCCCTAGAAAAAAGTTTAAAGTTTCCAAATTTTTTCATATAAGCATATCTCTGCATAAAAATATTTCGCTATAGAAGAATAAATAAGTAAGAAATAAGATGATGACAGATAAATAATTACCGAGAAACCGAGCAAAGCAGAATTCCATAAGCTTCTACCGTTTCAAACTTACTCTTCATTTTCCATATTTCTCAGCAAAAATTTTCCAGCTTTTCTATAATTTCGCAAAGAATTCATAAACAGTATATACGACAAAATTAATAAATAAGAATAATTTCCAATTTCTCTATACAAATGTATGTGTCTATAAAAATATCTCACTAGAAAAGAATAAATAAGTAAGAAATAAGATAAACAATTATCGTTCAGTTAAAGTGAAGGATAAATAATTATCAAGCAACCAAGCAAAGCAGAATTCCATCAGCTTCTACTATTTCAAATCTAATTTTCATTTTCCATATTTCGCAGCAAAAATTTTCCAGCTTTTCTATAATTTCACAAAGAATTCATAAGTGGTACAAAATTAATAAATACGAATAATTTCTATACAAACGTATGCCGCCTTAAAGATTATTTAAAGCAACCGAGAAAAGCAGAATTCCATCAGCTTCTACTATTTCAAATCTAATCTTCATTTTCCACATTTCGCAGCAAAAATTTTCCAACTTTTCTATAATTTCACAAAGAATTCATAAGTGGTACAAAATTAATAAATAAGAACAATTTCTATACAAACGTATGCCGCCTTAAAGATTATTTAAAGCAACCGAGAAAAGCAGAATTCCATCAGCTTCTACTATTTCAAATCTAATCTTTATTTTCCACATTTCGCAGCAAAAATTTTCCAACTTTTCTATAATTTCACAAAGAATTCATAAGTGGTGCAAAATTAATAAATAAGAATAATTTCTATACAAACGTATGTCGCCTTAAAGATTATTCACCAGAAAAAAGTTAACAAATAAGAGAAAAGAATACGAGAAGCGAATAATTTCTCTATAAAAAGGAATCTTCCCATAAAAAAAATCTGGCTACGAAAGAACAAATAAATAATAAAAAACAAGACTGCGAAAAGAGGATAATTATGGGAAATTCGAGCGAGACAAACTTTGTCCGAGTTCGACAAACGATCCGGGGCCTCGACAAGCTGATGTAAATTAAAGTTGGATGACGCGCGCAGGGGCGGAAACGTTAGCGGTATCGCGGGCCCCACGAGACTGGGGCGTCTCGTGGGCGTCGGCGTTGAGCAAAAAACGTCAAACTCCGGAATGCATACGGTGTATACCCTCCTCTCCCCTGGGAGCTCTTATCGAACGATTTAACCAGCTCGTTTACACGTGATCCATACACATAATGCACAAACGAAGAACAGACGATTTATTCAAAAGGCTCGCGTGACTCGGAACTTGCAGTTCGGAAGGCAATAACCTTCGACAACTTCATTCTGTCTGTAAATTTTTGCATAAATTCCGGTTATTTTCCGGGCGTTAATTCACGGGGGTATTGGCAATTTAAATCTCCGTTCACTTATGAATCTCAAGGTATTTCAGTTTGTTGATGCAAGTCAGTTCATATTGAATAAACCGAAGTGCTCACTAACACAAAGATTGTACGTGCAACGTGATGATAAAATAATTGAGAAAAAGGGAATTATTCCTTAAAATAGTACAGAATACTTATAAAAATTCAATATCGTTGAATTTGTACATATTATTGAATTAAAACCACGTATACTTTTAGAGATACTTCGATAAAGCCAAAGTTAATTTGTACACGTAGCTAATTTCGAAACAATTTTTCTGTCAAAAGTATACGGCGTACTGAATATTATATATTCGGAAACTTTCGCCCCCAATTATATCCTCTGGCTAAAATTGTTACGATCGTAAAAGAATTTGGTAATATTTCAATCTCCGATAGAGTCAACATACGGCTAGAGAATATTCCGGTAACTCTTGGCAGCCGCCACGCGTGTCGCCGAAGAGGAAGATATTCGAGAGCGCGGATGGAATTGCGTGGAACAAAAGAGGTGCAGATAACGAGCAGACGGCGCCGTCCGAAATCTCGCGATCAGCATCTTTTTCTCTTATCGTCCCTTTGTGTTCCTACGATCCGTGCGCACGTTCGGTTACCGGACACCGGTCACAGACAACGTTTAGCATGACGTTTTTTTTGCTGATCGACAGTAAATGTCGAAGCAAAAATAAAAAAAAAAGAAGAGAAATCAAAAGTAAAGGAAGAAAAAGAAAAAAATAACGATGACTCTTGGTCAGCTTCGTTAGGACGGAGATCGTATCTTCGTGTTAATTTTGTTCTTTGCATATTACTCGAGGCCTCATCTTCCAATATGTTCTTAAATTTTTTGTATTCTTTTAAATTTCGTCAAATCACTATACCTATTAGTATAATATTTTATTTTCGACTGTGTATTGTTATTATTAGATTGCTTATGTAAATTAATATTTGTATTAGGAATACAAAAAAAATAGAATTTAAGTAAAGATTCCTTTCGGTCGTGATATACTTCGAATATTTTACATAATTTTTCATATTGTACGCATACTGTACATCTTTAAATTTTTTATAGATGCGTAAAAATCTATAGTCTAGTTATTATCGATATTATATTCTTTCATTCAAAATATGCAACGTGTTGCTAAACGAAATGGGGAAATCTTCCTTATCGGTCGCCAGTCTGTTAATAAAATCTGAGTCGATGTGTTCTAAGTTTTAAGTTCTAAGAGTTAAGAGGCGGCTGTGCTTTAGATACAGAGTCGGGAAGAAAAGATTCATCTGATTACTTGGATGGCTCAATTAATAAAGTACTCTCTCTGGTTTAGACAACGTAGACGAAGAAGACCGTGCTCAATTGAATTATCCTTTCTCTTCCTACGATAATTCACGTTCGCGACAAATCTTATTTGGAGGAAAAATTTTGATGTATCGCATTATGACCTATCTCGATGGATCGCTATCGAGATACGACACCTAAAGAGCTTAAATTTTCATCTACGAATAATCAGGCAATCACACTCGAGATTATTTGTCTGTTTCAGCAAAATTCACTTAATAGTGGATAGATTTTTCATTTGAAAAACTCCTACGATATATAAGTATTCATTCAGCTCGTCTTTAGTTTCACGTTACACTACTGGGTAATTGGGATGCAACCTTGGTGATTGACGCTCGACGATAAATTCGACCGAAACGAAAATACAAGAGCGGAGCTAGAACATTTCGGGGAATTAATGACTCACGTGTGCTCCCACTGAAACTGCGCGACGAAGAGTAAAAAGGGAAGGAGAGGAAAAAAGAAAAAAAAAGAGGCGGTTAACGGTGCGTGGCGATAAGAATTGCTTGTCTAAGCGGTGCAATCCGTGCCGCTTGTTTACGTTTCGCGCTGCCTCCTAGTCTCTTTGCAAGATAAAGTTGGCTACCCTGCACAACGAACCAAGATGACGGACTATGAGTCAAAAGACAAAAATCGTATTCCGTCATGGAATTGTTTCGTTTAAATTCAAATGACCCAACCTCTGTCAAAGATACTCAATGCCTCGAGCTCATCGTCAGTGTATTTAATTGCCTCGTTTATACATATACGCAATGAGAAAAAGTAAAAGAACGAGCGATGATCTTAAAAAAAGAAAAAAAAAGAAACAACGACATCGAAATACAATCCATCGATCTTTTACCAACGAAAAGGAAGAATATTCTCATAAAAGATATAATGTATATTTTTCCTAATAAAAAGAAGTGAAAGTGCAACACGATGATCTCAAAATCGTTCGGTGCCAACTCGATATTCCATCGATGGGGTGTACAACGAATTACGTATAGGGAAAGCATGGGAGGGTGATATGGATGCTTTGTAGGATTTCCTGTAATTAATATGCCACGAATGATGCCATGCGTATCCACGATACCCCCAAAGCCATCGGATAGGACTATAGGATCCACCACCGCGCCTCTATATGTCTCTCTCTCTTCCCCTCTGACGTCTCTCTGTCTACCTTTCTGTTTCGCTCTGACCTTCTGTCTCCGTTCATGGGAATACACAGAAGCCATAAGAAATTCGATACGTTCCCCGTGGCGTGACACGGCTGTGTACTGGACTGGGCCTCGCCACGGTGGTGCTTCCCACTTCCTCCCTCGCGAAATTCTCGGCAAGGAGGAACGCCGTCTATCCTGACCATGATTCGCATCGATAGACTCACCAAAATCGAGGGAACGACTGGTTTTCTTTCTTTTGTGTATTTATTGTATCCGACCACGTCTACTCGATTGCGTCTCAGTCTATTCGTTGATCATCATGAATTTCTTATATCAAAGTTTTCTTTTTTTAAATCGTACGACTTTCCTGTGACAACCAAATAAATTGTGACTTTCTTCCCTTATTACATGTGGTACATATATACCACTATATAATTTATATTATACGTATCCCTTATATAAAAGAACAATTTTAATGAAATCTGCAAAATTTAGTTCTAATCTAATATTTAATTGGTGCTAAAAATCTTCAACTAAAAATGACCACGGCAATCCTCTAGAAAATATTTCGCGGTCCACAAGTTAAGAACTTTGGATCGAACGGAAGTTGAAGATTCTTTACTTTAATATATTCACCTATTCTGTGTCTATTTCTCTCGGTTATCAAGTTGGTTGATTGCATGCATCTAATTGTAAGTTGAAGCTTCTTTTCAGCGAAGAAGATGAAGAACATGAGAAGGTTCTTGTTATCAGTTAAAATATCACGGAAATAGAAAATTATGATACAAGAGGACATAAAAATTGAACATATATTGCCACGCGGTTTCAAGGGAGCGTATTATAACGGTACTTAAATTGTTCCGAGTAGTGGAGAATTTTAACTCTTTCCGGTTAAGAAGCAAAATGGCGGTAATGAGGATCTTACGATTAAGCGGTTCGACAGATCATGTTACAACTTGAACGAGGTGTTCGTTTCGGATCGAAAATTACAGAGCTCCAGCGTGAACAGAACGGAAAAGTTAACGTCCATATAATTAAATTCGAGGACAATCTAGAAGTAACAACGGAAAAAGAAAAGTGTAAGAACCCTTATTTTATCGATAACCAGACAACGTGTTCTTACAGTGTAAATTATAAAGATATTGGAAGAAGTTAAGATACGACAAACAAAAAGCGGATCACAAGACGAGAGAGAGAAATGCATCGCTAGTATCGCTACTAACGTTACGTAGTTATGAGGCCGTCTTCGAGTTTGCTCGGTCGTTTCTAAAATCGGATGTAGAGCAACGACCTTCCAAACAACATGAAACTCCTACGCTTGCGCCCTCCATGGATTCCACGGATATCAGCTCGGCCACTGTCGATTAACTTCTTCCAACAAGGCCATCCAAGAAAAGATATATAGGAAAATATGTACATATATCCAGACCGAGATATTATTATGGCAACAATTATATCACCACCGGCATTCCTCGTGTGTTTCCTTCCTCTCTTTCCTCCACTTCAAAACAAGCAGACATGTCTGGCGTATCCCGATATTTGGTTATTAGAAGGAGGTTATGTAACTTCCTCTTCGAAATGTCCGAGATGGAAACCCCTTATTCATGAGCTAATTTACACGTTCATCATGTGTACGCGTAAATTTGTCTGTTTATAAAGCGTCTTAATAACTGTAAGTAACACATCGTTGCGTGAGTAAGAGCTTTCAAATTTCCCGCCTGACTGATGATACATTTCGACGGTTTATTACTAGCATTATCTGTTTACTGGGTCGGGTAAGATGAATAAGGTATCGGATGTTTTAGCAGAAACAAAGACGATGACGGTGTATAAAATGTCAACGTTCTAAACGGTTTTGACCTCCCAAAGGTTATTATGCGGAAAAGACTATTCAAAGTAGAAGACGATAAAAATATTTGATTCAGAGATACTTATGAATACCTCCTGGCGCTTTTTAACACAAAGCATAGTGTTATTAAGATAGGATTAATGTTAGAAATCTTAAGGAAAGAGATAAGTACCTGTGTTCAGCTGCACGATCCCTTTGTCTTCGGTTCTTGAACCAGTTGCTGACTTGCGTAGTGGTGAGGCCCGTGCTCTCTGCCAATTCTCGTTTCTCGCGAGGTGAGGGATAGGGATTGGTGGCGTACCAATCCCTCAGGACGCTCCTGGATTTCTCCTTGAAGCAGTAAGACGTCTCCTCTCCGTCCCAAATTGTACGTGGCAGTGGAAATTTGCGCCGAACGCGATATTTTCCTGTAATTCAAACACTTTTGGTCAATTTCGTAAATAAAATATTTCAAATAAATTTACATTGCATTTATATTAGCTTCGCTACTATTAGGGATAACCTCTACAATCTTCGTTATACCTAAATTTTAGTAATAAGCTATTATTGTAATCTTTTTTTAAATATCACTACTTTTAGGATTTTTATGGATTTTTCTTCTTCGTAAGCAAGATTACACGCAGCTATCATTAATTACAACGAAATAAATCCCCCATGAGGATTACGCGACATATACGAATAACAGTAAACCTCTGAATTACGAGAGGATATTTTTAAAACGACGCAACGGTGATGCACGCACGGCGTGGTTCGATTTTATTTCCGTCGTTTGATCTACAAATATCGTGCATTGTTTTGCATTCTCTTTCGGCTATCAATTGCCATCGATACAGGGACCACGAGAACCAAACACATAAACAAAAGCTTATATTTCCAAGATTTTTTAAAAATACCTTTCTGGCGTTTTGTTAACGATATAATGAATTTACAGTCGTGTGCAAAAGTTTTCAGTTAGATAGACTTTTCACTTTATATTCCAATAGCGGTACTTAACAACTTTTTTCATTAATTGTTTACATAATTGTTTATTTTTGCATTGGGTTTTGCAAAGCCAATTATCCTTACCAATCCCGCAAATATTCAATACTAGCAAAATTTTAAAAATCTAACAAATGCATCTGAGCGGATATTATTCACATTACTGTAAACAAATTAAATCATTTAATAATTAAAGCATATTTATATAAAAAGGAAGAAGGAAACTACCATTGGTGACCGGCTTTAAAAAATTTTCGGTCCAGCCATAAAGACCTAACCTAAGTACGCTAAAAAAACCATGGCTAGCGATGATGTCGTAGAAATATGGCGAAATATTCTAACAAAGCAGCCGGAAATCTTTACAGCTTCGTGTCACATGGAGGGTGGAGTAAAATTTCTCTTTTTGCTCTCTGGTTTTAGCAGACATACAGAGAGAAAAGAGGAGAGGGGAGAAGGGATCAGATGACACATATTGGTTCACAAAAGTAAATAGAAAGATCTAATTAGAATGTCAGCTCGTTAAACTCGCCTTCATCCCTGTTTACAATGCGCGACAGAAATAAAGCTTGCAGGCCTCGGGCGCGAAATTGCGGCGCGAGGTTTGTTCCTTCGCGAGATGTTTCCTTTCCGGCGCTATTATAATCGCCAGTAAATTAAATCCTGCGTTGCTATACGGTTGATTCGTATTTTTAAACTCACTCGTATCATCGATGCTTAAGTGAGATCACGAAACATCGAGAGCAACAACGAACGCGAAACATTCGAAAACATTCCTTCGCAATGATATACTAAAACATACAATCAACTATAGAAGATAAAAATAAGTTATGTTTACGTGTCGAAATTGTGTAAAAAAGTTACTGAAGAAGTTAGATTTCGTATTCTATACGCTAAACTGCTGAACTGTCACATGACCAATATGGCCGCCAGAACAGTTTAAGAAATGTCATATGTTTTAGCTCTTAGGTAACTGTGACAAAATGAACTCAATGTTAGATATATTTTATCTAAATATCAGTTGAATACTCAAGGTTCCTATATTACATTGAATTAATGTTACTATATTTTGTTAGATAAAATAACAGCACAGAGGTTTGTATTCAATTGTAAAGTACCTATAAATACATTTTCTAAAGTTATGAAATGCTATTAATACTCAAGGATATGTTTATTAATAGAATGAAAAATTAATACAAGAAACACATTAGTAGATATAGATTATAGATGACTACAATGCGATTAATCCATTAAAGACCGAGAAATGGTTTATTATCATAATACTAAAAATATCCCCAATATCTTTAAATATTATACAATTGTAGAATCTAACTGAAAGAAATAATGACAAAAAAGGTATTACGCGATTTCTTGGAAATCCTTTTCATGGTCACAATGTTGAAAAATGGATTTGATAATTTAAGATGATTGAAAAAAAATACTGCAAATGAAATGTTGCGTTAATTCAACGTTGGCCCTCAGTGAGTTAAACTAAAAACACGAAAGCTACAATAAGCAAATAAACAACATATAGGTTAGCATTTATATAATTTTAAAGATCAATTCATTCTGAACGAGAGGATAACCTCGCGCTTTAATTTAGGTAACTACAATTGAACTGGAAACCAGGAGCTATAGTTACAGAATAAATAAACAACATATTATGCTTCAGTGCCTTGAGTCATCAATTAATTTTAGACAAACGAGTAACCTTCTACTTTGAAAGATAGCACATAGTGCCCGTGTATCTTTCATATTCAGATTAGACGACGCATATTTAAATTAATTTGAAGAAAATCTTATACTAACCGACTGCACCAAGAGGCCTTCCTCTCAGTCTCTCGGCCTCTATGTAATGAGCCTTGAGCCAGAGAGCTTGCAGTTTTTGATGATTGTGCGGACTGAACGTATGACTCTCAAGGATCCTGTACAACTCCTTGAAGTGGCCCCGATGGAAAGCGACAATTGCCTTGGCTTTCAGCACGCTCTCATGGCGATGCAACCTAGTGCACGCCGGCAGAGACCATAGAAACCTGCCGAGCCTCTCCACGGAGCCTGCTTGTTGGAGAACCTGGACAGACGACACCATCGCCTTGAAGACGATAGACAGGGGGGGCACACTGTTAGTCGGCAGAACTCATCCCGATCTCCTCTTATTCTAGTGTATCTTGTATGTTTCTCAATCGTAATTATTTCGTCTCGTATCTATTTCTTTTCGCGAAAAGGGTAGTTTTATCTTTTTCTCTTTTCCATCAATACAAACGTAGATAAAGATCCGAGGATGGCATGTTGTTCATTTATCGAGGAAGATCACACTTTGATAAATTCATTGATACGTCACGGTGGTGTTCGAGTTTCAATTTCAAAGCGACTCAAGGAAATTCGAAATAATTTGAACGTGATTCGATGCTTAAAATTCTTAAAATTCTTGAGTTGTTAATGTTTCGATAAACCCTGAAAGTCCTGATAGATTTCATTATCATTATAGGAAGAATATTTCCTATATCTTAAACTCTTTATATCAGATATACAAGAAATCTACTAAAATTTTCAAGACCTACCAAAATTTTAACAACTCGATCAGAATATACTAAATCTTTCAAAAATTTCAAGTATCGAATCGCGTTTAAAATGATTCGAATTTTTCGCAACGTATAAATATTCAAAGCGATCGAAATGTTTGAAAGCACATCGCTATTGATATGCCCTTTTCACGAGCTATCCTCCGATGCCAAGACTCGTAACATGTAAAGAACAAAATAAAAAAAGAAGAGAACACCGTAAAATTCTCATTACATATGAGCATTAAATTAAAAAGGAGGGGAAAAAGATAACACGCTGTGACGGAATCGATACTCGATTGCTCATTACAGGCAAATTACCAAAAACGAGCGTCCATTAAATGCGACGGTGGTACGAGTCTCGTGCACCTGCCATGGTTACTTCTTCATTCGCGTCGCCGGGTGCCACCTAGTTTCCAA
Organism: Bombus affinis; assembly: GCF_024516045.1. NCBI lineage: Eukaryota > Metazoa > Arthropoda > Insecta > Hymenoptera > Apidae > Bombus > Bombus affinis. The sequence goes on from NC_066354.1 coordinate 4,628,760, forward strand.
GCGCAACGCTTCTGACGAACGATTAATCACGAAATGTGTAAGAGAAATCCAGCCATATAATGAGAAACGAGCCGCGACGAAAGCCCAAGAGAAATGGCCGACAGAGAGATCTGCGATCAGACTTTAACGACGGTGTAAGAACGATTTTCGATTGGCCGACGACAAATCAAACCGACATGCCGGGGTGAACTAAACGGTTAAACGATTTCGTTCTGTCTCGTTTCATCGCGTATTTCCACCGCGAGACTCGAGGATCGATTTGTCTTCGCGCGCGCGAGAACTTGAAGCACGCGATATACACACACGGTAGCGCAAAGAAACGACCGGCACCACCCGGCGAACCGCTAAATATCGATAGATCGTTCTTTCTCGAACAAGTCGATTCACGCCGGTTATTTCGAATGATACAAGACAACTAGCGCCCACGTCTCACGGAGTTATCGCAAATTACACACGTAACCATGGTGACCGGTGAAGCAACATCTCACCAGATGTCATGTATTATTACTGGACTGCTGATGTTTATATTTTTTGGGGTGTAGGGAAGAATTTGAATATACAAAGTATATAAAATATACATGTACAAAAATATAGGAACTATCTGAAGTAGAGTACTGATTGTGATATTTAGATATCGAAAAAGTACATTTATGTTTCATAAACGTTTAGATATTAAATTTGAATAAACATCCGTAAATATCAATTGGATGAATGTATTGTATAAACATCCATAGTCGAGTATTACTAATTTCCAAATTTTAACTTTAAAAATTTCAAATAAAAATCTCCAATTTTAAATAAAGATAAATCGTTTGATCGTGATAGATGTTTAAGATACGGAATGCTTTTAACCGAAACGATAAGTTTGAATTATTGTGAGGCACGATCGTAAATGCACTAGACTCTCTAAGCCTCTCTATTATGACGCGGGCGTAATTACCCGTTAAACGATTCCATTCCGAGCGAACAGCGGGGTCGTTTATCGAAAACGCAAAACGCAGTCATAAATTAAACGGAATATCCATGTGACGTGGGCAAGGAGTTAAACGTCTAGCCGTATATGTAACGCACTGATGGGAAAAGTGTAAATACATTATCAACGTTCCTCGCACATTCTTTCTACATACCATAATGTGCGCCCTAATTTATTAGTGGTTCATGTAATTTACATAATTTTGTAATGCAAGTAAATACTTTAATACAATTAACGCTCGCACGACCACTGCCATTAAAGATTTTGTTTGTTTTATAGTAATTTTAAATATTTCTTCACATGCTCTATTTTTATAGTACTTCCGAATATTGCTTTCCAGAAAACATATAATTATTATAATTTGTATGTATATTTCAATTTTTATTCAAAAACAATATTTATGAACCTTCGCTCTTTCATTTTCTTTATAGGTACCTATAACTTCTGATTTTATACTGATTTATACTGATTTTAATGTATGTATTGTCCAATAAGAATTTTTTTTATTATTGGATAAGTATTCCGATAAATTCCGTGTTTTTCGAAATATTTTCTTAGCACTTGTGTATAATTAATCGAATTTTATACATTGACAAGTGTATATATTAGAAGTATCTAATATAAATAAATCAATATTCTTTCTAGGTTCTATCTTTTTAACCATCTTCATAAAAAGATAAATTTGTATAAATATTCATAATCAACGAAATGTTTAAAGAAACATCATAAATATTATCTTCAAAATTGAAATTAGAAAAGATGATTTCTGGTCAATCAATTTTCAGTTAATTTTTGTAAAGAAGTACAAACATTCATAGTCGTGCGAATGTTAAATAAACTTTTTTCAATACATATCTTTCTCCACTTTTAATTTTCGTTTGTTCCAATTTAGACAAAATGGCGATCCCGAATCAGTGTCCCGAATAAAATATTCGGAACACGTAAGTAAAATTCCGCCGCGCACATGTGGGCTGCTCGATCAGTTCAATGCGAGAGGAGCGTAAACGTCGCACACAAAACAATTTATGGTTGCAGTAAAATCGTATGAACTCCATTAGGTGTGTGACATGCAAGTGAATCTTGGCGCGCGGTGCTGTACAATGTTGTGCTCGTGGAACATGGCCCGGGAAAATAGAAAATTTCAGGGACAATTTCATCATCGCATATTCGCAACGTACGTAAATTAAACCAACGAATCCAGTTAAGCATCTTACGAACAAGCGTTTTCGCACTAGCCAAGAGTTAACTGCTATTTCATGGGTAATTTTATCAACGTTGCGAATTTTACTTCTCTATTGTTCTCGGATACACAGATAACATTCATATTTTTAAATGCTATATACATACGAACAAATAAAATAAATTATACGGACGATTAACTCTAAAACGACGAAATGAGATATCCAGGGATTCTACGAAATTTTAACTCTCTGCTGTTTTCCTCACTTCTTCGCATTTATGATTCTTTAGACATCTTTTTTTGAAAATACTTTATTTATAAATTATATTTAATACTAAAACCAAATGTTTAACATAACTACTGAAATATATTACCCATTTTGAGCCATATAAACCTAAGAAAAACAGCACGCTTAATCTTCTCCACGGAGGTGTAAATAACTTTCAAAATATTCAAGTTTCATCTTGCTAATTTACATCTTAGTTTACAAAATAGCAAAAGGAAAAGATCAAAAATTTCATAAGTTATCTAAAAAATAGCATATACAAATAAATCTTCCAAAAGTATTCATATTATTTAAAGTACCTTGATTTCTGTTCAATCGTCTAAAAGGGTTAGAAACGCCTCAATTCGCTTGATACTTAATTACAAAAAAGAAACAAAATCACAAACTACATTTCACTATTATCTGTCAGTACAGATATTTTCTCCGTTTAAATATTTTGTGGGCCATCAATTTTAAAAGAAATTTATGTAGTATAGAACGTAATTAAGGAAACTGCACCTTGCGCCCTTCCGTCGGACACTCGTTGTCCAACACCGCACGCGGAATCTATTTTATCGATCGATCGCACATCGATTCGAAGCAAATTCAAATCTCAAATTCCAAGTCTACACTCAAACACAATATCAAAAATTTTTTAACTGAAAACTTACCTCACAAACACAGGCGACTTGTTCCTGGGTAAATCCAAAGCTGGGAAGTTGGCCATTGCTTCCGCTACCGCCGCCGGCGGAACTCGCAGGACTATCTTGGGGACTGTAACTGGTTGGTCCTGTGGTAGGACCATAAGTGGTCGCCTCGACGGGTCCAGCAGCGTGTCCCGTAAGCGGCGTCGGTGTCCCCTGAGGGCTGTAATCACCGGTCGAGCCCAAAACATCAGCACCACCAGAAGAAGGTCCCATCGCACCTCCGTTTCCGGTGGTTCCTCCGTAGGCCATCATCGCATCATCTCCGGGGCCCACGGCGACCCCTTGCACACCGTTCCCTCCACCCTCCACCGTGGACCACTTTTCTTCGGTACACTTCGTTTCACTCACTATTTTATTCGATTTTGTCTTCTATTCCTTCTACCAAGTGATATTAATCGAACAATTAGTCGATTGATTAATCACCAATAATGATTGCGGAACGCATCGATCGCTCAGCCGACGGACCAGATTTGATTCTTTCGAGAATCGTTCCGACGGCAGATATTCAGTTACGTACCAGCCACCGGCGGTGATTAACTCGTTCACGATCTTCATACCTTTCGATGGTCATCCACAATGCTCCTTCCTCAGATCCAATTTTCTTCGAGACATTTTCTTCCAGTTTATCTTCGCCGTGTTGCGATTAAACTTCAATCAACACGATCTTTTAATCGTATATTTTAGTTTCTATTATACGTAACGCTATAGAAATTGTTTTTTTGATTTGACAATTCTAATCTAGAACCGACATGCAGCCAATGCGTGTATGTATTTAAAGCGTGCCTTTTAACGAAGAGAAAGCAGAATATAGGATAATATAATAGGTTCAACGAACGAACACGTTGTTTTGATTGTATTGATTAGTCGAAAACAATTGTTATAAAAAGTTTCTCTTTCGATATACCTCTATCGATATATGACCGGTCCGTCTACTTAAAGTGGTTGAGTATACTTTTCAGTTTTGATCGAGTGGAGAGTACATATGATAATACAAAAGAAGAACGCGCCACACTTGTGACTGTATAAACGCATCAGAATATGCAGGAAGGAGATATTTTTAGGCTACCGCTTGGTAGAGAGTTACTGCAAGCACGAGAAGCTGCCGACGAATTCCAACATGGGATGTTTCTCGTGTTACAAGAGTAAAAGAAAGAATATACTCGTTGGATATACCAAGGTGGAATAATAAAATCTCACTCTAGTTATTCTCTAATCTGCTTTGAGAGGCTGGGTGTACTGGAAACAGCGGAGAGTCTAAGGTGAACCGATTGCTTCACTTATCTCTCTCTTTTTCTATCTTTCGCGTATATGTTACATATACAACGTATTCCAACATGTATTTCTTTATAGTCGTCTCTATCTCTATAGTTTCCCTCCGTCTTACATGTACCACGCACGATTATCTTGCGTTACTGGCCCCGACTAGATCCGATTATGGCAAGTTTCTCTTTAGAGCGCCAGGTGCGCCCTCCTTCAAGATTATTCTCCCTCTTTTCCCTTCGGACTCGCGTCTTTTCTATCTCCTCGTGTGGCAGGTTGCACCGTGAAATCCACGGGCTCGTGTTTCCGCGGCCCGTGGTAGCTGTGTATTTATAGGCGCTTAGTATACTCGCGTACGAACGCGCACTGGCTATTATTAGGACCGTGTTAAATAGTCCGTTTTCTCTGTCCTCCTCTATGTGTCTCGTTTTCGATTCTTCTTTTCTTTTTTATTTAAAACTTCGAGTAGGAAAAAACCCTTTTGCGTATCGATTCTAGCTCTTGATTCTACTATCAAGAAACACGCGACACAATGGATGATGTAGCACTTGATTGAAACGATTCGTGAAACGCACTGTGTGTTGTTTATATTACACTCCTAACACCTAACACTCCTTACTCGACAACACGCGACGCGTCAATCGTATAATCAGTACCAAAAACACGCGCGACACCGCAAAGGGTACCAAGGATTTGTGGCGACGAAGATTGTTCGAAGAATGATAACGAAACGTCAGATTTACACACTCCCTCTCTCTCGTGACCGGGCGAAAGAGAGACGTTCTCCTACGCACGCACCAGAAGGGACTGCCGCTCCGGCGTGTTCCGAGACTGAGACACTCTGTCATGCGCAGCTAAGCGCCGATTGGCCGAGGCGTGGCCCATCTGACAGCTACTCGATCCCTCTTCTCATTGGCTGCTGGGCATGGCTACGACCACCATCCCGTCTTCTTATTGGTCAAACCTCCTATGGTAATAAATAAGCCTCATTACACCCCCGACTGCTATACCTTTCTTTATTCAATGTGAATGCAGCCGAAGAGACACGCAAGTAAATCGGACGAATCCATCCCAAAACGAACATATTTCTTTCGCGATGCTCGTTAAGTTCTACGATTGGCTAGGTATTTAATTGTCTTCTATGAATATCTCGCGCGCGACGATACACAGAACGCGTGGAATTTGTTTCGGTGGAAATCGTAACCCATATTTGGTGAAGTTCACGCAAGACGTCGTTGCGATAGCTACAATTTCGAAATCGATCACGTCAAAACCTCTTCCTTCTCACCACTTCGGACCATGAGATCGAGTCATGAATTATTGTTACAGCCAGAATACTGATTTGATGTCAGGAAATTGGATGATACGAATATTTATGTTGGACGGAGGGGATCCATTTTTATTTGTCTACAATTTTTTCTTGTCGTTATTTTCATTCGATTGCTCTTTACCTTGTATGACGTTAAATGTTTTCTTAACTTATATTGGGATATAGGTTATATCATATTATAATGAATGAATATTATAATAGTAATTTGTTAACTCATATGATTTTCCTATTTTTCTCTACTGCTAATAACTTGTATAAACGGTTGCTTGTAAATAATAAGGTTATTATTGTTTATACGTAATAAAAGAAATAAGATGATACAGTACGTACAGAAAGTACATGTTTGTACACCATTGTCTTTATGGACATTCATACTAATTAATTTCACCAAAGTATGTATATCAAATTTTATATCATTACTACAAAAATCGTTTGCATTGAAAAATAAGGATATGTGCAAATACTTCCTGTAACAAAAGGTACGTGTATGTAAATATGTATTTCACTGCACATGATCAAAGTAGTGCATAAGAACAATAAAACAAACGATATTGATGAACGATTCACAAATTCATGGACATTAGAAATACAAAAAGGAACCTTTCGATCTGGCACATGTCAAGGAAGTCACGTGTCAATGAATTCTTTTTCCAGGAAGTTCCGACGGCACCGTGACTAGATATTTTTTTTGTAATAACTATCGAAAGAGGCCGAGACCCATGGAAGTGACGAAAGAAGAGCAGAAGGGTTCTCGACGATAACACGTGCGAAGCTTGAGAAATGTCTCATGTCAATCAGAAAAGATAGAAAACGGTGTGTGCAAAACAAACCGCGTCCTCGTTTCGTTCGAACGAAACTTTTGAAACAAGACATACCGAAAAATCTGGTTGGCAGACATTATTTTAGGAAGCAAAGCCCTGTTTTTACAAAAGTCCTCGCAGTCTGAGAAAATAAGATGTCCTTTATCCTTCACGTCATATGATCCTTCTCAAAATTAAGTATTCATCTAGCTAAAAATTTTCAAAACACGGCTTTGAAATATTTCACACGACTTTATGTTTATTGAGATGTATAATTACATTTCTTATAAGCTAAAACAAAATGCATTATTTTTTTGTTTTATTTAAATGCATATTTTTTTATGTCGCAAAAAGGAGGTTATGAAAGATAGATATGAGGATCACAGGAAGAAACATATGTACATCTTAATAAGTGTTGTCATTTTATGATTAAGGAGAAATATTTTAATATTAAATAATTAACAATGAAAGGAACTTATCACTCAAAGATTAAGACAAAATATTTTTATATCTTCAATATTTAAATGTCTCAATGTTTAATATTATAGAAAATAATGTTTTTGAACAAGATATAAGAATACATGTATAACCTAAAACACAAATAAAAGGACAATTTTGTCAACATAAGATTATTTGATAACATACCTAATTTTGAAACTCTTGTCATTTAAAAAATGTAAATGTGATTCACTCTGTTTTTGCTGTGTAGTCTTTATATGTAAAATGTTTTAAACACTCTGTTTTCATTAAAGTGATACATTTGTTCTCAATTAACGTATTTAATTTCTTTTTTTATCTCATTTACGGTAAATATTTATATTTCAATTTGCTGGCGGCGTGAATTCGAGATTGTATTGATGTCAGTATCACTTGCAGAGACAAACGTTTCACGACAGAGACAAACGTTTCACGACAGAGACAAACAGAATCACACGTTTTACTTTACGAACGAAACATGACCAATACGTAGAGAACGTAAAAATGTACTCGTTGATAATCATCAAACTGCGCTAAAATTTGTGAGGTAAACTGTGGCATTGCATCAAACAAATCAGTCAAAGCTTCCCATTCTTTCTGCAAATATATAGTGTTATTTCCGTGATGAAACGCGTTACATACGAGTATACATAGACACCAGCGACGGTAAAATATTGCGTTTCGATTTGTGTGTTACGTAAATGGAAAACAGTTATTAATGTCAACTTCTTTGCCGTGAACAGGTTCGATTCAGTTACGATGAAAAATCGATTTATGACGGTTGCATGTTTATGAACGCTAGCATATGAAGAAAAATAAAAAATACTTAATAACAGAAGTTGGATAAAGTTTCACGGCAATACACTGGTATACTTAAAATGCTATACATATTGCATGAATATAGATTGACAGGACGTTTCATATTCAATAACAATAAAATTGAACGAATAATAAAAATAAATTCTGTTTCTTCCAGTATTAATATTCATCCATTGAATATAAATTGTTCTTTACATTAAATCAAACATAGTTAATATTGAACTCACCATTTTCTCTTGTGGGCTGTTTTTTCACAAAGATCTTTAATTGAAAATTTAGTTTAAATATTAGAAATAATTCATAAATTGTCATATATATATATATACATATACATTAACATAAAGAAATTGTCTTACAAAATTATTTTTATTAGATGAGTGAATAAATATTGACTAACTGTAAGATTGAAGATTCTCATCTAGATTTGAATGATCTCGTCGAAATTGACACATTTCTAGTGGTTGTATGCGGTTCTCTCCGACGGGGTGCCACCCGTGGCGTCACCATTCATCCTGGACACACGGTCGAAGCGGTTTGTGGTCCAGGAAGAAGTCGTTGACATCATAATGTGACGTCTAGATGCTTACGGCTCTCCTCGCCCCCTTTAAGCAACCGTGAAATCAACCGTTCGATCTTCTCGATGACAACTTGTTCAAAAATATCCGCGCTCATATATGTGTCCGCGTTAAGAATGATTTCTGTGTCACGTGCGGTTTTATATGTATATATTTATATCTATATATATCGCGTTTATTCTCATTTTATCTCAAAATATTTGGATAATTATCTTCAAGTGTTGCACTTTGTTTGATTTGTTGCGATGGATTATCAATATCTTAGATTAACGGTATATCTTTAAACATTCCCTTTTATGTTTAGTATATCGTTCCATTTGTGTTAAAGTTAAATATACATATAAGTATACATATACATATACATACATATCTTTTGATCATTGTCTACAATTACCTACTATCTTTCTATCAAATTCTTTATTTCTCCTTTATTTTATAAAACTTTTACTGTAACAAATTTCGTTTGAACTTCTCTTAAAGAAAATATGTCTTAAACTCACCTTCTGGAAAACTGTATCGTTATAAGATAATTTAATGATCTACTTGCACTGATCCAAACTACTAGCTCGGTTTTATTCTAAGGAATCGAATAAACAATTTATAAGTAATTTTCCAAACATATTTCAAGTAAAACCCAGGAACTGATTCATATACTTCAATCGCAAGATATACAAATAATCATCGTAACAATCGATCCAACGTCGAACCGCCAAATGATGTAAGCGTGTGAGTGAAATGTCTCTAAAAAAAAAAAAGACGGTGACAGTTTTCAACGGCGTAAACAAGAATTTCCGATGTCTCGTGGGACGAGCCGGAAGCGGAGAAGGAACGGCGAGTACAAAGGCGCGTTCGCATTGACATCGATTCTCTTTGTCGACGAAGGCAAAGAGGCACGGAGACACGTCAAGGTACAGCGGGAAGGGAGACAGGAAAACGAAAGAAAGGAGAGAAAGGAAAAAAGAGAAGAGGAAAGGGAACGTGAAGGAAGGACGACGTGGTTGCGCAACAATGCGAAAACGCAAGAGAGCATCCAACGAAAAGCTCGTATCACGTTCCCATAAGTGGCAGAGCGCGAGGATCCCTGCAGAGACGTCCTCACGCTTTTCTCCCTTTCTCTCTTCCATTTTTCTTCTTTCTCTTTCTCGCTTGTTCCCTCTGTTTCCCTTGCCTATCTTTCTTCTTCTTTTTTTAGACAGCAGCAACGTTCGCCATACACACGTGTGTGTATACGTAGGACGTAAAAAGGGGACGTGGAGAGGCGCCAGGTATATGTATGTACTGTACGTACGAAAAATTCCATGGTGACGGCACCCTGGGTATCCCGTGGCGAGACCTGAATAACCCATAATTGCTATCCCTCCATTCACGTGCACGCCTCTGTCGTAGTAGTTCGTTCTTCGCACAAAGACGTCTCGTAACTGGCCGCGACACTCGATTCATCCGGGACGAACATTGCTCCGGGACGCTTTTCATCCGAAGATTGTTTGAAACGCGACTATCATCGACCTTCGATCGCGTAACTATGTCTATTGTAGTAAACTCTGGATGATAGTTACTGGACCTGCACAGTTACCGATAGTACGCTGGAACATAGCGCGCCACAGCGGACTATACGTTTCTCACCGCGCTCGGACAGCCAACACTACTAAATTGGTGCATTTTATTATATACTTATGTGCTTTATAAAAGCAGAAAAATTTCAATTAATTGGGGACAATTTTAGGTAAGCAATAATTAATAGTAACAAAAAAAAAAAAAAAAAAAAAAAAAAAATAGAAAATAAAAAAATAAAAGAAAACGCGTTGATAAGGTCGTTAAAATGAGAGATCTTCCCGATCGGTCACGCAATGATTTACTTTAAAGTGGGGAGATCTTCCCGATCGGTCATGCAGCGATTTACTTTAAAGTGGAGGGATCTCCCCATTCGGTTGGCTAAGTGTTAAGTGTCGTTATTCTTAAAATATATGAATTGTATTTTTTGAATTAGTTTAGTTATCAGCTGTTTGCTCTATCGTTATGAAATAAAATATTCGACGATCACGATAATGATCTAACCTCCGTTGCCGAGGATTAAAGAGCGTTTCTATGAAATATGGAACCATGAGTTAGAGAATAGATGGGTATAGACGATGAAAAAGGGTATAAAATAATCGATCATCGCGATAACAATGACTATATCTAAGAAAATAGTTTGTAAAAGATCAACGACATGTTCAGTATTATGACAATTAATATTTCTGAAGTGTGCAACAGCTTGGCAAAAATGTATATATTCTGTGTACCAAATAAAATCACAGTTTTGATAAAATGGCATTAGACATTAGACAGCTTAACGGAATTTTAACGTTTTCTCGTCTGTAAGAAATAAAACAAGTAATTACCTTTTATTCGCTCCAAATAATTAGCATTCCCTGTTTCGAATAACTTTGATTTTGCGTACGCTATAATTTTGCTTTTTCATATACGATGGTACATGTAAAATACGGCTTTAATATACAATATAGATATGTTTTGTGTATAGGTTTGCCAATCTGGCTCTTTTCGAAGACCATTCTAAAACAACATGCAAATACAAATAAAGTAGATTTAAAAATTGATCATTGATACGATTGATATGATTTGAAATCGATAGATTGTCGTTTCGTCGACAAGCCAGCGAATAGTTTCAATATTTACAGTTGAACCACGAAAAGAGCCAATTTGATGTCGATCCCGAATGAACATCCTCTACTGGTTCGTTATTATCTTGAGGTGTATTATCCATCGGAGGTGTAACCACAGGATCTATGTTTTCATCGTTGAAGCTCCAAAAATTCCTAGTGGGCTCTGGCGGATCCGTTTCCCTATTGACTTCGTCATGATTGACGGAGTTCAAGATGGAATACGATCGATCCCGCGGAAGATTCAACAAATTGCTGCCTTGGCTCATACACGTGTTCGATATAACGTTCACGAAGCTTTGTAAGGGTAGGTCAATGGACGCGAACTTTGACTGAGAGTCCTTCAGCTGTTGTTTGCAAGGGTTGGTGACACACTTTAAACCAGTCGCAGATTCCTTTTTCTTCTTGTGGTCGTTTTTCTTAACGTGCTTCTTACACTCCTCTACCTCCTTTCGTTCTCTATCCAGCCTCTCTTTCGCCGATTCAGCGCTTGTGGACGATGCCATGCATCTTTCTACGACAATGGAATAAAATTGCAAATAAATTAATATGGAAGTTATGAGTAGATTGCTATTAGGATGTTTACGTCGACCAATATTTGTATAAACTAAGTTAGAGAAGCATTAGGTCCCCTCTTAGGATCATATTTTGCGGTGTTACTTACATTAGGTCACATATAACGTAATGAAAGCAAGGGAGGAGGAACTTTCAAAAGGGCCAATTTTACTCGAATAAAATACTACAAAATTTCATTGCAAAATGTGTAAGATTGCTGTTTTATCATTGCTTCATACGTTAACATACCTTGTAAACCTGTTACTATGTGATATTCTATACGTTTCATTCAAGTAAAAATGGCCCTTTCATAAGATTTATGGGAACTTCTATGGATGATTGTGTACAATAGCCTGTCAAAGTGTAATACAATAGTTACACAAAGAACATCTCTTAAAAATATTGCAAAACCATAAAACCAATTGTTTTACCGCGTGAGCTATACTAAGATTTGTGGAACATGACGTAGCTTCCAAGTTACCTTGGCACATTTGTTCTCTCTTTTTCGAGCAGGAATCTTCCAATGTACACTTGGTATCCTTCACAGCACTGCATTTTAGCTTGTCAGATGATTTGCAAGGATCGCCCTTGGTGGAACAACTGGGCCTGCTGGCTTTTTTGCAAGGATCATCCTTCTTCTCGGAGGCTGATCTTACTCTCTTGCAAGGATCCTCCACTTTCTTTACTTCTGGACCGCAGCTTGTCCTCTTTTTGCAAGGATCTTCTCTCTTCCCACAAGTAGTCCTCGTTTTCTTGCAAGGATCTTCTCTCTTCCCGCAAGTAGCTCTCACCTTCTTGCAAGGATCTTCCTTCTTCTTTTCACAGGTTCCTCTTGTTTTCTTGCAAGGATCCTCTTTCTTCTTTTCGCAAGTTCCCCTCAGTCTTTTGCACGGATCCTCTTTTTTACATTTAGTGCTCTCTTTCTTGCAACTATCCACCTTTTTACATTTGGCGTCAGCGTTCAGCTTACACTTTGCAGACGGTCTCTTGCACTTGTCTTCGTCTTTGCCACCTGTCGGCTTGCACTTTGGCGATGGCTTCTTGCATTTGTCGTCGCTTTTCGAACGAACCAGCGGCGATTGCAGAAATTTGCATATAGACGGTGAAACGAACAAGCTCTGCTTCGCCTCTTTACTGTTTTTCATAGTGATCAGAGGGAAGGCGAAGGCTGGCAAAGAGGAATAGCGTTTCACGTTCTTCGGCACGTTCGTGGAATGATTTGAAAATGCCGACTGGGTGTAGTTTCTCCTACCGGTGCATTTCGCCGATCTTCTGTCGCAGTCGCGATCGTTGCATTTCCTTCGACGTTTGCACGATGTATCTCTTTTCCTCGGCTTCGTGCAGATCGTACGACCCTCCTCTTGTCTGGAGCAGTCTCGTTGCTCTTCTCGTTCGCAGGATCTTCTTCGCCTCCTATCGCAACTTCGATCTCTCCTAAATGATCGCGTGTTTATTAGAACATTGCCAATAGCAATTAGTTATCGCTACGTATAAATCAACGTTAAAGTTAGGTAACGACGTACGATAGATACCACCGTAGTTCCAGTATAAACGTACGTGAATATACAGACGTGAAATAAATAGAAGAATATTTACTCGATCGTGTATTTACATTAACTGAAGCGATTATTAAATGAAAAAAGAATTTCATTATTTTTGGTAACTTTTAGCAGAATCACACCATCGATAGAATCCTTCTGGCACTGCTAAACTCTATCGAGACACACGATGAATCCATTTTAAATGATTCACCTGTATCTTTTTTTCTTTAAACTCGAACGTACCATAGTGTTTGCTGTCACACTACTTGATTCGTCTAAAGCGTTAATCGGGAACTAATTAAAATTTTCTTCCGACAAATGAAACAGTCGTGCACGTGTACGCCAAGTTCTATCGCGTTTAAAAAGTCAAACCGAAAGATCGATTTACTTTCAGTGTTATCCCATGACAAAAGTAAAACTAAAGAAACGACAGAGTCAAAGATTGACATTATATACCTTCCTCTGCTGCATTTCCTCTCTGTTTGCCTCTTGCAATCCCGATCAGAAGGCCTGCTCCTCTCCAGAGTCGTGCAAAACTCTCTCGACTGCTCATCCTTCTCATTCGGCATACACGTGGGATCCTTCTTCACTTCGTATTTCTCTATCTGAGTGGCATTTTTAACCTTGTGTTTTGGGCATTGGAACCTGTTATAATCGCAATGAGTCGGCGTCTGCAACGCAGGACAGCAATAACGTTTGCAAATCTTTCTATCCTTTTTACTCCTCGGCCTCTCCTGCTCGCACTTTCTCGCTCTCGGGCATCTGGCGTCGTTATCGCGACATTTCCTCGCTGCATTCACGCTGGAAGTAGAAATATTCAGCGAGTTGTTCGAGTTGAACGCGCTTTTCGATCCGTTGCCAGTCCTCTCCGACACCGCCAGCTTCCTCGACAAACAAGAGGAATTCGAGGAAGACCTTCTGGTCGTAAACGGGGCAAACGAAGCCGGTGGTTTCCGAGAGCCTCCGTCTGAACTTCCGGCCATCGACGACCTATCGTTGCCGAAGGAATTCGTTCGCGAGTTCGGTACGCTTCTACCTTCGTTTTGCTGCAATCTGACTTGCGTAGCGGCGCACGGTGACGACTTCACTCCTTGTCCCTCGTTTCGTCTCGTTATCTTCAACGGCGTGCTCGTGTTCTCTGGTATTCCAATTATCGACTCGAACGTACGGTTAGCCTCGGTCTTCGACGATTGCCTGTTCCAGCCGTTGGAAGCTCCGTAAGCTCTTGGAGCGAAATAGGTAGACGTCCGTGACGCAGCTCGCCTCTTCTCCGACGTTTCGCCGGAATCTCTGGCGAATTGCGTCGGTTCAGTTCGCGACATTTCCTCGGAAGATTGAAAGGCACTCGTGTCATTCTCCGTTTCTCGAGCCTTCGCTTCACCTTCCATCGGATTTCTTTCTTCTCCACGCTTTTCCATAGAGCGCCGCTCCGACGCGTTTCCGGTGACTTCCGAGTACCTCGGAGCCAACGGTTTCGAAAGGGAAGAAGCCTGTTTCTCCTCAGACGCGGTAGCTTTCTTTCCCTCGTCGAGTTCCATCGAAGAAACATCTTTCGCGCTATCAGCCTCTTTCTCCGTTCGGTTTAATATCGGAGCAGAAGGTTTCTGAATTTTTTTTGGAGGTTGCGAGCAAAATCCAGCCACTGGCTGCGTCTGATACTTCGTCTGACTCGGTGCTGCTGACAGTTCCGATTTCAAAATCGGCAGATACTTTATCTCCTCTTTCTTCGGGCCGGCACTTTGAAGGACGTGAGCCAGCAACTTGCACGTTGAAGCCTGCTGACTGGAAACGTTCGCCGGTCTGTCCACGTCTGAAATATTCTTACGCTCCAGGTTACTTTCCTTGTCGACGATATCAGCGTCTTTAGCGTCTACTTTCTTCACACGCTCTATCTTAGCCTTGTTCTCGATGGCTTTCGTCGTCAAAGACAACGTGCCATTTTCTTCGCTGTTTTCCATCCCCGAGCAGATGCTCTTCCGGCGTGGTAGTATTCTACGATTTGACTGCTCGAGTTCGTGGTATTCGTTTCGCGGTAAAATATCGCACTCGTAAGACTTTGCGCCAGGAACGAAGGCGAAGTCAACAGCCTGCTCGTTTCGAAGAGTCTTGTA
Organism: Bombus affinis; assembly: GCF_024516045.1. NCBI lineage: Eukaryota > Metazoa > Arthropoda > Insecta > Hymenoptera > Apidae > Bombus > Bombus affinis. The sequence continues at coordinate 4,644,013 of NC_066354.1, forward strand.
ACCTTTGAGTTTCCATTTCAGAGTCCTTGGCACAGGATTTCCATCCAGCAAAGACACCAAGTTGTCCTGTTTCATTAGACCCTGGATTTTTAAACAGGTCATCGATGTTGCCTTCAGGTCGAGTTGAGAATCGTTGATGTATTTTGGCGTGAACGTTACGGTCGTGGTCATGGAATTCGGGGACACGGATTTCGAGACAACATCGAGAGCATCGTTGGAGAATAAGGACGACGAGACGATGCCATTGGAAGGCAGACACTTCTTTTCGTCGCGACTGGCCGGCTCCTCTTTGCACGAGAAGTCGAAGAAATTCCAAAATCGACGAGACGACGATGTCGTGTGCACTTGCGACGACGACAGGTAATAACTTGGCACGAGATTTTTCTGCGTTGTTTCGAAAGAATAAAATTTCGCGTAAGATTACCTTCTATAAGATCCAATAGATATTGCAATGATATTATTATTTTTCTTTCTTTCATTTACGGGAAATTTAAACGCCGATGTCTGACGATATGTGTACAAGATACAAAGGCTGTGTAGACTTAATTACGTATATTCTATAGTGTCTAGCGAGGTAATTAGAGAATCTAATCTAAACGAAATGATTTAATTCACCGAAATATAGACTTTCGTCTGACAGACTATTTGTATGGTTCACCGAGTACGTGAACTGATGGAAGCTTCTAGTTTATAATATTTATTGGAGCAAAATGATTTTCTATCCGAGCTCATTTCGATCGTATTCACGGAAACATGAATTATTACGATGACAATTTGCGAGTCGGTACCTGGAAACTTTTTGTGGGTAAAACGTGGGAAAGATCCTGCAACACGAATGTCCTGATTCCTTTCATTGTTGGGCGATCCTTTAAATCATTGGGAACCGATACGATGGATTTTGATTGTTTCGACCGTAATCACTTAGAATTTTGAAACGTGTGATTATAATTTTACAAGGGATATTCCATTGCCGTTGACTCAGCGACGCGGCATTTTGAACGATGACTGAACGTGCATTTAATTAACAATGGGGGATCGGCTGATCCACGGTTACCGAAACATTCGCCAATCGATCCTCGATTTCCACCTATCGATATGAACGAACAAGCGTTCGACGAATTAAAATTATCATCTTCGACAAACTGTTATTGGCATTTCTATTAGACCCACGTAATAGCAACAATATCGTAAGAAGTATATAAAATATGCAAAATTCGAGATCGGTTTCAAATCTAAGTTTAATATTCTAATATCGTCTAAGTATTATTCATTCTTTAAGTATCAGAATATTCTTCGGGTTATAAATATTTCTCTTCTAATTCTGATATTTTAGTCTAATTGAAATGTAGCTTGATACTAGTCGAGACTTTGTTTCGTATATATCGTAGAGTCTATCTGAAAGAAATTTCCTATGATACACGTATGTTAAATTTTCAGAGCTTTGTCTGATCATTATCGTCAGACTACAATTATAAATATGTTAGAAATATTTCTCTTCTAATTCTGATATTTTAGTCTAATTGAAATGTAGCTTGATATTAGTCGAGACTTTGTTTCGTATATATCGTAGAATTTATTTGAAAGAAATTTCCTATGATACACGTATGTTAAATTTTCAGAGCTTTGTCTGATCATTATCGTCAGACTACAATTATAAATATATTAGAAATATTTCTCTTCTAATTCTGATATTTTAGTCTAATTGAGATGTAATTTGATATTAGTCGAATTTTTGTTTTGTATATATCGTAGAATCTATTTTAAAGAAATTTCCTATGATACACGTATGTTAAATTTTCAGAGCTTTGTCTGATCATTATCGTCAGACTACAATTATAAATATATTAGAAATATTTCTCTTCTAATTCTGATATTTTAGTCTAATTGAAATGTAGCTTGATACTAGTCGAGACTTTGTTTCGTATATATCGTAGAGTCTATCTGAAAGAAATTTCCTATGATACACGTATGTTAAATTTTCAGAGCTTTGTCTGATCATTATCGTCAGACTACAATTATAAATATATTAGAAATATTTCTCTTTTAATTCTGATATTTTAGTCTAATTGAGATGTAATTTGATATTAGTCGAATTTTTGTTTTGTATATATCGTAGAATCTATTTGAAAGAAATTTCCTATGATACACGTATGTTAAATTTTCATAAATCTACCGTGAAATTGTCAGAGCTTTGTCCTATCATTATCATCAGACTACAATTATAAATATATTAGAAATATTTCTCTTCTAATTCTGATATTTTAGTCTAATTGAAATGTAGCTTGATACTAGTCGAGACTTTGTTTCGTATATATCGTAGAATTTATTTGAAAGAAATTTCCTATGATACACGTATGTTAAATTTTCAGAGCTTTGTCTGATCATTATCGTCAGACTACAATTATAAATATATTAGAAATATTTCTCTTCTAATTCTGATATTTTAGTCTAATTGAGATGTAATTTGATATTAGTCGAATTTTTGTTTTGTATATATCGTAGAATCTATTTTAAAGAAATTTCCTATGATACACGTATGTTAAATTTTCAGAGCTTTGTCTGATCATTATCGTCAGACTACAATTATAAATATATTAGAAATATTTCTCTTTTAATTCTGATATTTTAGTCTAATTGAAATGTAGCTTGATATTAGTCGAGACTTTGTTTCGTATATATCGTAGAATTTATTTGAAAGAAATTTCCTATGATACACGTATGTTAAATTTTCAGAGCTTTGTCTGATCATTATCATCAGACTACAATTATAAATATATTAGAAATATTTCTCTTCTAATTCTGATATTTTAGTCTAATTGAAATGTAGCTTGATACTAGTCGAGACTTTGTTTCGTATATATCGTAGAATTTATTTGAAAGAAATTTCCTATGATACACGTATGTTAAATTTTCAGAGCTTTGTCTGATCATTATCGTCAGACTACAATTATAAATATATTAGAAATATTTCTCTTCTAATTCTGATATTTTAGTCTAATTGAGATGTAATTTGATATTAGTCGAATTTTTGTTTTGTATATATCGTAGAATCTATTTTAAAGAAATTTCCTATGATACACGTATGTTAAATTTTCAGAGCTTTGTCTGATCATTATCATCAGACTACAATTATAAATATATTAGAAATATTTCTCTTTTAATTCTGATATTTTAGTCTAATTGAAATGTAGCTTGATACTAGTCGAGACTTTGTTTCGTATATATCGTAGAGTCTATCTGAAAGAAATTTCCTATGATACACGTATGTTAAATTTTCAGAGCTTTGTCTGATCATTATCGTCAGACTACAATTATAAATATGTTATAAATATTTCTCTTCTAATTCTGATATTTTAGTCTAATTGAAATGTAGCTTGATACTAGTCGAGACTTTGTTTTGTATATATCGTAGAATCTATTTTAAAGAAATTTCCTATGATACACGTATGTTAAATTTTCATAAATCTACCGTGAAATTGTCAGAGCTTTGTCCTATCATTATCGTCGGACTACAATTATTTACGCAAGTTCACGCTCTTACAAACATCAACGAGGAAGTAGAACTCGGGTAGAATTATGTTTTCTATCTTCTAAATATCCTGATACGTATTTTGCCTCTTTGATAAACGCCGTCTATTTATACTCACATATTTATTTACGCTATTGCTAAATGCGTAAATACTCGCAGTTTAGCTGTTACACGTCGTATTAGATATTTGCCTGAGGTTACACGAATTTACCTATTTTTCCAGGAAAAGACAACATTCCCGAAACTCTAAATTTAACGCTTGAGAAATCGTACGGCGATTTGACGTTAATTCGTAGAATTCGAAACTGACGATAACAAATTTATAATATTATTATAGATTGTCCGGAAAGTGTTTTTCTTTTACAGACACGTCTTTTACAACGATGCATTTTTATACAAACATGAAATGCTGTCGAATGTTGTGACCTCATTTTGATAGAACAAAATGGATCATACGTAATTCGATAAAATAATATAAAATGGAAAATATTGTGCATCCATTATTTCCTTGTAAGACGAAAGAAACTTTTCGGACGACCTAATATAACAAATATTATAATATACAATATAAAAGTAGACAATAAGCTACTTGCCTGATAAATAAATAAATTAGTATATTGTAATAAATCATTATAAAGTATATTACAGTATATTATAATAAGTAATTATAAATAAATAAATAAATGAGTAAATGTCTAACAAATAGCAATGCAACGAATGTTCAAAATACGATCAATTTTATTTCACTTTATTTCTCACATTTGTGAAAGTAGCGTCTGAATGGAACTTATACGGCGAACGTGACCCTGCGTTTGCACCGAGTTGATTTCTTCCCGCTGTTTCGTTTGCCTTTTGGATAAGCGAGTTTCAGTATTTGACCGCGAGGTTCAGCGTCCTCCGCCGGAAGTCGTCGAACATTTCCCGCCTGATCCTCGGACGAGGTCGGTTGCAGCACACCCCGTAGACCAGCTTCGCTGCTGGCGGCGTCCGAGTCATCCGGCTCAGGACCCTCGTTCGAGGATCCCGCGGCATGAGAACTTCCACCCAGCTGGCCTCGCCTTTCACTTGTGTCCAGTGATCGAAGATCGATCGAAACGGTTCCCATATTTTCTCGTTCGGGTTCGTGATAAACGCCTTTCGACAGAACGATCAACGTTTTATTATTTTATTTCCATTCCTATTTCTATCGCCTCCTCTACCCCTCCTTTCTCTTTTTTTTTTGGAAGATGTTGCTGCTTCGCAAAATAATAGCATCTTACTTTTGTTAAAGTTGGGTGTATCTCGTTCGAGCGACAAGGAATAATCGCGGCAGAGAATAAAATCGTAGGCTAATTAGTTGTAAAGCTATACGGCAGGTGTAAAATGAAATTCAAATTTTCAACACCTTACACGATCGCAGAAGCTGCGGACCAGAGACGAGAAAGACGCGTTAATAGACGGATAGAAAATATTGCAGGCAGTTAAAGTAATATATGCACGCAAGAAATTTTCCACTGTTTTATCGTTCAAGGCTGATGTATCCCGGAAATGAGAATCGAGGAAAAAGTATACGACACTGGCCGGCTGTTATTGCTTGTAAATTATATTTGACTTTTTGCTGGAACGAAGCGGCGCGGCCATGTACAGGTAGTTTAAATAGACGTACTGAAAAAGTGTATTAATTTCGAGCGTTTCTCTCAACTAAGGTTAAGAAATTTCATTTCTCAGAAATGCCTAGCAAAGGTTCGCTGTGAACCTTTCCGCTAGATGTACCTTCCCCTTTTCGTTTTATACGAAAAAATAGACGAGTTTCGTGATCGAATGTGAAATCGAAGAATTACGATACCCGCGAGGGAGTCTTAAAAATCGGCGCCAATGATTGTCTGGTGAACGTCCTGATTTCGTTCATGTCCAACGTTTACGAAATGTTACAACATCGCATGTATTCTTCCCGAGTGTTTGATACTTTTCAATTTTCCGCACCACCAAAAAAGAATTTTTAATTCCACCACATTGTCTCGTCCTCGGGCGAACGACGAATTTTTCTCGTACACAGTGAAGTGGTTCTCGAGAAACGAAGAATAATTTGTTTCATTTGTTTACCGTAAAGTTGGCCAAATAACATGTTCCTTCTCCCTGAGTAACTTGTTTAATTTCTATGAGACTAAACGTCAACTTTCCTACCGCTTTTTGCTACCTTAAATACGTACGTCGAAGCAGCAAAAGATCGAAGAATATCGAGATATAATTCGTCTCGACAGCTGTAGCTTTAGCCCCTAGAAGATTTCTATATTTGATATTTAACCTACACCTAACAGCTTCCTTCCACGTTTTCGCGCAATATCAAATTATATCGAAACTATGAAAATTGTATCTATTGGGCTGGCAACTAAGTGATTGCGGATTTTGCCATTAAGTGGTATTGACGAAATCCGCAATCACTTAGTTGCCAAGTACACAATTTCGTAAACGTTGCAGGACGTTCACCAGATAATCTTTGGCGCCAATTTTTAAGATTTTTTCACAGGTATCGTGATTCTTCGATTTCGTTGTTGCACGAAACTTGTCTATTTTTCCGTATGAGATATTGGATTGGCAACTAAGTGATTGCGGATTTTGTCAATACCATCTAATGATAGAAAGTGACATCAAGATAAAAAATCAACAGAATGCCTGTTCGCTTTACTTCTTCATAGTTCTTCATCTTTCAGACTATCCTATTTTGTTGGGTTGATTTTGCCATTACCACCTAATGACAAAATCTGCAATCACTTAATTGCCAACCCATTATCTCATACAAAGTGACATCAAGATAAAAAATCAACAGAATATCCGTTCGTTTTACTTTTTCATAGTTCTTCATCATTCAGACTATTCTATTTTGTTGGGTTGATTTTGCCATTACCACCTAATGACAAAATCTGCAATCATTTAATTGCCAACCCATTATCTCATACAAAGTGACATCAAGATAAAAAATCAACAGAATGCTCGTTCGTTTTACTTCTTCATAATTCTTCATCATTCAGACTATTCTATTTTGTTGGGTTGATTTTGCCATTACCACCTAATGACAAAATCTGCAATCACTTAATTGCCAACCCATTATCTCATACAAAGTGACATCAAGATAAAAAATCAACAGAATATCCGTTCGTTTTACTTCTTCATAGTTCTTCATCTTTCAGACTATCCTATTCTGTTGGGTTGATTTTGCTATTACCATCTAATGACAAAATCTGCAATCATTTAATTGCCAACCCATTATCTCATATAAAGTGACATCAAGATAAAAAATCAACAGAATGCCCATTCGCTTTATTCTTCATAATTTTTCATCATTCAGACTATTCTATTTTGTTGGGTTAATTTTGCCATTACCACCTAATGACAAAATCTGCAATCACTTAGTTGGAAATCCAATATCTCATATAAAGTGACATCAAGATAAAAAATCAACAGAATGCTCGTTCGTTTTACTTCTTCATAATTCTTCATCATTCAGACTATTCTATTTTGTTGGGTTGATTTTGCCATTACCACCTAATGACAAAATCTGCAATCATTTAATTGCCAACCCATTATCTCATACAAAGTGACATCAAGATAAAAAATCAACAAAATGCCCGTTCGCTTTACTTCTTCATAATTCTTCATCATTCAGACTATTCTATCCTATTGGGTTGGCAACTAAGCGATTGCGGATTTTGTCAATACCATCTAATGACAAAATCTGCAATCACTTAGTTGCCAATCCAATGTCTGATACAAAGTGACATTAAGATAAAAAATCAACAGAATATCCGTTCCTTTTACTTCTTCATAGTTCTCCATCTTTCAGACTATTCTATTCTGTTGGGTTGATTTTGCCATTACCACCTAATGACAAAATCCGCAATCACTTAGTTACCAATCCAATATCTCATAGAAAGTGACATCAAGATAAAAAATCAACAGAATGCCCGTTCGTTTTACTTCTTCATAATTCTTCATCATTCAGACTATTCTATTCTGTTGGGCTGGTAACTAATGACAAAATCCGCAATCACTTAGTTGCCAACCCCATTTCTTCGCAAAGAACGCTAAAACAATGAAACACGGTGTAGGAAATTCGTAAAGTCCAGTGGAAATAATACAAGAGAATGATATCGTTGCGTCTTATACTCTCGGTTATGTAAATCGAAGGGTTGAGGGTTCAGAGTCGTGCGCAAGCGATTCTCTTAATTCCTTTTCCGCCTACTTTTAATTGATTCAATTAGAAGGGCAAATACACGATTAAACAAAGCCCCGGATACTTTTGAAATGCCGTGAAACGCAACACTTCGGTAACGTTTCCCCCGGTAGTACTTGGAGAACCAGCCATCGGCAAGTTTTACTCATTAAGTAAGGCATTATCATGGCCGCAATGTCTGAAGCAACGTTCTGCAACGATATGCAATCAAGTGCACAGACGAGCGGCTCACTTAAATTACTGCTGCAGAGTTATCGAACATAGGACGAGAACTTGGCTCGTTAACGCGGTGGCCTCGGAATCACACGGGCCAACTTTCAAATTCATAGATACCGATATGCGTCGATTTTCCAATCGGTTAACGACCGCGCGCGGAAACACCAGATTTTTTTTTTTTTTTTTTTGTTTCCTGGGATTTTTAATTGACGCGAAACTATATTTTTCCGCAACAAATAAAATTCCACTGGTAATGAATCACCCGATATATCTTGCGAAACGTTCCCATCTCTCTTTCGAATTTTTCAAAATCCAAAAACCGGTGATTATTAGGGTTCAGAGAGAGAGAGAGAGTAATTTTTACAGAGTCGAAGAACAAAGTGGTCGTGGAATGCCAAGAAACAAGTTACCTTCGAGCAGGAAAGAAAACTTGCGCGTTGATATAGTGGAAATTCATGAAAAAGAAAAGCGTATGAGTAGAAAACATTGTTACGTCTTAATCGTGAAGAAAGTTCAATGTTTTGTCTTAATTTAAACAGATCGTTTGACGGTTGATTTAGAGAAGTGGAAAGATAATTAACTGACAATTTATTGCTACTTTTTTTTCTTTTTTACCTTTTCCTTACAGCCTTCCATAGAGACGACGTTACGACACCATATAATTAGCATTATTAGCATTATTATTCAAATATTTGGAAAGAGAAATTCCACTTAATTCCACGGAGTATTCTAATTGATATGTAGAAGATTTCCCAATAAGAAGTGAAGATTTTCCAATTTTTACCACTTGCAACGTGTCTTCTACAAGTACAAGTGCAAAGAAATTCGAATGTTATTTTAATTTGCCAATCAGGTAGACGCAATTAACTGGACACAATGAAAGGATCGAGGGAACGTAGAAAACGAGATTAATTAGCTTGAGTGGAATATTAGTTTGAGAATTCTGTAAGGAAGCTGAAAAAGTAGCTCGTCCCGCATTCTTCGTGCTGTTCTTGCGAAGATGAATGATCGTAGCAGCTATTCAGACGATGATCCGAGTAACGACAAATATAATCGCATGAAACTTGTATTTTCATGAACAAATATTTGTGAAAAATTGTAAGTCGCTCGATTTATAATAATCTACTGCTTTTTATTGTAAAAACTCGCTCAGAAATATTGTCTTGAATTTATTTATTTCCTTTGAACGACCGCTAAGATATTGTTAAGGTACATTGGACAACAGAATTTCTGAAGATCAATTTATTTCGTTGATGGATCGGTGTCGGAAGAAAACGAAGATTAAACGTAACATATAATTCGATCATCGCCACTGTTCCATTTTTCCACTCACTTTTCTCAACTTTCCCATCGTATTTCGGATAAATCTCTTGGTAAGATCTCTCCTTTCTCGAGATACGCTGTTAAACGTGCTGCGAGAATTTTTCGTTTGCAGAAAGGTCGAAAAATGGTCATTTTTTAACATTCTTCTCTCACATTGAAAAAGTGATTGTTCCATTATACGAAAATTCCACGATTCACGCAACTTCGTTTTTCTATTATTTGGTTGGCAACTAAGTGATTGCGGATTTTGTCATTGGGAGGTATTGACAAAATCCGCAATCACTTAGTTGCCAACCAAATAGCTGGGATAATTCCAGCTTCAGCGAATAGAAAAAGAATCGTTTGAAATTAAACTTCCTTCGATTTATTACCGATTTATATCACGTTTCTATATTAATTTATCCGTCTTATCTTCTTATTTTCTACGTTTTATTTTTACGTTTCTCTGTTTTGTTTATGCACCTTTATTTACGTACGTATTAGGGTAACGTGTACAAACAGACACGAGGTGATTCCTCATAGAAAGAATAAGAACAAAATATGTCATACAAAGTATTCATTTGCAAGTAATGAACCTTTTTTCATTTAAGGTTTAGTTTGCGAGAAAATCGAGTTTGAACATTTATCAAGTGTATCCGAACACGGATAATTCCGAACCAGACAGCACTAGATAATCGACAGAAGGTAGTTCTATTGTGTGTAGTTGCTATTGTGTTACAACCTAATGACAAAATAAGTCGAAATACGTGTGAAAATAAGTCAAAAGTGCGGAATAAAATTTCTTCTCAAGACGTTTTGTTAATTGCTTGTAAAATAAATTTGCAAATTTATCATACACATGTAAGCACCAGATCGATTCTCAACTAAACATGTTCGAACTCCATTTTTTCGAAAATAAAGCCTTGAACGGGCTAATTTTATTTCACATCCTTTTACTTATGAGGTCGTGAGGTTATGTGTCGTGATTGCGCACGCAAGAAATACTTTTGATTTTCAACAATAACGTTTATTAAACTCTTAAAAATTAACAACAAATAACGATTAACAACGGTTAACGATTTACAACGATTAATAACAAATAACGGTTAACACTGACTATCAAGAGTCGACTACTCGTTTCTCACATTGTGTTTGCGTCGCCTAACCTTTCGCACTTCGCAGCTCGGGGCAGAATGAATCTTTTTGTTCAAAACCACACCGATTCTTTCCTTTGTTGCCCCTCGATATCCCCACTACGCGCGCGTTTGTTAGAAGTACGCGTCGGTTGCCGCGTATGCATTCCTCCGAATATTCGGCGAAAGAACCGCAGGGATATCGATGATATATTAGGCTTGTCGGCCTTATGCTTTAAAGATATAGCGCTTTGTGTCGCGAAGCCGTTGGAAATTTCCGTGGTCGAGTGCCGCCACACTTGCAAACGCTTCTGCAGTAACATCCTACCGATTGTTTGTTCATACTCAGTCGGTAATTAGCCACGTTCAAGTACAGCCGATAAATTTTCACACTCGATTTCCCCCAAAAGCTAAACCTTAGATCAACAAACTTTATCGCATATTTTGTTCTTATTTTTACATATTTATTTATATATTTATATTTATATATATATAAGGAGTCGCGTAAAATTTTCCAGGGCGAAACGAGGTCGCTGATGGAAGAAACTTAAAAAGCGATGTAAAAAGACTTACATATTATAAAAGAAGTTTTTTATGCCATGTCGAATAAATTGGACATAGGTGGAAGTAAAAGAAAAGGAAATATTGGATAGCTTAATGATTTCTTTCGCTCGAAATACCTCTGCTACGAATAATAAAACGTTTGGACGTGGGGAGACCGAGTTCCATTGGAGCATGCTCCGTACCGGAAACAAACGTCAACGGCGAACAGATCGATGATTCGCGTCCATGGAAACGGCGGATGGACCAATGCGAGGAGGCTATTCTCCTTTCCGGACAGGCGCATCTGCCTTTTCCCTCTCGTCTCTTGCTACCCTACTGAAAGAAAAACGCGGTTTCTTCTACCAACGAGAATCAAGTAATATTTATCTGGATGCACCGTGGCGAAACGAGCAACGTTTCCTGCGTAACGATAACATCGAACACCTCTCATCAAATTTTCCATAAATCGGAACTTTTATAAATCCTAAATTACCTATTTATTATAAATTCAGTATATCACGATCGAGACAGATGTATTATTAGGTCAGGTGGCAGACGTGCGAAATAAACGAGGAAAATCGAGTTTCTTTAGTAAATCCAAAAACAACCAGCGGAAGTACGAGCTCCTTCTTACGAATTCCGAGAATTTTGATTCGACCATTCTAGAAATGAAAATTACACGATTGCGAGAAACCTTGGAAATGTTTAGAATCGAAATATTGGCTGGGAAAATTTCCCTTTGAAAACGATCGATCGAATTTAACTCGCCGAATTTTCAACATGAAAACGGTCCCAAGTTATTGATTTTCGAAAAACAAATGCAAACGACACGCGTTGTTATCATCTCGCAAATAAAAGTAAATTTCTCCGAATTACCAAATTCAAACCTGCTATTTATCTAATTAAGTTAAAAAAAAAAAATCTTTCGCCTTAAAACATCTGATATGTGGCTGATGGAATTCTCGTAGTTTTATCGCGTAATCAACTGGATTATTTTCGAGAGGAAACGTCTCGCAATCTCTGGCGAGTTCCGGGCGAAATCTCGAGAGGGAAGAACGCGTTTTCCCGTGTTGGGTGCGAGGGACATCGCGAGGCCGCGTCCACCCGACACCTCAGGGTTAATTAATTTAAAACAAAGTTAAAGTCAGGTGACGTGCAGCCACCAACGCGAGCGAATGCACTCGAGCGAGCGTCGTTGGTAACGTAATACGGAGTCGGACTACCTGACCGATCTGACAGTAAGCTCGAAACAAAATCGAATCGGTGCACGAGGAGCATCCGTACAGCTGGAACTCGTTTATAAACAAGCGTCCCCTTTTGGTTTTCACTCGAATCGATTGAAAAAGAAAAATGAGCAACCAAAAAAAAAAAGGTAACGAAAGAAGAAAAAAGGAACAGAGAAAGGCATCGTCTTAATCTTTTCCTTTTAAAGTCGCGAGCTAATTCCACTTGTGCCATAAATATCAAATTCTGCGTCCGCTGAGCTTCATTCCCCTTTTTTCCTACAGTTTCACTTCCTGTGTTTTACTTCCTCTTCCATTTTATGCGTTAACCAGACGATCTTTTTGAATTGGTTATTATTTATAATTTTTTTACAAATGGTTTTTTTTAGTGGACAGTTGAAGATCGATGGACTTTAAAAGCTTTACGAAAAAAGGGAAAGGTATCTTTCTCGTTCGATCGAATTAACGTTGAAACAAGGTGAAATTAATATGTGGATATTAACGTTGGTAGTTAGATGGGATTCTCCTGCAACGACGATAAAAGTAAGTGATTTCTGTGAATTTTTTTTAGACTAACTGTACTAGTTGTATAGAACTAGACCTTTTTGGCACAATGTACAAATGTAATTCTTTTGTTTTGGTTAATTGTTTATTGTATATCATATAAGTCTCGTTCATCATCTTCGACAATGTAACTATTTTTGGTTTCAAGCTACATAGTTTACGATAGGATCGAACCTATTGTTGAAAGAAAAACATGAAAAATTGTGAGGTGGATATTAAACGTGTTGGTTGGTTTATTAAAGAGACGAGTGATAAAATTGTAATAGTCAATTATATTAAAATCACTCTAAGTACAAGTACAGAGATAGTGTATACCGGTTGTAATCGTTTAGTATTACTGTTCAACTATACGCTCACTATTCCACTAACTATTCGACTATATGACTCCTAGAGAGCACGTTCGTCTATTTATATCGACAGGTTATTATAAAAAGTTGAAATGTAACTCCGGTTAACGACTACAGATAACAGCGATAATATTTTGTCCGAAGCTTGTTTACCTTTAGACATCTAGCAAACCAAAACAACGTTGGTATTCCAAGGCGCAATAATATGAGTCTCTGCCGGTTGAAATTTTGCGTTGACTCATGTGCTGCCACAGTTGCAATGTTTCATCGTTTGGAAGAAAAGTTCAGTTTTTTCGGCAGATAAGTCGTGTTTATGTCGTTCCAAGAAATATTATAAATAAACTTTTTTATCCGAAATTGATTAATCGATTAATTTTTTAATTATCGTGTAGGTTAACTCAAAAACGTTAATAAGCAGCAGAAAGAATTCAAATAGAAAAAATCACGTGTGCACTTGGAGATGTGCACTTATACAACTGGTAGATAGTCTAAAAAAATTCATAAAAGTCATTTGTTTCTGTTGTTACACGACGATCTCCCCTTAACTATGCAAAAGTCATGGTAAAAGATAATTTAAAAAAGTTAAATCCGGCGAGTTAAAAAAATGGTAATATGGAATACCTAGGAAACTTGTAAATAAATTTTAAGGAACTTTATTTTAACGTAAAAAATTAATATCTCTGCTAAATAAGAAAGACAAATAAATAAATATAATAAATCAAATTTTCATTATTTATCGCATCTTTTATCTATCATCATCGTCATTGGTAGCAGTATCATTGTCATGTTCCATACGTTACCTATATTCAATGTGTTCCATATTAGATAGGTATGTATTTAGGCAGAAAAATGATAATTATACTAAGAAGAGAATAAATCTGACAGGAAAAATCTCCTCTCTCAAAAGACTCGAAAACAAATGTGTTTAATGAAAAAAAACGCAAAGGTAATATATATTTTTTAATTTGCCTGCATTAAAAAATTGTACTATTTTAACGCAACGATCAGCCGCGTTGTCAACGATAGTTTCCCAAGTGAAGTCTTTTGCTCTTGCGGATCGATTTTGTCGGTTACTTGCCGAGATATTGCGACGTTTCGTATTAAGTGTGATATCACGTATGAATTAATTAGTACCTATGAATTTAATTAAAAATACAATGTTTTATTGCATTTCGATAATTTCATCGACAATACGTTTTTCGTATATACAGTGGCTGTGAAAATATTTGCGCATACCCTCATTTTCCAATGAAGCTGTCTTTTTATCGGCTTCTACATTCCATTTCTGTAATATCAAATTTTTGTAATTGTATTAAAATACCATTAAATGATACGATATTTAAAATACCTGAACCTAGTTAGTTGGTATGTACTGCTGTATATAATAAATACAATTCCGTGCAAGTACTTTTTACAGTCATTACAAACATAATATAATGATTGGTACGAACGAATCATTAACATACATACATACATAATATATGATAGAAATCTACTTATCTGAACTTGTTTGGAAGACAGACAGTTTATATAATTGGAGTTCATGTAACAGCAGCTCTCCAATTATTTATTCATTTATCCATTTATTTAAACGAGAAATAATAATAAACTCTTTGGCATATAAGATGACAAAGCAAGAGAAGGTTGCAGTTAAATATTGTGTGTATATATATATATAGATTGAAGATATAAATATAAACATAAAAATAAATTAAAGTACACGTTCCAGCGAGTGTTTTAAGGAGACTATGGTTCACCAAAATAAATCTGCTTCCACATGAAATTAGTTGGTACAATCTAGTACGCGATTAAAACAACGACAATAACCATAAATTGCGCGATGTCGATTAACCTGGAACAAATTATTTCGAAGACACCTTCAAGGAACATTAAAAGAGAACTGCCGTATCACGTTAAAACAGCGAACAATATTCTTGGCTATTTTACTTACGAATAGAACGTCGAACATTAGTCTCCATTTGCTCAGTGTCTGTAGATTCAAGTTATAGAAAATTTCGTCATGAATATTAGAGAAATCTGTCATATCATAATCTGCCAATGTTTATCTGGTCTGGCTGCAAGCTCGAGGAATTTACGCTGAACTTTCTTCATATCATTGATATTCGAGAGACGACAGGGAAATCGGATGAGACAGCAATATTCTGAAATCGGTCCGAATCATCACCAATATCTACTATTTTTCCGAAGTAAGTTATTATTATTGCAATTATGTAACGCAGGTTCGGGGACAGTATATATATCGTATAATATTAGATTGTCCGAAAAGTTCCTTTCGTTTTATAAGGAAATAATACACGTACAATGTGTTTTGTTTTATATCAGTTTATTGAATTATACACAAACATAATAATAGAAATAGAACGAAATGCATTGTCAAAAATAACAACATGAGTTCGCGCTCGCCATCTATATGCAGATGCGCTAGTTATAATAAATAGTAACTAGAAGATAGTTCTAGATACAATCGATAGATTTAATCGATAGGTTTAAGATGTTCTTTTCTTTTTATCCCTAGTCCATGTAAGAAAGTGCGATAAAGGTTTTTAGGCTCAGAACGGTGTGACAGATTTATCCAAAGAATAAAATAACAGCTATTGTGATGAATACAGAAATAACAACATGGATAATACCTAATTCAATAAAATAATATAAAACAGAAATTGTTGCTCATCTATTATCACTTTCTTCACAAACTTTCACAAACTTTTCGGACAACCTAATATATATGTTATATAATATATATATACATCGTAATATACATATGTAACCTAGCTAATAAGCCGAAACGAATAAACTACTGTGCTGTACTATGTTTCGTTCGTATAGTAGGAGGTTAGATTCAGATAAACGAATTGAAGCAGCAAAAGTTCAGGTAACCGGGTATCTATTAAAAATTTCATCCAGACAAATCCAGTTCTATACCGTATGCGTCAGTTTTAAATTTCAATTTCTAAGATTCTAGAGCCGATCGACTCGAAAGAATGGGAATGATTTACACGTAAGAAGGAATAATAATGGAGGAAGATTTTTGTGCGTAGAGAATAAGAACGAAGGGAGGTAGAAAGAAGAGGAACCTTATCGCAGAAAGCGGAACCATTTCTCGTTGCTCTTCGACATCTCGTTCGCTCGACGATTTCCTTATTGTTTGTATAATCGATAAATTGTGCGCCTAGGGGAATACATACGGGATGCTTCACGGTGTAAAAACCGCGTAATCTACTGCCGTTCGTGGGCGGGGCGGGTATCGAGCAAGAGCCAGCAACGAGACAGACTCGGAAGACTATAAATCTCACGATACAACTTCGACTTCCGGTTTCCCTGTCTTTCCACAACACGTCGATTCCTAATTCATTTGAAACTTCCCAGAAAGTTCGACGATAATTTCAATGACTCACTTATCCAGCTGTCCTAGTATATTCTAAGAAATGAGAAAAGGAATTATTCCACAGAATCGTTCTGAATAATAAAATTATGTACCTTTGTAAGATACCAGGAAGAAAACTTTGATATTATAAATGATTTTATAATACACGTGTTACACTGTTTCAAATAATTAGAAAATTACTGCTATGATTCGTTTTATGGTATTTACCCATGAAGCAAGTATAAGCTAAGTATAAGCAAGTATAAACGCGGTCGATGAATCGGGATGTTATTCGATGACACTGTAACAACAATTGATTCGAAGATAATAATAAAAAAACAGATATATACGAGAAAAGCAATTACAAAAATAAAAATGACAGAGATGCTCTGATTGCTCGGAACGATACACTGTTTCTTAAACGCACATCTAAACAATGTATATCTATAAAAATAAGGTGTAAAGATCCTATATTAACAATTTCTATCAACAAAGATCTTTCGACATCTTACAAACATCAAAAGAAAAACGATGAACATTCTTCGAATTATTAAACAACCTGATTACAAAAATTAATCCTCTCATCAGATGGCACGTTTCATAGTATTAAATAGTTTACAGCCGTACATAATACGAAACGATATGAAATTTAATATATGCTTTGACTTAACTAAATAGTATCTATATGAATGCTGTGACAGATACAATGGCGTACAAATACTTTTTCTGCATGCCACTGTATATATTTCTTTATCAACTTTCACCGATCTCTGTTCAATACTTTCACAAATATTAACTACGATATACGAATATCTACGAGCCGTGGAATTCTATACTAGCGAATCGTTCAAAGGATCGACGAGCGCGAATCGTGTAAAGCTACCTAAAAGTCGGCGTAGTTACTGTCACGCTAGTCCGGCTGGCATCAAAGTGGCAATCGGTGCCGATTGTGTCAAAACCCTGGCCCGTGTCTACGCGAAGCGTTTCGCGTATTGCTCGCCGTGGCTAGGCGATTTCGTGTGCGTTCTCTGCTATCCGAAACCGATGGGCGTTGCTCCATCGTAACGCGATACGTTTGTACTCTCCTCTGCCTATGTAAACGTACTCGCGGACCACGTACCCACGCGTGTGCACATTGTTCTTCGTGTATTGGTAACCGCGAAACGTGGTCGGTGATAACAGCGTATCATGACGTTCGATTTCCTGCGTTTCGATAGTTGTCGAACGATATCGATACGCTGGAACAGAGAGATGGAAAATATCGGGGAAAATGCATTGCTCTTTGCAGCCCACTTTGTCGCTCCTTACCGATGATTTATCGTATACGTACAGTCGGTGGTGAATTATTTTTCATGGGTTTTGAATTTCATGATTCGAAAATTTCTTTCTTAATTTTCGGCTGATAAATACGGTGAATTATTGAAAAATCGCGTAAGTCCAATGGGTAAGTTGTGCATTTCGCAGCTATTTTTGACTCTGTGTGTGTGTATGTGTGTTCGAGGTTTGAAAATTTCTTAATTTTGGGAATAGTAGATATGGTGAATTATTTAAAAACGATATAAGACTAATGGGTAAATATTGTGTATATTTGTGTATTGTGAAAGTTTCTTAAATTTGCGAACAACAGATATAGTGGATTATATGAAAATGATGTAGACCAATGGGTAGATTGTGAATTTGGAAATTTCAAGATGCACAATGTGCGAAGATATATAAGATAGTATCTTTATGATATTTAATGGCTGAAAAGTATCTTTGTCTAGCTTCTATTCTTTAGATTCTACTCATTAAAGTATGAATTTGCATAGATTTCCGTAGGACGGTCCCAAAGTAACTTTTCCAGAGATTGCTGAACCTTATAGTTTTTAAATGCAAAATTCGTAAAGGGGCCCACATAATCCACTTTCAAACAAAAATTACAAATTATATTTTCTCAAACTTGTACCAAATTACTATGTACTATGCTTGTATAGCATATCACCTCGTTAAACTTCCACGGATACAACAAGATATCTCGTCTTCCTCTTTCACAGAACGTCACGTTTGTCCGAAGATCGGCACGAAGAACTACCACGTGACGTTCCTCAAGCTGTACCTAATGTCCTAAGTACCTAAACGAACGGCACATCCAGAGGATTCTATCGGACTGGCAACTAAGTGATTGCGGATTTTGTCATTAGGCGGTATTGACAAAATCCGCAATCACTTAGTTGCCAACCCAATATTATTTCGAACGACGATAGTTATATTGCTCGTGTACGAGGACGCGGCGAATTCTTAGCTGGAAAATACGAGCACAGGACCCGAAGCTCAGCAGATAGTAAGAGAGAAGAGACGCAATCGTGGGAACGAAGAAAGTAAGTAGAAAGGGTGAAATGGAAGAGAAAGAGAGGAGAGGAGGCCTCGTGTCGATCCTATCAGAGCCCCGAATCTTGGAATTCGAATTTGTCTCCTTATCTACGGATTCCATCGTAATTGCTTATCTACGAGGCGCTTGCTCGCCGGGACAGCCATATCCACCTACTTTATGCGACGCGATCCGTCGACCCACGAGAAGACACGCATGTATGCACGTTTTCTCGCATGTTTCCGTCACGCGAAACCATCCTGCCAAGGTTCGGGACGTTTATCGCCGGTAGGAAATCGTATACACGTCCCTCCTTTGTTTTTTCTCGCGTGTTTCTGGTCGCGCGACGGCCATTCGCTCGGGGTTTCTTCTTCCTCCGGGCCATAGTTCCGGTGGCGCCTTCCTCCAAACGGTGGTAGCATTGTTTTGACACGGTATCCGTATCTTTGCACCTACTACGTTCCGGCTCGTCCCCGATCCGTTTCGATCTGCACGAATCGCTCGTGATTCCGTGTAACTAATTGCGAGTAGAAGGCACGAGGAGGAATATGTTTATGTAGAGGTGCGAAGATTTTTGGAAGCTTGTTTGGTGTGTGAAGAGAGGAAAAGGGTAGATCGTTTGGTAGACTCTTTGAGACCTTTTCATTTCGAACGAAATAGTGTTACTTATTTATTGATGAAGAATTTCAGCAAAGACATCGCTGTCTTATAGGAAAAGTTAATACAAGCTCTTTAAATCTTTTGCGCTTTGGATGAATTAAATCTACGTATCTGTTTAATAATTCTAACGAAGATTTCACCTTTTGTTACTAATAACCGAAAAATTAAAATGAGAAAGACCAACATCGATGGATAACAACGTTGTAATATCACTAACCTACCTCCAAGTAACTTTTTTTAACCTCCTTGCCTTCAAAATTTACTTAACCACACAAAACATTTAGTCAGAACATTCCTCTGCAGTGTAAATCACTAAAAAATTCCCATTCTACGCGAACAATATCCATTAAACTCAGTCAACATGATAATATCATTAACTCCCTCAAACCTTCTCCATTTCAAAATTAATGTAACCAACTATTTCATTAAAGATTCATATTAACCATCAGTTTCACCACAAACACTTCTCATCCAAGACACGACCTAACCCAAAAGTTCACCCGCCCAGAACAAACACCGAGCAACCACGCCCAATATGAGAATGCCATTAATCTTTTTAAATCTCCTGCATTTCAAAACCAGTATAAGCAAACTAACTATTTAACAAGAACACGTACTAACCATCGGTTTCACCAAAGACACTCCTCATCCAAGACACGACCTAACCCAAAAGTTAACCTGTCCAAAACAAACATCAATCAAACCATGCCCAACATGATAATACCATTAACTTCCTCAAACGCTCTTCATTTTAAAATCAATGTAAGCAAGGTAACTACTTAATCAAAGATTCATACTAACCATCAGTTTCACCAAAAATGTTTCTTATGCAAGACACGACCTAACCCAAAGGTTAACTCACCCAGAATAAACGTCAATCAACCATGCCCAACATGATAATGCCATTCACCTTCTTAAACCTCTTGCATTTCAAAACCAGTGTAAACAAAGTAACTACTTAATCAAGAATACATACTAACCATCAGTTTCATCAAAGACACTCCTCATCCAAGACACGACCTAACCCAAAAGTTAACCCGCCCAGAACAAACGCCGATCAACTATGCCCAACATGATAATACCATTCACCTTCTTAAACCTCTTGCATTTCAAAACCAGTGTAAACAAAGTAACTATTTAACCATCAGTTTCACCATAGACACTCCTCATTCAAGATACGACCTAGCGCAAAAGTTAGCCCGTCCAGAACAAACGTCAATCGACGACAACCAATGGCCGCGTTTGACGAAGAGGCTGGTGACGTAGGACACGTCGACGGTAGTTTGCACCCGTGGAAACGGTCCGTGTGTGGTCCTGGTTGTCCCTGTCCTTCTGTTTCGTCGCTCGTAGTCCCTCTGTTCGAAGCGCATCGGCAACGATGACGTTAGTAACCCGATATCGCCGGCATCCACGGCCCGCAGACGGCTTCCATACAGATGTTCCAAAGGGAATAGGGCCGTGTAGAAGCGGAGGTGGCGTACCATTATCCGTTTACGGAATGCCTGTTTCGCGTCCTCTCAGCCCGTTGCATTCGTCTACACCCATCTCCATACACGTAGCGCCCATCGATAACGGTAATCGGTTTCGCTAGACGCGCGTCGAATCATTGACGACCATTGGCAAACCTGACTGGGTGTCAGGCCTGCGAGCAAAACGTCGCCCCGTTCGACGCAACAGGATTTTTCAGTGATTATCGTATTATCTTGGCTAACCGGCAATGAATCGGGCAAGGTAACTCGTGAGAGTCGGTCAAGCACGCGGAAGAACGTGAAGCTTGTGAGCGGAGGAAATCGCTCGTGCACATGATAAACTCGCTTGATTTTTTTTTTCATCGATACGTCACTCTTTGCCTTTTGTATCGAAGGGTTTATGGGAAAGGTGGCTTTCGTTTCGTTTATACAGAAACAAGCGTGGCAAGCGACGCCTGGAGAAAGGAATTAGAAAATTATTAGCTTGGAGATGCATCGTCCAAGTATGAAGTTATAAACGACGACACTTTAACGGGATACTTGTTTGATGAAGTTTGAAGGAGTTTGAAGGAGTTTGGTTCGAAGGAGATCGATCGAGGGATTTCAGGGTTTAGTGGCGTTTATGGGTGCCAGTTTTTGACGACGTTGGTTTATCATTTATGTCGTTACGTTTAAGCATGTTTGTTTGATGTAGTTGTAGTTAGTAGTAGTTAGTTAGAGTTCCTTGGAATTTATGGGATTTTGCTTGACTGACGTGGGTGGCTAATTGTTGTTATGAAAAGATTCATTTTACACATTTCCTAATTTTCTGGCATTTATTGCATATAGCTATAATGTAATTAAGTTTTGCAATATGACCATATCTATTCGATCCTTTCATATCGCATATAATTTTGCATACTAAAAATTGTTTACTTCCTTCCCTCTTAGTCGTTTCTCGTAAAAGAAACGCTTCTTCCGACTTCTCCAAACCACCAAAACACTTTTACTGCAACAGAATCCAGAGATTATGCGTAAAGAAATAATTATATATTTCCACCCCACAGGTATTCGTTCTCTTCGCTTTCCACGAGGTAAACATTTCCCTCAACTTCTCCAAAACACGGACGATTTCAATGAAGCCAACCGCGATTTTCTTCGAATTCTTACGCGTAATCGATACAGGGTAACAGGGCGATAGATAGAGATCGCGAGCCGTTGTTTTAAACAGCGAACAACCGAAAGTTTCGACCACCCTCGCGGGGCGAATTTCAAGGAATCGTTACGATTCTTGGTACCGGTGGAGGAATCACGAAGATAGGGTAGGAACGATGGAAAGGGAAGAGGGAAGAAGGAAGAGGAGCAGAGAAGGCAAAGAGGGAAGAGGCAGACGGCAGACAAATGAGTCGGGCTGCAGGTCCCTGCGACTCGTTTAATCAAAGTTTGGGATGCGTGTTGCCTCGGTCCCGAACTAACTACGTCCAATCATGCTACGAGTTCAAATGGAAACCAGCCTTGCTGTCTCGTACCGAACGTCCCCCGTGGATATTTCTTTTTCTTTTTTCTATTCTTCTAGTTTGATTTTTCTTTTCTCAAGCAACTCTGATCGGTGATATTTTGTAGAAAATTCTACTTTTAGTAGTACAATATGTATCGTTGGTTGAAAGAAAAATTTCCTGCAATCTGGTATGAAATCAAATTTTCGTAGTAGTTAGTTAGTTGTTTATTTGTATTTCAGACTTACAGCCTATTGCAAAAGAGATTATAGATATCCACTACGTATATATATATAAACATTTATACACATCAACGCATTCATACACATACTCAATAATGTAATTTAATGTAATGTAATTTTTATTATGCCTTCAATAGCATTAATTTCTATTATGTGTAGAAAGAGGAATAGAATATTTGTAGTAGACGAAAATAAATTTAAATATTGAGAGTTTCTGATAAAATATTCCTTGTTTTGAAACAGTGTTTTGTACAATTTTCTACATATATCAGATATACAGTATCGTACAATATAATACAATTATATTAAAATAAATATTTTATTATATTGTATATAATGAAATATAAATATATATTTAACGTTTAGCTTCTTAAACAGATAAATGACGCACTGCTGTATTATTGTCCTAAAATATTTCAAATCAAATTCGCTAAACTACTGTCCCAAACCTTCAATAAGAGTCTCCGTAATATCCGCGCTTTTTTCCTATTCTTCAAAATAAGAAAGCTGACAAATACAGTCAACAAGATCAGTCATTGGTTTCACAGTGGTTCGAGTAGGTTTTAGCAAAGAAATCTAGGGCTACCTCTGGCGGTAGTTGCTGGCTTGTCGCATTCACCGCGGCGTAATATCAATAATTAAATACGGCCGCTTGAAATATCGGTTTCCTTCACCGCAAGAAAAGTTCAAAGAACTGCCACAATTTCGCAATCTATCCGTCGCAAAACCATGACCCATTTACCATAAATGACGCCACTGGCGGCTCGCGCAGTTCTTTCACACCTTCTTACCATTTAAATCCTTCGATTCGATCATCCAGCTACCATATCATCATTTACACTTAACTATCGCTTAAACCGTTCTACTTAACATTTATTACATGTTTAGGACGATTGTTCCAATATACTAATCTTAAGGTAGCAAGGTTCTATTGGCGATAAATCCTTAAAAGAGATTAACCAAACATTCTACTAAAGATTATCAAGAGCCGAATAAAAACAGCGTTAAAAGAATTTTACAATTGCAGACCTGCTAACTTTTCTAAATACGAAGTAACGGAAAGAACATGTTTTATAGAATTATATAAAAATTACAGTAGAGTCTGGGTTATCCAAGGTCCGGTTAACCGGAGTTTCGTATTATCCGAGACGCTTTGTACCTTACGATAACTTAATGTTTTCCGAAATTTTAACAGGAAGAGTACGAAAGAGCAAATAGTCAGATATCGTGAAAGCAGTTGGACGAAATTCCAATGGATTAAATAATTGATTAAACCAAAACACACGCACAACATTGCATTGCCAAAATGATTTTATTACGATTTATGAACATTGACAAACCTTTCCGTATTATCTGACATTTGGAATATCCGAGATAGGTCCAATCTTCCACCATACATAGAATCTTAAACATTCCAGCCGATCTCAAAGTTCTCTTTAAAAGAATCAATATTTCCCACGTACGTACATATACAAACAAATAAAAAAAGAGGAAAAAAGAAAGGAGAAACCATTCAACCAAACCATTCTACGATCAAATATTTCCGAAAAAATAGTCAACCGAACAAACAAGCACGAAACAACTGCGCCAGAAAAACCCACACACACATAGTTGTAAATAAAAGAGAAAAGAGAGAAGAAACTTGGTTAGGTGGTGGGGAATAGACAGAAAGAGGTGGAGAGAATCGCGCTGTCTGGCCACTCTATAATTTGTCGGGGTGAGTTACCGCCCTTGTCTTTGCTTAGCGCTGGGCGTTCGTTCCGTTTGGTTCTCTTTCTCTGGTGATGCTATCGGCGCATACCTCGCTAGACAGGTGGCCACCCCGTGACACCCACACAGCCGCTTACACGCACGCAACGACGTGCACCGGGCACACGCACCAAGCCGTCTGCTGTCTCGTGAATCGTGCCGCGCGTCGCGTGCGTCCGTGAATGCGTGTAAAACGTCCTCTTCTCTTTCTCTCCCTCCTTTTCTCGCCGCTTCGCTCTTCCCTTCCTACTCTTAACCATTTCTCGTCCATCGTCCGTGCGTATTTTCGTGTCTTCGTCCGGTCCACTGTCGAAAAGTTATCACACGTCGGGGCCGCCTGTTCCACACCCACGTATCCGCTACGGGGATAATGCTAATTTCGATGGATTAGAAGGACGCGCCACAGGGATCTCGATAACAGGCCGTCGCTCTTCGCTAAATCGAGGAAATTATGGCACCTCGGAGGAACGACTGTGACAAATGATTCTCGGTCCTTGACGGCTGGTGATCTTATTTTTGCCACGTTATGACGACACGATAGTGACGACCAGAGCGGGGATATATGTATTTATGCAAATTTATGAGCAGCACATTTATATATATAACTTGAGAACGATGCGAAATTCATTAGGCGAAATTAGGCGCGCTGATACATTTTGGATATTTAGATTCTCTACAGATGCATAAGAATCACAATCTGGTGAAGATATTAACAATCGTAAATATTGATTGGATATATCAAATTATAGCATTTGGAATCATAGTGTTTCCACCATTTAGCGACTGATAACCAGAAGAAAGATTGTAACGAAGAATTTCTTCGGACAATCAATTAAAATATATTAAATAATGGATAGGACAGATCCCTAATTCACCACCCCAATTTACACTATCCAAAATTCCCCCAATTTTTTGCCACAATCCCCCACCTTCCCTAAACCTTCGCAACTTCCAATTATTACCATTATTTTCGAAGATATTCATCTCCGAGTAGGAGAATGAAAGACACGAAATAAGAGAAGAAAATACAAATCTATCGGTGTCCCACGAACAGTCCTGTCCATAGGAAAACAACGGTATCTACATCTCAGTTAAAGGTGGCACGGGGTCCAGGAGCTGGTGCATTGAAAAATCGACAACAGGAGTGACGAGATCGAGCGGGGCCGTTTCTCGTTGGTCAGGTGTTCGTCGTTGGCAGTATTGTTTTTTCGAGGTGACGAGGGGTGAGAAACGGCCAGGTAAGACAGCACGGGGCACCACGCGGCGTTGTGTCAGTGGGGGGCCACCGAAGAAGGGCCCCGATGCCCGCCCACATCGCGGCGAACAGCGGCGCCCTATCCGATCCTAAAATCCCGATCTTTCGGCCACGATAAACCTACGGCCCGGATATTTATTATTTGTAATTTACGTTGTGAGATCCGGCTCGTTAAGACCACAGCTTCGAGGTTGAGGATACTCGTCTAGGACTCCGGTCCATCCGTATCGCGTCTTCATCGGAGATGATTTCCCTTCGGAAGAGAGAAGATCTGTGTTTCAGATCCTTTCGTTATCGAACGTCAGGAGTTAACGAAAGGCGCGATTGAAAGATCCCCTTTTTGTTTTGCTCTGTTTGCTACACTTGTAAACGAAACGTTTCTTTCGTGATAGGGGAGAGAAGAGTCTTCTTTGTTCGAAAGCGTGCCGCACACGTCGCCTGTTTTCGGCATCGGTCGCACGAAGATCCATCTCTCCGGTGTTCGTCAAAGGGATGTTCAGCGAGGGTAATGGACTTGGTAATTTGGCTTGAATCGGTAACGTTGCAACGGAGGGTATCGTTAGGGGGTGGTGGATGGATCAATGCGTCGGAGAGTAATGTTCGTGATAAACAGGCTTTGTTTCGTATCTTGTAGACTCGAGCGTCGAGGATTCTTGAATTTCTGTTTGGATTTATGTTTTATGATGCTGCGCTGTGATAATTCTTGTCTTTTTACGTCGTTAGTTAAGAACGTTCGAGGAAAGCTCGATGCTTCTACTAGTGTAGAGGTGTATACATGAATTTTCTCTCAGAAACAAGACTCCTTTCAGTCTACTGATAATCAATTCCGTTATTTTACGTGCTTCACCCTGAAAAGTTTCAAATTCATCTAGGAAGTAATAAACTTCAATATCCAAGCAACGCAAGATCTCGGCTGCTGGGTACGTTCGGTTAATGATAAAACATCTCGTTCGCGATATATCAAATAGAAAATTCGGTAAACCCAACAATCGCCGAATTGCACGCGAACAAACGATGTTACGATCCCAAATCTAATCTAAGATCCATTTACATCCGCAAACCCGTTGAATCGTAGCCACAAAATCCCATCTTGGACCACCGATATGAATCGCAATTTCCCTGAACACTCTGTCCTTCGTTGATACCGAGGCGAGGACCACTGAAGAAGGTCTGCACCCTGGCTGCCGAAGTTCGGAACAAAAGACTGGAAAGCCACGAAGCAAAGCAAAAACGTAAAAAAAAGAAGAAATAAGAAAATAGAAGGGAAGGAAAAAATAAAAAAGACGAAAACCAAGGAAGGGAGTATCGAGACAAAAACGCTGAGATGAGGAGAGAACCGTGATGGAGGTGAAGAAGTTTGCCGAAGAGAAGAAGCAGAGAAGGAGGGGTAGAAGGAGGTGGAGGAGGAGGAGGAGGAGAGCGAAAAAGAGAGAGGCACCGAGTAATTTAACACCGGAAGCGTCTTGAGCGTGACGCCACCCTGAAGGTGCAGGATACGCGTCGAGGATAGGCAGGTAGGAGGTGGGGCAAAGAAGGTGGAGGCGATGGCGATGGTGCAGCCAGTCAGTGGGAGTCGGTAGGTACTCGAGGCCGCCATGCAAGGCGAGCTTCCTTCGTGTGCCTCGACCATCTCGTTTCCACCACCTTTTTCTCCTCGAACCTTCTCCCTTCGCGCTCTCCTTTCATTCTCTATCTCTCTTTTCTTCCACCAGTGTCTTTGCTGCACGTACACGGCACACCGTGTCGACTCGAGCTTCCTTCGTCGTTCTTCTCTATCCACTTTCCTCCCTTATAAAGTCCTAGAACCTCGTCTCTGTCTTTCGTAAGTCCAAACCAAGTGAGGCTGGTTCTTCTATCCGTGTAAACTAGCCGTCTTTTCTCCTTCTCTCGGTTGCAGTTACTACTTACACACTGGAGACCCGGCCGAAAAACGTAGCGCTCTGTTTGGCTCGTCTTACAATTAGGGGATTAGGACGTCTGGCTGGGTAACGAGTCTGACCCGGCTTGTCCCATTCCCCTGCCCGCGCACGGGCTTTCCGTCTGCCTCTACGCTTCTCGTTTTCCTTCGCCGTGTATAATGGAATACTTCTTTAAATTTTGAGGCTTGGCCGGGGCTAGGTTCGCGTTGCTTTGGTTTCAGGTATTTTAATTTTAGTTAGGTGTATTTTGGGAATGTAAGGGTAATGGGCGAGTTAGAACGTTTGCAACGCAGACGTATTAAAGTTGTTGTATTTTTTTAATGTCGTATACGTTTCTTTGTATATCCTATGTCTTATGGATTTTGGAAGAAAATACGAAATATTAAGAATAGCGAAGAAGTAACGTTCGTGTTTCTGGAAAGAAACGATACGTACAACGTGATGTTCAAGGATATTGTATCGTACTTATTTATTTCAGCCTGATGATAGGATTAGGTCTAGATGATAGGATTTGGTTTTGCACATAGTTTGTACACCTAAAGCAGAACTGAAACCAAACTTATAAATGTTTGACAGTATTAACGTTCTTCAATCGCCGACGGATTTATAGTTAGATAGTAGACGCTTTAACTTGTAGTACAATAAAAGTCAATACTTTCCCATCGATGATTTCCTATCGATGAATCGGAGGATAACAAAAAAGAGGCAGCTTCGATATTTGAATTATATTTATTAGACGTATGTAAATTCGATATTGAAAAAAGCGCAGAATTTGCTACTTACAAATACTAGCTAACGATAGATGCTTCAAAAAGGTGATTTAATCTTGCTTTTTGCTCGCCGATTTATTCCCATTACTGCAAAGTGCAACTTCCTCTACATCGCAACCCCTACGATCCTAACGCAAAATTCCTTCCAAGTCTTAAGAATCTAATTTCCAACATTATGCTCCTATGCGCAAAACTAAACTACCTTCGTAACAATCCTCTGCCACATCTCAAGCACCTGTCGCACGGCCACCTCTCGTTTCTAAGCCAGTTTCTCGCTAGCCGAGAGCCAATCGAAAGCCAATCGTGGAGCTTGGTGAGAGGAGCACATATACGATCGTTAAAATTCATACAAGCGGGAAGGTCCGGCCTGTGTAATAGCCGAGGCTTGGCCCGCTTGCGGGACACCCCGTTCAAGAAAAATGTGTCGATACAGTTCCCGACGGTAGGTTAAGTAAGAGAGTTGCCACATAGGGGCTCGCGGTGGGTAATTCAATCCCTTTGGGCGTAGGTAGGTACGTACTTACATCCCGGCCGTGTACATGCTCCGCGGTACGTAAGATCGGCCACACAGCGACATCCCCTCACACTTGCAGAATCGAGATACATACGTGAACGATAGAGAGAAAGGACGGTGGGACGAGACAGACGGTTGCGAGGGCAGAAACAGGATGGAAGAAGTGGACGGGAGACAGAAAAGTCGCACGGAGGAAGCTCGTCTCGGTGCCACAGGAAAAAGTGTCACGCGACGAGGCAGAGAGAGTGTGCTTAAGCGGCGAGGACGGAGGAACAGCGCTGGAACGGTGGTGTTTTAGCTTAGGAAGCTTCCTGTACTCTCTGTCGTTCGGTTTAGACGCGTTGGACGGTTAATCGCGCAGTTGCTTTTACAGAAAATATAAAATAAAAATAGTGGCGAACTTTCGTGTTTTATGACAAACTGTGTTCGCGATAGAGTATTTTACGAAGAACATCTAGTTAGGATAATATTGGTACTGCGGGTTAATTCTCAAGGCAAATTCTTTTCCTCCTTCGTCGTCGTTTGTTTTACACTCGCTCTCTGTCGTTGGGTCTAGACTCGTTCACTAGTCGTGCACTTGCTTCTAGAGAAAATATAGCGACGGCTTCTGATGCATCGTAACAAACTGGACTGTGGATATTGAGACGACAAGTTAACTTTTAAGAGATACTCTTTCCTTTGTTTGTTATTAGTCTTACACTTGCTCTCTTAGAAGTTGGTTCTTGGTGATGCTGACTTTGGTGTTTCATGATGCGATATGGAGCGCTGTAGAATTCTATGAGCAACACAGGAGGATAGAGTAACACATTTTTACGTAGAATATTGTTCATTCTTATTAATTGGATGTCTGTCAGTGAAAACGAGGAGCAGAAGACGTTGCGATGTCTGAAATTATCGAAGTTGTAAGTGTTTAGTAGATTAATGATCGAGGAATGACCGAGGGATTCTAAAACGATGAAGAATATCGATAAGACTTCGAAAGCGTGTGAAAAACAGAGAAATGATTATGGCCCTCGATTTCCTCTTTCAAAAATATTTCTCTCTATCTAACGAAAATATAATTCTTCTTTTTATATATTTATCGCGTATCATTGGATACCATCACCTTCGAGCAATACCTACCCATCCTGAACATATATATGTTTTATAATAATACACGGCGCCGTAGCTGGAGTCTTCCGAGTGCAAAGGGTTAATAGAGTTCTTGCTCGAGACTTCTGTATCTAAATTGTGTTTTCATGGCGTAGAATATCGATGTTTTATTGGCATTGTAAAATAGCTTTAATAGAAAATCATAAGAGACACCGATAATGAAGGATAAATATTGAATTAGTATAATATATTAAAGGAAACTAAGCTTGCTCTTAAGGGAGAAACGCGAAAGAGATGTTACGACTGTTATTATATTTCATGATTTCAGTATTTATAAATACTATATTAGACACGAGTTCTACTACACGATATAACTTAATGCTGTCTGAAAACGATGAGAAACGACGAAGCAATCTATCGTTTTGCCTCTTCAATGACTGTAAAACATTTCTTGCTAGTTTAACCACCGTTAAGAACAAATAATGTCTCTTGAATTTACGGAAACTAACTTAACTTTCTAACTTCCTGCTCCACCGTCAACATATTTTCTTGCAACTATTCCACGCACCAATTAACTAATCTGATAACAAAATTTGTTTACCATAGATATACCAAAATATAGATAGTAGTCCTAACTACGATATAACTAAACTAAAATATCTGCAACTATAGAAATAGACACTATGAATACTAATTCAATGGATGAAATAACTTTCTGCTTGAATTCCCATTTACGTAATTTATGGTATTTACAAAAATACAAATTCGCATAAAAAACTGCAATCCATCCATACATACAACAAGCATCATGGAACACGGTAAGATCGCAACCTTAATCGTAAGGTGTTCTTACTAAACCAAGTCTGTTCCACGACTTCCGTGCAACCTGGAACCGCAATAAACATTATATTATCGTTGTCATACTATACGACAAATACCCAGAAAATTCAACATTCCTAAAAACCAGCCTAAATTTCCCACCTCTCAGATCCAACGTAACCACCATCCTCGAGTCATCCGAAAGTCTGGCTTCTTAATTACCTATGTAATAAAGGTTCCAGGCAAAAAAGCCTGCCGTCAATCTTCACCCCGTGGGACATAATTGAGTTCTCCCGCGCCTCCCAACCTCGAAGGGACTGTTTCACGAAGGTAGAAGAGCGACGACGAAGAAGCGTAAGCTCGTCTCTGTCCTTCCAATGGATTCACGGTTCCGCGGATGAGTCTACGAGAGGATGGATCGTGGCCACGGGAGGACGAGCAGCCGGCGAGGAGGCTGGAAGAGGTGGTAGGAAAAGGAACAGAGGCGGGTAAAGGGGCTCTCACGTTACCTTCGGTGCGGCCAGGTGTCGGGTTACCTCCGACCTCATCTTCCTCCGTGCCTCCGCGAGTTTGCCACCATCGACATCGGCCGTCTGTACGTCTGTCCTTACGTACGCCTACCATCCGTCCTGTCACCTTAGTTTCGCACATGTCCCGCTTTTTCGTCGCCCTCGATCGCCCCTCTACACGCTGCATCCGTTATACATCGTAGATATACGTGTACACGTCATGGACCAGGGGGTGAATATCGTCGCGAAGTAACGAGACATTGTGGTCGTGCATCTTTCTTTGTCCTCCTTTTGCTTTTGCCTTTTTTTGTTTCTTTCGTTTTTTCCCTTCTTTTCGGGGAAGATGCTGGTAGGAGGCAGAAGTTCTCGAAGTTGTAAAGGTTTGAGAGGGTTGTGAGAGCGTGGAGTTTGAGGTTGGATTTCTCGGTAGCGAGAATGAAAGTCGAGGAAGGTTTCGCTTTGGACAGGACGCTGTGCGAGTTTGAACTTGTGGAACGGAGATTGGTTCGTGGGTAGTGCGGATGGATGAACAGGGAAGTTGATTTGTTAATCATTGTGATAGTTAGCGGTGCTTCTTTGGACGCGAGTACGGAGGGTTGTTTCTTTCGAAGTGTACGAATTTAAAGATCCTCCAGGTTCTTGGAGGTTCACAAACGGAATTTGAGCTAAAAGGAGAAGTTCGATTATCGCTCGCGGTGATGATCAATGATAGTGGTTCTTCGATGGTAAGAATGGAAGTTGAGGAAGCTTTTGGTGTGGTAAAATTTGACGTGCAAGTTTGAAACGAGTGTAGAACGATTTGTGGGTAGTTTTGTTGGAAAGGGAGAAAGTTTGATTTATTATTCTCTATGATATTATTATTAATTACTATCATTAATGGCGAAGAATAGAGATTGTGTATCACGAATCATGAATTAATTAATACAAGCTATTACGAGAATAAGAACTAAAGAAAGCTTGTATTTAAGCATCTGAAAGATCGATATAAAAATTCCAAGATACTAAAATATGACTGTTAAATTTCATAAACATCTGGTTGCAACTTAAGAGATATCGTGGTGAATAAAAACAGCGAAATTTTTGCTTCCGTCCAGCGCGGTAATTAAAACTTTCGCATACGGAGAAACGCTTAATTAAGAGGAGAAGCCGTTTTGGGGGAAGAAGAATAGAAAACTTGAAGGTATTCCAGCGTTGTTCCAATAGTTTACTTCGCGCGAGTAAGTGTATTTCTATACACAGGAAGCGAAGAAGAAACAGAACAGGTATGAAGTATCGGTGAAATGATTCTTGACTTATCGACCGATAGTCCGTCGGCCCCTTGTAATTACTTCGGTGGATAATTAAAACGGTCCCTCGACGCACCCCGGCCACGTTTTGTACTCTTGGTATCGCAGGCAAAGGGTGTATAATCGATACTGGCATCGAGGGGTGTTCGTAACGGGAAATACCATGATCGAAAGCCACCCCTTCTCTGTTGCCTCTAAATATCATCCCCTAAATACCCCGCACCCTTCGATAAACAACCGCAAAACAACCTAGATACCTAACGATACTTTCTGCTGCATTG
The DNA here is from genome assembly GCF_024516045.1 of Bombus affinis. Lineage (NCBI taxonomy): Eukaryota > Metazoa > Arthropoda > Insecta > Hymenoptera > Apidae > Bombus > Bombus affinis. Next base: position 4,676,852 of record NC_066354.1, read on the forward strand.
AAACCAACTAATTGGACATCTTTTATTTGATATGAAATGATAATCAAAATGATTACGCTTGGACAAAGTACTGTTTTGATTATATATCTTGGTTGGTGTTTTCATGTTTTAACATGTACTATTTGTAGACATTTATTTTACCTTTGGACATTATTTTTGTTATTCCTATAAATTCATTATTTTTAACAAAGGAGAGGCTATAGAGAATTTCATTTATTCGTAGGAGAACAAGATTATGGTCGTTATAAATAAATTAATTGTATGTTAATATAAGATACAAATGGTTTAGTAGGTGAGAAATGGGTGGCTAACATCTAGAAGGAACGCGATAGAAAAGTCCCTGCAACGAGGACGAAAACGAGATGGGAACGAAGAAATGAATCACGAAATACAGTGTAGTAAAAGCATCTAGAACGGAAGAATGTAATGTAAACGGGATAAAGTACTACAAATAATTTGATATCTTAGTTTATTCCGAATTTTTCGGCTTAGAAATAAGATTTGGGTTTACATTTCTCTGCACACGTCCTACCATATTCTTCACGTTTTCACACGCATGCTCTGCATCAAAACTAATCCGCTTGTAGTGCAGTAATAAAAACCGATCTACTTATCTTATTATTAACTTCTGTACTCTGATCTTTCCAACTCACTCTAACCCTGTTCTTTGGTTTTATCTTATGCAGATAATAATATCAACAAAGTGTGAACGCGTGGGTGTGTCATTTTCAAGTTACATAGCGCAGGTACTTAAACAATATTTTGTATAAAATGTTGCTATTATCTGGTGTAATTGGTAAATTATTATTTTTAAATAATAGAAATTTCCAAATATTCTAGTAGTATAGAATAGTGATAGTTATATTTATTGTAATCTTATATTCTGAAATCCTATCTTCATTGAAGCCCATAATTCCAATTTGAAGGAAAAATACTCTAATATAAAAAAACACGCATGACAAATCGCCTATTTCCATTTGTCATGGTACAATTTTCGTCAGAAAATCTGCTCGCCATCGACAAGTTTCCGAAAAACCTATTACCATGGCCATCGCCTCTGGCCACGTGTTGATTCACGTGCACAACGAGAAACGCGCGACTCCACCGTGTGTTTTTATACACGATACCGAATGGGAGGCTGACGAAGGGATCATTGCTGTACACGCGGTGGGGATGTTAACAGCCGAGGGTGTCGCGTAACGAGATCATAGCACCAAGAGGGTAGATCGTGCGAGAGCCTATCTTCTCGTCGCTTCCGATTCGCTTTAATTCCTAGTTTGTGAAGCACACTGGCTCGCGTTTCTCCGTACTTGATGAAAACAATAGAAAAATTTCATCTAAAATATAACTCGAATTTATTGATTGCAAAAGATTGCTGTCATCTATTCTCTGTACTATAAACTATGGTTCCAACTGATGTCGAAAGGTTTCTGTCATCTAAGATATCTTTCTAAGTTTTCTAATTGCACACTTTCTCGATAATTCAAAGATTAATCCAACCCAACTTCCAACTTTCCTCGTTCAACTCTCAGTCGTGAGCTTCGTTGACGATTCTATCCAAAATGCCAATAATTCCAAGCTACCAATTTCAACATATTTCCTCTATCGATCGTCCAAATTATCTTTCCCATAATCCACTCAAAATATTATACCAATAGTTCCAACCCACCAAATCCCAAAAATTTCAGGAATCTGTTCTCCGAACCATCCTTCTAATATTCCGCACAAAATAATATATCAATAGTTCTAACCCATGAAACTCAAAAAAATTCGCCAATCCAACGTGCAGACTATTCTCCCATATTCCACCCAAAATATTATACCAATAGTTCCAACGCACCAAATCCGAAAAATTTCAGGAATCTGTTCTCCGAACCATCCTTCTAATATTCCACTCAAAATAATATATCAATGGTTCTAACCCATCAAAATCAAACAATTCCCCCTATCTGCCAACTATCTCCCAACTTTCAATAGAAGAGACATCACTGTTCTTTCGATAGCCGCATCCTCTCGTACAGTTGCTATAAAAAGTATAGACAAACACCATTATCTTTTTCGCTTAACTCTCTTTCCACGAAATTCCATATTTATTCATTAGTATCAAAGTAGTATTCATAGTATCAAATTTTTTCCAGTCATGTAAATATCCCATTGGAAGATGCGAGATTTAATATATTCCGACCGAACTATAGTTGATACTGTAACTGTCGTAATAAATACACTGGCGTGTCAATACTTTTTCAACCGCGTATAGAAACAAGGCGTGCGCGCGTCGGACGATTCCCAAGACGATCGGCAAGGTTGGAGAAAACGTCGTTAAGCTAGGATGTGGATATCGGGGGCAGCGGACGAAGGTGGAAGGAAGGGGCAGCCGTCTCGAAATTGCACGTTCGAGCGCAACGAATGCGACGGCCGAGGTGGTCATGGTACCCTGGCGCGGTACCATTCCTCCGTGGTAACTGGAGAACGGAGACAAGTATCAGTTACGAGGAAAACTTCCGTGCACGCATTAACGACGTTGTATGTCCTCACGTACGACGTACGAGGGTCGTGCCGCGAACAGGTACACAACAGGTCCGAGGGAAGATCTGGGTCGTGGCATTCGGTTAAATGGCATCGCGCGTTAATTGGACGGCATTAGGCGTCCATCAGTGGCACGAGTGCGAAAATGAACCCTCGATCAGTTGCTCGACAACTGTGAAATCGTTGTCTGAGCGAGTAGCAGACGATGTATCTACTGATTTTATACGAGCTAGCGTTGTTACAGAATATACCGTTAGAATTTTTGGCTACAGTTTAGTAATTGTTTGTAGTATTTGCGAGTTCGTTGTGTAAAGGATAAGATCATTTTATTTTATTCTATTTAGTTATTTCTCCATTTCACTTGGAAGTGTGTTAATATGGAGAAGATTCCTAATTATTTATAATACTATATGGTTCGAAAGTTTATATAAAAAGGAAGATCCTTTTATTTTATTTTGTTTACTTGTTGTTCCACTCGCTTGGAAATGTATTACACAGAAAGGAAGTTTGTTTTATTTTATATTTACGTTTATATGGTTGATAAATAAATGAATTAACATCAACGGTACGTTCATCACCGTATTGTTGTATTTTATTATAACATATTATCGCGCAATAATACACAATTTACTACCGTACACAAATATCGGTACTGTATAGATCGTTTATAGGAACTGTTGATTATTAGATTTCAGATTAAAGCGGAAAGTTATAAACGAATTATAATTTTTGCCCTCGCGAGTATACAAACTGTCTTCGCACGAATTAGACGCAACATCGATGTAAGTGGCATGTAAAAATGACGATGCACCGGATCATCGAGACAGATTCACAGCACGTGAACATTATCGCAGACATTAGACGGCACGTGGCTTCGGTATATTATCTGTGATTTTGGTTTTCAATACTGTGATGCGCCTTTCGGGATATATTAAAGGATGAAAGGGCGAGGAATGAGGGGGCACGGACACGTGGAAGGGAGAACTGGCACACGCAGATCATTATTCTTCTTAACGATCCCCTCATTATCGTGTCTAAACAAATTGATGCTCCTGTTCGCTGCACTCGATGCTACCATTCTTCTCATTTTTCCAAACACTTCTTCCTCCACGATTTTTGTTAGTAACGAATGTTCCTCGTTATTTTAATAAATGTATAGTCAATCGATATTGCCAACCATTATATTTAGATTATCAGAATTAAATATTATACGACAATATCATATTTTATAACTGTAAAGGTTATCAAATATCATGACATAGATTTTGACTCCGTTGGATTGTACTATTGCAAATTGTTAAATATTCTATCGCAAACATCACTTGGGTTCTACGCTATCGGGTAATTTTTTTATTAAACAAGGTATGATTCAATTTTTAATTATATAGTAACTCGCAATTTGAATGTCAGATTGCCCACGATTAATATTAAGAAAATATGCAAATTGTTATAATTCGGAAACTTTTCCAAAAATATGTATCTTTTTAACCAGTTCGGGTTCTACTCTATATCGTTTAATGATCGTAATGTTTGAAAAATTTTGCGTATAATAAGTTTACAGGTTTTTTATTTGTTCCACTGGTTTATGTTAGTCTCAAGAAATTTTCAACGCACTTCAATTTGCTATACAATTTTATACGTATCTGAAAAACTCATTTGTTCAAAGAGTGGGCTCAATATTTTGGATGGCAACAGGATCGAGATTGTGGAATTAGTTGCAGGTCGTGATGATGGTAGTGGCATGGTCACGGTTGATGTGAACGACTCCCGTTTCATGGGATCCGACTACGACGACTCCCATGTCGTGAGACACGAAAGAGACCACCCCCAAATTATAGAACCCAATAGGGACGACTCTTGTCTCGTATAACTTAATAGGGACCCGTAGAGTCCCAAAACACGATATTATACAATTAATACCATACTTGGGAACATCTTATTAAAACATATACAAAGAATATTGGCCATTGAGTATCTCACTTCCTAATTGTGCAATTTCATAGAGATTTTTAGTCAAGCCATAGGATCTCGTTATAAATGGAACAGAATGTGCGTAGCATTTTAAGAATTGTTCGTAAATTTTCTCGTTTCTTTTCTCGATCTGAATGTACGACGATCTGCACGATATTATTACTATTAAAAGAAAAATCCATGTTGAAACGGTTAAGAGTAAAATCGGAGGAAGGATGGAAATTAAATGAAATAGAAACCTCAAGGTAAACAAGTTAAATAGAGGTGTTGCTGCTCGTCGATCGTTTTATTTTATTTTATTCACGTTGCCATTGAACGAATGCAAAATTCATATAATCTGCAAGTCATTAACTTTCACTAATTGAACAGAGAAGACTTCATCAGTCTTCAACAACGACTGTAAATTCGTATAAAATATACAATAAGAATATAATACATATAAAGACCAATGTATCGAATATTCCCAAGTACAAAACTTTCGTTACATCCGTTACACGAAGAAGAACATTACAATTGTAAATTTACAATCGTTCTACGATCTACAATAATCCGCGTTGTAAATTGTTATTGTAAATTTACAGTCAGTTTTGATTCGATGGGCTTCTAACAGGCATCATCGCGTGAAATCGTAGTCTAGACCGATCAGCGAGCATCTATTCCATTCCACGATCGAACCATCGAACATAAACCCTACATGATTACTCGTTTATATAGCAAGCAACGTTTCTGATTTGTCTACGAGCAGGCAGAGAAGATACAGCCTTCTCCATCGCGTTTAATTTCCAGCACGATGCGTTCGCAGAGCTCTAACCAATTTCCTTGGAACAGTCTCTGGCTAAATTGAAAATGCTAATCCTGTTCTACATTCTCTGTCTCGTTATTTAGGGTGACAGATTGGCAGATAAATGATTTCTTCTTTTCACACGATTAACGTTCGCTTCTTATTCTATCATCTTAATCAGATGTTTAACTCTGATGTATCAGGTTGTTCGAAAAGTTTCTTTCGTTTTATGAGGAAATAATAGACGCACGACGGTTTTTGTTTTATATTATTTTGCCAATTACGTACGATTCATTTTATTTTGTTGAGATAAACACCGCGACATTTCACGGACTTGGTTTCACGTTTGTACGAAGGTGCAGTGTTGTAAGAAACACGTTTGCGAAAGAAAGACACTTTCCGGACAACCTAATACAATGGTGAGAATATGAATAGGAGCATTTTGTTTTACTGAATTTCTGTAATAATTATTTAGAATAAATTATTCAAAAAATTGCGATGATTGTTTGCAGAATATATCTATTTTTTAGACAATAGTTAAAAAGAAACTATAGAGACGTATATGGAATATCTAAACCTTGTGAGGAAATACTTAAGAAACGTAATATTATCGCCATAAACGACAATAATAATCTACATATCCATTATCAATAGAGGTAATAAAATACAATCAAGTCATGTTACCTATGAATGAACCATCCACCATTCAGAACCTTTTAACCGGATCAAATCATCTTCATCAAACCATCCTCCAGAACTTCCAACAAATTTAAAGTCAACACCGATTAATTCTCAAGTCCCACATGCAGGATTCACTGCGGATTCTTCGATCAAACACTGGGCAATTAATTAATCTAATTACACCATCTGACTCCCACCAAGTCTTACGATCAACACTGGCAAACTCTCAGATCTTCATCATCAAATTTCACTGCAAAACCTTCAACCTATGAACCCTAGGATCTTGAATGAAACAGGATGAACCTAGATGATTAATCCTTCTGACTCTCAACAAATATAACATTAAAACCTACTAATCCTTAAGTCTCCACATACAGATTTCATTGCAGATCCTTCGATCAACCACTGGGCAACTAATTAATCTAATTACATCATCTGACTCCCACGAAGTCTTATGATCTACACTAACAAACCCTCAGATCTTACAGATTTCACTGCAGAACCTTCAATCAATCACTAGGTAATTAATTACTCTAATTGCACCATCTGATTCCCACCAAGTCTTACGATCAACACTGGCAAACTCTCAGATCTTCATCATCAAATTTCACTGCAAAACCTTCAACCTATGAACCTTAGGATCTTGAATGAAACAGGATGAACCTAGATGATTAATCCTTCTGACTCTCAACAAATATAACATTAAAACCTACTAATCCTTAAGTCTCCACATACAGATTTCATTGCAGATCCTTCGATCAACCACTGGGCAATTAATCAATCTAATTACCCCATCTGACTTTCGCTAAACCTCAGGATCAATACAGGCGAACTCTCATAGAATGTAGAATCTTCAACCTATAAAGCTTAGGATCCCAGACGAATGTAGATCTAGATGACTGATCCCTCTTGACTCCCAACAGAGATACCAAACGAATCGTAACGTCAAGATTTCAAAGCAGAACTTCGATTCAGCCCTTAAATAATTAATTATGTGAAATCGCAGCATAAACCAATTCCACCAGCCAGCAATCTGAAAAGCAATTTCCTAGTCGTTGGCACGATGTGAGCCGACCTGGCATGTGGCGTTTGTGGCAGCAACACACGAGCAAACGAAGGATCACAATGGCGTCGTACGGCTCGTTTCCTCTGACCGTATTTACGAGTCGTGGCATTATGGTCGCGTGACTTTGGCGACCGGTGCCGTTGGTATCCGGCAATGCATCGGTAATGAAACGAGCCAGGCAAGAGGCAATAGTCGTAAATAGCCGGCTACCTACTTACTCGAGAGGCGCGAGAGAGAGAGGCGTGGTAATTGTTTTGCCAACGTTGGCCCCGTTGTTATTGCCGGTCATGGGGGGCCATCGCTTCAACCGCATCGTGAAGCAACCATTCTGTCAGCGAGCTCTTCTAAATCCTCCGGGTTCCCTCGTCCGTCTCGTCGATCACGATTCAATAACCCAATGACAATCGCGATAAATCTTTTCATCGATTCCTGTTATGGCCGATAAAATCGCGCTTCCTGACACGAATTGGCGATAGCGAGTTATTAAACGGCGTGCTAAACGGGCAATGACAGAGAGGTTGTATAAACGTGATTCGAAATAGGATCGTGAAGATGGATATGCAAGTGTTTGGTGCTTATGGTTTTGCGTTTATCGTGTGCGGGTGTGTGTCTATGCGGTATACACGAGGTTTTTAGATGTGCGCGATTAGACGTTATATACCGCCGCTCGAATGATTCAAGACATCTCTCGTTCTTAATGAAATTGTTGGCATTTCACGAACATCCTGAATCTTAAATTGCACACATTTTTTTTTAATAACGTTGTTTATACATTAGCAGTGCATCCGTGTTTTTGTCGGGCCAACTACCACATCGAATGAACTATTCGACATAGTACATCCATGACCTTTCCAATTATGCAGCGAATAACCGGTCGGTGTGTAAGGTAAACACTTGCTTGTTTCGTTTATTAGAAAATTCGAAACTCTCGGTATAACAAAAATTCCTGAAAAAGTGCACCTGAAACCTGCCCAAAAACACCGAATCTTAACATCATGCAAGTGCTGCGAGTCTCACGAAAAAACTGTGAAGCGTTGGTCGAAGGGGATGATGCACCAAAATGGTCACCGCGTGGTCAGGACGAGCGATGGGTGCCGTATATTTGCAGGGGGCGCCCGTGAATTTCCGGTCGTATCTCGATACAATCTTCGTCGTGGTCGCGAGAGCAGAGATTCTTCTCGATCCGGTCGAAGACTGGCGCGGGAAGACAACGTCAGGATAACAAGAGAAGAAGAGAAAGAAGAAGAGGAAAGAAGGAAAGGAAGTCGAGGAGAAGAAGAGGGAAGAGGTGGAGAGTGGCCGAGCGCCGAGAGAAACAGAAAAGAAACACGCTACACTCTATAAATACGGACGGGTAATTGATTCAGTAATAACTAACTCAACCGAGCCAACGTGAGGCGTCCTCTCTCGCGCATTCCTCACTCTCTGTTACCTCTTCGTTTCCTCGTCTATCTCGTTCAGGCCCTTCTCTTCTCCTTTTTACTCCTCTTAGTCGTCGTCTTCTTCTTCTTCTTCTCTCTTCGTTCACCTCTTTCCACCTCCACTACGATGGTCTTGCGTGCTCCACGCATAAATATGTATGCCGGTAATAATATAAGCAAGCCACGGTGGTGGTGCTGTTTGGGGAGAGGCGCTTTCGTATCGTAGGACCCCAGGGTACCATACGTCACGCCCTTTTTCTCGCCACGGTACCACGACGACACCGCTATCGATACGTACCAACGACACACAGATCTCGAACGAATACACGTCCGAGGCTATCTCCGAGGTTTTGGACACCCGGATGTTTCCTTTTCTCCCCGTTGCATCATCGACTCGGTTCCCTACCTCAACGAGACTTTCGTTCGTTCAGATCGGGAATTGCTTGGTTCTTTATCGTTTTCTTTTTGTCTCTTTTTGGTCAGCAAAATTTGAATTTTTTTTATTTATTATAATATCTTATATCTTTTTCACGCGATTATTACGTAATATGTATAGGTCATTGAATTATATGAGCAAAGGCAGGATTAGAATATACGTACTTAAATGTTGAAATAAGATCACGCCAGCGTTAGATCTTGGAGTACAACGATTTCTCTTGTGGATTTGAACTTTATCTCATATAACAGCTACCAATGTAATTATACGAATTTTATCATTATATTCTATCAAAATCTTCATTAAAACTTATCACAACCCGTAATCCTCAAATTAACATTTCACATAGTATACTAACGAAAGAACACTAACGAAGATGTATGAAATCAATGAACAAGTACATGCCGTATTTTCTGTATTTTAGGTTCGACAACTATTGGATCCTACGAGTCAAGGCGTTTGTCGAGCTTTGCAATTTGTCCGCGGCATTCTTCGCGATCAATCGGCGATGCAATTACAAATTCTATTTGCGAGCCACGTAATCGTTTCGTCACTTTAACGTTCGAATAATCCTATTTACCTGCATCAGAAAGTCTACGATGTTTCAATCGAGTCCAACTTTTGTCAATTCGTTCAGACATCTAAAGATTTTAGTTTATCTAAAAATCCAATTTATCTGTTCGAATAGTTACATTACATTACAATAGTTACAAAACTGTTTAACGTGCTTCGATCGGACTCCACGTTCGCTCCGCAGAGCTTCTCGATCATTCCCAAAAGCACGCCAATTATTCTTCATTGGCGTTTCACCTCCATAACTCAGACTTGCTTCAGAAAATTTGCAAATTCATCGACCGAACCGAAACATCCCTCGTGCAGGCTCACGACGGGACAGGGTAAACGCGTTGCCCGTCAGCACCCATAATTCTATATCAATTTGTGGGTTAACCGATAATTGCGTAACGCCATTCATATTCCCAGCCGGCGTATATTAATTCCCCGGGCCCGTCGTATTTCTTGGGCATCCGGCTGAAACCACCCGTCCCACCGTGGCCGATGCGCGCGAGGTTAAACGGCATGCTGGCCAACAACCCCGCTTCGTTCCGTGCTTTCGCCGATCCTTATCTGTTATCCGGCCCCTCTCGACGAGGAACCTCTGGCGCGAGTAGAACCTTCCTAGAGCCGCCACCGTGCACCACCTCTGACGCCGCAATTAGAGATACAGGATGCACGGTTATTATCCGACGGCCGCCGTAGCCATCGCGAATGTGTTGCATATAGCTAACGAGACATAACCAAGAGTTGATATATGTCCAGCGGGTAGAACGTTATCAGAAAGGAACGGCGAGTTTCTACGGTTCTAGCGAGATTTTTCACTTTATTGTTGTTACGCGGATGAGGGAAAACGAGAGAAAGTGGAGGAAATAAATTTTAGAAATTTTCAGTGAACAGTATATTTAGTGTTTTAATGTTAAATTACGTCTGTAAATATTGCAGATATACGTATCTTTCGGTTTTTCGTATTTTTCAACGAAGTTCCTTTTTATTAGGTTGCATGTCTCGTTTTTATGGTATTAAGTTTGTCTAATCATATGGAAGTATTATTTATAGATGGTATGAAAGTTAGTGGGTTTGATTAATTAGTATCAGGTCATCCGAAAAGTGTCTTTCTTTTACAGACACGTCTTTTACAGCGATGCATCTTTATACAAACGTGAAACCTAATCTGTCGAACGTTGTGATCTTTATTTTGATAGAATAAAATGGTCATACGTTATTCGATAAAATAATATAAAACGGGAAATGTGCATCCATTATTTCCTTATAAAACGAAAGAAACTTTTCGGACGACCTAATATATAGAAGCTTTGATACGTACAACGAAGAATAAATGTACGTACGATGTGTAAATAGTTTCTGTAGTGTGTCGTTGTACATTATGCGTATACCAAGAAGGAACACCAGTTTCTACCGGAATTTTCCACTTTATTTCCGTTGCTTAAATAAGAAAAATTGTTACAAATTTTCTGGAAGGAATAATGTGAGTAGTACATGGTGTTTTGACCTTTAATAGTACTTGAGTATATCGTTATTTTTTAGCAAGGCGTCTTTTTATCATTACACGTTTTATTTTTATAATATTCAATTTTTCGAGTCACGTGCAAGTGCCAGCGGATGATACGAAACCGGTGAATTTCATTAATTAGTATACAAATGCTATAACAAATACAATGATGTAGAAATATTTTCTACAGCCATCGTATGTCATACGAATTTCTACGCGATTTTTCACTTTATCGTAGTTGCCCGAATGAGAAAAAGCGAGAAAAACGAAGCAGATAAATTGTACAAATTTTCTGACAGAAGTAACGCGAACTTGATTACCCGGTATATAAATGCTGTAATAAATATAATGATGTACAAATACTTCCCGTAGCCACTGTATATCATATGTCAGAGAGAAACGGCGAGTTTCCACCAGGATTTTTTACTTTACGGTTTGAATAGGGATAAATGAAAGAAGTGAAGGAAATAAATTGTACAGATTTGCCAGGATAGTAAAGATAGTGAATATGAAAATCGAACATTGTGATGATCGAATAGTTTAACTTTTACGTCGCATTATATTTAGCGACATGGTGCAAATGAATTTTTTAAACAAAAAAAAAACAAAGAAGAAAGAAAGACGCATGGGCGTATTTTTAAATCAAGCCCATAAAGGGTGCGAAAGAGGGAATTTTAATTTCGTTCGGGTAAAATATGCAAGTTTCAAAGAAACGGACCGCGCAAAAAATGGAATTAATGCGTCGTATGCGTCGGTGAGAAGTTGAGAAGTAGCACGGCAGTATTGGAAGACGGAGAGATAGGTCGTCGCGGGTTTCGGTAGGGATTTACGAGGAACTGGTAGCAGTAATATCTGCCAAATGTATAATTAACGGTGGGCCGACAGGCTGCTTCGAAAAATGCTGAAATTCGAGCTCCCATTGGGCGCGGTCGCTTCTGGGACGAGTGATTTTGTCGCCCCAGGGCCGGCCAGAGCATTCCGTGATCGATCCGCCGATCGATTGTTCTGCCTACCTGTTACCGATCGTCAAGAAAACGCATTGCTAAGTACCAATCGATTTCTCATTGCCTAACAGAGTTGTATCTTTTAGCCGATCTCTCTTGATCCTCCAGACATTGATACATAGAGTAGCAGCGTTGCTATGTATCGCCATTGTCTTTCAATCACTTTCTATCATTCTATCGTATTTTTAATCGTGTGATTATGATGGAGTCGTTGTTTCAATACTATGAGAATTGTAAGGGAATTATGATATATCTTCGGTCACTGATTCTTTCTTTCTTCGCGTCAGACCTACAATCTTGCCTCCGTCACCTCACTCATTGTCGAGTATTATGTTTTAATATCGCGTTCATGCAGATAAATCGACAGGATTTTCTCGCTTGGACCCTACAGTTTGACGAATTTTTTGAGAAGACTGAAGTATTTGTAGAGTGATATAAAGTATGTTAATAAATGATTCGGGTCGTGGAATTTTTCGTCGGACGAAAGAAAATTTCAAAGATGAGCAATATGAAAGATCAGCACGACTTTGCAAAACGTATTTATTGTTAATATATACGATAATTAATAAATACGATATACGTACATTCCAGGATAAATGATTGTTACCAACATGGAAAAAAACAATGTTCTGTAAGCAATTCTACCGCGGATATTTATGCAAATTCTTTCGGCTGTTAAATATTAAAGCGAGAACGATACCCGCGCGCCTAAATTCCCCATAAATGCATAGAAATCCGCAACCTACTTACGATACTCCAATACCAAACGCTCATCATATCGAACCTCTTCCAAGGTCTCAATCAAATAAACCAACATTTCGTCCCCGCGTGGCGACAACAAAAGGACCAAGGGATTCTACACAATGGATTCGTGTAATGCAACGACACTCATTAGTCCCTCGTCGGTGATGGTGGGTAACAAGAAACGAGCCGGAGAAACCGCTTATGGAAGCTCATAGAAGACGGCCCTGGCGCGAGTTCCGCGGCAAAGAAGAAGAGAAGCGAAGAGAAGAGAAGAGAAGAGAAGAGAAAGGGAACGAAAGAGAAAGAGGTTAAAGAAAGGAAAAGAACGAGAAGAGAGAGAAAGAGAAAGAGAAAGACAAAGAAAAAGAGAGAGAGAGAGAGAGAGGGCAAAGCTGGCAGGAGCGGAGGCTCACGGGCAAAACTGGTGTGGGGCTAGGTGTTAAAACACGGTAATTAACAACGAGGAACGCCGTGGAGAACCGACGAGGACGAGAGAGACCACCTTCGGCCGCTCTCTCGGTGGCTACCAAGATTTACTGCCAAATGGCAGCGTATTTATGAACTACGCCTGGTGCAACCACACAGGAGGGACACGTATAAGCGAAGACGCAAGCTTGTGTAATCACACGTACGAACGAAGACACGGTTAAGGGACTGGCCATAAGGGCCGACCAGTGGAGTGCTAACCGGCCATCGATCATGTTTCGTGGATAGTTAGGAGCCATGAAACATTCATGCACGATCGACCACCCATCGCAGCCTTCGTCTTTTCGCTCGAACGGACAAACGCGCGACCAGCCCGTTTCCATTCACCGTTGTCCACGCTCACGAAAATCGTTTCCCGGATAATTCTGCGCGATCTATCAAGAGGCCGTTTTAGAGCGTTTAGACCGGGTGATAGAATGCTCGTCCTTCCCCTCCACTTTGGCGAAATATTTGCAGACAAGGAATTGTTACTTATTTGGAATTATAAGTTTACTGGTTGTTTAGAATTGAACGGTTGTCGGTTGTTTGGAATTGAAAGTTTCTTGGTTGTTTGGAATTGAAAGCTTGTTAATTGTGTACCATTGAAAGTTTGTTAGTCGTTTGACATTGGTAGTTCTTTAGTTGCTTGGAATTGAAATTTTTTTGGTTGTTTAGCATTGAAAGTTTGTTAGTTGTTTGGCATTGGAAGTTCTTTGGTTGTTTGGAATTATAAGTTTGCTAGTTGTTTAGAATTGAAAGTTTGTTAGTCGCTTGGCATTGAAAGTTCCTTAGTTATTTAAAATTGACAGATTGTTAGTTGTTTGAAATTGAAATTTTCTTGGTTGCTTAGAATTGGAAGCTTATTAGTTGTTTGGCATTGGAAGTTCTTTAGTTGTTTGGAATTATAAGTTTGCTAGTTGTTTAGAATTAGAAGTTTGTTAGTCGTTTGGCATTGAAAGTTCCTTAGTTATTTGACATTGAAACTTACTTAATTGTTTGGATTTGAAAGTTCCTTAGTTATTTAAAATTAACAGATTGATAGTTGTTTGAAATTGAAATTTTCTTGGTTCTTTAGAATTGGAAGTTTATTAGTTGTTTGGCATTGGAAGTTCCTTAGTTATTTGGCATTGAAACTTACTTAATTGTTTGGATTTGAAAGTTCCTTATTTATTTAAAATTGACAGATTGTTAGTTGTTTGGAATTGAAATTTTCTTAGTTGTTTAGAATTAGAAGTTTATTAGTTGTTTGGAATTGAAATTTCCTTAGTTGTTTGGAAATGAAAGTTCCTTGGTTGTTTGGTATTCAAAGCTTACTAGTTATTTAGAATTCAAAGTTTCTTAGTTGTTTATAATTGAAAGTTTGTTAGTTATTTGGAATTTGAAGTTTCTTAGTTGTTTAGAATTGAAAATTTATTGTTTGTTCAGAATCGAAAGATCTTTAGTTGTTCAGAATTGAAAATTTGCAGATTGATTGCCAAATCGAACATAAGGATGCTCCAAGAGTATTGGAGGAATGATCCAAACATGCTTGGTCGATTTCTGTAACTATGGACAGAGTGAACGAATGATTCCATACAACATTCTTGCAAATATATGTTTTCTTTTTCACTAAATCATGGGAAACAGTGAAATGGTACAAATCTGTGTCAATTCTATGAAAGTGCATTCCTTTAAATCTTTCTTAACTTCTACTATACATTGCATGAACAACTTAAGACACAAGTGTACAAGTTCACGAAAGATGTTGATATAGCAATTAATTTCAAAGTGTATTTTGTTGGCTCTTGGACTTCTGGAAAAATCCGAAGAACAACGAAAGTAGTTATAAATATAGTAAGATTCTAATCCATCGCTCGATCTAATACCTAAAACAGAACAGACACTACCTGTCAAGTGTTCAACAAGATAATATAAAACTCCCGACTAACATCTGAAAATTATCTTTAAAAAAGAAGCATGCAGCATAATGAAGCCGATCTAACAAGCACAAAGTCATCTCTTCGTCTCCACGAAAAAAAGACTATTCTAATAATTCCATCTCGCGATACCATCTTCGAAAAGCCCACAAACCCTACCTCGGCAAACACTCGGGCAGAAAAGACGCTTACACCATTCGAAAGCCTTCGATGCGCCTTTACCCCGAAGAAAACGGTGTTTCTCGATTGTCACGGGAACGAAGCGTGATGAACGTTCGTTCGTTAGCGGGAACAGGCCAGCGATGGTAACTCTTTCAAACGAGGTCTGTTTAGACGGTCGGAAGAGCGCCGACAGTATATACGATGAACAGCCACGGAGGAAGGAAGGAACGAAAACGAGGACGAAGCTTGGAGTAAAAAGAGAGAAAAATAAGCAGCGAAAAAGAAAACTTAAGGAGAGAAAAAAAGAGAAAGATACGGACAAGGTTTGAGAGACGAAGAGGAGGAAGGAGAGACATCGGGGCGGGGGATGAGGAGAAGGAGGAAGAGAGAGGGGGGCACGTCAGACCCTTGGGCCGTCATAAACAATAGCAAGGAGTAATTGATTCTCTAATAACTTAACGCGCCAGCACGAGGTGGCCACTAACAGCCTTAGGTAGGTATAATGTATTATAGCCGGCAACAACTCGACTGCCAAGGAGAGGAGGCTTCGACGAGCACGGCCTACGAGCGCCTACGAGATTTAAGGCTCCGTGCCAATAATAAAGCAGCCACCTTGGAAAATGGCAAGACCCGGCGAGACGCGTCCTTCTCGTAGCCGCTTTACACACCACGAGGAAACCCACCACCGACCACCTTTCGCGACGCGAACCAGCGATATACGATCTTCCGACCGGCACCTTTCTTTCTCCACTCTCCTAGCGAAAAATAACTGATTTTGTCAATGAAATATTCGCGACGCGAGCTGAAACAGCAAGATCGATGACAACGCGGCTATGCTCGCTTATATTATATTCCAGCCTCGGGGTAGATCGGCTTTCTTTTTGGCTGCGATGGATTTTTTGATTTCGAGGAATAGTTGGTGTTCGATGTAGACGAGAGACCAGGGAATTAGAGTGAGTATTGGTTTCTTAGGGGAAGAGATTGGTGTTTGGGCTTATGATTGTGGAGACTGTAAAGATGTTAATTGGATATGATGTATGTTTAATGTGGATACTTTGATAGGTAGTTTAAATAAATATGTATTTACGTGTATACCTTGGGTGATCACTTTGAATGTTGATCGCGGTGAAATATATTTTTTGGATGATCGATGGATCGATTGAAATTTGTTGTATAGATGTTGAAAATAAATTATACTTATCGCATAGACAGGTACCTGACATAGTCTTCATGCAGAAGAATTTATCGATTAATATTTCGCATTTCCCTTCATTCTGCAATTGTTTTTCATTTTTCTTTTCTTCTTTTTTTTGGCAAGTTTTCTATTCCTTCTGTATAAAATTTCTATCGCTCGACTCTTAGAAAAATTGTATTAGATACGATACGATTTAATATAACGATACGTGTTCGTTCGCTGATGCGAAGAACCGATATTAAAAAATGAAATACGAAATGGATGAAAATACCAATATCTGTTTTCATTGGATTTAACACTTCTGTCTGTATGATCCAATCGTATCGTTAATTTTTAATGAATGCAATTCTTTGATGTTCAATTTTATTGGAATCAGACATTTTAATTTTGTTTATTTACATATAATTATAATTATAAATTGTTACGAGTGCAATGGAAGGGTTAAACAGATGAAATTGTATTAAATTAATTATTTATTATATTTTAACAGAACTATCAATTTTCTCTGCATATTAATTTTGTCTTTATGGCGTCAAATATATTTGCAAATTATTCTGCTGGTTGTATAAATGTTGTAATGAAATTAACTTCTTTACGCAAAATTATGAAAGATATATGTGTACCGGGAGAATTAAAATTGATCCAACAATAATTAATTGTATTTTTAAGCTTCTACTCTTGTAGAAGTCCGAAAAGAATTTCTTTCTAAGAGAAATACTTCAACTAACTTTTTTAACGATATACACCGGAATTGAATTCCAAAAAATTTTCAATTCTCTGGAAAATGAAATCCGAACGAAAAAAAGGATTCCAATTTACTAAATAATAATTACTAAAAGAAAGGAGAATTCTACTACCCCTTTGAAAAATGAGTTTCAAAAGGAGGAAGAATGTCAAATCACTGAAGAACGAATTCCAAAAGAAAGAAGAATTCCATCTTTCCGAAAAGTGAACTCCAAACGGAAAAAAGAATTCCAACTCGCTTCATAATCAATTTCAAAAGAA
Organism: Bombus affinis; assembly: GCF_024516045.1. Taxonomy (NCBI): domain Eukaryota; kingdom Metazoa; phylum Arthropoda; class Insecta; order Hymenoptera; family Apidae; genus Bombus; species Bombus affinis. The sequence continues at coordinate 4,694,290 of NC_066354.1, forward strand.
ACGAGAATTCCAACTTTCCGAAGGACAAGTCCCGAAGAGAAGAAATTCAAATCACTAAAGGACAAATTCCAGAAGAAAAGAGAATTCCATCTTTCCGAAAAGTGAACTCTAAACGAAAAAAAGAATTCCAACTCGCTTCATAAGCAATTCCAAAAGAAACAAGAATTCCAACTTTCCGAAGAACAATTCCCGAAGAGAAGAAATTTAAATCACTAAAAGACAAATTCCAGAAGAAAAGAAGAATTCCATCTTTCCGAAAAGTGAACTCCAAACGAAAAAAGGAATTTCAACTCGCTTCATAATCAATTCCAAAAGAAACAAGAATTCCAACTTTCCGAAGAACAATTCCCGAAGAGAAGAAATTCAAATCACTAAAGGACAAATTCCAGAAGAAAGAAGAATTCCATCTTTCCGAAAAGTGAACTCCAAACGGAAAAAAGAATTCCAACTCGCTTCATAATCAATTCCAAAAGAAACAAGAATTCCAACTTTCCAAAGAACAAGTCCGGAAGAGAAGAAATTCAAATCACTAAAGGACAAATTCCAGAAGAAAGGAGAACTCCATCTTTCCGAAGAGTGAACTCCAAACGGAAAAAAGAATTCCAACTCGCTTCATAATCAATTTCAAAAGAAACGAGAATTCCAACTTTCCGAAGGACAAGTCCCGAAGAGAAGAAATTCAAATCACTAAAGGACAAATTCCAGAAGAAAAGAGAATTCCATCTTTCCGAAAAGTGAACTCTAAACGAAAAAAAGAATTCCAACTCGCTTCATAAGCAATTCCAAAAGAAACAAGAATTCCAACTTTCCGAAGAACAATTCCCGAAGAGAAGAAATTGAAATCACTAAAAGACAAATTCCAGAAGAAAGAAGAATTCCATCTTTCCGAAAAGTGAACTCCAAACGAAAAAAGGAATTTCAACTCGCTTCATAATCAATTCCAAAAGAAACGAGAATTCCAACTTTCCGAAGAACAATTCCCGAAGAGAAGAAATTCAAATCACTAAAGGACAAATTCCAGAAGAAAGAAGAATTCCATCTTTCCGAAAAGTGAACTCCAAACGAAAAAAGGAATTTCAACTCGCTTCATAATCAATTCCAAAAGAAACAAGAATTCCAACTTTCTGAAGAACAATTCCCGAAGAGAAGAAATTCAAATCACTAAAGAACAAATTCCAGAAGAAAGGAGAACTCCATCTTTCCGAGAAGTGAACTCCAAACGAAAAAAGGAATTCCAACCGATCGAAAGGCAATTTTCTCCACAGAACAAAGTTCATATTATAATACGCGTGCACGAAAATTTTCTGTCGTAACGACAACGGAGATCGTTGGACGAAGTCAGCCATCGCGAAAAGCGATGAAAAGTCGCGTAGCCTGTGGCGTTGACCGAAAAAGGGTGAGCAGAGTCGCGAACTTGAAATAAAAAGATCGAAAGCGGGGAGTATGAGGATCGCGCACGGCGGCGGCACGGCGCGGCCTGTCATTAGGCCCGATATATCTCACACCGGCAACAACACATCGCAAACAAGAAATGACATCGAAGCCCTGGCTCTCGCGGCCATTAACGCGTCTGCGCGTACCTGCAACTTCGACGAACGCCTCCTCCACCCTTGCCCGATGCCAACCCCACGAGACAACATCGTAGTACCTCGACAATTCGTGAGAAATCTCACGGTACACGCTCACGTTTGTACGCTGGACAGTCTCTTGAATCGTTCGCTACATGCTTTTCAGCTTAGCTATCCGTTTCCCTTTCGCTTCTACACTTGTCCCAAAATTCATATCTATCCTTTCATAGTTCTTGCGTTAGGTTGTTGCTATTGTTATTATTTATCGGTTCAATCGTGTTATTGCAACAAGGAATATTTGTACATCTGCTCGTTACAATTTAAAGCTATGTCTAACTGATTATTTACCGTTAAAACTTACCATTAATGTTTTATTTGCGGAAAAATTTGTCCGCCTTATATACGAAGTTAGAGAAACAACGATAAAGCCATTAGATGAATAACAATTTTTTTGGGAATTGTTTAAACGTTGCAGAAGTTATTAATCAGTTAGTTTGTTTTTGACGAGTATATTCGTCGTGCGTAAAAAGTAGTTACAATTTGTTGTTTAAATTGTAATTTTAGTGAAGATTAATATGTATTCGTAAATTTGAAGACGTTTTGAATATTTGCAGGCCAAGGCGAAATAAAACGAACAAATAAAAAAATATAAATAATTATTGTGAAGAAACTGTATATAGCAATGCGACACATTTTAAGTACACACTTTTTAAAGTGATCACAACAGCTGATTGGTTAAGGTATGCATATATTGTATAAAGTATTTTGCCAAAGAAAGCAAAGTCTATTTTGCATTTTATACACTTTTTTCTTTTAAAAATTTGTAATACAAATACTTCCTTTTATAAATTTATAATAGATCTATCGAGTCACTTGAATCGAAGGATTGCAGATTTTTAAGGTTTACTTTTATTGCGAATATACATATGCGTGTGGAAGAATTAGTATTAATTTTTAATAAATCAGGAACAAAGTTACGTATATTATACAGAAATGGACAAAACGTATTATAGTTATTATATGGAGGTGTTTTAAAGGAAGTATAAAAATGTTCAAAGTGTGTTCTGTGTGATAAATTTTCAAACAGCAGATAAAACGTGATATAACATTACAGTGTTAATAACATCTCGTTCCTATTTCTCGTCCGCATTTTTCCTCCGTTTATTTCGCAATTTAACTTTCCCAGCAAAAGCCAAACTAGCCCAAAAGCTTCGGTTTATAAATTTTTCGATTGAATTTTTGGATTTCACTATATAAGTACGTGATTAATATTCAATTCTCAAGAAACGAGTTCACTTACTTCCGCAAGTTCGTTCGTTATGCAACAGGATAACGCTAATAATAGTAGATTCCAACTAAATTTAGAAAACAGCGTTTGTAACTTATGACAGCGTGTACTTTCCTGTACTTTCCTATCTATAAAGTCGATCAGTATGGTTTCTTATGATCGGTACAACTAGTCGCTATAATCGATCGATGAAGCAAACACGAAGAACGTACCTCGCGAAGAACAGAAAGCCATCTTTAGCGAAGGATAATTTAATTTGAAATGTTTTCTTCGGTTAGATCTGGTTGCACCGATAATTACAGAGACCTTGCCGCTTTCGTGAAGCCACCACCGTGCCCCTTTGTTCAGGCGAGTCTGATTTCCGTGCGAATCAATTTTTTTAATTTATTCTCACGCGCAAACAGACACACGATCCGTTCTCCGATAACCGATCTCAAACCATCTACGACAAACCATATCGATGTTTGTCCAATCTTTTACCAAAGACGCTCGTAATATCCCAATTTTTTTCAAGGAAATGAAATTGCTTAAAGAAAGAGAGAAAAGTTGAGAAGATGCTTCGTGATGAGAGCGTAAGAAAGAGACAAGTCGAAGAGAACGGAAGAATTAGAATTTTAAAACTCTGATGTAAAATCTTTAAGGCAAAGATCCTTTCACGATCAATATTGTATACTATCAATATTTCAAGGTTCTCAACATCGTTGTAGCTACATGTAAAAGAAGCCTCAGATGAGTAATGTATATTATTAATACAATGCAATAGTGTTGAGCACTCTAAAATATTGACAATATGTATTCGTCTGAGAGTCTCGTATGCATAGGCAGTCGGGAAATGTAACAATTTTTATTGGCTATTCAACAAGTAAATTTGAAGCTCCGATATGTAAAACCTTTGCATTTTAGTTAAGAGACCTAAAGATCGTGATATCTGATTTAGGAAACAAAAAATTGCTAAAAGAAATATAGAAACGAGTAGGTACTTGATTGCCTGCACCAAACTTAAGGAAGCAAAAATACCGCTATCGTATTTTTCCTACGTAAACTGTGCAGTTATCCTGTAAACTGTGCTGCAAACGAAGACCTGCGGTTTCCTATCCAACAGTGATAATTCAATATACATCAAGCCTAAGAAAGCAAAAATAACATCATATCTTTTCCTGCATAATAGTCGTCCTGTAAACTACGCTCCAAACGAAAACCTGTGGTTTCCTATTCAACGGTATAATTCAATGTACCCAACCAAAATAGGGGATGTTCTATGAAAGCGAGGAATAGAAAGAGCAGGTTCGACGTTCGTGTCTAACGCTTTTTGACAGTTCCCGAGGCAACCGCGCCGCCATCGTGGTAACCACAAAGTTTCAATAAGGAGGCACCGATATAAAACCACTATCTCGGTGGTTCGGTATATAGGATGATCGGCCGTGTAAAGCCAGCGTAAAAGATAGCGCAAGAGCGTGAACGGGAATGCGCGAATAAGGTGTACGTCAACGTTACTAAAGAGGCCTCGTTACCATAATCGTCGATGCAGAGAGAAGGTGGCCAGCCGGTGTATTCTTAAATCTGGCAAGCCAACACCTAAACACGGTCATCATCGCTTTGCGGTATAATAAGATCACACCGTGCCAAGGCCTGAACGAGCCGCTCGTGACCCTCGTACCTGCGATATACTTACGCCACCATATTCCTCTTCTTTCTTCATCTCCTTCTTCTTCTTCTTCTTCTACTTCTTCTTCTTCCTCTTCATCTTCTTCATCCTCTTCTCCATCTTCCTCTGCATCTTCCTCTGCATCCTTCTTCTTCATAGCGTTTTACAACTCGTCCTTTCAACTTCGTCTTCTTTTCTCCTTCATCCCCCTGTAACCCCTGCTCGACCACCTCTCGTGCCCCCTAAAGGCACGAAAAAAACAACGAAGCAAGAAATTATCGGCGGTTTAAAGATGATTTTCTGCACGGTCGACGCCTTACCGCCTGCCCCCTATACACGTGTACTTTGTTCCCCTCGTTATTAAGCCTATCTTCGAACGAATCACTGTAATACGCCCGTAATGTGTGACAATTCCGGTGATTTGTATGTGGCTGCTCGCACGCGGAAGTTACACGCTGTGTCCATAGGTACATGTGGCTGTGTACATACGCGCGTGCACACTCGTAAAACGTTATTAAGGGTCCTAAAGTATCGCAGGATTTTCAACGTTCCTGGCATCTGTTCCTGGTCTCTGGAATTTTTAACACACAAGATATAACCGTTTCTCATAATCATCCTTATCGGCGTCGTTCTGTCTCTGATTTTCAGTTTCTTAAGTTGCAGCAATGATTTTGAAAGGAGAAAGGATAAGATTCGTTAGGTACAACAACGAGAAGAGGCAATCGCATTCGGATAATTTGGATGTCACAAAATTTTACGAGCCGATCACCCGGTACCTCGGTGGGGCACTCGATACCCACGGCACGTCCCTCCAGCCGACAGACGAGGACGGAGAAAGAAATTATCGGCGATTTAAAGCTGATTCCCTGATCGATCGACGCCTCCTCGGCCGGCATACACCGGGTATTCCGTAGCCTGGTTATTACGGTTATCACTTTCCAATCACTGTAATACGCTCTTAATGCGTGACGATTCAGATGATTTGTGTGTTTCGACGGGGAAGAATAAAGGGCCGGCCGGGAAGAGGTTGGAGAGGGAGACGAAGAAAATGCGAAAACGCGAGCCGGTGCGCGATCATGGTTGCGTTGCCGATCAGGAGAACGGTACATAGCGAAAGGTGCTTATCCTTTCCATGATCCTTTAAATTCCTCGCTAATTCTCGTTTCCATCTTTTCCTTACGGGTCACGGAATTTATATAATTTATATAAAACAAATACCACGTCTTTGGTTGTTGGATGTTGAATTGTTAATTGAGTTTTAACTATCAAGCTGTACATTTCCTGTTTCTTTAAAAGAAACTCATCGACAAAGAGCAATATAATGTAGAAATTCTTCACAGATTGTTTAAACCTTTTCGATAGTTTAGACTGTTTCTGGTTTTGCTAATAGGACGCCGTTTTTAGTCGTTTGTTGTTAAATTCGTAATTAAGTTAATCATTAGGTCGTGTATTTCTTTAAAAGAAACTCATCGACAAAGGGGAACATAATGCGAAGATGCTTTGCAAAATCGTTTAAATTTCTTCGATGGTTTACTGATCTTTCACTTTGTTAATAAGATCTTCGTTTCGCTTTTAATTCGTTTTGCGAGCAAGCTATTAGGTTGTGTAATAGATGAGACATAAACAATTCGATGAAATAAATTCAGTTTTATTGTACGTGAAGTTGTGCAAACAAAGGAAGATGTAATTTTGGAAAATGTCTTTGAACAATTCAAAAAGCAAATACTCGCTTTAATTTCAAATAACGTATATACGTAAAATCTTCCAAGACACTTCTATATTTTATACATGTTAATATCTCAGAGTATTTTTATGTTTCCCTAAATTTCGTACACTTTCGTATCCTTTCTCTTATCTTTTTCCTTTTATTAGCAACTCTATCAAAATTGGAGCGTAAATTGATACAGGCAAATAAAATACTAAAAAACCGAACAGAATACAAGAATAGAAGGAAGCACGTTAAAGAGGGAAGGTCAGCGAAGGAAGGTGAAGATTGGAAGGAAGGGGAAACCCCGAACCTGACCAGGTGCGCGGAATACCCCACGTACGTGCCCCCATTGGCTCGTCTGGCCGTTTAAACGAACCTCCTTATGAAAATTAATTGACATATCGATCGACGTCGATACGTGTTCCATGCACCAGGCTTCTCGTTCCTGTTACTATACGCAACAAGACGAAAACGAAACGAAGCGAACAACCTTTTCCATTCTTCGATCAAGAAATCAGACGAGAGTGAAAATGCGAAAATAACAGAACAAAATAGGAAGAAACAAGAAGGAAAAGTTGCTGCAAGCGAAGATTAAGAACTAGATTAAATTTCGTTGTTAATTCAATCGTTCGGATTATCTGATTCGTCGATTCTCGTGATAATCAAGGAAATAGCTCGCAGGCATAAATTAATATTAACACACGCTGCGAATTATGATAATTACAAAATCGAGAATATTTTAATACCACGTTACGATATTTCCATATTTTATAATACCACATTACGATATTTCCATATTTTATAATACCACGTTACGATATCAATTTTTTTTGCTTTGCTATCTGACTATTTATCAAAACCATTTTTATAGATCGTTCTAAAAAAAAAAAAATTGAATCCTGATTTTTCATTAATATACCAAGGGAGAAAAAACGCATCTAAAGAGTTAATAAAAATTCCTATGTAGCGGAAAAATGAATCACAGAGTTAGCAAAATGTTTGGGCACGAGAGCGGTATGTAACACGACCTTTAATCGCCTCCTCAAATCAACGAAAACGAGCATCGAACGTTAATACTCTTATGCTTTGGGAACACGGAGTCGAGACGAGGAAAGGTCTACCTACCCTGACTGGTTGTAATTAATTCACACCTACGATCGTGCTAAGGTAAATCTTCTGGATGGAAGCACGAAGGAAGGAAGAGTAAAAGGAAATCGAAAGGTGGTCCATCGAATGATAATTCAACGACATACGTGGAACGGAAAGACGATAATAAAAATATGCTTCTCTCGCGTCGTCGGTATTACAGCTTAGCGATCTCGTTTACATTGTTTATCGTTGGTCTCGTGCGACACACGCACGGGGTATACGAGAACAAATACAGGGTGTCCCACGCAACGTTGTATAACGTGCACTAATTTAAAAAATATAAAATAAAATTTTGTCATAGGACGTGTGATTTGTCAGAAAATTAAATTAAAAAATTCAACAAGTACCCGTATACCAGGTGTATATCAATTTCTAATTAATCTTTAATTAAACACGTACAATCTCTATGTTCTTGAAAACAAAGCCCTCAACGGGAAAATGTCATTTCGCGCTTTTTTACTTATTTCCGCGAGCAAATTTTTACGGTTCATTACTCGATTCACGACTAGGAGATAGTATCCGGCATGCAAAATATTCCGCTGCAATGACACTTTCTAGGGGTTTTCGAGGTCGTTCAAGTCGAAAATGAGAATCGTTTTTCACGGAAATAAGGTGGAAAAAATTTCCACCAATCCTTTGCTGCGCGTTTTTATCATAGGTTTTGACGATATCTTTTTTTCAAATTTGGCGCTCTTAATCTACTCTATATGAGTCAATCATTTCCTATCGCTTTGTATGATCATGGTTTTACGTAGATTTCTACAGTTCAGACGTTCGTTGGCCAAGTGTTCATAAGGCTGAATTTTCAGAACCATTGGTTTCCGCGAAAAATGGCCCATATTTAATTTCTATTAATCGCTTCAGCGATCTAAAATGCGAAAAACACGCATAAAGATCAAAAATTTTGTAGTTCGCGTGTATATTATACCTTGGTCCTTGATTTCCCCGAAAACGAAGCGTCCTGTAGAAAGATTGTATTCCACGACGATTTCCAAAACTGTTGCAACACGTTTTGAAACTGAATAACTTTTTTAAAATTGAACCGAACGAGTTAGGTTTCTTTTAGAAGTTAGCGGAATCGATTTACTAGATAACGTATAAAAAAAAAGAAAATTAAAAAATTGCAATTCACCAGAATGGCGAAGAAAAAATGTAGAGACCGCAATTTTCAATTTTTTATCTGGTAAACTTTTAGCGAAAATTTAATCAACACTTTTCAAACATTCGTATCAACGTGTATATTATATTACATATTCACTTTTTCATTTATTTTATTATATCGTATTGAATGTGTGTTATGAATGTGGCGAATGCATGTGATATGTAATCCTATAAGGAAACCAACAAAGATATACATGCTGAAAATAGCACGCAAATCAGTTAACCTTGCAACGAACTGCAAACGGTTAAAAATGGGGAAAAGCACAATTTTCACGATTTTCTGAAATCTACGTCCTTCGATGCGTGTCGATTGTTTCCTCATCGACCGATTTTAATAACATTTTCAACATGCATATATTTAATATGAAAATCTAACTACTCTGTATATACATAAATATATAGAACTGACATAAGCGTGCAAAATGTAGTTAGATTTTCATTACAAACCGGAATAAAAAGGTAGAAAGGTGCGATTTTTACTTTCTTCTTCGCCATTCCGACAAATTGCAATTCTCTCGCGAATTTTTGTTTCATGCTTCGTCTAGTAAACCAATTCTCCCAATTTCTCCAATTTCAAGAATAAAAAAAATTGCTTGGTGGAATTTCAAAGAAAGGTTACTCAACTTCACGGTGTGTTGCAACAGTTCTGCAAGTCACTGTATATCGTCGACCTATTTTTGCGCGTAGGATCACCCCGTTGTCGGTAATACTCTACGTTATAAGGGCACCCTGTATGTCGGCGCAGTGTGCACGACGGTCACGATTAGGAACGAACGGTTCAGGATAATATAATAACGAAAAAAAGGCATGTAGATATAAAAATAAATAGTCGGGGAACGGAGAACCCGACGTGCCACACGCAGAGACCACGCGAGACGTGTTTATAGTAATGAGCCTTGTCGTTATTTGTCCAGCGAAAGGGATTTATCGAGATACCTCGTGAGATCTTGTTGCTCGATCTTCTTCTTCTTCTTCTTCTTCTTCTTCGTGGCCGTAGTCGTCGTGGTTATCTTCGTTTCTTCCTCTCCTTTTTCCTCGCCTTCTCTCAGGAAGTCCCCTTATTTTCATCCTCGTCGCTCGCTTTCTTCCTTCATACGTTGGTCGCGAGATGGCCATTCAATTCTCCCCTGTTGCGGCTTTTCAGACGATCCACTCGTATGAAAGGTTCGTGTCGTAGCGAGTATTACTCGAATTGAAAAATGTACGGGATCCACGAGAGATGGCTCGCGAGCTTCGAGGCGGGGGAGCTTTATGGGGTCTTAAATGGAAAGGGAGACGTGCAACATTGTTGAGACGCGTGGTCCACGCTAATGAAAGCGCGTTTTTACGAGCGTACCGACTAGTTTCCATAATTAAATTAAAGGACTGAATGTGAGATATTCGTAGTGGTAGACTGGTGGCTTATACGTCGCCAGAATCGAAGAAACTTTTATCGAGATCGTTCATTTTTTCTGGTCTCGTGGAGGAACGTTTGAGGAGGTTTCAAACGCGGCTGAATTGTTTATCTTCCTTATTAAAATATATCGATATACATTTGCAATACATATTTGAATAGTAACAAATTATAATAAGGAGAAACGACATCTTATTTTAACTAAAAGAAGCAAAGAATCTTATCGTTCTTCTTCGTTCAAGGTGCTTTTTTAAGAAACAATTTGTCGTACAATTGAAACGAGAAGTCACGTACATTGATAAGTAATTTCTTGGCGATGAATTTTCTCGAAGATAGACAAAGTTTTCGACGACAGAAAAACACTCTGCGCTCGGAGACAAGTAGCATATCATCCAACTGAACTGCAATCGTAGATTCCTATTATTTGGACTACTGAAAAAACAACTCTCTATCCACTTCGTGAAAAATAGCTCATCTTATCTATACAAATACGACAAACTACGAATCGTGTTACGAACATTGTACGAGCCGCTTGTCCCCCTGTTCGTCTTTACGCGAATTCCTATAGAAAATCTTCAAACTATTTCAAACTATGCGAAACAACTTCCAAAGGCAATTCTCTTATCCTCAACGCTCTCTATATTCGCAATAAGAATTTCACGCAACAGATGCTAGAAACCACCAGCTGTAGCAAGCTCGCGTCATCTTGCAGCTCCGTATCGATTCGATATCTCGAATCTGCATCGCTTTTAATTACAGCATTCGCGCCTGCTAAACAATTATCCCGAAAACTTCAGGGTTCCCTACGCGCGCGCCATCATCTCCCTCCTCCTTTTATTATTTTCTCTTCTTTTTCTATCTTTTTTTTTTTATTTTTTTATTTTCACATGCCCTTCAGGATGAATGTTGGAGCAGGAGGGGCAGGGGGAGAATCGGTCGGTCCGAGGGGCCACGTCTCGTGTAATTTTCATCGAGTGGGTGGATACCCATTATTTCGCATTACAGGCTCCTTACCGGCACCGATCGTCCTGTGGAATCGCGGCCCCTATCGCGACTTCGCGTTACGTTCGCACATCTTCCGCCTGTTAACACGCTTGCCAACGCCGCGACTTTAATCTTCCGCGCGAGAGTCAAAGAGGAGGAGGAGGAGGAGAAACGTTTCTGGAATATCGTCGACGAGGGAACGCGCGAGCAGCGTGCTTTTAAAATTCGACGATCGAGAAACGCGATAATTCTCTCACGCCTTTTTCCTAACTCTCTTATTACGTTCAATAGTAGGCTAATTGCGCTATAATCGCATCATGTTTGAATTGAACAGTAAATGTAACTATGTACATATCGGTAATTATGTCGCGATTTCAGGTCTGCGGCTTTTTTTAGATTTTGAGCTTTCTGGTTGATAAATGTCATGCTTTTGGTTTTCTGCGATCGATCGCGTTTTGCGCTTTTGCTTCGAGTTTCAGGTCTGTCCCCGAAGAAGTGAACTATAACGTTCATGAAATGTGAACGCAAATGTGTTGCAATTTACATCTTGAGTACATTATTGAAATCAGAAAATTATCCCTTCAGATTTTCATACTCTATCGTGCAACACCACGAATGAAATTTATATCTTGTATAGGTTTGTCATAAATATGGAAACTTTTAATGCGGTAACAAGAAACAGGGTAATAGCGTAACCCGTCAAAATTAGCAGGATAAGTGGAATAAGTAGTTTCAGCGTCGCTCGTGGTTGGGAGATTAAAATTAATACTAGAAGGACGTTATCAAAATTATAAAAATGAATATAATAAAGAAAATTGAAGAAACTTGGAGAAAATTCTGTGCGGAAACACGTCGTATATAATAAGCAAACCGGTTGCTTTAGACAGTAGGAAGAAAGCAACCGTGATAAATCATTTTGTAACAAGGTCGTCGCTTCTAGCATATTAATATGGTCACGAGATAGAGTAAATAATTGATGAAGATGAAGAATGAAAACGAGGTAGAAACACACCGACGGGATACCACAAAAACTAGAGAAGTTTACTTAGAGCCAGGCAATAAGCTTAATGTATACTCAGCGCGCTGATATAATTATAGTGATCGATGAATTGACAAGAAATCGAGTAGAACTTGCAAATCTGTAATCTTGCATTTACCTACGAAGAAAAAAAAATATAGGTAATTTCCATACCAATTGTTAAAAAAGAAACACCATAGAAATTTGTATAACTAGACAACAATTTAGGTTTCCTTCTAAAAACTAGAAAAAAAATTCCCTAGCATCTCGTCGCTTTAATGAGGAACGACGCAATTCGTATGTATTACGGAAACACCGCAAATTTCTTCCTCACTTAAGGGCAAATTTATTTACGTGTCGACTATCACGAGAAGATAGCGAGAAACGCGAGCACGCAACGATTCCCATGGTGTCCCATGATGCGCGGCGGTTTGCATGGTGTAGAAGAAGAAAAAACGCCGGCTCGACTGGCGAAATACAGCGTAGAACGCGAGCGGTGTGGAAGACTGTAGTTAGCGACTATTAATATCATCGATCGGGATCGATAGTTGCCTGCGAGGCGTCATAATGATACGGTGGATTCAACGGGGCCCCATCGATGCTCTTCCGATACCCGGCCACGTACACACCATACACCCGGCTACAAGTGGCGCCACTAACGATCACCGCAAGATCATGTACGATCGAGTAAGCTAACGATAACTTATTTGAAACGATCGCCCAATTATCATTCCACTAATTGCTCGAGCTAATTCAAAATAATGATAGCCGAATTGGAATGGATGGGAATGAACACGTGCGGACCACTCGATTTACCAAAAATCTTCATGGAACGTGTTATAATAGTCTTTCTTCGATATTTTTGATGTTAGGTTATATGCTGGATCTCTGTTAATCGTAATATGTCGGTAGATAGAACAATTCGGATAATTCAATGCTTTCGATAACAGAGATTCACTACATATGTATGTGGCTAATCTCTCTAAATATTCTTATTAAATATTCTGATAATATGAGCTAATGCTTAGAAAATTAAAACTGCATGTGTCTATACACTTTATCTACGTCCGTCTATCATATTTAATTGTGCCTTCTTATTGCTAGGATATTGATACGGTCAATATCGATCTTTTGTTGAACTTTGAATTTTACTGTACCTATAAAAATATTTGGAAAGTTCGTCGAAAGTGTTAAGGACTTCCTTTATTACAGATAGTTTAACTGACTATGGTACGTTAGGTCGAATGGTCTGTTTTCGATCAGTGGTTCATGCCAAGAAAAAATATTTGATGAAACGAAATTAAATTGGACGATTTATGCGTGGGGAAAAAGAACAATTATGCATACGACGAAGAGTAGTTATTGTTATTTGCAGTTACGAGGGAGCTTTTATTTTCGCGGAAGCGTAAACGATGCATGGAAGGATATAACGAAATGCAAAATATAATGATAAATATGATTGAAAGTATGATATATATAGATATAATAATATGATTTTTACTCATAAAATATTTCCGCACGTGTTACGATAAAAACATTTGTACCACTTGAGTGCAGTGGTAAATATTGCGATTTCATCTCTGGGAAACCGATAAAAATAAAAGCACGTTACGAACACAGTAAGAGATACGTGATGTGTCATCGTAAGGCGTATTTTGTGGTACATGGTAACTGAGATAAAAAATGCAATAAAAAAATTGTCGTATAAATAGAAAAGATGTATGTTCATACGTATAAGGTAATATTAAAAGATACGTGAGTATACGTGAGTACGTACCTAACTCGTTGATGATTATTTTCCAACAGTTTCTTCCAATTGTCCCATGAAGTATAACATAAGATCAATAATATAACGCATAAAATAATAGAACATAACTACCACAAAAAATTCGTGACACTAAAAATTACACATTTCTTAATTAACAATTAATATCACCATTGTTATAAATTAAAAATACTACTATCCAAGAACCAAATTCTAAGCTGCGCGTCTGCAGCTCCCGCTAATTTCGCTACTGAAACGATTCGATTATTGATTCAAATATATCGATTACCTTTCAGCTAATTTCCTCCAAATTTTACAACGCAAAATATAATCTGATCGAAAAATATTTTAACATTATATGATATACTTGACCTTTCAAGCTTTTATTTATACATAAATCAACGATAACAAAATTACATAGAATGAAATAAAAAAAAATAAAAATTGAATCTAGGGACTTTTTAGGCCACTTCACACTAATGCACAAGCATGATTTCCGTTTCGGCCATCTTAGATATTTTAGTTCGTTATTTAAACACATAAAGTAGTAAAGCGCCCGTGGTCGATTCAATCGCGCAAACTCCGGAAAAATAATAAACAAAAGGAGCGATGGATCTTTTCCACCGAAGCTGCTCCATAATGTGTCGTATCGTGTCCCTGTTTGTTTAAGTGTTTATACGCGTGAAACAGCACCGCGGGGGTGAGTTTACGTAACAGAAGACTATATATTGTTATTTCAAAGTAGTGCATCATTTAAATAAACCTTCCGCTTACATTTATTGAAACATTTACCGTATAAACTTAGAGAATTTTGAGGTTATATTGACAATCTATGATGGTCGCGTAACGAGAGGGCTCTAATGCAACGACGATATCATAGAAATTGTTCGATTTCTGTATTCAAGTGATCTCACGAAATTTATACATGGTGCATTTGATTTAAATAAGTTTTTATTGTTAATATATGAATATAGAAATTTGTTAAAAGCAAACTAGCATGCAATTTTTTACGCATTTGCTCCGACACATTTGTTAGTACGAATTTTCAGCCGCCCCTTCTACTGCTCCTATTTACAGTCGTATCGTAATACTTACGTGACACAATTACTGATATTCTTTAACTGATAATTTTCTTCTCCGTGCTCATTAAACATAATAATGAACGACATAACGTTGTTTTTCTTGCCTTTTTATTTCGAACATAGAATCTCATTGTTAGCATTGTTATTAAATAAGCGTAAAATTTATAAATAAATTAAACGAGTGAAAGCATCAATGATATGATATTTATTTTTACAATCTTTCTTTCTTTGAAATATTGTTTGTTATTATATATATCTACCATAGAAGCTTTTAACTTATTGTTGCAATTTATTTATTAATTTGGAAGTGTTTTTTGTTTATGTTATTTATTTAAGTTTATGGAATTTGTTTATGTATATATAGTAAAGTACTATTTCCACTTACTTAGAATACTTTTATTTTCAGTTACAAAATGACAGAAGGTGGCGCAACTAGAATGAAGCGCAATGGCGCTCGTCTTTTTAAAAATCCTCCTCAGCCTCATATGTGTATACAAGATTTCATACAGGTATACTTAGTTAAAAGAGAACTTTACGTATTTCAGAAACTCCCAATGATTCCAGGATTTTCTATGAAGTTTTACCAATGCATTTATAATCATATTAAAAGTTCATGCAATTAAGATTAGTTAAAACTGTATTATTCTGTTACTTTAGGGCACTGCTGTTCCATGTTACGTAAATGTTTTATCTTGGGAAAAGATTGCGATGCCATTGAACCCTTCACAGCCTGTACGGTTTTATGGAGGAATGAGGGTTCGACCACCACGTACAAAAACAGAAGCTGTAGTATTCGCGGTAATGGCCAATCCCGAAATTCTTCGAATTAATGGCAAAAACGCTCAAGATCCAAAGGTACTTGTAGTACACAATTGTTATACTGAACACATTTATGAAGAACAATTTCCTGCATGGCTCTATTTTTGCTACAGAAGCGTACCAGCTTAATAGAACATTTACTAGACTTTGTGGAAAGGATGAATACAGGCATAACTTTTATGCGACAATATACAATACTGAAAGATCGAGATATTACCGGTGAATTGAAAGAAGTTTGGAATGCAGTACAGGCGAGACGGGATTTGGAACAGCCTCCGCCACAGCAAGAAACTTGGATCGATGCGCAGCCACCTGTTCCTCAATACCCTCAGTACCAAGATCATCAGCAACAGGATTACACGTCACAACCTCCACAATATCATTCAAGTGTAGCATATGGTAGGCCAATGAGTAATGAAGGTATGCATTATGAAGGCTATGGTCATCAATCTCAGAATCCAGTAATTACACAAAACGATCAGATGTACCAATCCGGGCAATTAGTACCACAACAATATCATGGAAACGTCCCTCGGATTACACCGATCGCTCCTAGAGATCGTAGAGATGGCATAGTACAGAATATTCCACAGCAAAATTGCCCTGCATATCCAGCTCCACAATATCAATTTCAACAATTACCTAGACAAATGGTACCTCAATATGTAAATTCGAATGTTCATCCTAATGCCGGCCTTAATTACGGCCCAAACACAAACGCGAACGTTAATCCAGCTATGAATACAAATTTAGCAGCACCTTACCAACAATATATAGCTTATCAACAGAGAATGGACCTTGACGTGCGCAGAATGCAACCACATCAGCAACAAATGCATTTGAATCATGTGCAATCAGTTCCACAATATGAACCAGCAGCACCATACAATGCTCAAACAACTTCGTCGATTAATGTTCTTAGATTAGGTAGACCGCATATGGGTGTTGCTCAGAAGAACAATGCCAGTAAGAGACAAATGAATTCTCCTACTCATTCCAAACAATCCTCTTGTACAAATTGTCAGAACAAAGACACATCCGACAATGGCACAAAACCGAAAAGTCCCGTTAAGGTCTTGCAGCGCGAGATATCATCGAATGATCGACAAGATACAAATAACCATATACTCAATGATAATAATAAAGTAGTCATAGAAAAAGGTTCGATCGAAGAAACAAACAACGTACAAGTAACGGATTTAGACGAAGAAACTAAGAAGGTTAATGATTCTGATAGTGAAGAGTTGTCTAGAAAACCACACGATATTCTTACTTCAGATTCGTCGTCGACGAACACGATAGGACGAGATGCAATAAATTCTGTCGAGGAAAATACGTCTGCTTTCGAGGAGAAACAGCAAGAAGTAAAAAATACGGATGTTCCAAACGGGCAGAATTCATCAGATCAAAAATATCCAAAGTCAAAAGCTATCGTGATGAAAGGAAACAAACACAAAGAAAATACGGAGAATAACAGAACGATTCGCATTAGATTCGTTTCCGACCAAAAGAACGATAGTCCAAAACGTTCTCAGACGGTTAATAACATTATCAAGAGCGTTTTCAAGATTCATCCTGGTATGTCTGGCGAAGAAACGTCAAGTAAACGAAAGAGTAATGGACAGGCGAAGAATAGTGCTAAGATTAACGGCGAAAACGAGGAGATACAACCAGGATATATGATATTAAAGAAAACAGATTCAACCACTCAGGAAGAAATAGTGAGCGAGTTAGCTCAACTATCCATTCAAGACTGCAAAGATGCGACTGAAGTTGGTGCCGTGCTCTCGTGATAACCTTATTTGTAGCTAGTATCAGATACTAGCTTGCAACTAAAGAGTAATGTAAATAGATAGAAGATTAACCAATAAGAAAAAAAGAAAAAAAAAATGTCAGAACGATAATAAATGCAAAAGAGAGGGACATGAAATCACAATATATATGAACACAGTCATACCAAAATATCAAGACGTGCTTTTGCTGACCGCCGTTTATTTTTCGACGAATCCATTCGTCTTCCTTTGCATAATTTTGAAGACGGATCATAGTGAAAAGTTTTTCAATCGTGAAGCTGAATAATTTTTCACTGAATTTAGAATATTTGCTGTGGATATACACAGATGATGAAAGATTTTAACATAATCTATACATATATGCTAGATACAGGTGAAACTTTTAGAAGAATGATCCCCGTTAACTGTTAAATAACTTAAGAAGTGTTCATAATACGAGTTCAAACGGCAACAAGAAGTATACATTAATTACATATTTATTTATCAAGATCCGTCAAACAATTTTGCTTCCAGTAATATCTGTTGATAGTCTTTGAGTGAAAAAATTAAAACCATGGGACATCATCAACATTTGCATGCTGGATGCAAGAAAACAAATTTGCAGCTTCCAATCTTGGATTTGAATAGATACATGTCCAGAATAATACAGTTTCGAAACAATTATTATCGAGAAGAAAAGCTGATCGATACGTCTGGTATTTCAGTAATATATGTAATTTAACGTAAAATATTGAGTCGTTCCCGTAGGTTAGACCAAAAGAACAGTTTCACGATGGAACAACGGCTGGTCATCGCGTACTTACCTTTCAACCAAGCAATTAGTGGAATTATACCGGGTGGTACAGATTAGTACATGTTCGATAACAATATCGTGGATCGTAATGCGTATAGCTTTTAACAACTGAACTCAAATTCGTGTCTACGCGTTGATGCTTCCCTTGCGAGGACGTTTTTTGCCTCCTTTATTTTTCATACTCGTATGCAGGATTTCGCACTTGGAAAAGGAGATTTCGAACATTGCGTTTTAAGATTGAAAAAACAGGAAAACGGGAAAATTTGTCCACCCGGTACATTCTCTCATAGTATCACTAGTATCATATATTGAAAAAGAGGAAAAGACACAGAGCTGCCAAACCTCCATAAATCATATCAAAATATTTGGAGGGATATTACACGAATAATTTATTGATTGACAAGCTCTTTCTCGTTGACTTGTTATTCTACCGCAATTTTTGTAGCTTGCCTAAGAGGCTTTCAATCATTCACAGAGGGAAAAAAGGACAGAAAGACAAAAAAAAGATAACGGTTCACCTTGCCAATGATCTACACCAATAGAGATTGGACGGTCAATTAATAAACTTGGCTTCGTTCATGGCACAACCGTACCATATCATACGGTGCATTAGTTCAACATCGAATTAACTACGAGGCCTCTGTAAATTCGACGTACCGTTTTGCACTCTAAACATAAAGTATCGCTGCCACGCGAAACGATATCGTCTGCTATCAATTTATTTAGCGTTATTATATTACTGTCGTGCCGTGTGTTCTCCCGACGCGAATTGCATTCTTTGATATTTTATAGGAATATACCCTCCATAATTCGTTTACAGTCGATACAATAATCGAGAAACTTTTAAAATGAAACCAAAAAGCAACAAAGATATAAAAGAAGATACAGAGGATACAAACAACATCAGCGTGTTCTGTCCATGCAACTGAGCTAATTAACTTCAATATTTTTGTCGTTCTCCTAATTTTTTCTTTTTAGATATCTAGAAAACATTTTTCTTTTTTAACTATCTAGACATTGTCCATATGTTTTCTTTTTTAGTATATTCAAGGTGCTTCGTTAGTAAGTTTAAGATCTCAGCTCGTGATACACAAATAATAAATTTAGTCATCAATGATCATGGCACCGGTGGGAAAGGACCAATCCGCAAGACCAGGGTGCAATTAACGATTTCCAGATGTCTGGAAACGGCGTAGAATTCCTAAAACGAGCTGGCTCTCGAGTGGAAAAATGATGTGCTCGATCTCCTTTTTTTTTCTTTTTTTTTTTTTTTTTTTTGTTTATTGTTTTCATCTTTTCTCGCTCTCTTATCGCCTTCGGTTTGTATGAACAGAAAAAATGAGGGAAACGCGATAATAACAACAACTTGACGCGTATAAACCTGTCGCGTACTAACAAATGTTTTTACGTGCGTACGCTGCGCAAGTAATGTTACGAATAATATACTGAGAAACAAAACATTATGTGTACGTATAATGCAATACATATGAAAAGGTTTTTTCCTTAGTTTATACTACAGCACGAAATAAGATAAAACATTTACGGGTTGCGTGTTTAATCCAAGAGATTGCCCGAACAAATTATCTATATTTTATTATTTTTCGAAAGAGAAAAAAATGAAAAGAAATTTACATTTTATATAAATCAGCGCCGTGAACGCGTTGTTTTTTTTAAACAATCATAAATTGCTCATTAGCAATTTATCGTAATTACTTTAGCAGTAAGTCTTAAACGCAGCCGATTGTCATTCCTGTCATTGTATTTCGTTTTACTTATTTTTTTCTCGTTTTTTCGTCTTGTTCTATCGATTCAAAAATATAATCTTTTTTTTGCATGCGATAAGAGGAGTGGATCTCAAATGTGACTGAAATCGTCTTGCGGCGGATTATTTAGTTTCATTTTAAAATGTTCGAACAACTGGAACATGTCGCGAAATGTTAGGTTATCGATCCGAAGATCTTATTGGTTTTATCGAATCTAATGTTTACTACCCCTTCTCATCCCGTCTCTCTTTTTGTTTTTTTCATTTTTAAATATAATTCTAAGCGGCTTGGCCCCTTCCTTTGCCAAACATCCCCAAAGTCCCTCCTCTCATTATTGTTAATAATATGTATTCAGTATTCGTGTTATTTTAGATTCTTATTATTATTGTCAGATATATTCTGGTTTATTATATCATTATTACCATGAACAATGTAATCTATATTATTATTCTATAATACATGGTTTTTCCAAAGCTTGCCTGTCGTTGTTTATCTATCTATAAAAACAATGTACCTTATAGAAATCATAAGTGTATGAATCAAAATAGAGTAAACATTAAGCATTTTACAAAAGAATAAATGTTTAATGTGTCATGGCTGACACGTATATAAATGCAACTTCGCGTCTTCGCAAACTCTCCATTGTTTAATATTGAACTTACTTTTGTAAATATTGATTACGCTTAATTCTTTCATCTGTATTTAAGTATAGTTACTTAAAATCAGCAAGACATATCATAAAACATCTCCATCATTTTCGAAGTTCATGTAGGAGTATTGAAAATGTGTTAGTATCTTTTTCTTTATATCTATACAATAACAAATTTATTTGTCGTGATTATTGTTGTCACCGCGAACAATGATCTTTTTTATTTTGAATGATTTTTTGCACTTTCATCGTCAATTTATTTCTCAAGAAATGATAACAAATTTAATAATTTTCACATTTTTTATATACACAAATCTAAATTACGTATAAAGGACACAATTCATACAGATGGTAATTAATAGTACTGAGGTACAAGATTTACAAACCGAAGAATTTTATTATGTATGTTACAATATTTCATAATATGTAATTTGTATGTTTTCGTGGTAGTTAATAATTATGTTATGTTTCAATACAGAACTGCACTAGGGTATCCTATTGCATCCTTAAAATGGTATTAATTATTCTTACTAGAATCATCGAGGAGTAATCGAACATATAAAGACTATAAAATATTTCATGATAGGTGTATGACAGTTCTAAGAGATGTCTATTCTTCATCTGTAGTTTAAAACATTAATACGTGCAGAACGACACAAGCAACGATATCGAAAATACACTAGCTATTTACTTTCTCCAGCGTACGAACACCATACGAGTACTGCGTGCATATACGTACAAAGTTAGAGCTGACAGAAAAGTAAAAGTAAACCACTTTCCCTTTCTCTTCGTACGAAACGCGATAAGCCGCGTTTTAACGTTTATTTTCGCAAACGAAATGAGGGAGTTTCTTGCTCTACCGATAATTTCATCCACCGGCATTTTCGCTCTATCGGTAATCACGTGATCACGAATATCGCCTACGCTTTGAATTTTTTTCAGGGAGAATTAAATTAAGATACGCGATATGATTAAATAAATTTAATAATATTATTTTTAATATCAGCACCATGTATTTCTACAAATTATTAATATAATATCTAATTCAGCAAATCTAATATTTAACTTTCGACGCAATTAGATAAATGAAAAAACCATCCACTCACAAAAAGAGAAACGAATATTAATAAAACGAAATGAAAACTATAAATAACTTAAAGATTCAAAATATATTTATACAGTATCAATATGAAATTTTAAATAAAAATTCGAAGTTCGTATCGTAAAAAAAAGAATAACATTTCATATTTTAATTTTTTCTTGAATAAAAAGTTGTTGTAATATTTCATATAAAAAAATATATTTCTTATATAAAAAAGCATTCGATATTCAAATTTTTACATCAAGGTTGTTCATATACTCCACTTACATGTCTCCCATATATATTTAAAGAGAGCGTTGCACAGCTAGGAGAAGGAAGGAACGAACGAAAGGTAGGAGACTTACCTTTCTCCTAAGATGTACGCTAGAAACTTGTTCCTTTCATTCCCTTGCAATGCACGCAACTAGCACGATCAAGTAATGAAGACGTGACAATCTTGCAGTTCGTTCGCGGGGAATTGTGCTTACGTGACGATAAATTGGTTCGTTTGATTACCTCGTGCATGTGGGGCCGACAGTGTTCGCCAATGAACGTGACATTTGCAGCTGAACATTAAACAGTTTACGTATAGTGCAGTGCACCCCGCGATACATGTGGCTTAAATGAAAAAGGAGTGATTCCGTTATTCGCATGTACAAAAATGAGAAAGAAGATCAAACAGGATACAAAAAACACAGAGAAACAAACGGACTTTACAGGTCAGTGGCTTTTTTCGAGAGGTGCAGTGCACCGACGATATTTTGTTTACTCTTGGTGAACCAATTTGTATACGTGTGCCAGATATTTTGCTTTCATTCCTGCGAGATATAGTTCGTTTCCAAGCAGTATTATGTTTCTTGTTTCAGTCAGATAAGAATATTTGCGCAGTGTCGATCTCTTTTCTTGCAGAATTGGGAACCTCGAATTTCATAAGTTTAAAATCTTATAGATGGAACCGTTGTGAGATGCAGAGATAGTTTTAAATATGTAATTATTTAATGTAATATAGGTAGCAGTATGAAAGTTAAGTTAGCGTAATTCTTTGACTTTAAAGTGGAAATTTACTATCTCCAGTTTTCGTCATGTTTAAATGTAGATACAGTTACATAATTTTGGTTCGTGACCAAAATTATTTGTATGTAGATTTATAGAATCATTACTATTATTAGTTCTCTCATATAAAGGTCGCGTGATATTTTATCGAGATTATTTAAAGAACTTCAGAGGTGAAAGATCGTGATTATTAGATTATAGATGATTTCCTATATTAAAAAAAAAAAAAAGAGTAAGCACTCGAACAAAAAAGAAAAAACTTTATCGTACATCGTTGGCCTCTCTTGTCTCTATGAAGTATGCGTAAATACATGTACAGGAAGGTTTCGTAATTCCTGACAAATCCAATTTATGATTTTTCTATCGATCGTGAGACTATACCATAGCTGATATAATAGTTTTTTCTGTGATATAACCATTCTTTTTTCTCCGACTATTGAAGGTTTTGTACTAAATATCAGAAATGTTACGTATTTAAATCATGAAATAAAATTTGGAATGATTCCATTAAATAATTATTAAAGATTATTATTACTACTATAATTATTACTTATTATATTATTATATTAATTTACTATCATATTCTTTATTTATTCATTTGTCTACAAGATAAATAATAAGAAAAAAAAGAAAAGATCAATAGAAATATTAAATTTGGAAAGTTCAAAGATTATTTCTATTTGAATTTATATATGAATTTATAACTAATTTTCGAACCAATTATTACATATAATAATATTTAAAGACTGAATAGATATTTCCTCACTATGAATGACCAACGAAATCGATTTGATAACTTACTGTTAATGTAGAATATTAGCTATCGCCAAACATCACTTAACACGTTCAACGTTTCTCGGAGGATTGCACGTTCCTTCTAGACATGCAGTAATTGACGAAAGTGCGAATAGAAACGGACGTCCTCGACTTACTTTTCTCGGTTGTTTAACTACGAATGCAATACATGTGCAACACGCGAGAAAATAGCTGAATTCTATTTCTTCTACGTTTTCATTGTTCAAATATTCAACTAACGTTGTTAAAACAGAAACAGAAACGACTAACTGTTAACTAGAGACTATATCGAAGAATTGTTCAGTGAAAGCAATTGTTTTCGCAATGTGCCGGTGACATAACCTCGATGATCTAACTTTCTACATACTATGCATGAGTAGAAAATCGAATTTATAAAGTAATGGTAAAATAATAATAATAAATAATAAAAGAAATAATAAAAGAAATAAGATATGACGAGATAATTTTCTTTTAAAAAGATAAAATAAATTTTGTTGGATGATTGATATCGACTATTTAATATAAATGATGGAATAACAACGATAGAAATTTTTCGATATATCACGAAAGAAGTTTTAATTATATATTCTTAATTCTTCTGAAATTAATTAATCCCGTAATATTATTTATATATTACACTCAGTGTTTTATCCTTCTGTGATGGAATAAACGTCTATCGTTCGATTAGACTGAACTGCATTTTGAAGTCTGAACAAGTTGACAATTGCAAATAATTTCTTCGATGTTTCGCAACCTCTTATAATAGCTCCTCCGTGATCAATCAGACGGAAATAGATTTTATTCATTATATCATTCTGGAAGTTTCTCTGGTTTGTAAATCGATAGCTATTAGAAAATATTACTCGATAGAAATACAATATTTTTAGTTATATAGTTAATTGAAAAATTACATACGAAAGGATTTGGAACTAATTACAAAATTAGATAAAAGAACTGTGATCCTTTGTTTTATCCTTTTATCTTTTATGGTTGCATCTATGTATGATAAAATGTTAAAAAGCGATAAAAACTAACCTATAACAGGGATATTGGTGTTCGTAAGTATTCAGCATTACAGAATTATTTACTTACTTCAAGAGTTCTTTATCCTCGCGTTATTTAATTACATACGAAACTATGAGTCAGATAAAGCAGGTTATTCTAATTCTAAACGAAGAGAAACACTACCGCGATTAATCCAGATAGAGGTATCTAATTCTAGACACCAATTATCATCGTATTTAATTATAGTACATTATATTTTACTGCTTGCTACTTCTATAAAATCAATACAAATCGACTAAAATACCTATTAAATACTTATTAAAATTTGGCCATACCTAATCTCATACCGATCTCTTATAGATTTGATCATAGGACAATCTCGAACACTTTCGAACAACCTTCAATTTACTTTATATGATATGTATCTAGAAGGCCATGTGGTAATCATTAGAAATCCTTGCATGGCATGATTGCATACTTTAAGTGAATTCGATTGATCTATTTCAGTTCAATTGAAGACTGTACTTGAACCGAATTTGTACTTTTAAAAAGTGAAAGGTTCGAAAGTACGGGAATTACTGGAATAATCCACCATGGTTAAATCAATTCGATAGTGACCTAATGATAATGGGCCTAATATGAGCAAGCACACCGTATTCGATTACGCCTCATTATGGGCATCTATCGATCTTCTTTATTCCTGTCACGTCTGCTGCACAGATGTACCCACTTTCGATGGCTCTGAATACCAAATGAATTCCGTTGTATCGAATCGTAAGATCACCCACACGATCTACGTTCTATGTGCGTGCGCTTGTTTTACAAAATCGGTCCGTTGTAAATTTTTTGTCAAACAATGATCGAATCGCGAAACAACTTCATTTTTACGAAGATTTGTTGCCATTCGTAATACGGTAGAATTGGGATTTATCAGATTCAATGCTAGTTTGTTACAAGCAATCCGTTACAAAGGATGACATAGTATTTAATGGTATTTTAAGATACTTCGGTAGTTAATTTATTTTAGTTAATCGGATTTTGGAAATTTCAGTTTCCTGGAATTCTCTAGATTTTAGACTCATCGAAAGATTCTAGGAATCATCTAGGTTCTGAGGATATCGAGGACTTCAGAAGAATTTAAAGACGGTGAGTCTCAAGGACTTTCAAGAGTTTGGAATGTTCCTATAGTATGTGTATTAATATCCGTATTAGGAATTCGAGGTCAGAAATTCAGCACCCAAAAGAAAGATTCAAGAATCAGAATTCGAGAGCAAAATTCTTGGTTCTGCATTCTGAACTCCAGACCTTTATTTTTCATAGCGGTATAGCGCTTCGCAAATATTCTACATTTCTTCATTATTATTTATATAACTAATTTTTTAATACATTAACAAGTCATCCTGTACATTAACATTAACAATCCTATAACAAGTCATAAATTTAAAACATTGAAAAGTATTTCGATCGATGAAAATGAAAAGAACATTTCATTATTGAAATAACAAATGTCATAAGCCTGCGTGTGCATTTAGATGCGGAATCGAAGCTGCAGACGCTCCTCAAAGATGGAGCAAGCACTTTCATGGACTTTGAATGGCTACAACCAGAATTACCGTCGTTCTTCGACGAAAAAAAGTTTCTCCTCGGACAGCAGATGTTTTATAACAACGCTTTCACCATGATGATTGCCAAACTATGCGGATTATTATCTTTATTCGCTGTACCGTCGATCAAGGACGTTTTAATATTCACCAGACGGAGTGGTACACCGTGTGCTGCCTTTCGCAGATACGTATCCACCATTCTACATAATTGGGTTTGGTATGGAAAAAGAGCTGGCATAGAAAAAGAGTAAGTACACCTAACAATGGTTATTTAAAGATCAGACGAGAGTAACATAAATATTTTCTTTTTCATTTTATAAACACTTTTCAGTAATTGCAGAAACAAAAAATCTGGTTTTTAACTGGGCAGCAATTTATCTACTAAAGAAGTCTTAACTTATTCATATAAGATACCTGGAACAGTGTCAAAAAATATTCAAAAATGATAAATGAAAAGTAAATCATTTTCCTGCGAACCAGTAACTTACTAACTCAATTCCTCGGAAACGCGAGGCGTGTTAAGAATACCGTTTTCTTTAAATAAGTTTCTATTCTTATCATTTGTCGCTATCTATAACAGTAACACTTCCAACGCGTGTTGACCATTGTTTATCATTAAATTGGCGCTTTGAAACATCTATAGTAACGTATTCAACATCGTGTCGAAACGTTGATTTTTTTACGAATTCTGACAAAGTGTCCTATGTACGAAAATATGGAAGAGGGGAAAATCCATTGGGTACTCGTCGTTCATTGACATTCAAGGAATCATCGAACGCGTGCAGCGCCGGTATTTTAATCGATTTATCTTGCCGGATATATATTCCTGTGTAGACGAACGAACGGAATAATTTCGTGTCTGGGAAAGTCCAAGATATTCAACACGAGTATCATACATATTTTTTCAATAAAACCCAACCATATAACATATATGCGTATAGAATAGAATAGTCGAATATCAAATGGAAGATTCGATCGTAGGATTCGACTTAAATAGACCGTAACGTAAGCGTAAATAAGAGAAAATAAAAAAAAAGAGAAATAGAGAGAAAAATAAAAGGATTTAAACTAAGTAGATTTGTTTGGTATGAAATATTAAGAAAGATTGCTAGATCGATAAATTAAAGACGAATTAAACACAAATTTTAAGTTCATTCTGAATAAGATCTTTTATAAGAATAATTTTTTTGCTTTTTCTCTTTCTTGTTTTGCAGATTTCTCGAATCGCTGAAAATCGTACGGAAAAAACACTGCGTAGCGTTTCGAAGAAGTTCAGAGGCGGGGCTGAACAGAGTCTCGCAGCTGGATATGGCATTGGCTCAATTTGGATTCATGGGTTTCACCCTCCTGGCTGGTGACTATCTTGGGGTGAATAACAGTTCCGAGGAACTGGAAGGACTGATTCACTTTTGGAGAGTCATTGGCAACATGCTGGGCATGGAAGACAAGTTTGTAATCCAAACACGAATACTTCTTTCCTTTCAGAATCTTAAAATTAATTTCAATTGAAATTTCTTTTCCAAAGTAACGAAGAGAATTTATGTAAGTTCAACATTTAATAGCTATAGTAGTAATAATAGAAATAGTTAGAATGTCAATATTTATGCAAACTTATAATTACATAAAAATTTACAGAGAAATGAATGTAAATAAAAATGTTCTTTTCACTAAATTATATTTATATTTCACAATTATATTGTAAAGAACACTTTGCATATTTTGTATATTTTTATATACATATTACATGCACTTCTAAAAATTTTAAATTTTCTATAAATGTATAAATTTAATAATAAATTATGAATTGTTGAAGTGGATGTGAGAAGGGTAGAGAATTTTCTATGTAAATAATAAAGAGAATGTTCTACATAAGTAATAGAGCTAAGATCTTCTACATGTATAAGTAATAAGGATAGAATTTTCTATGTAAATAATTAAATACATCTATCCATAGATACAATCTTTGCACCGGAAGCGTGGAACAGACACGGGCTCTTTGTAGAGGACTTCTGGACGAGGTTTTTCTCCCCTCACTCGCCAGTGGTAGCAAAGATTTCGAAGAGATGAGTCGTATTTTAATAGAATCCCTATGGCCGGTGAATCCTTATATGGATTCGAGTGCTTTCATTGAATTCACATTCATTCTAGCCTCCACTGCCGCAACGAATAATAATCACTCGTTAAAAATAGGTAAATCTTCTACTATATAGACGTAAATTGAACTTAGCGTATATGCAAAAAGATAATATTTTTAGATTCATCAAGGATGTCGTGGTACGGTAGATTTATCTTGAATGTTCAACTAATTACACACAAATACCTATTACCAACTACGTATTGGTGGTCCCGATTCTTCAGGGCGTTCTTCAACAGCCAAATGCGATTGGCCATCTATTTAACGGAAAATTTACCGTTTCTGGCGTTCTGGAGTTATGGTATAAAACACTCTTACGTCAATATATACAAATACCGCGTCGTCTGACCTTAAATGTGGTAATTGTCTTATAAAATAATCAAAGAGTAATTTTCATCAAAAGTGTACATAATCTGACGTAAAATGATTCCACAAACGTATAATGTATTCTTAATAACTTATAATCATTGCAGTATATGTATTTAGGATATGTTTTACAGTATTTTTAGATTCGTAACATGTTCGCAGGTTACTACTGCGGTTCTCGGATTTTTATGTTTTCGTTTTATTCTTTTTTTTTAAACAAACAATGAGATTTTTAATATCTTAAGAGAAATTGTAGTGGATAATGAAGGTATTACTTCCCTGTAATTTAAGAAATTTGTTAGTAACAAGAAACAGAGTCGTGTCTAATATGAATCAAAAAATCTAACAGGGTTAAGGTCGATTTAAGTCGAAGCTCAATTTAGAAAATAAGCGATATATAATAATAAGATTAAATAGCGCTGTGTTTAATGTAATTCTTTCGGTACCTGCAAAGAAAAGATTTATTACATTTATTACATGTATACTTAAAACGTAGTTCTTATCACCGTATTTATAATTTTATAACTTTATATTAACTACTTAATGTAAATATAGATACAGTAAGCGACAAGTTAAAATTAAAAGAACGCTATCTGTCTTTATATTAATAAATTGATTGAATGAAAGTGTGACGTGTGAAGTTGGTTTCAGACGAAAGACAATGACCCATCGAGCGTGCATCATACCCGCTTACACGAAAACCTTAAAAACTGTGTAATATTTCCACGCAACGTATTGTAATTTTAGTCAAGTCTGCCTTATCTCTCGCATCATGGCGTCTGGTAAGTGTTCCTTCTTCAGGCGAGACTACAACAATACTTTCGCACAGATCGTAAATCTGTCGTTTAACCAGTATTTCATTCGAGATGTTTCTTCATCGTTTATTTTCTTTACAAACAGATATTCTTGGTAAATATGAATATCTAATTAAAAGATTATCAGTAATCGAATCTCAGATCGGTGTATCTCGAGCGACTTGAGCAAGTGCACGAGTAAAACTTACGTCCAGAGACAATTAACCTTGGATGCTATCCACGACACTAAAATAAACACGATGATTGAACAGATGTATAACTCGTTGGATAAAATATGCTTGCGATTCTATCGACAGTAGTATGAGACGTTGCCTTTCTATTTGCTAGATTCTTTAACTCGTTAAGGAGGTACTCTGATTTAGAATGCCATCTTTTACATATTTTTAGAGACTTTTTTGTATTATTTCTTGCACACATATTTATTAACGCTTGAAAAATATTCAACGTCTTTTTCAAGTGAAAATAATCATTATTAATTATTAGTTATTAGTTACTAGATATTAGTTATCAATTATCTGTCATTACATGCAAGCATTGGAATAGTTGATCAGAATTGCATAAATGCAAAGGTATTGAAGGACGTAAACAAAGTAATTTAGATATCGTTTTGCCAGTATAGAACAAACACAGTAGAATAATAGTGTATGTTAAATGAGAAGCATGTCAAGTGTAATCTAAGAATTTTAAGCGTGTTTATAATATAACGATCTTTTTAGGTTCTTAAGCCCCTCAAATGCTTTTATACGAGTAAATTGTATGGAATTTCGGTTCCAATTTTTCCATGGAACTGCGCCAATAGAAAGTCGAAACTCGTCACGTGATTTCAAATCTCGACCCGAATAATTGCGCTCGAACCTCAGGGAATTGTTTCTTTTTCTTTGGTAATTTCCTGTTGGTATCATCCTCGATGAACGTGCATAACGATGATAATACGACGTCGCGTGTCGCCGGCAATTTTACGTTTTGTGATTTACAAAATTGAAAGATAAACAGTAGTTTGCATATTCCTTAACAATTTTACGGACAACATTTTCCTTATTTTTAGAATGACAGAATAATTGAGATTCCTTTTATTCGAGTGACTCTATTATTCAGAAAGATGTAGCCTTCTTTCGACAGTTTCGATATTCTGTTAGGTTGATGCATATGAAATATCGTTTCCTCCAAATTTTCTACCGACGTATTAAGGAAGAAGAAATTTACTATAAATCGTATATGTAGGTATATTGAATGTTAAGGATCTTCAAAATTTCTAATAAAAACATAAGAATTTAACGATTAATCATCAACAGGTCGATTCTACAAATGTTTGACCTGTAGAATCTTCGCTTCTAATTCTTATAAATCTGAAATAATGATATCAATTATTATTTAGGAAAATGCATTGAATCACGTGAAAAGTTTTTGTTTTCGTTAGACGCGTGATCTTTTAAAAAAATTACGTTAGAATTTTATTTAAGAAAACAAAGATTTCATACGTATCAACATGGAGTTATCCAACAAGTATAGGAGGTTGTTTCATTTTAATATAAACTGGTAATTCTAGAAGACATTTACAGATAAACCGACGAAGATTCACTGAATGAAAAATATAGAATAGCACGTTAAGATTGTTGAATGTCGAGCAACGAGTGCAGCCGGAGGAGCAACGTAGTATTTAAGAAAAATGCAAGAATTCCATGCAACTGTGGATGGGAAGTGAGATTCGGTTACGGTGTCGCGGTTACGTTGGCCATCTTCGAGGCTAAACGTTTTTTCATGTTGATCCTGGAGATATTTGCCGAATGGCAAATCATTCGATTCGCAGGTGGTCTACGACCAGTCATATTTACGTTAATAAACGTCAGCTTGGGTTTACCGACTGCTCTAATCACTGTCCGCAGTATACGATCGTAAGTATTTTATCATAACATTATACAAATCTCGTACATAAATAATTTAACGGATTCTATGATAATCGAATTGCAGAGAATTGCATAAAAACCTCGTACAAATTTAAATTAGTATATGCAATCTGTATTTTAAGCCAAACTTTTTTTACTGTTTTGCACTTTCTAAAAATCTTACGTCATCTCAAGTCTTACGTTATACATGGTTGTAATAGTATATTATACATACAGAATTTGTGAATAAGCTTTCATCAATTTTATATCCATTATTTCTTCTTTTAGACGAAAAGTACCACGCTGCTGCGCGGAAACAAGACGAACGCTAAAATGCTTGTTAATAGTGATCGCGATATGCGCCATAATGAACGCGGCTACTCTGGTCTCCATAGGATATCACATGAACGTCAGACAAGAAACGTTAATCGACATTTTCAACAATTCGATGCAATTGTACGTGAGTGCATCGTCTTACAAGTACGCGCTCGACGAGATACAATTCATCTTTCAATGCTGTGGCCATTCCTCCTACACAGATTGGTTTCTCTTTGACTGGCAGGTGAATCCACCATTCAAAAATGGTAACTCAAAGCACGGTACAACAAGTGTGAACAGAATAGTTTAAGAATATTGAATAACGTAAATAGTATGAGAAAAATATTCCACGATCAGGGAGTAGACTATGCTTCGCGAGATGAAATGGCTGTACAAAGTCCAGTATCTGACGAAAGATACAGAGACCGAAGTGTCCCGTTTAGCTGCTGTAATTTACGTGCAATGACACCGTGCGAACACACGGAGATCTCGGAGACTGACGTGAAAACCATAAATACGAATGGCTGCGTCGAAGTCGTTACACCTGTCATCCTTAGGATCGTCATCGTCGCTTACGTCATGACCAGCACGCTTGTAATCATTCAGATCTTCTTAGCCTTCTTAATTACAAAGGTAGTTTTAATTACAGTATAAACTTCTGTTGTTACCGCAGTATGTTACCGGATGTTTATGCAAATTCGTAAATACCTTTGCAAAAATTGATAAAGAAGTGAAACTTGAATAAAAGAAAGTATATCTTAGCATTTGTATTTTGTAATATGTATTTTATATCTCGTTCATTTTATTTTTTGTATTTTATATAATCTGTCCTTTGTCCATTTTACTCTTTGTATTTTATGTACCTTCTCTTTGTCCGTCTAATTGGTATTATATTATGACAGTTGTTGCGTTAACCATTTCCCACTAGATATTACATATAAGTATGTAAATTATGTATGTAAAGTACGTAGGTAAAGTAGACTTACATTTCACTACGTTATGCTTTCCTTATAAAAACCTTGGGAAAAAAGGTTCCTATCATCAATTGATAAAATGTAATTTTTTCCACTGTCTAAAGAAAATTCAACGAAGAATTAGTTGTAAGAGCTAACAGAGTTCTCTGATAGACTCAATGACAATCTATTTACTTTATATGACGAAATATTCAATGACAAAGACATACAGTGTCAACAGTGAGCTGCAACTGGATTTTTAATTTGCTCAATTAGATCTCTTGGATCTTTCCTTTAGATCATACGGAAACTTTTATGCGGAACGTGTCTCACGTACCATTTTCCAAAAACCTTCGCCAATGAGTCCACCAGCGCATCATTAGATGCTACAAGGTAAGGTTCAATTAAAAAAATAAATTTCATCATTTTTGTAACGTTCGCGTATTAATACGATATAAAATTCTGTATTTCCAATAATACAGTTCTTCTTAATAAAATAACACCGTTTAATAATAAATTAATGCTATAAAAACCTGTAAGAGAAGATGTAGCCCAATCCACTTTTGCTGTTGATGCTTAATTTCATTTTTCTATTATTCAGTTCGGAAGCAGATGGACGAGATCCCAGCACATCTTCCTCAAACTGGGAACAGCAACCGAAATCTACAAAGAAACGCCATAAACGTATACGAAGCAGCAAACGCATGCCATCGAACAAAAATACTTATCCAAGAAATAAAGGCAACTCCAAAGACGATTCTACTTCCTCGTCGCCATTCGACTCTTCGCGTGGGACCAAATACTCCAGTCGTATGTCTAGAATCCTCGATGCCGCTAGAATCAGACCAAGTACTCACGAGGAGCACACGATATTCAAGAAACGATTGCGCGACGATGGAACGCGTTGAACAAACGAACTACCTATCATTCGCAGTGTTTATTCCATCCGTCGTACAAATCAAATCACGTCACTGCTGATGTTTTACGAGCGTTTAGCTACATATATTCGCGTCTAAAAAAAGCATGAGCGGGTTAAACATGGAATAAACTCGCGTTCTCGAAGAATCGGAATAGGTATAAAGATCATTTCCTGGAGGAACAGCTGGTAAAAGCACTGCAAAACGAGGAGGATCTTGTCGATGTCTGAAAACAGAATCTTCTGTCGAAGATATTCGAAGAAAACTCGGGGAAATTTAATCGGAAGACGGGCTACAATTTTGGAAATTATTGGATGAAGAAATAGGAAGAGAGCTGTTAAGAGGTAGCTAATTATTATGTATATATAAGAAAATAAAATTCACTCCATGTTATAAGAAAAATGATAATAAACGCGTGGAAGAGGCGTTAAGACACTAAGAGGCTAACTATGCGTCTTCGATAACGATGAAACACAAATTCTGTGAAGAATATTCAAAGAAAATTCGGCGAAATTCGTTCGAGAGACGAGATGGAATTTTTTCGATATTGGAAACAGAAACACGAAGAAGAATGATGATAAACACGTGGAAACGGCGTTAAGACACGGCTAACTACGCGTCTTCGATAACAATGAAATACAAATTATAATGATTAGAAGTAAGCGACGACAGCGAAGAAGACACGCGTGGTGGGGATCGACGAATCTTGCGTTTAGTAACACAAGATCGTCTACTGGAGTGCAGTACGATTCAAAGCACCGTGGAAGGCGCATTGGTAAAGTCGCTAATCCTAAGTTCCATATAGATATAGTCGCACTACTTTGTGTCTTTAACGAAACGACTCGTATCAGGTTTGTAAAATTCTGTCTCACAGATTTTGCATACGTAGGATTTCATTTAATACCTAGGATTAATTTGGTAAGACGTAGAGCATAATATTGTATAAGTCAGGCTTGGAATCTTTTGTAAATGTGTAGAGAGTCAAAAAAGAAGCTTATCAAGGATCGCTTAATTTTTTAAATTCTTGAAACCAATCGGAGATCAAATACGTAATCACGATTCTCGGAATTGATGGTATTTTCACATTTTTGTGATAAAAAATTCAATTGAGTTTATCATTTCCGAAATACATCGGATAACATTTCTTCATTCTAAATTCCAATATTCCAAATATAATACGTACATACAATAATACTTTATAGTGTAAATGAAAGTACCGAAACGTATGTATGTTACGATATTAAGATGTAAATAAAGTTAGAATTATACAAATAAAAGCAAAAAGTCCCTCCAAATTGATTCGTGTCTCATTCGATGCGAGCGCGCGAATATCTGAACGCTCCCCACTCTCACGTTCGACGAACTTCGTGAGCGTTCGTGCGCACTTCGGTTCCCACTAGAGCTGTTCGTTGTTCTCCGCCCCATTTCGGCCACGCTCGCACCATACAGGCGCGCGCGTCGGTTAGTTGCGAACGCTGTCGGTTCAGTTGAGAAGCGTTAGCTTGCTAGTGGTGATCGTTACGATTATTACGTTCTTTGTTAGTAGTCGGTTATCCGCCACTCTGTCGATATCATAGCATGTGCCCACCAGTTCACAGTCACGTATACGTCTACCTGCCGCACCACCAGCCCCATAATAAACTCGTCTCTTACGGCTACCGTTAGGGTTGCCGTGACACTGTGTCTGTTTTGTGTTCTTTCCTCCTTAAAAAAAACCGGTAACGCCATCGTTTACATTCGCGAGCTGTCCTTTCTTCCGGAGAATGTCCAGGCTATAACTTAAGAAATCTTCATCGGTGTGCATAGTGATAGCATGATTTTTTCTTGGATATTCTAGTGAATTTGCTCCAAATTGTGGCATTCGGTGGGTGGGTTCGCACGTGGTTGAATGATCGGCATACATGCGTTAAGCACGACCCACGTATTTTCCGTCCGTATAGTGGTGCTAGTTGATCGAACCTAAGCGGCGCGATCACACACAAGAGATCAACGAGAAAGAAAGAGAAGAGTTACAGGGGGAAGAAAAGGGCGGCACACGCACGAAAAAAGAAGCGATCGAGTGAACGGAACAGAGAGAAAGATCGGGGACAAGATACGAAATTGCGAGGGCAGCCGAAGACCGTGAGACGAAGAGAGAAACTAGTTAAGGAGTAAAATAGAAAGAGACAGCAACAGAAATCTCATTTCGACCGAGTAACTAGCCACAAGCAAGATGAGCTGCTGCACGAGTGCTCCGATTGTAACCCAAACCTGTGAGACTCTTCTGAGCAAGTGCGAAGTGCCGATCATCGACCTCGCTCACATGGGTAAGTGTTCGTTGTTCTATTCGAATTTTTTCACTTGTTCAGCGTTAACGCTGTGGCGAGCGGATTATGGATGAATATTACTGAATCGTTTGATGCCCATATGCCTTTAACAGTAAATGTTTGTAGTATTTAGGTAAATGGTATGTTAAATAAGGTTAGAAATGTTATAGTTAGGAATTTTATGGGAAAGTTGTATGTATTTATTCATTATAACTTTGTTATATATTTAGTATAAAGTAACGGAACCTGTGAAATTATATAGGTATAGAGATAGTACTATATGATGAAAATTATGCAACTGTGAAACATTATAAAAGCTGTATCGTATAACCAACAGTTTTAGAAGCTATGAAACTATTAAGGATATAAACGTGCGATTAACCGAATTTTCAAAAATTTGTAGAATGACCCAGCCATCTAATCGCGGGGGTTAAAATATCTTATCTCCATTGAAATATCAAATGTATATTCTCATTCGTAGCCCAGTATTAATGTATAACTCGCAAGAAAAGGAATGTAATTGCGACGATACTATTGTAGGACGATAATATTAATCAAAATAATTCGCATGAAAGTTTCATTTATGATAATTTGCAAGGGTTAAACAAAAATCCATTAAAGAAGAAAGAAAGATGTCACGCATCGCAAACTGTAGCAACTCGGAACATAGGTCAAACTGGCAAAATTAGCTGCAGTAAAATCGACGTAGTTCAAAATTAACCGCGATACAAAGGCACGTGGCAATGCGCGACGTGATACATTATTTGCCCCCAACGCTCTTAATGATTAACCGTTTCATTCGCTATGATGACTTCACGCAAAAGTTCATGGTTACATTGGTTGCCGATTAATCCACCGTATAACCAAAGAGAAAGACTCGACTGTAAAATAGAGAATATACGCGTAAACATTTTTTCCTTTTTCTTAGCCAAGAAAACAGGTTTTTTAGAGTCGTTAACCCTGCTACGTCTTTTATGTCATTTTTTAGTCAATCGTGTTCTTCTTTCGTCATTTTGAATATTAAAAAATATAGGAAGTTTGAATCACGAAGTTGAATACACGAGATTTTTCGCTCTAAATTTTGATTCGCCTATTCGAAATCTTTCTATCTATTTGAATGAGGTTGGATATTAATGGATATAATACAAATTTTAAAGATGGTGGAGAAATTACTCTGTCGGTAACTTGAAAGCCCACGAAAATAATATTGCACAATAGCTTAATTAAATGCAATTTGGGTAGAAAAGATGTAAAAGTAAGTGTGAATAAATTGCAAGCGTTTCAGTTTAGACCTGTATTATAATTTCAAATTTTGGTCTCATGTTTAAAAGCTCTTTATCATTTCTTTAAATATTACAGTAGCCATTTTCAGTTTCATTGCAGGCGGTTTCTGAAGTGTATTTGACATAGTTTGAAGATGTATTCACATCATTATGACAGAAAATTTCCTAAACTTTTTCAATTACTTGTAAATATTAATAGAAATGTAATTGGTATTCTAAATTACATACAGTCAAATAAATTCCCCAATGTAAATTTATATTTTATTTTGAGTCCATAGATACAAAAGAAAGGAATGAATTAGGATTAAATTACAACGGTAAATAAACTAATTAGTTCACTACTTTTAGAAAACTCATTTAAAAACAAAATGGAGTCACATAATACCATCTTCTCGTATTATACCACAAGGAAACAGAAAATAATACATACTATGTTTGTATTGTAACGGTTGATTTTATACGTTACCGAATGATATGCTATAAATACGTGTACTTTTCTAAATATATAACGTCGGGATCTAAAATCGTTGGCCTTTCACATGTATTTTTAAACTGGATCGTTTTCTCACGTGGAAAACGTGATCGCCTTGTGGCATGAATAATGTTCTGTGGAAGGTTCAATGTAAAGAGTAAAGAATTTTAGAGATTCAAAGGGTGACGCTTTTACGGTTGCTTGGCAACGAGGCCAGGCAACTGGCCAGACAGACAAGCAAACCAACAAGCTTCGCTTCGTTCAGTCAGAGGCGCCTACCTCAGGCCCGACGATCCGTTGAGGTCATAGCCCAGAGCCCGTCTGACAAAGAAGGGCCCCTCCCTTGGCGCCCTCCTCGATTCATATAGGGTGTCTTGTATACATTTTCTGTCTGTATTTGAAGCACTTTATTTGAAACATGTTATTATCTACTTTAATATAAAATTTAATTTAATATAAAAATTATTGTATATCAAAATACCATTTAAAAAATGTAGAATATAATTTATTACTCTCAGGAATAATTTAGATATTTTTATAAAAGATTTTTTTTAGTACTTATTACGTTATATCTACTCTTATCAATATAAGAATTATGGTGTATTCAAATTTGATTAAAAAGTATATAAGATGTAATATATCACTCTCAGCAATAATTTAAATGTTTTTATAAGAAAATTTAATATAATTTTAATATAAATAGAATAATGTAATATTGTTTGCATAAATTTCTTACTTTCATTTTCTCTTTGAATTTTATTTTCATATTATTCTTTATTAGAGGAAATTGGTTTAAGTACAATAATGATTCATAATTAAATTAGAACAATTGTGATTTCAATCACACATTATCTTTATCTTTTCTTATCCATTTAGCTATCTAATTGATTGCAAATGAAAGCAGATAAAAGTAAGAACATAGTTAACAGTTCAATACATAACAATTATAAACAATTTTTTATCGTAAATTTGCTTACATAGATCAATGGTTGTTTCATTTAATATCACTTTCTACTGCATGATGTTTCGATTCTTTTATGTTCGAGGACTAAAACGATAGTCAAACAGCTCGACTGCAGCATGTTCAAACAACTCATTCAGTCGCTAATATTGATAAACCACACTGACGCTTGTGCAACCATTTCGTCGACAAATACAATATTGACAGTATTTGTGGAAGAATAATTATTCATTATATATTATTAGATCCTCTAACATCTTAAACAGTAGTTGGCATTCTGACAAAGATAATATTAAACTCATTGATTTTTATATAATACTATATAGATTAGGTTCACCAAAAGGCCACTTTTGTTAAATTTACAATACGACATCTGCTGCATTGAAATGATATTTATTATCGATTCGGATATTTTTAATGTATTATAACTTCTAGATTGTAGATATTTATATAATTATCAGAAATTTAAGTATTGAAAAATCCAAAATACGTATGGAAGAATATACGAAATATCCAGCAAAGTACCCATTGTAATATTTAGATAAATAGATTTCTATTTGCCTCCTACTTCTTTATTGCATTTATAAAAATAAATTGACATAGTGATATGCAAAAAATCTATATAAAATTACATTTTAATATTACCATTTATTACCGTAACAGAATAGAACAAAAAGTATCGAATGACGTATAACACAGGCAATAAGCAAATGTATAGTTTACATTCAATATGAAATGAAAACCGCACGAACTTATGAACCTAACCTAATAGGTTCTCAGGGTTGTATGGATATGTTATACTGATCATAGAGCTTCATTGTCGATCAATACAAAAAACGTATGAATACTCGTACAACTCGAATAAAACATCTCGCGTGCCTCTTCGTGATTGTAAATGTGTTGGATAATGATTTAAGTGTTCCCTACAGTGAACGTCGTCGAGAATAATGGATTGGCGTGCGCGGTGTAAACGAAAAGATAGCCGCGTTTGAATTTGCGACCCAAGCCACGAAACGTTTCACCGTTTCTCGTTCTATCCTTCTCTGCCTTCGATTCGGTTCAGTTGAATCGTTTCGTTGCTCCTTCTTCGTTTGTGTATATGTATGTATTTCATGTCTGGGCGGCAGGCCAACGACTCGTGTACAGTATTACTGGCGTCAACAGAAAGAGACAAGGGACAGAGTATCGTTTCAAAAGTGTTTCTCGATCGAGATCGCAATCGGCACGGAAATATCGTTGTAACGGTCACTCGATAATCATCGATTATGTAAATGATGACGAAGTGTATGTAGTTAATTGAAATTCCTCAGTGATCCCCCTTAGTCATCATTGATCTCTTTGTGTCTGGTAATATCATAATATAGATATGTATGTTATGTATAACAAAGCCGTATTAACTAGCCGTCGCTATCCCCACAAGAATCCCTTTGCACAATGATTTATTAGCTGATAATATTAGTCGATTGACGACTTGCATATGAATTATAGGATATTTCCTTCTCTTTTACAATTTCATCATTCTTTGTTAAATAAAATAATTAAATTATTTTCAGATAGAGTAATTTCATGATTTTTTATAAAAATTTAGTTAAATTTATTATAAACTTGTTACTATTGTGCAGGAGAACGTTGTAAATCTAAAATAAACAAGTGTATCAGGTATCTGTATCTCACTTGGTTTCAATGGCGAAGAAAGATACTCAAAATTACCTGGAAATATATCTTCCTTGATAATCAACTAGATAAAATCCTAACCAACGGTCTGTTAATGGAGCACCTTAACCACCTGTTGAAAAACATATATCAATGAAACCAAGATAGAATAAAGATCACGTGAAATCGGTACTACGTTCTTAACCTCAATCACAACCGCGAGAAAACATTTTTTATCGACGCACACGATCGTCCCTGTACATAATTGGATGCACGATACACTCCTTTGTTCTACGCTCTTTGTTTCGATTGTTATTACCAATTTTACTTTCATCGCACGAAGACAACCATAACTAATACATAGTCGTGTTGTTACTTGCATCAGTAACCATCACGCAATTTATCGCGGTCAACTTCCGACCTTCTTCGAAACGTTTCCTTCTGCGAGTCGCTCAGTAATCTTTTCAGTAGTATTTATCTTTAATTATGTAATCAGGTATATCTACGTTGCATCATATTTTCAAAAGGTACTTTGATTCATCGTTTCCAGGTATCGAAGTACAAATTAAAGTTGAGTCAATACATACCTCGCAAAAAATACATTGACCTCCAGAAGTCTATTGCCGGAAGTGTTACTTCTGCGCAAAAAGTTCTAATCTAAAAAGCCTTTTACGATAAATTTAAAACGTATAATGCGTTATAAGAATATTTATCGAACTAATACTAGCATAGCTGACTAGATTGGTCTTTTTATTCACTAAAAGACATAGTACAAGGTTTCTACGAGAGGAAAACCTTAAGAATAAATTCGTGTTATCGCGTGTACCCTTCAAAGTCTGGAATATCGGCCTTGACAAGATTCTCGTGTTTTCAATGATAAAACATTCAGGTGTCCCCTTTTTGGTGTCTATATTTACATATATTAAATCGAGGGACGTATATATGTATATTTTATAGTACTACCAGTGTCAACTATAAACGATACTAAAAAGGTATCGTTTCAACATAAGACTTGTTTTATTTTATTTTAATAAGTAATTATTTAACTTATAATAGAAAAGGAACACATCCTCCGCATACATGAGCTAATGGCTACAAAAAGTATTGGCATACCATTATATTTATTACATCTATATACTAATTAATTAAATTCAAGTATAATAGATTTCATATCATTTAATAATACTTTCATATGACTGCAATTTGATACTATGAAAATGAAATGTAGAATTTGATAAAAAAGCAATTCATTGGAAGATAAGGGTATGTGCTAATAACTTTTGTACCTGCTGTATATGTATATTTTGCGTAAATCGTGCGACAAAGTTATTTTATCCGTTAACTTTTCGCGTTGTTTGGTTGTATCCTCGGCACAAAGCGTTTGTTCGCAACGTATGTGCGTGTGCACGCGTACGCATATTGACATAGATGAGCGGCGCGATTTTTTTGCAGTGTGCAAGCGGTTACACGTGCCTGTCCCCTGTGGCCACGATCTGCAACGACGCGAATAAGCGGACGCTTACGCGCAAGCCCAAGAATAGACTTCCAAGCAACGTGAATTTTTCATTTGTTCGTTACGCGAATGCATCATTAAAATTAATTATTGGATGCATCAGCGAACTCCGGGAAAACGAGCTCAGTGTAATTACGCGATCTTATATAGTGTCCTTTCGGTCATAATACTTCATTCACGATCATCGTTCTGATAGGCCAGCTATTGATCGACGATATTATTTACTTTGAATTATTTAATCGTAGTTTTTTTATGATTTCATAACATGTGCAGCTGCAATGCAAATAGAAAGAAAACGAATAGGTAATCGCTTTGAGGTTAGACTTAAACGTTATGTATATTATGAATAAATTATTAACGCTGTTAAATGTTGTTTCTACGATCTTTCGTCTATTTTCTTTTATTAATAAATGAAATGGTAGCAAAGGACTATATAAATATAGTGAACACTCCATTTAACTAATTTCTTTCGTAGTCTTCTTTTAATTTGCGATATTTTGTAAAACATCGTATAACACTTTGCACTGAAACACGTCCAGTAAGCTTTTAATTGTTCCGTGCCAATCATCACGAAAGAATTCGGTCGATAGTGTTCGCGTCCGTAACGGGAAAAACAGCGTGACGCGTATTTCAAAACCTTTCCACCGAAGCGTCGCCATTGTGTCCGTTCGTTCATAGTTCAACAACAAACACTTTTAAATCCCGGACGAGTAACGTAAAGAAATAGAATAGAAGAGAGAAAGGAAAACAACAGCCAATCAAATCAACGAGAGAAAAAGAAACAATCAAATCAATAGGTAGGCAACAAATCACTAGAATAAAACTGCCAAAAGTCACTCTAGCGACGGATACTAGAAACACCACCATAACTTTCCCTGAATTTCGTTGGTAAAACTCCCGAAATTCTACCGCGAAAGGCCACCAAGAATATCGCAGCGCAAACGATAATAATACTTCACGACACTGAATGCATTCGCCGTGTAGCGACAAGATCTCTTTCTTCTTCCTTTCTTTTTTTCTTGTCTTTTCCTCTCAAGCCACATTCTCTGGTAAGACTTAAATACCCTGGAGGTTTCCACATTAGCGTTGGAGCGTCTCAGGGAGTCACGGAATGCGCAAAGCGACGAGACCGTAGCGAGAGATCGGTCGGTATCCGGAGAAAACACGTAGGCAGCAAGTTGCAAAATTCGTACTTGCGCAAACATCGTTTACCATGGAAGCGTAATGGGATGACGTTGTCGACTAGGATCGTGTGAATTCTTATCTGATTTGTTGATCGAGCCAAATTTTGCTCGTTACTGCTATTCGTGTCATCCGTTTGCTGGAAACGCGACATAACCAAGAAACATTGAACATCTGTAAAGGAAACCAGTTTGAAATAGAAAGTTAGAAATAGAAAATTGATATCAGCTCTATTAAAAATTTGTCTTTTACGTTTTAATTAATAGTTTTTAGGTTATGTTGGTCTCAGATAAAATGATATTTATGCGTCTTGCTTATTCTTAAGGGAAGGATTAAAATTTTAT
Organism: Bombus affinis; assembly: GCF_024516045.1. Lineage (NCBI taxonomy): Eukaryota > Metazoa > Arthropoda > Insecta > Hymenoptera > Apidae > Bombus > Bombus affinis. Next base: position 4,737,506 of record NC_066354.1, read on the forward strand.
TTTAGATTGTAATATTGCTTTTACTAAATAATATAACTTAATCGACTAATTATGATATCCACATTATAGAAAATATGTGACTCGCTTTTAGAATTTTTGCTGATATCTTATGGTAGACGGTCTTTACAGTGTAAGGTAAACTCTTTGAGCAAACTGACGATATAGACCACGTGCAAAAATAGCAACCGTCTATGAATAAGTTATTTTCTAGTATATACCTTGTACTTGAATCGGAAAAATTGTTGCTGGAATATAAATTAGAGAATGCAACCGAGGCTTCTGAGAATCGTGCGACAGACAATGGCGTCCGGAAGTGGTGCGAGGCGAATGGCCGATAGTATAGCGGACGTATAAAAAAAATTTTAGTTCTAATCAGATTGAAATTAAACCCCCATAATAAACTTAACTAACAGTCAAAATAATAAATAAGGTGAGGAAGATAAGACTTAAGGAGGAATTAAAGAAGTAACCGAATAGATAAAGAAGTGGGAAACCAAGCTCACGAAATAATAAGTAATTGTAAGAGAATGAGTGAGAGATATGACTATATATAGAAGGAAAAATACGTGAGAAGAAGTTTTAAAAATTGGGACATTTTTCTGGGTCGAAAACTCGAGAAAGAATGGTAATCATCGAGCACGTTAGGTTCTTGTATATTTTTGAGGAGAAATAGGGAATGAAATGTAAACAAGGTCGATGGTTACTTTAATCGTTTGATCTTTCACTGAAAAATAATAACACGAAAAATGAATATCTCTGAATGTGTATCAAGTGTAGCTATTCTTTTCAATATATCACATTCTTGCTTTGAAAGTGATACGATTTAAACTATCAATTTTGACATTCAATTGAAATATGCTACTTTCTCATAACGATATTTATTGTCATAGTAATATTTCTCTAGTAAATAGAAAAGCGTTTTCTTCGAGTTTCTTCGAGACTCAGTATTTCACTTTTATATAGCAAAGAAACGATATCATCGGCAAATTTTGTTTGTTTTTAACTCCAATAAACAAATTGATGGTTAAGCTAAAAATTTCTCATGATGATGTTTCTCTAGCAAGTAGGGAAACATATTTTTCGAGATTTATCACTTTTATAATAAAAATGCGATATTATCGTTAAATATCGTAACGTTCGTGCCTAATAAATTTTGTTTGCTTTCAATCTTAATAAACAAATGGATCGTTAAAGTAAACAGAAATCGAGCACTTAACATTCTGTTAACAGAATGTCCAAACAATTTATGGCTTGCGTAACTGCGATATTACTAACGTGTCTGTCTTTACGAGACAACAATACACACTAAAAACAATGGAAACCGCAATAAGGAATTATGATCTCATAAAGAGAGAGAAAAAACCGTATCATTGAAATACCACAGACGGTACTAAAAGAAACTTAACATTCGTAACAGTTGTATCTTGAGACGCTTTTATCTTGACATGCATCATAAAAACGGTAATACAGCATTTAGAAATACATATTTCAACGAATGTTGGCAAAATGCAGAGTTTTAATTTTGTATTTTAACTTCGATAAACAAGTCTGCGTTCCGTCTGATTTATAGACATATCGTCGCTCGTACTATTTGCTGATTGTCAGAATTATATTGTCAATCTATTTATAATATTATGTTAAGTAATCCTATCGGTTAGAGAGTTTTGTTAGAATTAGTCGACGCAAATTTATTTCTCCAATTTACATAAGAGTACGAAAAGAGTTTTATTCTTATTCTAGTATTATGTATTATTCTTGTTACGTGCTCTTTGCCAAAAGTCGAAAAATTATACAAAATTTCATAAAATTGAAAATGACGTTACTCTGATTTTCTTGGCTCATATTGTGTATATTGTACAACTACGGCATTACAGTGACGTCATTGAAATCCTGGCTGTTAGTACAGCCGGTAGGCGATATACCAAATACACGTGTTACGAAATAAAATGGTAGGATGCGTGTTCATTGAATCGGTAAACGAATCCATATCAGAACAGTAAATGCTAGATAGAAAAATTATACGAATATAATTAATGTATATATATTCAATGCATTCTAGTTTTTAATGTTAATTGAATAACAATTGTAATTACCTAATTATCGTTTAAGCGATTAATAAATGTATTACGCATAGTCGTGCAATTCTTTGTAACATTGAATCGCACATACCTAATTTTCCTTAAAAAATATATCACATTGTACGAAATTAATCTTATAGGAAAGATAGATAGTAGAACTGCTTAAAAAAAAAACTTTCTCTTATTATTGGCACTATTTATATTAATTTAAACGGTTCAACATAATTTTTTCAATGTCCAAAGTATAATTTTTCTTATGATATGAAAGAAGGAAGAAAAAGAGATATTCATTCAAAAAAAAGATTATTTGAACATTTAATAAAGTAAAGTATCGTTTAATTTCTCATAAATTTAAATTCAATGTGTTTAGCGAGCGTCGGTTCAGCACCTATAATTAACTAGAAATCGGCAAGATGGCTGACTGCGACTCATCCAAGAAAACGGTTGTTCTAAAAAAGTATTGGTTGCATAGCTGGCGTCATGTTCCCTAGGTACAAGCAGCGTAACGGTAGTATTCCAAAGGAACGATGAAATCAAAATTTCATCCACGCGATATCGCGTTCGATTGAATTGTGAAATATAGTTGGCAAGTAATCGCAAAAATGTGTTATCCATGTTGTAGGCTGGCACCGAGTTCTGGCTTATTTGTATGCGGCTGAAACATTAGCGAATGAATGATGTAGATCGCAATCATTAATTTCACTTTCATCCTTGCGACCATGCGCTTTAGCTGTAACAGATATCCGTGTTACCTGAAAGCTAGATCGGCGTGGTTATCACAATTCAGTTGAAAGCGATTACTGTGTCCTATTCTGCTACTATTCACTCTTTGTTACATTATACGTTACAGATTTCACTATCCACTCCAACGTGTCTAATAGAAGAAAATTAATTTCTATATCTATTTTTGATTAGCTTCTAACCAGTTAACTGCGTACGACGTGTATACACGCAAATTCAAAACCTTATTTCGATGCGATTGACGTGTATATTCGTAATTGCTTGATTTTAACTACGCACCCTGTAAGGGATTTTTGAAACTAAACTCCGCAGATAACAGGTTAATCATAATGTTCTACAAGTAATTATACAATTTACTGACTCTCTTCAATTTAGCTGTTTTATTCCGATATCGTTTTACGAAATCAGAATTTGCTATCTTCTTATTTACTTTTACAAAATAAGATTCATTTATCCATTAATCGTCAAACTTATATATTATATATAAACTTTTGTTGTATGTACATACTAAATTCTTTTTTGTTCGGTTTACGTTTTCAATAGAATTCATAATTATGCAGAATTCCCTTGATTTCAATGTGAGTCGTTGCGTGTTAAACAGTTCCACATCTATATGTAAATAGAGTCTCGTTCCAAACAGGAAACCTTCAATTTTTCCACCACCTAATATGTATCATTTTTCTCAATTGCTATCTTATTTTCGAAATAGTTCATTCTAAAGTTGCTGTAACGGCGTAACGATCGTTTTACGTGATAGATTTGTACAAGCTTCGAAAGAAAGTAAAGTAAAAAGGACACGAAGAAGAAAAATTCGACGGAACGAGATTTCACATTCAGAAGAACGCGTCGAAAAGGTGAAGCTGTCAGTCGACGTTACACAGCGCTCGAGGCACACATAGTTTGTTTTCACACGGTAGTCGTATGTACCGTTATCGTCTGTCGCGATCGCATTTTATCGTTGCCATTCCATCGAAACTATTTTTTCCTCTTAATATTCAACCGTTCGCCGTTGTGCAACGATCGAGTCTTCGGATAAAATCGAATGTTGAATCGATTCGATAGATTCCGTTTGGTAACGGATGAGAACAACCGCAGATAGTGAATATTTCGTACATGTACTGCAAAAGAGTCACAACTTTGAATAATTCAATTCTGTGTTAGAAGTACATTAAAGTCTTTAAAATCCGATTTCAGGGGCCATGGATGGATAAGTGCAAAAAATATTTCATCATTGCCTTTGATATGTTTAATATAAATAATGTTTTTATAAATTTATGAATAATTCTTTTCTTCACCATGGAATAGAGACAAGCTTTTCGATGGGAACGATTGTGTATCTCAGCTGCGCCACCATGCGTTTTGATCAGGAAACACGTAAGCATTTCGCACTAGTTCTAAGATCTTATCGAATGTTTTATAAATCGATGTACACTCCGGTGACAACTTTTATCTATGACTATTGCACGTTACTGTCAGAAGCCTCGATCGCTTCCGCATTGGTTGATAGTCATTTTGAATGCGCAGTAGAATTTCATAAAATAAATTGCAGATTGAATATTAATCCGTATTAGCGGAAATGCATTCACAGGTATTGTGGTTGCATTACTGGTAATAACCCTACGTAGTTAAATACAAGCATAAAATGTAGAATTCCCAACATATTGCTCATGTGAAATCGTAACAAGCATATTATCACAGAATATATCATGCTGTATTATAAAAGTTTATAATTTTTCGATTTAATTGCACTACAGTTACTTAATAATAGCTAATTGATTTAAGCTACATAAGCTAATAACATCAATATGATATTTCACGTCCATAAAGCGATATCGAAGTTATCGGAATCCTAACTTGAAATTTTAATGTACATTCCAGTAATATCAATAAGATAACGAATAGTTCTACGATCGTTCAAGTTAAGTTTCATAGCGTTCTCGTTCGATCTATTGATCGAGTATCGATTTAAGATAGTTTCTAGGATGCACACACATGACCAGGAGAAAATTTTCGCTAGTTTCTCCTGGTACCGGCAGTCTCGCCGATACTTTCGCCCAGTAAAACGAATCGAATATACCGTTACCGAGTCCATACATAGCCATTTAATATCTCGTTTGCCACTATTCAAAAGAATAATCGTCTGGACAGATAAAAACAACTTTGCAGTCTACCTGACTGATAGGACTCGTTTTCGCTGCAACGTTCAGTTTGAACGTCATCGCTGATACGCATGCTCGATATATCGCAGAATGTCTGCCCGCGATACATATTTTTACGTTGACTTCTGTGAACACTGTGATAAAGTACGATGCTAAGTTGACGATATTTATCGAAACTGCAACTTTATGGAACAGACGATGCGATATAACATAGTTTCTTTTGTGCCAGAACTATGAATGTGTAAATTTGTTTGATAAAAAACAATGGGTAATTTTAAGAAATTATGCAGTTTAGTGACCTTTCCTAATCTCAACTATTTCACTCGTGTTTCGTTTTACAAAATAAGGGAAAATTTTAAAATATGACGCTTTCGTAATAAAATACAAACTATACTAGTCCCTTGATTGATTTTCTGTTTTACCGACGAAACAAAACAAAGCTTGTCGAAAAAAAGAACTACTATCAACTAATCAAAATTAGACAAAATTACTAAACTGCGTGATTGCCTTTAATTTTTCGTAGGATATAGAATATCTATCGCTTTCGAAACACAAAGCAAGAGGTCTGTAAAGATAGATATCGCGCATTTGTATCGTTGTAAAATCAATCAGCCAGTAAATAGGATTGCAAGATATCATCTGACGATATCGTCTGCAACAAATCGTCACAATGACATCGAACTGTCGGACAATAGATTTCCCACTCGCTCCGTAAATTTACCTAGGCCTTGTCGATAAATCAACGTTTCACAGTCGCGAAAGAATGGTAATTTATACTAGAAGGTTCGCGTAACGACCATTTCGACAATGCCTTTTTCCACGCTTGGTACCAACCGGTCACGTTTCGTCCATGTCTTCACGTGAACAACGAATGTAACGGCGCCTCTCGAGACAGGAGTGCGGAATCGTCACGATGAAAAATCGCAAGTAGATGTTTGCAATAGATTTCCAACGATTGATTTACTGTACGATCACGCGCGATCAGAAGCTAAGAAGGGAAGAAGGGGAACGATTTACGACAAGCATGTGACGAAAGACCTTCGCTACCGCGTACTAATATTCGCGGAACCATTGCCATTCAGCAGTTTCGAGCGAATTTCCTCAGCATCGCTAATTCGATACACTGGGCTTAGTCATGCTGTTTCCACGCTTGCTTTCCGGATTAGGATCGTGTTTGTTGTCGGAAACTCCCTGTTGTATTGTATTTTATGCTAATCACTCGGTCATACACGATTTCACACATAATCACAAATTAACGACTCGTTTTCGTTAGTCTTGAAGGTCGTATACATAGTTAAGTACTGTTAATTGTTGGAGAAGAATTTTTCCGTCTGTAGTAGAAGATTTTCATAATTCGTTTTCTAATTTGTCCGATTATTTTCATTGTAAATTACATTTAAAGAATGAAATTGAAAGATTAATTGGAAATTGGATCGAGTCAGTTTACTTTTAATTCGTTGTTTTCAGTTATTAAATTTGTTATTTTCAGTTGGAATTGGAGAAGAATGTTTGCCTAACGTACAATTCAGGTTAAGTGAATTAATCAGAAGGATTATTTTGTAATAAACGAAGCTATTTATTAAAGCGTATTACAAAATGATTTGAGAATGTTCGCGAGTCGCTGATATCGAAAAGTGAAAATTTCGCAGCTACGGTCCCTTAACTCCGCCAACTCTCGATGTTGCATAAGAAATGAGTCATGAACGTGTTTAAAAAAAAATATATAAGGAAGCAAGAAATCGAAAATTATCAGCCAAGTATCACCCTTTCCCCGTGGACAAGCCAGTCCACTGGGACTGCGTTCTCATTTTTTATTTATCAGAAACAATTAGCAGTTGCCTTTAAACGTTACCAACAGGTTATACGTCTCATTGTTTCGCGTCTGCCTTCGCTTTCCATCGGTGTTCGATAAGGAAAGTCTTCCTGTATTAAGATCCCTCTAGGAACCATTGGAGACAATTTCTAGTTATTTTTCTATTTCGTAAAGGAATGAATTAACGAATGGGGAAAATTCAAATTCGATTAACCCTAGAACTACTTAAATAATAAATATGTGATTTGTTAATAAAATTTCCTAGGTCCACAATGATGCACTTTTGTGAATTTCAATAATTTTTCGTATAAGATTTACGTAGAAGATTTTTTTCTCGTCTTTTATTTATTTTTCATTTTCTTTTCTATGGTCAAGGATGTCGTAGTCCTTGACAGTAGTAATATTAAATACAAATGTGGCAGAATTATACGGAGTAAAAGCTTGCAACACAAAAAAATTAAGAAAACAGAAAAAAAGATTAAAAAGAATTTATTCGATATAATCTTATCGGTAATCTAATACTGTACCATAAGCTTTCTTATTTTATCTGCATTTATTATTTCGCTTAATATGTACGTTTCTATCATGGATAAATGGAAGTTTCAAAATGTTTTCTAAAAAATCGCCATGATTATCTTCAGTTAAAAGTTATTAATATCAAGTTACATGTTTCCATTAATGTTTTCCTGTGCATGTTTTTCATTAAATGTTTTTTCTAAATAAACGGATTGTTATTTGCCAATAAAAATTAATATTTATGAGATAACAAGTACTGTACACTTCGGTGATATCATGGTGTATAGTTTTAAATTTAACACCAGATGACATATCGGAGGCGGAGTAATGACGTACGTATATGCATGATTGTTGTGAATTCTCTCTCGAGCTGTCCACTTACTGCCTAATCGACATAATGTTTTATTCTTTTTTTTAAGGTATTGTTGGAAAATGTGAATTTTGAAAGAGAAAAGAAATTCGGTCTTTAATTATTTTAAAAGAAAATTTCTCTTCAGTTCTTAAGACCTTTGTTTTTCTCCTTTTATATATGTATTTTAATTATTATTTTTATATGTAGATAAAATATCGCTCATAAGTATTGGAATAATGGAAACTTCGCAATTCATTTTATTTCTATTGTAGCTTAAATATTTGAATTACTTAATATATATTGTCAGAATAAATTTGAACTGTAATATATATCTCGAAAATATACTCCCTCACTTTTTATGATAAATGCTATGAATGAGTGATGAATGAATCGCGTATATAACATGAAACGTATTAATTATTTTGGTCTTTAGATCGAAGATAAGCAATCTATATTACCTATACAGGAAAACGTAAGTGTTTGTTGTAGTATTATTTTTCTTGAATATATCTAGCTGACATTAATGCCACTTGTTTTTAACTAATATAGATAACGCATCTGGGTTAGTTGTTTTCGAAGTCCCGATAATCTTATGATTAATATAAATTCCGATATTAATTACATAGTAATTAGACTGAAATTTTCGCAATAAAAGGACTATACCCAAGACGGTGTAAGACCAACAATTTAATCGTATAAAATGTGTACTACAGAAATGAAACTGACTTTCTCCGCCAATAACAGATAAAGTTTCGATAAGGAATCGGTCAAAGAAATGCGTTCGAAACACGTGGAACAAGGTATCAAGAAGCTTAAGCAACACTTTATCGGGAAATGGAATATAAAAGACTTATCTACTTAAAACAAATAGCCCATTGAAATTAGCAACCTAACTACGGAATAATCCACGATCAATCATCTTCTACTAATACATTTTATACCGCGACGCATTAACTTCGATTGACTGGAAATGTTGCAAACAAAATATTGGATGGTCACTCGATACGACTGATTTATACTTTTTTTATTCCTAGAAAGATTTCTAATTATCTTGTTCGTTTTTTTTTTCTTTCTTTTTGTAAATATTTAACGACTACTTAAAGATCTATACAGATTGTTTATCGAAGTAAATTTCATTACTCCGAGACTATCTCCACCGATTTTATAGTTCTTTTCCGTGTAACGAAACTTCGTAGAAATGTGATCGATAAATTGACGTCAGAGTTTTACAGCTTTCCTTGATTTCGATGTTTGCGTACAAAAAAAAATTACGCAAAAAATAACTCAAATGCCACTGGGTCCAATCTCTTTTAACCAAAATTATATAGCTATTTAATCGATTAGTATTCTACCTCGATGCTCGTCGAACGATTTCACGGAAAGCAATCAAGACAAATTAGATGCAAATTCTTCATGGTCGTTATCCTCGGATTCTTCTATAAAGCATGGTCGTGCTTATGCTTCTGAGAGCCCTAGGCGTGAATTTATTACCAGATCTAATTAAGTTTGAAATTTTGTTGCAAAATGTGACCCCATTGAGAATAAGGCCTCAACTTTACGCCTAAGACGCCTTATGGTAAATGCGTTTAAATATTAAACTAGCGTTTCATAAAATAAAATAAAAATATTGTATATGTACTTATTTATTTATTTATTTATTTATAATGTATCTTTTTTTTCTAGTTTTTTTTCTAGTTTTGCGAAAAGTTCGCGACGCCAAAAAATTATTCAAAGTAGGTCCGTGATAAACAAATGATTAAGAACCGCTGTATTGGACAATTATGGTGACCAGAGATTGCTGAAAAAAATATCGTCCTGTTCGAGACATTTGACTGTAAAAAGATTACAGAATCAAGATAAAAGATTCTTCAAGAACGAGCAACCGACCTTTGAATCTACAAAGTGTTTCACGATCAGGGTCATCAAGTTTAAAACGTAGAATTGTTTAGAATAAGTGGGTTGTAAAGAAGATTGTTATGGAGGTTTCGACTGTTATTCAGATTTAAATGATGATTTATCGTGGTCTGTTTTGTGGCTTGAAACGCGATGCAAGTAAAAATTGCGCAGTTCTTCGCAATGAAAGGACTCAAGTGTTTGGAAACAGTGAGAATCTTGTTGGACATATGTTACAGAGATAACGGCGAAGGTTATTTGTACCGTAATAAAAATCGATTGCAAAGCAAATTTATAGTCTCTAAAAGTTTTATAATCTCTTTGTACTCTTAAAGATTTTGTTTTCTTGCATGTATATCGCTAAGACTACACGATATGCAGAGATAATAAAAAGTACCTTAGCGAATTAACTAAGGTCTTGTCGTCGTATTCTGAATACCAATTGGCAGAATATAAATTCCTCATAAACTTGTTTGTAGAACCAACGACCTCAGCAAGTGCGCCATGACCTTCAAATTCACATTGTTGAGATACCGTTAATTCCTGCAATTTCCGCATTGATTTTTACATCCGTAATCTTTTCGCAACAAAATTTAGTTTATAAGTTCCCCTAAATCTGATGCATTTATGGATGATGATATTTATGCATAATGTATTGTATATTAAGTATCTTTATAGAAGATATCAAAAATAAGAATTAATTCTTCCCTAAATCCCCTAAATCCGATGCATTTATGGATGATGATATTTATACATAATGTATTGTATATTAAGTATCTTTATAGAAGATATCAAAAATAAGAATTAATTTGTGCAACCCAACGTTCCATCACTTTAGCATTTGCGAACGATCATTGGGCGAAATGTACATATTTCGCGATACGTTATAGTTCATGCGAAGCTGTAGATGCGTTCTAATGAAAAGACACGCGACGAGAGTGATACATGGCTCGTAAACGCGAAAGGATTAATTAACGTGTCAAGGTGATATATTTAATATATTTTTAACGTATTTTTATCATAAGGCCTCATTGATATTCTAAATAAAGTTACTAGAAGTTTAGATTAAAATTAAAAATATTAGAGGACCGATATAGCGAAGACAATAAAAAACAGAGAAAGTTTGCGTCCTCGAAGATAATTATGTGTCTTGCACCATGAACAAATTGCATTGATGAAAGTTTCACAAGGCCAACCTTTCCTGCACATTGTTACTGCAACATCAGTGTTTCGAAGCATTTCAAAGTTGTGTTACAATGATATATATAAAATGAAATTTTTTAATAGCAATAAATAATATAAAAATGTATAACACGTAATAGTATATATAAAATTGGAAAATAGTATTTATTGAATATATAAATACATAGACAACGTTTTAGATTTTGTATAATTATTGCTTAAGTTTTATAGGTTTCATAGATCTTACAAAAGAAAAGGAAATCTTAGATGTTATATAGCATACAGGATGCGACCGAATAACGCGTGCAGGCATAAAGTGATTTTTTATGAAATAACAAAAAGAAGATATAGAATAACATTTTTTATATGAGGCTCCGTCTTCGAAAAAATCGAGTTCAAAAACTTATCAAGTATTACTCAAACATGGCTGATTCCAGACTGGACAAGAATAAGTAATCGACAGGACGTTATTCTACGCGTGAGAATGAAAATGTAGAACGAAATTTTTCCACGCTAGGCTTTGTTTCTACGAAAAATAAATTGGATATTTATTACACGCATATACTAGACCAATGCTCAACTAAACATGTTCAGACCCTCTATCTTCTTGAAGATGAAGCCTTAAGCGGAAATTTTACTACTTATTTTTATTACGTAGAATAGGCTCCCGCTGGTCGTTTATTCATACTCAGTCGGTAATTAGCCAAATTCCAGTATACCTGACAAATTTTCCATTTTCTCAACTTTCTGAAAAACCAAGCCTAAAAAGATTTCATTCCATATGTTGTAAGAAGATGTGAAGTTCAGGCATCTGGGACAGCCACCCGGCCTCCGTCACCCTCGACTGTGGAAGGAGAAAGCGTCAACACTTGAGGGTATCATAAATTTGATGCCCCCTTCCGGACGGTGTTCTGGGATTAACGGGCCCCGACGTTCTACGAATGTGACGCTTGATATTTTCGAGTATTCGTACAATTCCCGAGGTAACACGACACGAGTTCGGCATTTCTGCATCTATAGAACGTGCTGTAAACGCAACTACCTTGAATTCACCTTTAGTACTTTGTCATAATTTTCTCCTTATTTTGTCACGATCAAACATTTCATATCCGCGTACATGTTATTCGGTCCACATCTTGTATTAGCATTATAAAATTCATTAATTTGTATATATATATAATTTACTCTCTCATATGTTTTGTAGATCAAAAGATATCAATTGTCAAGCGATACATAAGAATAAGATATCAAATGGCTGACAATTTCAAACACGATCGCGCCTGCCTGATGCAAAATCAAGCGAGCCAATTGCTGTTTTCGACACCTAATGTCTCGTATTAAGTTAAAAGAAGGAAAAACGTGTTTATGTATACTATATACACCTCGGTGTAAGGGGAAACGTGTCCGTATCATGGATTTTAACGAGATCTCTCGTGTCGCGAAGTGAAATCACGTTCTCACGAGCGAAGAAGCACCGAGAAAGCAATCGTCGTCGCCACGTGGCGTTGAAACAAGATCTGTCGGCGAGCGCATCGTGCGTGAATCGCGATAACGTTTCTTATCGGCATCTGGCGAAAAATGAGAGCGTGGCACGACACGAACGAAGGTTTTTGCTTCGAATCGCACAATTTCGCAATTTTTTTTTTTTTTCGACCTTCTTAATTAACAACAGCCGGAAAAGCTCATCTTACCATTAAGTCTATTATTTGTTAAAATGCTGGGACTTTCTTTTTTAATTCCTCAGAGGTATTGGAATCAGATTTTATTTCAAATTATCCATTATGATAACTTGCAGATAACAAAATTGATGCATATGCGGAATTAGTTGTGCCTTGTCCTGTTCGTTACTCTGAGATTGAAGAGAAAATGTCGATTATTTTGCGCAAAGTCGTACGTTTGGTTTCGGGTAATAATTTTAAATTGATTACAAATAGAATGAAACATATTTTTAGAAGAAGTTATGATTCCTAAGAAGAAGGTAGATGAGGTAAGACGAAGTAAATAAATTTAACGTTGATAGAGTAAACCTCTTAAGTTTATCTTAATTTTAAAATGCATCTGCCTGTATAATCGAAACATGGAAAATAGTTCATAAAATGCCTCGAAATATCCTTTTATTATATCGTGCTATCGACGCAAAGAAAATAAAAAATATTAAATAAAGAATTAGAAGTAAACTACTAAAAGTTTCAGATATTCATAAAAAAATAATAATGATACAAAAAGACACAAACGTATACGAGTGAAATTTTAGATTGTGCAGTACCAGTCTTTCCTTACTGTCAAAAATAGCTTGAGGAAGTGGTTTCATGCTCGAAACATTGAAATCACATTATCCTCACGTTTTCTACTAATCGATTCACTCGCGAACGTAATACGTCGGACTTATCGTCCAAGAACTTGATTCCTATAAATAATTGTCACGAAACAATTATCGCAATTATCGTTCAAGGTTTAAATCATCCTTGCTGTTGAAAATCGCGTTCCCAATTAAATACTAAATACACGTTTTAGATAAGATTGAAGAATTCATAACTTCATCGGAGAATAAACGTGTAACAGACTACTTATCGAACGATTTCGTGATCTGTCTCGAGTTTCGTGTTTTAACACGCGATAAACAACCAAAGTAAAACGCATCTATAAAAAGGATTTCAGGAAGTGTATTTCCACAAGATACATCATGTACGTATTGCGTTTTGATAAACAAACAACATACGTAAATTGCATTAAACGAAAAGAATGAAGAAAAGCTACGTAAATAAAATAAATAATAAAAAAGAAAGTTAAGAAATGTACGAAAAAAAAAAAAAGAACAGAACGCGGTGCATCAGATATCTTTGGAATTCTGGACGAAGATGTTAGAAAGAATGACAGGAATTAAATCAAAACTATTGCGAAGTATTTGGGTTTACAAAAATTTCCAGTGTTAACGATGTTTAAGAAACCGTAAAAATTTCGAAATGCTTGAGAAAGTTGCATAAATCAAACACAGAAAGTCGTAAAAATCGTAAGAATTTGAAGGAACGTTGAGTTCATGTACACAAAAATTGTGCGTAACATTTGAAAATATCTGGCCGAGACCTAAAAGACTCACCGTGTCACCCATTCAGTGATTCTTTTACGAGCTTCACAAAGCAAAAATATAACGATTTGTCGAAGGAACGGTCTTGTCTCGCGAACGTGACCTCGTATCAGAAAAAGATGAAACTCATCACTTAACGTCAATCCATCGCTCTTCGTCAGCGTGGTTCACCGAAGAAGAAAAGCGTCCTCATCTTTTTGCATTCCGCGCGCCGATAACCGCGTGTCTATCAATGAACGTCAATCCGTGAATGAAAAAAATAATCGATACATACGTCTAGGGGGGCGAAGAAGATACTTCATGGTATTATCACAAGGTTAAATAGCGAAACGAGCTGCTGTAAATACAAAGAAAGAAATTTGGCTTTGTCTATAAGTGGATTATAATATATTTATATTTGATTATATTTAATATTTGAATTTTGGAAATCTCTAGTAGATAAAGTAAATGGAAATAACTTGGATCAAAGTAGAAAGTTTGAATTTTTTGATCAATTAGATCGTGTGCTGAAGCGAGTCGAGTGGCTCATGAATCCGATTCTTGAGTAATTCGAATGATTTACAAAGTTCGGTTTTCAGATAACTCGAGCGATTAAAAAATTCGATATTTGCTTGAGCGATTTAAATTAATCCAAAAAATTCTATACTTCAGTTTACTAACGAATCGAGATCGATTCGAATCTAAAATTTTCGATTAATATTATGAAGTTTGACTTCCCTACAATTTAATTGCGATTTCAATCTAATCGAAACCACGCAACGCTTGAGAATTTGAGTACACTTAAAGTAGCACTCGACCATCAACTTGAAAAAAGCTCAACATATATGGAAATCCCTGGTATTTATGATCTGTTCTACTGTCTCCCATGTTTTTGTCTTTCTGCTTCTATCGCTCTTTTCGTTTTCTTGTTCCAGGGACTGAGAGATATCCTCAGAAGGGTGTCGTGAAGCAAGTAGCTTCAAAGCTGCTAAGGGCGCTGTCCGAGAAAGGACTGGCCTTGCTCGTCAACCACGGCATTCCAGAATGCAAGGTACGCATTTCCATCGATACTCGTTCTACATCGTAATCGTTGGATCGTACAGCATTTCGAACATTAGGTACACGTATCAGGACACTCGCGTAATTATACGCGTCAAAATGTGTTAACAAGTTGAATGATCGGAATATTTGAAAAAATAAAATTCAAAATTCTGTTGAACGTGTTTATCGAAAGTTTTGTGATAGTTTAAGCTTGGTTGAATAGAATACGTATTTTTAAATATTTATATGTTAAATAATTTTTAATTATTTATATATATATATTTACGTATGAACACTTACGTATTACAGAAAAGAAGTGTAAGTCTATTCTTATAGACTTCTCTGATGTTAATATACTAAATGTACAAAATTTAATAATATATTTGATATAAAGATTAAATTATCGCTCAGTTTTTAATTTTTTCATACTGAATCTCTGTGCTCTAGGTTCCTAGTATCTTAATTTTATTCCTGAAATTTATCAAGAATAAGGTATGACAAGAGATACTATATCTTGATTTTACTATATTTTTAATGTATGTTTTCACCGTTTATATTCAAGTTTAGTTATAATTGAACTCTGAATGAATAAATACATACGTTACGGTATTTAGGCAATCGAATTACTTACTATCGCAAAATACTATACAAATAATCAAGTTCCAAGCGTCTACTCACGTTTCAAGCATACAATGTCGTTTTAGTAAAAGGAGTGGCCGACTCGAATTTCGAATATTTGACTCGGTTCAATAACCAGAGCCTCTACCCCAGCTTCGATGTCACCCGCTTAAATTCTGTAAAACAAACATTTTCCCACTTCCAGTTGCTCGAATCGTTAATTCAACTTAAATTTCACCCGCTTTGTTAATTGGAATTCTCAAATTTCTCCATTAAAGATTATGAGGAAGGAAGGCTGTAATTTTATACTGATTTAATTAAGCATGAATTATTTAAAAAAAAAGAGAGCATATATCCAGTTGCAAAAGTGTAAGCTTGTTAAATGGGCAGAAGTATTTTTGATGGCCACGCGTTCCATCATATTACACGCACGATGAGACCTTACCTTGTAACAAAACTCGCGTCCTCGGCTGACTTACAAAATTACTATCTCTCATGGAACCAGAATTAAAGGAGTCAAGGCGAAGTACGACGAAATTTACGTCAAAGGAAATAGGTATAAAATTCGCAAGGTTGCAGCGAAAAAAAGAAATTTAACCCCTTAACGCGCAAACTTTTCGTTGGTTTATCACTGAAAATGATAACACTTTTTACGATATGAGAAACGAATAATAAAAATGAATGATACGCATTCGGACATTTACTCGTTACATTTGTTGCAAAACTAATAGCTTTATTTAGTATCTTTTATTATAAGACACATATGATGCGAATGAAGTAACATTTTTTATAATAAAATAATTAAAGGATACAAATATTGAAAAATGTTAGATTGCAAGTACACAAAGCTTACATAAAGATATTTATTGTAATAAAAAATATCAAACAATATCCTAATATGTGATGTGGGTGACATTGTATTCTCTTTCTTTTTTTTTTTTTTTTATAAAATATAATATATTTTAGTGTAAGATATCGCAGCTTCGATTGGTAAAAATCAGTGGTTAATTGTTAAGGCTACGCACGTATATAATTGTTGATCAGTCGTAAGATTATGTCAACGGAGATTTCTTAATGTCCTCGTTACGATCATACGTCATGACAAATTTTCAAGGGTTCGAAGATAATGTAATAAGTGGATTTTACGCGATGACCTTGCCGAAGTTGGTGAGACCTCGTATCAAAGAAGAAGCCCGTTATCATGACCGGTTCGTTACAATTTCACGAGATAATTCGCGCGTGATCTACTATAAATACGCGAACGTATTTATCGTTTATCTTTACGCTACGTCCACCCATACAATGTATTAATTCATTTGGCGCGTACGCGTAATACATTGCCGATGACTTGCAACTGAATAGGAATGAACATCCGGTATAATTGACAATTTGGAGTTTTGGAGTTTTGGAATTGTTACGAAAAAAAAGGAACATTTGCTTAAATAAGGAAAATTTGAAAACTTACGATCGGAAATCTAAAATTGAGAATTGAAATTTTTGAATTCTCAAATTGAAAATTTCGAAATTTGAAGGTGTAAAAATTGGAAAATTAAAGAATTCCGATATGATGATTCAAGAATTTAAAAATATTTGTAAGCTCAAACATGTTTATATCTTCCCCCCTTTTTTTACTATGAGAGTTGGAATATTAGAAAAGATACAAGTCTGAAGGAATTTTACAATGAATATTAGAATAGATCCGAAGAAAAAATATTCAGCACCTGTATCGTACCGTATTATGGGTTCTTCCATAATGAATAAACAAATTTCTTTCGCATGCTTGATAAATTCCATCTAAGCAGTTTAGCATTAATTATGGTGATTGATAGCTTAGCATCAAGTAAGGAAGGTATTTAGAAAATTAATTAATTATTGGTATATAACTAGTTCGTTCAAACAAATTCAATGATTTGATTTCTCTTAATTATCAGGAAACAATTATACATATCCAACAAGATACCTAACCCCAATCTTAGATCAGACAACTGAAAAACAAGTCGGAAAGATACGCTTTACAAAACAAATGTTTCATCTATTACATTTTGTATTATTTTTGTTATTTTCATTAAAATTTTAATATCAAAATTATTTGTTACATTCTCTTTGAAAGACTTCCTCAAACTTCATTTTCTCACTGCGTTAGTTCTTGACTATTTTCCCCATAAATTGCACTAAAGACCTAAACAATATGATCGCCCGCTGCACATGCACATTGTATGTGCATCGATATCACTTTAACATATACTTTTTTCTATTTTAAGGAAAATATCAACTACAAACTAAAAAGCAGAATCATATCCACATTTGACAGACATTTTTCCAAAGAAGAAAAAGGAAAACCAACTAATTGGATGATTACATTTGTAATATAGGAAATTCCCTATTGGTCGCACCTTAATTTCTTATCAGACATTGCGTAAAAGATACATTACACATCAATAATAGATAACACGAAAGCATTCACTATTTCACAAATTTCACTGCGCCATCTGTTACAGTAGTGCTTCGCTAACTCACTATGAATTGATACCTTAACTGGTCAGTTATCGAGGGAGATATGTATCTTTAAAATTCTGAATATCTTCATTGATATGTATACCTGATTTCTTTATTTTACATACATGACACAAAGGCCTTTTTACATAATTAAATTTGTCGTTTCACAATCGACGAATGAAATGGATAATAAACTAACTCTTAATTTGTAAAATTCACATTATATTTAAAATGTAAAACTCGCAAAATTTAAAATTTATTAATTTTCAAATTGATTATACGTATCTCCAAATTTCTAAATTTTCAAATTCCTATATCTCAAAATCCCTAAATCTTCATATCTTTGTGTCTAAAGATATCGCAATTTTGAAATTTGTACTAAAAAATATTAAAGTACTAAGTACTAAAATTTGCCTAAAAAATTTATAATTTTTTAAAATTTTGCTTTGTTACCAAACTATTCTTATCACTGTGCAATGGTAATTTATGTCCTGTAAAACTTCACTATACAATAATATTAGTTCGGTCATTCTGAAATTCCGTCTAAATACAAATTTAGTTAGCCAGTTAACCAAACACGCTCCCTCCCGAAAAAATTCCATGTTACTTTTCGACGGTCCTACAATTCGCAATGACGTCACAATATTTCATTATCAGCCACATACACAGCTCAATTGGTTCAAACAAACCGTCGGTTTTAATTACCTCGGCTGGAATCGAATTAAAAATTATTGGCGAGTGATGAGGTTAGGAAAGGGGGAAGACTAGCGAAAACAAGCATCCGTACGATGCCTTAGAATCTCTCGAGTAATTGCTTAACCTAAATTAGGTACATATTGGTTCATGTGGCAGTTGTTGATTCGATTAGATAGTCGCAATCCATTAACAATGTGAAATAGATTGTTTACTGGCCAGCATGCCTGGTCTATTCCAGCCTGCTCTCATGGTAAACAACGTATTCGATCGATGGAAGAATTCTGTGGCAATCAATGTTACTAATTGGGTAAAACGATCTTCTTGTGGGATAGGAGCGTCGAAAAATAGTACGCAGATGATCTATGATTTGCCTTGAATTTATTGATGTAATAATTAATATTAATTATTTATACAGGCATAGAATTTTTTATAGTTTAGTCGATTATTTTAGCCACTAATGTTTATAGATTCAAGACTTAAGATACCATATAAAAATATCAGCACATATGACGTTTGTAAAGAATAATTTTACCATAAAAGCTTTCATTATTTTTATTAATGAAGCAGTGAAAAATTTGTTAATTTTGTTTAAGTAATTAGGTGTATTATTTTTTGAAGTAATAAAACAAGCTACTATTTTGGTTTTTCGATGCTGTGTAAATATTTTTATTTTATATTAGAACAAATTTTCTACTAAAGTTTATATATAATATTATGGATTTTATTATTTACTTTATTATATGTTGTATCATCATTATAGAATATACACATAATAAGTAATATATAACTGATCTGAAAGCTTGTTCACCTTTAGAAAATTATATTTTATTTTAACTTGATGCTTGATTGTTAGGTTTGTAATTAAAATCTTTTATTATAATTTTCTATTTCGTTGCAAAAATCTTAAATTATTTCCAACGTCTATTTTGTTTCACGATCAGTAATGGATTCCAAGCAACTTAGATGACTAATTGTAGGTAAAGTTCACATCTTTGGTCATTTACAGGAAATAATAAGCAATAAAAACGATTTCTGCAAAAAGGAGCATAAAAACCAAACATGAATATTTTATATGTTTCTTAACGGCGCCACACAATTAATTATTTAATATATGTAGATCCAACTTCAAAATATTTTTCCACTGTAAAATTTTATTTTGTTATAGATAAGTTGAACGATATAGTCTTCCAAAATAATTCGGTTTGAGAAACGCGGGTCGAACGTGTCGTACAAGCTTATTTTGGTAATCGAGAAGCTTGAAAAATATTTTATGAACTCCCAGAGATACTCCCAGGGATCAAGGCGCATCTTGCAGACTTGATTTTGCAATTTACAACTGTCTTACTGTCGCACTAATTTTATGAAATTTGTTGGATTTTCCATACTGCTAAGCGTTTATTTAAGTAATAATATAAAGCAGAGTATGTAAAAAGTACGTGTTGCAAGACATGTGGCATTGCTTCTGTTACATGTAGAATTTAAAATGACGTGTCAAAAGGTCACATGAAGATTACATAAAAACACATTTATTCTGTTTTTTTAAATACAACGACGTTTCTACTAATATTCCTTCAACTTCAAAATAAAATATGTACATTATAAATTTCTATAAAAATAATCTCTTAGATTTTTCATTTTTTAAATAATCATAGCTTCTTTCAAATTGGACAAAATTTTTTTTAATTTCTTCAACCGATGTCATCGATTAAAGTTTTGGTAAATTAACTCATAATGCCATTAAAATATATTATCTACATCTACATTAGTCTTCAAGGAATTTTAAATAATCATAAAACACGAATGATGGCATTAATGCAACCAATTAATACAACAAATTATGTAACCCTCCTCATTGTTTCACTGAATCTATCGGAACTTTCTGTCAATGATCTCGTTGAAGATCGTTAGGCATGTTAAGTCAAAAAGTCATTTTTCTTTGGAATATTATTCTTACTTTTTTCTGTGTCTATTAAATTTTACAATATTCTTATATATTTCACATACTTTTTTATCATTCTTAGTATTGAGTATATTCACAGTCAATGAGACAGGTTTTTACACAATTTCGTAAGTCATTTAGTCAGAAGCTCGTGATAACTGAAGTGACACGCATCAATGTGATGACTTTGTCGTCACCGGTTTTGTCGATATCTTACGAATGTTACCTTGGAAGGTTCCTGATACCGAACTCAGACATTAATTGCATAATGTTTTACTCAATAAGGTGTTACTACTCTCGGGTGTCTTTATATTTGGATTATTAACCGTTTGAATTTATATATGTACTTCTCATGAAATCACATATTGCTAATTCATAAAAAAATCTTTGATCTTGTAAAATTCATTAAAAAGTCTTTTTAATCTTGGAAAATTTATAAAATCTCATAATACTAGGCTTACATAGAGTTTTGATAATTACTATTGTAATAATAATATATTATTTACAGATGAAAGCAGCTTACAGAGCTTTCGATGCATTCTGCGAACTCCCAGAGGAAGTGCGAACCAAATACGAACGCAATGAGAGCAACTACGGATACGTGAAACCAGGACCATCAAAGTATAATTTATTTGAAACTGAATTTATTATAAGAGAATTTTTATTTAAACTTGTTAATATCTTTTTGTGGTTTATATTCATAGATACACCGATGAGAAAGAAGCTCGACATGTTTTCAATGTGACCGGAACCGGAGGACCTCTTCCGGACGAGGAAGTACCTGGTTTTAAATCGGCGGTCGACGAACTTGCTCGTGATTTCAAGCAACTATCCGCAATGCTTTTAACTGTAATGTCACATTTTTCTATTATATATGAACATACAAAATAGATTTTAGTTGTCTTCTAATTTATAAAAGCAATTTCTAAAGGTTGACGCAAGATCCAGCCCTTTGTGTTATTAATTTCTACTAGTTGAGCATTTTTTATATTATTACTTCCTATTAGACGTAAAAAATCTGGATCTCACGTTAAGCTGCTTCTTAAAACACTCGAGCATTTTTATTCAAACTTTTCTGAAGCAAAGAATTAATAAAATTACATTGAATAGATTCATTCACAGCTATAATCTCTTCCTTTCGTAATATTAAACTACACAGCGTTGCACAAATATTTAAAACGCTTCTAAATATATTTCTTTCTCTTTCTCCATTGATGTTTGTTCATAACGATCCGGAAGCCTTTATGGACAGATAATTTAACAAAAGTGAGTTGCTTTAACTGTGAGTAACCCTACAAACCAATCTATCCCGCAGGCAAACTAACACGATTGGTTTCTTCGGTTGCTTTACAGCCGTCATTAGGTACTATAAAATAAAAATAGGGGCCAATGTATGTGATCTATGCCTTGTAGGCTCTGGCCGTGGGCCTAGAGCAATCCCCTGATTTCCTGATGTCGAAGCATTCGCGCATGCTGGAACCTGGTAACGAGTCGACCCTTCGTCTTCTTTACTATCCTCCTCTTGGTGCACCAGCGCCAGGATTGGCTCGTTGTAGCGCTCATTGCGATTATGGAACTTTCACTTTGTTGGCACAGGTAGATATACCTATAAAACTTAATAAAAATTCCGATTACATAAATTTTTTTATTAAATTGTATTTCTAGTTTTCAATTCTAAGTTGGAATTAAATTTCTTTTTAATCCACCAAGATATAAATTATAACATAATAATTTTTAATTATTTAATCATTTTTAGGATTGCGAAGGTGGTCTAGAAATACAGACTCCTTATGGTGAACGATGGGGAAGAGTCGGTCATCTCCCAGGTGCAATTTTGGTGAACACTGGCGATATATTAGCGAACTGGACAAACAATCAATTACCAGCATTAAGACACCGAGTTGTTGTACCAGAACATTGTGGTCGAGGTCGTCATTCCATTGCATTTTTCGTGCATCCAGATACTAATACTCTTATCGAGCCTTTAGATACAAAAATCGCACAAGCCAACCAAGAACCAGCACTTTGTCGTTTGCAGAAAAAGAAGCGCGGTGTTATGACTGCGTATCACCATATTCAACGTCGATTTCGAGAAACTTATGCTTCTTAACGGTGTTAACATAATAACATCTTTCTGTTTCTGGATAAAAATGTCTTAACTTATTATTGAAATTTGAGCAGAAAAAGACGTGAAATTTTTAAATACCAATGTAACATGATCAATTCTTATGATTCTATGACATTGTACGTTTTTTTTTTTTTAAAGAAGCTAATACATCAATAAGAGACAGAATAATCAACTACCTATTGTGATAAAATGGCTCATATTTTATATGTTTCAAACAAAGGAAAATTTCCATCGATAAAGTGCAAGAACTACAGTGTTGCATCAAGAAGGCAATAATAAAGAAATTTGTACTTACATTTTGTAAAAATCCATTTTATATAAATAATTTAATATGCCATTAATAAAACAGAAGAAAGGTCAGTGATTTGTGATTTGTATTTTTTTATTTTATATTGTCTATATATTATTCTGTAATTTTCTAAATACAACGATATCCAATTAAAATCCAACATCCCAATCAAGCTTTTGTTTATCCCTTTTTATTATGGCGCAAATAATATTATCCCCAGGTTGGAATGATATCATTGGATCTTCAAATCTGAGACCACATTCGAGATTAGCTTCTATCGATGACATTTCATCCTTTAAATGCCTCATTGATGCCAATCTTCCTACAACAAAATATTCAAATATTGTCGATAAAAATATAAAAAATGTATGTTACAGGTATTAAAATTAATATTCAATGGAAAATAAAATACTAAATGAAATTAATAAAATGTAAAGTAGTGGATTAGTAAATGAATTTCATAATTGTCATAACAAATTTACCTGTAAAAATAGTTTCATTTCCTCTTATTATATGATACAGTCCAGATTTTAAAAGAACGCCTTTAACGCAACGGCAACCTGCAACGCTTACTTTCTTATTTTTGACATTTATATCATATTTTTGTAATACCGTTGCTTCACCTATATTTAAAGATCGAAAAAAAATCATTATTAACATACAGTGTTTATACTATAATTACCTGTTATATAATATTAATAATTATTACCTGTTATTTCTTCGATATTGACTTCAGGTAGTAAACTATTAATTTCTGCCTTAACATTATCGATAAGTTTATATACAATATTATACAGTCGAAGAGGTATGCCTTTTGCAGTGGCCTCTTGTTCTACTGTTTTAATTGCCTCTACATTAAACCCATAAATAATTGCTGACAACAGATAAATAATTTAGAGTAATATATAGTAATATATAACTTTATTTTAAAATTTTGTTACCTTTAAATGTATCTGCTAATTCTATGTCCGAGCTTGTGATGGATCCAATACCATAGTGAACAATGTTTAGTTTACATATTTTATCAGATTTATATAAGTCAAAAATATCTAATAATGCCTCGACACTTCCTGCTACATCACCTTTTATAATAATATTAATTGTTGGAGTAGGATCCTCTATTTTATGTTTATTTTTTTCTTTTTTGGCCAGTTCCACCCTCACCTTTTTCATTACTGTTTTATCTCTTCCAAATGTTCTTCTAATTTCTAACAAGTTTCGATATTCCTATAATAATGAGAAATATATGTTGTACTTTCATAAATAATTAAAGTATACATTCTGCGTTCACTGAATATTACAATGAGATGTTCTTGTAGTCTTTGGTCAGCAACAGCTTTATGTTGTTTAGCTAAAGTTTCATTGCGCTCTTTCTCTCTAAATTTTAGAATTTCTTGCAATACTTTATCATTTTCTACTTCTAGCATTTCATCTCCAACATTAGGTAATTCTTTCCATCCAGTGATTTGTATTGCGTCAGATGGTTTAGCTTCCAAAATAGGGTGGCCAGAATCATTAAACATAGCTCTTACTTTAGCCCACGCTAGTCCAGAGACTATTAAAAAAAAAGGAATATCGATAAAAATTATTTTAATATATTTAATTTATAAAAGTTAGTATTGCTATTCTTTACCTAACAAACATCCTTTCTTTAAAGTACCACGCTGAATTAAAGCCGTCACTAATTTTCCACGACCAACATGATTACTACATTCAATAACAACACCTTCTACTAAGCCTGCAGGATCCCCTTTCAAATCCATTAATTCCGCTTGTACGACTATAGCTTCTGTTAATTCTTGTAAATTAGTTCCCTTTAAAGCAGATATTTTCACACATTGTACTTCACCACCAAGTTCTTCAACTACAATTCCATGATCTGCAAGTTCATGTTGTGTCCTTTTCTGTGAAAACAAAATAATTAGAGATTTAAGAATTCTCAAATTTTGATCTTTAATCTGAACTCAGAGCTCTAAAACATTACAATATCAATGTTAGGTTTATCAATTTTGTTAATAGCCACAATAATTGGAACTTTGGCATTTTTTGCCATTTCTATACTCTGTAAGGTTTGTTCTTTGATACCATCATCAGCTGCTACTACTAATATTACAATATCTGTTGCATATGCCCCTCTATATCGCATAGAGGTAAAAGCAGCATGGCCAGGTGTATCCAAAAATGTTACTCGTTCTCCAGAATCCAAAGTTACTAAAATTTAGGTATAATTAAAGTATATCTTATTAAGTATAATAAAATATTTTTCTTCAAGTTATATATTTCTTTTTTCAAAATTATATTTCAATGAAATTTTAATTACATAATAAAATATATATAAATGAATATTTAAAGATTAATTTAGAACTAACCATCAAAGGCGCCAATGCATTGTGTAATTCCACCAAATTCAGACTGTGCAACAGACGTATGTCGTAATGCATCAAGTAAAGTAGTTTTACCATGATCAACATGCCCCATTATTGTTACCACTGGATGTCGTCTCACTAATTGAGACTTATTTGGTAGAGATCTATACAAAATATAGTTATATTACAGCCTTAAGAAAATTCATAAGAATTGCTATTTTTAATTAATCATTTAAACATATTAATTTTATATTACCTTCTTGTAATGTCTTTATACTTTGTTTCTATATTTGAAGTTTGCTTTGAAATAATTTTAGATTTTACACCAAGTTTTTTAGTTATGGCAGATATTAAATATTTATCTGATAAAATACTATTTTTATCATAAATATCTTTGCCATTTACAATACAAAGTACATCTAAAACATCGTTAATATTCCTTTTAGCAGACTTTGCTAATTCATTAACTGTCATATTTTCCCATACTTCTATTATTGGGAGTGACTTTTTCTTAAATTTTTCATTTGAAAAATTATTTAACATTTCTTCATTAAATACCATAGTTATCTGAAAATAATTTATAATTTTATATATGTACATGTATTGAATATAATGTAGTAATATGCATTAATATGTATATGTATATATAATGTATTAATATGTTTAAAATCATACTTCTTTATTATTTCTTCGTTTAAAAGAAGCTAGGGTAATATGATAATATTGCCGTTGAATATGTAATACATTCAAGGTTTGTAAAATATGATTTATACTTTGTTCTCGCCATACTACTTCTGATACTTGCCTTGATAAACTATAAATAAATAGATTACATTAATAAAAAATATATTTAGTGACACGCATTAAATACATTAAGCATTATAAATAATAACATTAAACATATTAAAAAATTTATAATTTAAAACTAGCATTAAATTATAAAAGAAGGTTATGTTTACGATCCAATACTGTCTATAAATAAACGATAGGTATTATATGTAAACATATGTTTAGAGTATACTGTATAACGAATGTATTAAGAGCAAAAAAGAAAATACTCTTAATTTATAACATTAAAGAAAAATACAAAATACCCAGATTGAATATATGCTCTGACCATGGACGTAGCCATATTTATTTTCATCCATTAAAATCATACATTCATGTTCCGCCAGAGAGCGCTGTGTTGTTACGTCTTAAAATTATATTAAGGTATAAAGATATGAAGGCAAATTGGTCCACATGACTGTGTTTCAAACTATTAGAGATGTTTATGATTTTTCATAACAATGCATTGTACAATGATAAAAAATTTTAGATTAAATTTTAAATTACGTTAATGGAGCCCAATAGAATTTTTTAGGAGGGCAACAGAATTTGATATTCGAATTATATTTTATTATGTGGATTATATAGTTCATCTAATACGGGTCTTAATAAATATTTTGTCCTTTGTTTAAGATCTACTTCTTTGGCAGATTATCTCCATGAAATAAATGTAGGAATCAGTGCTATTAATAATAATAACATGGTAGAATGGCTACAATGCTCATTGTAGTTCTCAAGTTGGAAATTCTGGTAGGTGTAACCACATGATACGCATTCACCTTGAACGCACATTATTATTTTTGAATAGATAATTAATAGTTTATTTGATATTTTTGATTATGATTATAAATGTGATTTATTTGCAAAATTAATATGATAAAGGAATCAATTGAACAGCTGGGCTAGTCGGTCCCAGCTTTTAGGTGGCTTTTAACGTTTTTGGTATAACTGTAGTATAGAACCAGATATATATCCAGAAAGGAATCTCCTTTTTAAAATTTATAACTTTCAGCAATTGTGAATACTTCCGCTAAGTGGGATACTTTTACTTAGGCTTATAAATTATATTATTAAAATTTTAAGAGGGTAGAGGGTGGTCCAACTAAATGGGATTATTTGTATAATTAAATATTTGAAATTAATTCACTTCATTCTAGAGTAGATATATTTATATTATTTTAACATTAAATCAGTTAATAATAAAATTTTCTCTATTTTATAATTTCGTAAAATATGATAAATTACATTAGTAACATACGTCTAAATCTATTTATCTATTCACGTAAATGGATTTTAAAAATCGAACAATCTGAAATTGCTTATCATCAATATCGATATATTCTTTCGGTTCGATGTCACTAATCTTCAGGTTATCCATATAATATAATACATTCGCTTACCTCTTTCCATCAATTTTTATTCTTTCGTCATCGTTGTCTATAAATGGATATTATTAAAACAATTAAATAGTAATGAGGAAAAATTCGAAATTACAAATCATAAGCTTTTTACAATTAAATTACAATTTTTTACGTAAAATACGTTTTGTTGACAGCTTCTGATCTAAACGTGCGAAATTACAAATATGTCAGATAGCATGGAACGAGATAAAGTTGAGATGTTCACATCTAAAGAAAGGGAAGAAGAAGAAGAAGAAATGAAACGAGAACTTATAGGTACCTGAATCTTACTCTTTTTAATAAAATACTTTTATTAAAAGCATTAACTTTATTAATTATTTTTCTTTTAATCATAACAATTTCATCATTTATCTATTAATTTTTAGAGACGCTAATGTGTTATTTTATAAAATAATTTTCAGATATGAAAATGTACGAGACATGGTATACTTACAAAGATATGAAAGAAATTTTAGGGTTTATTAATGAATCTAAGGATATGGCAAATATGGCTAATGATGAAAAAGATACACAAAAGGTTGATTTACTCATATTTAATAAAGTCTTTATGATAGATAAAGATATGTATATTGTATATTAATATGTATGTATATTATATATGTAGATATGTATATTAATATGTTTTTAGGAATTAATCCAATCTTCTAGTGAATGTACCTCCGAGGTAATGCTCAAGGCAAATTTAGCACAAGAATTGGAGATACAAGAACACAATGATGCAACTCAGTCGATACACTCTTATAAACCTAATCATATATCACCAATACATGAAAGAACATCTTCACATGGATGTAGCAATTCTGATCTTGCCACTGCTATTGCTGATTCAAGAAATCCTATGTACAGAGGGAAAAAATTTGATAGCAAAGATACATTTATTAGATTACAAGACAATTCAAATATCCGAGATAATTATTCTCATAGCACGAGTAAATATATTTCTTTAAAATCAAAAAATTCTTTACAAGATTCAGATATTATAAATAGCGCAGAAACAAAAATGGATACACATTCTGAATGTGATCAAAAATTGGATCGATGGCAAATTAATCCACTTGATTCTTGTGTTAGCGAAAATGATGTGCCTTTGCAAGAGCCAAATCGGCCAGTAGTTGAAGATCGCATGCCATTTAGATTATGCAAAGATGCACAAACACCTGAGACGCTTGAGAAGTTACTGCCTGAATTAAACTTTTATTTGAAACAAACAGCAGAGTTGTGGCATAGTTGGCACCGTACTACCGATACTAAGTTTCAATGGGGGTCACCCATTCAGGTGGGTACCTCCATCCAATCCATTTCTTACAGATCCTATCATTAATGAATATAAGAAAATATTGGATTATTCGGGAGACTTCATTGATTGAAATTAACATTTCTAAAAGAAATTAAGTTCTGCTATGTTTTTGATGAGATTGAGATATTGGCTCTTAGCTAGAATGCTCAATTCTATTCATTTTATTCAGTGAATATACTGTAATCTCACTGTCATTTATCCTATCTTTTATAAAACTTTTTTAATAACGAGGAATTGAATACTTTAGTAACCTGTAAAAATTGTTTAAAGGAGTTTATTTCCCAAAAAAATATCCTTCAAAAAATGATATTCATGAAGCTATTTAATAGATACCTAAACAGTCATTATAAGGAATGATATAAATGTATATTTGACTAAATTAAATCAAAATCAAACTCATTCTATTAAATTTTACTATGAACTTTCTGAACAATCCAATATTTATTTTTTTCACATATAAGTTAAATTCTTCGTAATACAACATTGTGCCATGGAAAAAAAACTATCTGTATGCACAGATTTATGTTTAGGAAGATAATGTTTTCTCCTAAAATATTCATAATTTTAATATAAATTTCTCTTGATTCTTTTCAATAAAAAATGTGTAACTATTTATTAATGTAATATCTCTTTGGTATAAATAGTATTAAATTTGATGTTGTCTCTTATGCATACAATTAGCAGTACAATGGTTGTGATAAAATTTAACTAACATATTAAAGATAACTTTACTAGCAAAATTTACATATTTTTTATTTATATATATACTGATAAGATAATTTGAGAACAAATAACATTAATGCTTTATATAAAACTGATCGAAGATTATGATTGGTATTTCTTATAAAAGTTGTAAAGTTTGCATTTATACAAACATATGTATTTATAAGTGTTTATAAAGAAAGAACAGTAATTAAAACTGTAAGCTACAATCCTTGAATAAATCATATTTCTGTAAAAAAAGAATAGTTTTATTGTTATAATTCTAATCCTTCTTTCAACATTTCTATAGGTGGGTCTTGCTAAAGATAACTTGGATAAAAAATTAGTAAAAGATATTAAGACTGATCAAAATCAGATGGAATGTACAAACAAACATAGCAATGAACGACCTCATAAACGTAAATCAACTATGATTCTTTCTTCTTTCTCTGATATAACATATTCTAGCAGTGATGAGGATGAAAATACTATTAAAAAAAAGAAAATTCACTCTCATGAAGATACAAACAGGGTATTACGTTCAAATAAAATGGTATGTACTGCTAGATGCAGTGAAAAAAATAAAAATTTAAACCAAGACAATGATAGCAGTCTCTTAGTAGATAATATGGAAACTGAAAATTTTAAAGCAGAATGTAAAAAAGAATCTAAAGAATATTTATCATCTGAATCAATTCCCTTATGTCCAAAAAAAGTACCTTACAATGTTAGAAGAAGTATTACTAAAAGGAGAGAACATGTTATTAATATGTCTTCTAGCAGTCCATTAGCACATAGCAGCAATGAAAAACAAAATGCAATAACATTAATATCTAAAAATAAAAGTAGTAATCTCACTGATGAAAAAATTCTCATAGAATTAGAAAATGATAATGCTAACGACAATGTTAAAACAATATTTGAGAGTACAGAAATTAAACCATTACCAAAGAAAGGTTTTTCAAGTAGAATAAACAATGTATATGTTTCTTTGGAAAAACTTCAGCTTGAAAAACGAAAAAGGCATGAAATTGAAAAGGAAGAAGCTGAGAAAAGGGAAGCTGACCAAAAGAAAAAGAAAGAAGAATTTTATAAAAAACAATTAGAAGGAAGGCAAAGAAGAGAAAAGCAAAGAGAAGAAGAGGAAAAGCATAAAGAAGGAAAAACCAAAAAGTGGAATACTATAGTAGACGTGAAATCTTTAAAAAAAACTAACAAAGATGAAGAAAGATTACAAGATTTAAATAGACAAAACAAGTGTACAACATCAGTAGAGGATAACATGTTGTCCGAGGTAATCATATCCTTTTCTTTCTTTTTAGTAATATATACAGGTAAAATGTTATATATTTGTGCCTCAATTCTTTTTAGGATGATAGTACTTCTGTATCTAGAGAAATGAAGATAACAGAGAATAATCTCACAAATAATGTAAATTGCCCCATTTGTAATAAATCTTTTCCAAGTGATAAAATAGAAACACATGCTGCTGGATGCGAACAATATATATCTGATAATGAATATGAAAATGATTTATATATAGTGGAAAATGAATCATCACCAATAAGCATTAACAATACTGAAATTCTTGAATGTGGTGTTTGTTCAAAATATAAAACCACTAACGGAATACATTATGAAGATCATGTTAATAGTTGCTTACAAAGACAGCATGAAGAAGAATCGTCAAATGGTAATTATTCTCATTTTTTCTTTAAATTAGGTGTAAACAAGGTTATATATTAACAATATCGTATATTTTTAGAATATTCAAGCAATGAAACCAATAACATTCCTAACTCGCCTATTCGTTGTTTCCGACCAATTAGTGAACAAACTCATTCACATATAGATTATAGAAGACAATTCTCCTCAGACAGTAAAAGACAAATATATCCTAGTAGAAAAAGAAAACGTTAACAAGTACTATTGCTATCTTTAAAATAACAAATGTATATGTATGTATGACATATATATACACTGATAAAAGAATTGATATTCTATCATGCTTTTAAAGGTACTGTTATACCATTCATATCTATCAGAAAAAGATTATAACAATATGAAACGTACACCTCAAATTTCTTATAAAATACATAACATAACTCTTTTTGCGTTTATTGTAGCATTCCATGTTTCGTGAACATTTATGTATATGTGTGTATTCTTTTATTACAAACATATTTATTACTTTGGATCAAAACTAAGTTAAAATATTTTCATTTACTTTCTATTTGTTGTCAAATAACAAAGTAGTGATTAAAATCAGAAACGTTATTAAAACATCAGTTTATTTCTTTGTGGATAATTAATTGTACAGTTCGCACAGTAAATTTAAATGATATAAATTAAAGATTCTTGTTAAAATGCTTAAATAAAACTGCGTTTGATAAAAAGGAACGTATAAGAGATTAAATATGTAATATCAAGTTTTGTAGATCAATTGTAAGCATTTATACTGTATAGTAAAATGTATTTTTCTACAAATGATTCTCGTTGTGAATAAAATATTATATTATGTCTTTTGTATTATTTATTCTAAATTAATTGTAAGTAACGTGTTAAGAACTACAAATCATAAAGATAGTTAAATATTAATTGTGTATTGAAATTATATTTACATCAAAAAGATATACTCATCGTCATAACAGGATATAAGAAACACGGTTATGTAAGATGAAATTAAATAATATTCAAGATTATTTAACGAAAGAAATACTTATAATGATAAGCAGATACATATCTCAAATATACATGATAAGAATTCAGTTGAATTTAGACTTATATATACATACATATTAGAGCTTAGATATATATAATATTTATAAAAATATTTATCAAAATCTCTATATAATATAAAAAATTCATTGAATTGTCGTAAAACAAGTATTATGAAAACAATTTTTCAATTTATAGTCATTCTACTTTTGATTAACAGCACTTTGTCCCTAACCTTAGATGGTTCATGGATAGGTATTAAATATGTTATATAAAATACACTAATAAAACTTTCTTGTAATATCATGTAGTATCAATCCTATCAATAAATAATATATGAATTTCTGATTTAGGTAAAATTACGACCAATAAACATGAACATGGTAAGAATTTTTTAAAATTATTCTCCAATATTATTATGATATTAATTATTATTAATTATGATATTAATTATATCTTATTAGAAATCATATTTCCTGCAACTGTACCAGGAGGAATTTATACAGATTTGAACAAAGCACACATTATACCAAATAATTTTAATGAAAATAATGATGTAACTAATCGATGGGTTGGTAATCAATCAGTTACTTACACTAAAGGTTTTTATGGTAATTATTTTAAATTTTTTAGTATAAGAACGTTAATATGTTTATACAAGTGTTCTTAATTTTAAATAAATTTTTAATATTTGCATTGCAGTAAACAATACCTTATTAAATGCACCTAAAGTAGTATTAATTTTCCATGGTGTAGATACATTTGCTAGAATCTTTTTAAATGCACAAAAAGTTGGAGAAACATCAAATATGTTTTTAAGATATACATTTGATGTAACAAAACACTTAGAAGTAAGCAATTCATTTTTTATTTATTCATATCATATAATTATTTATTCTATTTATTTATTAATATTCTATTTTTCAGAGAGGGGAAAATTTGTTGGAAGTTTCTTTTTCTTCCCCTGTTAAGATAGCTGAAGCCTTACACAATAAACAAGCATTGAAGTATGTTATTCCTCCAATATGCAATCCAGATAGTTACAATGGAGAATGTCATGTAAATTATATAAGAAAAATGCAAGCAAGTTTTTCTTGGGATTGGGGTCCAGCTTTTCCATCAATGGGTATTTGGTGTGTTTAATTTTATTATTTATTTACATTATTTGTCGTTACATATTAATCAAAAAAAATTTTAGGAAAAGTGTAGAAATAATTCCCATAAATGAAATTTATATTATGGATGTTACAACAGATATTCATAAAGAAGGAAAATTTTGGAATGTTATAATCACATTATTTCTTGAAACTACCTCACGAAGTAACACAACTTGTCATATCTCATCTATTCTTAATATTAATGAACAATCAAATATTCATAATACCAGCAATGTTAATTTACAAATAGACGCAAAAAGTACTATACTTCTTAAAGTACCTACAGTACGTTCCCAATAGTGACATATAATTTACTAATATTTGACCAATATATGCTTTTAATAAAATAATATTTTTACATAGAACCTTGTACATGAATGGTGGCCGAATGGTTATGGCAATCAAACTCTTTACTCATTAACTGTAACTGCAGCTACTTCTACTAATGTTAAGCAGAAAACTATACGCATTGGTTTTAGAACAGTAGAGCTTGTACAAAAGACTCTGAAACAAGGATTAAGCTTTTATTTTCAGATAAATAATATTCCAATATTTGCGAAGGGTAGTAATTTCATTCCAGCTAGTATTTTTCCTGAGTTAACTACTAAGACAGATACAATTAAACACTTACTAAGATCTGCCAAAGAAGCAAACATGAATATGCTTAGAGTATGGGGAGGTGGACTTTATGAATCCGAATTATTTTATAATATAGCTGATGAATATGGAATCATGATTTGGCAAGATTTCATGTTTGCGTGTGGAATGTATCCTACTACAAAAGACTTTCTTGAATCAGTTAAGAAGGAAGTAATACAAAATGTACAAAGATTAAAAAATCATCCTAGTATTGTTCTCTGGGCTGGAAATAATGAAAATGAAGCAGCTCTATATGGAAATTGGTATGGAACTGGAACTAAACAAATATATAAAACTGATTATATCAAACTTTATGTAGACTTAATTAAGAAAGAAGTGGAACAACTTGATTCCACACGACCTTTTGTAATATCTAGTCCTAGTAATGGATTGTATACAGAGAAATATAATTATATTGGAAAAGATCCATATTCGAAGTTATTTGGAGATGGTAAAATATATTTTTTCACTATAGAAACAGTTTGTATTTGAAAGCAGGTGTAATATAATAATATTTTAGTTCATTATTACAACTATTTTAATAATGGATGGGATATGAAGCAATATCCTCGTGCAAGATTTTCATCTGAATATGGGTTTCAATCGCTACCGTCAATTTATACTATGTTGCCGGTTACAAGAACTATTACTGATTTAGATATAGACAGCAATTTCTTTAAACATCGTCAACATTTACCATTAGGAACAGTATATTTGAAGAATCTTATTTCAAAAAATTTAAAATTACCTGATACTCAAGATAGTCTAAAAAGATTTGAAAATTATATATATTTAAGCCAAATTAATCAGGCTGTGTCGGTAAAAATACAAACAGAGTTTTATCGGCAATCAAAGTCGGATTTAAACGAAATAGGAGAGGGAATGACAATGGGTGCTTTATATTGGCAATTAAATGATGTTTGGCAAGCTCCATCTTGGTCTTCCATAGGTAGATGATGATTACTGAAAATAGGATGTAATATTTAAATTTATTTTGATGCCACTAATAATCTTATTTATTTAGATTTTGATGGACGATGGAAAATGCTTCATTACTATGCTATGGAATTTTTTGCACCTATTATAGTTACATACTATATCAATAATATGCAGCTTTTAATCTATATTGTCTCTGATATGACATATTCAATAAAAAATGCTACTTTAGAAGTGAATCTTTATGCATGGAATAGCATAAAACCTGTACAATCGTATGTTTATCCTAACATAATTATTGTAAGTATATGACAAAAATACTTAGCAAATAAAAGAAATGCTTTTATATTAAAACCTTGCAATCAATATTTCTTTTGAATAGGAAGCAAATACAGTAACTAAAGTTCATAATAGTTTACTAGAATATTCATGGATTTTAAATTCTACAACACTTAATGAATGTCAATCTAACTTTAGTACTAAAAGCAATTGTATTACAACACTCACCTTGAGAAACAAAACTGGAATTCTAATAGCACCAAGAAATTACATATATCCAAGGAATGCTCTGAAGAATATTGCATTACCAATTGCAAATGTTTCTGTAAGTTTATCCTTGGATCTACAAAAGAAATGTTATGCATTTTTGTTTAATATGAAATATTTCATTTTAGGTAAAAGTAAATGATAATTATTTACCTGGAAGATATTTTAATTATTCAGATATTGAACTTGAATTAATAACAAATAATATAGCACTTTTTGTATGGCTAGAAGCTGGTAATATTTGTGGTCGTTTCTCAGAAAATGGTTTCCATATGTTTGAAAATAAGAAAAATGTTACTTTCCATGCATGTGAATTTATCACACCAGAAGTGCTAAGAAAATCTTTAAAAGTTACTACACTTTCTGGTATTTATTAAATTCGTCTAATACTGGTAACTCTCTGATTCTATTTAAATAATGATTGTTTACCTTTGTAATATTAAATTTCAAGTCCTTCGTGGAAAATATGTCTCGCGATGTAAATAAATTTCGAATCCAATAAGAATAACCAGAATAATTAGAAGTATACTAATTATTAAATACATTAAATTTGACATTTTGCTTTGTTAACTTATAAATTTGTCTCTAATTTTGGACAATTTTTTATTGGTTACTATTGAAAATTATACAATGGCTTTTTATAACAAAATATAACATAAATATTGAAGTTAGTACATTATCACAATGAAACATGAAATCAATGTATACAATATGTATAATAAACAATATTATTAAAGAAAGTATATATAATTAATATAATTAGATTATTAAGAAGAATATATATAATTAAACATTATTATATATTTGTTATTTTTCTATTAATCAGTAATATCAGGAGTTAATAATTTTAAAATAGTACGTTTACTTTCTTTTTCTATTAAATTCTAGTATTTAATCTTAAAAACTACGGAGAAATAATTTATTGAATTGATGCAATAACGCACTTACAATGCTAATAAGCGTAAGCTGAGATTTGTTTACTGAATCTTTTTTAAATATATTATTAGCAAAACACTTTCATGTAAAAAATTCATCAAAAAATAATAAAATATACAAGCAATTATTCCATAAATATATGTACATGTAACAAAAATTACATGTTATAGTAAACTATCTTTTTTAAAGACTAGATAAAGATATCTTATTTTGTAAATAGTATTGTGTGTTAAAATTTTTCATAAAGATAAAAGTTATTTTTTTTATACTATATATGAACGTTAAACATATATAAATATGACTTATGTTTGATCGTTTTTAAACTTCATTTAAAGCACTTGTTAGATGTTAAGATTCACCATTGCCTATATTTTTAAAAGTTAACCTACCAAGATCTGTTAATTTTTGTTCAACTATTCAATAATAAGTATTACAAGTATTATATAAGTATTATTAACAACTTCCCTATTACTGTTTAATTTGTGCATACGCGGGTATAACTTCTTCTGATGGCGAATGTAGATAACGACGACTTAGATTAATTGCTACCATTATACAGCATAGCAATAAGGGACCAAAAATGGCACCTTCTACGCCTAAGCAAAAGACACCACCTACTATGGAAAGACCTGTCAGATACGGATGTCCACCCCTAAAGTAAAAAAGCGATTAATATAAATGTAGTTATATGTATCTAAATAAATATATTTTTATTGCAATTTTTAAAGATTATAGTACCCCTTAATTTCTTTGTAGAATTCAGTTACAACAATATTGCAAGGAAGAAAATGAAACATGAAAAACAGAATAGCAGTCATAGATCCTTGAGTAAACCAAAGTTCCAAAGTAGCTGGGATGCAAGCAAAATATGCATCCAAAAATGGCACGGCACCGAGTATTGTTGCAAAAGCTGATGGTAAATAAATCATTTTTACTTGGAACAAATTATGTGTAAACCATGTCCACATGCCAAAGAAAGAAGCAAGTTTAAATGTTGCAGCAAATACTCCAATTACTGCTTCTTGTAATGCTACAGCAAACCTACAAAAGATAAGATGTTAGGCTTTTCTGCCAAAATATGTAATAGCATATATTTTTATAATTCAATATATACATACCCCTCAACATGGAAAGTGCTTATAAATAAAAAAATTAATTTTTCAAAATAATTTATATTACAATTAATACAAAATATATTGATGTATTATAAAATCTAAACATTTACCTGTGACAATTAATAGGACTAAATACTGTAGTTAACTCAATAGGTTTGTATGTTTTTTCACTAGAACTAAGGAGGTAAAAAAGCGTTGTAAAAAACACCACCTTAAAATGAAATTTTTATTACATAAAATATATATTCTAAATATTTTCAAAATATATACGCGTTTTTTGTAATTAATTGATTACCATACTGAGAGTGAAGTTAAGTACTGCTGATCCACTCATAAGTATAACATAAAATAATTCTGTAAAAATTGTTAATATCACAGACATATTTCCCTTCACTATGCTCCAAATGGAGTCCAACACTGACATACAAATCCCAATATTTTCTTTTACAAAGTTTTGTATGTTGGTCATGTTAAACAGTTCTACATAAAAAAAGAAGAACAAACACACTGAATAAATCTGGATACTGCTGCATTTAATTGCATTTAATTTTAAATGTGAAATCTTACGTAAAGGTGTTTTGCCAAAACTTTCTTTGAAGCTTTCCCACACTGAATAAGCTGCTGTAACATCTACAGTAGGTCCAATTAAATCAGGACTTTCATTAGACATCATCCATGCTTGATAAAGTCTATCCCAAAGTTCTAAAACTTTCTTTTCCAACTGTTCAGCCTTTGCAGTATCTAAATCTTTTACCAATCCTTTTACCTACATCATATATTACATATTAGTATTGAAATATATTTAGTAATTATAAATATACACATATATCTCACTCCGTCAGAAATAGCACTTCGTCCATATGTGTAAGCATTATCTAACACACTATTAACTGAATCTTCCCATTCTTCAGGTAACCAATCAATGTCTGAATTATTCATTAAAGATGAATTGAGTATCTCTCCAGTAATATGAATAAGATGCATACCTTCTGTATAAACCTAGGAAAAGCATAATAATTTATAATCATTTATAAGATGTATAAGGTAGCATTTATTATAACTTCATTGTACCTGTATAGTTATAAAAATAGAGGTACAAGTAGTAAATATAAGTAGGC
This sequence comes from Bombus affinis, assembly GCF_024516045.1. Lineage (NCBI taxonomy): Eukaryota > Metazoa > Arthropoda > Insecta > Hymenoptera > Apidae > Bombus > Bombus affinis. The sequence goes on from NC_066354.1 coordinate 4,776,290, forward strand.
CAAAAATCACAGCAATTGTTACTACAGAATCAACTGAAGCTTTCAAGGCTTTTGTTAATTTTTTATCAACCATGATTCCAATTTTATATAAACCTCTAACATTAACTGGTAAGAGAGCTTGATGTCTTTCTATACACCATGTTTTTATAATTTGTATAATAATGTTGCATTGTTTTTCAATCATCTTTCCTACTCCAAAATAACTTCCAAGTTGTTTAATAATATAAAAGGCTATAGGAATAATTAAAATGTATATCATCCACCTATGTTTCCAAAGGAGCATACCAATGCAAGCATATAATGCACCATACATGTATTTGTCAGTATCAACCTTATCACTTTCTATATCTATAGACATTCGTAATTCTGTTTTCAATCTTCTTAACAAATAACGATCACGTAATGGTATACTAGGTGGTTGCAGTCTCTTCATTACCCCTCTATTAGTTGCATCCAATGACATTGACTTGCTGGAGAATTTTCTAACTTTTATTTCTTTGTCTTCTTCACTTATCTTGTCATCCATGTTCTCTTTACTGATATTTTCTACTTTTTCACTTTTAGGAAATGAAGGAAATGAATCATGTTGTATATTTATAGTTAAGTTATTTGTTAATGCAAAGCATATTGCTTCCATGAATGTCATTTGTTTATTTTCTAATTCTTGGTTTTCCACAATGCCTATTACCTCATAAATAAATCCTATCAAGTATAGTATCTGTAGTGTTATAAATACAATAATTTGATAAGCACCTAATATGTTTGAAACATATAAACTAATCATGAACCATATAACAAATGAGGTATAACGGAAATGTATGGAATTATTCGGTGTCCAATAAATATACAACACAGATAAATATCCAATAAGTATAAAAGCAATCTGTAAAAATTACATTACTATTATTGATCATTACCGATATATAATGAAATATATTTCTTATTAAGCATTTTTTAAATGGTTAAAAGTTACCGTAAACGTGTTGCATGTTGTTATAAAAAATCCAAAAATAGTACTAAAAATTAGACATATTCTCCATATAAGACAACTTAATATAGTAGGTATGTAATGATATATAGTTAAAGGTATTGCAGCCAACAAAAATGCACTGATAATGTACTTAATGCGTTTCCATAAAAATGATCCTATACTGTCAGATACTTTGTCTACTATTTGTACAGGCAGCACTATTAAATTTATTACTAAAGGAGTATGAGACGCTTCCGTTTTTTCAAACCATGACTGTACCATCGTAGTTAACGAATATTTGAAAGGGAATAGAACAGAGCCACATAATAGAGCCCAAATTAGAGGTTTTACAAAAGGTCTCAATATAATATATAATCCAAACCCTGCTGCTGAAACTAGACACAAAAAGAACAGTGCCACGGCATTATAAATGCCTTGTTTTAAGGCTTTTTCATGACCCGCACTGAAGCCGGACAGCATGTTAAAGAGGTTATCCATAGGCGACCGTGTACTATCCATTGTGAATACGTAATCAATTCACTATTAGAGCGCTTATTATTTAATTTTGAATTCTGTTACTACTTAATATTTTGTTAAGAAAAGTAAAAAAATTATACTGAATAGGAAAATAGTAATAAGTGTAAAGTTTACTGTAAGAAGTAACAAATACTGTATACTGGTATTGTGCAGTAGTGATTAGTGAGTAGTCGTGCATCGTGCAGTATCCCATATGTACATATGTATGTATGTATGTATATACACTATGGTATATCAATTAATGTCAATAAAAGAGTGAAATGACTGAAATCAGAATAAATAAAACTTGTTTTTTTCTCTATTTAAAAAAAAAGATAATTTACTTATAAACATAAATTATCAGCCAAATTAATGAAATGAAATGACATGTTAAAAGATTGTTAAAATAAATTACAAACTCCAGAAATTTATTCTTCGCAATTTAATTAATTACATCATAGAATATAAAATGTTAATATCTTAATTCAATGCATCATAATTTTTATATATGCGCAAAACAAAATTTTAAAATATATAATAAGATTGTTCTTGTATACGAAATTTAAAATGAAAAGATTTTATTTATTATTGATCAAGAAACTATACACCTTAAATATGTAAATGAATACATAAACGTAAACGCATGCTAAAGATATAAATCTGATAAGATAGTTCTGATATTTTCGGAAGGTTAATAAAATGACAAAAGTATTGTAGGATGCCTCAAATACCTTTTTTTATACAGTCTTAACCATCTCTGAATTGAATTAATTCGAAAGCACGAACGTTCTATCGCATGTACTCGTTTTTTTGTTTTATCTATAAATATGAAAAGATTATCGAAACGCGTTTCATGAGACAAAGGCATTCGTCGCTTTTAATAAATAAAAGTAAATGTAAATGCTTTTTTCTCGCATTAGTTTTACACGATCTTATGCTCTTCTTTATACCATTTTTCTTTTTTTGCCTTTTTTTGTACATTTTTTACTTTTTGGTTACTACATTTTCGATCTTACTAAACTCAATAAATCACCGCCAGCACATAAAAGTTAAAAATACATGATTTAGTGAAAAATTCATTATATCGTATGTGCGTATATAGTACGCTTGTTATATTCATGTCTGTTGCAAAACCAGCGAATAGATCTACCATCACTAATCACAGTATTTTGATCACAAACACGTATGTCGCATGTTAGAAATACAATTTGTGACATGGATACTCACTTAGATTTCTGTAAAACTACTGAACATAGTTTCTTTGTATTTTGTTTTACATTTTGCTAAAGAATAATATTGATAGCTGAAAGGACGAACATTTTTTTAATATATAATGTTGACGTGCTTGAAAATAGTAATTACGCGAGGAAACCTTGACTTAAGCATCACACTTTCATTTTTTACTTCTTTTTAATTATTATTGTTATTATTATTAATACTTATCGAATTTATGTCACGAAGGTTAATTAATAATAATCATGTAATTATTTGATAGTTGTTTCTAAAATCTGTAGTTCATTTCAAAATGCATTCCCAAAAAGCCGTTACTTATTCTATCGTGATGTTGTAATATTTAATCCTTTAATCTGATTTCTTTTTTAAAAGTATGTTTCGTAAGTAGATAAAATTCTACAAAGTACTTCTCGACATGTGGTCATTAATTAATTAAGTAACATTAATGTGACGAAGAAACAGAAGAATATCGCACAAGAACACCATGTAATCAACATTCATTGCTTTCACTTTTCCAATCATTCGTTAATTTGCTATTGTATTGTATCGTCGAAATCCAAAATGCGCGCGATGATTCTTGAACTTCAATATGGACAAGTTATATTTTAGTGCCATTGTCTGATAATAAGCTCAATTATGATGAAAAACATGTCAGTGATTACTGTTCGTATATGAAATGTGCATACGTATACTCGCACATTAAGCATATACGTATAATAAATTATGACTTTATATTTAAATGAAGTACTAGGCTATATTATAGAGCTGGATAGCGCAATATTTTCGATATTAAAAATAAGAACATTTCAAGAAACATATTTTGTTAAATAATCAAGATGTAATATTTCTAACGAAATTATCAATTAGATACACTATTTTATTTGTCTAGATGTAGTTAAAAAAATATATTTCTTGAAATATATGTAATTTATTGTTAAAAATTCTAGTTTTTACTGAACAAATAGACTTATTCAAAAAATTCTAGTTCCCGTTTGTTTTTTTCCAATACAAAAATATTGAAAAAAATTAAAATTTAAAACTTAATTATATCAATTATCTTTTGAAACAAAAATTTTCAAACAATATTTGACAAGTGGCGGCAAAGTAACTTGTTTATGTAACGAATTAATAAGAAAATAATAAATATATATATATATTTCCTTCTTTTTTTAATAGCGCACGATTATTATATAGTAATAATAAATATAATAAAGCAGTGCACGTAAATTAAGCGCATACATAACAATTTATACGGATATGTTTCCAGGTTCGTTTGTTACATGTTACAAAAAAATTATATTCAAATAATTTTTTGCTGATTTTTTATGAATGTTTACAAAATTTGATAATGAAATTGTTCATTGGTGATGTGAGATATATTTACTGCGATTATACGAATAGAAAAAGTGATATAGTGATATTACAAACACTAAGACTTTTTACTTGTAATAGTTATAAATAAATGTTTTATCATGATGACACAAAGTATGGTTAAAACTTAATTTGAATGAAAATCAAACTTTGTTTTTGAGAAACAAAACTCAACTGCCTAATAATTAATAATATTCTGATTTTACAGTTTTTGGAGAAAACGATTAAAAATATCAGAAAATATATCAAAGTTGTTAGCACATTGTTCACTTATCTAAATAAACTAAATCTCTTATTATTACATTAAACATAAAAAAAGTTTATAATGTAATAGTTCACGTAAATTTGTTTAGGAAGATATGTTGAGTAAGATGTGCAATTTTTATATAAAAATACTCATTCACAACTCACACAATTAATTATCTGGAAACGTATTAAAAATATAATGGAAGTATGTTACAATGACAAATTAATGAAATCTATAGATTAATGTGTAAATAATATTTAAACATATAAAATTTCAGAGCTGATTGAAAAATATGTTATTTTATATTTTATGTTAAACGATTGAAAAAACCCTGTAATATCTTGCAATATTGAGATAAGCATAGGAAAACGATCATAATTTTAACAAAGATTTTATGATTATATTTCTTAAATTATTTGAAGCTTTACACAATTCCTAGTATTGAATATTTGGTAATTTATATGTATTATTGTTTACATTACCAGAAGATGGACAATCTCACAGCACTAACGAACATTTGTTGTATAAAATGAAAATTGTTTAGCCCCAATTGACAATTTGTTTTTCCTTCTTTCTTGAATATTTTAATATAACTTAAATAAACCAAGATATCTTATTTACCTACATTTGGAAAATAAATCGCATTTGATACATACATATATGTGATATAATAGATGTATCTTTTTCTTTACAGAACACAAGCGCACTAAAATTTTTTTGTCCATTTAGATCTTGAATGTATTAACGAATTTGCATCTTGTTATTTTAAAGAATCACACAGTTACACATAATCTTAGTCCTGTATTGTATGCTTCTATGATAAAAGCACCATTTAAAACACATAGAGAATTAGTTATTTTTCGTTTGCAATTGCACAATAGTTTGCAGGTCGAGAATTGTCTTTTCCAACATTTCAAACCAGGAAACATTAGTTAATGAACATCGCAATTGGTTCGTACAATTGTTGGTTGTCACGGTATCAATTAAACCCGGAGATATCTCACTGATGTTTGTAGGAATATTTTCTGCTTGAATATTATTTCTTGATATGGTTTTATCATCTCCAGAATCAGAGGAAGTCATGTCATTTACTTCTACTTTATCCTTTTCTTCAATGTTTATGTTTGAAACGTTTTTCTGTTTGTTAAGTTCTTTGATTGGTAGATGCAAGTCTTTATCAGTGGTTTCATTGTTTTCATTCACCATAAACTTACGCTTTTTCGTAGGGGCTTCTACTTCCTGTTGATTAGATTCTTTCACTTTAATGGCTCTAGTTCGGGACAACAGCGTTTCTAATGCTGGTAACAAGCTACTTGGTGGTTTCAGTCTTGTACTGCTATTATAGACAAGAGCCAAAGCTCTTAAGTCTCCTGTTAATCTATGTGCAGATGCTTGAATATCTACTGCTTCCACCATTGCTACCATAGAACTAACTAAATTGTCAATAAGTAAGCAAGTTTGTTCAGTCAATACATGATTAGCAAGTTTTGGAAAGAAAGTCTTGAGAAAAGCATGAATTGCCGGTATTCCTAATGACGATCTTTCATCTAGTAATACAGCATCTACATAATCCACTGTATAGGAAGAACAAAGAAGAGATGCAATATGTTTTCTGTCTATGTGTGTAGCAGCATGAACATCTAACCATAATCTAGGAAATAAAGCTAAGTGTAGTGGAACACCTGTAATTAAATAATATTATTATTAATTATATTAATTCCATAAATTTTAGACAATAAATGATATTTACCTTCAAATCCTAACATAGCGCTCAGATTTACTAATGTATCTGTCATACAATCATTATTTATTGCTAATCTGCACATTACGTCGATAAGTTCGTGATATGGTAAATAAAATTCGAGTAAAGCATTATCATATTCTGGATCTACTCCTTTTGACGCCTCTAATTGAGAGTGTGGTACGGCCATTTGAACCATCGGTCTAGCAGGTCGAGTAGGCATCTTTCCTGGAGGAGTAGATCTTCTTGGAAGATACGGGCCAGGTGGAACGGCAGCGTGAGATTCTTGAAGAGCTGCATGGCAGTGTGACAGCAATGGTGCCAAAATTGAGATCGCTTCAGCAGGAACAAGCATCACAAGTTCTTTCAAAAGATCTATAGCAAGATTTCTCATATCCGGAGGATTGTATGTATTTAACAATGTTGCTAATTTCCGCAGAATATCTGGCCATTCTTTACAATTCGCTAATATATTCCTTGCATCAGGTCCATCTCTTGCAGTTCTAATACATCGCACAAGTTCAACAATAATAGCTATTAGTTCAGCTAAATCACCAGCAACATGACACGCTGTTGCTTCATGATACATAATATGCAGCATATGAAATGCTTCCAAAGCCATGCTTAATCCTCCATTATATACAACATAAAGCCTATCATCATCTGATTCAATCAGGATACTGTAAGGTATTGACTTTATCAATTCGTGTTTCAAATTGGTATATTAAAATAAAAAGAAATATTATTATAAATATTGTACCGAAATGCAGAAATAAGTGTAGCCCAACATGATCGCCCGTCTAATCCTTGTAAGTACGAAGATAAAGTTCCTCTCCTAAACGATGCAATTTCAGCTTCTTCCTGTTCTGTTTGATCAGGATGTCTTGCAACCAACAATTGCATTAATTTAAATAGTTCGTCCACAGCCTATAAAAAAAAAAGAGATATATTTTATGTTTTAGATATAACTTTTATAAGTAAAGCAAAATAGAACTTAAATTAGTAGAAATCTTACAGTCGAATATTGAGTAGGATGAGGTGTTATGTTTTTGAATGCCCATTGAATATTTTGATGTGCAGCTAGTTGCCTTGTAAAAGTGCGTGATTGTTGACAGCATAATCGTAATAAACCGTAGTAAGCAGGTAACATTACTCTATTAAATAATACCACATCCTGATCCTCATGATCAGCACTAGAAAGACATGTAAATCTTTAAAAAATATTCTGTGATCGTTTATAACCATATAAAACAAAATTATGCGTACAGTATATAATTAAATGCAATATTCTTAGTTATATGAGGATTGTGAAGTATAAGAGCGACATTTTCCGGACAATCAGAACAAACGTGGTACCAAAACAATAGCACAGCTTGTTTATTATGATGCACTGGAATGCTAGGCTCAGATAGTTTTGGGTGAAAAAGTGCCCATAAATCATTCAAATATTGTCCAAACTAGAAGTAAATATTATATAATGAAGTAGTTATACTAAGATTTAACATTATGCAATACTTACCATTAATTTTTCTGTCTTAGAAATGACACAATATGTAAGTAATGCAAAATAGGCAGTGAGTTTCATTGTACCATGAGTTTGTATATCAATATAATGTCTTGCTGGTTGCAATAATCGTAGAAGTGCCGTATATATTTTATGCAAAATTAAAGTAGCTTCTGGAGATAATTGTAGTTCTCTAGATGTATTGCATCCTAAACCTAATCTATGAGCACTACGATAACCTTGTCTGAAATGAGTTGACGGAACCAATGATACGAGAAGAAAAGCAGCTGCAGAGCGAACTCTTTGATTTGAATGTTCTAATAGAAAATGTTGTAACCACGTGTCTAATCCTTGTAATACCCAAGCATGTGCAAGTTTACTTCTTGTAACAGCTAAAGCTAGCCATTCTAGTGCTCCATGTGGAGCAACTCTAGCTGCTTCCCAAACTCTGCCTAAAATCAATTGCGTCATACAGGGCAACCCACTTAATCCTGAACTTTCAGTTAACAATGTCAGAAGTTTGAAAAATGGTTGGCAGACATCTGTATGTTTTGTTATAGCTTGAAATATCATTGTTACAATATGTATTGCCAGTCTATCATTCCAACGACATAAAGATTGTATCAAATTTCGCGTCTGGTTGAGATTGATGACATCTCGCGTTTGCTGATACAAAAAGGGAAATCCTTTACCTCCTGCTACAGCGCTAAGATCTGCTGGAGACAATGCTAGTCTGGAAAATGAAAATATAATATGTATATAAACATATAATACAGTTTTTACATTAAATAAAAGTAAAACTTATTTAACTACCTGTGATCGGGTCCCCTACTACGTTCAACCAAAGTTGCTATTAAAGTGATCATTTTATCCAAAGAAGCAGGTCTCAACTTCTCTGTTGGCATAGCAACAACCTCTTCTTCTTCTTCTTCTTCACTGACTGCATCAACAAATTCGTGTGTTTTATGTCCAAGATAAAAATTTACCATAGTTGATATAGCTTGTACCCTTATTAGAAATAGAGTTTCTTCCTCGCCCATTTTACTAAATTCATATAAAAAACTGAAATATTCAGTAAGATGTTTCAAATGTTGTTTTGCATGTTCCATAAGAGATAAAAGCATTCTAACAAATCTTGTCACGCAGGATCGCGTGCCGACAGTATTTACGTCATTTTCTTCATCACAAAGAAGATATAAAGGTGCTTGAGTAGCGCGCAAACGTTGTATCACGTGTATGCATAGCCTTTGAAACATTTGTCTTACCATTTGATTAGGGCACTTGACTAGAATTTGAATTGGCCACCACGAATCTCCAGCCATCTTTTCAAGAAATCTAGCGCATGCACCAGCCGAACCATTAAATTGTTTTGTTAATAACTCTACCCATTGCACCATAGTCGGTTTCTCCTTAGCATGAATAAAAGTTTCCATAAAAAATGACGTGGAAAGATCTGCTGACATTTCTGTTATGTCAGATTGTACAGAAAGTAATGTTTGTGGTATATAGCCACATATTTGCCACATAAATGTGAAATACGTATGTTCAAATATATTTTTATCTTGTAAAAAATGCATGTTATCTTGCCATATCCAATCTTCAAGTTCTTTATTTAGTTCCAATGGTGGTAGTTTATTAGTATTTTTATGAATTAATGAAGAAGATTGTCGTCCATTTGGACTAGAAACAGTGGCTTCTTCCTCTTTTGCTTGATCACCAGGATCAGTGCACCATTCGTAAAATAGCATATATGCTGAATTCGTTTTTTCAAAACTGAAGTCCATAAATTTATCTGTAACGGAATCATAGGTTTTACTAGTCATTTCTCCACCAAAGCACTCTGCCGCTATTTGATTTGGATCAAATGGTTTAACTTCTGCATCATTAAACAAAAACCATTTATCTTTATTAGGGGATGTACGATCTCTAATAAAACTATAATAATGTCCACCATCAGCTGTGCCAGTATGAACTGTTACACCTATTAAATCATATTGATAATGTTCCATTTCTGCATCATCATTGTCTAATTCTGATTGACAATCACTTTCAGATTTTCTCTTTTCAGATGCCTTCTTTTCTTCCTGATAATGCTGTGGCATGAGTTTTTTCTCAACATATCCAGACATATCTAATCTTAATGGAAAACTAAAATGTGTATTTACTTTTTCTTTTAACATGGTTCCCATATTAAATGTATATCGCATTGTATTGAAACACAATATATGTGGCAACTTTTTAAAACAAGCTCTCTTTTCTGCTCTTGCTTTTTTACCACATTGTGAACATGTATACATATTATCTCCTTCCAAAGTATCTTTAACTGTAACTTCATCTAAACTTTCGTAAAGATTTCTCATATCTGCCACCTGGCAACGTACAGTATAAAATTCTTCAAGAGTTCTACTTACATGTTCGCAATCTAATGATACGACATTATTAGATATTACACCACAGAATAATGTCTTCACCAAGTTCTTTAAATCTGATGTCATTTCTTCTAATTTAGATACAAGATCTATAAAAAATTCAGCCATATCCTTTTGTTCTCCAGTATTTAAAGGCTCATGATTCATGGTATATACTCGACAAAAGCTTCGAGGATTATACGCTTTTCTCTCGGATTCTAAAAGATAGGCAAACATTCTTTGTAACTCTCTTAATGTGAGTTGATGTTTATTTGCCCTATTACAATCAGCCCCTAATATAGAGATGCGTGCTTGCGGCATCATATATAAATGCTGCATACAACTAGCCATGTAACAGGTGGCACCTAAGTTTGTTAGACCTACATATCCACAATCAGAACGTCCATCTTCATGTGGCCAGTAATCCCATGGATATGGAGAATGCGGGCCAGGTTTATGTTGAGCTAATAATTTTTCATGAAGAATTCTATAATTATCAGGTGCAGATTTTACAAGTTCGACTAAAAGATCGAAAGCTGCTGATCTGGAGACTTGACTTTTACATTTCGGAACATGTTTTGATCGAGGATTAGGTAATGCAAATAGAAAATCGAATACTTCATGTAATAAATTTTGCCCAATCTTTCCTTGTTTGCAAGGTGGATTATGTGTCATGATATTGCAAGTGAGATTTAATAATCCAACTAAGCCATCATCTTCCACTGTGTTATGACGTGTTTCAAGATGGTCTCTATTTAAAACAGAATCAATAACTCTTATTGCTAGGGTTTCAAGATCTATCGTTAAATTGGAATCATCCGATCCTTCTTTGATAGCTTCTTCAGGGAGAGAATCAACTAATCTGCAAACAAGCCAAAAATAATCCCTACAAGCAGGTCCATATGGTTCTTTTCCATCATCAAGTACGGGATGTAAGTGCAACGGTAAATCCGGTTTTCGATGAGAAGGTTGCATTGCTTCGGCAATTACCAGATGTTCCAACAATGTATTTAACATTGGAACGATTAAACTGGGATTACCAGAATTTTCATCTTCAGATCCTGTAGTCCCCAGACATAATCTATACAGTGCTGTACAAACTTCTCTTCTTACTTCTGGTTCGGGATCTTCCAATACTAATCTTCTTAACCAAGTTTTCCCAAATGGTTCTGATGATGAAAAAAGATACTGCTTCACTGTTTCGTCACTATGTACCCAACAAACTAATAAAGCCATAGTATAATGTATAACTTGTGATCTTCCAAAAAGTCCTGTCTTGTAATGATTTGGATCCCTTGGCAGTGATGCCTCATTTAATATACTTGTTATTCGAGACATAACAGCTTCAACATTCATCATTGAAAGCATCACTTCGCTCAGTTTAGGTACAAGCAGTTTATCTGCTTTACTTCGTTTTTTCTCTTCTTTAACAACGCCCAAATAACACAATTGTTTTAGTAAACTAGCGAGACAGTCCTGCTGCCACTCACTACCATCACCTTGTTCCAAGCATCCAGACATAAAAATATCAAATAAATGACGCAAACCTCCATGCTGAACAAACAATGTAGACCAAGCAACATCCTTCTCTTTGTCTTCGTGATTATCATCTGTATCGCCATCACCTTCGTTACCAGATGCGCTGGATGTACAATTTACAACAGCAGGTTGGTTTGTTGTACTATGTCTACTCAACGACTCTACTATATATAAAGAATACATCAATTTTTGAGGACTAGCAGGATCTAACAATTCTGGCAAAGTTGTTTCTCCTAGTTTTTTAAATCCTCTTAATAAAGTTGGACTAGTTGGCAGTAATGTTAATGTGTCCCAAACTCTTCTTGAAAGTACCTGTGCTTTTGTATGAGGAATTTCTTGCCCTCCTTTGACAACCGTTTTCATAGCACTTAAAGTTCTCATTAGTGTAAATAATTGTTCAAAATACTGTGGACGTAATAATAATAATGTCGGCAAAGATTCTCGAGGAGGTGGTGGTAAAAGAGATGGTGAATCCACATCTCGTTTGTTACATCTACCTGTACCATTACCTCGACCAGCGCCGGGAGAAATGAACACTAGTTGACCATCTTTAAATCCCATTTCTTGCAATGTCTTTTCGTCAAAATCAATAGTTAATTCCTGACCTTGTGTAATCATCCTAATTGGCCCATCAGTAAGTAGAGAACCTAATACTGAACCATTATTTTGATTCGAATTTGTAGTAGATGTCGATTTCTCTTGATTATTTTGTGTATCATCCCACCATTTAGCAACTTCGGCTCTTAGATCAGCTACATAATCAGTACTCAGAAGAGTGAAACTTGTTTTTTCAGGTATTCCTGCAGGTTGTACAAATATTCTTAGCTGTTGGCCTTTCTCTGAAGTGTTCATAGCAACGTGACTACCAGCACCTCTACCTTCCAGTATCCAGCGACGTAAATGATATGCGTAGCGTTTTCGGAACGCTTCTAAATGTGTTCTTAATAGTAACAAAGCTCTTTGTATGCAACGTAAACTAGCTTCTTCGTTCATTTCCAAATCAGCACTAGCTGCAGCAAGATGAGTCATACATTGTGAAACAAATTCTGCCTCTTGAGTTAATTGTCTAGACATGTAATATCCATTTAGATATTGTATAGCCGCCATACTGACATCTGTGCTTTTAGCTTTTAATGCAATTCTCCACAAGAAATCCATACCAACTGAATCTACGTCTCTTAAAGGTCTATCCAAGTGTGCAGCAGCTAAACGGGCTAAATTACATAATTGTTGGAAAAGACTAAGGCCTGTCATACTAATAGTTTCGGGTGGTAAACTTGGTAATTTACGCATACATAAATGTTTAAGCGTATCCATTCCAAGTGCATGCTGCTCTGTTGATTTTGCTTGACTAAGCAACCAACTGAAAAGTTCATCGGCGCATGTTGTGTCTTGTGACAAACACTGCCATAATATGTCGACCTGTTCGAGACTTAGACGAAAACAATCAGGCGAACCTAAAGGTGAAAAAATAGAAGATAAAAACTGTAATCGAACTTGTATTTCTGTTTGATGGGAATATAAGTTATTTTTTGGCCCTGTACTAGTGTATGTTTTCAGATTATTAAAGAAGTGTTTCATCATTCCACGTTCACGATCGGCCCACGTTGTTATCGTATGTGCGTCCATTGCACCAAATTGCTGGAAACTGGCAAGTAATTTAGGTAATAATCTTAAAGATACAACCACAGAACGATTGGTTGCAAGATTTTCTAAGCAACCTTCTATGAATTTCATAGGTATTAATCGATCAACATTAAAGCAAAGAAGATTGCATAAAGCTTTCTCAGCTTCCAGAGCTAAACCTTCTCCTAATTGACCAATTTTATCATCTTGCAAAAGATCCCATAATAACGTATTTCCAGGCTTGCATACAGTGTCCAAGTTGAATTGGGAACTAACACGTGTTACCGTTTGGCGAATACTTCTCACTTGTGGAGGGCGACAAACAGATCGTCTAATGGTCATTGTTGGATGAGAATGATGAGGATGATAAGCCTGCATTTGTATAGCTGTTAAATGACGCGCAGCCAATTGAGCTAATTCCTCTTCGCATCCACTTTCCTCTCCATCAAAATCTGCCATATTTTTTTCGCTTTTGTTAGATATTCTGCTACTGTAAGATCCTTCTTCATCTGAAAGCATTTCATCTAATCCTGAAGGCAAAAACGTAGGTCCAGTCGCATGTACTAGACCGGCAAGTTCTGATATAACAGCTCCAGGTCCATCGGGTGCTCCGAGAACACCAGCTACATCACTATCATCTTCATCATGCGAAGTATCTGCTGAGTCAGGAGCTCGATCTACATTATGGCCTACTAATGACATATATTTGTTTTTGTTAGCTCTTCTTAGGAGTGTTGCTGTTGTTGGAACTTGTTGATCGCTTGGATCTAAAGCCATTGCTTGCTGTTTTACACGATCCAGCGCATCAACACCTTTTGGATCATCTATAGAAACTAATCCACCAGTATCCAAAGTACTGTTTAGTACATCCTCTGGCCTATATTTCATATCTAACATTAACTCTTTAGTTTTCACATTATTTTCTTCATTAACAATGCCTTCTAATGTCTTATCTGCAGTAACTAGTGAACGTTTCTGAGGTTTTTTCCGTTTTCTTAATACTTTTCTCTTCCTCTTTTCTATTGCAACTGTTTCTTCTGTGTTTGATTTCTCTGTGTCTGCTTCTGCATCTGACCCACTCTGTTTTTCTTTTATATCATCTTGTATACTACATGCAGAATCTTTTATTGATTCAGTAAAACATTCAGATTTTTCTATTACGGGATCTTCTCCTTCATTCGAGCTTGTTTGTACAACTGCTGTGCCCACACCTTTTGCTTTAAACGGACCTATTAATATTTATATTTTAAGTCATTTAAAAGTGTTTTACATTTAAAGACAAAAGCATTAAATATTAATTATATATGGGTAGGTATTATTTTACCTTCTCCATCACTACTATCCCCTCTTGCTTGTTTTCGTGGTGAAGGTCCTTCAGATGGAGCAGGACTAGGTTCTTCTTCATCCTCATCTGGACTACTTCCATCTATTCCACTAGGATCACTAGTACTGCTACCACCTATACCACTATTACCTCTTAAAATTTCTCTGTTTTTTATAGATAAACCTCTTGGATACCCTGAACCACCTGCTGTCCAAATAAATTTTATCAAAGCAGATGCCAGGAATAAACTTTGTTCTGTGTGGTCCTTCGGCTCCAATTTTCCTAATAAAGAGTATAAATGTAAAACTGGAGTTGGAGCCAAATGTTTTACTAAAGGTGCCAATAAATCATATACTGGGCGACCACAGTGTTTCAATTGTGCTGCTTGCCACATAGTATCCATGTCAGAACATGTAATTCTACCTTCCATAGCTAAGAAACTTAGTACAATATGACTTTGTTTAATAACCTCTACATGCAAATTTGGTCCAAATATATGAGCTATTATATTATTTTCTGTTAACCAAGCAGCCAATGCATGGCCTACTTGTTCCACTTCAGCGACAGTTTCACTATTGCAAAGTTCATTGAATGCAGTGATATGAGCATTTATCTGAGCTATTCCTGCTAGTCTCATAGTTAAAGTTGTACTAGTAAAATATTTAAATGCTAGATCCAATCCATCACGATCAAAGCTTGGTAAAACAGCGTCGATAGGATCCTTTACAGCACTCCACATGAAATCTAAATATAGAAGGTTATTAATTCAAACTCGAGAATACACGCCTTAAATTATTATAATCTTATTTATTCCAAAATTTACCTGCCATCGTTCTAACTGCTGGTGTGCGTAATTCTTTATCTGCTAAGCGACACATATATTTCATAACACGACTGCGTAATGGTATAAAGAGCTGAATAACACTACCATAATTCAACCAAAGCTTTAAGTTACAAATCACTACAACCATTGAATGTGCAAGACTAACAGGTAATGTATTTTCCATATCAAAACAAGCAGACATTAAATTGAAACCACCTTGATGACAAAATATGGAAACTGCTCTAATTAAAGGAGCTGGCACTTCTGGATCATGAGGTTCACAATATCCTCCTTCATCCTTTAAAATAATAAAAAATAATGTATAAATGCATAGATAAAAAACAATACATCTTATTGTAATATATTACTTTTACTGGAGCTAATGGATTAATTGCACCACCATGTTTCATTGCAATGTAAAGAGGAAAATTTAGTAAAAATATTTTTGAAAGAAGATGATACAATTTTTCTCTATCTTGTTGAGACCAGTTTTGTTTTGTTTCTGTTTCTGTTTGTGCAAAATCTGAGTTTTCTACTTTATTTTCATCTGTTTTTCCTTCTTCTTTTTCGTCTTTGGGTGATACTTTTCCAATGTTTGTTTGCTGACCATTCTGTTGTATAATTTGTAATTGTTGTAACGTACATAATACAACACTTTGAGTTAATCGTATAAATCGATCAAAATTTTTTATTTCTCGGTAGCAGCACATGCATTGTCTATAAAAATAAAAGAAAACAAGTTGTATTAAAATAGAAGTAAAACAATCTTATTAAGTATTTATATCAATTCAAATGTTTGGTTTATATGTTATAAAAAACAAAAATGGAATCAGACCTTTGTACCCATTGATTAACATAATGTAATGTAGTGTCCACATCCGAAATACAAAGTGTTGCCAATCCATCTTGTTCCTTCGATGATCTTTCATCATCTGGATATATATTATAAACAAACAATAAACAATACGAAAATTTAAATAAAATTGCTATAAATATATATAAATAAGATTAATGTATCACTATTCTAATCTATCATCATTTCTTATATATCAAACATTTTCTACTTTAATGTGTCGTACAATTTTACTACTAATTACGACCTTTGAAAATATAAAACATATTTTAATATTTTGTTATTTTGTATATTTAACGTTGAAGCGTATTCGTGCATCAGTTGATAAATTTTAAAATCATACATAGGCAAATAAGGTTATAAATTATAATATTATAAACGGACTTTTATAGTAGAAAAAGTTAAGTGTAATTATGAATCTGGTAGATTTCTACAACAATTTGTTACTAGATTACTTATACTAGGACATTAGTTGTTGATACGAAATCAAAATTTACAACATGCAGCATAATACACTAGGTTAACATGAAAGGTATAGTACACATTTTGCTTACAGGAGAGCAGAAGGTCGTGAAAGTCAACACATACATCGCACATGGTTTTCTTCCTTTAGCCTCTGAAAAGGCTTTTTATCACGTCAAGTTCATCACTCAACTTCACCACCATCCATCGCAAAAGTTGGTAATATTATTAAACATTTGTATTCTTGATTATCCTCTCAACACTTGATTAATTCGTTAGTCACCATATTGCTTTTTTACGCAGCTGCGTTCACTTGCCGCTCACTTCAGATGAGCAACAGTAAATATCTTCCTCTACTTTTTTTTTAAATCTTTCATACCTATAGACAAATGATATAATAATGATAAACTACTTCACTTTATTATCGGAGTTTACAAATATCTTTATCTAAATTATTCCTAGAAAAATGTAATGTTTTACTTAACAATATGAATGTCATTATGACAGAAGACAGCTGATCGCCGCCATATTTTATTGAAATAATGTGATATTTAAAATGATCCCATCAGTACTTTAAACATTAATAAGACATAAAAAATAAAACATTATTTTTTTTTATTTAACCGAATGATGTATAAAATGAAAAAGTCTAGCCCCAATTTTTTTCTAACCTCATATTTTTTTAATTATTTTGGACTTAAAAGTTTATTGAAGATAATATATAATTTATTTTATATTTGTTTTTGTAACATTAACATCAATAAATTGTAGCGTTGCTAAATACATAAATCTTATTAAAAATCACAATTAGAAATTTACTTATAAGGTAGTAATACTATCGATAATGACTACTATAAATATACTATAAATACATTAATAAATGAAGCAATAATATTAAATAACAAATATTATATTAAAGAGCTAATAATAAATTTTTTAGTTTATCAAACAATAACTCTGAATTGTTTAAATAGAGTGAAAATGAAATAAATGAAATTATTTTTCTTTTGTTTATATTATATCAATTAAATCTTATAATGTATTAGGGAATAATCAATGTCAAAAATATCATTTAAGAAAGTAAATCTATTAATTTTTTTGCTTTAATTATAACCTTTAAGGCTTTCATCATACAATCCTTAATTCTATTATAATGAAATATTGGTTATAAATTTTAAACATAAAAATTCCTTCTTATAATTGTGATATAATTAATATATATTTACTTATATATATTTTCATTTGATTAAATATATTTTGTATTATGTACCTAATTTGTATGTAATATCAGGTAATATGTACCAAGAAAAAGATATATATATGTACTCATAAGCTATATTATATGTATGTACAGTTCGGAGGAGAGCAGTAAAAGAATACAGTGCTGGTAGCGCCAGTTGTTCAGAAGTATGATAAACAATCTTGAAAGGAGCATAACATCTTGTGCGATTTCATAGAATAAATCTTTGTGTGAAGATATTGACGTGTGTATTGGGTTATAGGGTGTCGATAAGTGCCATACGAACAAGAGTAAATATTAATAAATAATTGAAATGGGTAGCACGGATAAAGCTGAGATCACGGGTTTTATATGCAGACTTTGCAGTAAGATGAACCGTTTCGTGATCCACATATACGGTGAAGAGGGTGAGAGAATGAAACTTGCTGAGAAAATAAATGCTTATCTTCCAATTACGGTAAAAATCATTATCTGCTTTGTATTTTTTTAAATTAGGCTTTCATCGATATTATTTTTTAATAAAATTTTCATACTTTCTACTACAATATATTCTGTGTATGACTGGTTAAGGTTTCACTTTATTTGAGTTACATTTATGGTTTTTCTTATATGAATTTTTTATCATATTTGACAGCTCTGCCTTAAACACAACAATAATTGAGAAATTGTAAAATTACATAATGTAATGATAAAAATAGTTTGTTTATTACAAATTTATTAAATCTTTCTAAATATAAATATATATTATAGCTACATTAAATCAGAGAAAGATTAATTAATTGTGGTGTTTCAAAAGTTTCATAAATAATGTTAATGTTAAATAAATATATTTAAAGATGTATATGTGTATATATGTCATATAATGAATATTTTTTATATTTAGTTTTTAAAAATACAATTTTTACCCTTTTGTCATATAGGTAAACATGAATGATCCATTACCTAAAACGGCATGTCTACATTGTATTGAACGGCTTGAAGCTCATCATGAACTAATGGAACAATTTTTCTTAGTCAAACGAAGGTTAACTACTCAGAATAAATCATCAACAGTTGCATCAACCTCTACACAAACTGCTGATACTGTACCAACATCTAGCCCACCTCCTTGTTAACATATAGAATTAAAAGCATAATTTCTCGCTCAATATTATTAAACATTTTCTGTATATCTTATTTGTATTGTTATTTTAGTAATTTATTACTAGGGAAACAAATTTTTTTGTTAAATGAAAAGATATATATATAATTGATCAATTGATTCAGCAATCTATAGAATTATCTTTAAAAATTTTATAAAATATTTTCTTCTTAAAATATGTTGGTAAATGTTTGTGATGTGCAAATTTAATTTACTGTATAAACTTTTTTATTTTTTACACCAGATATTACAGATATTTTTTATTGATACTATAATATAAAATATATGAATAATTATAATTTGTTTGTATTTCACATTTCCAAAAAAATTGGAATTTTTTTTTCTTGACTAGTAATCAGCAATAATAAAGTTATAGATATGTTTATGTAAATGATATATCCAATGAATATTTTTAGGCATGTTTAATAATGTTCAAATTATTGAATTAATATTTTATTTGATGTATCTTGTATAGTTTTTATTAATAGAAATTTTTAAACATCTTTTAATACTCTAGGATAATATTGTTTCTTTAACAGATCTATACTACTGGTGTACAAAGATAAATAGATAGATATGTCAAAGTGATTTCTTAGAATATTAAATGATGTTATATTATATAATTGAATGTAAAAATAAGAAATTTAGTTGGCAAAGTTTTTAATAATATTGTGTATTAGATATATACAAGATTGTCAATACTAATGTACATTAAACCAATCATGTTACTATTCATCCTTTACTATTAAATATCAATAGTTTTAATATGTCAACTTTTATATATAATATGGTACAAAGTATAATGAAAAAGTATCTGCATAATTATATTATATTAACATATATTATTCCACAGAGTTTAACAAAATTTGAATGTTTACCTCTAAGTTGCAATATAATAAATAATTTATAAAAATTTTTAAATATATAGAACTTTGATTAATTATAGTATTTTACATTATAAAAACCAAAAATCTTTATAAAAATGACACAAGGATAATTGATACTACTATAATTTGTTAAGATTATTTATTTCTTAACAACATTTGCTAACACAATTAAATGTTATGTGGAACAATATTATTGGTTAGCGACACAATCCATATTGTGCTTACTATATGTATTATTTGACATGTAATTCATCATTTACAAAGAGAAAATTTGTTTTTAGAAGACAAAGTTGTGTTCGTCACTCAAACATTATTGTAAAGCCTTAAATATTTTAACGTTATTTGAGAAATTTTACTTTATTTTACTTTTTTATTTAATATATCATTATCACTGCATAAGAAAAGACAATATAAATTTGTTATATCTGTGATCAATATGTGTATATAATATTTTACCTATAAATGTAGCCAATATTCTCAAATTAATAACTGATGACCTGTATAATAGTGTTTTCCTATAAATATTACTGCCTAAATGTAAATTGCAAATAATAAATTATAGTAATAAAGGTAATGAGAAATCATAATAAAATAACGGGTGCACCTATATAAAATCTGCTTAGGATGCATTTATTATCTTACTTACCCTCCAAATAAATAGAGGTCCATTTATCTAATAGTATATTCTATATTTCTAGATATTTTATCTAGAAATATTACTATTTTGCAAAACAGAAGTAGAATTTGAATATTTATTTGAAACCATGTGCATACTAAAAATATATAATATCTAAGCAGAGCTTTATGTAAGAGCTGTATGCAACCAAAAGAAATAACAATATTATTGATATTAACGTTTTAATATTACTGTTTACAATTTTGCTGTCAATTATCCTGTAGTTTATTAAACTGAATTGTACAATATGTATATATATTTCTACGTATGTTTTACAATACTTTTATATTTAAATATCTTAAACTATTTTCATTGTTAATTATAATAATGGAAATCACTTTCAAAATAAAATGTTTTTACATAGTTCTGCTGGAATCATACAATAATGTAAACAACGAAATATAAAGAATATTTTAAATAAAATATTCTTTCTTTTAATACAATTTGATGAAATGTAAATATTTTTGTAGGTATTAATTGATTGTAAGTATTACTTGATTGAGTGTCGATACACATTCTCTTGACTTCTTAAAACAAACATTTAGTATGTGCTACTGCAAGATTTCTGAAACCATTATACAATAATATGCGTAGCTATATCTGTGTGCGATAAACTACTAAAACCTGACTTATGAGTGTTATCAACACACACAATGTAAAATATGTACAAAGATTTATGGAGCCCAACTCCTTATTTTCTTTCATTTTTCCCCCAATCAATGTATGATCATGTTGTCTGATACCATAAAGCATGTCCGCGACTGATTTTTTTATAAAAAATATATAATATATATCTATATAAAATTTCATTCTTTTTATCAGCCAACATGTCTTCGTACAAATTTAATTCCACTCAGGGGTATTTGATTTTGTTTTCTGCAACTTGTTTCTTAAGTTTAATTTTTTTTGTTTCCTTTTAATTTAGTACCTGAGGTACTTCAACGCTCAAATAGAAATATAAATGCATCTTTGACCAATTACGATATACACGACGACGAACGTCTAATACCTATCTGATGATTAAAGCACAATGGCAGCAATTTTTCAAATATAATGCAAAAGGCTGTAAATTGATAAACGTTGAGCTGCATTCATGACAATTGCATAGTTGAAAATCCAATTCTATGCACTTTGTCAAGAAATTTGGTATGAAATACGAATAAACTTGAGTGCTTCGTATTTTAGAATAATTATAATAGGATATTCTATTTACGTAAATTATATACATAAATTAAAGTGATTCACTTTTTGGAAGTTAAAAATTGTGCTATATCTCACATATATATCAATATACAATCATCCGTTCATTTCACAAGTTGTTTACGTACAAATGAACATTGCTTTGAATATGATTAACTTCTTACTACTTTATGAACCACATTGCAACATTTCCTTTTATTTTTTAAATAAAAAATTTCGATCGCAAAGACGCTAAAATTCTATTTACGTATATACGTATATTGCGAACTACTATAACATTACTACTTCTAATATATACAAAATTTTCTATTCTAGGAAATATGTGATGGTTGTTGCACTTGACATCTTTATTTTATCGTCTTGAAAACAGCTCAACCGCCAACGGTGTTATAAGCTATACTCGAAACGAAAATGACAGACGGCTTAGACAATTATTTGTTCCCAAGATGTCTTTACAATAACACACTACCGGTAACATTTTTCTCAGCCTTTTCTTAAAAAAGAAGAATGAACGATGAAATGATCATCAAGTTCGATAATTTGTACTTTGCATCTGAGCAGGTGAAATGACAAATTGAGGATAAAAATTTTCAACTGTTACGTTATGTTCTTGAGAAAACAATGTACAACACAAAGCATATATGAATATATATCTTCATTCTGGTAAGTGTTCCTCATTTATACTAAATCTTATATCTATATCTACAATTTATATTAATGGGGGAAAATTTACCTAAACGATATTAGGAAGGTAAAAATTGTCATGAAATCTGCTATAATTGCAGGATGTCCATATAGTGATACTATCCTATTATCTTCCGGTGTTGTATAAAAATTTCTTTAGTGGAGGTTAAGATAATTAGGATGTTTCAAGGCAGCTCATCACGAACAGGCCTGTTGCATTTCTGCTTTAGCTGCCTTTATAGCTAAAATCAAAATGAATACATTTTTTACATATAAAACAAATTTCATATAAAAATTTCTCTAATACTTTATTCATAAAAACATTAATTATTCATAAAATATTTACCTTCTCGTTCTCTTCTTCTTAACTTTTTTCTGCGTCTTTCAATAGCGGCAAGTTCAACTTTCACAGCATTATATGTTTTACGTAACTCAGCTAATTTTTGCTGTAGTACAGCTATCCTTTGACTGCCATCCAATTCAGGATCTATGTTAAACACAAAAGGTTAACATTTTCTTTTTATAGGTAAGACATTAAAATTAAGGAAGAAAACTAATCCATTACCTAATTCCACATAAAAATTATATTTCGTCGGTCGAGGTGATCTCGATGAGTAATTACTAAGATCAGGAACACTAGTGATATTTGTGTGATTTGCTGAAGTTGTATTAATTCCACATAAATTAGAACCTTCACTTGTATCATCGCTATCACTTCCACCACCATGTCTACCATGTCTATTACTATGTCTTCCCGCTTTTTTAGTAGTATTTTTATCACATTCTGAATGCTTCCTACTCCTCTTACGTTTTTTAGGCGATTGTGTTTCTTCAATGGATCGCTTTGCTGGTGGTTTTAATATTCTATCTGCAGAATTTCCTTCAACATTTGGCAATGTGTCATCTTCACTGAATCCTGGACCTTTCCCACCACTATCATTGTCTGCTTCAGAACTATCACGATTATGTTTCATATTATCCTCTGAAGTTGGTGATGAACCACCTGTTCTTTCTTCTCTTGGGGATCCAGAGATATTGGAAATGCTTGAATCAGGTGTAGTTGGAGGTGTATTATCCATTACAGGTGCTGCTTCATTGCTTTCTCTCCTCTGTGCAGGCATTAGTGCAGGTAAATGTTGATGATGAGACTGCTGTTGTCTCATACCTAGAGTAGGATTTTGTTGCATAGATAAAGAAACTGGGACAGATGTCTCCACAGTTTTTGGCAATGCCATACTCAGAGTGGCAACAGTGCTGCTGGTTGTACTCTGACCAGATGTAGGAGCACTTGCAAATGGCATTTCCATTAATACTATACTATTTTCTGTAGTTTCAACTTTTGGAGGTGAACAGGATGGACCAGCGTTTATTTGTTCTATATTTTCAGTAATAGGTGCTGGTGAACCTGGTATTTCTTCCTCACATAGTAAAGAATTAATTGCCTCTCCCTCTTCATCTGTTTTTATAACAGGCGTTTCTTTGATCTCAGTTTTAAATTCAGTAATACATTCTTGTGGTTGATGTTTTAATGGTTGCATAGATTTTTGTGTTTGTAATTGTGAATACCTTTCTTGTGTGTCTTGAAGCCTATCTAACTCTGCTCTTAACTTAACATCAAAATTTGACGAACTTTTCACATCTTGTGATTCCTCATTATCGATTATTAACCTCTGTTCAGAATCACTACTATCTGCAGAATCTACCATATCTTGACTGATTATCTTCTTATGATTTTCCTTTTCCTTTTCTTTAAAATCGTGTTCTTTAAATTCATCTTCTGTTTTCTTAGACTTCTCATTTTCTATATGTTTCCATTCTTCTTCTTCAGTTTCATGTATCTTTTTATGTTCTGTTTTTGTTTCAACAAATTTTTTTATTTCTACTTCTTTTTTAAGTTTAAATTGTTGAAGTTCTTCTTCTTTTTGTTTAATTACTACACACATTATTTCTTTACATTGGTTTTCATTATTTATTACAATCTCTTCCTCTTCTCGTTTCTTATTCTCACTTTCAGTCTTAGGCCCATGCTGATCTTCTTTACTTTTTTGTGCAACTACGATATCTAACTTCTTAGAAATTTCTTTTGAGGGTTTCCATACAACTTCTGGAATTTCATCTTCTTTTTTAACATCTTTAGTTTTATTACGAAAAACCATTGCAGCTGAAAGTTTTTCTTCGATTGTAGATGTAGCTGGTAATCTTGCACTAATTGGTGCTGGAATTGTTACAATTGGAGATGAAACAGGTGTAATATCTAATAACTTTGGATCTAATGGTTTTAATTCTGGAGATTGACAATGTAAAGGAGATTTAATGCTTTGTTTCTGTTCAACAGCTATATCAGGTTTATTTGAAACTGTTAATGTTATATCCTCTCTTACCGATTCAATTTGTACACTTGTGTCTTCTTTATTGGATTCCATTGAATCATTTCCATCATTAGAAGGAAACATTTCTTGCTGATATGTAAATAAGTTTTCTTGTTCTGCTTCTGAAACTTCTGCCTCTGATATTATTAAACGATCTTCTGAGTCGTCATGAGTAGCATCATCATCTCCAGGTAAATCGCTAAATAAAAGATCTATACCATTATTTATTTTACCCGTTTCCTCAATAATAGGTATTGGTTTCACCGGATTAAATGAAGGTGATTCACAAAGCTTATCGAACGCTTCTTCACATGTTGCTAATGATGTAGATTGTAGTGATTTGTGAGAAGGTAAATTGTCTGTAATATCATCAGTCCTTTTACTGAATAATTTCTTTACTTTCTTTCGTGAATCGTTGTCGGTTTCTGATTTAGTTTCTTTTACAACTGGTGATACAACTATTTTTTGTTTCTTTTTAGGGCTTTTCGGTTCTTCTTCAAACACTCTCTTTTTTATCTTATCTTTTTCTCCACTTGTATCTCGTTTATTTCGTACCTCAAATTCAAATGGTTCTGGTTCTTTAAATTCATATATATCTTCCGTATTATCTACTATTTTAGATTCAGGCATTATTTCTAATTTTGATGGCTCTAATTTTTTTTCTAATTTTGGTGATATTGAAACAACATTCTCTTTTTCTTCCATTTTTATTTCATCCTCTGGATCAGGTTCAACCCTAACAAGCTCTAATTTCACTGCTTTATCAAAACCTTTTAATTCAGATCGTATTTGATTTAGGTCAAAATCTCGACCTTTCGGTTGTTCTTCATCACTATCTGGTTCAGATTTTATACCTTGCGATTTACTAATCGTTCTTCTTAAACGCCTACCTCTACGTGGTTCTTCTAAATTATCTTTGTCTTCTTCACCCTCGCTGGTTTCATCAGGTTTTATTCTGTCTTCAACTCTGTATCTCGCTTCTCTACGTTTTCTTTCCTCTGTAATCTTAGATTTTGTTCTTGTTTGTTCAGATTCTGTAGTATCTGAATCATATGTTTCACTTTCTTCAGTTTCTGATGGAACTATATCCGCATGTCCAGAAGTTCTCCTAGTACGCCTTCGATGTTCCATGCTAGATGTATCATTATTTCTTGTTCGTATTTGACGATTTGCTGGTGTTGCTGGACTTTTGGTTCTAGAACTAGAACTTATAACAGACAATGGAGTCGTAGATCTAGTTGGTTGAGATATTTCTTTTTCCTTATCTTCTTTCTTGATTTCTTTTGTCGTAGTAGATGAAACAACTGATGTAGTAGGTGCAACACTTTGCGCTCGACGTCGATTTTGAGATGCATTTGAATTAGTGTTAGAAACAATTTTTGATGACTTATTGATGTTATTTGATAAATTCGTACTGGGAGTTTGAGGTCGTGAACTAGCTTTAATTCGTTTTACTCTACCTTGAGCTTGTGTAAAATTCTGTGCTATCCTCGATGGTTTAATCCATTCATCATATCTCGTATTCCATCCAGTATAATGCACTAAATACATTGGTTCTGTACTATCTTTTTCCATATCAATAACTTTAGCTTCATAAGTAACTTTAGATTCATGAGTAGGTCCATAATATACTTTTAGTCTATCTCCTAATTCTACAGGTCCTTTGTAACAAGGAGCTGAGTCTGTTGATTGTTCGTCTGTACGTGATTTTTCTGCTTCATACTCTTTTCGTTTTCTCCCCCGTTTCTTTAAATCTTCATCCATCAATCGTCTTTGCTTAGATAAAGTTTTTCTTTCCGATTCTCTCGATGGAGTTCGTGTTTCCCTATTTTCAGAAGACATTTTACTTTTTGCATTATCATCTTTAGATTTAGACCTTGTTTTAGCAGCATCCTCTTCTTTCATTTTATCGTCTTTCTTTTCTTGTCTTTTAGGTTCAGTTTTCTTTTTTTCTATTACTTTTTTCTTTGTGTCTTCTTTATTCTTAGATTTGCCTCTGTTTGGCAAGGATAAGGATGTTGAAATTTTTTGAGATTTTTCACTGCTAGATGAAGATTCAGCTTCACCTTCAACGTTTACGTCACTGTCTTGTCCACTACCGCTTTCTTCAAATTCATCTTTCTTCTTTATCTTCACAATTTCTTCCTCTTTTATTGGTTGTTCTTTCTTAGTCTCTTTTTTCTCTTTCTTTTCTTCTTCCATGATTTTTTTATCTTCTTCTTCTTTTTCATTTTTAATGATCGACACTTGAGGTGGTACGGGCGTATTTCTGTCTTTATCCCTAATCAGACTTCTTCCAGGACGTTGTTTACGCATAGTACCCCTTGGATGATTTACCATAGTACAACCTAACTTCCTATAAAAATCTTCAAAGGAATGTAAGAATTTCTTATAGGCCTGTTTAACCAAATTGTGCGTCGATGGTGAATTTTGCATTGTAAAGCTCAAGCGACGTGTTATTAATTTCCATTGATTTTGATTTGTTACACGATTATAACCGCCTAACTTATAGACAGCTCGAAATAACCTGTATAGATCTATGTCCTCAGAACCTATCATTGGACAGTTGTTAATAGGTGTACCACGGTCATCCATAAACTTATACAGTTGTGCCACAAAGTGATCTTTTTCTTCACGCGGTTCATCATCAGAACTCTGGAAAATAAATTATGTTTACAACAAATTAAATTTATTTATTGAAATTAGTAAAAGAGAGCTTACATCAGAATCAAGTTCCCCATCTGAGTCACTGTTCCCGCTTGATACAGAATGTCCAAAAAGAGAATCTCTATCCCAATGGGGAGGTAACTCATTCTTTTCTAAAAATAGCAGTGCCTTCTCTACTGCAACCTTCAATGTACTATTCTCAACTTTGTTGACAAGTTCTTTTGTGAATTCAGTGGCCTCTTTCTTTGGAACTGTATAACTAAATATGCAAAAAGTAACAGTAATACAATAGAAAATAATAAAATAAGTATCAATGTACAGCTGATTTTTAACAGACACATTTAAATAGATTTTATAGTTTTAGAATAAGTTTTAATAGGAAAAAAAATATTTTGTTATCATTTCAACCATTTTACTTGTTTTTTCATAGTTTTCATAAAATCTGTTTATATATGAACACAGATCATACTTACTATCGTGCATCCTTAAATGATCGCACAAGGTAGTCGTCTCTCACTCGAATTCTCACTGTATCTTGAGCAGTTGGAGCAACCACTAATCCAGGGAACCAATTATCTTTCTTCTTTTTATCTCCAAGTTCCACACATACAACTCGTCCAATTTCAGGTTCTGTCTCCATTCCTTCTTTGCCTGTTCCACTAGAACCTGAATCACGAGTTCCTCGTGGAGGACTATCTTCATCATCACTACTTTCATCTCTATAACAATTATTTTTATAAGTAATAACACAAGTTACTTCATAAAATTATATTGCTGATATTATTTCACAACACTCACTGTGCTTGTCTAGACCGCCGTCCTCTTCTTCCTCCAATTACTGGATTTCCAAAATGTTCTGGATGTGTCAAAGGAAGTTGGTCCAATGTTTCACTCTCTGCAAAATGTCTTCCACTTTTCAAACAAAGTGCAGTTCTTCTTAATGTAGTAATATCTCCATCATCAAAAACTACAGTATATTGACTACAATCTTGAATTTTAGTGATAGTAGCTTCCACAAATTCTTTTCTATCTCCATGTTTAGCTTCAACAGATGCACCTACTCTTAAAGTCCCTTTTATCTGATCATCAGCTACTGTTGCTGTACCCAAGCCTTGTTTATATGTCACCCTGCATTTCACTGATCTTACTACTTTCCGAATTTTTGCTTCACAAAAGGCACCCTTGTATTTAGCACTAACCTCCGTACCCACTGATAGGTACGGTGGATCGTCTCCCTGTAACAAAAAATACATGTATATTTAATATTTGTACTTTTTAAATCTAACTTTTGCTCATGACATACTTCCATAGTCATCATACATTCACTCTCTGTCTAAACTAATGAGATACATATAAAGACAAAATTTTAGTATCTTGTATTATATATACATGAATATATATATACATATATATTGCCTTAAGAAAAAATCATAACAATGACAACATGATATTAACGAAATTTGAAATAATTTTGTTTATTATTTATTATTTATTAGGTCTTGAGGGTTTATCGAGAACTATGATCTAATCACATACAAAACATTATTTCGACTGTTATCAACGACAGAACTTAAATAATAAAAGCATGAAAATTGATATAAAAAGCCAGCTGCCTCGTATGATGAGCTATTGTTTATGTAGGCGGTCATGCCTCGCAGGTACCGAAGATTATTTTTATATCGAGATTGCCTTACGATAAACAAGAACTTTCGCACGAAGATACGTTTTCGTTGAAATAAAACTCATACTTTGATATCTTAACCACGTTTTCAAAACGAAGTCCACTACGTTCGTGACAGCCTGTCGATTTCTCAGACATCAGGTAATAGTTGTAACCTCGAAGGTACTTTAGGCGAGACATTCGTCCGAAGTAAATGACCTGCGAAAGCGTTGTAACTACATAACAAAAGCACGGATTTTAACTTTCTCTGTGCACGCGGCAGAAAAAAAAAAGAAAGGAACTCAACTATACAATCTTTGCGCACTTGTTTCTACGTCAACTTTGCTCCCGCCTGTTTTTCCTTACCAGCATCTTCTAGCGCTCCACGATCTCCATATAAATAATCTTAAGACATTGGCACGTGAGTGACATTAAAATCGAACAGTTTTACATTATATCGTTGAAAGTAACAACACAGGAAAAATTCCACTTGACTGTGAGAATCTGACCCCCTTCGCGAAACCAACACTTCACGGCCCGAATGCGTACAAGCTCCTGTTCCCTGCCCATTTCCACCCCGACGCAACTTGTCAGCTAGCCACTCGACTCCTATTGGATGATGTCTTTGCACTTTCTGAAAACAACTGAGTAAAGATACAAAATTAAAGTTACGCTCCTACAGTGAAATTATTCGTGATCTCGATAAATATAGGATTACCTAAATAAGTTACAATTTTTCAATAACGTTTCGAAATAAATGAATATCTCTTTCCAAGAAAAATTGAAATAGTAGAAAGTCCGCACTGCGCATACGACAGGGATGTATCAATGTTGTCCACAGCATCACAATTTTGGATGGTCGTTTCTGTTGGAACATTTCAGCGAGAAGTGATCTCAATACGTTTCGTACAAACGACAAACATTTGGTGTAGTTTCCTCAATAAATTTCATGTGTGCGTATCCTGTGGATTGTAAAAAATACAGATATATTTGTTTATAGGAGAAAACATTGCATTAAGATCTATATTTTTTGTAAAATAATCGTATGATGCATTGTGCGAAGGATTATATAATTTCTGCGTTCTAAAGAGATTGGAACGATTCTAGTACATGAGAAACATATAAGAAACGATAGTTTAAATAGTTTCTATGATCTTGCACAAAGAATATTACAACTCCAGATTTGTAACCAAATCTTGTTATAACGCACATCTTTCAAATGTTTAAATTATTTTTAAATTAGAATATAATATAATATATTGCTCGTATTAATAAAACGTATTAATTTTAATCTTTAACAATAATATGTATAACCATATTAAATATAAAATTGATTACTTTATATATTTGTTATTGTCATGTAAAAAATTCTGTAGTATCATTAATAGTAATATTAATTATAATAGCAGACAAAAGTTTCTAAGAAAATTTGTATGTAAATAAGGTAAATTTAATACCGTATATAATAATATTAATATTGTTATAGCCATACTTTCAATTATATTTGTAAGTAATGACAACTAAATCTAACTAGAATATTAATTAAATTGATACGTAAGTTTTAATTAAACGTAATTGTAAATTATAAAGAACGAGGAAATTGGTAATTATATTTACTAATCATTATATGAATATTTGTTGACAGAACCATATTTAGAATTTGCCATGTGCCTTCGTACTACGTTCCTGCCTATAGTCGTCTGCTGTGACGCGGAACAAAATGGCGTCGAGTAATGAAGTGCCGGTAGAAATCAACCAGAGTGGCATGTGCACAGCAGAGAATTCAGTAAGTTTTAAGCTGAATATTTACATAAAATTGGAGACAAAAACACCATAACTATTTTATTGATGTATTAACATTCATACGAACAACATACGATATTTAATAAATTTTTAAAAGAAGAATATGTTTGAATGTCGTTTGTCATAATAGTTTTTCACTACTGCTAAGTATCTTAAAGACAAATTGACTAGTCCAATCTTCATTTCTTACTTTCTCTAAAAATATCTTTAAAAATAATTTTTGATCATTTCGAGGTTATTTATGCATATTATTCGAAGGAAATTTGACTATATTCAATTGCGTATGGCATATATGTACTAATCACACGATGGTATAGAAATATGTGTGCGTGTAAAGAATCTCGTCTGATCATTCGATCTTAAACAGACGCCATTCATTTTGGCGGGCACGTGTGTACGTTTCCTCGGTGTCGGCCGAAACAAGAATATTCGACGATTTCATCGTTTCGAAATCTTGCGTTCCCTGTTACTGATGAACGACATTGTAATTAATGTTTAATTATAATTTTTTTTACTATATTTAAGTGAAAAAGAAATTTATATATATTAATTTGAGATAATGAGCTCATATCACGTGTTAGTAGATAATTGTAGGTTCTTTTCTTATATATATAAATCAATTAGTTTTAATATTTTTTATCAAAAGCCATACTTTAACAAAAAATAATATTTTTTTATTTCTAAATAACGATTTAATATTATAAAAGTAAATTGTTTTAATAATGTATTTTCATCTAATTTTGGTAATATTAATGTATTAATCTCAATTATGAGATATTTATTTATTTTTATATTAATGCATATATGCATCATTTTTTATTATTATTAATTTTGGCTTTTTGTATTATTACAGATATCAAAAATGGAATCTATGGAAGTTACAGAAAATAGCACTGCATCAAACAAAGATGCTACACCATCATCTTGTAGGGAATCTATTTCTGTGGATGATATGACATCTCGAGATTATTATTTTGACTCATATGCACATTATGGAATTCATGAAGAAATGCTAAAGGATGAAGTGCGTACAGTGACTTACCGTAATTCTATGTATCATAATAAACACCTTTTCAAAGGAAAAACCGTTCTTGATATTGGTTGTGGAACTGGTATACTTTCAATGTTTGCTGCTAAAGCTGGAGCAGCCAGAGTTATTGGTATTGAGTGTTCAAATATCGTTGAATATGCAGAAAAAATTGTAGAGGCAAATCAGCTGTCAAATGTTATAACAATACTGAAAGGAAAAGTTGAAGAAGTTTCATTACCTGATGGCATTGAAAAAGTTGACATAATTATTTCTGAATGGATGGGTTATTGTTTATTCTACGAATCAATGTTAGACACAGTGCTTTTTGCTAGAGATAAATGGCTTCGTGAAGATGGAATGTTATTTCCTGACAAAGCAACTCTATTTATTTGTGGCATTGAAGATAGACAATATAAGGATGAGAAAATAAACTGGTGGGATGATGTATATGGATTTGACATGAGTAGTATAAGAAAAGTAGCAATTAGTGAACCTCTAGTGGATGTTGTGGACCCAAAACAAGTTGTTACAAATGCATGCCTCATTAAAGAAGTTGACTTATACACAGTAACTAAGGCTGATCTGGAATTTTCATCGCCATTTACTTTACAAGTTCGCAGAAACGATTATGTTCAAGCATTAGTTACGTTCTTCAACATCGAATTCACCAAGTGCCACAAACGTATTGGCTTTAGTACAGCACCGGAAGTACAGTATACTCATTGGAAACAAACTGTATTCTACTTTGATGAATATATGACAGTTAAAAAAGGAGAAGAAATATATGGTGTATTTTCAATGAAGCCCAATGCAAGGAACTACAGAGATTTGGATTTCAGCATTGAATTGGACTTCAAAGGAGAATTGTGCCAAGTACATGAAACTAATACTTATCGTATGCGCTGATACCTATCAGATTATTCATCTTTTTATTTTCATGGTTCATAACACTATAATCAAATAGACACCAAGACTTTAGTTATCATTGAATTATATTAGATGATTTAATGAAATTTAATAGTACGGTACAATGAATGGTGTGAATTATTTAAATGTTTTTAATTTTTAATTGTAAGAAAGTTAGAGGCTTCCTACTTTATATTTAACAAAATGTCTAGATTCCTTGTTAATCTAGTAAGAGTTTGCAATATGATGACTTACAACTAAGAACAATAGGGTTGGTATATTACTTAATCACAAATAGTGTACATTTACAAGACATTACTTCATGTAAGTGTGTATTAGAAATATGAATACTATAATTCATAATTTAATTTTTCTCTGTGACCATTTTATATTCCATATTGTAAATTTTCTGTCTGTTTTATGTATAACTCAATTTTGGCTATTAAATCATTATTGATTTAATATTGTATAAGTTAATGAATTTGTTTAAAACAACATACATTTTATTTACCACATATTTGTACCGTATTCTTAAAACATAACTTCTTTCCAAATTCATGACCTGTAGAATATACATGTAACTATATTCCAAATAATAAAATAATTTGGAAATGCTCGCTTATATTATGTATGACAAGTGGAAGATTTATAATATTATATTTTGTTAATTTGATAGTAAATGGAAGCTTATTGTTAGTACTATTCATTTTATCAACACCTATCTACAATTATGCTTAATATTAGTAATATCCATGTTGCATTCATTAAAAAAAAACTACTAATATTATTTTAGTTTTTATATATAACACTTGTGCTACTAATATTGTTAGTATAACAATTTATACAACATTTAAGATTTTTGTGATGTTTTGATGGAACATTACAAATCTCTAGTGATGGTTAAGTTCAATATCCAGTTAAATTAATTACGCATGAAAATTTTACAATTAAATATTACTTTATATTATATCACTAATCCTATATATAATATATGGAAATTTTATATTTTGTATGTACTTCCAACATTTTTCTAAATTACCAATTACCACCAATTAATAAATTTGGAAATAAACATGTATTCTACACTTGCAAAATTAATAATCCATTTTATGAAGATAAGATCTTAATTCATGACACAACTTCAAAAACAATGTGATATATTTAAAATATGCATGTAAATAAACAAGACAAAAATTTTTTTTTATTTGCTTTAATGTATAATTTCAATATTATAAGTTCTACTTTCTAAATTCTCTTTACAGAAATTAGATCATTAAAATGTTATACTTTGATAGTTCTTTTTCCCCAAATCTTAATACTTATTAATTATAAAATATTTGATTTAATAAAAATATTCATTAAAATTGAAAACTAAAACAAAATTATGTACACATAAATACATTTAAAAATGGTATTCTCCAATAAAATTATAGAGATCAACTACAAAATTTAGTACAATATATGAAAATGTGCTTTAATTAAAGTGGTATGTAATACGTCGAAAAATATATCACAAAATTTTGAACAAATAATTATCTGACATCAATTTGTATTAAAAATAACCAAATGAAAATAATATATAAATAGAAAAGTTTGACAAAGTTTGTCTATACATACCATTTTCCTCTAAAATAAGAAAAATTCTCATAACAGAAACAGCAATTGTTTATGACAATCTTACAAACTAATAAAATAAATATTTGCTACAAATATATACATATTTAGCATTTATTATAAAACTAGGAAAGGAAAGAAATTATTTATCTTCTAATATATAATCAAAGCTTAAAAGATGAGGAAGTCATTGCTTTTATATAGTTTAACTATATAATGACAAAATTTTGTACAACAGGGCAGATAGTATAGCATTATTATTACAATGAAAGCAATATCTTCACTTATTAAAATTTAGTTTATACAATAATATTATTTTGGTTGTATTATTCATCCTAAATACTGTATATAACAAATTTCAAAAATGTTGACTATTTACAGATGATATGAATTTATTATGTGGCTAAACCCTTTAAATAATTTGCTAATTTCTGTGTTTTATAATCAGTTCTTAATTGTATAAAATTCACTAGAACATTACGGTCTAATGTTGCCTGTAATAATAAAAGAAATAACTGTTTTAATTTTGCAATTAATCTGGGAAAATTTATAATTAAAAGTACCATACATACCAATTGATCTCCTGTACAAACTTGTTTCAAATTTTCCGGTTTAACTAGTAATAAATTGCATAAAGCATGTAAGGTATCAAATAAATTAGTAACAAGATCAATTTCAAGTTCCTTGACACATTTACGATATTCGTTCATATCACATATTGCACACATAGCACCAGCAGAATTAAATTGAAATTGTTGTAAATGATCGTAAATAACTTTATGAAATCGTACTCCAAGTTCAGTTAGAACAGTATTTAAATTTTTCCCATCTAAAGTACTTCGAATATGTCGAATCATTCCAGTAACATATTGTACAACTGTTAAACAAGCTGGAGTGCTTAAGGTATCCACATCAGTTTCAAGTTTAAAATCAGTCTTTCGTTGTTCGCTTTGTAGGTACACTTTTACCCAACCAATAATAGCATTTATACTTCTATCTAATCCTGTCTCTAGTTTCATATCTATTTGATCTAACACAGCTTTTTTCTTTAACATGC
The DNA here is from genome assembly GCF_024516045.1 of Bombus affinis. NCBI lineage: Eukaryota > Metazoa > Arthropoda > Insecta > Hymenoptera > Apidae > Bombus > Bombus affinis. The sequence goes on from NC_066354.1 coordinate 4,811,841, forward strand.
AATCTCCGTGCTTAGATGTAGACCTAAAAAGATTATATTTTATATATATTTTCAAAATAAAATTATATGTAAAATAAATGAAGTAAATCTTACACTACAAGAGGTATCACACTATCGTTAAATTGTTCCTCTAATAAGCGTACAATTGCATTACATTGACGCACAACATTGAAAAAATGAATCTCAGGTTGAGTTCTACTTTCAGGAATTGGTACACTTTGTAAACCCAATTCCAATGCATAATCAACATGTTCACTTATTAAATACTGTAATAGTATCTCCAAAATCTGAAGTGTATTTATTGGTATATCGTCAGGTTTTGATAATAACTGACATCTTTGAAATGCCAATTTACTTCTTTGTAACAAAGCAATTGCAAGTTCCTCTGATAAAAAGGTCTCTCCCCCATAATTTTCTATTTGTGCTATATTTATATTAGTCCTTGCACCTAAAACTGCTTGTAAGTCTCTTCTTAACTCTTGAAATCCACCACTTTGTAATTGTTTCTTTTGATGATTTTTAGATTCATAATATTCAATAAGAAGTGCTGCTGATTTTTCCCTCAATACTTTTGTTTCCATGCTAGAAATATTGCACTGATTAACATTTGACTATTACAGATGTATTAACTACTCTTTATGTGAACTTACATAATATAAGCATCCAGATATTTTTGAAATATATTTCTAGTGAGCTTGGCAAGATATGTATCATCAGTACCCATATTAAACATTTTCAATTCTGTAGACAATTTCACAGTTCTTGTATATAAATCATATAAATTTCTAAGGTACTTATCAGGGTCAGTTTTATCTGCTAATTTAGCAACTGCATATTTCTGAAGTCTTAAATGATAAATATTTAATACAAATTTTGCCATCACCTGTTCAGGATTTGTAAATACTTGTTGCATTAATTTATGATATTTTGTACACATAGGTATTACATCTTGAAAAACATCCTTTCCACCAAATGAGCCCATTTGGCTTTGCTCTATAAATGCATCAATACATTGAGAATATCCTTTAAAATGAGCTAGAACTGATGCTAGTTCTCTCATACGAATGGCATCTTCTCTATTATGTGCTCTAACAAATTCTTCTATAAGATTTCTTTCAATCTCATCATACTTAACTGCAATTTTTTTCTTGGCATGTTCAAATTTTTCTGATGGTAATTCTTGCGATATAAGATGGAGTTTTTGTATTACATCTGCTGCTTCATCTAGCTATTATAGAATAAAGAGTTTTAATTCTTGTTCCATGTACAATACAATCACACATTAGATAGATAAAACAGGTGCACATATACCGAAGACTTATCTGTAAAAATTGGATCTGTCAAAGGTCCAGGGCTTAAAAAATCTGAAAAATGCCTCATTAATTTTTGAGCCTCAACAGCTCTAGCTCTTGGAGTATTAACACTTTCCAACTGATCTCCTAAATGTAAAACCTTAGTAGCTACAAGATTTATTCTTTCATCTAATTGATGAAACAGATCAATAGAATGTTTATTTCTTTCTTGTAACTCAAGTATTTCTAGTATATGCCTTGCTTCTTCATCTTTCAATGCTGTTTCAAGTTTGTCACATTTTTTTTGTTGACGTTCCTGTAAAATTTGTAAATCTTTAATTGCTTGCAAGAAAGTTTCATGTACTATTGTAGGATCAAAAAATGTTTTTCCATCATCTTTTGTAGTATCATTAACTGTTCTCCAAGCAAGTCTTTCAACGAACTCTTCAGGATCAAATGGATCCTGAAAAAATTTTATTAAAAGGATATTATTATTATTAATGTTTTATAAAACAAGGACAATTCAAATTTATTATTTTAATATATAATTTACCTGTTCTAACTCTTTCATATATTGTTGCATCATTTTGACGAAGTTTAGATGACACTTGTATGAAAGTAAGGTTATAATTTTATTATTAAATACAAATATTGATTTTGTTGATAAAAAATAATATAAAATATATAAATTTTAATAAAAGATTGTTGTTAATCATTTATTAAAATCTATAAGTACTACAAAAAACATTTCATTTCGTAATCGTTGAATAGCCTGAATATGTATCGTTCTTGTCTAACTCTATCTTACATTAACTATACTAAAGAACGTACCCATATGTATCAAATTAAATATCTTTAAATACATCGAATACTATTTCATATCATATATATAGTCCACACAATATTACAAATTAATACAATAAAAAAATTACAAAGTATATGGGTGAAATAAGAAATAATTAGTTCTTAACTTACATATTTTTATTTTCTATAGTCATACATTTACTTGTTATATACGCCTTTCTTATGAAGAACTTCATACGTTCTTACTAACTAATTCGTGTAATAAACAAATATTATTATAATGAAAGAAATCCCACACAGTTTCGAAATATTCTTATTTTGTTTTCATAAACCTTTTTTAATAACAATACAAAAGCAAGATCATTTGCAATCGTAATATGAGTTTTGTACAAAATATGTCTTTTCTCCTTTTTTTCTTTCTTTTTACCCTTTTCAGTAAAAATTAGAATAATATATGGTATATAAAGTTTTTTTTGATATTATTATTGCATAGAATAAAATTTTATTAAAATAACCTGACTTATTAAATGTTTTTCATATGTTCTCATCATAGGAAAGCGAAAACAATTGAAATAATAAATATGTAACATAAAAAACGTGAACTAGATGTCTTGAACAATAAACAACCAATATAAGAGGAAGATAATATTTTGCCAAAATTTTCATCTTACAAACTCGTATGGAATACAAAGCTTTCTGAATATAAGCTTACCGTTTAAATATAAGACAAAACATATCGGCTATATTTTACAAACGACGTGATGTATTCATAATAGGCAAATAGTTTTATAAATTTTATAAGTAGCACATATTTAAAAAAATTGACGTAACTTTATAGAAGTTACCAACTGGAACATATATAACATATTTAATTATTCTTGTACGTATAGGTATACTATTTACCATTTTTTGTATTAGTGTTGAAATATTTATTAATATATTGTTATTAAATTACACTAATGAGCACTGAAAAAAGAGGGAGGCAGCGATGACGGCATGTTTCAGTATGTTATTACTCTAATTCTTGTTTATCTCAAGAGTTTGGAATAAAATGTGGAAAAATGTTTGGGTAGTACAAAGAGTAAGAATGACTTCCTTCTAAGACAAAAAACATTCAATTATACATGTTACAATTACGCTAAAAAATAAGAATGCTTATCTTTATAACCACGATACATAGTATTATGTAATTTACTTTATAAATTCGAATTGTCGTAAAACGCATCATTGCATAGAATCAATGATCCTCAATGCTATTCCGACAAATTTTCCTATGGTCAGTTTTTTGCACTAGATAATTAGCAAGTTAATAATTATGTTCTCCTTTCTTGAAAAAAAGATAGAACAAAACTTGTTTTATTCAACTCTGCTAACAGAGTTGGTGGTCCATAATAATGCTTCACACCTCCTTATTTTTATTAATATAAACTGAAACTTCCACAATCTTTCTTGTTTCTCTTGGTAATGTTTTTTAATGCAGTATGAAACTGCTACCATAAGATGTCCTTCTGCAATTAAAAGATTTAACATTAATGTACAAAGAAGAATTTTTTATATTATAATTTTCAGTTATAGTTGTACAATTAGTAGTCCTTATTAGCAAACATAAAAAAACTTACTTTGGTTACAAGGATGTAAAATTACATTTCTCAGCAGCACCCAGATTTAGAGGATTCAATCGGACGTCCATGTTCTATTTTCACCTTATTTGCAGGATCACTGTTTCCACTTGATGGAGGACCTACTCTAAGTTTTATTTCTGCAGCCATTGTCATAAAAGCTTGTTCTACATTCATTGCATTTTTTGCAGATGTTTCTAAGAATGGTATACCAAGCTGGTCTGCATATTCCTATTTACAAAATTATACAAGAAATTAATGCAATTAAAATGTTAATATTATCATAGCTTTCTTACTTTTGCTGTTGTGTAATCAACAACTTTTTTAGTGTGAAGATCACATTTATTGCCAACCAGCAGCTTATTCACATTATCACATGCATAACGATCAATCTCTTCCAGCCATTGTTTAACATTATTAAATGTTTCTTGATCCGTACAGTCATAAACAACGATAATACCATGTGCACCCCTATAATAAGAACTTGTAATTGTTCTAAATCGTTCTTGACCTGCTGTATCCCAGATTTGTAATTTTATTGTTTTTCCATCTAGATCAATTGTTCGTATTTTGAAATCTACACCAATAGTACTGATATAACTTTCTGTGTATGTGTCATCAGCAAAACGGAGTAGAAGACATGATTTTCCAACTCCAGAATCTCCAATTAAAAGTAACTTAAATAAGTAATCACTGCAAAAAGATGTTTACAATAAATAAGGTTAAATTATATTAAATAAGCAATGTACATAATTAATTTCAATTTATAATTTATTTTAGTTAATTTATGGCAACATTTATTTTTGTTAATATTTAAAGATGTTTTGTTTAATTCCAAAATAAAAAAACAATCAATACAAGGTTATAAAAGCAAGTAAATATATTGTTAAGCGTTCTTTGTATACAATAATATATTTTGTTTAATGATTAAAATCTATAATAATTAAACTGAGTTGATATAAACATAACTATTTCTAAACAATAAATAACATATGTAAAAGATTATTATAATCAGGAAGTAAAATTACATTGTATTACACAATAATTATTATATATTTGATCATAAACATAAAACATGAACAATAATTAGAAATCTGGAAAAAAATTAATTTGTAAATATATAGCAAAAACAGCAATCTTTTTTTAAAATTTTAGATATAAAATCATAAGTTTTTTTGTTATATATGTACTTTATTTTATTGTTATTTGTATTATTTTCGCACATGTAATTTAACAAAACATTCAAACACAATACAAGTAACAACGAACTTTGCCTCATACTTTTTATAACATTCTACAAGATCAATTTTCTCAAATCACTTAAAAAAATTTTTTCATGTATTTGCGTGTAAGTTTTCCAGATTTAAAGTTTGAATTTATCAAAAATAGTTAACACAGATTAAGAAATGAATTTATACAAAAATTGAAAATAAGAAAAACAACAGAGAATGAATTTCTAAAATATGGCTTGTGAACATGGGTAGAAAGAGACAAAGAGGGGGCGGGGGATAGTAAATCTGTCAGATAGTAAACGTTAAACAAAACTTTTTCGTACTAACGTGGCTGTATAAAACATTAATAGCATTAAGTTTGTCTTTTTAGCCTCGTTCGTTGTTACAGTTATAAATAATTGATTATAAATTTCACGAAATGAACATATCTTAGATATACTTATGTCTGCGCAAAAAGAAGTTTACTTACTATTCAGGATTCATTGTGGACATGCTACGCTCAGAACACGCTCACTAATATCGTGTACCGTCGTTAAGGAAATCTAAAAAATGGACACGATTCGTTTCGACGATGTGACGGTAAAGATTCACAGATCACGTTCTTCAATACGAACGAGCTGTAACAATGGCGGTCACGGTAACTCCTCCCAAACCAGCAAATGAAATGTCTACCATTGACGTAATGCCAGAATGGCAGCAGATGCTGTTTCACTCCCTCTATTTGACGGGACACGAGCGATTCTAACACGAGAACCACGTCTGCGCACTTCTTATCTTTTAGGAACGCTTCTCTTCTCTCTTTTTTGGGGTTTTTTTTCTCCTCTTATTCTCTAATTCGTGTATTTTTTCCAATATGCATTATTTTCAAAATTTATGTTGTTATAAATAAATATAGTATTATATATTTAGAAATGCCATACAAATGAAATTGATGGTTAAGCTTTTTCAATTGGATATCGATATCGGAAATTTTATTAATCTCATGTATTGTTATACGTGCATCTAAAATCACGGCCTTAGAACGTATTTTCAAGCTACTGCTACCTGAGTACTATCAGAGATAAGTAAGTAGGAAGATCGCTGGTGAGTATAGGGGAATTTCAGCCAAAAGATGCTCTATGAATTACCGCCTCTAACGGTCAGACGGCCGAACTATACGCACATTCCCCCCCTCCCCCAAATATGTTTGACGGAAGAAACCACGATACATATGCCGTGAACATAGGGATATATTACTATGTCCATGATGTATGCACAGTGAGAGAGGAAATGTGTGTTTATACGTTCGATTGTATATACGGGATTGAGGACATATACTGACATACGCGAGATCACGATTATGCACAGGATCGTAATTTGTACCTACCTGGCCTTACAGAGTTGAACGAAAGCATGCGCTTAATGGTGATTCGAAAACGAGCGACAAAAACGCTGCGCTATGTCGTAAAACGAGTATTTATAAGTATTTGATCGTCATTTTCGTATAAGAAGAGTTGTTTAAATTATTATAAAATTATATAATTACCAGAAATATGTTAAATGTAGTTTGTGTCGTTAATTGTAAATGCCATAAATGTACTATAAAGTGATCGTAAATGACCTAATATTTGGAATGAAGATATATACAGAGTGTTTCTAATTTATAAAAAGTTTTTGAAATTTGAAGTAAAAAGTATAGGTCGAAAGGAAGTGCTCGTTTATTAATATTGTAATTTTGATTAAAAAAATTAAATTAGGTTAGATTGATAAAAAATGGATATTGAATGGTTAATAGAAGAAATACATATAGAACAATAAACATAATCTGACACGTATAAAATGGTCTCACAAATGGTAATAAATGTATTTACGACGTGGTGTAAAATATGTGCATACTTCTGACAATTACACAAATTGTTATACAGAAAATTATGAATTCGTTAAAAATTATACAATTGTTGTAAACTTTCATATTGAATTAAATAAAAAATTTTATTTTGCAAATGAATAAAGCGTTTAATTATTTCAAATCCATCCGACATTCACAATCCTTAAATTTTTTCCAATTTCGATTCCTTTAAGGAAAATTACAAAATTAAATTACAAAAAAATTACAAAAAATAACGAAACAGTTCAAGAAAATTGATAAGTATTGGTAAGTATTAAAAGAATAAAATAACATAAAATGTATTTGCAACCAATTCCTGGAAATAACGTCATTTTCTGACAAAATCCTAGAGCTAAAAATTTGGCGTTCGAACGAGCAATTTGTCGGCCAAAATAGCGATTTTGTACGAGGAGAACATGATAGCATATGAGATGATACAATTTCACTGATTCTTGAAAATAACTTCATATTGCAAGACTGTTCTAAAACTGACATTTTCGATTACTGCAAAAATTTTTCAACCGATTTTATGATTTAGTATTAGCAGAATAGGATAGAACAGGAGGTGGCATAATTTTGCCGATTCTTAGGAATGATGTCATACTTCAGGAATTGTTCAAAGTTGAAATCCTCAGATTCTCGAAAAATTTATTCATCAAAATCTCAATTTTGAATCAGGAGAATATAACCTTATAGAAGGTGACACTATTTTGAACTAATTCTTAAAACTTGACATCATTTTTTAGGATTTTCGAAAGTTATTTCGTGGTCTTTTTTTTACACAATTCTTCTTTAAATTTTGCGTGTTTAAATTTTTAAATTTTGTGTTTTTATCTATTTCCCGAATTCAGCGTTTGATTTTTTATGAGATTGGGTAGTAAAAAGGGCATAAATAGCAAGATTTTAAAGTGCTGTTAAACTAATCTGACTTATTGAAACTCTTCCTAACTACATTTTATATAATTATTTTACAATAAATAATCTCATTTTCTATTGTAGATATTGCATAATCATTTATTCTAAGGTTGCTTGTGGTTGCTGTTGGTTGCTGCTAGCTGCTTGTGGTAGGAGCACGGGACCTTACAGCTTCGCTCGTGGACGCTTACACGGTCAGGATTGAAAGTCCTTCCACATTGTTTACACGGGACCAATTGACTTAAGTGAGATTTCCAACTGGCCTCAGCCATTGCATCCAAGTCAACTGTTATATCTCCCGTTTCTAAGTTACCTGCATACAAATTACCATCGTAAATTAAAAATAATAAATTATTGCATTCGTAATTCGCGCATGCAATGGAAAAGAATATTATTTTTATCAATTCTACATAATAATTATCAATTGCAGATCACTTCACTTTGCGTGATGAACCAATGGCACAAGGAGCATTTTCAGTATTTGATAAAGCTCGACTTTGTGACTTCCTGACTCTAATCGTGTCTCCCTCTAATCGATATAGTTACACTGACCTTAAGTTCATTGGTAAGGCGCGGATCATGCAACTGATATTTAATTTCCACGCAGAATATTCACTGACTATCAAAGGCTACTATAAAGATTACTGATTCGATACGAATTAAAAGTGAAAAAAGATCCATGCACCTGTGCTCCGAATAAAAGCATTCAGGTGAATCGATTACGGGGGTTGTTCAACTCTTGACATCAATTAAACCAAAGTGCATTTTTCCCGCCAATTGAAGTTGCTGCATTTAAAAAATGAACGTAACTATAAAGACATGCAAGTATGATAAGATATTTGACTCACGAGCGTAAATAATTTCAGGTCTCTCTGGCTCTTTTCTTCTTTGACCTGGCGGTAATTTTTTGTTCTCCACGTGCCATTTTTTCAAGCATTGTGGTTCGTGAATGGCTATGCTAGTAGATCCGAAATCTCTACCACATATGTAGCATGTGACCGTCTTCTTCTGCACATTATCCTAAAACCAATTTTCTCCAAATAACTATTTCGTTGATTATCTTCGCCGATTTAATAACACTTAAGCGTAAAACGACACAATTTTTATTCATAACGATCGATATAAAAAATTTGTACATAAAATTTAACTCGTACAATAGAACACCACTCGTGGATGATCGCGTGGGAACGCTTATGCAAATTGGATAATATAAGCATGCCTTCCGACACGACTCACCCCCGTTGGGCTGCTTAGATTTTCTTGCACGTTCATCATTTCTGACTTCTGTTGTCGGATCGAATCCTTCTTTCGAGGCTGAGATGATTGTTTTTCCTTTTCTATCTGCATTCGCTTGATGCATTGAGGCTCGTGTATTTTTATACTCTTCGTGCCGAAGTTTCTGCCACATGATTGACAAGTAAGCATAGGAGGTCCTACTCGCGACGTACCGGGAGACTTTTCACTAAGGAAGCTTTCTGCTTTCTCTGGCTCGGTATTCTACAGTTTAAAGAATATGTAACAAACATCCTATTAAAGAGTTAAGACTGGATAAGCACTTTCACCTTTATAGAAGCTTTACAGCTTTTCTGATGGACTGTCAGCCGTTCTGGTAGAAATGTTCTTCCACATTTCGAGCAGGGAACCAATTGTGCCTGAAATACAATTTGTCATCATTATCTTATCCCCTGCTTCCATTCAGTGTTCTCTATGATTAACACGTCAGTCAACATGAGAACTTTCAGAGAGGAAAAGTTCTTCTTAACGAAATTTTGAACTTAACGAGTCGCAATGCGGTTCTTAGTTTTTAGATCAAACATGCCGTTGCTCTTAAACAACCAAGCCCGTGATAAATCTAGGGCAGCACCTTGAACACGATAGGACTGGGATATTACAGTGCGTGACATACTCCCTGTGTGGAACCAGAGACTTTACACACGGATTCCGCTGAATGCACTGGTATTTCTGTTTCTACGTATACATAAGAAATGTGCAAGGGTAAACCTTAACGAGCCATTCCACTATTACGTTTACTATAATCGATTTAATCAGTAGGAAGCATGTTTGTCCATAAAAACATTTGCATACTTTAAATTAACATGGAATTTGCAATTTTGCATCTATTAATACTAATTCTTACAAGGGAAGAAAAATGGATAAATAAATATAAAATAAATGAATGAATATAAAGTATAAATAAATCCAAAATATACGTAAATGAATTAAGTATGTAAATAAACAACAATTTCGATACTATGCATTTTTGACAATCCATAACTTCTTGTATTTAATTATATTACGATCAGATTGCAGAAAGTCATATAATAATGTTACATCACCGTTTGGGAGAGACAATCGTCAGCCGTGACAAACATAGTGGAATGACTCATTCAACTAATCGAAGTATGTTACTCCATAAAGACAAATACGGAAACGTTTAACGATTCAGACAACTCTGCCTGAACTCCTCTCGATGACTGATCAAACCGAATAAAATTTACTTGAATTTTATCGGTTCGACAAAAATCTGGTTTAAGGATGCTACATTTGCCGAATGGAAGACTCACATGCTTAAGAAAATATTTAAATCACAGGATACCTGACTTTCTTCCCATGCTACTGCATTCCATTCTGAATGATTGATGGCGATGTCGGGCTTCTGAGGTATCGGGCGCCTTTGGTTCACGGGCAAAGAATTATTTTCCCGTTCCCACTTCTGCCACCATCAATATTCATCAATTATTCGATTAAGCTTAAAGTTATAGCTTTATATATCACTGATGAATAGTGATTATGTTAAATGATAATTATGATAAATGGTAATTACTTCCTTAAACAGAAATTTATTGCACGAACTTCTAAAAACAAATAATGCCTTCACGAAAATTAATGCTTATATCAGTGGCTATAATTTTCTTTACATACTCTAATTCATTTTCAGAAGTTCATACGAACGTTATACCAAAAGCTCTAGTGTCTCAAGTATCTAGTACTAAATTTACAAAGACTCCTTCATAAGACGCAATAAATATCAAATTGGAAGAATGAATTTCAAAGCGATTCACGGTAAAGCAACGTAACGAACACACGATCGATCTACACACGATCTGCAACACAGGTAATGTTCTTTCATGAATAGTCTATAGACAAATTTAGACCCAGTCGAAGAAGTATACGAATTTATCGAACCGAATGTATATACACTAAAACCGCGACATACATGTAAATTACAACGCTTCGTGCCAATGTTCAACTATAGCGAATAAGTGTCAGTTCTTGTGTACGTATAAATGTTTCTCATATCCATTAAATAGATATGATCGCGTATGTATATGCATATCGATCTTGCAAAGAGCCTTGATGTATTACGTGTCTTCAGAGATATCCAATGATATTCATGCATTGTATCTCACATAATCGCGAGTATGAATAATATATAGAGTTCAAGTTCAATGTGAAATTAGATGCTCCTTTTGCAAATACATACCGGGTTACGGTAAACATTTTGTCTATTGATAAACGTGAGATACGCACGCAATTTCTTTTTAACATTGGAATAAATTAAATTTTAATTCAGTAAAACGAAATCTGACGTATTGATAAGGCTATATGAAGTAGCGTGAACGTGTAATAGGAAAAATATTAGCATAGAAACTACTTGCATTTTAAACGTGATAAAAAAAATATCGTTCTGAAGCTTTATGAAATTTAAAGGCACGAAGTAAAATAATAATTATAGTTGCGCATTCACGATGCTACTAACCTGCATGCATCTAGGCTCGTGAATAGGAAAGCTAGCTGTACCAAATTCACGGCCACATATGTAACAAGTAATGGTCCTTGGCCCCTTCTTAATTGGCGCTGACGAAGGTCTACTCGATCCATTAGATCGTTCTTGAAGATTGCCTGATTTGAAATCCTGAACAACCATATCCTCCACTTTGTTCTTGCTCTTATCGCTACGAAAATTCAAGGCAATGGGCTTCTGAACAGTTTTTGGTATCGTGGTCCTTGATTTGGAGATCGTAGAACTGTCCTTCGCCTTAGGCTGACTACCCTTCGGATGACTGTGAAACCGCTCTGGTTGGTCCGGCTTTCCACAGCTCTTGCAAGGTTCCGGAGCGCTCTTTGTTGAAGAGGCTGTGAACACTTCCAGATCGTTCTGTATGGTGGGTCTTGAGCTCTTCTTCTTCAACGTAGACAAGGAAGGTACCTTGTGGCTGGCTGTTCCGTTTCTAATTGTAGATACATAATTTTATTTTTTATTTCCAACTTTGAATTTATTCTGTTTTTGGATATTTTTCTCACAAACAATTTTTACCATTTCTACAAACGGAATTTTCTATACATTCTTGTCTTTAAATTTTCTTAACGAATTCCTTAAATTTTCACGAACCTATTGTTGTTGTCATCCAGTTTCGTGTTATCCAAGCTCTTCTTTGTAAACGCCGGATCCTGCCTACTTATGCGCGCTTGTTTCTGCATCCTAGATGATACAACCGACACGTCGATGTGACTGAACCTCGAGTCGAGAATTTGTTCAAAGCTACGTCGTTTGTGGCGTATGGAGAAGGGTCCGCTGCACCACGACACCTCACCGTTCGATGCTGGGCTATATTGTTGTCGTTGTCGCTCGACACCGGTGACGTTTTGTCGGTACCTTGACGACGAAGGGAATGACGATGTTCCCCCACTAATTGCTTTTGAGAGACGAAACCGCATCATCGAATCAACAAGTAACTCTTTGCTGAGAAGAGACATGTCCAGCTTGTCGACCAGATCGGGGTCCAGCACAGTTGGTTTTTCGAGATTCGCGGTCTTCGGTCTTTCCGGTTCATTGTGTAAGGAAGCACCGCGTTTCATCTTCGGTGGCCAGGTGCTTGTATCCGGTATCTTTAATTTTCCTCGCTGCTTTCCTTTTTCTAAATCATTTTCGTACTCTTATATTTTTGGATAGAAAGGATTCTCTAGATAGTTGCTCTAAATAATTTTTTCCATCTTAGATATTTGGATAGATAGGGGTCTCTACATAATTGATTTAAATAACCAAAGAATTCACATTAGTGGTAAAAAACGTCTTCTTATGTATAAAAAATAATCTCTGGCTATGGATTGATCGAAACTATAATGTAGTATGATACGTAATATTGATATAAAATACAACGTAAAGGTTCAAGGTTAATTCCGCTTTAAAAAAAGTACATTTCCATAGCCAGAATTAGAACCCTCTACTTCTAATGCTAATTATTTGGAAGAAATTACCGCCTACGTTTATTCTGGGTTTTTGCAGTTTTATGAGTTTTAAAGAAAGTCTATATATAAAACAAATCATTAACTACTACAGCATATGCAGTTTCTCGGTGTTAATTAATTGATTAATTTTCTTATTTAATTTCATTACCATTTCCTAATTCAATTTAATATGTAAGGTGCAGTATTAGAGTACAAATACAATGTCGTTTATTTTGCTTCTTTTTAATAAAAATGTAATAAACTTTACTTACTATCCAGCATATCCAAGTCATCCTTAATTATTAGAAAAGTTTTTTCGGATAAGAACTCCGTCGAGCTTTTTTTCCATTTCATGATTTTTGCGGTCGACGCCGTGATATTGGAGTGAATTATCACTTTGAATTTACAAACAACGTCACGATCAATTGGAAATATTTTGTACTATTTCGATAGCACTGATATAAAAAAACGTTTTTATATTTTAGAAGTAAACCGGTATTTAGAATTTCATAATAGATCTTTATATAAATTTATCGTGTTTTAAAATAAATAAAAAGTATAATCGATCATAATAAGACACACTTGAATTTTCATCATTCTTTCAATCGATTATTGGTAAGAATTTCTGACTCTCTGACGTTTATGGTTATGGAGATTGTAAACTAATTTTTCTTCGGCTATTAAATCGTCCTTTCTCACTATTAGTTCACTTAATTTAACTTCCAACAAAATATTCATGTTGTCACTTCTTAATTATTCTGTAATTCTTTTCGATCCCCATAAAGATTATTATTATGATTATGGTTCCAATGATATATTTATATATTTATGTATATAAATATCAACTCGATTGCGATATTTTAAACACAAGCGATCTTAGTCAATGTTCTAGATTGTATAGTCACAACGTTGATAGTTCCACATTTTCAGAATGATCTACAAAACTAGAAGCAGTAAACATACACTCTGCATAGGAGAAAATTACGAATTTCTAAAATAAACCATAAATACACATGTCTTCCTTTTCAAACACTGTGCAATGAGTTCAAATAAAACATAAACATTTTTTTAGACGATCGACAAAAATGTATTTCTATATTGACCGGTTCGTGAAGATCATCGAAGCGGATTTTATCTTGTTTTACTCAATCAAGAAACTTCATTGTATTGATTTGAATCGTGCGCGACTTTTAGAAATGAGATTTTAAACACGTAGCCCTTTGTCAGCGAAACAGCCGGTATACTGAGCTTCGGTTTACCTTGCCATTGGTTACATATAGCTTTTACCTTTTGCTTTGTGGTCGACTGTGTGAGAATACAGGTGGCTACAAAAATCGATCTAACAACTACTATTAAACAACTATGCCGTTGTTCGTTTGTGTATGTTCACGGCGTCAGATGAAAGTTTGTTACCACATTGATATTTTAAACGTGGGTGTATATAAAGAATCTTTTCAAAAATAGACGAATACTTCTTTTCTTATTAATATGTTAATCGTTTTAATGTTCTTTATAATTAGTTTTTATATTGACATAGTTCGTATGTACTTTGAATATAATTTTAATATTACTGGATTGATCATTAAACTACGTTATACGATAAAGTGAAACGCTATTTAGATAATACTTTCAATTTTGTAACGTTTTATTTAAAAAAGGTGCGGGTATATTTCACATACCGAGAAAGTAACTGCTCTTGCATAGAAAGTTGTGCAATTTTATTCATCTACGTCATGAGAAATGTGGGTATGCAATTGATAGAATTTTGTAGAAAGTAAGTATTTACTATTTACAATAGTAGTACATATAAATACAAAATATTAATATATTATCGTCTGTATCTATATCGCTTGAAATGGAACCACAATTGGAAAATATTATTGTGGAATTGACACCTAAATCCACGTTTATATGAATATTCCCATTCTCTATTAACGATTTTGAATGCAATATCTTCGTAAGGTGGGCCTGCATGAAAACGTAAAATAGCAAAGTCCTTATTATCTGCACAGGGTGTCTGAAAATGATAACACTTTTGTTAATTAAATATTCAAATTAGCAATAAAATAAAATTAATTTGAACGATATATCTTACCAAGAAATATTCAGGAGTCGTGTTTTTATCTATTAAATCCGGATAAAATATATTAAATTTGTAGCCTTGAACGATTTTCGGTGGTGGATTATCCATATCATAATGGGTTTGATTATATTTATTCCATTCGAAACCAGTATGAACTCGATTGAAATATCTTGGTTTTCTGGGTCTATACTTGTCAGACCAAAGATAGATTTGTGCTTCTAAAGATGACTCAACACTAAATTGTGCTTCATCAGAACTCATGTTTTTACGTGCTTCTCTATGCATTGCTTGTTCTTCCGCAGTCATAACATTCTGGATTTTCCGACCTGTACTGAGTACTTGATTTCTTGCATATTCCAACCGTTGATTATCGTCCTCTTCTAAAGTTACTAATGTTCCTGGTTCAAGTTGAGAATAAGGTATATATTTTGGAGAATAACCTCCTGATTCATATTCACAGAAAGATTCTGACAAAAGATCATCAGCTGCATTATTAGTCTCTTGATCATCACTGCAAATTTATAAAAAACATTTATATATTTGGAATTTTTCATATGAGTACATATGACAGAAAGACTACATACTCTGATTGACTTTCTTCACTTTTTTCTGTGACTGTATTAGCAGTTTGTTCTTCTTGTTTCTCTGGCTGTTCATCAACTGGTTGCGAACTCTCGGTTTCATTTTCCGTTCTAGCTACACCTTGTTCGGCAATTAAAACTTCCAATTTTTTACGTAAATTTTCTTGATGCCGATCTCTTAATCGTGCTCTTGCCATATGCGCTGAGGAGCATACATGACTGATACAATCATGCGAGTTAAATAATATAATTCAAAGTATACGTAGGTAATTTTTAATGCTTACCTTTAAGTTGAGACAAAAGACTTTCCCAATATCCTATATCAACGCCTTCAGGCTTTCCTGTAATTTTTGCTTCAATCTGTAGTTGCAAAGCTTCTAATTGTGCTGCCGTTTTTCCTTTAAAAATAGCAGTCACATCTTTAGCAACTGATTCATGTATTCCTTCTCTTCTACCCACAGCTGGAAAAATACAGTAAATTTGTAAAAACTATAAAAACAAAATTTCACTTGTACAAGCAAAAAAAATGTACCTACCAACTTCATACTCTGATCTCTCTAATTTTCTCAATTTATGCAGTTCATCTTCAACAATTACTGTAATGTCATTCCAATAATCTAAATTTTTTCCACGTTCTAATTCTTTATAAACTTTAATATCTTCAATGAGATCTTCTAAATCCTTCACATGTAATCCACGTAAGTAAGTGTAAGGTTCATGCATTTCTACAGCATCAACTTCTTCCTCTGCACTGATGTATTTGGCAAGAAGATCAATTGGTTTTGCACGACCATCTTGTATTCTTATACGTGACCTTAATCTCGCCTGTTCTAAATGAAACTGATCTTCCTGTCTTGCCCATTGTTCCAATTGAGCAGCTTCTTTTCCTCTTTGGAGCATTGTCATCTCTTCTTCTCTTTGTTGTCTTTCTAATTCTCTCTCCTGTCTTCTTTTCTTAACTTTTTCTAATTCTCTTTTATTTTCTTCTTGTTTATGCCTATTCCTAATTTCTAGTTCTTCTCTACTTACACCAAGCAAACCTTCCTTTTCAAGTTTTTTAGACCATACGAATGTGGAAAGTAAATTTCCATCACCAAATGGATTATCTGTATTTGTATAATGTAAATAATCATTATCCCAGCCCATTCTTTCTTTTCTTTTACGTTCTTTAGCTTCCTTTTTTTTTAAACGGCGTAATCTTTTTTCCTCTGGTGTTTCTGTAGCTTTCATCAATTCCTTTTGACGTTTTTTGTCTTCGATTTGTTTTTGGCGCTGTTTCTGAAGCTTTTCTAAAAGCTTTGTAGAATCTGATGAAGAATTAGATGAGGAAGAATCGCTAGAATCACTTGGACTTGATGAAGATGACGAAGATGATGATCTAAAATGAAAGAAAATTAGAAAATAATAAACTTTTAATCCATAACCTCAAAAGTGATCATTTGAAAGTGTTTACCAACCTTCTTCTGCTTTTATGTTTCGAGGATTTTTTATGAGATTCGCGTGATTCTGAAAAATCTCTGTATCTACATTTTTTATATTTTTGACTACAGCTTTTAGAATGTTTATGTCTCGACTTTGATCTTTTAGAATGGCTATCATAGTCACTGTCACTGTCCTTACGAGAAATTCTACCTTTATATTTATATCGATTCGTATCGTCCTTTTTTGATCTTTCACGGTCTTTTCTATGAGAATACTTTTCCATTTTTAATAAAAATATGAATATTGTATATTTCCACAGAATGTTAATATTATTTGATATTACTATCTTGACACTTAACCTCACGAAACATATTTTCTCAATGTACTGAGGACATTGAACGCCATCATTGAATTTAGGACAGCTGATTCCTGTTTACTACGTGTGTAAATTTCCGTTTATATTTAATGAAACAAAAATACACAATAAATGTTAAATATCTTTATAATTTCATAAAAGTATAATGAGTTGATAAAAATTATTCGATTATTGTTTCTATCTTTTTCATATAATCATTTTTTAATGAACTATCAATGACTAGGGAGTAGCTTTCTTCCACTCTTCTTGATGTTACATCCGTTAAACTTTCAAATTTGTGGGTATACGTTGTAGAAGGAAGGTTTTCGAAAACACTCGGTTGCGTTTTATAGTGTTTAGTGGTGAATTGCCTCGAGCATTTGTGATAATTCTGATTGGATCAAGATGTCGAACAAGATGTATTATTCGGATAAATACTACGATGATAAATACGAATATAGGTTGGTATAAATAACAGCAGCATATTATAATGTCTCATTTAGATTTCGATTTTGGCCAAATGTGCCATTTTGGATCGTTTTGCTATATGTACAAGTATACACTTTCTAATTATATATTCATATTGATATTTTCTCGATGATATTCGAAAATTTTCTTGTAATAAGGAATGTATTCATTTCGTTATATTTTATGTACCTAATTCCATAACTTCTTTGTCTAATTTTTGGACGCAGAGGTAACGTATCATTTAAATGGCCGTCTGGCACGTTCTTTTGTTTGCTTAGTAGTCTATTTATTCTTAAACAATATTGAAATTGGGATGAAGAGATGAAAAGAAAGATAGAATATTATAAAATGTTAATACAGTCATGCAAATTTCATGATCTCTCTCATTGAAATATGTATATTTTTACTTAAAAAAGTAGTTTGTAATTACCATATTTTACAGTATGTTACAAATTTCTTTTACATTACTATTTTAATTCAAACTAGTTTATTCAATTGTTTATTAAAATTCACCATTTTAAAAACAGTGTATAAATAAAAACATAAGATTATTGGTAATACATATTATGGATGTATGTATATATTATTTATGGTTCTTTTATTAGGCATGTAGTACTACCAAAAGAAATGATTAAATTGGTTCCAACTACTCATCTCCTCTCGGAACAAGAGTGGAGAGCTATTGGTGTTCAACAAAGTCAAGGATGGGTTCATTATATGATTCATAAGCCAGGTATGCCAACTGGTTGAATTCTTTATATACTATTCAAATTTTATTATTATCCTCTGCTCTTTACTTTAAATTGTATTTACAAAATAAATTTTTAATAGAAGATTAGTAGAAGTATTTTAATTGGTAAATACTTGTGTTTCAGAACCTCATATTTTACTCTTTAAAAGGAAAATAACATCTCCACCACCAGAAAATTAATTGTACTGACAACATTGTAACAATTTGTAAATAATACTCCAAATCATTGTTAATATTCATAAAACAACTCAATTATAGCAGCTGACCATTCTAATGGCTTGTAAAATCAATATTAATGCAATGTTAAGTTGATAAATCTATATTTAAAATTCACTGAGACAGAGCAACAATTTTATTCTTTCTAAATTCTTTGTGGAAATAACGTAATTCATTATTTTAATTTTTCCTTTTAATGTCATTCCAAAAAATCAACAAGAGAATTGTGTATATATGTCTATAAAATCCCTTAGTTCTTAATTACAGTTTAAATAGTACTTATATTTTGGATTTACCATGACAGCTTGGTATTTCATTTAATAAGTAAAATTTGAGTATTCTGATTCTTTTCTGAAAATCATAGTTCTGTAGCAGAATTAGTTATTCTGTTAAGGATTTATTGAGTAAAGAAAATTGTCATTTTGTGATTAAAGTGCCTTATACAAATGTACTAACTATTAGGATATATTTTAGTATTACATGTTTAGAATAATCATTCCTTATGTTTAACAAGAATGATATAATGGAAAAGTGTGACCTTAAACGTTAAAAGTTTTCACCAGTTACATTGATTTTAATCTAGGATTCCAATATTAATAATTAAGTATCAAATTCTGCATTCATTAGATATCTTGCCATACAATTTCTTATATCATTCAGAATTACATATTGCTCTTAGTCTACATATAATGTAATCTAGAAGCTGCTCTCTAATTATATGTATTTCTTGCAACATTTTATCAGTATTTCCGAAAAGTAATTTTTACATCTAAGTATTAAACGATTCACTTATTTTTATTAAATGAAACCTATACTCTTTGTCCATTCTTAAATAAACATTTGTAACAAATACATGTCAGTTTAATTTTATTTTCCTTAAATAATTTTATTCGCGAATATGTGATATGTATTGTAATTATTTGTATCAGAATATAACTTTCAACGCAGAATTATGCAAACCAAGTTGCGTTGATACAAGATACGTGTATTTCTTCATTTGTATTCTTGGGCGACAAAAAGTGAAACAAATTTAGCCGAATATGCGAGAAAGGAGGGGCAGAATAATTAACACAATCACGTGACTGACCTCAATCCAATTATACAAACATCGTCCCTAGCGGTCAAGTAATTCTCACACTAATTTTTGTAAATTTTACATTAATTAAATCATCGTTTATGAACTGACGTATATTGCGTGCTACAGTTCGTTTCACTTTTATTACATAATTTCGTTACCATTTTTAACAAGGAAGCAAGCGATTAGCGAAATCCATCAAGATTAGAAAAAATTAATTTACATCTTTATAATTAAACCAAATAACTAAAAATAATATCTGCGAATCAAATAAAAAAAATATTGCGCTATATATGTATAATAATATATTTTTTTGAAATTCAAAATACTAGCGCTATATCATTTTTTCATTAACAGTTTCATCCAAAAATATACGATACGTATTTCGTAATAATTATGATTTGACTTGTACGTGTGCCAATTACCGAACTGTCTACTATATAAGGTATAACCATTCATTCAAGTTTCGAATGTATGTGTCGATTGAGGCACACGCGGTTTCGCAAACCGCGTGTATGTTTGCGCGCGTGCAACATCGTAGGATCTCCGGCTACATGGTGAAGGTACGTAAGAAAAACGACGAAGAGGGAGGATAGTGTAGTCGGAGTTCGGTGAAAGGGGGCAAAAGGATGCCGAGGCACAGAGAAAGAGAAAAAGATAGAGGGAGAGAGAGAGGTGGAATACCAAAAGCAAAGGGTGATGGAGAGGGAAAGAGATAGTTGATTTCTGACGCACACATGGTTGCATCCATACTATTCCGTACGATACGAAGGGCTCTGTTCTCATGGGCCGGTCGCCGTCGCCGACAGTCCACGAGAACAGAGCGTACCGATAGTACGACGATCGCGCTCGCGGGAAGAACAACATTTCGCGTACTCTAAATCGAAGCGTGATCAGCATCCCGATTAAAAAATTAGCACGCGCGCAACGTGATTCGATTGCATTGCCGCGCACGCAGTTTCTTCTATCGACGACTACAATCGTGAATAGAACTAATTTATCGGGTAAGTCAATTTTTTTTTTACAAATACCCAAAGCGAATATTTATAAAATATACGAGATATATCATTCTTAGGGAAATGAAAGCATTCGAGGTTGAAAGCCGTTGTAGTTCAATGACATGGTAGTTTTGCAGAAACCTGATAGCGATAATTTACTTTTACTTTTTTAACAGTAATATAGGAGGTAAACGTCTAAACAATGTGACAGGAATCAAAGGGTAAATAAAGTCGTGTCTCGTTGCACTCATCTTTGCCCCGACTGTAATTATGATCTACATAACACTTAGGACTTTTCTCATTGCGTATCGTTAGATGTATCTATTGTGCTAGTAAAGAGTTGAATGATTTGATACAATGCGCATCTTGTCTCCGTGGTAGTCAATCCACGTACACAATAGAGAAATAGAAATTGATCGCGCAAAAATATGGCCGGAAAATGTTTGATTTCGGTATTGTTTTAAAATGTATTATATATCGAGAAAGATATATGTATCTTTAAACAGTCATAAATCAAGGAAAACTGTATCTTTATAAAAGTGTGCAAAAAACTAAAAAGAAAATTCTTTAGTCATTACCATCTTGATATGGCAAACAAACGCTTGAAATTACGATTTCCCACGCGTATAATTTTTTCTTTTCTTCTAGACATGTGACATCAGTGTTATCTGTGGATTGAACATCTTTATTTAGACTTACTCATAGATACGCGCTTCGCACAGTAAATCCATAATTACCATGCTTCTTTGTTCATTTGATGAATAATATATCAAGTGTGTTTCAAATTTTTAGAACGCCGCGCGTTCTTCATCGTACGGTTACTATCGCCATGTGCGGTTCAAACAAGAATGGCACGTGTATTTGGTTCCTATCGTCTACTTTCATTTGCCCTCGCCCGGAGCGCATATAAATCGAATCTTCTATCTTACTTAATAATCACGTCAACACAAGATCAATTTCGGTTACGTCTCTCTTATTTTTCTTTTTTCTTTTTTCATATTCGTGGAATCAGTATGAAAACTTCCACCGCGCATGAAGAAAAATAATGACAAATTTTTCTGCAGTATACAATTTTATTAGTGGATGGAACGTAAAGGCAGATTTCCAGGACAGTTTAAACCGGTTAATACCAGTTTCTGCGAGATATACATACATACATATATGTATACATAGCACGATGACGAGAAAATTTGTAGTTTTAATTTACATTTTTATTCATTAATTACTCTTATCAATTTAATATTAATTGATCGAAGATTCCTGATACAAACATGTATGCATCTTTTATAATAAATTTGGATAGATTTAATTACGCCATACCGTTTTTTATGATAAGAATATTTGATACCGGATGCTGCGGAATTAGGGAATAAACATGAACTTAACACCATGTACTATAGGGTTAATTGGTGCTGTCAGATGATGGGTATGCTTGCACGATGGGTGTCGCGGGCAATATTCAAATGAACAATTAACATTTATGAATATTTCATATCGTTTGTGTTATATAATAAGTTATATTATGCATTATCTAACATGATGATTAGAATGCAGGATCAATGAGTCTTGGAGCACGCCTTCAGGATTGTTTTTCTGTTCACTTTTGTAATTATATGGATAAGTATACGTTTTGTGTTTACATTCCATCTATAGAATATTTTGCTAGACTTACGATCAAGAACATGTTACAAATACTCTGATAATATTGGTTTCAATTATTATTTAATATATTTTATCGATAACAAAAAAATTTAATGTAACAGAAAGTTATAAAAATATTTTAATTTACTCGAATTAGGTCTGAATGTACACAGCATATAATATTGAAAATACATAAAACTTATATGTAATTTTAAATAAGCCAAATTATGAATTAAAAAGTTCAAGAAATTGATTATTTGTAACCAATAAAATTGATGGAAAACGTAAATAAGGTAATTGCATTATGGAACAATACCTCCCGCAAGATAAAAGCGTAATTTATGATAGTATATTAATAGGGGCACAGACCATGATTGTGTTTAGAGACGTTTAGTAATATAAAATTAATTAGTCTATATTTACCTGCATTAATTGTTCATGAATCTCAACCAACGTTTAAATCTGGAACACTCTATGCTATCTTATATTTATCCATTATTTCACTCTCACATGTCAGTCTTATCACGGTCTTCCACACATGCAAATATTTTAATATGTTTACAGTTATAAGAACGACGTTACATTTCGACAGGCTGGAATAAAAAGATAGTAGAGTAATTAGGGTGCTATCTCTTTCATACGTATACTATATATATAATTTAATGTTTCATATATCGTGCCTGAAGCAATATCTTATTACTATATTACTAGAACGACTTGTGTAATGTATTTCTGAGAAATGTTATGTTAATTTTAGCGAAAACGCAAATTTACATCGATTCCGCGCTGTATTAAGTAATACTAAAAATATTGTTACTTTTTTTAGGATAAAAAGACGATATGGCTCATCCAAAAAAATGGAGAAGTTGCATGTCAGAAAACATGCTGACAATGCTTACAGTAGCCGCTGTAGTGGCGGGTACAATTCTCGGTTTCATCTTAAGAAATGTCAGAGACGAACCATGGACAAAACGCGAAGTTATGTATATTCAATTTCCGGGAGACATATTTCTTCGAATGCTCAAAGCGCTTATATTACCACTAATCATTGCTAGCATCGTTAGCGCAATCGGCGGATTAGATCTTAATTTATCCGGTAATTAAAATAACATGTGTATACTTTTTGTAAAAAAAGTTTTGCAGATAATCGTTTGTGACGAATGGATTGCGTGGGTGTACAAACTTGTTTACGTTAAGATGCCTGGTTTAGTAAAACACAGATTACCGGTATTTTCTGGTGTGATTTAGCTTAGTCAGAGAGAAAACAATTCCGATAACAGATGTCCTATCTTTCTAAATTATTAATTTGGAAGCATTAATGAAGTAATAATTATATAAAAAAGAACAATATAGATACTCTCTCTCTCGAATCAGCATTTTTCCGTTCATATTTTGTTTTTCGTTGTTTAAACGATTGAAAATTATGATTTGTTATTTCACAGTAACAATTCCAGCATCCACGTTTTGTGAAATACTATTACATATTAATCCTAGTATATCGTTAAAAGAACGAAATAAAAATTTTGAAATATATTTAATTTATAGGAAAGATTGGTATAAGATCAATTTACTATTATGCATCAACGACAATATCTGCTGTAATTCTTGGTATAATTTTGGTCTTAATTATTAGACCTGGAGAATACAGTACGCATGGTATGATCGCAAAGGATAATGTAGCGCCAACTAGAGATATTACAACTACAGACACAATATTAGATTTAATCAGGTATAGCAATAAATATTATATTTGTATTACAATAAGTTTCGATTTTTTTTACGAAATTTTATTTTTAGGAATGTGTTTCCGCCGAATCTTGTACAGGCTTGTATTGCTCAGGTATATTAATTTTTGTATAAACATTATTGATTAATATTGTATAATAAAAATTTTAATTAATTAATATTGTGCTTTAGTACCGCACAGTACTAATAGAGCCCAAAAATAAAACAGGGGGTAAATATTACATTTAAATTAAATTTGTTTATAATTGTAATTCTATTAATGTATTTTATAAACAATTTAATATTTTTTCCAGTAAACAACATACAAGATTGGGATATAAGTCATAAGTATGGAGATGGTATGAATACTTTGGGCTTGGTTATATTTGGAATTGTGTTAGGAATAGCTCTTAGTAAAATGGGTGAGCAAGGAAAAATTCTCTTATCTTTTTTTGACGCTTTATCTGAAGCAACAATGCTTATTACTAGATGGGTCATATGGTAAGCAAATGACATAACAAATTATTTATTTAATTAATTTAAGTCATGCAAAAATTTTTATTTTTTTATAGGACATCTCCAATTGGTGTGCTCTTTCTTGTTACTTCGAAGCTTTTAGAAATTGAGGATATTGGTGCTATTGCTGGACAATTAAGTTTATATTTCATTACAGTATTATTAGGTTTGATTATTCATGGTTGTGTAACACTTTCTGTTATATTCTTTATTTGCACAAAGCAGTTGCCATTTAAACTCATAGGCAAGATGACTCAAGTTTTAGCTACAGCATTTGGTACCTCATCAAGGTGAATTATATGAATTCATTCATTCTAGAAAACGTGTCAGTAAAAGTTTGGGATTTATAAATAATTTATTTCTGTGAATACAGCACTGCCACATTGCCAGTAACAATACAGTGTTTGGATAATATAGGTGTAGACCAGAGAATTACACGATTTGTTGTTCCAATTGGTGCTACCATTAATATGGATGGGACTGCATTATACGAAGCTGTTGCTGCAATTTTTATAGCTCAAGTCAGGAGAATTCCATTGACTCTTGGCAATGTTATTGGTGTTAGGTAATTGTTGAATTAAATGAATTAAACTTTGAAACTTAAGCTTAAAATCTTAATAACTTTGATGGTTTGATATACTTTTGTAGTATAACAGCAACTGCAGCCAGCATTGGAGCTGCTGGCATTCCACAAGCTGGTCTTGTTACAATGGTTATGGTGTTAGATACTGTAGGATTGCCTGCTGAAGATGTAACACTTATCATTGCAGTAGATTGGCTCTTGTGAGTTATCCGCTCTGGCACAATTATTAATCAAATTAAAATTTTTTACATTTTAAATAATTGTTAAATTCGCCTATAGGGATCGTTTCCGAACCACGATAAACGTCATATGCGATGCACTCGGAGCTTATGTTATTGAACATTTAAGTAAAAAAGATCTTGAAGCAAGTGCAAACCTTCAGGAGGAAACAATCGAATTAGCCAGAGTGAGGAAAGCAGATGCATAATTTTTTAGTTTTCTTGTTACAAATTCGCTATGTTATTATATGAACACAATTTTACTGTGTTCATAATATTTTTTATATACTTTATAGTCAATAATTTGTATTAATGTATATTCATGTTGACTCTAATTTTAATTTATATGATAATCTACATATAATTATGTAATTACTAAGTATTTTAATCACAAGAATGCTGTTAGATACTTAAAAAGATTGTTACTGTTGCATACTTAACAAAAAAAAGTGATCGAGTATTAATGTACTTTGAAAGATCAAACTTTGATTTATTTATGTTCATAAATGTACTAAAAATACATAGTTTTTCTTATTTAAAAAAAATATTTTATTGCAATTACTTTTCTATGTGAAATTTTAAATATTATATATTCCATTATATTAAAACATTCCACAGATTTATAGAATACAACTAATATAGAAATTATATTTAATACTGTTTCACTTCTATACATATATAATATTTATTAATTTAGATTTTATTAATATAATCTTAGGAATAATCTCTTCTAATCATATTTGGAAATGTACATTATGAATTCCTTCTATAGTTTCATATTTTTAAATTATATGGATTCCTTTAAAATTTGTTTAATTACATCTTTAAAAATGCTTGTTTAATTATAAACATATATATACCTTGAAAATAGCGAAGATTTGTATTTACATTTACAGAGCAATTCTTTTGTACAATTATGTGTCTAAAAGAATTTAACACCTTGATTATCATCAAATAAAATTAATTCTGCTTTCTTATTTCCTTCCAGTGTTTTAAGTGCTCTGATTAATACTTCTGTATCAAGTCCATAAAATTCTAAAAACAGGAAGCATTTGTTTTACATTACAATTTTTCTTATCTTCCTTAAATACAACTTTTATAAAAGTACATACCCTGATCTGTTGTATCTTCTCCTTGTGTTAACTCAAATAAAGTACATACGGAACCGACAAATCCATTCTCTTGAGCCCAGTTATAAATAATTTCACCCCATTCTTCCAAAGTATGCCAATAAATTAGCCACCTTTGTCTTGTCTTATCTAATGGGCTTGCATTCCCTGATCTTGCTAATTCTTCCAATACCAATAAGATAGCTTCTGGTGATAATTTGCCTGTTTCATATATTAAGGAATAAATTTATAAGCAAGTAATAAGTTTATCATTTTACTCAATCATTGTTATTGTAAAAAGGATACGATTAATTGCAGTATTATTAAATAACGGGCTTGAATGCACTTCTCTTATATCTATAATAGCTTGTTTTGTTATACGATAATATTCTAGGATTAAACTTTTCCATGCTGCTAATTGTTTAGCTCTAGTATCTGAATGAGGCTGAAGTCTGAAAGTTTTCATCAAATATTTAAATATATAGAATGTCAGAAGCTATGCTTATGTATGTACATAAATCATAGTTTAAAATAGATGATCAACATAACCTATTAATACTTACGTAAAAAAAGGAGGAAAACTGTATTGCCATGGCCATTCAATTTCTGCCATTATTATTAATATATCAAAAAAACTTATGTGAATCACACGATGATACAAGTAGTTATATCTCCGAAATATTCTTCATAACAGACAAGGATATTTCTGAAAATTCTAACAATAGGAACAAGTATTTCTGAATATGTCATCTACTATTACAATATACGCGAATTCGGCTGGGTGGTTGATTGGCTATCTTATCACTCTGAAATTGTTTTCTTAGAATCAAAACTATTACAAGAAAAATTAATCAGTTATAAAACTAAAAAAGTAAATATGAAGAAAACAAAAGCTAATTAATAAAGTTATCAAAATATTTTAATAACATTTCTAAAATGATAACTTTTCTTTAAAAAAATGCTCGTTTTACAAATAGTATTACACATTTATTTAACAATAAATTCATACAAACAATGATGTAAACATATCAAATTAAGTATAAAATACATCCTATAATATCAATTACAAATTTTAACCTATAAATATCGATTACTGTAGTGTATTTAAATTTTCATAAATGATTATGTATTGGTTTTGGTAATATATTCCTCCATTTTCAAAATCTCTGTATGGTCTTAAACTGGAAAATGGATTCTGTTCAAAATATGTATACTTTACATGATTGTTTAAGACTTCATTGAGTCTGATTTGTTCTTTTTCTGCTTCTGTTGAAGTATAGGATGTTAGAATCAATGGGCAATTTTGCTCAGCTACTATCTCTAAAGATTGTCTCCATGAATAGTTTTCAGATCTAAAATCTTCACATTCATGTATTCCTGCATTATATCCAACAATAAAATCTGGTTTCACATATGAATCATTATCTGTGTAATTCTCATAAAGCATACTACATACTTGAATTAAAAGTTGTTTATTATCATATTGACAATCCTTACACAGATTCACTGATACGGAATCTATAGATAATTCAGGTCCTATTAGAAAAATTTGTACTGTTGTAATGCATGGTAACCAGTGTAAGAGAATTTCCCAAAATTCTATACTATCAATGTCTATCATATTGGCTGCAATAATATGAACAACGAAACTATTACTATTCAAAAGATATCGCAATTTTTGTATTGCGTAAAGAAATGTTAAAGGTCGTGAAAGATATTCTGAATTAATCATTGTTTCCTCTACTGTTGTCATATGTGAATTCTTCCATGGTTCAATGTAAGAATCTATAAAATCTTTCATGCTTTTTGGTAAATTTACATGATTTATACGATATGGTATTCTTATTTTTGGTATCTTTTTTTCGTGTGTTATTGAGATTACATCTAAATTAAAACATAATTTTATCAGATCACAATATCTTTTATGTACAATATCATCTTTGTGCTTTGTGCAAAAACTAGTATTTGGACAATTAGGGCAATCTTCAAGAACTCTTATATTTTGATCATGACACACAACACATAATCTAAGAAATTTGAACATTTGCTCTTCATAATGCTCTAATTTTCTACCAACCTTTATTGCTACTAATAACATGAAATTCATTTTCATTTGAGTCCAAGCTTTTATATCAACATTCTGTTGAATATTTAAAAAGGTTGATAGTTGATTGTCCTTTAAAATATTGCATATTGCATTGCATAAATCTTTATGTTGTGACCAATGCATTTTTTGGTGTTCCTTGGAACAATAAGAGATCATAGTGCAATTACCACATCTTTTTAAAGAGATTTCTCCCCCAAATTTTTTACAAACATGGCATGCATTTGCATAAAAGAAATAATTATATTTAGGTAACATTTTATGTATAAAATTTTGTATAAAAATGTACAAATACAAAGGTATGTATGTAATATAAAATTTTCAAATATTATAAAAATTGTTTTCTTTCTTCGTATTGAGTTGCGATGTATACGATTAAGTATCATTTTACATAAAATTTTTCTTGATCGTTCAATCATCGTGTACGTTTCACATTTTATATAAAAGATTATGTAGGATCTATAATACTTAGGTAGATTATGAATACTATACACCGCAAATATTTGTAAATAAATAAAAACTTCACTAATAATTTATACTTTATATGTATCTGTTTCAATAAAAGCAAAAATCTTTTCAATAAAAGTTGTCCATAAAACAACAATTAGATCTTGCTATATTATAAACAAACTTCCGACATAAAACCAAAACCAGTATTGCCATCTACAGTACAAGATTTAGACTTTGAGTACGCTTAAATATTTACCGTTTGCTTTTAAATGTTTGGTAATGGGAGAGTTTTAAGATGAAAATTAACAAAATACAGATTCATTGAGTTGATTATAAACATATATTATCATATTGCCATATTTATAGTCTAAGATACAGTTTAATAAAACGAACTAAAGAACTCTATTCGATAGTTCTAACCTTGAAATCGTGTTGTTCCATAATAAATGTCATAGATGGTATTTGACAATATAACTTTTTAATCTTATATGAAAAATATTCTGGATATAATAAGTCGTAAAGTGATAAATTAACAGTTTTTGAAACTACTAAAATATTTATTTGTCTTTGATATTTATCAGAATGGGGTTATCAAACAAATACGAATAATGCCTCAATTGTTCTTAAATGATTAATGGAATTGTCATTGTGTTGGATTGTATTTTTCTTAATTCTTTTTCCAATTTTTATTATTGTGAAATTATTATTCCTTTCAGAATTGTTGAAAATATGATTACCTTGAGAGGAAAATTGAAGAAGGATAGTGATATACCAAACTCAAAAAACAGAGAATATAATAAACGCGTTTCTGTCCGTGATAAGCTATTAATAAAAGAGGTATAATGAGATAAGAATTTATGAAATCGTCTTGAAATTAGGAAAAAAATTATAACTAGCTGTTTTAATTTTTTCATTTATTTAGGTTCAAGAAATGCAGCAAACATTACCTAGTACATGTCAGGTGAAATTTCAAGATCCCGATTGTCTACATGAGTTTATTCTCTTGATTGTTCCTGATGAAGGATATTGGGTTGGAGGTAGATTTCATTTCCAAGTTTATATACCTGAAGAATATAATATGGCTGTAAGTGTATCATCATTAAAACTTATATATATGAATTTGTGATTAGTCTGATATTAACAAAATTATTTTAGCCACCAAAAGTTAAATGCCTAACAAAATTGTGGCATCCTAATATAAATGAGGATGGTAACGTATGTCTTTCAATTTTAAGGCAGAGTAGTATAGATGAAATGGGATGGGCACCGACTCGTAAACTTAAAGATGTTGTATGGGGTTTGAATTCACTTTTCACAGTAAGTCTTAGTAAGTCACAGTAAATTCTATTAAAAATGTTTCTATGATTATATTAATTAATCATATCCTTCTGCAGGATCTTCTAAATTTTGATGACCCTTTAAACAGAGAAGCAGCTGATCTATTTGTAAAA
Organism: Bombus affinis; assembly: GCF_024516045.1. NCBI lineage: Eukaryota > Metazoa > Arthropoda > Insecta > Hymenoptera > Apidae > Bombus > Bombus affinis. The sequence continues at coordinate 4,842,545 of NC_066354.1, forward strand.
GATAAGGAATCCTTTCGAAGTAAGGTTAAGGATTATGTTATGCAATATGCAAAAAGATGATTCAGATCAGTGGGTAATGTTATAACAGTAACACTTTACGTTTATGGAATTAGCTTCTTATTTTGGTGGAAAGTTCGAGTTTGATTAAAAAGAGTTGTTTTAATTTGATATCAATTAATTTGTATTTAACTATCATTCAATGCTAGTCTTCTTATTCTAGGGAGATTGTTTTTGTTATACTTGAACCTGTTAATTATATGCAGCTTTTGAATGTTATGATACTTCCTTGCAGTTAAATTTATGTAACTAATGGTACAGAGAGCGAGAACGGAGAACATGTCATGTGTACAATATACTTATCCTTTTTATAGAGCATTGTAATGATGAAAGACCATAATTTGTAAATAAAGTCAATATTTAATAATAAAGCATTACTTTAATTATTTAGCATTTATTGGTGATTTTATTAGAATATAATCATCATTTTTGTACAATTTTAAAGGTTTGTACCTTGATTCGTTAAAACGTGATTTTATCTTACGTTATATTCAAATATCGATCGGTCGATTCTTTCTTACTCATAGATCTTAGGAGTAACGATATGAGTAGACGGTAATATTTCGTTAAAATAATTAAACGTAACAAATAAATAATAACAAAAAAGAGAACAAGGAAGGAAGATTCTTATATTTCGATACTATCCCCTTCTTTTTTTAATTGCTCTTCCTTGTTCTTTAAGAAACTGACTAGATGCGTGCATGAAATTTTACAGTCACATAAAGAAAATTGGAAAATCATTGCTTAATAATATCTTATTCGTTAGAACGTGGTGAGCAGTTCTTCTTGTATGCTAGTCGATCTAATGAGTTTTTGAGTGGAACCTAACAGGCTTTCACTAGCCAGGCTTTGGTTCTCAGATGCTATTTTTGATTTCTCTTCGTGGTACTCTTCGTTATACTCTTTTAGTCTGTTACCTAAGAACACTGCTCTCTCGCGTTTCCTAATCATAAATTCCGATAGTTGTAGCCATCTGTGTTCGTGGCATTCTTCCACCAATGGTCTTTTACTAAAATAAAAACAAAACATATAAAAACTCTGATTCATGTAGTAATATTAAAACTGAGAATACAAACCTGGGAGCCCGTTTAAAAACCAACATAAGGAACCTAGTAGCCTCCTGACTTAACTCTTTATACAGATGTTCAAATCTGTATCTCACAAACAGAATATTTTGTCTGGTCTCATCAGGATCCTTGCCACGGAACGGTGAAATACCAGATAGGAGTACATACATTAGTACACCGACCATCCAAATGTCTGTTTGAGGATGAGCCGGTTCCTCATTGTATACCTCGGGTGCTCTATACTCTGGATGACCAGCTTTCGGTACTGTTGTACCCAACTTACTAACGAGTCGAGCAGAACCCATATCAACAAGTTTGACTTGGACCGATCTGACATTAGACATCACTATATTGTCAGGCTGAATGTCAAGATGACAATATCCTCGCCAGTGAAGGTACTGCAAACCGTCCAGAATTTGGGTCATAGCAACTGCTACGCAATTTTCTGTATATTCATGTCTACTCGAGAAATATGTGAGAATATCAGCTCCCTGAAGCTTTTCCAAGATGAATAATGCAATCGGAGAACCTTGTGCTTTGTACGCTGCCTCCAACATCGCTATCCTCTCGTGTCTCAACGAACGAAGAGCTTCAAACTCTCTGTTCACTTGCTTTTCTGTTTCCGTATTCAGCTCCAAAATCTTGGCGACTATCACACGGTCTGTACTTTTATCAACACCTTTTACTACAACGGAGAATTGGCCTCTGGAGATCTCAGAGATGAAGCTATACTTGCTTGAGAGATTCGTGTCGGTCGACCACTCGATAGGATGGTCCTCGATGGAGTAATCCATATGTGGCTTGTCTTCATCGAGCACTATTTCTTGACCTGACTCAGTCAGTTCTTGAAGGTGCCTCATAGCTCGAGTAATTTGAACCTTTGGACATCCTGGTAGTCTAGTTTTGATCAGCTTCGATGGGATACCCTTTTCGCTCCAACCGACGCGATTTCGTGCTGCTAAACGGAAGTTATAGGAAGTGTCCGGTGTCAAGTCTCTTATCATGTAAAACTCGTGATCGATGTTCGAGGCTATATCTATCCAATCGACCGAGTCACCTAGTTTGTATTGGAGATTGTAACACAAGACTGGAGAGTTGCCATCGTATTTGGGTTGCTTCCATCGTAGAAGTATTTCTGTGTCTGAGACATCGGAAAGCTCAGGAGAATCAGGACCTAAAGGAACAACAGCTTCCACTAATCTCGTTCTGACCACAGTCTGTCCGAGGGAGTTCCTGGCGACGATCTTGTAACTACCAATATCGTGTTCCTTCGTTGGATTGAAGCTAAGTATAGATCTGCCGTCTTGGTCCTCGGTGACCTTTACTCTGTTGCTCTCCTGAATCATCATGTCATTCTTGTACCATTGAATCACTGGTTTGGGACTTCCAACAGCTAGACAAGCTAGCTGAGCAGGCATTCCTTCTTCCATGGGTTTAATTTGCGGTTTTTCACGAAAGAATGGTAGATGTCCCTCCTTCTTTGACTCTATCATTGCCTCTGCCTCTGCATAACTATCCAATCGAGTACCCAATTCGTGTTTCAAGCGCCTCAGAGTGAAGTTATCTGCACCGTATCTACTGATTCTTGCTCGTCTCTCGTCGTCGATTTCTTCGTCCATAATATCCGTAAAGCGACGACGTTCTCGTATAATAGGTGTCCTCCAGTCGAAACTTTCTTCGGTGATGGTACGAGAGAATCCAGGACTACGATTGCACGCAACCTTCATGTATTCACGCAAACGCACAGGGAAGTCCGTGTCGCGTAATTGAAGAAGATAGGTATCTGGACCATTTTGATAGTGGCTTTCGCTTTTGATGATTCCAATCTCCGTGTCAATCGGTTCCCTCGTAGCAATCTGATTCTCCCAAGGTTTAGCCGGAGGTCTCTTTATTGGACTGTATGATCTTTCCTCGCTGGGCTCGGGAGTGTATTTTTGGCCAGGCGGATAGACCATTCTAGACGGATGCTCGAAGGCTGTATTCAATTTGCGTCTGCGGAACCACGTGCGGCAGGAAGCGTTGTTATACCAATCGCGATACAGTTTGTAATAGTTCTTCAAGTTCTCCGACGGGATTTTGTACAAATCAAATGGAAGTCTGTCAGCATAGTTCAACCAGGGATGAGCAAGAGCAGCTTTGACATCCATTCTTCTATCAGCGTTGTACATCAGTAGAGAACGAATAAAATCTTTGGCTTCCTCCGAGATGTTCTCCCAACGATCATCGAACTCCCATTTTCCTTCCCTGATCTTCAGCATCGTCTCCCTATCGTTGTTACCTCTGAATGGCGAAATTCCAGAAAGCAAGATGTACGTGATAATACCAACGGCCCACATATCCGCACTGAAGGACACTCCCTCGTTGTTGGTAACTTCCGGTGCCACGTATTCGGGCATACCATATGTCAAAGTCATTAATTTCGCGTGTGAAATTCTTCTTGCGAGCCCGAAGTCGCAGATCTTCAGGTCGTCACTGCCTGTATGTGAGATTAACAGGTCTCCGAGCGTCAAACCAAGATGAGCAAAATGATTCGAATGCATGTAATCCAATCCCCACAGTAACTGTCTGATATATCCAGCAATATCTGCTTCGGTGTAGTATGCTTGTTTCGTCAAAGTGTCCACTAGCTCACCACCAGCAGCTAGTTCCATGATCAGTGTGACAGATTTATCAGTCTCATAAGCGTCGTGCAGTCTCAGCAATTTCCTATGGTTCAGACTGTTCATTATATCTATCTCGTTATACATGTATGGCCTAAGTTCTCCCTTTCCATGCATGACTTTGGCCGCGAAATTCTTTCCGGTGCTTCTTTCAACAGCGTGGTAAGTGACACCTTGAGTACCACGGCCAAGCTCGTCACCGAGGTCGTAGAACTCATCGAGAGGCTTATCGTGATGAGGTTTAATATCAGACTTCCTCCTGTACGTTCTGTATCCGTACTCGTGCTCGTTCTCCTCCACGTGCAGCATCACGGAACAGGAAATGGATCCGGCCACGTTTCTTGCGCTCACCGAGTATAAACCTTCATCCTTCACGATGGTATCGCTGATGGTTAAAATCGTAGTGTCTGGTTCGGTGAATTCGATCCGAATTCTGGAAGAGGTAGTAAGAGGTTTCCAGTCCTTGTACCACTTGATCTCCGGGTAGGGTACACCAATAACTTTAGCCATTAGTTGCCCAGTTTTTCTAACCATTACAATAGTTTCCTCCGGTCTCTGAATAAATGTTGGGTATTCGGCAATCTGTAGCCAAACTCTCTGTCTAGCTTCACCATGTTCGTTAGTCGCGACAGCTTCATACATTCCCTCGTCTCTTTCGAGCATCCTATTAATGAATAAAGTGGCTTGTCCGTTTCTCGTATAGCTCTGATCGTATCTTCCACCAGACTCTATCAATTGGTCGTTGAAATAATAGGACATCTTGGGTTTTGGATAGCCATAAACGAACCAGAAGAGGTTACAATTGTGATTCTTTACACCATATTGAGTATCGTGTTCTTGACGAAGGAATCTAGGTGCTTGAGCGTAATTGTCGTGAGGTGGTCTTTCGATGTCGAAGTCCTTGGGGAAGTAAGGACTGGTCTCCGGACGGAAGTCGATGCCAGGAGGCAAGTAAGGGAAGAATTTCGGTGGATCTGGCTCCAATTTCGCGCGATACGTTTGCGCATACGGTGAAGGGTCGCTGATTCCGTATTTGTTTTCTACACGGATACGGAACTTGTAGTCTCTGAAGGGTTCAAGGTTACGGATGTCACACACGCAGCTACGAATACCTGTGCGGACAGTGAACCAATCACCATCCGGAAGTTCGCACATTTCTATTTGATACGTCACTGGAATGCGAGGTCCAATGGGGATGGATGGCTTCCAAGAGAGTGTCAGATGACGATCCATCATTCTGCTGATAATTGGACGATCGGCCAAAGGTAATGGAACGCCAGACTTGCGGTACTTATCGAAATCTGCATACTGATCTCCTAGAGCTTTCTTTGGTCGTGGTTCCAATGACTCATAAATTAAGTCCGCGGTGCAAGAATCTTCGCCATGGGGGTTTGATATTTTTAACATATATTTTCCCGCGTCCAATTCGTCGGCATTGTTTATAACTAAACGCAACAAGCTGCCTTCTTGGTTCATCCTGATCCTATCGGTTTGCCACATTTTGGTACCATTGTGGAACCATTGGAATTCAGGTTCTGGGATACCTGTGACGCAGGCTGTAAATTTGGCTGCCATTCCTTTATAATATTCACAGTCACCGATTTTTTTCAAGAATGATGGTGGCTCAGCCTTCTGTATCTTCTCGATTGTATCAACCACTGTCAAATTCGCTACACATTCAGCTTCACCACCCTTGTTCACTGCTTTGCACTTGTACGCTCCGGCGTCATCATAGGTACAATCTTTCACGTACAAACAGCAAACATCTCCGTCACGTTTAATCTTGTATTTATCGTCATCATTTAAGATTGGTCTGTCATTGAAGTACCATGTAATATCCGGCCGTGGTACGCCGGTGATGCGAGCTAGGAACTTGACATCGAACGAAGGCAATTGTTGTAGATCCTTGAACTTCTGCAAGAAGTTTGGTGGTTGGAAGATCTTCCTAATGTTAGCTGTGGATTTCGTAGAGTCTTCACCGAGTGGATTCGATATACGACATTCGTATACACCAGCATCTCCGGACTCGCAAGGGTTCATCTCCAGTTCTGTCTTCTTTCCATCGCAAGTCACAGTTAAGCGATCGGATGGCTGCAGAGGAGCACCGTTCTTGGACCAGCTGACTTCTGGCACGGGATTGCCAGTGAAAGAAACAGATAAGTTTAATGGTTGACCTTCCTCGACGTAGACGTCTCGCATTGGATTCACAAATCCAGGTTTCTCTTCTGGTTGATCGGATAGAAGTTTTCCGAGAACGCTGATCGTTCCTGTACAAGATGAAGTGCCTTCTGTGTTGCTTGCAATCACTGTGTATTCTCCCGCGTCTTCTGGTGTTACTTTATCTATGATCAACGCCTGAGTTCCATCTGGCAGATCGACAGCCTTTATATGCTTCCCATCAGGTATGAGCTGAAAACACAAAGTTGATGAAAATAAGGGAAAAGTATTCTTAAATTTTCAAGATTTGAAGAATTCATGATGATTTACGAACCTCTTCGCCGTTCTTCAGCCACTGAAGCTGTGGTGTTGGTTTGCCTAGAAGTTTGACTATCATTTTCGCCGGGAAACCTTGCACAACATTCAATGGTTGAAGTGTGGTTATGAATTCTGGTCGTTTCTCTTTCTCTTCGATCTCTACTTTGGCGGAGCCAGTAATTTCACCGAGCGAGTTGGAGACAGTCATCGAGTATACGCCAGCGTCTTCCGGACGAACATAGTCGATCCTTAAACCGATAATACCGTTGGGTTCGTTCATGAAGTATATCTCTTTCGATTGCCGTAGTGGTATGCCGTCTTTGAACCATTGAACTTGTGGATTCGGGAAAGCAACCACTTGGGCTTCCAATTTCAGTGGTTGTCCTACGGTAGCCTTGGCATCTTCTAATGGTTTCGAGAAAGATGGCTTTCTTCTTGCAGCTGAAATTATATTTATTATTATTATCATTCCTAATTTCATTTCCTCACCAACATTTAATATAAAGGAAATTGCAAAAGATTTAATTATGAGTTTAATTATTTAACTTTGAATTAATCCCTAATTTGATTTTTCACCTAATCGTAAAACGTCACTCACGTTTAATAGCCACGGCACATAACGAAGATTGTTCGCCAGTAGAATTGGACATCACGAGTTTATAAGCTCCAGAGTCTGTCGGTTTCACGCAATCGATCGTCAATTTAGTGCTGCCATCCGGAAGTGTCTCAATCTTCATGTGTTCATCAGGAACGATCTTCTCTCCATCTTTATACCAACCTACATCAGGTACAGGGCTACCATCGATTTTCGCTTTAAGCTCCAGACAATCACCCTCGTCCACTTCTTTTGTTTTAGGCAGAAGATGGATAAAGCTAGGGGAGATCAATTGCATCGTCAAATTACAACCAGTTTGCGCGCATCCATCGACATTGGTAGCCCGGCATTTGATCTTTCCAACATCGTCTATAGAAAATGTCGCGATGGAATAAGTGCTGTCCACGATGCCATCTACGTGCGTAGTAATTATGTGTCGATCATCTTCTTTGATCACTTCACCATCTTTTAGCCAGGTTAGTTTTGGCTTGGGGACACCGGTTACGCGAACTTTCAGTTCTAAATCTGTGCGATCTTTGCACTCTACATTGGCCAAGTCCTTGAGGAAGGTTGGTGGCTCGGCTGAAAATCGAATTGTATAATTAAAAACTCTTTCTCACAACACAATGACGAAGATAATCTTTTCGAACAGTTAACATAGAACAGTAACCAACAGTATTTACATAGATAAATTTTTATACTCACTGTGTGGAGTTAGGGTTGCTTGTCCAGTCGCTTCACCCAGATAATTCTTAGCTGTAAGATGATAAGTTCCCTTGTCTTCGACTTCCACGTCTTTAATGATAAGTTTGAACTTGTTGTTCCTCCTATCCTCCTCGAAATCGTATTTATCTCCTTTCTCCAGGACTGTACCATCCTTGGTCCACGTGATATCAGGTTTTGGATTTCCTTTAACGATGGCCTCCCATGTAAATGAGTCTCCAACGGACGCGACAACGTCTTTCAATTCTTCAATTTCAGGATGCAGAAGGAGATGTAAGAAAGCCTGATTACAGTAACAAATATTTTTATATTTTCAGCTCAAGCGAGTCTTCTTTATGATGTTGAATTTATACTAACGCTAGCTTCAGCTTCGCCGTATTTGTTTTTCAGTTTCAGCGTGTATTCTCCAGTGTCTTCATTCGAGCATTTTGGCACGCTCAAAGTGACTGTAGTACTGGTTAGATTGTCATTTGCTGGCTTGCTCTGCGTGGTGAACTTTAGTCGCATGTCGTCTTGTGGGATTTCGTCACCCTTGAAGTACCTTTTTAAACGAGCGACATGAATTTATAAAAAGTTATATGGCTGTTTGAGGGAATATGGTAATGAAGTCCTAATAGTAAGACTTGCATGCTTCTAACATTATAATATATCATTACATGTACTCATAAAGGTCTGAAATTTCGTAACAATATTTTCTAAATAAATACTCATGTTTCTATATTTATTTCATTTTTTGGGACAAAGTGCATTTATGTTATGTTTCCTTTGAATTTATTATTTAACATAATGTCGCTAAAGATAATTTATGACTTATAATCAATGACGTACCCAATATCCCAATTGTGAAGCAGTAGCAAAGGAAATAGGGATAAAATAAGTAGTATTACAAATAGTACTGATAAATAAAGTATGAGTAGTACCGTGAATACTAACAAATTACGGATAATATTTAAAAAACCAATACAAAAGTCTAAAAACTGTTAAAAAAACAATGATGAAATATACCATGTTGTGTCAGGAGCAGGATCAGCAGTGAACGTAGCCTTAAACTGTCCGGTCTTTCCTTTGGCCACATCCACGTCATTCAAAGGTTCAGTAAACTTGGGTCTTCGAAGTTCATCCACAGTTTCAACAGTCAAATATCCTTCTACCATAACTTCGCCTAGTTTGTTCGTGAACGTGCATGTGTACACTCCTTCGTCTTCGAGAATGGCCTTTTGAAGTTCCAAAGTAAAAAGTTCTCCAGCGCTGGTGATTCTGATGCGCTCTCCGCTTCGAAGAGGTTTCCCATTCTTGAACCATTTTCCATCGGCCCTTGGTAAACTCGTCGCTCTGATATTGAACACGACCGTCTGGGTTTCGTAGATCGTTTTATCGCTGAGGGTCGCTTCGATGATGTGAGGAGGCGCTAATTGGGAAATACCAAGATTAGAATGCTTTTCATGAACAATTGAAGACTAGATTCTGGATGGTCAGATCTAAAAGTTCGTTTTCGTTTTTGCCGTGCATCTAGTGTGTCCTTGCGCTTGCGCCACGTGCTGCATTGTTATTTTATACATTTTTAAATCTAAAATACCAGACAATTTTTTGTATTAATTAAATTAACTTAATTTTGTTATATTTATAATTTGAAATTGTCTAGTACTTTTTCTAATTGCTTACCTTGATGGAAACGAAAAGTACCCAGTTTCAGCCAAGTTCGACTGATTATTCTTGCACTGTATAAGCGGTAAGTGTCTGGACTGAGTATAGAAGCGCCGACAAAATTTAATGCTTCCTCTGGTATCATAATTTTAGTGCAACGGAGAATATAAACGGTAAAATGAAAAAATAAAAAATAATATTAAATGACTCTCGAGAAGGATTAAACTTTGTTACGCGCTTCGTCAGGTGTTAACATGCAAAGGCAACATACATATGATGATTCGATATGATTAACACAAAGCTTGAAAGAGATATTACACAGAGACAAACAAGGAAAACACAGGAACAATGCTGGAAGCGTGTAAAAAGAATGCTAGAAGAACGCTGCGAATATTCGATCTTAGTCTCTGTCGATCTGCCAGAACGGATGCGTTCGAGCAGCCGATGGAGCAATCCGGTCGTACCTGAGTCTCTGGAAGATTCTTTTTCAAGAATATCGTCCAAAACGCTGCGCTGCCGTTTAACGCGATCTAGAAGAGCCTCGAGCTCTTCGTCGACCTCTTCATCGCCGCTTTGAGCAGCTTTCGACGCGCTCTCCCTTGATACCGATCTTTCCAATATTTTCTTCGATTCCGTCGAGTCCATTCTCTCTATTTTCGAGCTTTGTCTGGAAAGTCCATTTTGTACAGATCCTCGACGCTCTTCCACGTTCATCTCGACAACTTTCTCCGCGGTCGAATTCACTCGTTCGATCTTTTGCTTCGTTAACTTGCTTTCCTCGATCGTAGGAGTCTGCGGTTGCTCTAGCTCCACGGAAGACATCTTCCTGAAAGAACCACCGTTCTCAAGGACAGCGGATCGGGGTAGCTGTACGTTTTCCTGCGTCAATTTCTCCGATGGCAACTCTTCCAGGGACCGTTCCTCCATGATGGTTTCCGTGATTAAAGAAGCTCTGTAAGGTTTCGCGTCGTCTAGGACCTTTTCGTCAGGCAGACGGCCGTTGCCATTGAACTCTTCGTAGGATCCATTCGTCAACTTCACGTCTTCGGATAATTCAGCGCACTGCATCACGTCCTCGGTGCTGACGTCTCTTGAAATCGCCTTCAGAGTCGACTCGTCGTCCGAAACAGAAACGATCGACACACCACGGTTTACCTGAAGCCTCGATCTGTTATCCTCGCTGTTCTCCGAGAATTCCTCGATTAACACGCCGTTCTGTGGTTTCTGGACGGATTCTTCTTGCACGCTGTAGCTATAGGTGGCAATCTCTTCGACGCCAGGACCGTCCGTGTTCGTTTCCTGGCACTCGACCTTTGTCGCGGTCATCTTGCTGATCGTGTGGCTCTCGTCAGGACCTGTGAACGCTTGGACTGGTCACAACAGCTCTTTTGACTACTACCTACTAGAGAGCAGAGACGATCCGTGCTACTCGACGACTTTCGCGACGATCTGTCTCCTCTGATCTGTAGAGGAGCTATAGCCACTCGAAAGCAGTTTCACTTTGATCGAGGCTCGTGAAATCTCTGGTCGGTGTGGCGTTATTTTTTATGCTCTCGTGATCACGGATTTTGTGACTGACGTGGAAGATTTTATTCGAAATTGAATCGCTTATCGATTTTATAGAAATTTTTGTGGTAAACGAAAATGGTAAATATTCAAGCTACATCTTTTCTTTGGATATTCTTATAGTACATAGGAAATGAAATAGAATCTTCGCTTCTCAATATGTTTATATGAATCGTTTAGAAGCTGCAGAAGATTAAGTTCGTCAAAATAATTGTTACTTAGTATCGTAATTTTTGTTTTAATTGTTTTCTCAATTAAGTCAATCACAAAGTTCCCGTTTACGACGATGGTTACATGAATGTAAATAGCGAGTAGTTGTTCAGCGTGTGCGAAATTTACCTGTGAGTATAGCTTCGTGGGTCGTCGTGGAGGCCACGGAGATCGTGATCGTTTCACCCTGGCCCCGTATTACTTGGACGCTTTGTTTCTCCAGTTTCACTCGACCTGAATTTATCAGACATGTTTTTTGGGCTACGATTCTACGTCTACGATTAATCAGCCATCGTTTTAACATCAATTAGCATATCGGCAAGGCTATTCGTATTTTTTTATATCTTGCCTTTCGATCGTGTCAGCGATACAAAATTAAGCTCCTATCGCAAGGATTTCGATGGATTAGAAAAAGGAAAAAAAAAAATTATATACATGTATGATGTTAACAGAAAAAAGAGGATATAACGAAGCTCGCTTGCTTTGCGTCTTAAATGTATACTCAAACACAAAACGCACTATTTTTATCTTTCTACTCCCTTGAATAGATTGAAAAAGGAAAAAGAACGACTAAAAACGCGACACGTTCTCTTGGAACGTTTCAAAAGTCTTACCAAAATCTTGCGACATCGCGTTGATCGCAGAAGACAGATTTTTAGAGCTTTCAAGCGTTTCAATAGCAGGCTGACTATATAAAATATTCTTCCCCTGTTACACTCGTTGTTACAGTGTTATCGACGATCGTTTGTTATCGTTTCGTTTCGACGATCGTTTTGATTACCTTCCGATCCGGATTCCTCCGCGCGTTCCTTCTTCGTTTCAATCTCCTCCTCCTCGACTTTCTGTGCTTTCGTTTCCTCTTCCTCGACGCTGATCTTTTCGACGGTCTCCTTCTTCATTTCCGTTTTTTCCTCCACGCTTTCTTCTGTTTTTGCTATAGAATTCATACATTTTGGGACTTTTTCAGAACACAATGTGATAGGGGACATAGATGAACTCTATGAAGATTCGTTACAAACGTTTGAAACAGAATAGGCAACGCATGATAGTGACAGTACAAATACATCGTAAGAATAATTTTTTTGGTTTTATCAGAAGAAAAAACAACAGAAAACACGGAAAACGTGAGATACATGTATAAGGGGGCAGAAACAAGTGGATAAAGGTACGAACAAAAGGTTCATGTCAGCGTCGGATTCGTGACGCGAGATTATTCTCTCTGTGTTTTAGAGATTATACTCGTCACATCGGTATGAACAATAAACTGAACATGAAACCGTACCTTTCCTTAAGTACTTACTGAACGTGGGGAAAATCGAACGCACGACGATTCGCTGGCAAGTTTCTCAAAAATGAAAAATGTATAGGGGTACGCGTGGCGTTTGATGAGCTGCCCCATCAATTCTGTTAATTCTGGAAAATTCTAACGTCAATAAGATCGAACTTGCCGTTCATCTTTTTGAATCTTTTTCATTAATAACGAATAAAGAACAGGAACGACGGAGCAGCGCAACAATCGAACCCTATTTTATTTATAGAATATGGAAAGCTGTTTGGATTCTTACTCAATATCATAACTTTGCTCTTGCTAGTCACGTAGCCTAGCTCGTTTTCTGCTCGAACCTCGTAGATGCCTGCGTCTGAACCTTTCACTAAAGTCACCGTCAGATCGTAGTTTTCCTGTCGCTTGCTGTCCCTCGTAATTTTAATTCTCGCGTCCGTTGAAACCTCCTTGCCATCTTTGTACCATTTCACCTCGGGATCTGGCGTACCGGATACTTCGAAGATCAGTTTCAATGTATCGCCTTCGTTGATTCTTTGGTCGACGAGCTTCTTCAACAATTTCGGTCTGGTGTTTACGATTAACGTAGAACTGCTTTTGACTTCACCAAATTCGTTCTTCAATTTGCAAGTGTACGTTCCTTTCATCTCAGCCTTAACCTCGGACATGATTAACTTGACGAAATTGCCTTCCTCCGTGCGAACATAATCTTTTTTCTTTTCTGTGATCTCCATGTCGCCAATATACCAATGGACGCTCGGTTTTGGGCATCCACCGACTTCTACCTTGAACTCGATGTTCTTCGTGCCTTCGTTGACTGTGACGTCGTACATCTTCGTTTTGAATCGTGGAAGACCATTCACCTGGAAAACGAAAAATGATCGTGATTATTCTAAGCGTCGTAAATTAAGTATGAAAAATAGTAATCTTCTTTTATTTAAAAAGTAGTTAATGTCGTTTAAAAACAACGCTGTTCTATTCACCTGGATCACAGTTTCATCAGTGACAGTTCCATGATCGGAGAAGATTTCCGCCTTGTAATCTCCTGCGTCCTCGCTTACTATACCAGTGATCTTTAGAATGAATGTCTTGCCCTGCTGAATCATTTTTATGCGACTGTCTTCAACAAGCAGTTCTCCATCTCTGTACCATTTAATATTAGGTGGCATCAGTGAGTCCACGTCTATGGACAAAGTAAGAGTGCCTTTTTGATCTAAAATTTGTGGTTCGCCTAATCCTTTCGTGATCTTCGGTGGACTTAATACTTTCAGCTTCCAAATCTCTGTCGTCTGATTGACTTCATTTCGTGCAACAATCGAGTAGGAACCAGTATCGTCCAAACGAGCGTTTTTTATTGTTAACTTATAAGTTTCGTTGCCTTCTTTAATGATACTTATACGACTGTCTTCCCGTAGTTCTTGGCCATCTTTGTACCATTTAACTTCTGGTGCCGGCGTGGCTTCGATTTGCACGAGCATCGTCAACGTTTCGTTGATGATCACAGACATGTCAGCTTGCTTTTTCGTGATTTTTGGCGCAGATTTCACAATCAGCTCGATCTGAGTGGTATCTTCGCCTAATTCGTTCTTTGCTTTGATGGTGTAGGTGCCTGCATCCTTGGCAGTGACGTTCTTGATCACCAAGGACATAGATTCTTCATCCTCCCAAAGGTACTTGTATCTTCCACCAGCAACGATTTCCTCTCCATTTTTGCTCCATTTGATGTCTGGTTTTGGATATCCTCTGATTTGTAGTTCCAACATGGCAGATCCGCCGGCACTTACTTCCGAATGCCTGGCTTCTGAACACAGTTTTGGCTTTTCTGGATCTTTCAACAGCTGGTTTACCGCGCCTTGCACCGTTAGTTCTGCGCTACAGCTAATGTTACCTGGGTTTTGAGTTTTTTAAATTAATACATCAGATCATCTACATATATATTATTATTATTATTATGATATCTATAGGCTTCTGAAGATATTTTTTGGAGCATGGCTGGTCACTTGAAGATCATGTCGTGGTCGTGTCATACAACATAGACATTTAGAGTCTAAAAAACCTATGGAATTATTAAAAAATGGATTATTACCTGTACTGGTTTGTGCAACGCAAGTGTAAAGACCAGCATCCTCAGGTTTGACATGCTGGAATACTAAAGCCAAGGTGTCTTCGTTGTCCTTAAACAGCACTTTGAAGCGTTCTTCTGGGTCGAAAGGCTTTCCATCGCGTAACCAGGTGAACTGGGGTTCCATGCCAGGTTCGAGGAAGTCTTCAGGAAGGTATAACATTTTTTCATCCGATACAGTTACAGTCGCCTCGCAGGAAGCTTCTCCAAATCGATTCTTCGCGGTGCATGAATATTTGCCAGCGTCTTGCTTTTGGACGTCCGCGATTACTAACTCGTAGAAACCTTTGTCCGCCTGTTCGGTGACGATCTTTACACGTGGATGGTTCACATCGATTAAAACATCGTCTTTGAAGCTGTATTAAAAACAAATTAAAAGACATAAACTAAACACATTCTTCGAATATCATTCTTTGTTTACAACTGACAGAGTATAGCTTACAATTTCATCTCAGGATTAGGATCTCCTTTCACCTTCACCATGAAACGCAGATAAGTATTTTCCAAGAGTTCCGTGTCCTTTAATCGCACCAAGAAGATTGGTGCATTAGCTTCTGCTCTTGCCTTTTTCTCTTCAGGGGTCACTAAAATTAATAAAAAAAATACAATTTTTAATTTTTACATGGTACTTTATCTATCATAGCATGTAAATGTCATAAACATACGTTTTTGTACAATAAGTTGAGCGGTGCAAGTAGCCTGGCCTTCACTGTTCATAGCTCTAGCGATGTAAATGCCAGAATCCGACTCGAGAACGTTCTGAAGTTGAAGTTTGAAGGTTTTTCCAGTCGCAGAGGCTGTTAGACGATCTGCCAATCTATCATCTAATGGTTTGTTGTCCTTTAGCCATTGCACTCTTGTTGTTGCATCGGTGTGCAATAGAGTGCACTCGAAGGAAGTCGTTTCTCCAGCTATGTAAAGCAATGATTCATGAAATTGTTAAAAAGTATTGATGAATGAAACACAAGGCAAATTGTTATCATACATCTAGTTGAAAAATTTATATACAATATGGTAAAGTCAAAAATACTTGATCTTTATACAAAAGAATTGTAGGGGGTTCCCATCGGATATAACAGTGTCTAGAACTGAAGTAATTCTTGTTGCGTTCATATGCAAGAACGGAGGAGGGAGGCCACTATAAAATTTACAAAATGGATATATCGAATATCTCACAAATGTTTAGTACTTTACAAATTTTTGTATTTATACTTCATTTTGTCTGGCTGATGATCGGAAGCGTGTTGCGTGTATAATGTGCTTTTCCTATATAAAAAAATTTCTATATAAAATAAAATACGTATAAAAAAGAAGATAATACAGCAACCACAGAAAGAACAGCTATTTGAAAAATGTAGACAATAAAGCAGATCGTGTTAAATCGTCAAGTGTGCCAGTGTTCTAAGATATAAAAAAAGGAAAATATGAAAGTGTGAAATGTAACGTGAGTCTGTGATGTATTTTCGTGAATGATAGACAACATCTAGGATTAATTTGAAGCTTGACCAACCGCCTAGTGGAATGTGTTGAAGCAATTTTACTCAGCTGGCTAGAAGAAAAAATACAAGAAGAAGAACAAAGTAGAAACTATTCTTGATACAGTATGACAGAAGATTGATAGAAAAAATGTGCAATACAGTGGATGATCAGAAAGTAGTCAAATTCTGTGTCACTTTACCTACGGCGTGTATCAATTCCACGTTATTTTCTGGTATCGCTAGAACAGTAAAAATGGATCTTATGTCATCCGTCCGAGCAAACTTCCTTTACTTGTAATCACATACTTTCATTCTCCATTGATAATCTATAGACCGTATTCCAGTGAATTTTTAAAATCTAGTACCGATCATACATATTCTTGAAGCCTTTATATGTTATTTATTTTTTAGTTACGAACTACTCTATATCTCTTAACTATATCTCAACTATATCTACTTTTACATCTGATCACTTACGTTCAACGTTGGATCCCTCGAGAGTCTTGACAAACGCAGGTTTTCCTATTCCACTACCACTCTCGATCTTTTTGGTGTCCGACCTGGTTTCTACCGCACTGCCACCAGCTTGGTAAGTACTGGAGCTCGCCTCCATCCTTACTGCACTGCTCATGGATGATTCCATGTATGCCGCACTCTGGCTACTGGATACTGAAGAATACTCTTCACAGGTAAATACAAACAACTATTAATTATCAATACAAAGGAATCGCTTCAATTGTTAAGTTGCTTAGGATCTTCTGAAGTTAGATTTTCCTTGTATGCTTAAAATATTATGTGTGAATTGATATAAATTTTACTTAAAACAATTCATTAAAACTATTCCGTTCTTTTCAAAGAAACAAAAAATCCTCGATGAATCTAATAAAACTACTCGTTCTTTACCTTCGACAACTTTCGAAGAGCTGCTGTATCGACTGGAAGAATATCTTCGAGACATGTCTGCACCTTCTTCCTCAACTTTAGCTTTCTCCGGATTTCCTGGATTGTCTTTCTTCTTTTCGTCGGGATTTGGTCCCGGATTTGCTTTCTCTGGTCCTGGGTTTGCTTCCGCCTTCTTTGGTCCTGGATTAGCTTCTGAAGGTTTTGCTCCTGGATTAGCCTCTGAAGGTTTTGGTCCTGGATTAGCCTCTGAAGGGTTTGGTCCTGGGTTTGCTGTTGCCTTTTGAGGACTACCTGGGTTTGCTTTAATTTCCTCCTTGATTTCTGGCACTTCTGTCAGTTGTAAGTCATCTGCAGCGTGTTCAGCGAGTGCCACCACGTCACTCGCGTACTGTCGAATTTCTTTCAGCCAGTAGGCCTTCACTAGATCCTTATGGGCTACTAACGTAATGGGGTAGGCCGAGCTCGCTGGATTGTGTAGTTCGAAAGACCGTATATCACCTGGATGGTCCTTCAACTCTACTTCCGGTAGCTGAGATTGACATTAGATGATAGAAGTAGATAAATAGAATAATGGATGATTCTTTATCATAATTAGTCTTATCGTTAATTACCCTAGCCGCGGTATAATTTCTTTATAGAGACCATAATGATTACAATAACTTCTTTACTCTAGGGATTTTACTCTATTTTTTTTTACATGTTATTTAATTTCCATTAAAAATAATTCTATTATATATATTTATACTTACAAGTTATGATTTACCTTTAATAACTTGTAATTTCATAATCATTGAAGTTTCTGATTAAGGAAGATTATTAAGTGTGAATACTCACTCGAATAATATCTTTGAGGACGAAAACCGATCTGTCTTCCGATATTCGTCTGACTTTGCAGACGAGTATGCGAGCCTTAAAGAGGAACAGATACCTTTCCTTGCTCTTACCGTCCTTGTCAATCACCGTGTACCACTCCTGTCAATTGCACATCACATGTTATAGCAATTTATCAAAGTATATACTCTAATATGATCACGATCAATAAGAGTCCACTTGAAATATACTGACGTGTGTGAGTAATCGGCCAAGTTTGTGAATATTTCCTTTATACCCCTCGATATTGCTTATGAACTTATTGTCTGTCGCCCTATGAGGGATACCTAGCATCAACTCCAAGGCCTTTTGGAGGTCGTCGCAATTTTCGCCTAGTCGGGTCGAATACTTCACCAGCTCCTGCAAACATCATTTAAATGGTACAGAAATCTGTTGGAAATTTTCGAATATAAAACAGATGCTATTCATCAGTTGCAACTTTTCCAATCAAAATATTTGCAAAGTGAGTCGAAAATACATCATGGTTTCAAACTGAAATTAATAGTATTGAGTTCACGAGCGATTGAGAATTAATTTTTCATTTGTTCAGTTCAATAGATCTCGCGTGCGGTTTTTCTATGACAGAGAGGCGGCGGGAAAGATAACACGTCGTGAAGATGACCCGTTTTTAGCTCGCTAAATCCGTACTGCGCCCACTCGTTCCAACACCACGACGAAACGTTCTGTTGCGGCATTGCAACTATACCACGACGAACTTTGTGACTTCCCTTGATCTATATCCAAGCGTACCGTATCATGGAAGTGAAACGATGCCATTCAGGTCGATCGAATATTCGACAGATCTCGAGCGCAGATGTGATCGGATACGGTAGCTTACCAAATGTTCCAACAATTGTAGAAATCCTTTATGAATATACTATGTGCGTTGATCGAGTATGACAGTCTCGTTACAGCGTTAATCTCAAAATATTTCGCATAAAATATTCCAAAATATTCCGCATAACACATACGATATAAGCATAAAATTGTTCATGGTAACTGTCCAAGTATTTTCGTAAGCCACTACATAACATGAAAATAGAGTCTTCTTCATACATTTTATCTTTGCAAAATAATTCTCCGATCATTTCGGATAGAATCGTTCGAATTACTTTCTCACAAATACCACGGACGAAGTTTCAAGCTGCATTGAACTATCTCGAACAGGTTTGAAGATATTTGAAAAATAGTTTAACTCAGTCGCGTTACGTCCTCAGCGCCTCTCGTCGCCTTTATGTTCCGGGCAACCGGCCCAGACCAATTTGTGGCTTAAGCCAAAGGTTTAAGGTAACAAACCAAGATTATATGTATGAGCAATAACACGATCGCTATCGATCACGTGCAATCTATTCTTCCGTGCCATTTCACGCGATCCTCTCGATCAGAGTTGCCCACCGAGTTTAATTATTTTCTTTCGTTTTCCTATTATTTTACGGCGATGGCATTCAAATTTTTGAAGAAGGAGCGTCTGAAATAATAATTATTCGTTTGGAATGCATTTTCAAGGCGAATCGGGAAGTATTTTAGCGCCGGGCTAATTTTATCTGACAGATTGAAATTTCGACGCGGATATAGGTCACGTGCGGATTCTACAGGTCGTCGTGTCTCGTCGTGTCACCAGTAGGTCGATTTTTCCGTTTATAGATATCGAGGTAATACAAAAGTTTTCCTCTCTCTCTCTATCTCTCTCAATTTCTTATTCCAGTGAAAATAGAACCAAGAAATACGCGTATGAAATAAAAGAGAAACTAGAAACACGACGTAGGAATTCGGTGATTCACTTTCTTCTCTGCTGTTACAACAAAACGGAGAAAATAGAAAACGACACTATACGAACGTATAACGAACGTTTTTCGCTATTTTTCATTGTCCCGACAGTTTATCGAAAGCGTCGAATTTATCGCCGAGCGTCTAATAAACGCGTTTAAATACGTTTAAGTGTTTGAACTATGTTCGAAACGATATCATGCGAATAGGGACATCGATACATTCGAGCTTACGCATCGAGTGTCCTATCGGATTTCAGCGAGAACTTTATACGAAAATCAGCGATGCGGGTGCAAGTTCGTGCAAAACTGCTGGAATGCTTTCAAAAGATACACTAGCCATGCTGTATTTCTGTCATAACACCCTTGAAATGTATTTTCGATCTGGATCCGCGTTAACAATCTTCCGCCATTCAGCGCGAGATTTCGTAAAGAATGGGTGAAAAAGCGGGTTAAAGAGCAACGTTACCTTGAGCAGGAGCTGGTAGTCGTTTATGCGTTGTATCGGAAGTTTCAAGTGTTCCGATAGGCTTTTGTCGTCACGAAGAGTCTGGCTCAGCTCCTGTAAATAATTACATTTTTCCAAACATTATTCTACGTCGTTTTAAATAAGATGTTGCGCAAAACGTATTGTCCTAAGATTTTTGTATATTTTGAACACGTTAAAAAGTTCAAAACGTTCAAGATTCTTAAACATCGGCGTGAAGGGTTGAAAATATTATTTTTTCCAAATTTGAAAATATTATTCGTTCAAGATCGTTCGTCGTGGAGTAGAGAGAAGATAAGAGATCGATCGAAAATTGACGATTGTAGTTTCTCATCGTAGAATACCGAATTGTTCGACGCCGTAATTCGACACCAGGATGAAGAGACGCGTATTTTTGGATGCGACTGGATTTTCCACGCAACTACTATATTTCCTATCGATCAGATTAGGCAAATCTAGCGATATAGGAGTTATATATCATCCACCAAGGTGAGCAATATTTTTAATTAATAATTTATTGATGGTTATCACGCAACTTTACTACTCTATTCGAAACTCCATAACTTACGTGTCTCCTACTATCGAAAATTCCAAGTAAATCATCTGTCACATGTACCACTGACACTGTATCGATTAAATTAAACGAATTTCGTAACAAAATGTCTATATGGGGATCTTCACAGTATCGAAGCATTTACAAGAAAAGACGAAGCAATTTCAAAAATCATCTTGAAGGCACGAAATATTTCAAGGAATCGGAAAGACCTTGTCTATAAAAATGATAAAAAATCTTGTTCACCAAAGAATAAAATTCCTATAGAATCGTAAGTATTCGAACGAAAGTGGTTCACCAACCAAGAAGTTGCAAGGTCCACGTTGAAAAAAATTGCAGAGGGACGGTGGAAGGGCTGACGCACCTTAACGAAGGTCAAGGGAGGTAAACACCGTTGTTCGTGTTTCGAGTCGTTGGTTCGAAGAGGACACCGTGGCTGGTCGCAGACTGGACCAGGTCTCTGCTCTTCCACCGATCCTCTTCCTCGAGGGGGATCCACAGTCGGTGGTTACCGAAAAACATTAGTCGGGAGACCAATACAGCCACGGCTATACTTAGACGCCGCACCGGACGAACTCGTGGACTGACCACGCACAAAAACAACGTGAACAGTTCTATAGATCGTCGAGAACTTTTGCTTCACACGCACTATTCTGATCTTCTTCCAGAAACTAGGAAGAATACAGAGAATCTTCTCTGCTTTTGACGTAATTGACTTGTGCGTGGAATTCTGAGGATTCAACTTGATTTTTTGATGCGTGGAAGAGACGTTTAGTGAACGATGTTGGCATAGAATAATTCTTTTTGAAAGATTAAATTGGAAAAGTGGAATGCATTTCTTTGTACGACCTTTCGTTTTTGAAGAAACAGAATTGGAAAATCCACGGTGTCCTTAGAACGTACACCTATTGCGTGCAGTATAAAAATGGTATATCTCGATTTAAGTTATACGCATTGTTTTACTATTTATAAATTCTGTAAACAATCTTGCATACGTATGTTTCAATGTGTAGAAACCTCCTCTGTTTTTCTTCTCATTAAAAGAATTTGCTAATTTAAGATTATAATCTTCTACCACTGTGATGGTTGGATACTGCGAAGAACATATTCGTATAGTAAATTGAAAAATCAAAGGGTAAATTCAGAGAATGAAAATAAATGAACGGAGTAGAAAAACTTTTGTCATCGAGTGTTTTAGTCCTAAACTGAATCAAATGAACATATAATTGCTTATTTCTCAAACATATCTTCTAGGATGGTAATAAGGGTAAATCAAATCAGAAAGAGAAACTTGTGGACAAGTTCGAGTGTTGTAAGTACAAGTAAGCTACGAGAAACCCTAATGCACTTAAGATGTTTCGCTTTGAAATCGGACACGTTCGGCAAGGTAATATCGTGCAATCTAATTTTAATTTCGGGTCATTAAATGATATTCATACACGACAGCTATATCGTGTGAAAATCTCGCGGTGGTCTTGAGTCAAGTTCTAGAAATAACGGGGCGAATCACGAGAAAAAAGCGAGCAGCATACTTGAAATAATAAAATACTCTAATACACTATGCGTAGTGTACCACCTACGTTTGCGTGTTGGATCATCGCTCTTTTATTAATTTCGAAACGAAAACTTTCTTCTGTTGTTAATCATTGAGCTTTCGATGTTCTAAAATTCGAATCGGGAGTCAAAGTTTGCTCTCATAAACATTTTTATCTGGACTGCGGATATTTGTTTACATAATTTCATATTTCTATAGGTATAATTAAAATGAAATCTAAATAGAAAGAAAAGAAGGAATGTAAAGGCATGCTAATAAATTTTGAAACAAGAATACAATACAATTCGAAGATCCATCGGATCGACGACGTACAGCTGAGACACTCGAGTCGTGCGATTCGTTTTTTCGTCGAGCAGAGATTACGCTGGCTGCTGTCATCGCGTAATGACAGCAACGGTGACGCCGTCAGCCGATAACGTGGCCACTTTCTTCCTTTTCTTTTCGTGGCACGCGTCTCGCCGCGAGTCTATCGTGCATAAGTAAGAGGAGCGAAAGATGTTCCGTCCGTTAAGAATAAACCAAGCTATTTCGAGGGCTGGATAGACGCCCGCTTACCCCCGCTCGTTATGTAATTGCGAAATTTTCTTCGATTCATGCAAACGCGTGCTTCAGTCATGGAAAATCCTTGAACTCTGATCCTCATTTCGATTACGTTGTCCTTTATTATGTCAAAGATGGTTTACAAAAAAATAATTCTTTTTCTTTAAAAAAAAAAAGAGGAAAATGATAAATAAAGTATGAAAGATGAAAAGAGCAGCGCGACGATGTTTTAAAAATAGTAGGAGTTTACGTTCTTACTTATGGAGAGTAATCTTAAATTATCAAAAGGCGTAGAACTATCTATAGAACATGTCAGTAAAATTGTCATAACCGAATTATATTTGGAGCAAACGTTATTATCGACGTTGGCGTCGCGACGCCAAACTACGATGTCGATGAACAGAAATCTCTCTTACCATCCGGCTCTCTACTATGAGTAGGATAAGTCCATTTTACACGTCTGTTATTCGTAATTTCTGCTCTTGAGTTAACAATAATCGCGTCAGTGAATCGTATTTAATAATCGAGTTTCTTTTATCAACAGATTATAGAGATATTTTACTGAATCTATAATTAAGTGACTGACCTCAAAGTAATCTCGTACTGCGTCGTTCATCTGAAGGAACTCCTGGGCCGCCGGTTCGTCTCTGCAGTAAGCCACATGTTTGTCGAAATCCCTTTCCTGAAGCCACGAATAATTTAAACATCAAATTCGATAAAAGTCTTTACAGCATATTAAGATATACTTGAGCAAAATTTTCAAACTTACCAATCGCAGAAAAGTCTTCCCCAGCATACGTGGCTGATCCGCATAATACTTAACACCCTCGATCAACACCCTGCCGAACGATCTAAGTAAGGTACCGATTAATTTTCACGCTAAAAACACACCATGCCTACGTGCTGAAGGCTGCGCCCTTCTTGGCTTCTTTTTTCAGTGCGACATATAGGGTGCAACAACATTAAGGTACGTCCATTAATCCTCCATGATTTAATTAGGCTAATATAGTTTCTTCTATGCTGAGATTAATCCACGAAAAGTTACGTCCAGTGGGAGGTCGTGAAATGATGATTAATTAATATTGGGGCGGGGCACGAATGAATTAATACATATTTTATTTTCTAGTTGGGCTAGTAGGGATAAGAATCGAATTTTCTTTAACGAGAAACGCTATGATTAGAGACGGCCGTTCAGTGAAATCATTCTTCCTTATAATGTCTGACTATGCACGAGATACTCTACTGAAACGTCGGACTCGACGCAAATATTACGCGTGAAATCACTCTCCTTATATCATCCGACTATGAACGACGCACTCTATTGAGAAGTTGATTCAAGGAATATACCGTGTGTTTCAATGATAATACACATTCTTATAACAAAATATACTTTTGGAAGAATGAATTGACACTGGCAGGGTCAATCGAAGCGTGCTCATAAAACGATGACAGGAGGGTGCTCAAAACTTTTGAAAAAGCAATACCTTGCTGAATTAAACATACAATAAGATTAACTGCCACGAAACACACGATCACACAAAGTATGCACATCGTTATCAGACTTACGTTGCTCACACATCGTTTCGCTAAAGAGAGAATAATGTCTTTGATGTCGATTTAATGACGAGCATGCGTGACGTGTCTTGTGTGTGCATGTGTTTCTTTTCGCTTTGATTCTAATGAAGAACATCTGTCGTGAGTTGTCGCCATAGTTTGCGAGTAGACACTCGAATAACACTTGTGTCGGCTCAAATAACAACAAAGCAACGTAAAACGAGCCTGATGTATCAAATGGAATTTGTAGAGAAAGATCGTGTCTCGTGTGGGGCCTTTGTAACGACTGTTCAATTCGATTGTGTCGCAGTGAATTTCTCCCCTTGGCCAACCTGGTTCATCGAGTATACGTACGTATTGTGGAAGTCGGCAATCTGCTTCAGATTTGTGAAGATGATATCTTTGTTGTCGCGTACGATCCGTGGAACATCCGGATTATCGAGGGGTTTCAAGTAACGTTCAACGACCTGTTGAAGATCCCTGCCAAATTCTTCCTCGGTTTCCACCAGTTCTTTCACTACAGCTCTAGAGAAATCGATCATTGATATACAAAGGATATTGTTAGAGAGGAAAGAATTACTTACTCTCGTCGATATTGAGAGTCTTCCGGCCGATGTCCAAGTGCCGAGTCCTCGCTGAGGGCCGTTTGCATCAAGATGGACATGGGCAGCCATCCTTCCCTTGAGTCTGCTGTACGAACATATACTCTGTAGAAACGAATTCTTTACTTAGAACATAGTCCTGTATACTTTCTTAATATACTAAGGTATAATATAAATCTCTAGATTTAGAAGTTAAGATATGTTACCGACCGTTTATCGGTGAATTTAGAAATTAGTTGGCTGCGTTTTCCAATGTAAAAAACGACTAAATAAAGGATATCCAAATGTAGTTTGTTTCTGTATCAATTTTGGACATTCTTCATCTAATAGATATTTTCTATGATGTATAATTTTATGCCAGACACGTCAAGTTTATGCTGTTCATATATTTTTGCTTGTTGATATCGCAATATTCTAATTACTTCTAATAAAGAATAAATTTAATGTCATATGCATTCGATTAATTCGCAAGAATTCGAGGTAAATTTAGACCAAACATATTTTCATCGCCGGTAGTATAATCGGTTCGCTTTAAATGGTACTGATAAATTCAAGGCTTAATGGATAGAACAGGCCGCCAACAAATTTTGCGTTCCGCTGAATGAACGACGAATACGCATACAGAGAGGCCTGTCGCCTTAGTCATTAAACTTAAATTTAACTTTCCAACACCCACACATTTCTAACATCTAGCTATTCTTTATAATACATAACGAAGTATATTTTGATCTGTGCAAAGTTTCCTCTAATTAATCGCATCTTCCTCTATTTCCATCGCAGGAACAAGGAAGTCTTCCAAACGTTTCTGTTTGTCGCACAAAATGTACCCCTTAATTTATTTAATCTTACATCTACACAATAATATCTGATAATGAATTTTTTACAGCTGTCAATCATTAATTTTCACGAAACTTTTACAGAAAGCAGTTTTCCAAAAAAAATTTCAGCCATATCTACTTTTAAGGAACGAATAATGTATTTTTCTCGATATTTTGAAAACTAGTAGTGAATGTTAAGAAAATTGGTAGCTAACATTGGACAGGGAGAACTCTTCAGCGAGCCCTGAGTCGATTCGATCTCCTTGAAACAGACGTTTGGTTTATTATTTTATAAAGTGCAGGAAAATTCACAAAACGATACAACTGAAGCGATTTACGTCGCCAGGTAGATGTAGTAGATAGTAAATAATTCGCGATCCATTGAACGAGGCCGATGCCAAAGTGGCAAATCAAACTTTCCGCTTGAACCTCACCTTTGCGCGAACCTATTTTCAGAACTGGCTGGTATTTCGCCTTCGTTGGAATCAAGCGTTTCTGACAGTCAAGTGGAGCCAGGCGTTATGCATTATGCAATTGGAATTTACTTTGATGCAATATTTAACGTCAAATCGATGGTGTATTTTCTTAAACCTGACAGCTATTAGTGGCACGACAAGCGAATGCTCGTGTTCTCGTTGAATAGAACATCCTTGAGATTAGGTCAACGATATAACGTTACGTATTTTTCAAACTGATCACACCCTTTTAACCAATAATTTATAAGCACGTCGCACGAATCTATCCTGGCTGACAGCCAATCATTAGTACCTTACAGACGTATCATCGGTTTTCAAGACATTCATAAACGTTTTATCTTCGTTAACGTCGTCCTAAATCATCGCGATCCGTAGATGACAGTCGAACGTACCAAAACAGAGACCGTAGGAATTAATACCGATTAATATTCCTTATTTTGTTGCAAATGAAACATAGATGAAAATTTAGATTCTTGAAAATCGTCGATTACTTTTGAAAAGTTTCAATTTTAGACGAAGGATAATATTCTTTCATTTTTAGCTCTTGCTTATCGTTGTCGATTCTTATATATGGTTCAAAGTATTCTTGGGTTTCTAAATTTCACCTGTGACATCTATTTAAACAATATTCAAAGTATCTACAAATATTAAAAACTAATTTCGAATCTTTTTCGAATTTCCGGAAGCTTGAAATGTCAAGAAAATCGAAAATAAAATGAAATCCAAGAATTCTCAGGAATCTAACGAACCTAATAAGACAATTTTTGATATAAAAAGAATTTGAAGAGTTAAAAATATTTCTAACTTACTAACTTACTATTCATAACTTCGATAACTTGCATCTGAATAATAAAACGCGGAAATCAACGATCTCTAAGTGAAAGAGCAATAAAGGTGGTCGAAGATCCGCATAATAAATGTTCGTGTAATAGAGGGTGCGTTTCCCCACAAAAAGCAAACAGTTCGTGCTTGATAATATCGTGACCACTTAAACAACCGTTTCCGTGTAATCTCAAGGGATGAAATACGATGAGTTCATTGGCTTCACCGTTAACATAATGTTTGGAGGCTACTATTTGACCGGAGCACCTGTCGTTGCTATAATTTCGTGCACGGATTTAGTCGTCCACGTAAATGCTCCTTTGCTTTGGATATTTCTCGTTCGATGGAAAATTTCCGCTTTCCATGCGTTTCATTTGCCTGTCACTCGTGGTTTTGATTTGGAAATTTAGATTCTTCGTTTGTATTTAAAGGTTGGTCACGCGTAAATTCAAATTATTTCGTCCAGGTGATCAGGCGATCGTACCAATAAATGTGAAAGCAACAGCTCCATTTAGTTTCTGAGTGGCTGTTGAAGAAACGTGATTTACTGAATAGGCTGCACCTGTTTGGCGTATATTTCAGTCACTCGTACACAGCTTTGAGGAACAGCGATGACGCGTCCTTGGCTCTTCCGAGTTCAATGCAGAATTGTTTCAAGTTGACGATTTCTATAGAACATCTTCTTAGATTTATTTCTCTCATTGTTCGATGAAGATATTCAAATTGTCCTGTGCTTTGTGACTGTTGAATTCTTTTTGTAGTTAATTATACGATTCCTCCGGATATTACAGCGATACAAATTGAGAAGATTCGAACGACTTCGTGTTCGAAGGAGAGAAATGGTTTCACTTCTTCATCATTCTAGAACTCGTTTGAAACGAACTCCTTCTTCTTTTCATACTGATCTTCTCCAGCTACAACCCCATCGTGTCCTCTTTCCTTCTCCCAGAACTCAATTTCATTGTACAATTATTAATATCTCTTTTCTATAAAAAGTTGAAAGCGTGTATTTTTTTTGTACCTGATATCAGAAATATAGAAAATCTCGGAATAAAGAGATAATTATTTTCTGAATCGTTTATTCTGAATTCTTCGTCATTTACGACACAGTCAAAGGGCTGATACTTTACCTCTGGAAGCTGCTGTCCGAGGAGAACCTCGGGATGCTTCTAGCACGGGGATCTGCGTACTTTCGACGGGGTCGAACCGACAATTTGTGCCAGGCAGCGGAATTGTCCAACATTTCGCCGATCTCGCCACCGATTTCCAGATCAGGATCCAACTTGATCTTTCTATAACACGTTCAAACGTGTACACAGTGAGATAGTCCCGTCCATCGTGCTCCCTTTCTTATTTTATTTGCAGCTTCATGCAGACTAAACATCATTTCCTATTAACCGAAGCGAATTAGCGTGTTCGTTAAATGAAAAGCAAGATCTCGTTGCAACGGACTCAACCTCGTTTAGATCGTCAGGCATTTGCGGTTTCTTTGTTACTTGGTTTGCTCAGCGTATTTATAGCGTGTACAAGCGAAGACAATTCAAGATCGTGTTTCCACCGTTGTGTTCTATTGTCAAAAAAAAGTTTGATTATTTTAGACTGGAGGGAGGGGAAGGGGGAAGAAAAGCGATGCAACATCACTATGGGCTACATACTTTTACAGACGAATATTTATGTTTTCTGGCGATGTGGATTTTCTGTTATTCATTTCCTCTGAATCTTTAAATACCGTTATGGATCGTTATCAAAGTTCATTTTTAGATTGTCAAAATATCATTTTGCGACGTATATAAAAGTTATGGACATGGAAAATGTAAATTTGCCGAAGCGCACAATGCAAAATCGCAACGACCTGACTGTATCGAGCATTATTCTCGTCGTACGACCCATCGGGTCCGAAATTTTCCATTTGCCTCGTATCCAAGGCACTCGTCGACGTATTTTATAAACGCGAGAGAAACGCACCGGCGAAAACGCGTTTCGCGTAAAAATATCGCCGCGAAAATAAGCAAAGGGGAGACGTCCACGGAGTGATCTTTCACGTTTGACACGTAAATTGAACGTGCCTTAATTTCTCCCTTGTGTCTTCAGCATTCGAATGCGTTTCTATTAATACACACGTGCAACGTTTGATCGTGCATTGTGCAGGAAAATCTTCCATCGAGCGTTTCCAGCTTACAATCAGAACACCATGTGATTTCGCTTCATTCTTTGTCAGAGGATCTCTTTATTTTCTCAACAATTTCCGTCGGAGATATTAGTTTCTTCTTTAAGAATTATAAGCGCGGGAGAAGAATTGTAGTAGCTCTTAGTCGGTTTGGAGTCCGTTTTAACTATGTATGTTTATTTAGTTTTATGGAAACAACGGTGCACTCTTGCTCGCAAGTAACGATTAAGAATTAGTAGTTGGCAGTTATATTAAAGAAATCCGAAAATATATTATAACTATCTTTCTTCTAATATTGATTAAATGATTCATCGATACTTGATTGACGAAGAGTTTGTTGAAGCTGTGAGTTGTATTAACAGGAAAGAAGAAAGATACGTATACTATGATATGCGGCCACTTCTATACTTAAAATATTCTATCTACCATTCTAACAATTGAAGAAATCTCATGTTTCCTCGTCTTCTTTGTATCATCTTACTTCTTCTTCAAATTTAAGTTTATTTCATAACAACTCATACAAACTTATACAACCTATGTAGCTATATAACTTCAACATTAAAAATCGTCTTGGAAAATGAAAAAATTTTAGATTGAACATTTGAACTAAGAAGAAGGACGGTATTCCATCCAACACATGCAGCTTGTAAGCGTAACAACGTTGCAGTTAATTGCAGCCACTTTGATTCGCAACGCGCCACTGGATCGTTCGCCATTAATTAGAACAAAGTAAACTGCGTTTGGTAAAAGTGACAGATAGCACACGGTATCGGCATCGTTTGAACGCGTTAGACTATATACGACATGCGGCGATGATTATTTTCAGCCCGGGCGCACGTTGCGTACACGGAAATAGACTTTAAACGCGAACGAACGGTCGGACTTCGCGCGAAGTCAACGTTCCGCCAGCGAAACGATCGCGCGGAAATTTGTTTGTCCGTCGATTTTATGAAGCTGGAGGTTTCGCTTACTTGGCCGGGTCGGCGTACTCGAGCGCCTCGACGATGTCGCCGACGTTCACGGAGAATCCATCGGTCTCGCTTTTGTAGTCCTTTACCACGATGTAATTGTCCGATGATTTCTGTAACAGCGCAATTTCGAAATGAATTTACTAAATGATCGATTTACTAAATGGTCACGCGTTCTATAGTTTCCTACAGTTCGTTCGATCATGGTTCGGGTATATGAAATGTTTGGAAGTTTCGAAGAATATCTGTTTTCAAAGAAAGTAAACTTTTGGACGATCTTGTTTGCACAGTGACTCAATTCGAAATATTAATAGGACTTGTGAATTTTGTAGGTTGAAAATAGAAATAGTGCTTTCTAAAAAACACCTGTTCTAGAAAGAAATAAGGAGTTAAAGTTTGTATATCTGATCGTGAAGTGTGCTGTTTGTCCAGTGACTTGTTTGAAAATAAATAAAAGATAAGTGGCATTTAATGGCAGAAAATAGGACTAAAAATTTTCATAGTACACCTGTTTTCGAAGAACGTTAGGGGAACAAATTTATCAAAATCTTGTCTTATCGTCCTCTGTTTAATGTAAAATTCTATTTCTCATTACGTTACCCGCTCAAAGCAATTGTCCTGAAAGTTGCTTAATCTTCTCAGACTCGGTGTATTTTCTCTGCTCCCAGAATATCCAAATGACTTATCAGACCTCGACAGTACAATGCCATTACACTCCTGCCTCTGATAAGTTCCAGTACCGGATCCATCGAGGCTACTAGCCATCGAGATGGTCCCGTACGTGGACATCATTTCAACATCCACATCCTCTTCCTTCGCAACGGGACAACAGTACATGGAAAATCGATGTGCGGTTGGACGAGTGAGTTGGAGCGCGGAAAAAACGTGGAGTGGTTCAAAATAATGAATTCCATCCTCGTCGAGAACCGTGTAAGCCACTTCTCCAGTTAAAACAGATCTAGAGGCTTCTCTGGGTACCACAGCTTGTATACCTTGTTTTAGAATCATAAAAATCGACGATGGCTTATGGTTTCTTCTTAAAAGGAATTCTTCCATGGCTAAACTATTGTCAGACTGAAGCAGAACCGAAGGTACGTCGGCTGACGACTGCAGAGGACCTTCTTCGGGTACAATCATCAAAGCTGCGCTCTCTCTGACAAGAGTTCTCAATCGTGGGTCAGTTCTGGCCAATTCTGGATCGCTACACAATTGTGTTAAAGCGTTCATAAACGGCGGCCTCTCTTCAGCTAATTTCCTCATCACTGTCAGTCGTTTTAAAACATCCAGCGTCACTCTGTCACTGGCAAGGGCTCGCGTTGATTTTTCGTCGCTGATCACTGTCAATAAGCTACTAGCGATATTAGACATACCTAGAGCTCTAGCCAATCCTACAGCCTGCAGAAGCATCTCTCGAACGTTTTCTCCCTCGTCGTTTAATAATTCTTGAACGTGAATTTCACTAGATTCTCTGACTGCTTGAACGATGGCCTTGTGAACAGTTTCAGCAGCTTCTTTCTCCGTGACAATTGTGGAAACTTCTTCAGACACTTTTCGGAGTACCCGAGAGACCAGTTCCGGGTCATTTTTAGAAACTGTTCTGAACGCTGGGCCGACTAGATCTGTACCGTGTTCTTCCTCGAGAACCATAGATAACCTGTCCAGTACCACATCTTCTTTCAGAGACTGGCTGCCTACAGTGGATTTCAGAATGTCCACTTTATTGTTTTTACTTTCTAATAACTCTAACAGAGCAGACTGACACAAGTTACTTCGATTTTGGGGAACTAGAAGTATCTGCAGGATCTCTTCCACAGATTCCTCGATACTAATATTCCTTTGACGTAAAAGGACATTGAAAGCTTCGCTGATGGAAGAATAAACGAAATCTTGTTTAGAATCGTTACCATTTTCCATAGACTGACTGGTGATCGCCAGGACAGCGCTTGTCATTGCTATTTTCACCGCGTCTTTCAACCAGTAGCCACCTTCGTCGTTTTCTCGTCCTTCTCCGTTTCCATTATCATTCCTATTACCATTTATAACGGGAGGATTCGTATCATTCATCAACTTCGATTCGATGTGATTCTCCTCCAGTTGTTGTTCCTGTTGAATCGCAATATTTTTAGCTAGTTGAGCCACAGTGGACACTATCTGTGCCATTTTCACTGCTGTGATACCATGTAAACCGAGCTTCTCCGCCATTACGAGAGCTTGTTCCAAAGCTACCGCCTTTGGATCTACATCAACATCCACAGCTGGCAAATCTGTGGCTACTTTCCTTCCCACGGACAAACCAGCTTCTGATAATTGTCGAAGCATCCTTGCATCTATGCTAGTTTCTCCCTGATGCTGAACATGAGCATTGTAATGCAAATTCTGAGGCCTGAGTAATTTTAATTCTTCAGGAGTGACCTCGAATCCTTGAACAGAGAATTCTACCTCACCTTCAGGCGTGTCAGTCAAATCTGGAGCTACGAAACGAGGACCTTCTTCAGTTTGAACTATCTGACCTGGTACAAACGTAACACCCAGTTCTCCAGATTCTACTACGCGACCTGGAACGAATCTCGGTCCCTCGGGTGTATCTACCACTTGTCCAGGTACGAATCTAGAACCTTCATCGTCCGTGGAAATCACCTGACCAGGAATAAAAGTGGGACCAGCTTTGGTTTCAACGATTTGACCTGGTACGAAACGTGGCCCATCTCCAGTCTCCACGGTCTGGCCAGGAACGAATTTTGCACCCGTTCTAGTTTCCACCATTTGACCAGGAACAAACTTAGGACCGGTACTAGTGTCGATTACTTGACCTGGAACGAATTGCTCACCTTTTTCTGTCATTACTATCTGACCGGGTAGGAAACCATCTTCCGTCATCACACCAGGCACGAACCGAGGTCCGTCTTTCCCCCCCTTCACTAACTGACCAGGAACTATTCTTTTCCCTTCGGGTAAATTTCTTTCACTCTCTGGATAGAATTCTACTCCTCTGTCGGTTTGCACCATGTGTCCAAAGATTTCGCTCTGTTGGATAGAAACGTTGGTTGTTTTCGGATCAACAGGCATGCCAACAGGCCCAGCATCGTAGAACACAACCTCGTCAAAAGTACTAGCTGCAGCAAACTCGATTCCGTTATCTGTTATCCTAGTTTTCCCTGGTAGAAACTTTTCACCTACTGGTGTTCTCACTACTTGACCTTCCACGAATTTCTGTCCTTTCGGAGTATCCAAAGTCATACCGGGAACGAAAGTCGAACCTACTTCAGTATCTTTGACTATACCAGGCATGAAGTAACTTTCTCCAGAATTAGAAGTCACGTATTGTCCCGGTACAAATTGTGGCCCTTGACAGGTTGGGATCGTCTGACCTGGAACGAACTTCGTTTCTCCAGTCAGAGTTTCGATAGACTGTCCAGGAATGAATTCCCAGGACTCATCGATCTGCACGCTCTGTCCTGGGACAAATATCTGTTCTCCATGATTGTCAGTGATTGTTTGACCAGGCATAAATCGAGGTCCATCAGGAGTAAGAATGGTTTGACCAGGAACGAAGGTCCCATCTTTCGACACTTGACCAGCGACAAATTTTGGACCATCGTCTGTTAGAACAGTCTGACCCTGAACGAATCTGGCTCCGTCGTTGGTGTGGAAGGTTTGACCCTGAAGGAATCGATGACCCTGTTCCGTGGCCAGTGTCTGTCCAGCTATAAATACGGGCGTCTCTTTGTTATCTTGCTCTTTCAAGTTGAGGATCTGTCCAGGGACGAGAAGAGGGCCGTCAGGAGTGTTCACGGTTAGACCAGGAACGAACGCAGGACCCTGAGGTGTTTGCAGCGTCTGGCCAGGTACAAAAATAGGTCCGTTCGGCGTCTGCACTGTCTGCCCGGTGATAAATCTCTGCGCGGATTTGATGTCTAATTTCAGACCTTTCACGTTGTGCTGCGTCGTCTCCTTTCCTTTGCCCAGGTTTTGCACCAATTGCGGGATTTCTTCCACTCTCGGTAGCTGCTCTATCGCCTCGTCACCAGCTTGTAGAAGCTTCACGTTTACGTTAGACACCTCTTTCAAGTCACTGGCTGGAATATTCCGTATGGCTGACTGCAGAGCCGCGTCGGGTTCTATTTTCAGCGACGTCAATGGCTTCACGATTGATATCGCCTCGAATCCTCCTGTGCTCTCTGAGATAGGGCTAGTGCACGAAGACGTAGCACTTTGTTCAACGACTTGTGGCTTTACTTTGATAGGAGTGGGCAATTTGTCCACGATTGGTTGCATGGATGCTTCATTAGTATCCTGGAACGAGTTCCAATCCAAAGTTTCTGGTAGAGACTTCTCTGCACCCTTCAGAGGACTCGTTACCGAGATAAAATTACACGCTCTGCTTCTAGCCTGCTTCAAATTCACGTTTTTCCATGTTTCTTCCGTCGTTTCCTCCTTCAAGCTACGAAGTTTCAGTTGCTTCGTCTGCCTTAGTTCTTCCTCTTCAGCGGCCCTTTCCTTCTCTTCGAAAATTTTTTTGGCGTAACTTAAACCAGCTTGTCGTTTCCTCTTTCGTTTCTTAGCCTCGGCTTCCAGTCTCTCTCTTTCCTTTACCACTTCCTGGCTCGGTCCAAGCCCATCGTAAAGATTCTCAAAATCCTCTAAATTCTTGAAATCCACAGAAACATTCTTCCCTTGCTTCAGCCTAAACAAAACTGTGTCGCAGTCTCTGGATAACATCACGTCCTTTACATCGCCATCTCTGACTGCAGCTTCCAGTCTGGATGGAAATACCAGACTGCATCTTCTTTCTCCCACCGTGTATACGAACTTTGCCTGTTCCTCTTCGACAGGAGGATGTTTCGTGTTTAACAAGTCTCTTAGAACTCTCTGTTGTTCTCCTTCTCCCTCCAAGATTGGGAACACGTAACGATAGTCCTTGAGGATCACGTGTTTCTTCTTCTCGCCTAGAACGAAGCCAGCTGTGTAATGATGCGGTCCTAGACCGGAAGCGTTTGTTATCTTGCATTTCGATTTGTCGTGGGCGTGGACACCCAATAAAACTGGAATGTAATGATGAGTAGGCAAACCATAGGATTTGCCAGTGATCCGACAGAAACGTTTTGCATCAGCTGGACTGATTGGTGGTAAAAGAGGGAAGTAATTTGGCTTAGGGAGGCCCCTGCTTCTACCTGTTATCCTGCAAAAGGACATTGTTCGTCTCCACTCGTGGAGCTTCTTAAAGATTCATTTAATCGATTTTCTTTATTATTCTTCGTTAACTTTGATTTTGTTTACTACTTTTTCAACTGTCTTGTACCTTGTTTCCCTTTCAGATATTCGACGATATTTTCATAGTTCGAGTTCAATGTTGTACAGAATTAATAGATTATATATAGAATGGTATACAAAGATGCTTGATTATTCGAAAATGTTAGGAAGTCTTTGTTATCTACGCCAATTGCTAGAATCTTGGCATTCCATCCACGAGAACCACGGATTCTAGCGTTTGATCATTCAATCGTGACTTCCCCTTGGCGTTCTCCTTGCTCACGTCAGTTAGCGAGTCCAATGTCGACGCGTGAATCAACAGTTCACATTGTCCCCTCCTCGCCATAATTCGTTCACACGGCGACCGACGAAATCTCTCGTGACTCCGGTCGAGTACCACGCGACTGGCAAACTTCATGAATACTGGCGTGTCTTCGCCGCAAATATCCTTTATCTTTCACGCACCTCCAATAACTAAATCCAAAATCCCCACTGTGTCAAGATATGTTTGAAAAGGTCGCAGTTTCCTTGCCAATGAACTATGACGAAAATATTCTATTTTTCTCTGGTTTCAATTACGGAGATCCTCTAGGAGCTTCTTAAAATAAAGAGCCCCTGCTTACTTGCAAAGGTCGTTTATGCGAATTCTGCGTTCAATTTTCTCTCGAGGATGATTCATACCACTCATCTAGCAAACTACGGCCCGATCCAAAACGATTCATTTGATTTATCTAGCAAATACGATATCCGTTGATCGATTAGAACGAAGGTAATTCTTGGAGCTAGTAAAACAAATTTCGTAAGCTGCTTGGTTCTTAAGCCGATGCGTCAATGTGCATGGGCTTATTTTTACCGTAATTTCTCTTCTCGAGGTTTCCACGTCGTTTTCATCGTGTGCTCGTTAAAAAGTATTTCGTCGAACCCGAAGCCGGTGGCTCGTGCCTCGTCGTCGAGGCACGGTTTATTTTTACGTACGGGATGCCTACGAGGATTCCGTGGGAGCTGTTCGTTCGTTCGTTTCGTCCCTTGGTAGCTGGCCAATTCGGTGATTTCCTCGTCGTAGAAAAGAGCCACTTTTTTTCGTGGCGTTGCTCTCCCTCGAGGCTCACCAAAGTGACCCCTTCGTGCAATAGTTCACCTTGTTCGTGCGCAAATTTTTGGCTGTCTAACAGCTTCTAGACGCCTAGATTGTCAGTGAGGCTTCGACCACTGATAAAACGTAGCTTGACATATTTGCCTACCGAATTGTCAAACGTCGTCGTGTCTAATTCGCGTTATTTTTCGGCTGTTTTAAGATTTTATCGCGAAATTGTGTTAGTTTTAGACTTATTTCACGATGAAATTTTTTGCATGATTCAGTTGCCAGTTGTTTTGTGATTTTATAATGGAATTGTATTATAGTTGGGCTTACTTTAAATTTCTTGTCTCGCCTTTCTTAATAGGATTGGTTATTAGCTGTTTCACGATTTTCTCGTCAGATTATATCATATTTCGGCTTATTTTGTGTTTCGATACGTTATTTATAAATTACTTTATAACTTTATTGTGGAATCAAGGAATATTTGTCGACTGTATTATAATTTTGAGCTTATTTTGGATTTTAACGCGTGTGATTAGCAGAATTTCATTAGTGCTTCGTTGTGGTCGAGCAGGTAACTTGTATCGATGTTAATGAACGCGTTAATCGTTCCGTCACACCGTTTTCGTATGCTCAAAGGTGGTCGCTAAACGTTGAGCTGTTCTCGGTTCCTATTCATTTACGATAACTACGGGTGGCAAGTCCTATTTATCTTCCCCTGGCGCGATTCGGCGCGGCAAACTATTTCCACCTCGTCACTTTCACCAACCGATCTTCACCAACCACCAACCCATCTATTTTCACGTCGGTGCACTGCACTCGTCCTCTCGGTATCGGTTGTCAGACATTCGCGTCGATGACGATCAACTGCTGTTATCCGACGGCCGTACGCACTTTCGCTTCTCTAACAAGTCAACGAGCAAAGGACAAAGAAGTACGCGAAAAGTATTTTAAATGTACGTCAATTTCAAGTTCTTTGGATTATTATCGATTTTCTTGAGATCAACGATCCTGGACCCACAAATCTCTTCGTCGCCAGCGTCCAACGACGATAATCACAGAGAAATCTTGTCGCAAACTAGCCACGAGATTCAATGAGAACGCTTCGATAGATCAATTACAATATAATTCTTCTATGGATCATTCTTTCGTCGCCAACGATAATCGTAAATAACGATGATGTCATTCGATTTTCCAGAGAATCGAAGGGTTCCGCGTTTCCTCCAAGTTCCATACACTCGTTTATTTTTCTCGTTCACTAAATAATTGTGTTCGACCCCCCTGATTCCTGTCCCAACGATCACTGTCTCTCTGAATCAGACTCGCGTGTCATGTCGAGCAGAGTTCCCGTGCTGTTCCTTACGAAAAGCGTTTTGCGATACGCGGCGAACGCCAGACTAGCCGATGCACGAAGTGGCTAAGAGCCGTTTGCGCGACGAGTCTCTCGACTCCCCACGACCAGAAATAGCTACCCTTCTTACACTTCTCCAATACATCTTTAGAACGGAGTACACGGATCCGCAGCTGTGCGTGTCGCGCGTTCGAAGGGTGTACACATGCGTGAAAAGCTGCGTGTTCCGCGGACACCACGACACCGTGTCTTTTCCCGCGTCACCGAGGGAATTCCCCGCGGAGGAACTCCGTCCTCAGAGTTCTAATTTGGCGGCATTTTGGGCTATAGGTGAAGGTAGTCCTTAGGGTGAAACGCGAAGGTTTCGAGTGGAAGTTGAAAGCTTAAGAGAAAGAGAAAGCTGAGAGAAAGGCGATGAGTAATATTAGATCGTTGCATAACGTATCGATAAATATAAATCATTCGATGTAACTTTTTAAAATTTCGTCTCAGAGTAAAAATGATCGGAATGGATGCTGTTTTCAATTGTGTTAGGTTGTTGGGTAACGAAAGTCTTTTTGGGATAAACGGTGTATCTCCGAGCATAATTCGGTTAACGTGTATAGTTTGATTACATTTTTGATCAAAGTAAGAATCATCCGTACCAACTTGTTACGTAATGAATATTTTCCTGAAATAATTGGTGCCAATAAGCACAACTCGCTTGAAGATGAAAATAAAGACCACCTATGAATATCTATTTCGTTTTATGCAATTGCATAAGTTCATTGATTTCAGTGTTATGAAAATTCAATACTCTTTACAGCCCAATTACATCAAATTCGTATTCACGAAGGAATATGGTCTGAAAATTGCGTTTGAATGAACTAAACTGTGATTTTGTGGTTTACTCGCGCTATGTGCGATTCATAGATGCAAATGGGCTGAAACGAAAGCCTGATAGGATCTTGTGAAAACACCAACGAAAATACCGTTCGATATAGGACAATGAAATCACCGATGGAGCCTTCTAATCCTCGTGCGCTTTCTCACTGGAAAAATAGAAAGTTGTTGCAGTTGGTGGTCGGTAACTGTACTGGACGGCTGCAAGGTTTATTTAACAAATAAGCAGCGAAAAGGGCAATGTTGATGTCGACTATTTCAAGCGATCCGATTGTTGCCACAAACGCCTACCTCAGGCCCAATTTCTTTCTTTAGGACCGTTGCGTCATTATTTGATATAAATCGCGCCGCATTTCGAGCTGTACGCATGAGAAACTATTCTCGCGACCTACTTACGGTCACGATATGAAATATCGTTCGTCCGATTCGATCCTCTAAAATTATCGACCCACCGAATTGTTCCGCGAAAACCGTAGGGTAAAAGACGAAAACGATCGTAAATGAACAATCTTTGCTATTTATAGTACATCGACATAAACCATAAATTGGCGATAATGCTTCTCACTGCTTTTAGTTTTCATAATTATTTTGTTTCTGTTCTTCAAGATCTGTTCCCTTAAAACCTGTTACTATAAATCTGTGTAACAGCGTTTCTTTTGATGTGAATTAGAGTGTACAAAATGTACAGTTGCAATTGTTGCAATTGATATAATCGACAGTAGTAACAATTGACAAAGATAATGAATACCCATAACAATATATGCCTTAAACATGGTCAAAAATGTTTAGTAAAAAGGTTACCTATACTCGTATGGTGGCAATTTTTAATTTCCTCTTGTCCATTGACCATTGTAATTAATTCAACGAATAGGAATTTATTTATTCCGGCGTACATCGAGCGATGCAAGTGATCTACCGCGTAATAAATCTGCCGCGCACAAGTGTCAGAAACGTAATTTACAAAAGATGGATAAGGCACCTGTTACCATTTTTCAGTGATTATCGGCCGAATTTTCGCTTTCAAGATGCCAGATAAATTTCGATACGCGCGATGTATTACGGCAGAAGGTGTCAAACAATCTAAACATCATTTGCATCTTGCAAAGTATCGAAATGGAATTGACACATTGCCATGCGTCTTCGACGTTTGATATTGCGCGTGCGATTTCGGTAAATTTATGATAACAGTGCGAAGAAAAAGGGAATATGCGTAGATAGAATGATACAATTGCTGATATGTGCACGTTTAAAACCAAAAACTGTGGAATGTGGAACGTAAATAAAGAGCAACAATATAGTCACACCGAACAGAAATTACTCTGTTCTGATTATTAATTTCCTGATGACTGTCTTAGCGTTGGCAACTACGACTGCATCAAGAATAATGATATTTACGTGGAAAAATGAGCATAAGATGTCTCTCTCAGACTATAACATTGAAACGAACGAAATGTCTAAGGTCTTTGCGAAATGACGTCTGAAGCACAGCTACGTTTAGAGGTTTGCATTTATGATGCAAAATCAAAAATTGCTCTAATCGCTTTTACCCGATAATATTATTATATTGTTAGATTATATATGCTATCACACCAAAGCCATAATTCTTTATAAAAGAGGAGGAGGAGTGGGAAATATCAATTTCCCTCATTTGCCAGACGTTTCATAACTTTGTAGAAACAAACAATCGCTCAGAACCATTTTGTTCGGAACGATTTACGATAAAGCTTGAACTTGCAGCCAGACAATAATTGGACGTTCCAAGGTTCGCGCTGATTTACGAGAAATCGCCCGTGCGTTGAATTTTGGCCGATTCGATGGCGATAAGTTATACAAAGATGACATGAAATTTTAACTCAAAGCACACTGTAAAAACCAAACAAATTAATTTTCTATTTCAGTGAGTCATTGGATACATTTACGTGAATAATATAAATTGCGCGTGCCATTCGTTTCAACGTTGAGAACCTCGAAAACTCGTTTCTATCGGCAATGATTTAATATGAAGATGTACGATTTTTAAGTTGCCAGACGTACGTTTGACAACCAGTTATCGTTTACTGAAAACTGTTAAACCTGCACGTGAAGCAGCAGCGTCACAATTTCTATTGGCACATTGATGTGATTTTGATCGTCTGCCAAACTCTTCACTGCATGAGACTCAACGTGTCAACGCCACCGTGCGTGATTCATTGGATCCGCATTCGATAAAGAAACTATTTATGACACCTATTACGTTCTTCTTTCATAAATTGAATTTGTATGACGATCGAGCAGGAAGAATATTTTAAGCGATCGCGTAAATCGTTCAACAACTCGTGGAAGGGTAACGACAGGATCGATTGAATCGTTTAAACATAAAACCGATTAAAAGCGCAAATGCTAGAATTATTTAACGTTAAGCGAAATTACAATTTAATTTAAGTCACCTTGGAGACGATTCTATTTCGATGATCTTATCCGAGCTAGATGGTTGCATATAACGCCATCCACGTGAATTTTGTACAAAGAACCGATCTAACGGGTGATTTATGATTAAAGGAAAGCCAAATCTAAACATAACTCGGTTATGGATCATTAGGTCCTTTGGATATATGTCAATTGACTCGACTTTGTCTGTTCCAACGACTGTGATGTTCGTCCGGTGAACTTCATATTTTAGAGCTTTGAAATGAGGGATGAAGCTGACGAGCGGTGCTCCTGTATTTCCAGAATCAAGCTATTTTTGAAATTCCCTTTGGATAATTTATTTTGCAGATGACCTGAAAATATTGAATACAGCGAAATACAATCTTCAAAGAATGTAGATCACAAGACAGTTTGGAATTGCGAAATTCATAACTCCAGAATTCAAAGTATTTAGATATCAAGAAAATATGTTACTGTAGAAGTATGAAATTAAATTAATACGCCTCATCCGGATAAGTGGCAACGAACGAACGAATGGATGAATGAATAACAAGAGAAATCTTTGGATTGTTTGCTTTGCATAACGTATGCAACGATCAGGTTTGCATTTCACCAGTTGTGAGAAGTACCAGAAGATATGTAAGACTTTCTCCGTCACGCGATGAACGATCACTGTTTGTTATAATGTTTGGTATAAAAAACCCATGCGAGTGGATCAACAAAATCAATAACAGTATCATTGCTGCATATTCCAGAGAATTGACAGAGTTCCAAGAATAATAATTATCGAAGAGCTATTAAATTACTAAGCCAGTTTCTAATTTAGAAGTTTCACTATTTGATATTTCTCTATATCTTCACATATTTTCAAGTGCAAAGTTCAGTTCATCTTAAAATACAACAAACATAATACAATGAGAAAGGAAGCATACATGCAAGTCCGAAAACCAAAAAGTTCAACGTAAAATCATAATTGAAAACGTAAATCTACGTTTTGGGAATAAAAGCGTAGATCTACGTGATCCATCTTTCGAGCGTTAATGCTATATCCAAGTAATATTTTTTCATTATTCGTTACCACGAATCATATTTTGTCTCATTATAGTAGCAGTATTGCCTTAGCTGGATCGAACAAGCAAGTATAATATATTGCTTCCAGTATATGTACCAAAGAATGCCAGATATTTTGTAATTAATTAAGGCCTAATTAAGGATGGAAACGAGACGTTTCGGATTCGAGTGGCATGCGCGCCGTTGGCCAGGACCGGCACGTTAACAGATTGGCTTTCCAGGAAGCGTGAAACACCGACAGAATGCGTTTCGTATAAATCATGTCGGTGGACTCGGTAGAAAAAAAGAATCTGCTTGGCTGAATTAAGGGATGAGACAGTAGCTGAAGAGAAAAGGAAGCGGTGTGGGGGGAGAGGGAGATGATCGCTGAGAAGAATGAGAGACGTGTTCGTGCATTGCGGGAGTAGTTGGAATGGCGGTGAGTTCTTGGTTGTCTTCAGTCTTTGGCATCGAACCAGATATTCTATCTACCTTCGTGCGGTGCGCCTTGGTTTTAGTTTAATTTAGATGGCGGTATCGTGACGTAACGTATTTAGCGTGGAGGCATATACGTCTTGTTAGTTGCCATTTAGCCAATTACTCAAAAACGTTTGATGTTTCGCCCTTTATTCGCGTTGTCTCCTTCGAGAATGCGCAGTTAATGAGCACGTAAAACCGCAATGCCAGTTTGCGCGCTATACGTCACTTTGATAGGAGGAAGAAGCTTCCGATAATAAGGGCGAAATAGCCGTTCTCTTCGTGAGATTATTGTCATTGATATTATTCTCTAGGGTTAATGTTTCTATTACTCGTGAGAACTAAATGTTTTACGAGGTAACGTTTGGAATTGAAAGCGTAACTCACCCTGCCTGACGACTCAATCGTGATTCCCTCTCGTCTGATGACTCGAGTTATCTCCGCTGAAATTTCTGGACACAGATTTAACAACGGTGTTATTAAAACTCTACTGTTTGTCTTACATTAAAAATTTTAATGTTTCAATTTGTTTGGATGTGAATCTTTTATCGTACGAATCGTTGTGTAACTTACCTTGTTTCGATTTGGACGTAATTGAAGTGTTGGAAGCCATTGCGGTGAATTCCACATTACACTATCATTCTAAAAATTAATAAGAAAAAGAACTTTAAGTTACGTTATAATATTTAATTTATGTTCTTAATTCTGAATTTCCGTTTATGATGGCAGTGCTGCCATCTCAATCTAAACGGTGATTCAAATATCGGATTTCAGTAAAGATGTAAACTCTTTCTCGACCAGTAGGTAACTTATCGACTTTGTTAAATCATTTTCTGATTACATATTTTCTCTTTCTATTAACAATATAATCTTTAGAAAGTAATGTGGAGTGATCAATTATACAAATTCATAACCCCACATTCATCACTTACACTCTATTCAGTGTCATAAGAAAGCGAATCCCCTTCACGAAACTCAATCTAAATTTACCTTAATCTCTTCATATTTTACTTCGAATCCATTATCAAATACATACAAGAACGTAATGACTATCAAACTTTTTCTCACAATACTTTTTCAGCTCTTCTATGCAATTTAAACACGCAGGAATGCAAAGGAATTTATATCATGCACTACGCCTGCGCACTGAGCCATGCGCAGTTCTCTTTAGCGCGCAATTTTGATTTCACCAATATATTTTTCTTTACTTTACTACTTTAAAAAATCACATATTTAAACAGAGAACGTTGTCATCAAATCTCAAACAATTGTTTAATAAATGTAGCAAGGCTATACAACTCTACAATAATGCTATAAATATTACTATACACAATATAGATGTTGCTTCCGCGTATTTGCGCGGTAAATTTAAATATTTCATGAAAAGTGTGGCGGTCACTAGGAAGTTTCGATCGATTTCATGGGGGGTAAATCGAACGTTGTACGTAGATGGTTAAAGTGGCGTCGGTGGATCAACCTTTAGTTTAAGCGAAATCTATTTCCGACACGCGGCACCCGTATTCGTTCGTCTGATTGGCTGGCCACCTAGCACCGCACGATGTTGGCCGCATTTTCTTGTATTTCGCCGCTAATCGGGTCACTTCCGCCATTGATTTCGACGTCGAAATCCACGCGCCAGACACGAAGCTTTACGCTGGTTCAT
This sequence comes from Bombus affinis, assembly GCF_024516045.1. Classification (NCBI taxonomy): domain Eukaryota; kingdom Metazoa; phylum Arthropoda; class Insecta; order Hymenoptera; family Apidae; genus Bombus; species Bombus affinis. The sequence continues at coordinate 4,886,662 of NC_066354.1, forward strand.
ACAACGCGATGGAGGAAGTATTATCGAACCAGCTTGATAAACAGTCTGAATTGACTGCTTCAACGCCGTTCAGCGAGAATATACTCGTACGATACCTTTCATAAACTTAACTGGATTGAAAATGTAAATTATACGCAATATTGTAACGTAAATTTAATTAAACTAAATAAAAAATAACTTTAAAAATCATATTTTTATCATATTTAAGAATGATGTTAATAAAGTTTAGTAATTTCAAAAAATAATGTTTTTACATTTTGTTAACTATTATTCCTTAATTCTTTGACGATCATTTAATCCCAATTTTGTTAAAGACAACGAGGAAGAAGTAAACATTACACCCTCGATAAGGATTCATCTCCTTTGATGCCATCAAATGAAAATAAACTTGTTCTGCTAATCCAATTCAATCACCAACAGCCGATACTACTAGACTCGATCGAATTCTTTTTTTAGACGTTGAAATGGTGCAGAAGCGGAAAAGCCACGAATACTGTACAATTTACGTCCATGTGTATTCAGAATAAAGCTTCAAATATCGAGCCTTAAATTCTACGATAAAAATTTGTTGAAGAACGATAAAAGTACAGCAAAAATCAGTGTTAATTAAGTATCATATCGTGAAAATGACTTGCGTTATTGAATGATTTACATTATTGCGCGCTGTAGCAACTTGTTGTGTCTCAAGAAGACATAACGCAGTTAGATATTTTGAGTAGCGCACCTTGGAAACGCGTGGGCTACCTTCATCGCGGTCATGTTCGTTTAGTCATCTTTCCGCGAACCTAAAAACTTGGCCTTCGACTGGACTGTTCGCGGTTTAATTCACTGGACGAGTTGTGTCGCGATGGAAATTGTGCCAGCAAAATGGCACAGCTATTTTACGACGCACCTTGGGCATGTAACACAGAATTTTATTTCATCGCGAGTTTCACAGCATAGGTTGATGGATCAAAGTCGTACCAGTATCATCATCCCATTAAAAAGACTTTGATGTTTTGACTGCAGTCATGATATAACTTTGTATTCCTCTCAATAAATCGTTTGAGTGAGAAGAGAGAGAAGCCTTAAAGCGCAAGCTTAAAAAGACTGATGTTAAAAATAATCATTAAATAGATTGTATTACATGAGAAGTTAGATGTACAGTCGAAAGATGAGTCGACGTTTGTGCAGTTATTTGCTGCTTTAACTAAATATGTCGAGAAAACGAAAACGATCAGTTATTTCCATGCGAGAGAAAGCTATTAATCATAGAAATTTTCGCAGTAGACGAGTGATAATCAGTAGAAGATTTGTTACACCCTATTCGCGTGCTTCCGCATGGCAAGTTGACAGCATTCCATATCTGTCACCGCGTCGACAGCTCGTCGAAGATAAGACAGGCTCCATATACATAAATATCACGAATACTTTCTACCGTCTGATAAGAACCGATGAAATGAATTTCCTCGTTGAACAAACGTTGTCTTCATCCATAGCTAACTTAATCTTCCCCGATTTTTCTCAATTTTCTTAACTATCGATAGTCATCAAAATATCTCTGTTAATCGAAAAGATACGCTACTCTTTATCCGGAATGTAATCCAGAATGAAATGACACAATCGTACAATTTTATTCCGGTATAACATCTAACCCTCTTCGAGAAACAAATTAATCATCCGGTGCGCAATAGAGAACTCAAGGCCGCGCTCGCGTTCATTTCATAACATACCAGCCCCGTTTGTAACAGCTTTTATTTTTCAATCGCACGTCACTGATATCTCGAAGACGATACTCCTGAGAAAGCAGCTCATCCACCATGCGTCCCGAAATAATCGGTCGAAATTCACCGAGCACAGGCAGCATCGTCCAAGGCCAGTGGCGATAATAACAAAAAATCTATCGATGACAGTGAAAGAGAGACACTAAGTCCTGTCTAGCAGGGGATGGTCGAACGAGGAAGTTGTAAACCTTCAAAGAACCCGGCGGAATGGGGTTCGAATGGTGGATCCGAGCGTGAAGCCAGCACGCTGCTGTTCGTGTACCGCTTGAATGCGAGATCGACACTTGCACAACACTCACGAAAATAGCACGACGACGAGCTGACACGATGGCCAGCGAAAGAGGAAAGAACGAACGTACGAAAAAGAAGCTGGTGAAAATGCTAGACGGACTCACCTCCAGCTAAACACATTCAGAGTCGGTTTATCGAGTTTCTTTGTCGTCGACGAACGAAGGTAGATCGCGACCCTCGTTAACACGCTGAGCACTGGATGTACACGGTGGATCGATGGATCAGCCACTGGATATATCGTTCACCACTTTGCGTTCGGAATCCCCGAATAAATCCCCCGAGGCGGTGAGGAAGCCAGCCGGCGGCTATCTCGAGACTGCTACCAATGCCAGCCGCAAGGCGTCCCGACACCCTCCACGCTTCTCTTCTACCTCTTCTTCTTCTTCTTCTTCGTCTTCTTCATCGTGGCCCGCGTCGTCTTCTTTCCTTTCTTCGTTTCTTTCACTTATAACCGTGCGTTGTGCATCGACATCGCTCTGGCATCCTTCTAGTCGTCGTCATCCTCGTTCATCTTCTCTTCTTGAGGTAGTTCATGGAACAACGCACCTGTTGTTCGATGCACCGGTTCCACCGAAATTTCGTTTGTTGTTTCATGTCGTTGTAAGCATTGGCCGAAGATTTATTGAAGAGAAGGTTCGTGGAAATGGAAAAGTGATGCAGCGTAAAATCGAAGATATTTTGAATTAAAGGATTAAGAAATAAAGTATATAGGAATCTTAAAAGAGAACACTGACGATCTAAAGTATTATCGTAATGAATTTTCGTTATGGTAATTAGTAGATGTTTTATTGGTAGAAATAGTAAATAATGTAGAATAAAATCGAGGAAATTTGGAATTATAGAAAAATTAGAGAAGTAGCTAGTAATCTTAGAAAAATGGGTTGAAGAGTTAAGATAGTATTGTACTTGATTTTAGGAGATAATTTTGTTAATGATACAATAGAAAAGTATTCGTTTGCAGAAATGGCGACCTTTGGTATTCCTCTCTAGCATCCTCGCGTCGCTGTACGCGAGCCAAGGATTCTTCGAGTAATTAACCAAGGATCATTACACAATTGTGAATTATCGACAATGGCCATTATGTGCGTCTAAAAGCGTGTCTCTTTATGTCGTAAATATTAACTTCTTCTCCTTTGTGTAATTAATTTCTTATCGCTTCGCATTTCGAATCGTCTTCGTTGAAGCAGCTGTACGCGCGCCAAGGTTCGATTAAATAATTAGAAATACTCGATTACGCAATTGATGGGCATCGATCGATTTAAAAATACTGTCCATTTCACAAGCATAATTTGCCAGTCTAATTCGTGCGATCATCGACGTCTTACGATCTAGCAGAGATTTAACGTGATTATTTTACTATTTTACAAACTATCCCAAACTGTACGCACTGTTCGTAAACAGAATTGTTTTGATGTGACGAGCGCTTTGTCATCGTCATGATGTGCATAGAATTCAATCTATGGCATTGGCGCACCTACCTCTCAATTTGCTTTATCCTTAATCGTGTCGACAAATAAAATTTATTAATTATTTTATAGTACACTTATTTATAAATAGGAATCATGAAATTTTCCAATTTTGAATTCTGAGAGAAAGCAAATAGAAAGCGCAGATCACAGAATTTTCAAATTTGGCCCATTTAAGAACCGATAAAAAGCAATAGGAAGCATAACTCATAAAATCTTCATAATTGGTGCATTCAAAATTCGATGAAAAACAACAGAAAGCATAACGCATAAAAATTTTCAAATGTTCGTGCACTAAACGTTCGATTAAAAGTAATAGAAAGTATAGACCAATTTTCAAACTCTCAAATTTTTTCCTCCCACTTAATCTTTCTTCCATGACACTATGTATCCTCTGCACTATAATTAAAAATTTCAGGGTGGTTTAGAGAGTGCAGTGACGCGAATTATCTGCACCATTGGATACGCTTGCAATATCGTCGACGAGGCGGACGAACGAAGATCGGTTGTGCTTTGGCTGGTTCTAATAATAATCGATGCCTAACGTGTCTCCAGGGATTTCTCTCCTGGTCCACAGCTGATATGTCCGTTGTATTTGCGATGCGTTGTACAGACCATAATTTCTACGGCAGCCAGTCTATAGCTGCAGTCAGTCGTCCTTTTTGCTATTCACAGCCGTCTTCTGTCCGGCGCCGATGGTACTTCGACGGATCGTTCGGAGTCTATTTGTGTTCTGACTTGGTTTTAATACGTGCACCACATGGTTTCGCTGTCGATGTACTTTTACGACCGGCAAGATATGTCCCGTTTTTCTTCTTGCAACTAGACACCTGTCATTTAGTCCAGACAAATCACAATTAGCCCTTTTCAGCTTCGATGAAGTATTGGTATAAATAAATTCGCTTACGATGTCGCGTACTTGCAGTTTCTTCATCTTATCCTGCAATAACTTGAGAAATATACAAGCGCAAGAAATTGGCATAATTTATATTTATGGTATTTCATTCACATAAATGGAGATTACACAAGTAAGTCCAGACAAATAGATTCAATAGGAAGAGTTAATTTAATTTAATACTGAAATAACAAAATTTTTAAGTTATTAGGATTTCGTTGCAATGAGAGAAGTTTAGATAAATGGGATTTTAGTCTGAGGCAGTAATTTCCCGTAGAGACGTTATAAAGTCTGCTCTTTTACTCTCTTTCACTGTCCAAGTACAACATAAAATATCATTTTGTCGCAAATAAAGCAGCTACAAATCTTACATTCTCAGGTATCACCTTAAAAAGTCATTAATGTCATACATATTGCATCGTAGAATTATTGTGATTGCTATCGCAATTATACTCCAAAAATGTTTCGCATGAAGCGGCGCTAACCGAGACGGAACGATAAAAAGATTGAAAGACTACGTTGTGCCGAAACGACACGGCTATAAGTTCATTTCCGTGTTATTAATGCAAAGATGCCGCGTGTAGGACATTCGTACATAATATCTGACTAATTGAGGCCGACGCGTGTACTTGGCGATCCTCCAAGTCGCTTTGATCGCACGTAGATCGACCCTATGCGAAAGCGACACGCACACGGCACACACGTACCCACACGTCCCTGTGGAACATGTTTCTGTAGATTTAAGTACACGCTTGTGCCATTCGAAACGAGCAAATGGATCGAACTGAAGTTTGTAGTCTTTTCACGATGCTCAAAGACCACTTTACACTGAAACCTTGTTTAAGGAAGAAAATAGAGGAATATGAACAATCGTTTTAAACCCGAGGAAACATTTCCATGATTTCAAAGAGAATCGTACATCAGAGGTAATATCGTCAGTTTGCTGGAAGTAAATATGCGAGGAAATGGATTTGAGTTAGAAACTTTGCAGTAGAAAATTATTAATTATTTCATAATCTATCGTAATAAAAAAAATGTATTTCTTTAACCAATAGTCTCTAAATTTTAAGGGTCTTTGATAAAATTATTCTTCGCATTTATTTCTTACTATGCGATAAAAACAATGTAAAACCAATCCTTCAAGTTATGACATTTTTAAACGGCAGAATTTTATTAGTAAAAATCACGACGCTCGCATAATAGAAAATAATAATTCTCGTTTTTACGATTAATTTTTGCAGATATTTGAAAAATCGCCAATTCTTGAAGTGTGTTACTCTTCCTAGTGAATCAACGGTAACGACATGACAAAAGTTGGTCGTGGAGAAACGAGCATCGAAAGTCGCGCGAGCGCTTTCTGCGAACCTTTCTCGAGGATATGTCAACGTGTCGGAAGAACCACACGTGAACGACCATTTTTCCTGTGATTTATTAACGATACTACCGCGAGACGTTGACACAGGAGAGGCAGAAAACGAAGGGGAATAACTGTCATGAATCGACGCGGTGAAGTACGAGCTTAAATCCATCGTGAGTACGCCGATTCAATGGCACCAGCACCAATTTTTCGATCGATCTACCTCGCGGAGGAATGCTGCTAACTTTATTCAGGTACGGAACAAAAACAATTTCAAATAGGAATAATATATCGTCGATCCTTTTTACAAAATAAAAAAATGCGGTTGAATAATTTTGCTAACCAAAAAAACAGATTGACCATGATCGTTCCGCTACTAATCAGCGCAGTTGGCGTCGAAACCAATCCCGAAAAATTATCGTTCGTACCGTCAGAAGAAAGCAAAGCAGTGGCCCAATCGCATCGACAAGGTTCTATGTTTTTAAAAGAGAAATCCGTTCGCGATGAAAATTCAGGTCTCGTAGAGAAGCGGCAATCGAACAAGAATAGCCGATATTCCAGCGATCAAGATTCGATAATACGTCGTGGTGGTGTCAGTTTCATAAAGAACAGAATCCCGAGACAAGGCGGCGGAGGATTAGCGCACAAAATGGCTAAGGACGCGCTCAAATCTCCGAAGATGCAGGAGACTATAAGGAAGCTTTCGCGAGTTGCGCCCAAAGGAACTCTTCGTGGGAGTATTAAAATGCCAACAGTATCGAAAACTGGCTCGAAGGTGGCCGAAGGTAGAAGACACCGGAAAGTGTTGAGACACAAGGGACAAAGAAGGAAAAAGAAGAGAAAAAGGTAGTGAAAGAAGTTGTTACCCTATCAACATTCAGACACGTAAATATATTTGGTAATTACATACAACAGGACACATCTCGTTGATTTCAATGATCCTGATATACAATAGAATTTATAGGAACGAAATTTTAGTTAGCGGTAGTTGAATCAACTTCTGTTTCTTCGTTCAACTTATCTGAACGTGAACTCCCATTACACGAAAAAAATTCTTTAATAGCGGGGAGAATCAGTCTTATCCTATCGCATGAACCGTATAATCTTCGATAGGGTTCATATAAATGGAATTTTATTGTATGTTGTTAATATATTGCAGTATATAATTGCTATATTTTCCTGTTTTTCAGACATCACCGAAAGTTCAGAAAACAGCAACCTGGTTTGTTAAAGAGAGGATCCTCTAAGGTAGGTAAGCTTCGTTCATCAATTTTCCACTAATTATCATGGCCTCCCCAAGCGGTCAATTTGACTACGCATCGGATAAACGTTCGAAAAATATTCCTTTACTCAGAGAACGTTGGACACCGAAAGGGGCATTAACGCGTTAACAAAGAAATCAAACGGAAGGGGGAATTCTATGATTAAGCATAATCCAGTTATTCTCGGCGAGAAATCACGCGACGAATTGTCCACCCAATCGGACGTCGAAGTTAGCGCTGTCAAAGTTGATGACAGCGATTACGTTGATTTTTCTTCGGCTTTGAGTACCACCCAAAAATCGCATAAGATCGAAAGCGAAAAGATGATCGATCGTTTAATGAGAACTACCACGAAGGATCCGTCGAAAAAGAATCCAGGCGACCAAGGGGTCGAGTATTCGGATTATTATAGCGACGACGAAGTTCTCCAAGACATCGCCGCAAATAAAATTCCCATACAGCTGGCCGAGTCGAAAAATCTTAATGATCGATTCGCACGACAAACGATGAATTTTACATCGCATCGTAGCAATCGGATCAAACACTTGAAACCTTACTATCCGGATTACAATACTCGTGGAAGAGACCTCAGGTACAAGGATGACGGTGTCAATTACCTTAACAATTTTCAGAACTATCCGACAAATGAACGTTTCTCGAGACTAAATCGGAACTCCCGACTCTTTGAAGCAGATGATCCTTTTCTTAGTTACGGGATCAACTACGGATCCTCGGAACATCAAAACGAAAATTTCGACGCACCATATTCGGCCAATACGGCAGAAATTCCGGAACACTCGCGAGTAGCCGAAGGTAATAATTTCGATTCGAATGAATTAAACGACGAAGTTCAGCAACCTGTTGTCGAGACGCAGAATCCAGATCAATTTAATTATTGGAATCAATACGAAACTCCCGAAGAAAACTTGCAGAACTTAAATCTGGACGAAACTCTGAATGTAAACGAACCGGTCGAACCGCAAATTCAAAGTTTAAATAACTACCAACAGATAGAGACAAATTTGCCACGGGAAGGAAACTTCGAACAGAGTATGATAAATCAACCTTTAATAGATAACACGAGGATTCCAGGCACGAAAGGAGAAAATACGGAAATTGGTACTCCATTTAATTACTCTCCTCTTCAATCGTACAGTAATCAGGAAAACCAGCAACAAGACCAACAAGTAGCCCCGCAAAATTTCCCAGTACAGTCCAGATACAATCTTTCGACAGTAAACGTTCCCAACGCGATGGACCAGCCTCTTGGAAAGGTCCTAGAATTCCTAGGAATTAACGTCGATGATGGTAATCGCAAACAAAATCCAAGTTTGAACGAAAATATTAATCGTCAAATATTGCCTTATTCCAATACCTACGAAAATGGAATACCGGAAGAACATTTTATAAGTCCAAGTTATTTAAAGAAGAAACCAGGCAGAGAACAAACTAGTTTTCACGAGGATGACAATACGAGAGGATTGGAACATCAAGCAATTAGATACAGAAGTAGAAGTAAGGCGGAAGAGGGAAATTTTATGGGGCAGTCGAATCGAAATGGAATATATAACAATGATATTTTGGCACGTCTGGACGATGACAGGGACCCTGGTCATAATACGAATACTTCTACCGCGGTGCATAACACGAAAGAGGTAGCCAGTGAAATACTCAGTACTATAATGGACGAACTGGAGGAACTGAAAGAAGATCGGTCGAAGAACAACAAGGAGGAAGGTAAGATCGAGTAAACTGTGCATAATGTGTAATGTGATGTTTCGCCAAATGAAATAGATGGCCTGAAGCTTGGCTATCCCTGATATGTGAAACGAGCGATATTTTTAGGCTTACCTTGCCGTTTGTCAGGGTCCTGGTCAACGGCTCAGGCCGGAATGAAACTGGATATGAGGGTCGTGAATCGTACTATAATCGTAAGGCTTTCCGACCTCACGTCACCGCGTTTACACGATAGTTTGCTGAATGGAACGTGGAACATATCTGGTCATGCCCCATTCAAACGTGGTTCCCCATTTACCCTCATCGCCACCAATAATTGTACCAGTTCCATAGCCGTCTTTGTTGGTATGCAATTTTACAAATAATTGTATTTTTTGCATATCAGTGTTTTATTCGTAATTATTTATAAAAGGGATTATCCTTCTTTTATCACAAAAAATATGTATTTTTTTCTAAAGACATTAACTGCTACGCGAGTGTTGTATATTTTAACGTGATAGATTAAAATCTTCCAATAAAATCGTCTCTAACGATATCTAACATTTGTAGAATATTTTGTTGTAAGAAAAATTATTAATTCAGATATATCTATCATTGAACGAATCAAAAGTAGTTTTCTAATTTTCGAGTTTTTAGTAATTTAAATACTAAGCAGAGAAAAGTCCGAAATTGAAAGCCGCCGTTGCATGGCCAATGTGCTAAATAAAATGACTGAAAGTAAAATACTGACATACATCGAGATTTGTGAATACGTAAGTCGTTAATGAAACTCTGTTTAGGTGCTTGCAGGGTCTGCCAGGGTATCGATACCATAGCAGGTGTTTGGTCCGTAGCTCGACAACCAAAAGGTTGCAAAGACTTCCAGGTATCCACGAGTGTCTTCAACGATATTTTCCGCAAAACGAAATTGTCCAGTTTGAAAGAGAAACAAGGCTCGAATTCAACGGAAAATGCGACGATGAAGCATAAAAAGAGGAAAAGTTAGGGGTAGTTGAACCTTCTGAAATCCGTATGACGCGGAAGATCAATGGAACAGGTAAGAAAAACGTTGGAATTTCGAGAGATGGAACTACGATAATGGAAATGATGATCGATCCGCGTGTATTTAACGATTCGTATGAAAATAATGTATCGCAACACATATGTAGTAACACGTATACAAGAAAAATGTAGAATACTTTGTATTATGATGTAAGTAGCCTCTAATAAATATGGCGTTTTGTACTGCGTAATTTTTTATCACGGTATTGTAGATTTACAAGTTCCCTGGTTTCTTGGTTGGACGTTTATAAATTTTTAATTTTACAGTGATCATAGTTTTACACATTTTCAAAAAATGTAACAACGAATATTTTTATAATATCGATTCGCGTCTTCCGAAATATTGACGTATCGTATCGTAGCCTAACACGTAGATCTACAAATATTTCAAATAAAAATTATTTATCCTCATAGCGAAGAATAGTTACAATACCTTCAGCAGACCAATTTGTTCCATAGTGTCTGGAGTATACACCGGGATTGACATAATCTGTTCACCACTTCCTAGCGCGTAGTCCCTTATATTAAAATTAGCGAACCTATGCATGGCGATTTTCCTAAATTAATATTTCTCCCACGGAGAATATTTTAATAAAGAAATTCTTTTTCATCTCACCCAACTTCCACGCACTCTTTCGTATCAGTTTCCTCAGGAAGCGGTTCACATACGACAATAAACTTTATGTTAGAGTTAATAGACTGATCCAGCATCGCGCATAAGATCCTATTTTGCAACGGGTACTTCTCTTCATGCACTCGAAACTCTGTGAACAATGCTTTCTCAGCCCCAAATTTCTCCAGCAAAGAATAAAAAAAGAAAAAAGAACGAAAGAGTCGAAGAGATTACTATCTTACTTCTTCTAAAATTATATGTTAACTTCTGGTTTGGTGGTTGCGGTTTCTTCACTGAAACCGTTTCCATGTCAGCTCCACAATAACCCAGGAAACAATATTCGATGTAAAGGAGCTGATACTCTGGATTCTGCATTACGGTGCTTTTTGGGAATAAAACCAAATTCATGATTTCAATGATAATTGAGTCCTTTCCAAGCTGTAATTAGTATTTCATGAAATTCTGTTAACTTCTGCAATCTTAGTGATTGGAAAAATGAATCGGTAAAACATTTTAATTCGTACGTCATTGTCCTTATCATCAACAATATAATCAGATGACAAGTCTTCTGTAGGCGAGTCTGAAATTCATTTTTGTAAATAATCCTATTCTATGCGCATCCCATATAAATTAGGGTAATCTTGTTTCGAATTATAAATTGTTGTACATGCCCTTGAAAGTGAACGTAGTGCGTTCCTTATATTGTTGCCAGTTTTTATCTGCGATCACGTTGGTCACCTCGGAGATCGAATCGATTGATTTTGACCGATCTGGCTCATCGGTTTTACCCTGAATATATCCGCGAGATCAAAATTAAAGGCTGAAAGAACAGCAAATAAATGATCTTCTAATCTTACGTTTGAGAGGAAAGCATTAAATTCCACCACGCTTGGTCTCCCCATTTCAGATTCTTCGTTTGACTTCTTTGTAGTTTTCATAGGCTTCGGTCTATTCAAAATCACGTCTTTAAATCTATCTAATTTTTTATTTACAAAATGCAATACTTCTCTACAATCTCGTTCTCTATGCTTTTCTCGAGCGTGTCATCCCACTTAACCGTAAAAGTAGATTTATGTTCATCCGTATGGATTTCCGCGTTCGAATCTAAATTGTCAGTTTCGTCTACGCTCTTTTTTACCACGGTGAAGGAAGCGTCGTCATGCTTAAACTGCGTTGTTGACGAAGGGACATCAGTAGAATTTTCACCTAAATAAAACATGTGATCGATTGAGTCTATCCTATGAAGGAAACGTTTTATTACCAATTACTTCCTCGCTCTGTACTTGATTCGTCAATGTAAGTAGATTCGATTATGCGAGTCGTTGTTACATCAGGCAATTTTCCCGGGTCTCTATACTCTATTTTGGAATTTTCATCCTTCAACACCAACGGATCGTCTTTTGGTGGAACAAATTCCTTCGATTTCGGCGGTTTCTCTGGGATGAGCGTTTTCAGCGGCGGTTCTGATATTATACCGTATCTTCTTTTGAACGCTTCTACTTGCTCGATGTCACAGCTTAGTCTGACCCATAGAGACAATTGACCAAAATTCATTCCAATCGAGCAAGGGAGTACACTGTTCACGGGTGTAATATAGTGAAGTTTGTTTTGTGGATAATCCAATATATCTTTGATGCAAAGCTTTCCTTTGGCTACCATGTAGTTGTCGTTGTCGTGAAACACGTTCACTTGGAAGGTCACGAGTTCTAGAAGAATGTAGTTGAAGAAGGAGAATAGGTCTGATATTCGATAGACGAACGACGAATTGAAGTTCAGCTTGGGACATTTGAGCGTGGGCGTGTAGGTTGTATCTTGATTCCAAATGTTCCAACTTACGAACAACAACACGTTGCTAATGTCCTTTTCTCGGAAAAGGATCTGCTTAGCCTGACGTACAATACAATCTCTCATAAAATTACTTCGGGATTATTTTATTTCATATTAACGAGTTTATTTAGTACTAACGGACGTGGAAAGCTGTAAGGATACGATGTGAAGCTCCACCAGACCTTGACCATCCGCGATTACTAATGGAAATGAATCAGAAAAGGCATTTGTGGTATCGATACACTCGTTTGGACAATCGGCACTGCAGAAAGAGTCTACTTTCTGGACCTCAGATTTAGGTCTTCTATGTATAGGTTGGTATCGTATCGAGTCAATATTTTGCACGTGCTTCACGATTTCATTCACCTAAATGTTCGTGGTACGAGTTTTATCTTCTATCGACATCCTATCGGTTTCAGTCGAGTTTTAATTAAATTGTAATCCTTACTGGTATCCCACTCACGGTTTTTTTGCATCTATCTAGGTGTTTGATGTATTCCTGTAACGATTTATTGCTGGTGGAAGAGTTATTTCTGTTCTGCACAGTCTCACACGTTTCCGAGGATTTGTACGGACCAGATTTGTCGTCCTGCAACTGACTTCAAAAGGTGACTTCGTGAGTTTCGCGAAATGATCGAAGTTATTGAAGTTCGTTACCGAGAAATGTTCAATGCGCCTAAAGTTCTTGGTATATAGCAGTTTCTTGTAGGTGCGAGAGAATCGTTGTGAGAAGGTGCCTTCGAGTCGATCAAGTCGTTCTTGCTCTTTATTGCCTGTCCTTTGCATTGCATTTGCGTATTGTTGAAGTAGCACGTAAGCGGTTTAGTGGAATTACAGCAACATCGGTCACATTGTGTATCTAGATTGCACCTCAGTAAGCTGCTACAAGTACAATCATTGTCATCAGAGACTTTAACCGGCCGACTATAACTCTGTACATTGGGCAATAATTTTCTCTTCGGCTTTTCTTGTTTACTGTAAGGATTCGAGCAATATTTTCTTGTGCTACAACCAGATCGAATCGAACTCTTTGCAACATTGCTTAATGTCGTATCATTGTTGTTGATGTCTTTCACGAATTGATACTTAATCGGTGGAATTGCACGATACAGAGTGTTGGCTTCATGGGGTATCATGTATGTATACTCTTGAAGAATATTAAACAATACGGATAATACTGTATTAGGATCCGTTGACTGAGAAGCATTGTCTTTTTTCTGCTGCTGGAGACCGACTTGAAAAGCTGCGGCTTCTTGAATTCCTTGTACAAGTGTCTCTATGCCACTGTAACACAGTGTCTAACAATAATTACTGAAGATAAAATATTAGAAATAAAAAATGTTCGATTACAAAAGGGAAATAAAGTATAAGAAGGTACTATAATACGAAAGCATCACTTTATTACGTGTTTTATTTACCATAAACCTTATCTATATTTTATTGAAATATAATTAAATACCATTATTTAAACGAACACATGGAATTCTGCCTAAAACATCTGGAAGCTCCAGAATTTTGCTGCGTCACAATTATTAATATTGATAATGTGCGTTATTCGGAAGAACGATATTAAAATTCCAATTCTAACGAACGGGATATTGAAATATTTTGAATTCTCTAAACTTTGTCTATCCTATCTTAACTAAACTAGATTCATATGAATATATATACAAATACAGCGTTGAAATAGCGCGAAAAATAATCGAACAATTTTTGTCAGCAATTAGAGTCACCGAAGAGCAGTTTCTCAAGCGAGACAACTTGCCTGTGTCTCTGATTCTGATCCATCATGTCGCTGTAGTCGGCATCAGTAGCCATGTGTTTCTGATTAAATTTCGCTGCATCCGTAGATGTGCTTATCTGTGCTTGTTCCAGAAGCTTCAGCATTTTATCTGGAGTCAAATAATTCTCTGTAGCTATTGCAGGATCTGTACTTTGCGTCGCAATTTGTGGTTCTTCCATTTTCGATGTTTCTTTTATAGGTGTTATAATCTCCAGATCTTTCGTGTTTACGTTAGATACGCCGGATCCATGTTCTGTCTGCACTGATCTATCCATCAATTTAATAGATTTTTGGATTGCATTCGTAGTGTCTACATGTGATGATGGTTCGCAACATCCTTTGCATTTCTGCTCTTTCCTAGCGATATCTAGCTCAAAAATCTTTTCGAGCGCTTCGCAATATTCCACTTGAATATTGCGAAGAATATTGCATTTTTCCACTTGAATGCTGGCATCTTTGCGCGATTCGCATCTGTCGATTATCATTGGTATCTTCGTCTCGGGTTGTTTCGTCGATATTAGCGTAGTCTTTGTCGTTTCCTGTTTTTCCGTCTGTGTCTGAAAACACTAGAATAACGCGTTCGTTACTTTCATTGGTGCTTTGCAAATGTATCTTCAATAATGAAGATAAGTAAAATATTAGAATATCAATATTAGAATATCCAAATTTATTTAGTCGAGTAGCGAGAAAAAACACTTACTTAGTTAAAGAAGCAAACATCTGAATTGTCAGGCAGAAGACCAGCATTATTGATTCAGAAAAAAAATTACACACTGACCGTTAACTGTACCGTTAAACTGTCTATATTCTTCTGTAGTTCTTCGAGTTTCCCGAGTAACTGTTCGTTCGATGTTTTCAGCGCCACGATATTAGCCTGTTCGGTGTTAAAAGCGGTTTTCAAAGTTTCTTGATCGTGAAGCTGCTCCGTGACTTTTTTCTTTAACTCCTTGTTCTCTAGCTCGACTTCGCCATATTTGGAGCTGAGGTCGATGAGCTCGCTGTTGTGCTGCTGCAATATCTTCATCTCGTTTACCAGGTCCTTTATATGCTCATCCTTCTCTCGCAGCGAGAGTTGAGAATCCTTCGCCTTTAACATCTGTTCGTCGATCTCCGCCACTCGTTTCTTCTCTGTCAGAAGCTCCGTCGTGATCGTTTCGTTGTTCCTAATTACATATTTATAACATTTTTTATTTTAGTTACTCGACTTCCTATTTTATGAATAAAGACAGTGCATTTACATTTGATATTTAACGTTTATCTGCTAGGATCCAGGAGATAGATACTTATAAGATAAAATTTATTTATAAAATAACAAAGGTTGAGGAGAGAAAGTTTAATTACGCGTGAAACTTGTGTCGGAGAATTTATAAGTTGTTTCATGCATAAAAAAAGAATGCATGCATAAGGAAAAAAGAGAAAGGTAAAGGATGATAATGCGATAGGTGGAACGCGATTCACACAGTTGGTCAAGTATTGTTTAGAAATATCGTTGTTGTGCATGAGTAAAGAGACGTTAAGCGTACTTCGTCTTCTCGTAAAGCTCCCTCTTCAAATCGTTGATTTGCGCATTCAACGACTCGTTCTCGTTCTCAGTGGCTATTAGCTTATCATTCAGTTGCTTCATTTGTCGCCAGACTCTAATGTACTCAACGTTCTCTGCTACTTTCTCCCTTTGGTTCATGGCTGTATAAGTAGACAATTCTTCCTCTAGTTCAGTTATCCGATTAGACATTTCTTTCTTCTGCGCTTCCAATTCCTGCTCACCAAATACAATTTTCATTACGTTTTATATCATTTCCATCCCTAATTCTAAATTTAATAAATGACAAGTTGTTTGTTCTTCGTTCAATCATTTATTAGGTATTATAAATAAAAATAATGAATAAAACAGAAGGAACTCATCGATTGCTATTACCTCGATTTTATTGAGATTATATCGCGCATTGTCGTCAATACAATGACAAGATGGTATCTTAGTGCGGCTGCTTTCACTTCGGCATGTTCTAAAACGAGGATCTCGACTCAGTGATCTATCACGATATGTCATGGTATGAATCATAGATTGCTTGTAATATGACGCTATGGACTTACGTGCGTCCAGACGAAGGCCTTGCTTGGGGATTACGACTTCTTGATGACGATCTACCTGTTATTGTATGACTCAGCAGTTGATTTCTTAGCACCGAGACTTTATCTTTCAGCTGGAAAATCGATTGCAACATTATCGTATTAGTCGCAATGGTTATCGACTTGAAATCTTATTCACTCTATTTTCAATCTATTTTGCTTCAAACAGATCAATGGTTCAGAAATGATTTCCTTAAGGATTAGAAGATAGAGTTGTTTTCTTCGCTTCTTATTTTTCAATTCTTTTTTATTGACTTTAAAAATTTTTAATTAAAATTGGAGTAGAAAAATTGTAAAAAGGAAAAATTCAACTTTTACCTTGGAGTTCTCAAGTTCAAGAGTGACTATTTTATTCTTATCCTCATAAACGTCTAAGGCAATTGTGCATGATCTTGAATTGCCAGTTACTCTCATCAGCTTTGTTGTCAATCGTTTGATCTTATCTTCCTGACAGTTTGTTAATTTTTTTAAGTTATTTGCTTCATCGAGCAGTCGTAAATATCTGTCTTCCAGTTGGTAACGATCGAGCTTAAATACAATGTGTCGCTCTCTGGGATCTTTAATTTGTTTCAAGTAAAAGTTATAAATTAAAGAAAACCAAGTGTAATATTATTTTAATATTCCTGTCAGATACGAACCTATACCACTGCGACAAGAATCCACACAAGAACCTTCTCTCACAGGCAAAATGTCTCGATTTGGATCGTCAGCCATAATTTCAAAATTCCACTATATTACCTAAAAAAAAACTACGACAAAATAAATTATTAATAATAATTATTAATAATAACATTCGTTTCTGGTCGAAATATTCAAATATTTGTGTAAAAGTGCCAAAATTAACAAATTTGAAAATTCCAACATTTCGGAACTTTTTAATACAAAAGTTTCAATATTAAAGATTACGTAAACTTCTACATTTAAAAATTGAAATAGGCATATTGCCATATTTTATATAGCAGTTCGTGCAATTCGAACGCGAATGCGCGTTATGTTGTACTTTAAATATGAAGCCCCTTTTTTTCTTGTTTCGAAGCCAGTTCAAATTTTGGCGGGCAAACAGACATATCCGGCGGCGATCTTTCAATAAGGAATGATTTCTCGATAAGAGATTTTACATGTGTAGACAGAAGTATCTTGATAAAATGCTCTATCGGCTTTTATCGAAACCACACCTGCCTAGAATTGTGTATAAGAGAACACAAACACTATTCGAGGGTTATGCTCGGCAAAGTTCGTTGAATACAGTGGTTGTCTCCGAACTAAATGACTGAAATTCTGTCTTGAATTATATCTTCATTTCTCCTCTATTACAAATTTTATTCTTTATAGAAAAAAGAATGTTAAATAAATTATGAAATATATTTTAACCACAAAAACCATCTATGTCTCTTCCTTTTATAATAATAATAATATAAATAGACATAGGTATACAATTTCATAATATTACTGCATAAGAAAATGTTTAAAATCGATTTATGCAAATATTGAATTTCAACAAGAAAAATTAAAAGCATTTCGTATATATATATAGCATTTATAAAAGCAAATACAACAATTGAATTATTTAGCTGGTATATGCATCATACATATGCGTATTTAAAATGCGTGTTTCGTCGGAATATGTGGAAATGTAGGAAAATATGTATGTCATAGAGTTGATTAAGAGGAAAGAGATACGTATCCCCTTTGTGATGCGTCACCGGGTATATGGGGCAGTGCTTCGATACGCCGGTACAACCTGCACTGCACTAACCTTGGTTTGACATCGTGGAGTGTGCGTGCGAGAGAAAAGTTAAGATGGCGGCGGATGGAGATGTGATCCCTGATCAAGAAAAAGTACGAATAGTTTCGGACTTTATACTGCATTCACCGCCGGGCGAATTCAACGAGGTTTTTAATGATGTGAGAGTCTTGTTGAATAACGACAACCTGTTGAAGGAGGGTGCGTCCGGAGCATTTGCTCAGTACAACAAGGATCAGCTCACGCCTGTTAAGGTACATCATCGACCTCTCTGTGATGAACTTTTACAATTTTTTATGATAGTATCCGAGGTATCGTTTAGTATCTGTGGTAATCGAAGATCACACTATCTCAGGAAAGTGTCGGATCGAATTTCAATGGCTAGTAACGGTCCTAATCGTGCAACACGCGTTTGGAATTTCGACAGGTGACGTTGACTTTACAGTGAAATTGGAGCGCGATAATATTCACCTGGCTAATGTGATTGTTTACCTAATGTATCCTTAAATCGCTATACTGCAGTTGCTATGTGCAAATCTTAGTGGAGTTTCGATCGAAATCGTACGCTGTAGTAGGGTTAATTATAGTTACATTTTGTGCTCATTTTAATAGGAAATATTTGAGATTGATCTATAATAATTTCTATTTCTGGTTCAAGCTTCGTTTCATTTCGAAATTTGGAAGTAATACTTATTTTGTAATTCTATGAAATAAATTTGGTTAAATTAAGGTTAGATACTAATTTATTTATAAGTGTATTTATATGATAAAATTTTTGACATTTGTGAATCTTGTGTTACATTGGTCAATTTGTTTCTGTTTTTGACTTCAGATTGATGGAAGCGAATATCCTGCTCTTATAACAGAACACAATGATTTAGGTGGACAAAGGTTTTATGATGCTCGTAGTAAGCAAAGTTTTAAATATGACCATCTTAGAAAGGAAGCACAGGATTACGAACCGTATGAACCAGATCCTGTAGCTGAACCATGGAGATCGGCTCTACAAGATGAAATAACAACTTACACTCAAAGTCATTACAGACACGGTGCATGTTCAGTTTTTGGAAAGAGTCAAGGAGGTATAGTTGTTTTTTTTAAATTTCATAAAATTTTAATTGTTTGAAAATCGCAATTGTAAACAAAATGTGGTTTATTCACTTACACAGGTAATATTACCCTAACGGCTTGCATAGAAGATCATCAGTTTCAACCTAAAAATTTTTGGAATGGCCGTTGGCGTTCTGTATGGACTGTTAGTTTTAGTCCAAGTTCTGGAAATGCAGAATTAAGAGGTAGCCTTAAAGTACAAGTTCATTACTATGAAGATGGAAATGTACAGCTTGTCAGTAGCAAAGAAGTAAAAGAAAGCTTACCGATCTCAAATGAGAAACAAACAGCAAAAGAATTAATACGGCTTGTTGAAGAATCCGAAAATGACTATCAAACTGCTATATCGGAAAATTATCAAACAATGTCTGATACAACCTTTAAGGCCCTACGAAGGCAATTACCTGTTATGCGAACGAAAATTGACTGGAACAAAATTGTATCGTACAGTATTGGCAAAGAGCTTAAAAGTCAATAGAAATAGATTTTTTATATAATATTAAGAGAAATAATTAAAATGCGCATTTTGCTGCATGGGTGAAGTCTGGAGGTGTGATGTGCATGGGAGCAAATGTAACAATGCTATAAGTTTGGTTAAACATGTTTTGACTGAAACTCATGCATGCCACTCAAGGTTCCTCTGGACCCCTAAATGTATCTTGTTAATAACAAAAGTAATAAAAAGAAACATCACTGTAGCTATCGATTTTTTAAGAGCAAAAGAGAAAGAAGTACAGATATTTTAACTATAATATCTTTTTTTTACCGAGCTTTTTAAATTCTGTATTAACAATTTCTAATTGCATAAAAAATATTTTTGCGATTACATTTTATTTTTAATGAATTTTATTATCAAATGCTTTGATATAATACTGGGTTTAAATGTAACAGAACATATATATTGTTTATAAACTCATCTTTACGATTAAAACGTCCATTATTTTACAGTATTTAAGAGATTGATTTATATATTAATCTATGTATTATGTGGATTGGTGTCTGTTTATAAATTTACTACTATTTAATAATTTACAATCGGGGTAACGGGGATCCTTGGTCTTACTTTTTGTAAGCACTTTAATTGGAATTATATTTGGTAAACCAAGTCATGTAAAATTTGTAACTGATGGCTAAAATCAAACAAACGTGAAACTTGGAGTGAAATATCGAAATCCGTTAATACATTTATTAGATACATTCAAATTGCATCAATCAGATAGTAATCTTGTACAATAATTATATTTCAGTGCAAACATTTCTAATGAACTGCATTTACTGAATTTATTTGTTGTAATTAATTACATGGATTATTGTCTTGTTGATAATTTGAATGAATAGATAATTCTACTTCATCAATTTTGTAAAATTTATAGTTTATAATCTGGAGTTGAAGTTTAATATTAAAAGATTAAATGCATCCATTTTAACTTATATTGATATCATAATGTTAATAGTCAACATTATAAAGTATAAGTACATGAAGTATTGCACAGTGGGAAAGAAATTGCTGTCTAACATGTGCATGTTCGGTCAGCCTAATGAAACCATCGAGTTAAGATACTTGAATCAATGGTGATTAAAATTTTAATTCATTAGTTGCACAACAATATAATTTTTTTTAAACACTTAAGCCTTGTAACACCTAAAAAGCACAATAACATGTTTAATATATCTTTAAATGAATACTGTCATGGTTTCATGCTATGTACAAATATAATAGCATGCTGGGGCCACAGGTGATGTCAAAATATACAATATCAAATTAAATAGATATGTCTATCATCGATTCACGATCTGGTACAGAATGCCATTAAGTGTTCATAGCATTCGATACACAAAGCAAAACTTCATTCATTACAAATATTGGTGGGCAAGGCCTACTATTTTTGTCCAATTTTATATTTCATAAAATATAAATTTATACATTTTTGTTAAGATGTATTGTTTTATGATAAGTATGTCTATTATGGCAAATATGTTGCAAAGTTTAATAGTACGGTATGAAATAAATGTTAATCATTGCAACTTGATTTCTGTGTTAATCATATTATAGTTGTATGAGTCATTTGTATCAAATAATGTTGAAAAATCTTTTGGTGCTATCGCTTACCACACATTACACAACCAGACATGTATGCGAAAACGGAAACTAACAAAGTACATAATGCATTGTACATTGTAGAATGTAGCCTATAGCCTGCTGGAGCCTTAATCTGTTCACTTTATGTTGAGGGGGTATTATGTACATATGTTATTTGAATGAATGAATGCGATGAAGCACACTACCATTTGACTTTTCAGACCTTAGGATTCGAAACATGTTTGTAATATTATTCATATTTTGTAAGTTACATCGTAATCCAAAATATTTTATTTAATCATGCTATTCGATAATTTTTAGAAAAAAAACTTTGAACAAAATACATACATAACTTAAATATAAGATCATAAAATCATTTGATCAGTTGTGAAGAAGTTAAAAGAAATGTGCAGAGATATAATACAAAAAACTTAGTATACTAAATATTGCAATAATAAAATTTTATATGTAAATATGATGATATACATTATTTAAACATTGTAATTTGTGTTACGTATGTAAATTACAAATGAAGTGTTGAAGTTTCGAATCTTATCAAACTTTACAGAAAATAGTTGCCTATGATAATAAAATTAGGTATTACCTACAATCGAATGTACCGTAAAATAAGAAACGCATGTCCTTATGTAAAAACTTAAACACAGAATACATTTATCAGTTAAATTATGTATTATTAAATGTTATGATTGATTAAATAAAGTGATATAACACTTTATACTCTGACTATCAACTTAAACATCATGTTTAATTCAGAAAAAAATAAATTTTATTTTTTTCTATATGTACTTTACTTTAGATAATAGTTAATATCAACAAAATTCAAATATCAATTATTGTTGATGTTAACAAATGTAGGTAATACAACTGTGGAATTATTGAAGGTAGAAAAAAAACACGTAAAAAATGTGTTATATAAACTTTATTTTCAAATTTTATATAACATAAACAACTAATTATGATAAATAAATGCATATAGAAATTTGCACTATACTGTCATAAAAAATAACCTTAAGATTTCTCTATTAAAAAGATAAGATAGGACAAAATATATAATATAAAATATTGTATTTGAATTAATTTCTTTTTAATATTATTTGATTGTAATTTGTAGTAGTAACTCCGAAAAGCTTTTATTACTCAATGTAAACAATTATAGTGCACATGTGCTGCTGTGCATTGTTTTAAAAAAGTACTTTTAATCTCAACTATGCAATTTCAATGATTAAAGTGCTTACCTTGACTTCATCTACAACAAAGTTTTGGTACACTAATACGAACATTTCAGGATGATTATCTGTTCACATAATTAATAGACAATCTAAAAGACAATTTCACGAATTTTAACATTCACAGCCATGTTTGTTTACAAGCCAGTCGTTGCTAACGTGCTAAGAATCATTGGTCACAAGGTACTGTCACGTGACTATTGACTTGATCGTAGAGTAAGTTGTGTGTCAGGAGTTTGTATGCAGGTTGTGGATAAATTTTGTGCTTAAATAAATTATTTTCAACTCACTATTAACTACGCTGTGATACTTCCTCAACAATGATTTTAATGCCAAAGGAATCCGCAAAATTAATAGATTTTTGTTCTAAGGATGTTTCCGTTGAAGAAGAAGGAATCAAAAATCTTGCCTATGCGGTAAATAACTTTTCACTATCGTTCAAATCTTTCTCATAAATTTGTTGTAATATATTTAAAAAATTAATTGTGAAATTATATCATAAATGGTGCTTGAACTTTTTTGTTGCACATTTTTAACTAACTAAGAAATGAGATAAAGAATTTAAGGATATGATTGATCACATATAAACTAATCAATATTCTTTTTTTACAGGTTTTTGAAGCCCTTAACGATCGCAAAATAAGTGTGAACAATTTTTCACAATGTCAGTTTCACCCTTCTCCCGATGATCTAAAGGCAGTCGATTGGATATTTGTTTTGGACACATTGAATTATTCCTTTTGGAGTAAAACAAATTGTCCAAAGTGGACTGTTAATGGCCAGACTGGGTATTTTGCCTTGTGTGCTGCTATTAAGAGAGCTGTAGATGTGAGTTAAAAAGTATATAAAATTATAAATAAGTGACATTATCTTTAGAAGGAAAATTAAACTATAGAAAAGTTAGTTTAGTTTAGTTTTGGGAAGATTATCTGTCTTTTATCATATAATATGTTTTTCACGATCTTTAATTGCTTGACATCTGCATTTTTCTTTTGGTTCAGAAATTATTGATTCTTCTATAGTTTCTGTTTTTGATGAAGGTATAGATTCATTCAATAGATCTAATTCAGATTTTGTATCTGATTGAGTATCTCTCTTCTTTTTTACTTTTCTCCTTTTCTTTTGTTTTTTTCTTCTTTTTCCAACACTTTCAATTTTACGTGCTTCCTTTTTCTCCATCCTTGCTGAGATCTTCCTCTTTTTCTGTTTCAGTTTTTGCTTTAATTTATCTTTGCTTAGAGACTTTTCTTCACTCCTTTTTTTTTCTTTCTGAAGCGTTTTCTGTATCTGAAATGACATTATATTTTATACCAGATAAACCTTCATATTAATATTGTTTTTTATTGATTATATAGTTTGCAGTCTTAATAACAGATAATGGAAATTTTCTTACTTTATCTTGTTTTATTAGCTTAGCTGCATCCTTTTTATCACTTTCCACAAACAATGTTTCATCCTAAAATTGAAATTAAAACTATAATGTCACTTTCATATTTGAGATGATTTTATATTAAATTCATATAAAATACTTCATCGTCGTAGAAATATTTTTCACAGCAAATGCGTT
The DNA here is from genome assembly GCF_024516045.1 of Bombus affinis. Classification (NCBI taxonomy): domain Eukaryota; kingdom Metazoa; phylum Arthropoda; class Insecta; order Hymenoptera; family Apidae; genus Bombus; species Bombus affinis. The sequence goes on from NC_066354.1 coordinate 4,910,572, forward strand.
CTCTACTTCCAGGCAAGTGCCTAGCCAAATAACATCTTATATACATTTTTACATCTTCAAAAAGTCCTATAAATAAAACATTAAATTTTATCAATTTGTGAGCATACATTTTTATGAAATTCAGTAACACATACTTTTCATTCTTTCTGTTTCTCTGTCTACCTTTTCTTGGTATGCATCTATGAATTCATTCCTTTGATCTTCTATACATTGCAACAGAAACTGTTCCTTTTCAATTTGTTTCTTTTGAAATTCTAATCTTTCTTCCCATCTATACAGCACAAATAAAATAGTTTTATTTTTCTAACACAAAGTACGTTATGAATTTCATATATACTTCAGTTCTACGATCTTGCGTTTTTCTTCTCGTTCGTGCGCTAATCGCGTTTCTATCATTTTCTTTCGTATACGTTCCTTCCTGTTCCATTCCAAAAGAGTTTGAATTATCTTTTGCCTTCGAATATCTGTTGCTGCTATTTGTTTCTGCTGAATTATTTCTGCATGAGCTTTGCTTTTAATATACCGCATTTGTTGAGTTTCTTTCTTTTTCTGAGCCAATGCTTGTAACCTTTCATCAATTTTCCTTTGTTTCTCTTTCTGCTTTTGCAGCTTCATTTTCTCAGTCATCTTGCTTTGCGTGATCGCGGACTTTCGTAACTCCATTAATCTTTCCCTTTCTCTCAATCTAACAAAACGTTGTTTTTATGCGATACCATTCTCAGACAATAGTTTCTTATATATAAATCAATACGTATCTGGTCTGAAAGAACAATGGCGCACAGTGATGCAAGAAAGTAATTTTTCAGGAGACGAAAAAGATCAATTTCATTTAATTATATCTATAATTAAGTATCGTGGACTCTTACTATAATATGACAAAAATATTATTAACGTATGTAGCTGAAACTTTTCAATTTTGCGATTATGTCATTGTTCTTCAGGATTAGCGATATTTACTCGGTGGTTACCTCTTCACTTCTTTCTCAGCCTGCTCTTGAGCATACAAGATCGCTCTCTCCTCGATGGATTGTTTCGTTCTTCTATTCAATTCCTTCTTTATGCTATCACAGTGCAGTCTTCTTAGATACCTTCTGTACATATTGTAATCTTTCAGAGAACATTTTGCGTCTAAATTTTTAGTAACGAAGCCAGATTTGATCAAATGCCGAATGATATTCGGTTTGGAGAAGTGAGGAAGCAAATGTTTATCGTGGAGGGAGTCGTAAGTCCATTGTATCTCGTAGCCGTATGGATCGCTTAAATTAAACTCCGCATCCGGTGTGGAGATCCATAGTTCCTCGCCAAGCTTACGACGCGTGAAATTGTAAACACCCTCCGGTCCGGGAACCATTGGGATTTTCGACTCTAACGGCATTACTTTCCATTTTGGTAGTCCAAATTCTGGTACCGCGCCTTTAGGCTTAGGAATCAAATCGAAGAGCTTGTCCAGAGCCCTAATTTATACGCAAACAATTCAATATGAATAAAAATTAAGGGAGGTCGAGCTGCAATAAGGAGGAAGTTTTCAGTAATTTGAGTGAATCAACAGAAAGTAACTAAAGATCAAGTACTTCTGCGAAATTCATGGTCAATTAATAATACTCGTAGTAATAAATCTTTGCATCTTTGAATATGAAAACCACAGGGGAAGAACACCACAAGCTATATCTTTTGTTTTTTATATGAGAGTAATTTTAGTAATTTTAACCTTTAAATAATATCAACATCAGAAAATCAACAAAATTGTACTTAGCATATTTTTCCCCTATAATATTCATATGAAATTTATATTTTTCTTTCTCTTTCAATCCAAACAATTTAAATGTTTGAGCTCTGTCCTTATTGCTGTAAATCCCGGAATTGATATTATATTCAAGAGTCACGTGTACTCACGTGGGTCTTTTGAGACCGATTATGTCGGTCGAATATTGTTTACACGCGGGGTTCATCTTATTAGCCTTAAGAAGCAACGTTTCTGACTTGACGTGTCCTCAGAAATTTGACCGTCAATAACATTTTGTGGTTACATGGGAATTTTGCATGTAATATAGGTAAAATGTCATGTCCCGACGTTCTCCACGTCTACACGTCTAGCTTCTTTTGTTCGCAAACCGTTTGTCCTGGTTGTTTCAAAAATACTTCAACACGTTGGTGTCTGTGTCGTTTCGAAAGTTACACGATTGTTGAAATTCTACCAATAGCTACGCCATACTTTTTTTTTTCTTTTTTTTCAAACAATTTACTTCGAACAGGAGGGGAAACCTATAGTCGACCCCAAGTATTATTCTCAAATAACGAGATCTGAAGCTGAGCATATTTTTCGTGGCGATACTGAAACTAGTATCCCGCTGTTAGACGAAAGAGTTAAATCCTTGAGAGATGCCGGAAAGGTTTTGTTAGAAAAGTATCAAGGTACATGATTGAAATCCCTTTCTTTTCCTCAGATCATAGTTTTGCTTATTAAGTTTATATATAATAAAGGAATCTGGTGCAAAACTTTACCGATCTTTGTTGAAGCAGAAATTAGATTTTCGTAATTAGACGAGCTTATTTCTTTTGTAAATTCCTAGTAAATCTCGAAAGAGACTCGAGCAGACTGTAAAGTTATACACTAGACTACCAAACTATTTTACACACATGCGATAAGTCACTTTTTGGCATTGAATTTTAACATCCAATTTTTAAACATTGTATCACTCATTATATTGGGCTATCAATTTCTTTCTCTTTCTAGGTACTTTTACTAACTGTGTGAAATCGTGTTCGCGCTCAGCCGAAAAATTGCTGAAATGTATCGTGGAAGAATTTGAGTCTTATCGAGATGAGGCAGACTACAGAATTCACAAAGGTAACGATATTATTGTTAATCCTATGAAAGAGAATTATTTCCAAAAGCAAATGTAATAACAGAGTGTTTGTCTTCCAGTTAGCTTCTACAAGCGGGCACAAATACTGATAGGCGACATTTGGGCCTGTTTCAAGGGACAGGGAATTGGTGAATTTGAAGACATTGACTGCATCACGATGTTCGCTGATTATCGTATTCCACAAGTTCTACTACACTTTGGTGCTATTCGTTATAGTAATACCCTTCTGAGCAGACTACAGTCTGGTGAGTCTATTGCGCAATTTTTAAATCCAATTCTATATTGTTATATTTTAGAAGGTTTTTAGATAAATTTTTTCTAAACGATTTGATTATAAATGACGTCTTTCTCATATTTTTTGTATACATAACGTCGCTTTGATATCAGTGTTCAGTCAATCACGGTATAAATAGAGTCATTATAGTTAAGTGATAGGGTTTCCCTATTAGATAGCACAGTATTTAATATTGCAGATATAGAATTAGAAAACGGTAGCGAAGACGAGATCGAAATTCGAGGTTGCTCTATAGAGGTTATCGAACGGGTCAAGGATGAAGTGAGAACTCTAATCGGGCGCTATCCTAATCTAGCGTTAAAAAAGTCAGACATTAACGCTATATTGATCGATCATTTTCTATGGGATTATCGGCGAGAACACGCCGCTGAGTTAGAAAGTATACCGTTCCATAAAACTAGATGCATATATTACTGAGCATATCATCTGTCTCGTAATTAGTATTTAAGGAAAACACTTTAAAAATTGCCTATCACGCGTATAATAATTTTACAAATTACATATCTAAATATACGATGTGTATGGCTATCTCATTTTGTAGCTCTCCAACAAAAAGTAGTATTTTTACAATTATGAAAGATGCTGATAGAATATATATACTGATTTTATAGTTATACAGACACTTATGTACGTGCACGTATTCAAATAAAATGCTCATCATATTTTAGGAGGTTTTTAAATAATTTCTTCTAAACGATTTCCGTGGTACTTTCCTGATCCATCGTCTCGATGATCCCTAGTCCGTCCCTTTTAAAAATGAAAGGTAAAAAGCTTTGGTAATCTTTTTTAGATAATAAACAGTATATTTATGTAATATCGATATAGCACAGTTTCTAGCGTACAGATAACGTAAAGTTAAATCCATACAAATTTTGATATTTTTATTGAAGTACTTTCGTTGCCCACCGATTTTCATAATTCGTATATACACAGATACATATTTAGACGTTAATAAATAATAAATAGTAATGTCGTATATGGGAACACTATATGGTAGATTTATATATAAAACTTTGTGACTATGATTAAGAGTTCCTTCTTATATACAGAAAACAATTTCGACAGTTCGACTATGTTCCGGCGACGTGTATTTACAAATTGATCATAGAATATTACGAACGCGTAAAATTTAGCTGGTCGTTTCGTAGTTTCCAAAATGTTTGCTATTTAGAAAGTTACGTTCAAATTGCTCGCATATTTCGAAAGGACCATGCAAAAAATATTTTCTTTGGCTAATCACGGGTTGATATCATTTGGCACACACAATCACATCGACATTTCCTGTCGCGAATGCAATTGCTCTTGTAAATCGATCGATCGTTGAGGCTGTATTGTTTCATACAATTAATCGACTCCTTCGTTGAACGGCGTTGAAACATTCTTACGTTGAGCAAGGATGTTAACTTGTTCTACTTCTTCTAGCTTCTCGATAAAATTCTGTTTCTCGGAAATAATTTCTATCGCACTCTATAAAAAAGAAGACCAAGTTATCTGGATTTTTTACATCCTTTATCTAGACGCTTTGCATGTAATATGTTAATTTAATTTGATCCCTAAGTGAACATTCAACTTCTCTTTCGGTTTCCTTTTTAAGACTTTGGGCCTAATTTTACATACAAACTTGCTTTAACTCTTTCTCTGCATCTGTTCCCAAAATATTATATTCGATTTTAATTTTCCAGGTAGAATTACGTTCGTGTCGTTGGACACGTCGCTCTTCCCTTGCACTACTTCCGTTTGGTTTTCCGTTATATTAGGTTGCTCCATAACGACGTGACTAGCCGGAGGTGAAGTCACCTTGTTCGGAATTTGCCTCAGGCCTTCTCGAAATTGTTTCGAAAGCGATCTGGCAGTCAGACTGTGCATCTGTCTTGGCGTTTCAACTATTTGGATCTCTGGTGTTGACGATCTCTCCTTATTCGCGTTGCTCGATTTAGTTATCTAAATAGAATAGATAAGAAACAGTCAAAATCATTTCTGATTACTTCATTGACTTCTATACGATCTCTTGTAACTGGTTGTGAAAAGTGTTTGCAATAATTTGTGATCATATATCGTAACTAAAGTCTCCTTTAGATATATTTGTATAAATGAGCATGCACCTTAAATTTATATTTTTATGAACATAATTAAAGAAATGGAACCTTGAAAAATTTGTCCCTCTAAATATCATGACGTGTACCTATTATTATACTCTGTATACTTTATATATTTTTGCGTATTCTGGTCCCCTAATTTTGTATAAATCCATAATATCTTTAGTCTACATATATCATAAACAATGCATCACTGAAAATGAAGCGCCCTATACTAAAATTAGATAATTAGAATAATATAAAAAGAAAGATCTGAAGCTTCATATCTTTAAAGCTATTCAACGTATATAATGTCTTATTTATACCAGAAACCTACATGCTACCAGCATCTTGCAAAATTACAGTCAAGGTCGACCAATTGGTATCTTTCTTTTATTAGACTTCTTTTTGTAACACTCTGCATATCGATTACTCAAGAATCCATTCTTACCTTCGAGATAGGTCCAGGAACGGGTTCGGTCTGTTTGCTAAACGCTTCAGCGAGCCTCCTGACCGATGGCATCGGCAGCACCTTATTATCAAATTCCTCTTCGCTCAGACTTTTCTTCTTGACGTCACTCATCGATTGGTGATTCTGTTCCCTCTCAAAGGAATTGTCCGTTTCATTTTCCGAATCGTCGACCGAAGAATCGTTACTCTTAATGTTACACTTCTCCAAACTATAATTATTCGCGATGTTTCTCACCGATCCTTTTTTAACCATTCCAAATTCGTTGTACGAATTCTGATTATAGCTTTCTACCTCCTCATCTTCTTGGCTATTCGGATTCGAATAGAATTTGGCGATGTTCGGCACCGATTTCGCCGACTTCAATCCAAAATCGTTGTAACTCTCGTTCTCATACTTGTTCAAAGTTTCCGTGCTCTGTGTCAAGTTGTTATCGCCAGAAGCACGGTTGCTTTCGATCACATCGCCACGGTCGTTCTCATAATCGTTTCTCCGTGTTAAGTTCGATTTGTTCGACGTTCTGGTTAACCTTGGCTTGAATTCGTCATTACCTATGCTATTCAATTGAATCGTCGATTGTGTTCGTCGAATTCCATTATCGTAACCAAAAGACTTAAGGTCCAATTTATTGACCACTCTAGGCGTGGAAGTTTTAGCCGTTTTATTAGAGAATTCATTTTCGAATCCATAAGCCTTCAAGTCGATCCTCTTGATCTTGCGTGGATTTTCATCGGAGTTGGACTTTTTCGTTTCTATAACGGCGTTCTCATAATTTTCCTGATTATTCAGTTTCGCGTTGATTTCATTCTTGCTATTTTTCCTCTCATTTTCCAGAATTTCTTCCATTCGTTGGTCGTCCCACGACATCTGCGACTCGATTTTCGAGAACCTATCTTTGTCTCTCTCCGCCTCGTCTGAAGAGTCATTTTGTCGAACAGGTTGTTGATATTTGTTCTCCACGTTGTTATTCTGCCATTTCGCCACCTTGGATTTCACGTCGTTGCTTCGATTCAGGATCGTCTCCGTTTCTCTGTATTGTGTTTCCTCCTGAAACAGAAAATGGTTCGGTTGAATTAAACCATCCAATATCGGGCGCGCGTTTTAGTTCACAAAATGTTTCAATGTGGCTTTTGCAGCTGTTAGTAACGTTTTTACATCTAAAATTAATTTAATATAAGCTTCGCGTTTGTACGTATATAGCCATGCATATTACACCCAATAAATTTTATCGAGAGAATTAGAAGTTGTTAGTTGTGATCAAACAGCTTATAACGGAGAATGGCACCAAAGATTTTTACGTAGCATTCATTTTTCCTTTTTTTTTTTTCGGTTCAATGATTTCTGATAAAAGCTTTTGTCGATCATAGAGCATGCAGACCTTTATCGTTTGTTAGTCGACATGCATTGAATTGGAAATGCATGTAAACGGTACTTACCGATCGGAAAAGGCATTTTTCGCAGCGATCATGCATGTGCAATGTGCATAGAACGACTTCGTATTAACAGAATGTTCTCGATCACATGTTTTATTATTTTTATTATTTTTAAGCCGCCTCTTTTACGATCTACGTGTACTATATACAAGAAAGAACGATCATTTTGTATTATACAAGGCTGATACATTACTGCGTGCGATCTACAAGAAAGAGTCAGGAAAGTTATATTTACAGTTTGCTTACAGAGCATACTAATTTTTCTGTTATACCACAATTGAAACTAATAAAAATGGTATTTAAGTAGTCATAGAATCTTCGAATCTGCTACTCGAGGATTAATCGTAGGGACAAATACCTACACCGTTATAGTGTCATGCACACTTCAAGTAAAGTCACATATCTCATTATTCGTTACGTTCATTAGAAACAATATATTTATAACAGTTACAATATACACTCCTCTGTACAATAAACTTCTTCTCTATAATCTTTCGGTGAAAAATAAAATTTGCATCTTTGATATGTTTTGGACACCTTTCGAGGAACTTTTAGTTGACAATATGGCACTATATACGATAAAATAAAAAAAAGCATTTCTTTTAAAAAAAGGTACTAACTTCTATACGCGTGAAACAGTTTAGATTCCCCAACGGGAGCCAATTTAAGTAACTACTTTCACCATATCGTTAGATCGGTCAAACATCTCACACCAGTTTTTTTCCGGTTGTTCGATTCGGAACTCTTGCTCTTCTTTTTCTTCCCTTTGCTTCGAAGATCTTGTAATGTTTCGAAAGTTTTTTCGACCATCTCCGGCACGATAGGTGGCTCCAGCTTCAAACTTTCGTTATCGTCCGACAATCGTTTCTGCGATCGAACTCTTCTCAAACTATCGTTGAACACCTTCCTTCTGGACGTATTGAAAAAATAATTAGAATCGTTATCCGGATTCGGTCGTAATTTGATTTTCCTGGGCGTGTCCCTTAGACATTTCCGTATTATCGGTTTGTCAGATGATTGAACATCTTCGTCTTGCCAGGATTCGTCCGAGGTCGATCTATACGACGAAAACACCGTCTTAACTCGTCTCTTGTAGAACTTGTTATTGCGCTTTCTCTTCGTATTTATATTAAGGTACTTCATCGTATCTCTCTCCTCGGAACTGTCACTTTCATAATCGCTCTGTCTATCAGATTCCTGATCGATTTTTTCATTCGACGCATTATTTATTTCATTCATGCGCTGTAAGGTAGAATCGCTTTGAGACGACCTCATTCCTTTGGTATTTTTACAATTCTTTATACACGATCTTAATATCATCTTTCTATACATGGGAATTCCTTTCCAGTCGATCTTCTTGCCCTTCTTTATACCGCCAAATGTCTGAAACTTGAATTTACTGAAATCCGTGATGTCGAAGGGCTCGTCGTCACGTGTCTCCATTTTCAAGTTATCCTCCGCGTCAGAATCTTCCACGCTTTTATCAAGAGAGTTCTTTATTCCTCCGAATGTGTGATACTTGTAGCTATTAAGGTTCCAGTATCTCCTTCCATTGAACGACAGAATCTGATCGTTTTTCGTATGATGCTGATTGCCATTGATCCATAGCCTCCAAAACTCCTCACTTTGTTTCTTATTATCCTCCATGGGGTTCATATCGACCGAGAACATCCCTGAGTCATCTGACTTCAGGATACTTTTCTCGGGTTCGTAGAGCGGATTATAAGCGACTTTTTGCGAAAATTCACTCGACATAAGTTTTAAAATATCATTGTCAGTGCCAAGAGGTTTAGCATCTTGTCTACCGATATCAAAATATTTAGTTTCCTTGTCTATGATCGCTTCGTACTTGTCAATATGTTCTTTATTCTCTGTCATATTTTTCGAATATTCTATACCGTTTGGAACATCGTTTCCCGTAGATTTTTCGTTAGAGCCGTTGATTTTTTCGTGATCACGATCAGTTGGTTCTGTTGATACACCGAGTTCCAACCGTAGAAGAGGGTTGATGGCAAATTGCGGACTGGAGTACGGATCGCGATAGGTCCATCTAGAAAGGCTGCCACGCAGGGAAGCCTCCTCGAACTTTTCGAGCTGGAAACTCACCTGTTGATCCTGGTCCGCCATTCCGTTGGAACTTGATCGTTGAGACAACGAGCTGCTCGGTCTGCTCGAGGTCGACGCCGTCGATCTTCTCCCTTTCTCGTTACCCGACGCTCTGGAATCGTTGATGTAATAGTCCCTGCCGAACCTACGCATTCCAGGCATTTATATAATTAGCTAGTTCATTATCCATTTCCTGATGGGTTAAAAATTGTTAAATCCCGATAATTCTGTCAAGATTATTAATTTCATGCAGGAAGATTCCTCCTAGAGGATTTTTTTTTCTTTAAAATACGAGTAGGTATTTGCGTGTTTTAGAAATTTTGTACATCGGATAAAACTTTTTTGTGCGATATATGGATTGTTCGATATATGATCTCTATTTATCATAGATTTCTTTATTCGAATTTTATTTGCGAAACAAAATATTTGTGGTTTCTGGAAATTTCAGGTACAAAGCAAAGTTTTGAATTCCTATTGCATTCATATGTTATGGTATTATATACTGCGTCTATATATTACAGACAGTTATTATTGAAAGGTTAAGTTAGTTTCTAATTTTGGATGAAAGATGAAAATTTAGATATCTGTAGATCTTTTTCTCATAATTTCGAATATCACCTTTTGATATCCGGTTCATGGGGCGCCAGCACGACATCCATATCCGCACCGTTGCTCTTTGGCAATTCGGTGTGAATTCTGAAGGAAAATATCACCCGTAGAAAATTAGTCTTATCAAATTCGCATATGAATAAAGATTATTATAAATCTTACCCAGGAATGTCTGACGATCTTCTAGAGTACTGCCTCTCCAAAAGCCTCTTTTGAATATTTTCCTGGCTATAGGGGTTGTTCTCGATAGGTGGTGCATTTTCCCACTTTTTGTGCTCGCGTTCAGCAATTGTACCTATTTTTTTTTATTGCAAACAAGTAACATTTAAAACAACGTCTTTAATTATATCGACAGATACACTGACTCTGAATTTCTAAAAAATTACGACGAGGATTGAGATTGTAAAAAAGATAAAACTGTTAAAAATTGATCACCTGGTCTTGGAGGAGTACCTAGGCGACCCTCTTCCTCCGGATCCTTGTTCTGCAGGGACAGATGCGAAGCCGATTCAGCTTTGGCAAACGCCACAGCCTGTCGGCACTTACTGCACAGTGGAATATTGGAAGATTGTTATAGTATCATCGGTAAGAAGAAAGTTCTTTACGGCGCTTCGCAGACCGTTGAACGGTGACGTTACGAAACGAACCTAGTTTCGATACTTTCGACGCGAGACAATCGAGAAATCTCGAATTTTACTCTTTTATGTTCCGTTAAAAATTTCTTTTACGTCAGCTTTGGTCGAGAATTTTCATTTACAAGAAAAGATAACTTTGTCAAAAGTTATAATGTTCATTTTAAACCAGATGAATATATTTTAAAGCCTCTCGAAGGCTATCATAAGTGAAAGTTCATCGTGGCACGTCCTTTTTAAGTTAAAAAATTAATAAAGATAAACGAGCGGAGTTAAATGTTTTATCGTCATTCAATACTAGATGAAGAGTCGTAGTGATTACAAATGATAATACTGGTGTTGATATTACCTTTCGTCATCCTCTATCGAGGAATTTGTTAATGGCGAAGACTCGAATGATTCGGACTTCGTCAAGCTATCCAAGTGTCTCTGAGTCGCGATATCGTAATGTTCGGTGTATTCGCTTTCCTGCTGAATATCTTCGGCTAATGTTCACGAACAAAAGTGAAATGAGTGGCAATCATAAGCTCATAAACTCTTACAACAGGCGACTACGTTGCTAAAATATTTACCATGAAAGTCGACTTTTTGCTGAGCAAACATCGTTTCCTCGTCTTCGAATGCTTCCACACTGTCGTCATTGACGGCCATCAGTTTTTTCTTCGCGCATTCTAAGGAATTCAGAACGATCTTCTCCTGCGAGATGTACGTTTTCTCGCTGTGAGGGTTTCCCAGATTAATTTCCATGGAAATCCTCGTCGGCGTGGGTGTCGGTGTCTTTGGCACGTTTAGCTCACTTACATCGGGCAGAATAATCGTCAAAGGCTTCGAATTAACAGAATTCGATAGATTATCCGATTCACTTTTCTTCGCCGATCGATCTACTTTAATGAAATCGTCCCCGTTGATTAAATTTCTCGTTTTATCCTCTTCGGATACATCGTTCGTTTTCTGTCGCTCCATTCCTACCTTCTTCAAGCCGTTACTAATTACATTTATTGATTCTGAAACAGGTTTCTCATCCTCAGTTTCGACTCTCTCCAATTTTCTTTTCACTTCCTTCTCCTTAATCTCTTTGGCTTTCACTTCTTCGTTTCCCTTTACACTTTGTTTATAATCTTCTTCTTTTTCCCTCTGTTCCTCTGCTTTCCTTTGCTCTTTCACGCGTCTACAGTCAGTCTTTTCCTCATCAGATACGTATACGTATCTGCCATTGGAAAATGAATTCGTATCATCCTCCTTCAACGAAAAGTCATCTGACGAATTTAAGTAGTCCAGACCATTCTCGAACTCCTTTTTCTTCGGGGATCGTGGCACGACACTGCATATGGCTTCCATTAATTCTTTTTCTATCTCTTCGTCTGACTGTGCCGATGAACACTCGGACAAATCAGATGTGTCCTCCGCGTCCTTGTCACCGATTAAAGCCTTGAAATCGGCGCTAGGATGAGGCACCAACATGGCTACAGGGTCAGCCTGGCTTTGAACTCTCTTCTTCTGGAACAGCCAATTCTCTTCCCACGATTCGATCGGAGAAACTAAACCTATATGCGTGGTCGTCGTGTCTGGATCGTCTTGACTGTCCTCCGAATCTTGACAAGCTATGGTAATAAAAATTAGGTAATTAGAAAATAATAACAATGGGACTAATGTTGGATTTCAGGTTTCATCAAGCGTAGAATAAAATAATATAAAGAATTATTTTAGATATTGCTCGCTACAACATTTCTTTTCGCACAACACTCTCTCGTCTTCTACTTATTACCACGTTTTTTAACGATTGTTGCCTTCTTACATTGTACCACACATTCTAGTCCATTCGTGCTTTCTCCGAATTGCTGCTCACTCGCTATCGGTCTAACGCAAACAATTCGCTTGTTCCTCAGTCACTCGTCTTTCACACGTATTTTCACTGCCGCCACAAATTTGAAATTACAATAAATTATAGTTCGAGTTTAACACATAACACGATTTGAATAACCACTGGCAACGTTCTAGTACAACTGATCGGAATATCCAACGACAAACTCAATTGTGTTATATCGCTTCCACACCATCAGCAGAAATATTACATACGCAAATGTCATTGTTATCTTTGTGTATCAAATTCCTAAAGGTGAATGACCATAAGAATAAAGATTTCAATAAAACATAAGCAATGGAATTAGATGAACGACGCGTGGATAAGCAGCACTTACGATCGATAATGTCCATTCCAAGTTCAGGAAACGGAACTCGATGGGCGTTCTTAATGGGCAAGACGTCGTGTTCCCTATGATCCTCGTCGGACGCATAAGTTGTCGTCACTTCCTCAATTCTTTCCTCTATCTGAAACGATCAAACATATGTGTCATTAATAAATCGTAGGAAACGACCTCGATAAAGTCTGTGTATAGCTTTTCGTGTTTTCTTTATTTCATTTTTTTTCCTCTTATTGGTTGGGACCGGCGTGCGTATTTCAAAGTGGGACAACGGTTCCACTTCCGTCGCTTATCATTCGCGAGTAACACGCTTATCGACCGAGAATCACCCAAGAACCTACAAACCTAGTCGCGAAATTACACGAAACGGTTCATTTTTCCAATCGTAATTTTTCATATCATGTTCTAGATCTAAAATTCAGACATATCCTCGTTACTTGGCTCTCATGGTTATTTATGCTGCTGTGATTGTTTTCAAATTGAGTTCGTTAATCTATGGTTCAAAGTTTCAATATTTAAATTATTTATTTATTTATATAAGCTGCGTTCGTTGGACCCTAGGTATAGGTTTTACATTAAGCAATGCGAAAGTTACTATAAATATTAGTCGACTATGAATTTACAGCATTTGGCTTGTTTAAAAAGATGATTTAAAAAGTTTGATTTTGAGTTGGACTATGCTGGCTTACTCAAATTACTGGAAAGTTTCCATATTGACCATGTTACTCTAGTAAGCTTTTCCAATTGTTTCGAAATCAAGATACTCAATACGAGTCGGAAAACTCGGTAGAGGTCGTATCTACATATTTCCTCGGAAGAGTTCTCGTTTCTTTCGCAAATTCTTCGACGTTCCGCCAAGGTCATAAGCGACGTTCGCCATAAAAGGATCGCTTACCGTGAGAGATAATGGCTCCGGTTGGTTTCTAACGCGTCTCGAGCAAGATGCACTGCAGTCACTGCTACAATCATCCTGAGACAGTGGTTCCAGGCTGCTACAGCCTTCTTCCACACCTTCGTCGAGACCTGCCTCATTTTCGTCTGAAATACGAAGAAGGATTCTCTATTGAATTGCTTCCATCCTCTTTCCTACATTTTCTTTGCTTAATCATTTAACATTAGAACTGTCGACTGTTGTACATCTAATATACCATATACGTGGATGATTATAATTAATCATGCCACATCTCAATCTCAATAGTGACATACACCATTATTATGTTTCTATATCATTAAATGTTAGCATTAATTTTATAAAAACCACATCTTCCTATATACTAATTGCACAAAAAAAAAAGCAACCCGAAATCCATCGTTTGTGTTCGATTATTTCTTCTATTCTTATTTATTCTTTTTATACAAAATCAAAGGAACGTACTTAACGCACACTTAGCGGACACTGGTTTTCCTGGGAGAACGTTGCTATTGCCGTCCACCTGTTCCTTTTGGAATTTCTCGATGACCTAGAAAATCCAACGTTCGCTCATCGATTTATCCTCTCTCGCTCGATCCACGAGCGAATACCAGGAATTCCATGAACGGAGCCCAAACACCTCGAGGGAATGCCCCCGAGAGAGATCAGACTCCGAGAAATGAATATTTGTAACCTTGTTGAGTATCGCGGTGGCGAGTATATCCTCGTAACTGTCCTCCGCGACGTTCCGTGCCTCTGGAGCATTTCCGGACACACCGGAACTACCGAGGCCCGGCAACTTCCTCGCTTCCTCCACGGCACGCTCCACGATTTCGCGCAGCGCCGTGTGCGCCATCGTTGGCGAATCCGTGCTTGGTTTGTCTGCGAATTTTTGTAATATCGATATTTGCGCTTTACATTACAATAGGATTTATTTGTTAGCTGTTAAGTTTGTCGGTTGCGAATACGTTTCCTGCGAAAGTGATTGGGAATGTTTAAAGGGTTTTATGGCAGACATTTCATTTTCTTTCGGGTATTTAGTTTTTTTGGGGGTCTTGATAGGTTTTTTTGCGAAAGTTTTGGGGAAATTTGGAAAATCTTATGGTAGATCTTATGGTTGTATAGATTTTCAATGTGACTTTGCAAGATAAATTTATTTATGAAATATATGTATGCGTAATGTATTAGTGACGTTTTTGGGGACATTTTGTGATAGTTGTTGCGTGAACTTTGTTTCAGTATAAAATCGTAAGATCCTGGTGGGTGTTTCGATAGGTGCGAAAGATTTTTGCGAATATCTGAAGAAATTTGTGATGGATGTAGCACTGTGTTTATTCTAGTTCAAGTGAAGGTATTTGTCTCTGTGTGAGATTTTGCTTCTCGCTAGCTTCTCCGTATTTTTTCAAACGCGTGAAGATTGCTGTGGTAAAGGCGTCCTACTTTAAATTGAAATATTCCCGATTGTGAAATTTCCGAATCTTTCCATGTTTACTTACGGCGTGACGAAGTGTTGGATGATAAAAATACTGGCGTCAATATGAACTCTTCAAAACTATTGAAGAAGTCATTCAACTAAAAATTACCATTTCAATATCTGTCATCGTCAAAAGAATTTCTGACAGAAACAAATTCTTGAAAATCGCCTATTCATCCCTCCACACTCATCAATCCATCCTTCTAATAAACCTCAATATCCACAACGTCCATACGCGAATGTGGAAAAATGTAGCAAGACGTACGAATATTAGAGAAAACTCTGATTATAAATTATCATAATTTATGAACGTTAGAAATCTCTGAAAATCGATTTGAGGAGAAACCTTATCGAAAAGGAAATAGATGACGCGAAAGGGTTAACGAGCAAGGCAGGACAAGAAAAGCGGTACGATGGCGTACTTTCATCGCCGCGGTAGCTACGGTATTGGTAATGGATCGAGCGATGAACGTCTCGTTTGGCCGCGTACGAACGACAAGCCAAGGTAATTTCACCGGTTCCCGGCCTTGTCAGCTATTCCTCATTCTTCTTTTGCCTGTCCGCGTGCGCGCGACCGAGAGAAATTCGACGGGGACGACCTGCTGAACTCTTTTCGCGGGAAACTTCGAGCTGTGACAGCGGGGACGCGTTCACTCAGAGGCACAGAGGATCCATACTGCATCTGTTCAACCGGTTAGATAGTTGCAATTGGTCGAGTTAATGTCTTGTTCGCTCTATTAACAGATACACGAAAGTATTTCAACACTCAGCACAGAAAACTTTTACGCACATAATTGCGTGTGTTCTATGAAACACGCAGTTTAAAATCTCATTAACACTGACACAACTATGATCATTATATTGGTAATAAATTCAGATCCTTGATTTGAAGATGTATATAAAAATTGGAAGATACTTATTACAAACATACATTTGGTAAGGAATTAGTATAATAAATAGCTATTTCTGTGAAATATACTTGTACCAAATACCGTGTAATTTTTAATACATCTTCGGATTTCCTTGAAACTGGATCAGTATCAGCATGGTAGTCGAGTCTCATAAAACTGCTAACGAAATTTCAAAATGTTTCACGTAACACCTTTAATGCATTAATAAAAGATTCTTACAGGTATTCGAATACCTTCGAGAACCTGTGCACAAGCTGAAGATAGAAGTTTGATAGAAGTTCTTCGAAACTATGAGGATTATGGACGTTAAACAATCTTCCTTTAACTATTCACCTCTTTATACTTCGTTTAGCTTTATTTTACGTCTTCACACTTTCTAATTGTTTAGAGGACTGCTTCAAGTTCGTTTCAGTGATTCATCCACGCGATAATCTTGAAAGAAGCGTTTAATGGAGGATTAGAAATACGACAGGTTGTTCGTTGTTTCATGATTAATGCACGATTCTTCTTGAGTTCCATTCGCGGTTTATTAACGGCGATTGAAGTCTAAATTTAGCGCTCAGGCTGATATGCATCGGCCTGTACGAGCAGAAAGATTTTCCGCCAACTGTGTTTCCGTGTATCAAACGCACAGATTCGATGGGCTTTCTAACCCTGGTCTCTCGCTACAAGGTGAAGGTCGCCTACATTTATTTTCTGCCTACTTAACTATCACCGGTTCGTTCAACAATTTCCGCGGCTATTCATTAGCCTCACCATAGCGCGTGATCGTCTCTTAATTAATCGAATTAATTAATCGAATGCTACATTCTTTCCATTACTCGAGTATCATCCTGCAGTGAAATTCCATCGATAAATACACGTTCTTTATCTTCTTTTCCTTTTTCCTCTCTTTATTTTATTTTTCTTGTTTCGTCGAACGAGTTATTCGAAAGTCACGCACGATCAATTCTATAAATTAAAAGTGGACGGAAAAGACGATGTTGCAACTATTACAATTATACAGTTATCGTGACATCTTGCTGCAACGAATAAGCGTATGGATGCGAGTGTTTTGTTTCTTCACATACTGAGTATTAGCCGTGCGTTTACGTAACGCAATTAAGAAATTAATAAAAAGCGGAGTCGATCGGTTTGGCTTCTGAGAGGTTAAAGTGCAAACGTCATCGATGATGAAGACCGTGAAAAGACCCGTCCCCCTGTCTATTACTTCTCCATCGATGATTTTTTCCTCCACGACCTTCGTTGCGCTTTTTCTTCACACTTTCAATCAATCCACTCGGTAATATTCATAAATTGACGCAAACGTAGCCCAGACAGCGATAGAACTGCATATAAAAGAGCGCTGCCTTCGAAGGATGATCGTATCGATGATCGATTACGACCGTTCGCGTTTTTGCGAAACGCGCTGCCCATTATTCGCGACGGTTCGCTTTGTTTTTCCGAACTTTCTAATGGGCGAGTCAGCGGGAGGGAATTTCGAAAGGGAACGAAATCGTTTCCACCCAGCTCGTAACGCTTCATTTCTGATTTGTGAAACGTCGAGCAAACGAAATCGCGCGACAATCGGCGAAATCGAATCGCGATTCGAAAATGTGTACACCGCGAAACGCGTCTGACGCAACGAAATTATAGCGATTATCGATCTGGATGGGCGTAATCGCGGTGCAGAAAGGTTTCTCCCTGTGTCAAATTAACGTGCAACGCGATCGACCCAGGGAAATCGTGTCTCCTCCACGGTTGTTAATTTAATATTTCTCGAAACGACAGCATTCGTGCTTTGAGCTTCTTGACTTTGTCTCTGGACTTTGCTATTGACGGATTTAGATTATGAATTTAATACCATAAGCATGGTTTAAGAATTCTTCACGAAAATAGAACAAAACGCGCGGTGATTATGATTATTTCGTTTAAGAGAGATTATCAAGTTTTCTACTTTAAGCTTAACTGATAAGATTACGATATAATAGAGTTGCCTATTGGTTGCACGAGAATAACAATCGAAATACGGGAGTTACTACGAATATTAATTGACCATGGATTTATAGCACGTCTAAAAAAATAATTTGGCTTGATTAATCTCGTATTGGTTTCTTTAAATTATTGAAAAGTTGAGCTATCTACTTGTTGCAGCAATCCTTTCAATTTTGATATTCGGGTTTCATCAGTAAATTACGGATATTTCTGCAAGTTCGCGATTTTATGTGAATAACAAAACGAAGAGATAGAACCTGAGCAAAGATTCGTTTCGCTTGCTTAAATATTGTAAATTGCGGAATGAATACGTCGCTTTGAATATCTTGTTGAATATCGAACATTATATACCTACTCTTGAATATTATAATATA
This sequence comes from Bombus affinis, assembly GCF_024516045.1. Classification (NCBI taxonomy): domain Eukaryota; kingdom Metazoa; phylum Arthropoda; class Insecta; order Hymenoptera; family Apidae; genus Bombus; species Bombus affinis. The sequence continues at coordinate 4,928,902 of NC_066354.1, forward strand.
TGCATACAAATTGTTTATATCTTTATGATTTACGTCAATGCATAAACATGCGCATCTTTTTCATAACAGCGAGGAAACGGCCATTTGGAAGACTGGTTTCTTCGTTATTTTTCCATAATTACGTTCGAATTTAATCTCGAAGATGCGAGAAAAATATCCTTTACTGTTCCATTATGAAATATTTTCCGACGGACACGAGCCAAGCAAGTTGCGAAGGATTTTTTAAATCTAAATCACGTTCGACCTCGTGATCTGTACGTCGTTAAGTAAACCTGAACCGTTGGAGATAAAAATGTCGAAAGGGAGGGTAAAGAGATTCGACGAGCAAGAGAAAATTATTCGAAATGGAAGAATCATACGATTCCTCTGGTGATACTATTCGAGATAATCTTGCGACCTTATTGAAGTCAAAAGACGTGTTATCGTGGCGGCAGCTCTGTCAGTTGTTCCTTTGAATCGATCACAATCGAATAATCGAGTCGGTGACAATAACGCACCGATTGTCACCAGCGAGAAATTGTATGGAATTTTTTTTCGTAAACTATATTATCTATGTGACATCTATGTGAGTACGCATAATGCAGGTAGAACGTTTATTTAAAGAGAAGATATTTATCTCGAAAGAATTTACGAAGAAAGAATTACAACGATGAGGTAGAACGAGAAGTCAGGGATGTTAAATAAATTCTTTTTATAAATTTTCCACAAACTCTATTATTTACATGTACGAACATGATAGTGTGAATATACGTAATATAAATATAGAATTCCTGTAACGAGACGTGTATTTATTTAAAAGAAAGAATTATGAGACTGAATGGAGAACGAATCATCAAGAAGGACACTAAATAAATTCTTTTATGTTATTTACGCTTACCAAGATGACAATACGGGCACACGCAACATAGATATAAAATCTATTTAAAAAGAGAAATTACAACAATGGGCTGCACCGAGCCATCAAGAAGAACGCCTGTTTCGAAATGTGTCGGAGGATGATTTTTCTCGGCTTCTCTTCGTGTTTCTTTTACGAAACATCGTAAAATATTATTACAGAATGTCCTGCGAAATTGTCAAAGAGGAGAGGAGGCAGATCCTCTTCGTGACAGATTATTACGTGCAATCGAGGAACCGTGCCAGGGACACGCGAATAGTTGGCCGGTGACAATTTGCAATAACCGCGGCGAATCTGTGCCGATGATGCTGCTTTCACGAATGCAAACTGGATCGAAATTTTATAACCGCTCTACTTTGCATATCCTACGTTCTACAGATTGGAAAAGATTATATCAGTTGCATTCTATCGAAAGTTTCTCGACTTGTCCGTAATTCGATTCGTAATTACCGACAAATAGACTGTGAATGTATATGCGTTTATGGGAAATTGAAAAGCGATAAAATGCATAGAATACATAACATGAAAAAATACATGAAACATCCATCAACATGATATTCAGTAGGCGAAACAAATGTTTGTCTCCAAGTTCTATCCTTTTAGTGGCCATAAAGATAGGAATTTGCATAAATATAAATTCAGGAACGTGATTGGTAACTTTTTCTGATATTTGATAACTTTTCTTCTGAAATTATCATATACGTATAGAAAGTGAAGACACACGTCTCACGTGAGTTCAACTTGTTATCGATAAATATCATTGGTGTATCAAGTAAATGTTTGGTTTGAGAGAACTTAAGAATGGAGCGAAAAAAATCCCGAGGCATTTAATAACACTTTTCTATCGGTTAGAGAGTTGCGTATTGAAAGTGAAGAAGTAGATTTCACGTGAATTGAATCGCAACCTATTAACATACTCCCACTGCTTTCTTCTACTAATACCATCCTTTTACTAACTATTCAATTTCAAGTTAAGACAAAATTGGTAATATTTACCATTTCTTATGGTGAACAGCACGTAGATGAAATAGGCGACGATCAGGCCGCCGATCAGTGTCAGCATCTCCGCGGTGAGTTCCAGCAACATTTATCACGCGTTTCACATCGTATCTCTGACTGATAAGCTAGCAAACGATTTCCTCGCACTTTCGACGTAACGCTGTTTTATCATTACAGGTAGTATTCCGGTAACACTCGATAATCTGATTTCCACGTTTCATTCAATCTTTCTGACGTCCGATTTAAACGATCAATTTGTTCATTTGACAAATCACGATCTAGAAAAAAATTCCAAAATTCAACGAACTCTTGCAAACTTCTACTTATTCCACGCACTGTAAGTACCGACGTATTCGACGTTCTTTCGGCGTTGCCTTCTTTCTTTAGCACGCAATTTCTACGTAATTATGCGAGATACCCAGGTACACAGAAGACAAGATCTCGACGATCATCCGAGGGAGAACGCTTCCGTCGCGTTAGTCGAATATATTTCCTGGCAGCTATAACTTTCTCGTTTTCTCATGATCGACTAATACCGGAAGCCCACACGAGCTCCGCGCATCGCTGTTTACAACCGTTGGTGATTTCTCATTATTGAGGAAAAAATTACGCGCTGAATTCGGCTCACGAAGAACTCTCCATAATTCCACCGCGATACGCTTTATTTTACTCTTTCCTCGTGATAATCGCACTTTCGATCCGTCGAATCGATTACACGCTGCTTAAGTCGTTAAAAATAACAGGTCGTTTCCTTCTTTCTCTTCGATGACGATAAATAAATTTTTCTCTCGCAATAAGTAAAAGAGAGCGTCTTGGAGAATGATTTGATACCATCGACAATTCGCGATTACAAACAATTGTGCAGCTGTATATACATTTAATACGCGAATTGAGACGACGTTGCACGCGTGCGTCTGAACACGCGTACGGCACAAATACGATCGAACGACAGACGCAACGAGAACCTTTAAACCCTCATTTGAATAGTTGTCCGACGACGATCCTCTGAACTTTGAAATTTCTCGCTGGAGATGGTAATCTGTTTACGTGTCTATCGTCAGCAGGTTATCTCTGCTATCGTTACAATTGTCATCATCGATAATTACATCGACTCTTGTTTTCGTTACACTACAACGTTTTCATAGAAAAAAAATCAAAAGACAGATCAACGTACGTAACATAGGAAACCAGCGATACCACGTACGTGGCTTTCCGAATATATTGTATGTGAGTATGTGAAGTATATTGTATTCCGAGTATGTGAATACTCTTTATCAATTTATTATCTGTATTATGCGGAACGTTTTGGAATTTTATTAGCCTTGTTACGAGATACGATCGTTCTGATTATACTGGTCAAGATCATATATGTTCATGATTCACTGTATACGATGCTGTATATTGATTTCTTAATATATTAAATAAATTTATATTAAAAATATTTTTATGAAAAAATTGTTAATATATTATGTCTGCAATAAATATCTTGTAATTTCGATATACATTGTAAAATTCGTTGGAAGTTACATCATTTTGATAATGACAGTCGTGTCTTCTTAGAATGCTAATGAAATTTCAAAATGTTTTATATAATACATTGGACATGTGTATAATAATTTTCTAAGGTAAAATGTTTAAGCTGTAGTATATATATTTGAAAAACATTTATTCACCTGTTTTATCAAGAACAGAGAGCAAATGGCGAAATTTATGTGCGTGTCGTGTTACGGTTAGTCGAATCGCACTAATCGCTGTTACCTTTTTGTAGCTGGTCGCGTGAAATACTGTCAGGGAGCATTTAATACTCGCAATCATCGTAATTACGCGGTCGTGATTGCATAATGTCGTTTAGATATTTCTTTCTATTACTTTAATTTAGTTGCAGCTCCATGTGTTTCTTAATTTTAAGCGGATAAACTGGCAAAGACACAAGAAAGCATGGTAAGTGTTTTGAAAAATGAGAAGAAGAAGATTATCGAAATCAAATATCCAGGATGCAGGCTGTACAAAACTGTTCGTAATATTGTCTAAAAAATACTTCGAAGGCATTGCGGAGTGAGGATCGAACAGTTGACGCATGGCTTCGTTGTGTGTCTTATCGAAGCCAATTATCGTTTTTCCAACGCGTAGCGAACGCCGTCTATAGCAGGTAAAGATATTATTGCGAAGCAGTTAGTAGTCTAGCGCTCGATTCGAAACTCGTACAGTTTCTAAGGCTTCTTCGGAATCCTCGAAAATCTTAAAAATCTATGTTATCCCACTCAAATGCCAGCTACCAAAGTATGACGAACAGAGTAAATTACATTATCGGCTATTAATCAGTTCATTGAATTTCAAATACCTTAAAATACCATGGAGACGGTGTTAGCTTATCGAAAGTAGATCAAATTAAAAAGGGAATGAGATAAGAGAGCAGGAAGTTTATTCCTAAATAATTTTACTCCGACATTGACTACTGCGTCCATCGAGACACATCCAAATCCTGGTTGAACAGAGATAAAAAGCCTGGTGTTTACATCACGAAGGAGGCTCCATTCACTCGCGAATGAGGTAATTAAAGGCCGCCTGGAGAACGCGGCGAGATTAACGGAATTGATTCGTCGAATCGTGAATCGCTTTTTCTCTCTTTGCATCTTCCGTCTTGCTATCTTATCTCTCAAGGGCGCAATTAACGAGCACCTAGTTGGCCCAGGTAATTGCAATTATATACGCATCGTAATTAGAACAAACACTTCTTTACGCCCATTTTAACTGTCCTTCGCACTCGAAAATAATTTCCATAACACCTTGACGATCGTCGACTTATCTTCTGTATACCTTTCCTTGGATCTACTATCTCTAATAATAATAATCTAAAATTTATAAATATTCATATGCTTACGAGTATGTTATATTAAATGCAAAGATCACACGTCGTTGTTCGAAATTCACTTGGCTCTCACTTTCACTTGCTGGCCGTCAGTGGCGGAATTTTCAAAGGGGTACGTTTGCTTGCTCGCCCGGTTGCCACGCGTTCATATCGTGTTTACGTGTTTAACATGTTTTTAATTGAGACGGGTGCTGGTTGATTAGAATACGACGCGGAAACACGAATCGGCCGATCGTCGAACCGGCGAATCGCGAGTCGCCGCTCTGTGTGTGTGTAATCGCAGGCCTGCGCTGCTCGCGACTGAGCCTTTGCCAAAGCGGCTTGATACGCGACCGACGTACCCCACATACGCCGCTCTGTACGGCTTCCTTTTAGTGGGGGATACTTTTGCGAGGGAACCTACATTTTCTAAAATCGACAGACGCCTTCTGAACGATCGTGCGACAACCAGCCAAGACGCATCGTTGCGTACACGGATTTTTCATTTTTTATTACTATTATTATTCATGCTTGTTTATTGGGATATTCGAATATTTAATCTACGTATGCACTTTCGCGTAAAGCCAAATAGCGGCTGCATAGATAGACTTTACATTATCGGTGTTTCTTTTTAAGGTAAGTAGAAATCCATTTATGAGCATTTCCATTTGTTGAAACGTAATTTTAGGTGATGCCTGATTATCCGAGGTTTTACCGATTCAGTCTACATATCTCAACCTGAGTTCTTATCGCATAAAGGAAAGATCATAGGTAGTGGGGAAATTTGTCGAACTTCTATCGCACGAACTCCAACTATATACATTGTTTGTCCTTAAACAAGTTCACATACAGTAATAAGCAAAACTGAACACACACCCTTTAAAATTCTTGTAATAGCTATTTTAAAATTCGTCCAAGCGACTTGATTCTTTCTTTGAAAAGTTAGATGGATTAATCGACTAGACGATGCGTAAAAATTGTTGTTGCAATTTTTAATAAATTATTCTATTTTAACGGCTGTGTGTTCAGTTTTGCATATTATCGTAAGTAGAGTTCTATCGTACTGAAGTATTTAATGCATGTGTATGAGCTTTTCAGAAACTTGTATCTCATGTGGACAGACTTTGTATTATAGATGTTTTTGTCTTTTATGCAGTATTTTATGCAGTAGGTAATTATGTCTTTTTTCTACAGTTATATCAGTACAAAGACTCTCGACGGTATCGAGGATTAATCATCTCATTCGCAGACGTGTGTTGGGTCAGTACCGATCAGTGGTAATTGAAATTCTACTTGTAAACGATAATAGAATTAAATCTCGCTATTAGAGGCGCAAGATTCTCAGCTACACGCGAGGAGACTGATCTGTATCTGCGAAACTGATAAAACTGCTCTTGTCGAATTTATTGTATGTAAGAATGGCGAATAAAGATTCGAGAGAAACTTATGGAACAATGCGATCTGTGCTTTATTCAGTCGTGTAAACTGTGATAAATATATGTAGGAATAAACCGCATCATTGTATGTAAACGTCGACGAAATGGCACGTAATAAATATTGATGGCTGAGATTTACAGTTGCATTTATCTGCATACATACAAGTTAGAAACGGTAATATTTATCGCGTGAAAGTTTACAGTTTAATATTGCGGTAGAAAATTTTATTTATCAATTTGTAAACATTAGTTTTAAACTTATTAATGCTTTATCGTGTCACTTTTAATTTAGAAGCTTTCAAATTTTATTGTACGGAGTATACGTCAAAGATTGTACGAATTGCACGATTGATATAAATCGACTCTTTTGCGACATTTCATTCAAGTAAATCACCATGCGTTATCTTCGATATTCGATAGAATTTAAAACAATCGCGCGCTGATTTCGTCGAAAACCGATGGACTCGAACGAATTTTCCCCGAAAACAAATTATAAGTAAAACGAATGTGATTACACTTGATGACGTTCAACTTGTGTTTAATCATCGACTCTTTCAAGCAGGGGAATAAAAAGAGTGATTTTTTCCGGAATAACGATAAGGCAAACTTTTCTTTCGGATACTGACTCATTTTTCTTACGCAATCAGTAAACGAGCTACGTCGTTTAAGATTATTGTCCTGAAATCATTATATTCACCATTGTTCCGTACTTCAGATCGTCCTTCGATCGAAGATGATTCATTCGTCAGAAAATAACTTGCACAAAAGTCAAGAGGACCCAATAACTATCGTCAAATATATAACAATTGATAAAAGATAAAAAATTTCTAAAATGGAAATTCACAATCAACGATGAACTAATTACATAAATTTTAAATTCATAATTTTTGTTGATAAATTTTTATCACCAAAGTGTTTAAAGGAACGACCTTAAATTACCACATAAGTAGACTTTGAAATGTAGTGTGAGACACATTGACGAATGGTAGTTGAAGAAATAAAGTGACGTAGAGGTAATATCAGCTGAATGTGTTTATAACCCATAAAAAAGGTCAATTTTTCCACTGAGATTAACATATATTACTACCTCAAATATTTAATACGTATTACGTAAATCTACGTTCGTTTTTGTTTATCTTTTATTCATCTACTTTTAATTTAAGAAACCTACGAATACATTTAAATAAATAACAAATATTATCATTTGAGAAACAAACTCTTCCTGTTAAAAAACGTTTTTCCTGAATTATTCGGTAGCCTGTCATCGAATGTCGACGTAAAGCTTATGCAAACGAGTACAAATGTCGCCTATATGACTTTTACATGCGCCTTTGGCGCGACGATCGCTTTTCCATGCAAATTATCTATCCTCCATACGCGTTCTTTTGTTGCTTTTGTACATCTGACAATGTATTCAAGCGGTTTCTTTCTTATACACGTTACACTTGGATCATTGTGAATGCGAGTGAAGAAACACAAAATTTCGTCGTAGAATAGGCGTCGTTATTTTTTCAACGTCAAGCCATCCTAATATGGTACCAATTTACAGTAAAGTTTAAAGATCATGAATTTTTAACCATGCCTTTTTTCTTACAAGCGAGTCGCGCCTTTTCTTAGGAGCTTTATTCTTCTCGCCTGATTTCTCGACTTACAAGTCATCCCACTCGACCAGAACCTTTCTGGCAGAGGATCAGGTTCGAATTTATCCCGATGAAACTGCGATTTCGACGCTACGAAAATCGATAGACAGTGTGGGAACACGTCGTCCTCGTTTCCCGCTTTTATCTTTTTGCTCTCCTTTCAGTTTCAATTAAAAGAGCTCGGCGAATTTTTCTCAACAGCAAGATAAATACAAAGAACGATAAGATTTGTATTTACCTAGAAAATCTTTTTGTGTGTTTCCAAGCTTCTAAAATTTGAAATCATATCCCCAGTTTCATCTATACAGGATTTCCTGTTAATTTTTTTTATTAATTTCGGAGCAGTTAGTTTCTCAATGTAAAAAGTATAAAAAAGCGTTGGGCTAACTTTTTTTTCTTTAAATTCGTCGTTTCTACGAATCGTTCACGACAATGAATCCAAACTGTTGATCGATAATGGGCATATAGAAGTGAAAAATCGTGTAGATGTCGATCTATTGATTGCGGAAAATTCTCAGTGAGAATCGAACGTTCATACTAGAGTACATACCGATAACGAGTGACTCAGGGAATACACGTAGAGACTTGACTACACGTGACAGGAATGCGTATTGTGTATTTGAGATCTATAGGAGCGTGATACGATTGAGAAGTGGCAGAGTTTTCTGTGAATAGTTCGCGTAAATTCAGAATGGATTGTTAAAAGTCAAACATCTAAATATCTGACGGAGAATTAATTTAAACGTTAAATGCTTCAAACTTGCCAATAAAAATATACACTCGCAATAAAGACACCTAAGAATAAAATTTCATTCGAATCGTCAGATAGTCCAATTTACGTACAGAAGATTAATATCCACGAGTAAACCGATTTCCGTACGAAAAAGTTTGATTTCACAGTTTGCCCAAGATGGAGATTGTGTCACTTGTACCACATTTCCTTTCCAAATGCTACATTTTCTACTCTCAAATTCCAGCCTATGACAATTCCCAGTCTTGTACGATTCTACCACAACCATGCCGTAATTAACGTAATTCCAACCAGAATAATTAGAAAAATTCTTCCACAAGTACTGCAAAATCGTGAGCACCGAACGAGTCGTCTCCGTTTTACGGTTGCATCGACTTCTTTCTAAGGATACCTCCGGCTCGTGGGAAGGTAAAAAACACGCACTGAATCGTCAAACAGAGACCGGCAGCGACAATGATGATTTCTACGCTGCTTATGTAACTCTCTGAAGCTAGGTCGTTCGACGTTGGTTCGCTCGTCATCGACGAACGAACGTCATCTCGCAAGAAACAAGAAGAAAGAACTACATACATTATAAAATTTCCTTACTAGAACAGCCATTAGTATTCTAATCGAATATTAATTGGCACGGTGTTCTAACATCGCTCGACTGGAGAACGGATTTTATTGAGTAAGATAAAATGTTGGGTCATCGAGATTACGCGGTGAAATAATAGTTATAGGACACGAGACTTTAGAACGGATCGCGGCAGATATGATCGTAAAAAGTCACGCGAAACGTGTATTTTAGGATACAGTCGGGAATAAAGACAAGAGCGTAAGTAAGTGTCAATGAAGCTTAATCGAACCAGTACAGAACGTTATACATCTAAGTTTTATCTATTAAGACTATTTAATGAATCGTTGAAATTAATGTTTACATTTCTGTGTAAACACACCATATTTAATGAAACATTATTGATATCTATTTCCACTAGTTGTCCACTTACTTTTGTCCCAGACTGTACGTTGTGTGTATTATGTTTTGAGTCGTTTGTAAGAAGCGAACTTGTATGTGTGTTATTTGAGCGAAAACGCTCGAGGCGCCTGGGGCCAGGCAACCCGTTCCACATCGCTGCGTTGCGGTGCGATCATCCTAAATCATAACGCCTGTGCCTATACTTTGAAGCGCGTATACGTGAGTTTTAAGGGTCGTTTGATATCTTTAAACGATGTCCAGGCATCGAAGATTATAGCCTGATAAAATATAGCTTGATAAGAGGTATATAACGGTTGTGAAGTCAAAACAGTGTATGCTGTCTCGTTTGAAGAATACGAATGACGTGAAGGGCTACTTACTTTCTAAGGACAATCGCAGGGCCATGGCCAAACGTGAGAGCGCGTCTACCAAGGGTGTTATATGTCTTTCCATAAGCTTGTCATCTAGCAACCAGCGTTAGTCGAGTTATTAGCTCGAGCGAGGAAACGTGCAATTAGAAATTGATGTCATGTTTGTTTCTTTCATCCTTTTCATTAACAACTGCTATATTTTCTTAATTGCAACTGTTAAATGTGCATTCTGTACAGGGTGTTTTAAACCACATCTCCGTTTTAAAACATGTTACATTAAATCGAATAAGATACGGTACAAGTATTAGAACTTTACAATGGAAAGTTAATCATGAAGGAATATTTTTGCCATGTCTCAAAATTACTCTTTACTTGTAATTCTAATTTTCGGTGTTTTGTATTTGTAAGTGGATATGAAACAGCCTGTACAGGTGCGGACGTTTTCTTGTAACTTTTGTTTCGCAGAGGAAACGTTCGGTTGCAGAGTCGCGGCGCAACCAAGCGTCAAAGAAGCAATCGAGATACCCGAGAGTTAATTGCCAACCGGGCAGTGCCGCGTTTTAGAGATGTATCAGGGGTAAAAAAAGCGATCAAGATGGTTGGTAGTTAATTGTTAAGTAGGTAACAAATACGCAGCGGGTAGAAATATAGCCGTAGCGATTAAGAAAGGAATTCGAAGCTCTCCAGATACGTCTCCTTTCTTATTTCAATGCATTCGACCGTTTTCTGCAGATGGCAGCATAGCTTGGGTACACATCGGATACACTTGCGGTCATCTAAACTTACATTTGTTAAAAAATTAAAAAAGCAAACATACGGAGAAATATTAATTTATAATCTTCTATATAAAATCTATAAAAATTAATTGTTACGTGTATTATAGTTCATTTTTCAACGTAAAGTAGAGCAAAAGACGCCAGAGAAAGAGAGCAATTACTTACGTATTTGTGTATTTAGACTTACATGCTGGATGATCGTATAATCGATGGATCGGGGTGTCGTTCAAGTTACCCATCAATCTCACCACTATCTTCTCAACGAAATCTCGAACCGTTTCCATCGTGTTCGCATCTTCTTCCTTCGTGGCCAAACCCTGTCGCGAACTGGTAGCTGCATTTTCCACTCCTAAAAAAATTCAAATATTTCTTTAATTTATTTGCAAAATATCGTACAGTACTTTGTACTTCATAGACAGCTTTAATTTAATTAAACGATCGACGAAACGACCGATGAGTTTATAACTCCTTTGAGAATTAAAATCAAGGACGTCGTTTAGCCTCGTAATTAATTTCTTCGTTTCTCATCGTTTGCGGTACTTGCACTATCTTTCGATTGAATTGTTCGACTGGAAACGGAAGCGAGATTCATCAAACCGACGTTATTGTGTTCAATTAAGCACACTACATTTAAATTCCTTTGAATCTTCGTAAGGTTCGAAAGGAAAAAGATTCCATGTGAACGATGAGCAGCTGTCCCTGCGATATCATTTTAAACTAGGTCAACGAGCATAAGTCCGGCATCGTTAACGTTACTTTTACCTTATCAGCCTGATATATGAACATTTTATAGCACACATCACATATGTTTCATATATGATTGTCCAATTTTTTCTTTATAAACTACGAACGATTCCTGACAAATAAAATACTAGTTCAATTAACAATCTAACGCAATATCTTCAAAAATGCTAACCTTTTATCGTACGAGATTAACGGACAAGTGACCATTATTTAACACACGACTCTTTAATTTGTTCGTCTAAAAACTGCAAATAATCTCCGCCAAACAAACTACTCGTCTAATTATTCTCCTATATTATTATCTATATTATCGTTCAATTATTATCTTCAATTTAACAAGAGTAACGAAAATATCTGCAAAAGTGGCCACGATATTAAAATCAAGTCATCCTTCGTCTACTTTAACAGGTTCCTTAATTTTTCCATCCGATTAAACCCATCCATCTAAGATACAAGATAACAAGCAAGAAAAAGGAAAAATGGAAGCAACTTACTCATTCACGCGGCCGTAACTTTCTCCCCCTTTCGTCAGATCGAACGATTGTCCCAACATGAGCACGAATCGCGCGTTGCCACGAACATTTTCAAAAACTGTCGACCGAATCGATTTGTTTACAATAGGCGCCGGTCGAAATGGCGTATCAAGTATCGGTTCAAGGGAACGACGCGGCGCGATCGCGAATCTTTGTGCAACTGACGCGGCGCTTTCTAAACGAAAGTATCGACCATTAAAGATCTACCACTATAGTCCTTTTTTCCCCTTGTGTTTGTAACCGCATTCTCTTAGGCGAGTACCGCAAGACCGGTATATTTATCAGTTATCACACGGCTTCGAGGCCGCTCGAGCGCGAACAGACATCGATCTTCGCTCGAGGATACTTGGTTCGACGTTTGTCCCACAACGTCGATCCTTTGCCCTTCAGTTGAATCAAAATACAATCTCTTTAGTCTTCCGAATACTCCATCCTTCGTTTCCTATCATCGATCATTATGTGTCTTATTTATTCAATTTTTTACTACAAACTCTCTTTCCACATCCTCTTCTACAGATGGATATTTAAAGATCGTTACGGATCTTTAGACGATTCTGATGAAACTTGATTTTGATGGTCGTTTTGATTGCGTTTTGATGTTGGATGTTGCGAAAGGATCTACGGAATCTTTTATAAATTCTTCTTCTATAATTCTTCTCCGAAGATGGATCTGTAGCGTAGAGCGGAAACTGTTACCGATCTTGAGATCAGTGTGACCGTTTTTGTTGCTTTTTAATCTAGGGCAAGAGTACACTTATGAAACTTCTTTTCAATTTTCTATCACTTGTCTCTGACAAGCATTAATTTCGTGCTTGAAAACGAGGCATCGTTTATTAAACATTTTTTATCACACACTTTTGTCGAGTTTCAATTTGTTCGTTCTAGTTGCACTCTATTCTCGAAAGTTCGAAAAAAAAAACGACTCTATTCGTTGAATATCCTTTCTCAATTTTCCATCAATCTCTTCTTTTCACATTATATCTTCAACAAGCCTACAGTGAACAAACGAGAAAAAATCGCCGGAGGAAGTTTCTTCGAAATTTTTACAATGCCTGCAGAATCATCAACCGACTAACCCGTTCCACTCGCCGATCCTTTCGAAACGTCTCATCCACTTTTTCATCTCCAATCATTCCGTTCGAAGCCAGACTAATCCTTCAGTCTTGATTAGGTATCGCGACTTTCGCGCGCTTCTGCCGTCCTTGTCTGCTATTTTCCATTTCTAAACGTATAGAACCGGTTACTGGAAGCCTTCCTCACCATCGACCAGATCTCGAACAACCTCTCTAAAAGTCTTCGACGACGTTCACTGAAAAATGACAAGAAAACGCTAGGTTCCACGATATTTTCACCAACGGGACCTGCTTTCACGTTGCCGGCTCGTTCGACTTCCGTCCTTCGCGACTGCAGCTTGTTCGCGTGCACGTTGCAATTATTATCGATACACGATTATTCCCCACGCGTGGACCGTGGCAGTCACCTTGCGGTTGCACAACACGCGCGTGCACGAAGTAAACGACGTATCGTTGCGAGCCGAGCCGAGAGGAATTCTCCTTCATGGAATAAACGATACGAAAGAAAATTCACGCAGGAGGAGAGGGGAAAAAATGTTGCTCGATCGGTCCGAATGGCGATCGACATTGACCGCTCGGTGACTCGTTTTGCGCGAGCGGATTCTTTCCAGGGATGCGAGTAACGGAGCGGACGAGACGGCGAAAGAAACAGGCAGAAAGGATTACAGGAGTGCGCGATGTTACTCCCAAGAGTACTGGAGCAGAACTGAGGTTCGCTACGGAGGGCCCGGAGACAATAAGACCGATGAGCGCGCGGGAGTTCCGCTTACAACCGGCCCGAAAACCGATCGGAATTCGGCCCCGCGGCTCCTAATCGACCCTGCCACCCTGTCTTAACAACCTGCTTGCTTTAAGCTTTTTCCGCGCCCCTTGCATGATGTCTTGCAGGACAGGAGTAAAGTGGTTTCCTTGGAAATATTTATCTAAAGCTCGTCTTTCTTCTCTTCATGACGAAGAAAATGGTTTGTAGTCTGTTAACGAAGGATTCGGTTAAAAAACGCATCATAGTGAGAAGTTTTTCCCCCGGAATTAGGTATTTGATATTAGGTGTTGCGTATAAAGGTTGGTTTGTTTTTAGTTTTGATAAATTTTTAGAAATATGCGTACAAGTTTCTTCTCCTTTTATATGGCCAAGAATATGGATTATGGTTTTGTACGGAGGAACCTGTTTAAAAGACGCGTTGTTAGAAGAAGCTTTCCAGTGCAATTACGAGCTGAAAGTATTTCTTAAGGAAGAATGATATTAAAACACGTTTCGTTAGAAGCTTTTCTCTGCAATTGTAAGCCGAGATTATCATGGATATAGGTTGATCATGTACTTTAGATTCTTATAAACTCATGGACGTATTTCCCTAAAGGTTTTCTTCCTTTTATGCAACGAAGGAGATGAATCGCGATCTCCCGCGGTAGAACAGTATTAAATGATCTTAAAAGATTAAGGTGCTTTAGATTCTTACAAATTCTTGGAGATATATCTCTAAAGTTTTCTTTCCTTTTATGCAACGAAGAAAATGATTTATGGTCTCTGGAGAAGGACGATACTGAAAGATTTTCATTCTTAAGATATTTATAAATTAAAACTCTGATGAATAAAAGTAACGCGATGTGATCTAGATTCTCGTGAATCTTGTCTCACATTCATCGATCTCACGAGATTGTAAAATCTTCAGATTTGCAATCTTTTCAATTTCAAAGATCTTCAAGATTTTCAAATTGGAACCTTCTCGTTATTCTGTTAATATCGTTTCATCGTTCTAAAGGCCATAAGCTATCAAAAAGCTTGCCTAAATTTTCATTTACAATTCCCAATGTAAAACATTTATAAAGATGTTCTAAGTACGTTCTATCATTATCGTCAATGTTTTGTTCTATATTTTATATAAAAATTCAACTTCAGCTAGCTTATTGCAATTCACGAATTTAAAACACAAACGGTAATCAAGCGAAGAGATCGCGAGTTCTATCCAGCTGGAGGATCTGGTTTTCTGAAATTTCGCGCGGCGGAATGCGACGCGATCCATGCCGGTTTCCTAGAAGAAATAACGAGCGTGGATCTTTCGGCTCGCGAAAAACGACGAACAGGGACAAAACTGTTGGGCACGACCGTGCTCTGACCATGTTTGGCGAAAGAACAGATCCTTGGAATAGGCTGTGTAAGTTGGTAGAAATCAAGAAACCTGATGCGTGTATCCATGTACAAAGAACGCATCTCCATTTGGACAAACCTCCTGCGATCTTGCCTCCTTCAGGAATTCATAATTCCTGTAACTCTCAAACTGCATCCTTCAAGCTGATCTTTCGAACGACTATTCAATTAACATTGTGTAAGCCTTCTCTAACGTGGATAAGTTTTCTCGATTTTCTCGGCTTCTTACGTCCCAGACTAATTTTTGCTTCAAAACAGAAACAAGAAATGAAATATCGTAGATTATTTTATATCGGTTATATTAAAGTTAAGAAATTTTCGAAAATTTTCGATCGAAAAGCAAAGAGCTACGATCAATTATAATTCCTTTCACAAATAAAGAAAACTTTTCTTATAAAGAGTAAAATTTAGAGATTGTGACTCGATAGTTAAACACAGAATACACACGTAATATCAGGTTAATAAAACGAAACTACGGATCTTGTTAAAAGTTTCTTGTTCTTCAAAACTTCCTTGAGAAACTTTCCCAACGTTACTCAACTCTCTATACGTACATATGCAGCCTCGTTGATACAAATAAAATACAAAGTATAAAATTCTGGGTGGGGGGGGGGGGCAAATCCATAGCATAGCATAATTCGATGACAATCTACTTTCGTGCTTGCCTAACGTTATGATCGAATAAGATAAGATCATTTGGGTTAAAAGTATTTATATTCGTGTCAAGCTGAGTAGTTTGATAATGACAAATTTTTTAATTGTCTTCTAATAATAGACTATTTAACTAATTATTAATGGCCTCATAAACGTTGAAATATGTTACGTGTGCATTATATTTGGAATAGTATATTATCGACAATTTGATGGCTATAGTTTTCTCATAATGACAACTGATCTTAATATCTTCTGTTGTAATTATCCTATGTAATTTAGTGCCGTGTGAATATTATTTATTTCCACAGGTTATTTTATCGCTTAGTTTATTAGCTCTCGTAATATAACATCTCCTCACCGATCTCAATGATTCTACCATACTGTTATTCCACGTTTCTGATATTTGTTTTCTTCTTACACCTAAAATATACGATATTTTCCTATTCATTCATTATTATCTTCGACTAATAGTGTCTTACAACATACAGCATACAAATTTGATTATTTTGTGTAAAGTTGAAGATCGAACTTCGAGATATCGGAGCTTAGCTAACTCAAAGAACCTTGTCTCACTACACAAGTGACCTGCATCGTAACTTGCACTGTCAAGTTATTCATAACGGGCCGAGGAATCATGAATCGCGTACATTCCACGTGACGTGAGACACGAGCATTTTTTTCCATCGAAGAAAAGCTACAGTTTCCACGGGGCCACTATTTTATCCGTCCGCTATCTAGTAGATAGAAATTCTCGTTCCTGATCAAACGGCCCGATACGATTCACGCGGAAAAGATCGTAGGCCGTGTGCAACGAACAATGAGCATCGCGGGGAATCCAGCGTGAGATCATTTTTGCGACCCGTTCTTATTGTTGCCTCTTCCGTTACACGACTTTTCTGACTTGGAACAAGGACGCCCGTTTCAAGATGGCACAATGGTGTCTCAGCTCGCGATTCAACGCTGAATCCAACGTCAATTAACATGTTCGCTCCAAGATTTTCTCAGATAGTTATTTCGGGTTAATTTCGTTTTTCTTTATTTTCCTTGCGACTGTTTTCCCATTCTTTCACTGGATCGCTCGTGTCGCGAATCTCCTCCAATTAGCTAAAGATCCAAGATCCTCTCACAGCTGTTTCCGTATAAAAGCCTGGACAAATTGCAACGTTCATTACGTCGATTGACGTTGATCTTTCGTGTTGACAGGTTAGATAATCTTCTTCGATTAGTAATAACGTCTCACGAATTTCTCAATGTTCTTGCGGCAATCTATTTGCATGAGATGACGTTTTGTTGACCAAGACGGCGAATTGATGGATGATTTCGTATATGTTATTTTGTTTTCGCCACGTCGTATGCTTGCTAACGTGTACCTACGTGTTTCGCGTAATTATCACTGATCTTGCGTTATCATATAAAATATGTAAACGGTAAAAATATATATAAGGAAATAGAAAACAGAAAGAAAATTCGAGACAGATGATCGACCAAGTGATAATTATAGCGGGAGAAAATGAAAGTAGTCGGTACAGTAGTAGCCGAATAGTTGAAGAGACGAGAGGATCGCAAGGGAGACGACGTCAAAGCGAGGGAAACAAATGCTACGTGGAACAAGGGCAACGCGATGAAAATTTACACGAGGTCGTTTCGACGTTTAATTAAGCTTTACATCGTCGTTTAGAACAGATGGTTCGAGATTATCGTCGAGTCGTGGAAATTCGCTCGAATTTCACGCCGCTCGCTACCTCCACGACAAACTCGCAATTAATTCCCTCTCTAGCACCGTATGCACAACGCGTATCGATTCGTCGATCGTTCACCGCGCCCACGGCTTCCAACCTGCAAATCAATTTTCCTCGAAGGACTTGCAATTGTCCGCGATTCTCTTTCGAGCTCGACCTCTTCGCGATTCCTTCGTGGACAATCGTTTCTCCGTTGCTTCTTTTCAAGGCACTGCATTAGCGAGGAACATGTAGGAATGCTCCACCTTGTGTCGCCTTGGAAGCTGCATTATTTATAAGGGGTCCGTCGGATCGATTTTCTTGGGAACTCGAGGGACGCGTCGATTTTCTTGCATTCGCGAGTTTTACTAGCTGCATTCGCCGTCTCTATTCACCTGGTACTTTTATTCAAACTTTTCACGATATGTTTGGTGAATAATTTTGGATGCAGTTTGGAGCAGAGGGTGGCGCAACAGGTAGCTATTGTCGTTTGCAGAATTCGCGAATGCTTTTGAAAGTCTATAGGTTACAGAGACGAGACAGAGATGGAACATTTTGCAGTGGCTACAAGGAGTATCGGGATTTTCTCTATGCTATGTACCTCTCCTTTTGCTTTATATATTATACTGGATATAAAATATTCGTTTGACTTCCCTTGAGGATGTCCTCGGTACTGAAATTATAAAACATGTCAAAGTAACGGTTCTTTGATATCTTGTTACTCCAATTATAATGCTAGTATTATATATAATTATTATACTATATAATTGCTTTCAAATGTTTATGACAAAATTAATGATAATATTGAAATAAAATCATGATTATATTGTATTTGCTTATTTTCATCATAATACTTTAATTATATGCACTCGTGTATAGTATTATAAGTCTGTAATGTTAGCAAGAAACTTTGGATGAAATTGTATGCTTATAGAGTAGAAACCAGGAAATTATGAATAAAATTCTAAATAAAATAGTAGAAATATTTCTACATAACTGGATAGTCTTCCTAAGGATAACGAGTAAAATGCTTTTTCAAATGACAACTCCCAGTAGATCATTTTATAGCAAGTACTCGCTGAAAAGATGATATCGCTAGGAACTAGTTTGTTTTCCTGCTTTTTCCTCGGACACGTATTAATTGAAATAGTTTCGTCGCTGTTTCTAAAGAAACCGGTTATTGAGTCGATAAAAGTCTTCTTGTCTTCGGTTCGTTTACGCCCTTATATAATTGGTATCAGACCCGTTTCCGGCGATAATCATAACGGTTGCAACACGGTTTTATCGATGGGGAAAGTGACAATGTCGATAATCCATGTAATCCATATCGAAAGATCGATCATTTATCACCTGTTCACATTTATATTACCATCCAAGAAATTACATTTATGGTTTCAAATAAGAAAAGGTACTGTTTCATTTTTTCATGTCATTTCATTAATCAAAACGTTGAATTAAAAAAAAAAGTGATTTACTCATAAGTTTGTTTATCGCAAGGAGGATAAATAATTCCAAGGTAAATTTTATAAAATAAATTTTGTATCGTCATTAATATTCTCTGCTTTCTAAGTTATGTCGATTGATCAACATACTTCCTAAGCGGCTTATATGTAAATTAAAGATTCGTGGAAATCGTAGAATAAAGATTAATGAACAAACCTGCCACGTAAACTTGTGATTTTGCCGTATTGAAGTATCGATGTAAATCTTTCTCGTCGATCGGCCCACCGAATGCCTCGACTCCGTTTTTCTTCAACCAGTACCTAATAATAAATTCGAATTTCATTAAAAACTTTTCGAAAGTCGAATGATAACGATCGCATAAATGTTATTTTACAAAATTATGCGAGGTAAGAGTTAAATTGAAAGGAGAAATTATGCAATGGTTTAATGAAGTTACTAGAAGTTTCGTAAAATTAAATAGAGTTTCGTATAGAATTGTGTAACGAATTAGTATATCGCCGTGGGAACCTTTGTTGACGGCAAAACAGACAATGCCAAGCGTTATCTGACGGGTCCCAACGGGAGCAGCCTTTCCTGCAGGATTTTCCACCGCAATCCTCGCAGCGGACTCCACGTCCCAAGAAAAATGGCTTTAGACAGCAGGAGCAACGATTCTCGCTCACGGGAATTTGTTTTTCGTCCTCCTTCGAGTCTCCAGACTTCCTGCAACATCGCATATAATTTAGAAAAAATTCTGCCGCTTAATGAAAATTGATGAATTATCTGGCGAATTAAAAATTTCTATACTAATATACTAAATTAAAAATTACTGAATTTGCTATTGGAATTTTCCTGCTACTAACGCAGCTGATTAAGCATCAATTTTATTGCGAACTTACGTTCAGAAATTTTTCTACGATGTATATTCCAAATATTTTCGATCAAGGGAAACAATACTTCGTCGTGCATCGACAATTATAATCACACAATGGTACGAAACGACATTGAGGACACAGTGGTGGACGAAAGAAAGTTTAAAATTGCTACTTGCGTATATGTAATAAATTAGTAACTTTCAATTTTATGTCCATTCATTTCTCTGGTCAAATGCATTTCCAGTCTCTAAGGTTATGGTGTTTGCTGGTGGTACCCTCTTACTTTCAAACTTTCTTTCATCCTCCACTGTACATCTCGATAATACAGTTTATGAGAATTTGCTTTTATTAGATGGCCATTATCAAATGATCGATATCCAATATTTCCACAGATATTTACTTACAATTGTTAATTAAAGTGTCACGAACAGGTAGTCTACATAATTCGTAGAACGTTTATATGCACGAAACGAACTATCGGTTATCGACTATAACAGCGCGGTTCCGCGATTGCGATTACTCGATGTAGAGGCGCTCTAGGAGGTGCTGCACGCTTTGCAACTTAGACGCGTAACCGGTCGAGTGCAGTGTACACGTTATTATGTAACCACTTTTAAATAAATATACTTTCGAAATGCTTTCTTGCCTATATCAAATCCAGTTAACTTTCCACGACGACCTGGCGGTAACTCGATTACACAACGCTATCCATTACAAAACGTTTTTACGCCTAATGAACGATATATATACATTGGTTCACGAAAATAAGCGGACACTTGCCATAGCATGGCTTTCACGGTTCATGTTGTACATGCTGTCTGAAAAATTTTGAGATTTTATTAACACCATAATGACACTGTCACGATTATATTGATAAGATTTGAATCCAATTTGAAAATGTATATAGAAACTGCAACATATTCACTGCAAACTCATGTACATAGTAAAAAATTACCTATACAGTGCGGACAGCTATCTCGAGAATGTAATAAATGTTAAATATGGCCTCACTGCGTGTTGAGATTTATTAATGTAATGGTAATTGACTGTTTAATTATTTCTGTAATTCCTGTGATATATATATGCTTGTATTAAATCTTATAGTTTCTATATATATATATTCAAATTTATTTTAAACTCGACCAATATAATCGTCAGCGTTCATAATGATGCCAGTGATGATTTCAAAATATTTCGTATAATACGAATAACATATTCGTAAGAGATGTCTACCAGTCGATCTTTTCCGTCTTTTCCGAAAGAATCCTTGTTCCATTTTCGCCAATATAATTACAGTTCCTCTATCTTGATTCTCCTTTACGAAAAACGGAAGCCAGAAATTACCAAGGGACTAATTTCCATAAACGTCGATTATTTCCTCCGCTTTTGTGCCACGAAACAACGCATCCATCATTGTCGACGCGTCTCTGCCGCTCGTCAATTATTCATGCACGTAGGTATTACCCGATGTCCAATGATAGGTCACTGCGTTTAATGAAATTTTCGCCAGTTTGCATTTCGGTACGAAGCATTAGCATATGCCCCGTTACAACGTACAACGGTTTGCTAATTTCGTTATTGTTCCACAAAGAGGAACGACCACGTTGATGGAACTTTTATTAACATTAAATGTTCATTTTCTTTTAATTCGTATTCTATTTGTGGAAATATGGCTGGTTGATTATACATATTATGTACTTTGTTCGATATTTCGAATAGATTAGGAATGAAGTATCGATTTGAATAGAATCCCGTGTTCTTACCGAAGGATTAATACATATTTTATCGCTTACTCAGATCGTTATCGATTTCCTATAGCCAATTAATTATTTCGAACAATGCATCACTCCATATGAACACGCTCTCCATTTTCTCATTTTTCAACATTAAATTACACCGTACAAGAGATTGCATTCAAGAGAACCAATATTTAAACAACTCTCAATCGCAAACGAGGAAAAACTTGAAGAAAAAGCCCTAAATTACACAAAGAACGATGATAACCTAATAACACAGAAAACACGCTAGGATCACTAATGAATTCGACCAAGGCACTGAATAAATTTGATCGAAGAATCTCATGACTCACAAATCACGCTGTACCGCGAGATTCTTATCTCACGATATAGTTTTCATCTGTTCCACTTGCTGCACGATATTACGACACAGAAGTGTGACACGATGATCCACGATGATGGAGGATCAATCCTCGCGATCGAAGAAAGTGGCAGCAGCTCTCAAACCGGCGTGGCTTTCTTCGTCTCTTTCCATGTCGGAGGTGACAACCTTCACCACGACCACTTCGATGGTTATCAACAGAAAAAGCACCATGAACGTCGCCATATTGTACTTCTCCTGTCCAGGGACTACTCTTTCTGCCTCCAGCAGCAACGTGGCGATGATACTCGAAACGTAGCCCAACATCGTGCTTCTGTTTTCACTTTCAATTCAACGGCAAGCCGCACTTCCGCCTTATTCACCTCGATTTTGCGTTGGTAAACTGCCGGCAATGAGTGAAGGGGCGAAGAAGGTGCACCTAGATCTTGCCACTTCTCGTCACGAATGTATAATATAAACGAGAACTTACTCGTAATGTGCAGTCTATCACACGGATTAACCAACTGGAAAACGAGCACCAGTTTTCCTTGCATATGATGTGCGTCAATCGTTTTTGTCGCTTCCTATATCGTTTCTGTCAGACTACTAGCTCTTTGTATTACACTTTCTCGATTTCTTACATATACGTATGCAAGTTATAGAACAATGATATATTTCTTTCTAGGTTTTTGTTCGATTTTTCAATAATATATTCACATTATTATCTGAAAAATGAATTGTTCATTTCTTTAAAATTAGTTTCGCTTTTAGGTAATTTATATTCGAAATTGGTGTAGCTAATATCTTGATAACTGGAATTAAGTTTCTTCGTTAAAGGATATTGAATTTTAATTGACGATCCTTGTTTGATCTATTTCACATCTTTTAATTTAATTTGAATCGCTAATGGAGTTCTTTTAATGTTCGTATTGGCTCGACGGATAATACTATTTCTTCCACTTTTATCACACATTTCTTTTTCCTCTGCGACGATCTATTTCGAGGTTCGCTGATTTATTCCCTTTCTCTTCGCGATGAATACAACTTAATACCTCGCACACCGGCTGTTTTTCAACGATCTTTTTGCCAGACGCTCTCAAAAGCTGTGTGCTTTTTCTCTTTCCGTCGACGCTTGTCGGTACCGCTCTTTCTCTCGCCGATAATTAAACTCAATCACGCTGATTCTGCGGTTCCCAGCGCAGCAAAAAACTGGCTTCCAATGCAGACATTCGATTGCCTGTCGCGCAGCCGATAGATTGATGCGCTTTCCATGCAAATGTGAAGATTCAGCGATCTATTCGACAGAGATTCTTCGAGCCGACTTCAAGGATAATTCCTGCAGATGATCCTCGCAGCTTCGATAATACTATCGAGAACCGAAAATAATCAAATCGAGTCAGATCTTTCCTCTTCGATTACAAATATCAATCTATGCAAAGCAGATCCTCTTCGAATGATGTTTCTCACAAATCTGTGATGTAACTGTCAGAAGGTCACATTAAACCTCTCGAACAGTTCATCATTTATAGGATAATCGACTCGACTTTCTTCCTTATTGTAGCCTAAGTAATAGGTAACCAAATTAGGGTTGATTCCTCCTCTTCAATTATGTGTGCCAATTTCTGCAGAATGGAATCTTGCAACAATATTCATCACAAATGTAAATCACATTAGGTCTTCGGAATATTTCACCACTGACGAGCAATCGACTCAGCTTCTAGCGTGATCGAGTCGAATCTTTCTCTTCTCTTCCGATGTGGATACAAAGAAAACTTTTGTAGATCAGAATAGAGTCCGAAGAAGAAAATCACACTGAATTTCCCGAACAAATCACCAACGGCAATGCAATCAAACTTCCGATATAATCGAACGATTTTCCTCCTCCTCTTCGACGGTTATTCATATAACAACGTTCGTAGACCATACGTAGAATCCTGTTGAAGCAACGTTCTTCGCAAGTCAGTGATCTAGGTAAAAGATCACACTGAGTCTTCCAAACAATTCACCAGCGGGAAAACAATCGGCTCAGCTTCCCTCCTCGCCACCAGTCAAAGGAATCAACCGAAAGCGATCTCTCTTGCAGCTGGATCTTCCATTCAACTGAGTTCACGGACCATTTTCGTGGACACCGCTGGCGAACGGTGCCGATCAACTCGTTCCTTTGTGCCGGAGTGCCGGTTTGAAAGTGACAGTAGCTTGGCCGGTCGGGGAAACTCGGTGTTATGCACACGAGCTACACGGTATGGTAGGAGATCTGCCTAGTTCAAGATCTTTCCCTTTGGTTTGAGGAGAGGTTGAGCACCCCTATCCATCAATTAACCTGAACTTTCACTGGATTTCGACTCTGTGTTTCGAGAACTAGTGGCGGCAAAAAGACAAAAAAGAAAAAAGAACAAGAGCAGCAGCCGACTCGGCCGAACCTTCGACGTCAATTGACGAAATCGTCGCTGGTTCGAACGCTGTTATAGGTCGAAATCGAGAATCCCCCTTGGCGTGGTCTGATGCATGACGTAATTTCGAAAGTGCCACACAGCAATTGTTACGTGTTATATACAACCTTTCACGGGTTCGCCAGATAGCTCTAGATCGTGATATTTCGTAACAGTATACTTACATTATATATGTAAATCATCGATTCGATTAGTTCGTTCGAATAAAGACGAGCTTTTTTTTCAGATGATCGGTTTGAAGGTTGGCAAGATGTTTGTTAATAGAAAAGAGAATTTTTCTCGTTATATGTACCATGCTTGGTACGAGGCGAGATTTCACGCTTGGTAATCTAGGACACGGGTTTACGATTATAAAAGAAACGGTATTTTATGTAGGCCGTGAATCGAAAGAGAGAGTAGCTTGTTTACTAAATCCTTTTGAGCGAACGATTATTCCGACGTTATTAAAATTTTGCTCCCTCAAGTAGTATAATACGGTAAGACATGCTACAAAGAACGAATCCTATAACGAGCAATTATTATGACGAAAAGCAGAGTGCTATAACGCACAAAAATGTTACAATGAACATGAAGAAATATCGACCACTTTGCCTTCGTTATTGTGGTAAAAAGCAAACACTTTCGAATCATGCAAATGGATGGAACAAGCACCAGATGTCACAGTCAAGGAAAAAATGTTGCCAAACATGATCGTCTCATCATTTTATGATTTTCACTAAATAATAAATTTCATATAACTTTTACCACTTGTCTTTTAGTTTATATTACATTTAGCTGCTGTTTAAATCCTTACACTGGCGATAACTTTGCTTTTCAGTGTGGGCCTGGGACGAATTACTCTTAAATATGTATGTTTCAGTGTCGAACAGATGCTACAACGTACGTGGTTTGAAAATCAATTTCGTTTGTTTTAGCATATCTTACGTATATTCTTCCTATGTACCCTCGTCTTGTGCTCTTAATGTTCGCTATATATAAATACTATATATAATTCAGTATTACACCTGACTACAACGAGAAAAAGATAGTACAAACAAGACTCGATGCATTTGAACTGGTTGAAGGAGAAATAGTTCATATATTACTCACTATCTGCAATTTTTTGTTCACATAAGTGGATTACGTTGATATGAGTTCAGCTAGCATAACACTTTAACGATAGCGCACGCCAATCTGCATTCTATGTGAAATTAAATATATCAAATAACATTTTTAAATTATTTAGATCGATAATAATTAAGATTGCTAAATAACATTTAATAATCCGAGCATTTTTGACACATCAAAAGTTGTTGTTCGATAGAAATACTTGTAAAAATGAATGGGTATATTCGAAGGTATATTTCCTTGTAATAAATCAAGTTTGGATAAATGAAATTTTACCGTATACCGTATATTAATGTTATTATTAGATTCACAGTATCTCGTTCTACTGATGTCTGACGCTACGCACTGAAACGTATCCAAATCATGAATGACCTAATGCAGCATAATCAAGCCACAATCTTCTCCAGTAAAAAACAGACTGTTACAAAGCTCGTACTTTCTATGTCTTCCGGAATTTACGGAGAAATTGTTGTTTTTTAAATTACAAGAGATTTCTAGAATACCAAATAGCATCGGTTATATTAAATCGCGTAGGATTTTGGTAAGATCATAAATTACCACACTATGTAGGTTTCGCCGGAGGCCTTCACGTGTGATTAGTATTTTTCGTGCCCACGTGTCGTTAATAGCTATAGGATTACGCGATGAAATTGCGTGAAAGGTATTTCTATTCCCAGTTATTGCGAAACGATGCTTACAATCAAGGAGAATATCTTACGACACGTGCTACTCGCTAACATACCGAATTAAAATTATAAGCAAATAACATTGTCTTCTCAATCACTTATTATAATAGTGAAATTTATGTTTGTTTTTTAAATAATTTCGTCACGTTTTCCAAGTAACCGCACCTTGTTATTTCGTAATAAATCTGTTTGATAAGATCGCTCGAATACTTTCAATTCCACCTCGAAGTAAAATACAGAAATTTAATGGAAATTACAGGATGAAATAAAAATTGTAAACTGGAAAACGACATTCTTCTTTCATTTGCGTAAGAGCAAGATTTATATTTGTTTGTCAAACAATTTCGTTGTTTTTCGCATACTTCGTTATTTTGCGATAAATCTATTTAATAAAATGGCACGAATATTTTTAATCTCGTCTCGAGGCAAAATACAGGAACTGTTAAAATTGTTTTGAAAATAACACGACGATGGCGTGATTTATGTTCGCCAGAACGATCCAATTAAACCTTGAACCTCGGTAATAAATAATAGTTCGCGTAGTTGGTTTCTGTCCTCCATTTTTACGGAAATCGATCTGTTTCGCTTCTCGTTTCCACTCGGATTCCTCGCGATTCCGTGTTAACATTCGCATCGTATATTCTGGTAGGCTGAAAAGCTTGGCCATTAATCGATATCCGAACTATCGTACTTTAACCACATTTCCATCTACTTGGTATTTAACTTTATCGGACTGTGTAATTTTTAGAAGAAAACATGGTAACAAAGACTGCGTTTGTAATTTTTTTTCGTTCCGCATGAGGTGCAGAAAATCACAGCACGTTATGTTCCATCTGTTAAGAATTTTAAATTACAAATTTTTCACCTCTAAATTTTTCTGTAACGTGTCAGCGCCGTGAATATGTTTGCTTTTGCCTCAGTATTTTTTCTTTATTCTCCGCGTATGATATTGAAAGCCAGAAGTAACATTCAAAGAACTTTATCCTCGACGGTATCTCCTCTTAAGAATGTTTTTCGATGCGACACGTTTCTCAACCTCGGTTATGAATCATACAACGAAGCTTCGTCCTATACCCGCTGTTCTCATCGAGCAAAGAAAATGTCCGCTCAAAGGGATCGGCTGGGTGATAAATCCATGGGAAGTTGATCGAAGTGTCTCGCGCGAGTTTCATGGAATCGGCGTCGCGCAGTAAGTGGACCAATAAATCGCCGGTGAACGGTTCCATCGTTAGCATCTTAATTGCACGAGCGAAACGCCCACGTAAAAAATCCAATGATTTACGGCTGCGTAATTTGAACTTTTACATCCAATGTTTTCCTTGCTAATGGATTTTCAAACAGTATCAAAGGTTATTGCGGATCGATATTTGTCCATTTTAAAGGCAACGCCACGGCAAAGGCGGTGTACACTCTCGTTTCAGATATCGAGGCACGGAAACTCAAGCAAAGTAGAAGAACCATTATGAAATTATCAAAACTTGTTTCGTTTGATACTCATTAGATTACAAAGCGACCAAACTCTTATGTAAATAGTATTTGAACATGTTTAACCAGGAATTCGTCTGATACTTGACAAATTTTCAAAATCGATTTTCTTAAAGACGAGGCTTAAAAACAAAGAAACTATTCTTCGATAGGAGTTGAGTTAAAAAACTGTGAGCATGAAATTATTGTATAAATTATAGTAATTTTCTATATTGCTATAATTCTTTCAAGTTGATTTTAACCAATTTCCACCTTACACGTGCATCACAATTTTGCGTCTAAAATATAAAATTCCGATTGATTAAGGGGCTGTTCTGGATTAGAATGTTCTGAGACAGCGTCTTTTTGTGATTTTTTTTAGAAGAGAAAGAAAGAAATGAAGTCATTGAATTTTGAGATATGGTTTTATATATATTTAACGAATACAAAAAAAATTTTTTTAAAGTGAAAGGAAATTATAACAGACATGGGCTGCAGTTTTCAATCGGCGAGAAAGATCCACCTCGTAATTCTTGACCGAAACAAAAAACCAATAAAGGATTAAATTATTATATATTTTCCTTCTCGATGAACTAATAATGTTCGTCAAAAAATGTATTTAAATAATTGTTGTAGCACCTTAAAGTTTATTTTTTCTTTTTATAAAACACATTTTTTCTTTAAACCCGGTAAAATTTTTAATTTCACAATATTTTCTGCTTTTTTTTAGTTCATCGAGAAGAAAAATATATAATAATTTAATCCTTTACTGGTTTTTTGTTTCGATGAAGAATTACGAGGTGGATCTTTCCCGCCGATCGAAAACTGCAGCCCATGAGATAGGCTTAGAAATCTGTTATAATCTTTTTTCTTACTTTAAAAGAAATTTTTTTGTATTCGTTAAATATGTATAAAACTATACCTCAACATTCAATAACTTCATTTCTTTCTTTCCCTTCTAAAAAACATCACAAAAGACGCTGTTTTACAACATTCTAATTCAGGACACCCCCGTAATCTTTTTCCTGCTATTTCTGATGCCAACATTTGATGAATTTTAAGGACGGGAGTGTACATTGCGCAATGGTAAGAGTGTAAGACAGAAGAAATTACATGACCGTTATGTAACTGAGTTACAGCAGCACGTGGGCTTATGAAACGTTGACAGCATACGGGGAAGTGTTCGATAATGCAACTGGACTTGTATCTTTAATTTCACTTTGAAGCCTCTCCGCACTAGTTAATTCGTTTAAGATCGTTTGAATTCGCCGCTGCTTTTACCTACAGACGCTAATGGACGATCAGAGGAAATTACGTTCGTAATTGAAGTGTTCGGACAAAATTTGGGACCAGCAGTAAAGTCTTTAATTTTAGAAAACTGAAAGCTTGGTATAATTAATGAAAAATCGTGGCACTTGAGAAAGCTCTATCTAAAACTCTGAGAATGATAGCCTGATGATCTTATGGTTGGCATTTAATTTCTTCTCTTATAATTTATTTTGTTAGTATTTAAATGAGTTTACCTGTTTACTGTAATATTATGTTGCATAACAAATAGCCCATGTTGTAATTTTTACTTGGCAATTTTCAGTCTAAAGATTTGAGACTAAAGCTAAAGTACAAATTAAACTTTGTTATAAATACAATACATCGTTATTAATTACGATATTCTATATCTATTCATTTAGAAATTGAAGGAAAGTGGAGTTTTGTCGTATATTTTGTGGCGTCTTTGTTTTTCCTTATCCAAAGAAAAATGTCTAGTCGTTACAATTGTAACAGCCTATGTAATATGACTTATCCAATACGTCGAGTTTCGAATAATTCTAAGAAAAAATACAAGCTAAAGTTTCAATCTTGATAATTATATGATACCAGACCACGAAAATCTCAAAGTAAGTTAAGTACGAATTTCCCGCTCTCGACATAATTAATCGCGATAAATAAATCGAACGACTCATACCAATAAGTTGCGTGTCTCGCTTATATCCAGTAGGGTGGTCCGTTTCCTCCTTTAATCGCCATTAATCGGAACAAACGAACGATATATACATTTCCAATTTCCTCGGAAGCAAATAAACACCGCAGACAAACACATACAATCTATCTCAAGCTGCGATCGACAGCGACTCGATGAACCGATGAAATTACGAATCTTGGTAAACGCGAAGCTCAGCGTGAGATTCGTTCAGAAGTTCTCCATGATGTCGTACAAAACCGTTAACCTCGATCTTCTTGCGATCGATAGAAAGTACATCCGTACAGAGAACGCGCGATTAAAAACGCCGCGCGTCGTCCACGCTTCTGTCGAGCGGACACACGAGTTTCGTCCTTACCGTTTCTCCCGCTTTCTCCGGCAAAGGATCGTCCGTAGCAGGAAAATTTTGATCAACCGCTTCGCCTCGCTCGGTTTCATCAAGCACTTTGAGTATTCTTTCTCTCTTTAGCGTCGCACGTTCATTCAAAACACACGAACCGAATCACGAATAAGAGTTACTGTTACTCAATTTGCCGCAGATATTGCTGAAAGCTTCTTTCAGTGAATCACAAGTAAAATTAAAGCGACAAAGGATCCTTTGCAAGGAACACCGTTCGCGTCCAAATTCGGACAGCTTCCAAAGAATAAACGTGTATCACAAAGACCTTTTATAAATGAAGATCGTCAACGTTATATAACAAGATCAAATTAAAACTGTCCGATGTTCTTGTTTAATTAATCGCGCCTGTTTTCTACTCTACCAACACTGTAACCAACAAAACCAAAAAAACGCGCGCGATGCTTTAACAAATCTTGATCTTCGGAATAGGACGCGTCCCTCTTCTTTTTCATTTATTCAGAAAAATTTGAATTTGAATTTGAAGAGAAGCGTTCTAACACCGGTAAAAGAAGCAAAATACACCGGCTGACTGACTATCCGCGACACGAAGCATCTCAACAATGAGGGAGCCGTTGTTCGAGGCTTCCCCGGTCTACGGTTCCTCCTCTGCTTCCGGTCCCCCTACACGCTGACCGAAGCTATTGTTTAATATGGTTTGATACGTCGGCCATTGTGTAACGACGTTTTGCCATTAAGGACACCCGTGTCATGGCCCGGACTGTGCATCCCAATGTCCAGTTTGTTCTCCGTTCTGTTCTTCCCGACGCGCCACGTCTTTCCTCCCTCCTTGTTCCACTCTCGAGGTCGCGATGTCGCTTCTGTTGGTCGACGTTGGTCGATGCTGTTGAACCGTACAGCGAGCCACGCATCACTAATCGGTAACCGTGCGCGTACATCCGGTCCTGCCATGAATTCACGAACCGCTGCTGACCTCACGTGCCTGCACAGCCAACACGTGGACACACCTGTCTCATAATTCTAAATCGTTTCATACCTTCCGATTTTTTCACGTTTCCTTCGTCTTGGTATTTTCGAGGATTGCGCGAAATTCTTGGATCGGATAACGTAAAGATTACGCGAAGTTTGGATTGGCTAATCTAGATATTGGAGATGTTACAAGGGTAGGTTGCTTCCAAGGTCGGGTAATTTACAGATTAAGAACGCTTGGATTTTCTGATCTATGGATTGGATAATTTGGCGTCGTGAATTGGGCGTCGCAAAGATTTTGCGAAGATTGAGCGCTTCGAGGATTGCGTGATTCAAGGATTGCTTGATTTTGTACTTGGGGATTGAAGAATTATGCAGTGTTTGGTGTAGGTAACTTAAGGACTGGATGATTTAAGAACTGGATGATGCTTGATTTATATAATTTAAGGACTGGCTGATTTAAAAGTTGGTTTAAGGACTGGGAGGTGCTCGGTTCGAGTGTTTCAAAGATTGAATGGATGATGACGAATTGGCTGACGAATGTGCTTCGATTGCTAATTGCCGTATAACGATTGAGTGAGCGTTGTTGTGTGTAGACGTAGGCTTGATATATTCAAATATTCTTCTTTTTCTGATAGAAAATTGCTTGCAATTGAAAATCGTAGGCAGTGACATTTCACAGGTAATTACGATAGATCCATGCTTGTCCTCCACCTCCTCCATCCTTCAATTACCTCCTTTCATGACTAATTCCTCTTCCATGATTTATCAAAAAGACGATTCCATCCGTTACTCATATCTCAAAACCCACGATTGTAATTTACCTTTTCATAGAAAAAATACGCTATATAATGGCTACAAAAAGTGCATACTTTTATTTTCTAATGAATCATTTTTCCATCAAATTCTATATTTCATTCACATAGGTCAAACCTTCCTATTCGCATGAAAGTACTACTAAGTGAAAAAACTTAGTTTAATATATCTATGCTCAATTTATTAGTGTATATGTATATAAATGCCATGATAAATGCAATGACGTGCAAATATTTCTTACGTTCATTGTATCTCAGAATATCAGAAGATCTTGCAGCAAACCATGCAAAATCAGTTTCCTCCGGAGCCGGCTTAGATTCGTTGGAATTCACGTGACCGACTGCTTCGTCATTCTTCTAAACGTTTCCTATATTACGTCAAGGAAGTGGAGAAGTTGTATAACTGTTTTCTCAACGCTCGACAAAATTTCAACGAACT
The DNA here is from genome assembly GCF_024516045.1 of Bombus affinis. Taxonomy (NCBI): domain Eukaryota; kingdom Metazoa; phylum Arthropoda; class Insecta; order Hymenoptera; family Apidae; genus Bombus; species Bombus affinis. The sequence continues at coordinate 4,961,125 of NC_066354.1, forward strand.
CGTGCAAATACATTACGATTCGTGGCAGGTGTCCGGTCACATCAAGCGCATTCGTAAACGCCAGCCTGTGTTTCGTGCTCTCTAATCGGACGTTCGATCTCGTCCATGAGCCCATACGTTCGTTTTCAGGCAAAATGGAGCGTGTACGATGCACGGTCAGGGAAATGGATCCGAGTAATGGCTCGTGAGCGACTCACGTTCGATCTATCGAAGAAAATTCCTTTTTTCTGTTATATGTTTTATTTTTAATAGCAATCAGAATGTAACGTATTCTATAGGGCAAAGTGGTGTCTCAAAAAGTTGCTACTCTTAATCCTCGTGGCGAGGACTCCTCCAATTGCAAGATCCTTGTAGCCGTCTTTCGCGTCTGTTGGGAAAGTTTTGGAAAATGAAGAAAAATACGCTCGAAAGTATCCACGAGATCCGTGTCGGTGCATTCCTCGCGTTAATTGCCAGATTCCACGTTCCTGATTACCAGTTAGCGCATCGTAATATTCATTTACGATACCCACATCGATGTTACATAATGCGAACGAGATCGTGGCCGCTTGTTGTGGGTGGAAAAATGTAATACATCTGATTGACACATTCACACAGTTATCTGATCGAAAAAGAGCAAACTGGAGACTAGTTTGCTATTTATTTTATGCCATTAAACTCACGGTTTCGTGAAACCGTGAAGTAACGTTTGGATAAACAAGCTTTTCGATTCAATGATTATTTTTAGATTAAGGCAGATTGCGGGAGCGAAAGTTTGTAAGAGACCTGCGTGGGAAATATCTGCTCGGTGTGCGTGAAATGTATTTTAAATAAAATGTTAACCACGTAGCCTCTTCCAGACATCGTATTTATTCATGAAAAATATTGATTCCAGAATTTAAAAATTCTCCGAGTCGTCACGGTTTCTTTTTTAAATAATTTATACATTACAAAGTTATGTAGCTGGGACTAGCTTTTTTAATAGCGTCTTTAACCTTTACCAGATGTGCTTCCAATAACCAGTAAGGCACAAGTTACTAAATTTCATCTCATATAAAAACACCATACGAGTATTCTGATTATTCTTGACGAAGTGATGATTTTATAATAGAAATCTTCTTCCTTAATCTGATTTAATTTGATCGACAATAGAGCCAGATTTAATGTATTGATCAGCCAAATTCAAATTTTCATGATACATCTATCATTCAGGGAATTCGTGTATTATTTTCCTGTATTGTACCATTTCATACGGGATTTCAGATATAACGAACGCAGATCGGTTTTCAGCTTCGATCGTCTGCATATTATCGTGGTTATTAACGGTACCAGAGGTTGCTCTTCCGTTTTATGATATAACATACTCCCACATATATCCCGCGTTCGAATCTGTGAATTTGCACTGCACTAAATTTCCAGCAACGAGATTTTCAGTTTTGTAATATTATTTTCCTCTTCTACCTTGCAAATTTTGTACCATCGTTGAATCGTCCTCGTGTATCTTTTATCTCCGTGTATATGTTAGTCGAATATCGTACATGTTCATAAAGAATTGTTCAACGAAATTTCTAAAATGATTTGGTTTGTGAAACGATATTCGAAAATAATGCAATTTTAATGCTGTTAATAAGTATTTCCTGAAGATTGCGTTTGATTTATTTCGGTGCTTAAACGAGTCGTTTACATAACGTTCCCGCTTGTTTGATATCACTGTGTCTAATTTACGAAGAATACAAATAGCTTTTGTCTCGCAACGAGGACTTTGAATCATTTAAAGCCCGGTCGAAGTCAGTTGGCCAGTCAAGGTCGCTTTCCGCACTATATACATTTTACTTGACCACTTCACCACTTTCTGAATATAAATCAAACGTTTAACTCTTTCACGATATAAATACCAGATAAAGCGATTCGGATATCCTACCGAATATGCTACTACAACATCAGTATTTTTGCAGTTATTTACTTCTAAAATTATTATGTTATAAGGTTAGCCTAACATAATTATTTCTCTAAGGTTTTAAAGCTTTTTAGTAGATTTCTCTCAGAGACGAGTTTGTAGTTAATGGCTATGAATTAAATATAAATTACTAAAATTTATTGCTCATGAAAATTCGAAACTACCTACATCTTGCATCAAGCCATTAGAGAAATGCCAAGACAAAGAAACAACTTTCTTCTACTGTCTCTCTTCTTCGTCGTTATATTATACTCTCAGAAAGTAACACGAACACATCATAATAGCAATAAGACAAGAACCGAAGCGACAGAATAATAATTACTTATGAGCAGATAATAATTATTCGTATAAAATAATCATCAAATAATTACTCATCTGGAAGAGGCATGCAACTTCAATCAACGAAAAGAAAGATTTCCCCTTTCAAGCTATTCCATTCGAATAATTAATCGCGCACCACGGAAAAAACTCGTTCCACGGTTCGGTTTGAATAATTGAAAAATGTCGAGGTTCGCGGCCCGATACACGTATAATATTTTCGCATCGTTTATTCGCGGTATCGGGTCGGAATCGAGCGCCTCCGTGTCGACCCGGTCTCCTCTTGGAGTCGTTCTTCTCACGCGGTATCGCGGGACTATTGTCGCGGCCGCTCGTGCACACCAACGGTTCACATTCGTTAAGAAATTACTTCTTCATCTAGGTCACACTTACACGTTGTGGAACAATGAACGCTCATTAAGGCGGGCACATGGCATATACACGTTGACGCGCGATATCGATCTGTTCCGAATTATTAAAGGCAGAAAACGCGTCTGAAATGCGTCTGGATACGTCGCAACCGCGAACCACGCGCCGTGGCAGACGCGAGAGTTCCCCACGTTGAATTAATAGCACGTAACATTGTTACGAAAACGAACGTAACGGAGGAATGTCGCTATTGCAAGAAACTATATAACTATAATTGAGTTTCGATTTAGCTTCTTGTCTTGTGTTTCTATCGATGTTTCTGTGTCTTGTTATGCCTCTTTATTATTGCTCGAGAAATTAAAATGTTCGTGTCCCTCTTGTTGCTCTAGATCGTGTTATCTCGTCTATCGTCCCTTTTTCTAATTTTGCTGCTGGTCGTTTCAAAAGATTCTTAGCAAGGAGGAATCTGGTAAATTAAAATGGTACCTTCTACGATCTGTAATTACACAGTTGGTTAGTTTTAATAGCTTGATTGATCGATAGCTCGCTTTAGGCGTGGCTTTTATGCAAGCTAATGATTGTATTAAGAATGGTAGGGTCTTGTGAATGTTTTAATATTGTGCAGTCCATTGGCGCCGCTGTAGCGACGTAATGAACATTATTATATTTATAGTCTTTCGCATTTTGAAACTCTTTTTTCTTCTTTCTAATATTTCATTATGGAAAATTCGCTGTTTAGTTTACTAATAATCGTAAAAGTGATCGTGATACTCGAGAACAAGTAACAGTTAGACCAATTAGTTGTGTAATAATACGACACGATAGAACTATTTCAGTGTTCAAAAAACGAGTATCGTAAGCAGTACTTACGTACTGCGTAAAATAAAACGTTCGACGAAGCTTATCTTGGATTATTCATACCACAAATGCGCAATTAGCCAGCGATTAACTGATTACCTGGATTTCCACCTTGTAGACTAAGTATTCGGAGATAAATTATACTTGTTGCATAGACTGTACCATTTCAAACACCGTGTATACTTTAACGGATGAATACCACTATTTATGGATATTAAGACTACGATAATATGCGGAAAATGACACCTCGCACCAAGCACCTATGTACACGTGTACTGGCCATAAATTCGTCAAGAATTAAGAAACCGATGAGTACCATCTTTACGAACCGTTCGAAATACTTAAATATTCGAAATAACTCATAACTAGTATTAGATTTGAAGTCTCATAAAAATTTTGCGTTGACGATATTTTTCTATTCGGTATATGAAACGGAATTATCGTGAAACTAGAATTTTATTTTGCGAAACGATCGTTAGGTTTTAATTTTCATAAAAATCGAAGTTTCAGCGAAGAAAAGAATAAAGAGTAAGGCGAGGCGAAACTTTGGCCACAATATTCTTTCATTCGGAATATCCTCTTCGATATTCCGAATGGAAATATCGCGAACACGAGTTTTCGTGCGCTCTTCGCTCTTCGCAATGGAGCCCCGATTTTTGTCATCCCCCGTATCTTGAGAAATCACCGAAATATAATTTACCGTGTGCTCGGGGGGAAAAAGGAGAATGTGAACGACACTCGTCAGACTGGTCAGAACAAGAGAGAGTAAATAAAAGCAAGTCCTGCATACCGAAGTTCGTCGTACGCATACGCATATATACGTTTATAAACACGGCCACGCGCGTGTCTACAGGGTATTAAAAAAGTTGAGGCTAAATTTTGCGTATAGAGATAATTAATATAGAAAAAGAACCGCTGATAAATCTCACAACGATTTTTTACCATTCGTTATTCACAGTTTTGAAAATCAATAAAAAAAATGTATCTTTAATTGCCATAGTTAGTATAACGCGTAAAATGTTCGCGTTTTCTTTCATTTCTTTTTTCCAGCACAACAATGATAATCTCGTGAACTTTCAGAACGGCGTCGCGATTTCAACAAAATGGATAATGGAAGCATCTGTAACATTTTCCTGTTGAAATATTTGACCTACTTTTTATTAAATCTTTTTATTCAAGTTTTACAGATTCTTTTGGAATTATTCTAGCACGTTATTGATATGTGTATCAATTTAAGAAATTATCGAAATATAAAATTATACGCATTTTTACTGTCTTAGATAATGTTCGTTGAACTATTCGATCAGTTACGAAATTTTTAAGGGATCGTCGTTTATTTATTATATTGCATGGTAACGCTTATCGTTTCACAAATTATATGCGAATACGATTATTAAAACTTATGTAACACTTCGAATCTCTTTATTTAGCCAGTGAGCAATGTGTTAAACTACCCTCGAACCAAATTTTTCTCGATTCCAAAGAGATATACAGTCATTCGCACACATATACGTACAGTGCATTAAAAAGTATCGGTATAATACACGTATCTCGAGAATCATAATAACTTGGACCAATTATGGAAATAACCAATCTACGTGTCGAGTTATCTTCAAACCAAGTTTATCAAAAGCCCAAAGGAACGTTCAACGATTTTTAGACGTAATAAAGCGAAAAATATCGGTGCATACGCGAGTCATAACGGCCAAAGATTCTTCTCGAAGGCCTTTGGCCGGACTACTTTGGCCAGGAACTCGAAACGTCGAGCGCGAGCCTCGTTTTATATCGGCTCGGAACGAAGAAATTCCAACTGGATCGTTAAGAAACCAGCTTCCCAACTCCGCTCCTCGCTACATCCACTATCTTTTCCTGCAAAAGTGTCAAGAGAGATCTAAAATGACGATTCCTCGGCGATGATCGCGGGTCCGCGAAAGTCGTTCACCTAATCGGGGTTCTTGCTTCGAGAACCATTCGAAAAAAGCTTCGAACACCGATTGCCGTGTAGCTATTACACGCCTCTGTGCAGGTGGATCCGTGTGTCGTGAACACAGGTAGACAGCTTTATGGCCGAGCAAATGTGTGACGCGTGTACAGGCTGGACAGAAAAAAGGGAACGCCCCGATACTCGAATGATATCTATTCGAATCATTTGCATAAAATGCTGCTTAAATAGAAGGTGACGAATTGTACTTTTCATTGATTTTTTTACTCTAATGTCATTTTATGGTAGAAAGTGTCTTTTCTCTTTCTAATCAAATTATTCTCAAGGTTATTAACATTTTTACCTAGTGTTCCTTTCCTTCTGTTTATTTCTTCAGGACAATATTCGCTGAATTATATGATCTCTGTTTTCCTTTCTGATTAGGAGACTTTTCTTATTTTCAATGTTTTCGATATTTCTCGCCAAAGATGTTTTTTATTCTGTTCGTCCATTGGAGATGACTCAATAATTTCATTTGTTTTGCCTGATCAGATCATATCTTTATCTTCAAAGTCATCGATATTCTTATCCTAAAGACGCTGTTATTACATTTGTGCGTTAATGACAATGTTGGAGTTCTGTTTGTTTCTTCCGATTAAATAATTTTTTTTTTTTACTTTCAAAGTCATGCATATTGTTTAAAGAAATTATCGTAATGTTTCTATGTCGCTCGGTTTCTTGTAGCTGTGGCATTTAATTATCCGAAGCGTATGAAGCGTCCTACTCGATTACATTATTTTTTATCCTCAACGTCGTTATTATCTTGTTCCTAGAAACGTTTCTACGTTGTATTTATTTTTAGCAAATAAAATTTATCCAATTACTCGAAGCGTCCAGTTTTTCCCTTTTCCAACCAGCTACAAATGTCTTAACGTTGGTAAGTTATAGGTGTCTTTTCACGCGTGAGAATTATAATTAGTTCCGCGTGCAATAGGCAAACAATTGCCGAAAGACAATAGGCAATCTAATCTCCGTAAATATCTCATAATCCAAGAGATAGACGTCGCTATCTCGGTTTTGAAATTGGTGTATCAGGTGATGCCAGGTTTCGTGGCTTTCCAATTAAAGACATCTTCGAAACTGTGTTGAATCGAAGGAAACCGACGAAGAGCGTTGTTACAGCTATGGGAACAGAGAAAACCGAGATACCAAGATATGAAATTATCTTCTTCTCTTTTCCTATTAGATTCTAGGCGGTTTGTCAATAAAAACCGGGAATGAAACGCAACGCAAGAAACAGCCTAATGAATATTTAAGTCACGCGTAGCGTGATGTTTCTCGTAACTCTTCAAGATGCATTAACGAAATCATCGCGGCAAGTTTCATAATAGATATAATCTATCGAAGACGGGGTACGCCAACCGCAGGAACGCGTATCTCAAAGAGAGAAGAAGTATTCGACAAATACTTGAAAGACGGGAATTGAAAATATACTAACCTCGTTTAGAATCTTTTCTTCAAGCTTTCTAATGACACGACTTTTTTCTTATCGAACTCGCTATGTATGAAACTAATTGAGATAGTATTAATACATCTATGGGTGAATTTTCTAATTGTAGCCACCTATTCTATCTTGAGATAATTCTCGATTATTTAAAATTCAAGTCGATCAATCTAAATTTAGCGATTGTTTACGTGTGAAAGAATTTTACCTCAGTGTTTATATCATAACGGATTGGTATCTTGTTTTCTTTTGTCTTAAATCGCGTAATAATCGATGTACTCGTGGATTACGTTGCATAAAAGTGGCATGTCTGTATGTGAATACACGAATAATATTTGTGACTCTTGCCAAATTCGACGACCATTGGACGTTGATCCTCGTTGTCGTCACGAGGATCAGATACGCTTTATGATCGATGAGTTCGTTTCGATAGAAACTTATCGCTTTTGATATACGTTTCACGATGAAAATGTTTCATACAGTGCCAGTAAAAAGAAAAAAAAATGCAAAAGGTGGTGGAGCGAAGCACCGTTAAATCGAAAGAAAACAAATCGATTGGAATTCGGTATCTAAACGCGATTTCTAAATTTCTTGAGCAATCGATATTATTATCTATTTAAAATCTCCAATAAAATCAACAGAAAATTCAAGAAAATCGTTCGTGTATGAAGAACGAGCAGAAGACGAAGAAGAAGAAGTACTTCAAAGCGCATCACAAACAGACGAAACATGTGCAGAATGTGCACTGTACGTCACGCGCCATTAACGCCTATCTGCGATATCTTCAAGGCTCGAAAGCATATTTTTTCGCCGCCGTGACCAGAAGAAGCTAAAGCAGGTTCTAAGAAAATATAATCACCGCACGAACCGTATATTTATGAAATTGAATAATATATCAATGGAGATTAACAATCGGAATCGAGGTGCTCGGCCTACTTTTACCGCATTGCGTTCTCCATTTTGGTCCATCGGTCAGGAGATCTCTTTTTCGAACGATTCAAGTATTTATTAATATCAAAGAAGGCTACGTAATTACTTACTAAATAATAACATTAAATAAGACAATTGTATCAAAATAATCACGTAAATATTGTTTAACATTTATATATTTATAAAATACACGTAACTGTGGTCACCAAGACCTTATCAGCCCTATCAAATCTAACGATAAATAAAGAATAATAATATTTAAAAATCGAAAGGAAACCACATTTAGTGATCTTCACTTCACGATCACTCCCCGAGAATTGGAAAATTTTTTTTTTTAGAAGAATCAAATGAAAAATTGAAAGAAACGATCGAGTGATCTTTCTGTACAATTACCAAGACTTGTATCGTCGAAGATAAACGGAAAATGAAACAGCAAATCAAATGAAAACTGCACTTACCCCCTAAGGACACCACTGTAGATCAGAAAACAAATACCAGAAGCAACACCAGCCACCACTAAACTCATACCAGGCGACATCAACATTTTTCCATTCATTGAACAAGCCTCTCGAATCGAATATCAATCGATCGGGCGGTGTCTCTCTCCAACGACGATAGGATTGACGTTTAATTATAGCTGATGGATCCACTTGACTGTTCCTTGCACGCTGATCGCTATCGAGTCCATTTTTCTTCCCTTTGCCGAAGGTTGACGAGATAAAAAGGTTAAAAAGTCTTCGAAACTCTAGCTACTCGAATCCGTTAGTACGAGTAGAGTTTGTTTGAAATTCGATTTTGCCTTCGTCTCTCTTCGAATATTTGGAAATATCCCCGAGAAACTTGGAACAACTTCTATACAGCCACTGCTGACTCTGATGACTGATTCTGGTTATTTGATCGAGTTCCACGATACGCTGCAACGTTCTGGTTATCTGATACAGTCGATAAATACTTCTCGATCGAATTCTAACGATATCGAGCCGAACTGATTGAGGAAATGCATCGACTTGTTGTTGGTTGATCTTTCAAAGGAGATCCTCCGGCTGTTTGAATCTTTTCACAACTTAATGATACGAATCCGGATTATTGCAGTTTCTTTCCTCCTGCCTGATGCCTATTCAGTTCCTTAAATAAATCTCTGCTTCATCTACCGTCTTTTTCCTTCTTTCCTTTTATAAATTAGATTATATAAATTTTTGTTTAATCCTCTTCAGTTCGATTATTCTTGTAAATATTTCTTAAGTAAACGTCCGTCTCAACGCTGTTTTCAGAAATCAAGAGGCAACGTGTCGCGTTTGAAGATTCTTTTCAAACGAAGTTCGATTATCGTAATTTATTTTTTTCTTCATATTCGTCTAAATATTTAACTTGGTTCCTTAAATTAGCCTCTGTTACGTTACCGCTGTTAGAGATTAATAAACAGCGTGTCACGTTTGAAGATTCTTTTCAAACGAACAGAGACGTTCAAAGATCGTTCGGAACGATCGAGTTTCCCGAACTAAGGGAATTTTGAATATCCGCCGTGGGATGTCGGCACTTTTACGCACTTTTCACGCTGGAAATTTGAACAGCGGGCCGATGATACCGTTATTAGATCGGTAACTGGTATGTATCCAGGAGATGTGAGCGGGCCGCACGATAAGATTGAACTGAAGCAGAGCTAAAGTCCCCGCGTGTAGACACACGTGCACCTTCTCAGCATCGTTGCGTACCACGCTAACGCGTTATTCCATGTCGACACTTAGCTTCCTCTAGGATGCAGCTGTCCAATGGAATAGCTGCATTTTCTATGTAAACGTCGATATTTGCAATTCGTTCCAGTTTTAACCTTGTACTCCTGGTCGAACTTTGGAATTACTTCATCTAGATTTCTTTAAAAAAAAAAAAAAAAAAAAAAAAATGTAACCTGGAACAGGTTATTCCATCATTCGTGCAATAGTTAATATGTTTAAAGACGAAGAAAACTAACGAAGATTATGACAATACAATTGTTTCTTAAATCATATTCTTATGTAAACTCTTTTATGGTTTCTATCTTTTGAAATATTTGAGTTACGTCTATAGAAGATACATTTTTCAAGATCTTTTAATAGAAACGGATGGAAGATTGATTTAATAATCTTCATAAATTAGTTGGTAGTTGGTCGTTTTCTCTTTCACAGATTCGAGGCGAATCAATTAACGTAAGAATCATAACGGCGCTTGAAATAGCGGGAAATATTTCCTGAGAAAACGGCCGAAGAAAAAGCTACGCGGTTATTATGTAACTTTTATCTAAGTCGTTAAGTCTGTATTGTCTCGGTCCATGTCGCCTGCAAACAAAGTGAAAATCATTCGCCTAACAAAGTACACAGCATTGAGAGTGAAATATGATCGAACTCGCTCGTAATTTTTCATTTCACTTTTCTATGGAGACTTCGTGTTTGATTCGATTATCTTCCTGTGATGCCATGCGGTTTGCAAGTTACATAATATCTGCAAGATCTTCTCAAGTATTATTTTAATACGCTCATTACTTTGTTACATTTTACTTTTTTACGATATTGTTTTATTTGTGCACTATTACTAAAAAAACGTCCTTATAACAGTTATTAGTTCTATTTCTTTCTTTTAAAAATAGATGTATAGTGCTTATGTTAGTATCGTAAATATAATTGCATATGTATAATTTCCATCGCGATAATTTTAATTGTTTGTCAGTAATTTCGATTAGTGGCGAAGAAATTTCGAAAATCTGGAGATCTCTGTAGGAGAAATTCGGAATTGCAGAATTTTTTTATCGTTCCTAGTGATAAAGCAGACGTTCTGTTTGGCGACGCTTCGTGCACCTGCCATTGGGCTAATAGAATTCGTACCTCGTGTACGTGGTTGCCTATAACTTAGGCGCGTCTGACTAACGCCGTCGGTAACCATTAACCAAACTCTGTCGAATAGGACTTTTCTACTTCAACCAGGCGACTAAAACCAACAGAACTCTACTATTCTTCCAACTTCATTTTCATAATTCTTCCAATCGTATCCTTTGCTATTCATCCAATTTATCCTCAATTTACTCCTACGTACACATAAGACAACTTAGGCACAAGTGACATTTCACTTTTCTATAGTTTCCTCAAGCTTCAATTGAAAATCTTTAGCAATAAACACAAGAACCTATTGGATAATAAAATAGATATGTTAATAAGTAACCTGGAATTTGTTTATAGTTATGGAAATTCGTAGAATTCTTTAAAAATTAAAAAAAAGATTAAGATGGACAAAATAGATGAATATGTATTATTTTTGTAAAGAGAATTGACTTATCAAGTTTAATCATTACCAAACTACCAGTGTCTTAAATATTCTCATTTGATACAAACATTTATTACCAGTGTGGAGATTTTTATTATCAAGAAAGAGTTCTTTGACATTTTCAAAGTTAAGAGTTGACTAATAACAAGTGCATTCTACTATGACGCAACTCGATAATTTTTCTTCTGCTGCAAACTTGTTCTGCGGTAAAATGATTTCTTCCCTGTAATAGTTTACTCCGCCTACGTGGGACATCTAAAGTGTAGAAATCACTAAAATACAAAGACAAAAACATTATCATGCGCAATACAATGAAAGCTCTGGTGGCTACTTCAGGCAAAGGTTAAGAGATTTAGAGACAATCAATAGGAAGGATGAACCTCTGTATGCGATCTCATTATCATATTAAGCACGTTCGAATTCAATCATCGGCTCAATAAACATTCGTGTTTTAACAGCGTATTCAATCCCTCGAATCGAAAGTGTTGATTTCAATATAAAATCTTTCGTTTCTTAGTAGAAAGTAGAAGTCGTTGATATCAAAAAACTACGCTTCTATTCTATCTATGCGACAGATAATCTTATCGATTATTAATTACAAGTCCTTTTGATAAATCAAAATATTGTTTAACTCGTGAAAAATAAGAAAAGTAATCTGCCACAGCTCTTTTACTTTTCATTGATTTAAGAATTATGATTTAATAATATTTTAAACAAGATAATTCAGTATGAAATAATCAAGGTACTGAAAGAGAAAAGAGAGGAATAAGAAGGAAATATTACGTTGAATATTACGATTAAATATTTGAGGACAAAATTGGGTAAGGAAAGAGCGAAAATGGAAAATGGAAAAGGAAAATAAAAGATCAAGGTTGATGGAAGTTAAGGTCAGAGAAGAAGTTGAAGTAGAAAATAAATTGAAAAAAGAAGTGAAAACGAGGTTGGAATCGGTGAAAAGGATGAAAAATGAAATGAAATGTGAAAGGAACGAATCGAACGAAATGACAATAATTAAAATAAAATATAAAAAGTATAAGCATATAATACTATATAATATATAGGATGTAGCAGCAAGTTATATGGTGTTTTAACAATGAAAGAATTATTACATGAATTAGGATGGTATTTTAATAGTAAGTTACAAAGAGTTAAGCAACGATTTCAATTTCCTATTAGAAACTTTTAATTATTCTCAAGACTTAACGTTTTAATTAACGTTTGTTAAACGTTTCTTCTCTTCGTCGAGACAATATAGCTTGACTTAATGACAGCTGCGTTAATTAACAGTGAAATCATAGTTCGATAAATGTTGCCGATACAAGAGAATTCGTCAACGCCCCGACTCAGCGTCACAGTTCACCAGAATAATCAAATAATGTGAAACTCGTATCAGTCGACAAGTCTGCGCTCGTTTCAAACATTGTAAACATGTTTCTGCTAGGAAAATTAATATTCCAGTTCGGCTCTGCTTTGCCAACGGGTGCGGCTTCGCACAATCGTCATGGATCTTCGGTTATAATCAATCGCCGCCTGTCGAACGACGAGACCGCACGTTCCGACGACTAAAGCTCGCGAACTTTCGTGATCCTGCTTCGTTATAGTATCGGAAACTTTTCTTCAGATTTATTAGAACGCGCGCTTCAAGCTTTTCTATTAACTCCAGTTCTATTAACCTTATCTTTACTCGAATCTTTAGTAGTTTCACGTTTAAAAAATTACCAAATTGTAAGAAAACGCGGAGATTCCTACGCTCGGAACGATCTCAGTTCTAAGAAACAGAAGCGAAGACACTCGAGGCTTTTATAAATTAGGTCCCTTCGTTAGCTACATTTCGTTATTTTGCCTACGAAAGTTTGAAGCTTTTTCGTGAAGAAAATTCGACAGTTGCAAGAAAGCATAAAATAGGAGTTCGTTGATCAAAATCAACGTGAATTCAATAACGAAGAAATGGACGAAATTCAAAAAGATGTTCCAGAAGAATCGACCGGCCTTCTGCACCCTAATCAGCATTCCCATCGAACGCTATCTCCTCAGGTATGAATACTTTTTATTTTCATTATTTTTTCGTTCGATAAGATAAGCGCCTCATTGAGATAGTCTCGCTCGCGCGACTTTCCTACTGTTCGTAACTTTTATCAGCAACGACGTGGACATAGACTATGTGTACTGTACATACATCGTATACTATGCACTTCGTGAAATCCTTGGAAAGAAACTTTTCTATTACCGCGATGTTCCGATATTACTTCGGACATTATGAATATTGCCCCAATTACTTGATAATCTTCGATTAAATCGAATTATACAATTAATATATATTCAGATTTTAATGTTTTGTTTCTCAAAGTTGCACCTACCAGAGCATCAGAGCACTTTTATTTCATCGTTGCAATTAATTATATTTTTTCTATTCTTTGACTTTCCTTCATTCCTCTGCTACGATGAATTGAATACCAATGAAGAATAAGGAAAATACTCTTGAAATATAATTATTGCAAACATTTGTGATACTACGGAAATAAGAAGCCTATCTTAACTATTTCTATTGACATTTCCTTTAATCAATCTACAACTCGATAACATTCGAAAGCAAAGAATAATCTTACGTTGAAGAAAGCTATCTGAAAGAAAGTATCTCCAAAATATCACGAAACATCGTGGTGGACACTGCGCAGATAAGAAGTATATCTCGTCTATGAACTATTATTCCATAAACTGAACTATTATTTAATCGACTTCGTATAAAAAGAAAAAGGGAAATCTTCCGTTCACGAGTGGTGAAGAAAAACATCTCCAAAATATAACCACAACAGAAATATCATAAAACATCGTGATACTCAAAACACTACATAGATAACATTGTCTATCCTAATCCTCTAATTACTTGGCTAAAAACAAAACACAAAGAATCGCAGATAGTTAAGAAGCACTGATATCGAAGTTTCCTCTAACAATATCAAACATCGTTGGATCATTTTCATCAATTTTTCCTCCTTCATCTTTTGCATACATGCACATACATCCTATACATACATAATTCTTAGGTGTAGAAAGAGAAACATTGCATAACCGGCGAAGAACAGCTCAACATCAGGCAGCATAATAATTAGTCGTTAATACGGCGTGCGCGCGAGATAATGAAGATAAAAGTTTTGATCATCATTAAAATGTTTTATCAATGACGCGCCTTATCACGTAGTCGCTTTGGTCGTGGATTGGCCGCTTTGGATTCGAGTTTAGCAAGGCCGAGTGGAATCCAGTAACGGTGGCACAATAATAATTGTTTAAACATATTGCGTCAATTGCGAGAGACAAGTCGAGTCGAACAACGTGTTTCGACAACGTGACTTTCGTTTGAAAGAGAAAAAAGTATATAGAAAATAATTTCAACACCAAACGATCGACGTTAGGATAGAGAAATTGGTTTGTTTAAAAATATTAGTCTCGTTGTGTATTGTCTAGATTTATCTTAACTGAAGATCGAATCTCTTGTTTACCAGAGAGATACTTTTTGTGTCGAGGCGAATTTATCCAGGTTTCTAGCACGTACTCGACTATTTCTTGTCTCTTTCTTTTTCTTTTTTTGGGCTTGTTATCTCATCGATGATATAATTTTTTATCTACGATACAAAAAAACAAGCAACAATGAAACATTCGTCACTGAGAATAATGATAAGCGAAGAGGGTCGTTTCATGGAAAATTCTTACAGGATCCAGTTAAGATCATCTGATCGGCTGTGGCTCTTGAAACAATACGATTACTCAGAAATAATTCTCGAAATTAATTAAAAGAGATCTTCCCAGATCGATTCTCTTAACAGATATTTTGCTTGCAAATAATTAACAACGATAAATACAGGAAATATATTTCCTTTTTGGAGATTAGATTAAATAAGTTAGAACAGGTAATTATGTTAACCCAAACGCGACTAGTATACTCGCATCAGATGATTGCCCATCTATTTTATTTTGTAATTTTTTCGCTTCAAATTGTTAATTTAAATCGTAAATAAAGGAAAAGTGACGTTACTTTTAAAAATATCATTAGAAAAATTTTATGTGTCTCACATTCTTCCCAATTGCATCTTTTTTTTTTTATACTCTCAGAGAAATGTATTTTTATTAATTATCAATAAAACAAAAACATATTTCTTCTGATATTTTTAAAAGGAAAACGTACGGCAATAAAACTTCAAGCTAATTTTGTTAAAACCGGATACGTTTATCGCTTCATTAATAATCTATAGAGTATAGTATTTTGTATATGTAAATCGAGCGTAGAAGGTATATATTATATTACATTTTCGTGGAAGTTTGATTAAAAGTCTGAGAATTTTCACGGTTTACTTTCGGTTAGGCACGATTGCTACATATCCGCTCGTTGATACGTGATCAACTGTATTCACTGACAGTAAAATCGGATTTGCGGGGCTTAGGCAGCGGTATTCTTGGAAGATCCTGTTTACTCGGTTTACTATCACGCTGCGAGCACGAACCGGGCAATTAGTAACTCCATGTCGCATTGTATACTGCAACTGTTGCTCGTTGTTTTTTGTTAACAAAGTCTTACACCGATAAAGATCACGATAAACAGCGATGCCCTGCATGTCATCCAATGGTTTAACCAGCCGATTTTATGATATACACTTTCTTTGATCAAACGAGTTTTCGCGCAAAGAAACTGTATTAACATATATTTGCATTGTTTATAGTATCCACTATATTTGTATCATATTGACATCGATATGATTATTCTATATTTCTCGTCTCTTTCTCTGTCCTATTGTCACAAAGTAGAACGATTATGTGTTTGGTCAGACAAGCGTAGTTAGAACGTTTTTCTGTATATTCTCAATGCTTATATATTGTCCGTTATTGAAAGTATTCATATTTTCAGCGACAATGTATTTTCACACCTGATGGCTTTTTAATTAGAACCGTCTTCATGAAGTCAAATGATTGTGTGTTCGACCAAACAGATGAGATTGAAATGTTTTGATACGTGTTCTGGATATTTATAAAATAATTTTTCATTTGAAACATTAATTTTTTTTTATGACGTTGTATTTTTACAGCCGACGAGTGTCAACCAGAATCGTTTTCGCGAAGTAGAACGATCACGTGTTTGATCAGACAGACTAGATCAGAACGCTTCGACACATTGTTCTTGATATTTATGTAACGATATATCATTCGCAGCATATTAATTTTTATAAAGTTATTTTACAAAATAAGTAATTTTTGTCTGCTGATTAAACCGAATGAAAACCGAAGCTCGAACGTGTTTTGAATTAACATTAGCAAGGTAGAGATATTTCTATTTTTGGATGACATTTCACGGAGAGTTGCGGCAAAATTCAAGTGTAGATAGTTCGTTGTGTTATTCCAGATGATTTGTCCATTGAGTTCCATTGTTAAAAGTTTCATTAAATCTGCGATAATTCGCTGCTCGTATGCTTCACGTTGTTATCGTTCAGCAGCATTATCTTTACAAATGAATTGTTTCCTACTTATGGTAATGTTATTGTTAATGTGTAACGTGGTTCAATGTCGAAGCTATCGCGAAGTTTTAAAAAATTGTATCAGCATTAGTGATCATTAGGTTACTCTAATTCGAAGGTAATCGTTTCAAAAAATTAGCCTTTTTATCACTGAATTGATTTAACAACGTCATTGATGTGACAGCATTGATTTTTTTAAAAACATCGATTTAATTATTTAATTATTTGTGTTAATTAACCGATTAAGAAAAGATAAAGAAAAGAGTAGATTATCTAAATAAGAAAGCAATTAAGGACATCGATTATCATCACGATCGAAAAGTATCACGATTTCAAATTTGATAGATTAAAAGTTAAAAACGAGAAATCTCGAATCTCGAGCTGTGTCTGTAGTATCGCTAAAACGACACGATCTATCATGATTTATTTCAGAGACTGCCAAAAGAAAATTTGTACTTTCTTTCTACGCTTTTACCTAAACCCATTATATTCGTATCTAATACCAACCACTCGGAGTCATTCAAAACTTTGTAATATTTCCCTGAGAGCTAAAAAGAGGAAAAGAAGCTGATCCTGGTATAATACGCTAATCAAATAATACGTTCACGTGTCGAGCCATAAAATTGACAGATGTTTGTGTTAGCGAAACATTGTACAACATTTCTGTTCTGAAATATTCTTCCGAATCTCCTGAAATATCTGCCAAAGAAAAACAGAAAAGAGGACTTCTGTTGTACATCTTCAGTGTATCCTATGACCTTTATCCTCGTCCATATCAAAATCGTTCTTCTCTCTTGAAACCAGAAACGAAATGGAAAGAGAAAACTTATATAAATCTTCAAATGAAAATTGTAAATTTTCATTAAAATATAGAGGATATAAAGAGAATTCTACAAAGCACCGCTAAGACTAAAAACAAAAGGAAGAAAATGTATCTCTGATTTTCCTTCGATCCAAACAGCCTAATACGATATATATCAAAGTTAACTCCAGCTGATCGACTCGTCAAATGTTTTAGATCTCCGAAATCGCGCAAGGCGCCGCACAACTAACGAAAAAATTACAAGGATGACACGTCCCTTATCGCGGCACGGGTGATCGCGGGCTCGAAAATCTCGCGCAGAAGCAATGGATCGAGCCGTGTTCCGTCGATGCGCGCGAGGCCGCTATCAAACGAAGGACGTGTAGGTGGTGCGAGCCGCGGCGAATCTATCGGATTTAGTTAATGTCCAGCGCTCCGTGGACTCGGATGTTGCATCGGCTGCGACTAGCCATGACAGACGAGCTCGCCTGACTGCACAAAACAACGCAAACGCTTCTATTCCTTTCTGCGACGTTTTCTTTTTTTTTATAAACCGCACAAAAAGAAACCATCGAATCTGTTAACGTACATCGAGTAACCTGTAGCCCAACGACTGATCGATAATACACAACAGAGAGAAAGCGAGAGAGTGAAAGAGGGTAAATTTCGTAGCTGCATACACGCTCGCTTCTCCATACGGAAAATTGTGCGGAGAAGCGTAATTTAATTCAAATAAATAATTGCCAAAATATATTTCATTTGACTTGATTTTACGAGCAAAATCAATTCCGTGGAAAATTGGTTACATTAATTGGATAGAAACTGATTCTGAAAAGAAAATTAATCGAAGGGGAAGTGACTCTGAAAAATATTAATCAGAAAGAAATAGATTCTGAAAAATCATTCCTACGATCTATTACATCGAGCAATCCTCTCTTCCTTCCTCTCTCTCTCTCCCTCTGTCTCTCTCTCTCTCTCTCTCTCTCTCTCTCTCTCTCTCTTCACTAACAGAAAATTAATTTCTGTAATCTTTTTTATTGGTTCTTCGATTATTTTTTTAATGAATTCTTTTGCTCGAGATTTGATTGCCTTTTGATATATGCCGGTGATTAATCGTGAAAAAGCTAGGTACGCGCGTGGCTCAACGATACATCGACGTAGTTCTGTGACCGGCATAGAACAGTCGCGGGATCCACGTGGACTCGACCGTACGTTTTTGCGTCTCGCATACCCGAATTGGAACTAGTCGCGGATTCTCGATCGTGACTGAAATTCAGTGAAAATTGGTGAAAACACGCTAACGTAACTTTATGTGACACGCTGAAGACCTAATCTCGGGAGACAAGTGTCTCTCTTCTTCATCGATCGGCGGATCCACGAGGTCATCGCGTTTCATCGTTCAGGTAAGTTCAATTTTATATGATATTTTTCTTCTCGATAGTTGAAACTTTGGCTTCGGCGAAGGTAAAAATGCTTCGAAACAAATGAAGGATATCGTAAATAAATTATTGTAATTGACGTTGAAGTCGCACTTTAATGGTAGGTTCTGTAAGGTAATGTGCATCGATTGTGACTAAAGGTGCGCCAACCGCGACCATTGAACGTAACTACGTTTCAGTCTGATTATAACCAAAGGTTAACTAAGAATAATAGAATTTTGAATTCGCGATACGAAGAGAAAATTTAGTCTCCGATATAAATAATACGCCTACAAAAAAAGTACTTGCACGTCGTTGTACTTTTCGTAAGATATACACAGATCTATGTATGTATATGTATATTATTGCATTGAAATGTGGAAAACGAGTACTTTTTATAACTACTATGTAGTAAATGTCAATTATGAATTGAATAAAATAGTGCGTAGAAATTCGACGAATAAAGGGTAAATTATGGAGGTTTCCATTCATGATCAATTACTCTAATCTCAAAAAACAAATATCGAACTTTCTCCGCCGTTTATCTTGCGTATCGCGACAAGCTCTCAGACCACAGTCCTTCAATTGTTTCAAGCGACACAAAGAGATAAAAGAAGGAAAAATTTACGATACAATGCTGCTTTCTCTGTTCCTGGTCAAATTCTCTGATGAAAAAAAGTAAATAAAACATCCTTCGTAAAATTTTCAAACGAAGAATGAGAGTAAATTAAATATTAAAAGATCAATTTGCTCGAGGACCAATTAGTGGCACCCGCAGCACAATTAAAGAAAAAAGAAATGTACAATCTAAATTACTCGAGTCCCGATAAATATTCCACGATATCTGCTTTAAAGCTTCGATACCTGAGGAGATTGCTTAATTTCTCTATATCTTTGCTGCAACCATTTCGTGATTCGTTCATTGATCATTCGAACATTCGTCGCACGACCGTTTCATTTCGTATGCAACGCTGTTAAATTCCTCTGTAAATTAACGATTCATCAAGCCATTATCTCAACCTGAAAATTGATACGGTTTGCAACTTGTTCGAATAATCGTATTGGTCGAAGTGTTGATGGGGTTTCATCGTAAATTCAAATTGAAATTTGCAATTCGGCTGGCGATGTCACTATGGTGGAGCCAGGCACGTTAGATGGTTCCTCTAGTTCCTGTGATCCTTGACCTTAAAACCTAGAATTCCGGACGAAACTCACGTTGAGTCCTCGAACGACCTTCGATCCACTTCCTATGAAACGGCCGTCGAGTTACTCGTTGCATTAAAAGCATCGTGTGTCTATTGGCTTTTTTTAAACGTCAATACACTTTTCACCTTTTAATAATTAAATTATTAGAGTTCGAAGAGTGCGAAAGAAAAAAGAAAATATATCGAGCTTTTAATATTACGATTTATATTACGCGGACAGTCGTCTAAACATTGGATATATCGGTTGAATCCGTTATTTTTCATTTATTTTGGGAAACATATCGCTCAAAAGCGAAGGTTCTTTTCGCGATATATTTTTTCCGTTTCATACATATTCAAGATGATAATTACGTTGATTTACATTGTTTGTTTGTTCTCCGATTAACACTTGTGTCATACGTAACGAGGTTCTATTTTTATCAATTGTCAGCCAGATGATAGTCTTTTTTCTATCTTTCAACCGGAAATACTGCGTTCATAATTTAAAACAGACTCGTGCTCGATGGAACGATTCCACGTGAGAATTTATTCACGAATTTTTCCGTATACCGAGCCTTGTGAATTTTCAACCGATTTTACAAAACGAAGACTCATCTTGGAATCAGAGATTCTAACGAGCAATAACCACGACAATTATAGTTAATTTCCCGGAATTTTTCTAAGCTAAATTTTACGTTAGAATAATCTCCGATCTGAAATACCTGCTGGGTAGCTTACAATATTTTATCAATCGATAGATGCTGATAAATCTCTACTTTCGAAATTATTCCTATCTGATTTCTTAAACAGCTTTTATAAGAATCAGCAAACGGGGTTATCCTTATCTACTTTGCAAGGAGACCTTGTGGAACCTTATACTCTACTAACACGAAAGAAAATAAAAAAATAATATAGGCAGATTGATATAATTCTATAGAGTTAACCATTTTTTGAATATATTACGTTTCTTAAACGAAACATTTTGAAATTTCATTGGCGCTATTATGAAGCTCAACTACGGCGATTATATCGATAAACTTTGAAAGAAATATGAAAATACACGTACGGTCTAAAAGATATTTAGTGCAAAGTATATATTTCGCGGAGATGATCAAAATATTTAAATACTCAATTATCTATTTGTTGAGAATTGTGGATCTTAATTGCCGAAATAAAAATAAAGGAACACTAAGGATACACTTAGAATTCATATTAAAATAGTTTTAGATTTATTTAATGAACGATTTCCAGGATCTTCGTCGATATACATTGGTCTCATCATCTTCCGTACCACACTGCCAACAGAACAGTACATTCATCCATACATACTTCTACACACTCATATTCACATACGTGTGTCACCACTACGCGGTCAATCTAGTCTAGCACATAAAATTACACATATTTCAATACTATTCTATTGATAAGTCTGAATATTCCGACTAATACTAACATAATCTTTTTATTGAACATCTGTTTGCTGTAGGTATATGTTTTCATATGTCACAAGTATATGTAAGTATAAGTATGTATGTCTTCTGTATTATAGTAAGTAATAACTTTTGTATACATATCTCGATTAATTTCAAAATCAATATAATCACAACAGCCGTATCTCATCGCAATGCTAATGAAGTTTCAAAATGTTTTGCTTAATCCGTACAATATACATACGAAAGTTTGTTGTCATAAGCGTTCAAATACTTTTGTGTATTCACACTGCATACTAATTTCCTATAGTATACGTTGACAGTTGGTAGATATCAGGTATGATTATCAAATCAGTTTCAAATTCCATCAACATAATCACGACAATCGTGTCCCATTACAGTATATCAATGAAATTTCACAAACTATAACATCTATATAAACACACTTATAATGTATTTATATTTCTATGTAAATAATATTCAAATATTTTCTTGAGCCAGCGTATTACCGACGAACGCTTACGTACGTTGTGTGTCGGATTTCCCGCTAGCTTAATTACAATAAATGGGACGAGAACGATCTTTTGCACGATAATGAGCGCAAGGTCGAGCCACCAAGTTATACGTTCCGTGTTTGAGGGCGGTGTGACCCGATCCTCCTTGGCTAAATCAGGGTTTTCATCGTAGAAATATGGCTCCATCGTCGTTGACCCCGTGAAACCGTCACCCTCTTTTATAGACCAGATGAATTTCTATATCCCTTTGTGTCGAATTCTATGAAAATTCCAGCTTCGTCGTAGCTGAGATTATTGTATCGCAAACTGCAGGAACTTAAACGCAAGAGAAATCGGAATAAAGGAAATCCGACGAGAGAGCTAAGGTTGCAGGAAGTTTGTAAATCAATTCAGGTTCCACAGTTGTCAAATGCATAAATTAGATTGGAAAGGTTTTTGGATGGTGAACTGACGTTTGAGAGAAGCTCGGTACGCGCGAGCTCGAAATACGAGAGTAAGCGAAAAGTTGAAGACTTGTTAGTCTTACTGCGACGACCGATAGCCGATTAATCAGTTTTTTGTCGCCGACTCTTACCGATCGATAGCCTACTAATCGGCTTTTTATCGCCGACAATCTTTCTCATTAATTGAGCAGTAATTTGTTATTTAGTACTAAGGTATCTTGCTCAATTGCGTCAGTTGCGTTGCTTTGCAAGCTCCCACAGTTTTATGCCAATTTGAGAAACTTACCGTTCGCGATGATCGAAAAGAATGGCATTGCAGAGTCTAAACCGAAACAGAGCCGACGCCAGGGAGAATCTGCGCCTGAGCTCGGACGGTCGGACGTATGTATACTGTTGAACAGCCAGCGGTCAGTAAAGTGTTAAGTATATGGAAGATTAGAATTTCAAATGTTGTAATATTCCAGAATTTAGATTTTTAGAGACTTAGTATGTGTCTGAGAATTTGTAGGCGTGTTCTAAAATTTAGATTCTGCAGCATTTGTTTTTACAATTCTCAAGTATCCGAGAATTTAGGCACCTGGGAACTCAGACGCGAGAACAAGTTCGACAATTTTTTTAATATTCGAAAACTTCGGCTCTTCGTGCTCTTAAAATATTCGTAAGTTTAGGTTGCAGAATTTTTTACGGCAACTTCGGATTCAGGGTATTTTTAAATAATAGTAAACTTAGAAATCTCAGCGGAGAAGCTAAATTCAGGGACACCTCGATACGGAAAAGTTTACCAACGGTTTATCGATAAAAGGTATATCGCGAACGAGTCGCGAATGACCCAGAATTTCGCTAGCAATCGTTGAATACACAATTCCTACAACTCAGAAGACTTAAATGCGGAGTAATATGACTGATAATCTTATTCACCTTGTTAATTGCTCATCAGAAGACGAGCCTACATTGGAAATAGAAGGACGATACGTATAAATAATTCAGTGTTTGTTCATCGAACGTGCGTCTTGTTTGTCATTGTTGTTATAAGAACCGGTTCATATCACTTGCTATGAATTACGGATGCCTTAAAAATCCTTCAATTATCGTCCACAACCACAATTTTCAAATTCATGCACTTTTTTCTCCAAGACGATCGTGTGATTCTATTGTATCTATGGTATCGTACATCTATCTATTCGTATCCATAATTCTTCAAATCTTGAATATATCACAATTTTCAAGTTACAATACGTAACAGAAAAATCTCATTATTAGAAAGGAGAAGGCAAGGAAGAACACTTGTGGCCAAGGACTCTGCAAGTGAACTTCATATACATTTTTCCAACATCTACGTTCGAATTCATTGTTCGAGTTTCCTGTTAAATCCCGAAGAGCGTGTTAGCCACTAATTGTTACTTTAAACCGTGCAGAATCGTTAAATTTTCCGTAATTAGACTTACGATGGATTATGGTTATAGTAGATGAAGAATCATTCGTTGGAATTTTTCATCATAATTCGTCGGAATGTGTTCCTTGACTCGTTGAGATCATGAAACTCGTGAATTTTCCACCCGTTTTACGAAAGCAGAATTATCCTAGAAATTTTAACAAACCATAATCGCACTTAATTTTCTTGCAATTTTTACAATTTCTCTCTTTCTCGACGATTTTCTTGTTGTGTCTCGAATAAAAGTTTCAATGCTTGTTTGTCGATCTTTTTCAGAGAGCAAACTCGATGAGAGACAGGAGGGCACTTGAGAAAATAGTTGCGAAGTAAATACAGGAAGATCGAGCAAGTGAAGGTGAAGTGAATCGGGGAAGTTAAAGGATAGGAACTCGAGGAAGTGAAGTAGAAGAATCGATTTGGACAAATTGGTAGAACGTTCGTTGGATTATGGAACAAGAACAGGATACAAAAATGAAAAGCTCGGCGGACTATGTAAAGGCCATTGAGAGCGGCGCTCAACCGTCTCAGGTGACTACGTTCTCTGTGAAACGAGAGCTGCTTCTAAACTTTGGCTGATCTACGCGGAAACTTGTATTTGGTGTCTTGTACAGTGTGTTAATAAATTTTGTTACAAGCAACGAGCCTCCGCTATTCTATTTTTAAATTATTTTTCTTTCTCTTTGTGAGAATCGAATGTTTCTTTGACCAGGATACTTAAAAAATACTAGGAAAGATAAGCAAGGGATTATGTTCAGGGAAAGGGATTTGTTTCAAATATTATGTTTAAAGACACTTCAATTTGGGAAACATCGATGGAGGAAATTTAAATTTGGGAAACATCGATGGAGGAAATTTAAATTTGGGAAACATTAAATGTAAAAATCCTAGGTGCAAAGAAACTTAGGTCATACTATGTATTTTCTTTAGGTATTTCAGAATAACTTAAATTTAATAAATTCCAGGAAGAAAATTGGATCAAGATACTCTAGGTATTTCACAGTTCAAAGGATTCTAAGTGTAAAGAAATTTAGATTATTGTACCATTAAAAAGTTAAATTATAGTACAGTGAATATGTAAATTTAAACGACTTGAGCTATAAAAGGATTTAGATTATAGTACTTTATTTAAATACTTGAGAACAACTTAAGTTTAATAAATTCCAGGAAGAAAATTGGACCAAGATACTCTAGGTATTTGACAGTTCAAAGAATTCTAAGTGTAAAGAAATTTAGATTATAGTACCATTAAAAAGTTAAATTATAGTATATTAAAAATGTAAATTTAAACGATTTCAGCTACAAAAGGATTTAGATTACAGTATTTTATTTAGATACTTGAGAACAACTTAAGTTTAATAAATTCCAGGAAGAAAATTCGACCAAGATACTCTAGGTATTTGACAGTTCAAAGGATTCTAAGTATAAAGAAATTTAGATTATAGTACCATTAAAAAGTTAAATTATAGTATATTAAAAATGTAAATTTAAACGATTTCAGCTATAAAAGGATTTAGATTATAGTATTTTATTTAGATACTTGAGAACAACTTATAAACATAGTATAACATATAACATATAACATAGTATAAAGAAATTTAGATTATAGTACCATTAAAAAGTTAAATTATAGTATATTAAAAATGTAAATTTAAACGATTTCAGCTACAAAAGGATTTAGATTACAGTATTTTATTTAGATACTTGAGAACAACTTAAGTTTAATAAATTCCAGGAAGAAAATTGAACCAAGATACTCTAGGTATTTCACAGTTCAAAGGATTCTAAGTGTAAAGAAATTTAGATTATAGTACCATTAAAAAGTTAAATTATAGTATATTAAAAATGTAAATTTAAACGATTTCAGCTACAAAAGGATTTAGATTACGATATTGTAAATATTTGAGAACTAAAGTTCTAGAGATTCCGGAAACAAAATAATTAGTATTAAAATGATCCAAGAATTTACAGAAGAGTGTAAATTTGACGATTTTAGCATCAGAAAAGATCGCTAATTTAAAAAACAATCTTTTCGCAGGTTATTGAAACGACGGTGTACAAACGACGATGGGCGATTCTAATGATCTTCGTGCTGTACAGCGCCAGCAACGCGATGCAGTGGATCCAATACAGCATCATCGCGAACATCATAATGGTCTATTACGACGTGTCCAGTTTTTCAGTTGACATGACTAGCATGATCTACATGATAACTTACATTCCGTTCATCTTTCCAGCGAGCTATCTGCTCGACAGATTCGTAAGTGCGATCAGCAAAGTTGCATTTGATCAACTTCGGCCGTTTTATTTAAAGAATCGTCTGGAAAAATTGATATCCTTAAATCGTGTTTATCTATGCATGAGCCGAGTTTATCGTAACAGAAATATTTTAAATCAGTTAATTTAACTCGATCGGAAGTTTAATCTAATCTGCTTCGTTATCGAGCGCGATATCTCGGAGAGTATCTTTATATTTATATAAAAATTGTTCATTCTCGTTGCATTTCGAAAGTTGTTGATAAGGAAATGAAAGAAAAAATTATCGAAGAACGTATAAAAATACAAAACAGTTGCATTCGATATTTTTTTCCTTAATGCTTCTTTCAATTATTATGTATTTAATGTGCATGTTATACTTTAATTGCATTGTAATCTGATTCTGAAAATGATTATCTGTCTCTTTGTTTTCTTCTCTTTCTTTAAGTCTTTCTGGGATGTTAGTTCTCTCGAAACGTAAAGCATGGACATCATTTATAAGGAAATTCGATTATATGCTTTGGGGATTAGTGGATCAGGAGTGGGCTGTAAATTTACGTGCGGAGGAAGATAATTCGATTAAGCAGATTGAGTTTGTTAAGTCCGAAGATTTCGAAATACAAGGAAAATATCGTATTTACCATTTCGGTAAAACAAACGTAATAACTTGAATTAATAATTGTTCTCACCCCGCTTTATGATCTTTGACGATCATAATGTCGATGGTATCTCTGTACGAAACAGACCCGACAGATTTGATTATTTACCTACAAATGTCTGAAATTAAAAATTATCTGCCGTAACAAAATAATCCTCTATCAAAAATATGAACATCGAAGTATATTAAAATCCTCGTACGAACACGTTATACTTTAAATGCACAACGAATTAAATCTACGCAATTTTTCTATTCGAAGATCAATAATCTTCCTTACATCAATTTTCTTCAAAACAGATAACTTTATTTTACAAAATTCCTCTATTCGAATAATATTTCGGAAAATGTACATTTCTTTAAAAAATATATTTTCTTCTCTAGTGTTAATTTTCCTCGTGATAAATAACTTCAAAATTCTGGAAAAAATCTTCCATT
Organism: Bombus affinis; assembly: GCF_024516045.1. NCBI lineage: Eukaryota > Metazoa > Arthropoda > Insecta > Hymenoptera > Apidae > Bombus > Bombus affinis. Next base: position 4,988,323 of record NC_066354.1, read on the forward strand.
TATTCACATTGTAATATTTTTCTTTTTTATTTTTACAGAAAATAAATAAAATGAATCGTTGATTTCAGGGGCTCAGGTTCGCAGCTTTGGCAGGAGCAATCGGAACCACGCTCGGTTCCTGGATAAAAGTGTTCAGCGTGAGTCCAGATCGGTTCTGGATTACTTTCGCCGGTCAAACATTCGTCGCTGTGAGTCAAGCGTTCGTGCTGTCGGTGCCAGCACGTTTGGCGGCTGTTTGGTTCGGCCCGGACCAGGTCAGCAGCGCGTGCAGCATCGGCGTTTTTGGAAATCAGGTCAGTCACTGTCGGATCGAAAAATTTCCAACTAACTTCGTATCGGTTGCATGCTTCGCAAAATTAAAATCGAATGGATACGATGGATATTGATAGTAGCAGACCGAAGAATCACCTTTGACAGAAAAGATAAATGTTTTTACATGTTCCTTTTGGAGGATGTTTCAAAATTCTTCTGAGCCAACCTACTACGGTCTTTCAATATTTCTAGCCTAATTTTGCTTCCATTTCGATAGATGAAGAAGTTTCAATCTTTTAAGAAAAGTTCTAGGAACATCGAAACAAGAATTTATACGTATTAAAAGCGATCCTTTCGCATCTTTCCTCGAATTTAAGAAATTTCTTAAGAAGCCAAAGTACGTCCGGATTAATTTATTAATAATTTAATACAATTGAATAATTTACTGGTAAAATCTCTAACACGAAACATTTCAACTCGTTAAAGTGTTTAATTCCACAATCTTTGATCTTGCACATCCTTTTCGAGGTAACTGAAACGCGATACCTCTTACGAAACAAGTTCGCTTTCATCATGTCTATTCCCCATAACTCAATTCTCGAATACGTAAACCAATTGGAATTACTCGCTCGAGAATTAACAGCCAATTATATGAACAGGCCAGTGAACTATCCTTCACCAATTAATTAGTGCACTCTGTTGAACATGATCCTTGCGAACGTCGTTTTACAGTCTGCTTCATCTATGTACTGTTTCAAAGCGCTATACTGAGAAAGGCATTGCACATTATCATATCAGACTATTGTCTCAATTACCGTCTCAAAAGTCAGCGTCCATCAATTTACGACGATGATTCCTCCACTTTGATCGATTGACCGCGGTAACAGAAATGCGTATCAAATGCACACGATTTCCATAAATGGTGTCATCAGTAAGTGGATCTGTACGACTCCGTGATAGTTGTTGAATAATGGTGGCGATAAATGGAGCTCGAGTGCACAATACCTGTGTGGTAGAACTGTATTTGGAGGGACAGGCTCGTTGAAGAGTTAAGCAGTGATTAGATGGGAAACAGAGTCGAACCGTGCACCCACGTTTCATTTCGCGGCGGCATAAGGGGATCCTGGACCCCATCCAGCGAATTAAAGAACGACCACATTGCAACAAGCTACACACCCCTTTCCACCAGTTTCTCCCCCCGGGGAGATAATCTGTTCAAGGTGCATTGTCGACGAGATTACTTTGTTACGAGCTGCGTGCCTTCGTATGGACGAAGATTATTTAAACTTCTTTCCGCTCGAAAGATTTATATTTTACCTTCGATGTTTTCCCGAATTTCTGCTTTCTACTTGAATTATCGGAGGTGTTGAGTTAGTTGGAAAATTTATGGAAAAATTTATAGGAAAAATTGAAGTTATGAATGTTGATGCGTAGGTGAAAAAGAGATTTATATGCAAAATACTATGCGAAATATCGAAAATAGAGTATTCATGGTTATAGTGTTCAGAATCGAATTTCCAATCAGATTCCACTGCTTCGCTTAACGACGCGAAAGTAATTATATATTTGTATTTTATTCCAAATGATTCTCTTTCGTCTTATCAAATAATAAATATATAGGATACGATAGAATATATCGATAATTAAAAATTAATCTATTTTCCAACTAAGAAATCGAACATTCCGCTTGTCCTCTAAGAAATGGAGCACGCGATAAAACTTTTATTAGAAATTCCTATTTGCCGTACGGTATTAACGAAGAAATACGCGATGGCTATCGTAAAATTGATATAAATGATCGTTGACCTTGCTATTTATGACGTATCACCGCCCGTACAAGTTCGCCACGGTTCTCGCAAGCTTTCGAGAGCGGAACTCTCGTCGGAATCGCTCGTGATGAGCTGAAAAGAATAATGATCTGTCACTTCCTTGGAATAACAACAATGGGCGTCGAGCATCTCTCCACACGTCAGCAATTTCATTACAAAACTTTCCTACCAAACATGCGACTATAAATAACATTCTCCCTTTTCATTTGGAAAAATTCCATCATCTTCCATGTCTCGTACTTTCCATTCTTATTTTTAAACGGAAGCTGACTTTTACATATACTTTTATTATTTATAGAAAATCAGAATAATCGTTCCGTTATTTTCAGTTGGGCATAGCAATCGGTTTTCTCTTTCCACCGATGCTGGTGCAAAACAGCGAAGATCCCAACGTAATTGGCCGAGGACTGCACGTGATGTTCTATATCGTCGCTGCTTTTACCACTACTATTCTGGTTCTTATACTTCTATGTGCGTGTAATAACCATAAACTTAAGATTGGAAATTCCTCGAAACGATGTTTCACAGCTAAACGATATTGCTCATCGTTTGGATGAGAATAACGATAAAATTTTTCTTTCAGTTTTCAAGTCTGAACCACCGATTCCTCCGAGTCCAGCGCAAGCTGTACAAAGGGAGGCTGAATCCACGGGAAGCTTCTTCGTCTCTGTGAGGAAACTAGTGACAAACACGGGTTACTTGTTATTGTTGCTCAGCTACGGCATCAACGTGGGTGTGTTTTACGCTATCAGCACGCTCCTCAATCACATAGTTCTTCAATACTTCCCTGTGAGTCTTTTGGCTTCTTTCCTTTATTTATTACCCTCCTTTGATTCTCATATTTTGTTTAATTAGAAAGCTAATTTTACCATTAATATTATCGTTGTATTTTTATTTATTTTCCGCATAAATTTATGAAATTTCAAAGTTTAGTTTAATAAATCTGTATTGTCGATCCGCAAATATTTAGAATCATGAACAAGACGCTGGAAGAATCGGCTTGACCATCGTGTGCGCCGGTATGTTGGGCTCTGTGGTGTGTGGCATTGTACTCGATAAAACGCACAAATTTAAGTGAGTAAATCTGACAAATACATGGAACAAAAGAGCGTGCTTAACAGGTGGCCTGAACTTTAATTTGAAATCTATTTGCAGAGAGACAACATTGGGTGTGTATCTTCTCTCATTCTTTGGCATGATCATATTCACGTTCACGATAGACACCAGTGAAATATATATTATTTACATAACAGCTGGCATGTTAGGGTAAGTGCAAAGCTACTACCCCTCTGATCTTTTGAAATATTATTTAATTTTAGAAATCACTTCTATGAATTTTAATATAGCAGTTTCATGCGACTCTAGTTGAAGTATTTTTTATTTTTACTTTTTCTACAGCATTTTATTCTCATTGAGATTCCCCTATCCAAATGAACAATTTCCAATAACCCCCAAACATTGAACAGAATTCTTTAAAAATGTTTCTAAATAAGAATTTTATTTAAAAAAAATATTGTAATGTAATATCAAATTCCATAAAAAATTCAACGTTTATTTTCCAAATTTTCTAGATTCTTCATGACCGGTTACCTTCCCGTGGGATTCGAGTTCGCTGCAGAGTTAACATACCCAGAACCGGAGGGAACCTCCACTGGTTTATTAAACGCAGTGTGTCAAATATTCGGTATTGTCTTCACGATTTTCTACGGTTATTGCCTGAACGAGTGGGGCGACTTCTGGGCGAACATCTTTCTTTGTGGCACGTTGGCCCTCGGCACGTTCCTCACCATCATCATTCCCAACGATCTTCGAAGGCAGAAGGCCAAGTTTTAAGCGTTGATCTTTCGTGGTCGAAGGTTAATTGACAGAAAGCCGGAGGAACGATTGACTAGTCTTCTTTGTGATCGATGATATTGCGAAAGTATAGCTTCCGCGTCAAAGGATGATTATTTTTAAAGCGGATGAGACAGATGAATTATCAAAGGCTGATCAGAAATGGTTGATTCTGTTAAAATATTAGATAAGATAGGTCCTCACAGCTCACGTTTCTTATTGTTATTATTATTATTATTATTATTTCTTTTTTCTACATGCACGGTATTTCTTTAATTTACAAGTTGCAAGTAACTTCACTAGAATGTTTAAAAAGACTTCAGACGTACAAGACGACAGGATACTGATGTATCTCCAAATCTTAATGATATAGATCACCATTAAGAAGAAACACATATGTTCAAATATCATTTTAAGCGAACATACGAGGTAGAAGAGGATTAAAGTAATAACAACGGTAGTCTACATAAGTAAACAATAACGTTGGGCATGGTTCATGATCTGAAATCGTACTGAAATATTTCACGTAGCCTGGTAGCTGAAGAGATCGGAATAGATTTACGAATGAGATTAATCGTGATATCGTCGACTATTCGAGCTTAGAGAATCAATGGCCTATGCTCAGACATAGTATCTTTTCTAATGTTTCTTCTTCTTTGTACTGTGGCGACTCTTCAGTATCGTGGGGTGAGCCTATTGCGTGTAGGTAACGCGTGGAATTCCTCTGTTGCGCCTTAAGCGAAGGAAAATCGAATGTAGAGCAAGCTACAGAGCCAGTTTTCACGTAGTTTTAAGGGTCAGACACTCTCATCTCGTTATTCGTGTTGTTTGATGATTCCAAAAACGAGTTTCACCGAAGATCCTATCTTTTCTTTTTTTACTTGTAGTGCCATCAGTATTAATGCCATTCAGTGTTTTCTGTGGCTCTGATGAATGTAAACTGTTGGCCATAAGTATTATTGTTGTAAAAGTATAACAAATTTTATTTTATTTGATACTGTACATTGTGCGATGCGAAAGAAATAAGACTAATATAGGGGAGTAACAAGAAAATAGAAGCAACGAAATATTAGAAAGTATCATAATACTTATGGCAGACAATGTATAACTTGAGTTAACTTTCGCACTCTGAGACCTTAAACGATACGAATTACGACGAGAGAATTTAGCGTTATTACGATTGCCGTTCCGAACGAAAGCTAGTATTCGCTGAAATAGCGATGAGTCGTTGAAGATAGTATTTTCGTGGAAATCGAGGAGGAACGGAAAGGATAGTATCGATAATAATGATACTTGTAGCGAATAGATCATTCCAGAAATATTATCGAGATGCTGTGCATCCGAGCGATGAGTAAAATCTACTTATTCTTGTTACTCGTGTAAATGTTTTAATCGAATAAGTAGAGTAGATCTCTAAATATTGATCTTTGTGGCGTACAAATCTATCATATTATATTTCCTCGATCGACGTAACTTGCGCAGAGTGTACCGTACAGGATCTTAATAAGCGTTCGCGAAGCTGTTTGATCTTCAGTAATCATACTTAGGTTGCTCATTCGCGATAAAACCGAAGCAATGCGGAAGATATCGATGGAAGCAGTATTTTTGAAACGCAAATGAGATAACGAATGTTACATAGTTGTGGAAAAAGTCTTTCAAAATTTGTAAATTTGCCTTTTAAAAATTACTGTACTCGTATTTAGAAATTTACTGTAAATGATTCTATCAATTTAGTTCTATGGTTGAATCGAGTGGAAGATGAAATGACATGGAAGATGATTTTAATAGAATCGAGCGGTTTTTACGGTCTATCCGGTTTAATAAGAATTTTCGATAATTCAATGACCCAGAAACGGCGCGAAATATGCGACCCATCGAAGGAGCAGATCGCTCCACTAGCACAGAAACTCGATTTACAAGGTGGTCGCCTCAAGCCCCGATTAAGCTTGCCTGAAATTATCGAGGAAAAATTAATTATCGCGCGAAGGTCGATTTGGACAAGCTAACAGATACCTGAAAATCAATTTTTCTCCTAGTTGAAAGTGGTTTATAGGGAGCGTTGAAACGTCGTTAGACTTCGGATTCTATTTTAGATTACAGAGAATCGATGTTATCATTATTATATAGAGCTAGATCTAGAATAAAGCATTTCGCCCGTTTCGAATATTTCCTCTAACAAAACAAACGACAATAATCGTAGCTACGCGTACAAAACGAGTATTAAGAGAAACATTGTGAAACACTGTAGTGGTAATTGTCGTAGATCACCGATGTGTGTACTAATTGTGTGCTATTTTTTATAGGATATTATCGTGTGTCCTAAAGTCGCGGGGCCAGTCGCGTAGAAACGAAAAAGATTGACAATAAACCTATCAGTAAGAGAAACAAGGATTTCAGATCGATAGAGATATAGCTTTCTTCTATTTTTGTAACATTCCGAACGCAGAGAAACATTCAAAGTAAAATTGCACACCGTTTACTTTCGCTTGTGTTCTTAGATTTTTTACATTAAAAAGAAAGAAAAAAGAAAAAACAGGAAGAACCAGTTGTTCTACTTTCTTCACTTGCAAAGATGCATTAAACGCGATGAAAAATCTCCCAGGAACAAAAGTTCCCGGAGATGTTTGTCAATTAATTGTCACGAATTTTTCAAAGAATCGAAATCACAAAACGAATGGACAATTCGAAGATTTACAGATATAGAGGCACACGTGTACGGATATATGTGTATATTTTGTCAAATCGATGTGTATATTTCACGTGTGTATTTTATTCGAAGTCGTGTACGTCTCTGTGCAAAACTGTTTCAAACATATCTTTTATAGAACGATATTATTGAACAATATTAACGCGTTGACTGCCACGTGTTTTTGTACAAACGAATTTTGTACACCGGAAGCCTCAACAGGTCACAAAATACTGCACAGCAACATTTGATTCTTATAACCTATTATATTATATTTGCGCGCTTTTTCTCTGACAATATTACATAAGTCACTCACATTAGAAATTTCTCAGTCATAATCTATTTATTTGAACCATTTTAAAAAATTTGATGACATGGATCACCGATGACCATCGTAGCAGTTAACGTGTTTAAGATTGTTACGATAGTTACCATATCTCGATGTAATTTAAAGACAATATTAAATGTTAACACGTGTCGAGTTTGTTAAATAGTCTGCTAAACAGATGTACCGATAATCGATAATGAGGAGTTTCGGATGGTTTTTAGTAGAGCCAGCTTTTTTTAATTGAGATAGGTTATTCGTGAATACGCGCTTTTATTTGTGTAGAGAAATAGGAATGTAGAAATCGGAAGCTTGCTGCCGAAGAAATATGTAAGATGCGTGGAAGGTTTTATTGCGATCTCGTTTAACTAATTTTGCTGCATCAGCAACGACTAACTTTTTTATTGAAACGAAAACTATACAACGTACGTACTTTCGTATATCCGAGTGGATGTTTTATTAACTGATTAACGTCGAAACGGTAAAATAACGCATAAAGGTTACGTAAATGCAACATCATTGAAAAACGTGTATTATTTACGCGTTACTTTGCCAAGGTAGGAAAAACTGTTAAAGTATCAGATACTTTACAAAGTCACTATTCGAGTTGCAAAATTTCCATGATTAAAGAAAAATGTGAAGCTATCGAAAAGCTACCATCTCACTAATTTCGGCGAGCTTGAAATATGTTATCAAGGTCATCGTTTTGAACAACTTTTCCCTATACATATAACAGGTGTTCTGTTCCAGTTTTCGAGTTATACACAAAAGCTCCTTTGATATTATATATATACTTTACTTCTATATTTTATACAAAATTGTACATTAACATTACAAAGTACATTAAGATTGTACATTAGACATTGTAATTGAAGAGTGCTTGTTGAAACGCTGAAAGTAAACTTACGCACAAATGTAGTCCAAATTCATGAAACAGAACAAGTGTGTCTGTAGAAAAGCACGTACGTGCCACCTCTTAGTTGTAGATAAAACTCAATGTTCCATTCGTTTAAGTAGATGGCATGTACAAAAGCCATAAATCACTTAACTAACGTCTATTGGCGCTTATATTTTTTTCCATAGAGGCAACGTTTTAACACCATTTTCTAACGTTATTGTTAACTACTTAGAAAGGATAATTGCACTTAGCTACTATACTGTAGTATTCTCAGTTGGTACATTTTGATTGGAACATTTTTCAATAAAAATCGAAATTTTCTTTTGCCATTCAATGTTACCACTTATAATGTTGTGTACAAACACTCTTCGATTATTGCGTGCATATAGATGTGCGTTTCCAAATTAAAACTTTGTCAATGTAGTTGCATCGTTATCGGTAAGTGCCTCTCATGGTAACCGAGTACGCTTGTAACAAATAGAATTTGACAAAATTTCTAATGGAATGCACATCGTACTTATTCGTAACTTGGAATTTTCTCTTCTTTTTAACGTCACTGAATTTTAATCGCTGATTTATATTACCGCCGTCACTTACGTAACCACTAACGCTACTTATTTGGAATTCAGTGACTGGAGCTTTTATTATTTTTCCCATTGTTTATACGTTACTATGGAGATAAAAAATGCGACGTTAAAATTTACGGGGAGATAACAGATTCGACAGCTTCACAAGATATATATGATACGAAATATACCTTTGTGTATAACTTGAAAATTAAAATAAAGTACCCATTATATGTACAGGCAAAAATTGTTTAGAACGTACCTTTTCGATAGGTTGACCAAAACAAAATAATTTATCATTAATCAATTTGTTCAATCTTTACAAAATCCTAGACTCTAAATGCAAAAAAAGGAATGAATCAAACCTTCAGATTTTCTCTTCTGGGTTGCAATGTTAAAAGGATTCGATAATATAAATTAACCAAGAGAGTGGTAAGAGTCGTGTTGCGTTAACGTAACATTAGTCGATAATGAGTTAAGCAAGTTAACAGTCACTGAATGACTGACTGGTTCGTTTTATTCTTTTCTTGCTCTCTTTTTCTCGAGATATACTTCTATTTACCTCCTAAGAATTGATTGATGAATTTTTGTCGTATTAAATCCTCAGACGAGAAAAAGAGAATAAAGTAAAAATAAATCGAGTTTGGAATATGATTCGTCCTTGATTGACCGACCAACGATATTATAGTCTTCCGTTCTTTTTTTTAATTTCGCATCTTCGAACGTCGTATTTATTATTCGTTGGCCGCTCATTTTGTAATTAAATTTTAAGCTCGCAACGCGTTTCCATTTGTTTCCTCCTCCCACGAGCGTATTAATTTTTATGCGAAATCGTCTTGCGCGTTCTCCCTAAATAGCAGGAAACGCGCACGACAAAAGTCAAATAAAAGTCTCTGTGATTGTTGACAATATCCGCTATTTGATTATCGTTTGAATATGTAGAGCGATAAGATGCTTCGAAGATTTAAAGCTTTAAGATTAATCTGTATGTTATTGTTACCGTGTAGTCCCGTTACATACAAATTGAGAAATAAATATATTGAGAAATATTTACGATACAATTGTGTCACTTTTATCGTTACTCCATTTTCATTACAGATACCAGAAAAAATTAATTAAGGCTATATTAACTCTTTACACTCTGAGAATTATTTAATTTGATCAATTTAATTCAACACATCTTTACTTTTGAAATAGACATCTTTTTGATAAAAAATGGAATTATAATCGTTCACAAATTTATTTATACAATAATCTTCTCCACTTTTCTATTTCTTCATCATTGAAAAAAAATCAGATGAAAAGCTTTCACATTACCAATTATCAAAAAGATGAAAGTGCAAATTTTGTTGGAATAAGAATTACAAATATCTGTCAATTTTAATTATACACATAAATTATTATTTTAATTATAATTATACACGTAAAAATATCCGCATAATCAATTATTAAGAAGCTGTGCGATTAAATATATTTTTTCAAAACATCTTTTTAATTAATTTCTTATCTTATATTCGTATCTTATATTCTTATATTCTCCTAATATGAAACTTTATTTTCGAGAGTGTTGAGCGCCTTTGAAGGCTCTCTTCTAACAAGCATAACAGGAGAATATGAAATGCAGGCAACTTCATGATAACTTCTTTATTCAATTGTTCCCCTAGTAAGAAAATCGCAAAGAAACAATAATAGGAGAACACGAAAAGCAAGAAGTTGTAGTTTAATTTCTCTGAACAATTATGTTTTCCTGTTGAGTAAGATAGACGCGCAGTACTAGAAAAGTAGAAATAAAGTGGTGGTACTAGATGATCTCTTGTATCATCCTATTCTCCTAGTAAGAGAATTCATTTTTCGACGCTTGAAGAACGTCGATGGAAGCTTCCTGGATGACAGAAGAGAATACAACAATCGACTAAAATCATATGCAAAGTTATTAAAGATGTGTAAATATAAATCATTTGTTACATATGACACATATGTGTTAATATGTGTTTAGTAAAATTAAGAAAGAAACAAGTTTCTAAGTTTCATTCGACGTTAACATATTGATTAACTCTCTCTCGAATGATAAAAAGGTATCGAAAATTGATGATTCAGAATTATATAATAATTTAAGGCAATGATTCCAAATCTGCGAACGTTTCATTTTATACTAAAAACCAAATGTGTTTAGAAAATATTTGTTAATAAAGATTAATAAGTATCGCGATAATTTACGATACGATCAATAATAATTTATAAATTAACAAATCTATAAACTATGTTATAGGAATAATATAATATAGACATGAATTTTCGTTCTTCTTCAACTGTATATGTATACAACCTTACGAATACCGTCTATGGTCTCATTTAATGTCACGTTTATTCTGTCCTAAGTCAATGTTTCCAGCTGTCACTGCTCCGATGATACAAAAATGGTATCATCGATTATCGATAATATACCGATAATGGATAGAGATGTTTTTGTTTTATGCTTACATGATGAATTATGACCATCATATGATGTGTCAAAATTATTATTAATAGCATTGATATTGACCAAGAATCAGATAGACCTTGCATAGATTACAAAAAAAATATTTTATGACACGAGAATTACGTAGTCCCCCATATCATTTTAATGTCACATGCGACATTATCGGTTCAGTACAAGATAAAATAGAGATCGATTTATATACGATACATCTCTCCAATTATCTGAAATACTGCCATCTATTGCTTCTTTCTCTCATTCATTCAGCCATTGAAGAATTTCTTCCAAAACCTGATAACAGTAGAAATAACAAAATATTTTAGAATTCTTAAATAAATACTACTTATAAATATATATATTTGCAATATTAAAAGTATGTAAAAATAATGAATTACCAATGTTATAATCCTCTGATTCTGGCGATCAAACCCTTATTCAGTCACATCCGATTTAATGCATAGGACAAGTTATTTATCTTCGAACGAGAATTAATTGTTTCTCCATAACCTCGAAATTCCTTCACGCGTTGTGCCAAATAAAACTGGGAACTACTGAAAATCTAATAATACAATTAAATGTTAATGTAATAATCATTAAAACACAAGGTGGATTTTAAGATTTCACATAATACATTTTACTTGCGTTGCAAATCTAACACGTATTTTCTCCGCGTTGCCTAATTCAACATGTCTTTGAGATATCTTTGCACATACTCTGACATTATCTACCCAAAAAGCATCTGCATTGTATCAGTGAATGAAATCCTACTGTGTATAATCATTATTTCAATTGACCACAACAAATAACAAAGAAATTTGGTACACTAGCAAAGATTACACTATGCAATTAAAGTATTTTCTCTATAATCATCCACCAATACGTTCCTGATAATTAATCAGCCATCATTTCCATTACTGGGAGCAGCCAAAGGAACAAGAAATTGATGATATCCTTTGGAGCTGGTATTTTTGCGCTAGAAAGGGATCTGAGAAACAAATCGGTCGTTCGTACCCCGATCACGCAACTACGGTGGAGGTTGTCCGCTCTCTCGTAGAATATTAGAATAAATTGGTGGAAGTGATGATTTAATCCCAAAATCGCAGGGTAGAAGAGCAACAGGCTTCAAAAATGAAAAACATCACGTCCCGGGTACCGGTCTAATGAACCGGCAGAGATGTTACAAAGAATGGGCTGAAGAACCGATGGTAGTCCTTCCGAACTTGTACTCCTGTGCTAGGAAGGGTTATGGGAAAATGAACCGATCCTGGGTGTTTAGATCACGCCTCCACGACGGTGGTTGTCCCCTTCGTCGTAAATAGATTGGACTGAAGAGGCATTTCGAATGTTTAGAAGCAAATGAGATCTGTCCACTGCAAAATTATATGTATTTATTGCACTCCTGTATGTATGAGGCGCATAGGAAGCTAAAAATGTAGATATGTCACTTCTATGGAACAAAAAATGGGGTCCGGAATTTTTCTCAAACGTTATGAACTATGAGAAATAACTTCACGAGAATTATGAGGTTTATTCGGTTCAATAACAGAAATCAACAAAGGCAACAAAGGTTAAATCTTTTAATACATTTCAAGAGTTTCTTTACATCCGGGAAAAACACGTCACAGTCAGGTTTGAACATGTTCTCGAGATAGCATTTTCCCTTATTGCGTGTCCACAGAGGAAAGCACACCATTCTTTATTGTTAGACAAATTCAAGGTTATGTATATGTATTTGGAACTGTAGCAGCAAACATTCAATTTGCCCGGCAACTTTTTCAAAGCAATCAAATTATGAAACATTTATAGGTATAATAATAATATTTTACATATATTAAATACATATTTTTTGTTATATTCCCATGATATAGTATGTCGATGACTATACATGAAATATTAATTCATTCCTGGGACATCATAAAACACATAATACTTCTGATAGGACAACTGGGTATAGAAGCACAAGAAAGCCGCAAAAAAATCGCATTCCACGTCGTTTCACGTGTCCGACCTTTTTCAACTAATTTCATTTCGAGAAACCACGGTGAAGCTACTAGCTCGACTGAAGTGTGCTACCAGTCCATGATTTTGCCCACCATATTCTCTGACTTGCGATCGATGATCCAAATGGGTCGGGAAACGAACGTTTATATATTGTTCGAGGACGCAGATAAGAACGTACACCGATCAGTAAGTTTGCCCACGTGCACTTGAACTGGCTTTCGCGATTTGTATTTTCATTTCACTTTCATAAAATATTTTGTGTTTTGTGATTAGAAGATTCAGCGAGTATTGCGCCCGAATAGAATAATTATCAATATCAGATTATCTGTATCAATTCTTTATATTAAAATGCAGAACGCGATGTGCAAAGTAACCTATTCCAAACTAATGAATAAAGTACAGATAAAAAATTTTACTCACAAAGATAATAAATACCTGCATGCGATATGTTCGTCAAAAGTTCTACGTAATACAACCGTCGCCTGTGTCGATTTATTAAGATTATTTCCCCGCGGCATGATTGAGCGACCAGAGCGACAAAAATGTTTACGACTCACGATTAGATGCGACCGACGTTGTCATTGATATCGTTGTGGTCCGAGGAACGTTATTATGAAGCCGCCATCATCAAATAGGAATCGTCGAATCCCGTGAAAGAAGTGAAGATTGGAAGAAATCTGTAACAAAGTAAAGAATATTACAATTTGTTTTTCATAACAGAAAAAGAAGTAAACTACTCTTTTGTATCTTTCTTTTTTCTATCGAGTGATTGTTCATGAAAATATTGCTTTATCAAAACTATGAACTAATTATTATTTATTTATCATAGGATAGAGAAACATCATATTCAGAATAAAAAAAATATATAGCTAATATATTTCAAATATTATGATTATATGGATATTTATAAAATATAAAACATGACGTACTTTTCTTGTCTGTTAAACAGAGCTGGGCAATGAAAGAAATAGCGATTTGAAATTGATGACAACCTTCCATATCTTGAAATTTTCTCTGTGATTGAGCAATAATCTGTACAAAAGAATTACACAAAATGTTAAAATAATGTATAAAAGTAATAAATTATATAAAAATAAAACGACAATCTACGTTAAATACGCACAAACGTGACTACCAAACGTCGTTTCGCGACGTCCAACCACTTCAGTCAGCGATATTAAACTGGCACCTCACTCCACGGTTTGTCTAGCGAATAATGGTGACGAGGAATGAAAATAGCAGAGGCTGCTCTTCGGTAAGTCGAGCGGTACGAATACAAGTCGTCAGATTCCTGGAAAAAATATGTTTTTCTTAGCACCCTTATTATGTTTCAAACAAAGAAACATTACGATAGGCTGAAGGCGTAAAAAGTAAACACGCGTAAGTTAATATTTAGATTACTTTTGAAATTGAGTGAATGAATTTAAGACATAGATACCTGCGCTTATATATCATAATTTTATTTGATTAAATAAATTTGACTGCTATATATACATAAAGCTTAAAGATGACATGTATTTTAGATCGAAATAAAATGATGCTACTGGCCAGAAAATTTTAATAAACAGAGAGAGAGAGAGAGAGAGGGAAAAGAAGAGGTTATGAAAAGAGAAAAAGAAAATTAAATGAAGTAATTTTCAGCATCAATCAATGATCTGTATAAAAGAAACCACCAAGTATATTAATATAAAGCAAAATCCTTTAATCGCACTCAGAATAACTATCAAATTTTAGATATAAAAGGACCAACTTGTTACTTTAAGTGCCTAAAGTAAACTAATATACATTATAAAAATATATTTCCAAATAATAGCTAACTAATGAACCAAATCATTATAATCAGTTCTATTTACGAATAATGTATAAATTTAAATATCACAAAAATAATTATGAAAAAATAATTTGCTCTTTTTAAAATATTTTTTGGAATCTTTAGAATATTTTATTTGAGATATACTAGTATATTATATGCTGTATATATATAGCATAATACATTACAACATATATGGTGTACTATGTATATAACATAGTAGTATTTTATTAATTATTATTGTTATTACGTATTTAATAAAGATTTGTAACTTTTAACATCTAAAATGTATTTTTATTTTAAACAGAAATGTTTAGAACTATAGTAGAAAAAATTCAACAGTTGCTGTAATTACATGGTTCAAGATCGTAACGTAACAAAAAATACCTAAATAGCCAGAGGTGGGTGATATTTACACTGAATGTACGGAAGGAAAGTTATGTTCGACAAATTTGATTGATACTTAAAAATCTGTAATACACGGTGAGTCACTATAATTCTTATTGTAAGAGCTAAAGAAGTTTGATAATCTCGGAGGAAAAACTGCACCCTCTTTTTCTGTCTCCTTTAAACATTCCGTTATCTAACTCTCGCTTTATCTTTTCTTCAAATACTGCATTCCTTATACCTGCTTCTACTCTAACGTTTCTGTTTGTTTCAGCCTTTACAATGTATCTTGAGTTGTTCCACTTGAGCCTTAATATTCATCTGAGATACTTATTCTGTATCACCTTCAGCCTGCATCGTTCTTTCCGATCCCATATCTCTGCTCTATACAACATGATGCTTTTAATTAGAGGTCAAATAACTTAATCCTTTTGTTGAAGTCGCCTCTGAATTTTCTTTGTTCAATTTCCAGACCTGCTCCATTGAGTGCGACAAAGACAGACTGTACGTGCGTTAATCAAAAGAGGCGATAGTGTCCGACAAGGATGAGCTACACTGGTGGTGATAGAAAAGGAAGACGATAATGTGCAACAAGGATGTATAAGGGCATAAGCGCATTGAAATGCTCCTAGACGTATAGAGACGCACGTAGATACGTGGCGACGCGTAGAAACGCGCGCCAACAGCTGAAGATGCGTGGAAACGTGCCTGTACCTCGTGTGTGCCACTAGTATACTGAATCGATTGCGATGTATACGATACGACAATGATGTACTTCAAATTGTATGGCACAAAAAATTATTGCATGTTATTCTGTACCTCGTCTGTGATTCTGTATGAAGATATGTCTATTATCATTGGCTACGGTCATATATGATTTATATGACCGTGATTGCTAACCAAGGACAGAACGTGTTGAATAGGTCCAACCTATACCTAGTTTTTGGCGTTATAATATAATCGTGAATCCCAGGATCGACCATTGAAACCGGTTTTCAGGTGGACGCTTTCCCCACTGAATTAACGGTAGTAAGTCGTTGTTGCATCTTGTTTTTATTCTTCGTTACAGGAAATACCTTCTGCCAACTTACCATAATTTTTATGTTCTAATCTTTTGCAACGATGAAATGTGACAAGTTATTTCTTTGAATATTATTCGTAAGGGCAATTGACCATAAAAGTAAAAATAAATGAGATATATTATTAGTAGTCTGCAGATATTTACGCAAATTCATATTTTTATGAATATAATTAAAAATAGTCATTTAGATAAAAGATTTCATCAACTAAATATGTATTGCAAAGAGTTCTTATCTTTGGCTATTTTGTATATTTTTGCATGTTCAAATTTCCTAGAAATGCATAAAATTACGCAGTTCAATTATCGAGTACACAAAAGTAAATAAATGAAGTGAATTGTTTGCAATTCATCATAGATTTGTGTACCGGACGTATACAAATGGTTATATGAGGAATATATTAGGTTTCAAACAAACATTTAAACATGTTATCGCTGCGAGATTTCTCGCGACCCTTTATTACCATTTTTCTTACTTTTTCTTTTATCACAGTCGATGCTACGAAATACATATACAATTGCTTCTCACGTGTTCAACAATAAATATAGGAAGGAGAGGAAAAAGAAAACTTAGATACAATCATCGTTACCAGAGAACGAACGACACGACGTTTTCCATTATCACGTTCGAAGTAAACTGTCCATTAACATAAAATACAGGTTTCAGGAAAAAACCAACAGTAAGAGGAGGAGTAAAACTTTCAGCATTTCAACTAGCATATTGAAAGCTGACACTCGCTACTCCGGTACGAAGAAAGCTCTTTACGATCTCTGATTGACGGTCACGCAAATATATTACAATAATCAAAACCGGGTTGAATAATATGTGAATCGGTAGCTCGTGTAAACTTCTTTTACACCTCCATGCAAATGTTGCATTCATTATTTCTAGTATGATTGCAGTCATTTACAATGGCTGCGAAAAGTATTTCCACACCATTGTATATATTAGAGTATTTATATGTGAATTAATTAAATTTAAGTATACCAACATCTTTGAATCAATTTACATTATCAAATTCTACTTCTCTAACATTGTGACGATGGAAAAGAATTCCTAAGAATTCGTATAATATTTTTTTCTTCTACTTAGATTTACAATTTTACCAAATTTAAAGAAATTGACGTATTTATAATACAATATATTGCTATAATATATTGCATGATCCCATAGATTAAGTTTCACACCTTCATATGACTACGAAAATTTGATATTACGAAAATGAAATGTAGAATCTGATAACAAAAGAGCTTCATTGAAAAATGAAGATATGTGTAAATATTTGTTGTAACTACTGCGCTTCCTTTATGTGTGGTTACCCGATTTTGATTAGATAAAATGAAAGAAAGAAATATGTATGTATATGAACGAGGCGTTGTCGTCACGACAAAAGCATCTGTTACAAAATAAAATTGCAATATGCAAAAATGATGATTCCATTGTTCTTCGCGTCTGTGATAATTGAGTGAAAAATATTCAATGATCTCAGATACGAAAGTTAATATGTATTAACAACATTATACAATTGTGTTACTTCACGTAGGTGATTAAAAAGGCACATAGGCGTGCATAGTCCGAGACGTATCGAGTGGTTTTCTTTCTGTGCTTCGAAAAGTGACTTAGAAGGAAGATTATTATTATCGTGTGGGTAATGAAAAATGGCACCTCTGCCCACGCTCGTCTCTTCGTGTTTGAAAACGTCTCGAAAATACTTTATTTAAATTTAATTATTTTGTTTAATTTTATAGAAGAATAATTCCACGTTTTTTCAATCCACGAGTTAATTTCGACAAAATATTGATACGCCTAATCAAACATTAGGGTAACGTTAGCTGCATTTTCACATTGATGGCCGATGACACTCGGCAGCCTCGGACATTTTAACAAACTATACAAACCGCAAACATCTATATTGAATGTCACACCCGTACATACGTGTAAAGATATACGTATATAGTGTATATAATTATTTATACGCGAAACATAATCATCATACAGCATTCCATAATCAATGGTATCTGTCCGATTTACTATCAGATCCTTGGTGGATCGATCAATAGTGGACGGGTCTGTTTTAAAATCTTTGTAAAACGTTTTAAAAATTACGATTTAAAAAATTTCCTATAAACCGCTGAAATTTGAGTGAATCTTCCGTATTAGTGTGAATATATGTACGTATAGGCACGTTTCTCGTTTCTGAATCCGTTAAAACAAGCAGTCGCAAAAATTTTCAACTAAATATCTATAGTCTCTACTCTATGATACGGTTCAAGCGAAATCCTCCCGTTTCAACTACGGTTCTTTAATTGCACTTGGAATCGAAGTGAAATGCCCACGCATTGCTTTGTTCTTTCGCGATTATCGTCGAGATCATGAACAAGGGTTAACACGACTATCGTTCTATTGTACCCGATCATTCAAACAAGACACGCATGTATACCACTATTACACGTTCATCGAACGTTCTGTATCATGGCGCCTTTGAAATGACTTCCAAATTTCACTCTTTACACGATTCTTTGTACATTCCTTTCTTACGACTCCAATGCTGTCCAGCAGTTTCTCTTTTCTCACCATAGATCGCCGCCATGGTTCGTTCAAAGATAATTAAACTAATTAAAACCCTGTTGCTTAATACAATACTTTATCTTCTTCTCCTTTTAATACCATAAGTAATATTTAACGATTGATTAAAGAAAATCTCATTATCATTAACGATGGACAGCATCTTATTCAATCACTCGTCAATCATTCCGTTTATCCTACTTAATTCAACCTTATATACTAAAACTCCTCGAAGGACGTATCCAGAATATACAGGGTGTTAAAAAAGTGGCCGATATTTAGAAACTGATTGTAGACATTAAGACACGAAGGAAGTTCGTGTACAAAAATGTAGTTTGTGACTTATTTTTCTAATTATACGCTATTCGATTTTACATCAGAAATACGCTAGTATATATAGTTGCTGTAGACCAACAAATCAGCCGATGTACTTTTCTTTCTGTTTCATCGACACTCCGTGTTTCCCAGACAAATGAAGGAAATCAAATATCACGGCAGAAATTCTATTATCGTTTGATTTTTTATAACAAATATGAAGTATCAGTGAGATATATATAGAAAGAAATATAGCCTAATTTCTTGCGTAAAATTGAATTGTTTATACATAGAAGAATAAACTTCAAGCAACAACAATTTACAAATGAACCTTCTTCACTGCCTTGATGCCTACAATTACACCGTACAAGTGTGTTTTCTTTAGCAGCTTGTATCTTTTAGTCTTCATCCACCAGTTTGTCCATAAAAAATCTTCTCTTGTCCTTCGTCCTCTCTCCTTCCGACCACCATCCCGGAAATCCTCGACAGACAAAGAAGGCACTTCGTTCTCCCAGCGAGAAAGGTCCACGATACAGAATGAAGGTTGAACGGCGATGCAAGTTTAGCGACCATAGCGCGTCGAGTGGTCGCGGTCGCTCCATGGTCCACCATAATGGTGGACAACGCGGCTGGGTCGCTTCTTTCCCGTCGTTTTTCACCTGGCACCGGGTGATCTCGATGCGGCATCGCCGGTGAACCGGCTCAGAAGCTGCCACACTCGCGCAGCACGCGATTTCCGAGCGGCATCGGCGGACGGAAGTTGTTGATTACCTGAAACAAGCGGCACACAGGCGCCGGAATTAGGAAAACTGGGCCGTAATTCCGCCGATCTGGAATTCATTCTTTCGCGGTCGGACGTTGACGCGACGCCACGGCTAAAAATAAAACGAGAGAAAAAAAATGGAAGGGAAGGATGTGCGATGTGTCGCCAAGACGATGGATTTGTGGGGCGAGAGAAAGATTGATCGAACCGATGGAGAAGGTGTCCAGTGGGCGTTTTGTTCCGCCTTGGTTGACGTCGACACGAGTTTGTGATCAATTTTTAGAAATATTCTTCGTTCGTTTGTCGGGAGTCAGATTTAGTAATTTTTTGTTTTTTTACACTGTGTAATATCTCATTGAGTACGAGACATTCGATAGAGTTCAATGTCGATGCAAGATTCTAGTGTATTAAATGTAGGTTTTATGAAAAATTGTAATATTCGATTAAAATTCAGCATCTATGCAAAATTCAAGGTAGTAAATATTTATGGCGATTGTAGGACTTCTCCAATTTTGATGTTAGGAAGCTCTAAAATGTTCGAAGGTTTCTACGAGTGATACTCCATTTTCTCCTCTATTTATCCAACGTTGCTTATTTCACAATATGCTTCGTAATGAATTAACAGTATAAAGAATGCAAACGTGAAACTGAATACACTTACCGCTCCATGGTTCTCATGGCACGGGCACTCCTCCCCACGGGAGAATTTACGTAAGTTGCGGAAGATGTTCAACTGATGATGAGACACCTCGATGCACTTCTTGAAAAGAATCCAAGTGACGCTCTCGTTGCAGGGTGGCGTCGTCAACGAACCCAGATACGTCCAGTAGCCATTGTCATCTGGATCAGGAAATGGGAAGCACGAAATAAAATACAAGCTTAATTAAAAAAAGGAACGACTTATAAAATGAAAAAAGTCATAAAGTATTTCCAACGATAAGATCTGCCACCGCGATAAATGATGGACGCAGACGATAGAAAGCGCGGTCGTATGATGGATTGGTTCGCGTTTTTTGCGTTTGATATTTTAAACTGAATACTAATTTATTAATATGTAGAATATCGAGCGCGAGAGAAATTACGTAACTTCATTAACGTAATGCTTTTTTTAAAAAATTACGCGATTCATTATTAAAACGATAATGTATATAGTGGACATGACGATCGATCAAGACCGTCATTTAAAATATTCGAGACGTTGTCTCAGACAATTGTGTATACTCTTACGGAAGACGATAAATGAATTTTTAAAGACACCTTGGAAAGCTTGGTAAGCAAATTTCTATCGATTTTGAAAGGATCTGTCATGCGAAAGCTTCGTGTCTCGTTTGTAATTTCCAATTCCCTCTGTGTGACCAGGTTCGCGTGGCATAAATGATAGCATAAACGATAGCACTGCTTTAAAGAGTTAAACGATCGTGATTGGAAAGTAGGATGAAAATTTTAAGAGTCCTTTGCAACTAACGAGCGAGAGAAAAATAAGTTCTTGGACGATTTTTGTTTGACATTGGTTAATGATGAATAATGAAGTTATGGTTGGTGAGTAATGGAGTTAGGTGAATATAAAATTGACGATATTTTGATAGAATACTGACCAGGAAGTAGCTTGCTGGGATCGATTGGATCTGCGATTTCTATGACTTCGTTCTTGTGCGAGACATATGGCAACAAACGAGCGATCTTCTCCATTTCCTTGTGTGTCTTTCCCACCTGCAATTACAACGTTGCACAACACACTCCGTCAGTACGATCATCAACCTTTAATCTCTATTGTATACATAAATATTCATATTCTTAACCGAGTCGTATGATGCATATTTTCAAGAACCGACAAAAGAAAAACCTACATGTGCCACTATTTAATCCTATTAGAACGAAAGAACATTTTAATGTACGGTTTTGGAATTTGTAACGAACTGATTCGGAATCTGATTAATATTATTTCACTTTCACACGGAATTTCCATTATGTTAATATTCTCGAAAAATTTTAAAAACGTAAAATCTACGTAATTTTTACTAAAAAAAAAAAAAAAACGACGAACGGGTGAAAATTTGTTTGGTTGAAAAATTCAACTTTTTTTTAAATGATATTTTGCATTACGATCCATTCTTATTTCGAGTTAAATTACCGATCATCTTACACGAGTGCATCTTCATCCTAATTCATACATTGTTGTTTCAATGAAGTCAAAAGACGCCTAAATATTCATAGTGACGCAACGAGGAAAACTGCACGCGTTATACGAAACACAGTTAACAGCTATTAGAATAGCCGACTGGTTTTATCAAGAACAAGTTGCACGATCGTCGCCTTCCTGTCTCTCGAATTTAATTAAAGGCAAAATGCCTTTGGAAGATGATGTTGTTGGAAAAATGGCTGAACGAGGAAATGGAATTTGTATAGAGAAAATGCAGACAAGAATATACATTCAGCCAGTATTAATGACCGTGCATTATCTAATGGTCGTCGAATGTTTATCGCTTAGTAATAATATATACGAAAATTACGGCCTGTCAAAGTCTGTTAATACAGACCTAGCAAGCTTAAAGATTAAGAATGCTTTTTTTCGAGCGTAATATGCACTCTGATCGCGATGAAACGAATTACTGCGTACGTATCTATCCCCGATTGCTCTAAAACGATTCACGCTGTACTCAATGCGCAAATGGAGGAACGTTCTTGTACTTGTGGAGCATATTAGAAAAGTTTCTACTGTGAACCTATTTTAATTTATAGAACAATTAGATGAAACATTATCTGAGAATTACTGTAAAAGATAATATTAAACTTTGAAGGCCTTGGAGAAATATTTTCAATTTATAGATAAATTTAATGGAATATTTTCTAAGATTACGATAGAAAGATTTTAAGTTTTTGATATGATATTGTCTTGGATATTGATACGAATGAAGTTAGATTTAGCCAAGAAAATATTCTATTCTAAATTTATAAAATGCTACACAGGAAGTTAGTTACACAGGACTACCGGTACGTAATCAGCTGTAATAAATTTGAACAACTTCCGTGCAACATTCGCGGCCGTAAATAATCTGTTTGACCGGCACAAATTCGATGAAAATTTCCAGCAAACAATGACTACTATAAGCAATCGATTGCACAATGTTACTTTTCGAATTGCCTCGCGTTATAACGTTTCGCAAATATTCTAACAACGATTGCGCAATCGCTGCGCGTGGTTTTTATGTGAAAATAATTCCGATTGAATATCCAAATCTATTCGTACACTTCTCGCACGACAAAAACCTATCTCCATTCGCGGATCGTGCAAAGCGGAAGTCGCTAATTTAAAATCATTCGCTGCAATTCCTTTCAATGTTCCTTACCCATCTCGTCTCTCATTTATTTCATTTTAATTTTTATCTAAAATTCTCTAACCTTATTAATCCAGACGTGTTATATAAAAAAGATAGTCGAACAATAAACTGCAAAATTTTAATTGCAAGCGGGAAATATAATAAAATTAGCGGATACCGGTAATTGAAAATCGCGTGCATGATTTCCATTCGTCCTTGGTGGCGCGATACCGTACTGATAAAGAGAGAATTTCATTTCGTCTTTGAAATAACGGATAATGATTCGCTCTCGCAAGATTACGTAACGTGTCATCAAACAGATGATGAAGCAGACCGCGTCATTGTTACGGATTCTACTTAGGAGAGCTTACGAGCTTATTTAGAAGCCCAGACGACTATAAATATGGATACGTTTCTATGAATACGGTTCTATGCACCCGTAGAAAAAACGGCATGTAAACGGATTACGATCTTAGGGATCTGCCGTCGCAGTTTTGAAATATTGCTGACTTTGAGACAGGTATCACGCTATATTCTGACTCTGTCTTGTTTAATAACCGCAACTCTAATAATAGATTTTAATTGCTCAAATTCTGTCTTTGATAGGGAAATTTTTATTCCTCGTTACCGTTTGTTTTACTGACTTATCGTATTTTTATTTTGTATGCAAGCCTCAATAGAAAATTAAATGTAGGAAAATGATAAAAATCGCATTAAGAAAGATCCCCTCTCTTATAATTATTCTATCGTGTAAGCTAGTACAGCGAGGAAATTGGCTTTGAATAGGCAAAATTTATAATCTCCCCTATCCTTGTAACCATTAATAATCAATTTACGTTACATTAAAAAAATCACTGTTAACTCGTAAATAACGAGAAATTCATAACTTCATAATTATTTTTCCAAGAACATCGTTAACTAATTATAGTTGTAGATATTCGAATCTAATATTTCCTGTAAATGGCTACTTGTTCATAATCTTATCATTTTCCTGCTCTCAATTTTCATTCACTTAGCAGTCGATAATAATTAAATTAGTAACTTGGCTTTTAAACTTGCATTCTATTCGTGGCGGGGAATAAACGAAGTTAACAGCTTAACGTAGGTGTAAATATAAATTAGATAGATCAACGTAGCAAAGATACTTAGAGATCTAGAAAATATTATCTAAGAAAATAGAATATCTAGAAAATAGTAGAGTGAAGAATGATTACTGACCTTGAGGAACACGCCGAGGACCGCGAGGCCATCGGATGCCTTTGCAGCTTCCGCGAAGGTGTTGTATTTACTGGTGTTCCAATGCACCAGGTGCAACTGTAACATGAAAATAGCAAATAGAATACATCTAACAAAATAAATGATACTGATGATATTCGTAATAATTTTTAGACAATGATATTTCTGCAGCAAAATTTTATATCGCTGTTGTACACTTATATCTTCTTTTTCTTTTTTACTTAAATTAGGAATTTAATCGATTAATCCTGTATTTTATATTTTATTCCAAACATTTTCCAGGAATCTTCGTCAACATCGACTGTAATCAAGTGAAAATCAATCGTTTACAAATATGTAATACAACGACAAAAATCACACGTCAGAGATTATTATGCAAATTTATTAAGAGTTGTGAATAAATTCAATATTGCAAAATCAACAAATGATCGATCTCCTGGAAGATTCACATGCATCGTGTTCTAAGAAAAAACCAGTCTTCCGATATATTAACAATTTTCCTCGTGATGTTTGCATCACAATCTTAGTAGACCACGCTGGTCTTAGTCTCGCTGAATATTTATGACTTGAAATCACTACGAAAGAAAGATCACTAATGGAGTCATGCGATCGAGAAGAAAACTACAAAGATAATGCCTTATGAATCATGGAATTCAGGCTGCTTTCGTGGATCGCTGAAACTCGTGATGATTGTGACAACATGTTTCTCAAATAATTCACAGATCATCATGTGGTTCTTGACGAAATAAGCTAACAGATAATTCACGGCGAAACTAACGCATTTCGTGATCAAACATTACAAAATATGTTTCTGGAAAATTGAACTATTTATTTATATCCTAGTTGACCAATATTAATTTTAATTTTTAATCTTGTCATTTTGGTTTCTTTTGGTATCCTTAATATTGCTAGCAAATTTAGTAACATTTAAAAAAACCAAAAAGAAATTAAAATACAAGATTACAAATAAAAATGAAGGAATATAAATTTCGATCTTCTTTTTCTTCAATTTTTCCGTTTAATAAATTAATCGGTATTCTGTATACTCAAAAGGAAGTACATTGTCGTCGGTGCGCTCGAACCGCATCGAACATCGAAGTGAAGACGTGCACGGCAAACAAACGCGAGACCCAAGCAAACATATTTCACACTACCGTTCGAGAATGCAATTGCAACCTCTTAACGTCGAAGCGACCGCCGCGTGTTTTTCTCTAACAATTAATCATGAAAGAACTTCTCCGTTGCGCAATCGATGTCTAGTTCCTTGCTCCGTAACAACCGAAGGCATTTCTCATAAAGTTTAGGCTCACGAAGTTTGAACACATCTTCTTACGTAATTTTCTGTTCGTCATTTCCATACAAATGGCACGGACAATTATCTTAATTCTTCGGTTCCTTTGAAACAGAATAGGAACGTAAACAATGACATGGTACGTAACGTTCTAATAAAAATTTACTCTAAAAGAAAGAGAGGAAAAACTTAATTAATCCTTCGTAGGAAAAATTTCACAGTTAACTGATTCCTCTGAATTCCTAACATCGTTATTGAAATAATTCTGAAGCTGTTGACATAACCAACGATCATCTGACGCAGATATTATACATAAATATTCATATATGATAGCTTAATATAGTAAACGAATACTACAGGGAAACACTATGTTACATTTTCCATTTTTTATTACGTAAAAATGTAATTTTAAAATTCAGTACACTATCGACTATTTCTATATCATCTAACCTGTTGTTTTCAACTTGATTCTGGGATTAAATGTATGCTACTGTTATCTATCTATTTATGAATGTTTAAAATATATCGGTTGTCATCACCGTTGCTTTTATATAAAACTTCGTGGTATCTATTTTTAGAAGCTACTGATACATCACTGGACGTGTGTGATCTTCACCATCAAAATACCATTTTTTAATCATCAACTGATATAAAAATCAGGGAATTAATAAACATGAACCTATCGCGTTTCTTCCATAGCAGTCTCCGTACATTTCAGAACATCTTCAGAATTTCTAAAAATGTAGAACACGAAAAAAAAAGAGAAAGGAAATTGGTCTCGAAAATAAATGATTCGGCTTAGGTATTCGAGGGCGAAGAACACACGCAGCATGCATTGTGCTTTTAACTATCATATTAATTAGAAAACTGGTTATTGCTGGAATCTTTCTTCGACTCATGGACGATGAAGTGCACGCGTTCGAACAAGGTCGAATCGCAACCGTAAGAAGTTCGTACGAATCATTGTGACACGAATCATGCTCCTCGACAGTGAATTATTAAAGATTCGCTTCGAAGCCAGACGCGCTGGTTGTTGAGAATGTTTAGAGAGCACGGTTAATCACCAATCCCACGTGCGTCCTTTTAAATTCGTTTGCAGGCGGCCTCTTCGTCTTTTGTCCGTGCACGGAATCGCAAATTACGCCGAACGATCTCGCGTTAAATCCCGTTGGAACGTATTTGTTCCTCTCTCTCTCTCTATTTATATCATACATCGTGGGCCTGTATTCTAGAGGAAACGAAAGTTGGCAAGTGGAATATGTAAATAAATTTGTCACAGTCGTATTTGTTGATAAAAATGTGGAAACTTGACCATGGATATTGCACACACAGAGTCCAGGTATATGTAGCTTGTTATTCCTTTAGAATATCATTTTCGTCGTAAATGAAACTACAAGACGCTTCTCTTTTTTCTTTAAATTTCGTAAATACGATTTTAATTTCTCTCTTGTTTAATAAATTCAACATTTGAATCGATTTCCACTATCTGTGTGCGAACAAATAATATAGGATTGATTTGTATATTTAAAAACTTTATAGGTGAGCTGTGGATGAATTACCGTGAAACTACTTTCAAAATTTTGT
Source organism: Bombus affinis (assembly GCF_024516045.1). Classification (NCBI taxonomy): domain Eukaryota; kingdom Metazoa; phylum Arthropoda; class Insecta; order Hymenoptera; family Apidae; genus Bombus; species Bombus affinis. The sequence goes on from NC_066354.1 coordinate 5,015,536, forward strand.
GATTCTCATCCCGTTAACTAAATAAAACGAGCTGACCTATAGCTCCAATTCAACAGTTACAATGAATATGTATATGAAACGTATAATTTATGTACCGTATCTAGTTGGAGTTGCTGTTACGGACAATTATTTACAAAAGTGAAGTAATCGTTTTTGAACTAACCTCTCCGGCGAAAGCCTGTCCATTCACAGTGTGTTCGGATCCTCTCGAGTCGCTACATCCCCAGTGGCAGTGGTACTGTTCCAATTTGTAGACGTCGTCCATCAAAGGTCCGCCGCTCAAAACTGTAAAAGCATCGTTACGATTTTATTTAAAGACACAGTCCCAAAACTGTGGAAGCATCGTCGTAATTTCATTTAAAAAAACGTAACCATGCTTGGCCATTTAAAAATCGAATCGTCATTCAACGACAGTGTAATCTTATCAGTAGAAAATTGCAAGAAGAAACAGATATATGAACCGATGCTAAGAAAAAAGAAATAAAAAACAAAGATAGCGAACCAGGGATGTAAATCATTCTCCTCTATTCTTCTGACCTTAAGTTTTCTCTTTCAAACGAACGTTGAATATTCGCCGAATTTATCTTTATCGTAAATTTATTACTCGATGCTTCGCCTCCTCCGAGAATACGCGGTAGAATATTTCGACGAAACCATCGTCAACACGCGAAAGAATTCTAATATTAGTCCGTATTATGGTTTCGCGGTTGTGTAACGCGAAAACAGGCGGCAGAAAAGTTTCCATCGTTTCCACGATGGCACTTGGAACGAACGCGGATCGTTTCAGCGCGTTGAATTACAGGATACGCTTGATTAGCCGAATTACAAGAACGATACTGGGGTCGTAAGGGGATAGAAACGAACAGAGAAACCCCACACGCGTCATAACCGCAAAGGTTAAAGAAGATTTATGGCGAGCGGGTCAGAGTCGACGAACTCTCGAATCGAATAGCGTAGCTTCAAACTGAATAAACGATCACCTGCTTCGATCCTACAGCGAGAGTCAAAAGTGAGTATACGTGTTGGAAAAATGACGGTCGTACAATATTGATCTTCCTCAACACTTACTTACGTTTCTGTTTTACTATTAATTTGTATTTCTACATACTTTGTTCTAGACCATGGATTTTTATGCATTTACTGGGAAATTTGAAAACGCAAAATTGCACAGAACGCGTATAATACGAAAAGTATTAGAATGCTTTCTACGATCCTAGCTACCTTTTTAGTTACGTTCTTAAAAATATGGATTTCCATACTAATCCGTAGTTTACGTCTTTAGAATTAATTTTCAATTTGCGCAACACGCTCGTAAGAATATTTGAGTAAATGCCGTGCCTCCCGGATGTATACTCGCTTTTGATTCTCACTCTATACTTGTCTGAGATATTTCAATGTTCATTGCCGTGTTCCCTTAGCTTCTATGCAACACCGTATAGAGATTCTATCATCCTATTTGTTCGAGTATAGAAATCCTATAGTAGTAACTAGCGTTGTGTAGTAAAAATGTAATTGCGAAAGTTGCTTGAATGGGAATGTCACAGAAAAGGTATCGCAATGAAGTCATTAGTGGCACAAAGCTGGTGGGTTCGACAAAGTTTACAACAAGATAATGAATGGCCATGGTGAACTACAACGAAATAACGATAGTCGATTTACACAAAACAACAAAGGATAAACGGATTCTTGTATACAAATGTATTATCGTTCTTAACACATTCGAGACTGATAATTTTTAAGTACAAAACAATCTAATTAAGATAACGATAAATATCGCGTATTATGTCACGTATTATTAATTCAAATATATACAAGAAATTTAATATCTTTTTCTTCGCTGATATAATTCACTTGTATTCGCTCGTCTTATCCAGAAAAAAGCATAGCAATTTTATTGATTATTATTAATATTAACATATTAATGGTATTGCCTTATTACGACCCTAATCTTGTCAAAATACGATCAAAAAGCGTATCAAGAAACGATCAGTCCATTAAATTTTGAAATCCATAATGTGATATTAAACTTTCGTACTATTCCCAAATTATTGTATGATCAAACAAGATTCGCATCTTTATCGCTTCTAAATGACAACGAAACGATTACGCAGGACCTAATAGTTCGTCGAATAAAGGGACACGATTATTTTCGAAAGGTAGACACGTGTGTATTTGTCAGATTGTTTGAGACGATTGGTCGTCGTTAATAAAAATGGGCCACGATATATCGATGGTATCGGGTCATCGATTCCCTGAAACTTTGCTCTATTTCCATCGTGTGGACGTTTCGTTCCTGCCACGTATGAGCACGCATAATGCGTCACGGCACGACCGTCCTCGTTTCGAACATACCTCGCAAAGGTAAAAGCCTGCTCGACTGGCACGAAACTGCTGTCGAAGCGTTCGAGGAAAACGCCAATGACCACGATTCACTCTACGCTCGTTCCACGACTCTTCCCTCCGATTATAATTAATAAAAACCAATTATAATTTGTCTTTCTTTGTTATCTTGCGTTTCGTGGCGAGCAATTCGCTCGAATACCAGCGTCGATTAACAATCTTTGATTCGTTCGCTATAAATTGCTTTGATTATTTCCGAATTCCTCAAGCAAAGAGTAATCATCAACTTTTTGTAAAATAATGGATAACAAGTTGATAAAAGTAAGTAAACCACGGTCACTGATACATCATCCTGATGTTCGAATGCCTTGACCCTCTTGTTTTGTGTCGATACATATTAGAGCAAATAGAAATTAATTGGAATTATTTGCTTCTAAAGCGCTGACGTATAGGAAAGTGAAAATTAGCGAGGCCGTTCTAAACGAAGATTTATCTCGAATACAGTTTTTTATCGTTTCAAATGTCAAACTTCCCTATATCTTGGCTTGCACTTTTACTTCTTCGACTAACTTAACTCAACTTTATTCATACGTGATCAAACGTTTTTATTCAAAGAACAATTACATGTTAAACGATTTTCCGAACACACATATAACGGGACAGGAAAATATTCGAATGCTCTCGGATTACTTTCAAATTTGGCCAACACGATCATGACACTCGTGTCTCATTATACAGCTAATGTACTTTCGAAGAATTTATGCATATGATACACGCAATACGTGCATAAAATATTTCGATAATAAATGTCGAAATACTCTCGTGAGCCAGTGTATAGAACTTCAACCTGTATACCAGCTACTTATCGAATTAATAACAAGTATATAAATTGCAATCTACTCGATCCTGTGCTTAAGGTGTAATATAAGTTTCAACGGCTGATTTCTTTCGCAAAAATTGTTTTTTTTCCTTCTTTATTTTTTCTCTTCGCTCGTGATAATCTCACGAGGATTTCAATACCATAGATAAGACGGCTAATCATAGTAAAGCATAGAATAAAGTTTTACGGCCGCGGGATTTACGATGTTGATGACGAAATGCAAACGCAAGCTTTTCCTCTGACGGGTTCCTGTTAGGCGAACCGGCTCTCACAGCGTCGGAAATGGACGATTAGAGCCACGTTTCGTGGCCCTTGCATGCAACCAATTAGCTTCTAGCCGCGGTTAACGCTGAAATCTACTTCGAACTGCTTCGGATTAAGTCCGTCGCTCTTCATGGACTAATATTTGGGTCATCGTAATGAAAACAGCATCGTATACTTGCTTTGTCAACAGCCGGATCGATTCCAGATTCGAATTAATATCGGCCAAATGGTCCACTGGATTCTCTGATATTTCTATTTATTGTCTGATAAAACGGATCTTTTTTAATGAAATACGAATTGAAATACGATTTCTTGCAGGCTAAGCCTCCAAGAATTTTAATCGAGATAACAATGTTGAGATATTTCCTGGAATTTTAACTAAGAAATGTATTCTCCGCGTTTAAAAGGAATCTTGCTGCTAAGACATCAACGACCGTTCTTTAAAATCTAACGCTTCCTCAATCGTTTGTTTTATCCGAGTGAAAATTACAAAGAAGTCGAACTAACAATTACAAGTGATAATTAACGTGATAATTTCTACTTTTCAGAATTTTTTGGAATTTTCTCTCTTGAAGAAGAAGCTCTGAAGGGGAAGTGTTAAATGTTTCGATGGATTTCACGATCCAACTATCCAGAAAAGGTTTCTTCTTACTGAATCTTTGGGAAGGGGAGATATTTGCATTCGTGGTCAATCTGCAATTCAATGCTGCGGATCGAAATCATTCTCACGGCGTGTCCCAGGCTTTTCAACTAACGAACGACTTCTTAGTTTCGCATTTAAATGCACGAACGAACGACACGGCATGGCACGCCGCGTTTCTTAACCCCGAAACCACTCTTTTTCCATCCGCAATGATAAATAATATTGGAGTCAAGAAGCGATACCGCGAGCCAAGTCCGATCAACTAGTTTACAACCATTCGTATCTACATGATTAATACGAAATGACATTTTTTATCCTATCTTCTGAATGGACGTTCGTCTATCTTATTTTTTAACCTGCTCTAAAGGTCTCACAATCTATTTTTATCCTTATAAGAAAGTTCTAGCACACTTCAATAATACTAAATGTATTAAATACAATTTTATATATATATATTAGGTTGTCCGAAAAGTTTCTTTCGTTTCATAAGGTGATAATGGACGAGCAACAATTTATGTTTTATATTATTTTATAGAATTAGGTATGATCTATTTCGTTATATTTCTATTATTATGTTCGTGCATAATTCAATAAACTAATATAAAACAAAAGACATTATGCGTCTATTATTTCTTTATAAAACGAAAGAAACATTTCGGACAACCTAATATATATATATATAAACGAAATTCACGAAAATTGTGTTGCGATGATTAAAAAGTGACGAACGACGATGTACGTATTCTTCTAAATTTCTACGCTAAGGAAAAAAGGGTGGATGAATTTATTAATAACCGAGGAGTATTTATACAATGAAATTTAACTATGAAAATAAATAAAAATCCAGAAGAACATGATCTAAAATATTATTCAGATAAAATTACAGTTTCTGAGCGCTGTTTAATCATGGTAAAGAGACTCAATGACCCATTTTAATTCTCCTCAATTATGAATTATCCGAAGTTTATAACCAATTAATGTTCCTATTCCGTATTAGTATCTACTATTATGTTCCAATCTTGACACTTAAACGTACTCTATTTCGTTGTTAGTTTCAATTTCACTCCAATCACAGGCTAAGAATAAACGTAGTTTTGGTCACGCACGGTACCTATCTGTATCTACATAGACAATTTCTGAAAGGCAATAGCCAATTGCTCGATGCGATAAGTAGCTTTCCCGGATCGTTTCGTGGAAAATGAAAATAAACTTACACGTGCCCTCGCCGTCGGTGTCCATCCGCCAGCAATAACCCGGATTAACAAGTTTCCGGGAAGCTGTTGCCGAATACTTCCATCGCAGGGGTTTGCTACTCAAAGCCTCGTGATCCGATTCAACTCGGTCGGTTTCGATATTCACGGGGCTCTGCCTCGATCCTGCCGCCATTGGGAATTTTGATACCCACGTGCTTGGTCCTGTAATCAAAAAGTAAATTATATTTGCTTTAGTTCGACAACGTGCTTTGGGTGGGAAATGGAGCAAAGGCTGAACTCGAGAGATTCTTACCAACAGATCTCCTTTGCGTTTTGCGATTGAACGTTGTGCATAAGCTATTTAAACTAGAACTCTAACTAACTAACTAACTAGATAATTAGCTACTAGATACAGGCATGTGCCACTGGTCAAATACATGTCAACGTACTATACAAGATTTACTTATGTTCTTAGTACACAGAATGTAAATAACCCGGGAATTAACTGAAAATCCAGATCGATAATAAATTAGCATTTACTTTCATCTGAAGGAAACGTGAAAAACAGAAAAGAATGATATTTTGTCCGATTGTATTATTATTTGTTTATCTTTAAAAGTCACGTTTTTGGTCTTGTAACAAGACTATGAATTAGTATTTTATCTCGTTCAATCGTATTATGTCAGTATTTTAGATAAAAAGACAAAACGATTTACATTGATACTTTAAAGTGCTTGATAAATTGAATATTTTAATATTATCATAACACAAGATATAAGATATATAACATTAAGATGAAATATCAAGAAGCTGAATCATTTTGTGTCGTTGTGTATTTAATACACAATTGGATTTTTATTAGTCACTTACAGTGTGTACAAGATGATTGTACAGTTTGTATTTTTATGGCATAGCAGGCTAGATTTTATGTGTATACATAATTCTGATTAGATTAAACGAGTATCAATCGTGTGATCTGGTTAATGTTTGCCAATCTCGAGGCGTCATTTCTTAAACATTCTGTACAATCTTCCTTCATAGCATCGTAATTCTCTTTTTAATTAGATGGGAGAGTTTAATTGGAAATTAATTCTATGCGAGCTTATCTTCCCTCGTGAAATGCAGTGTTTTTTTTTCTTTCTTTGAATAAACGCTTTCATCATCTCGCATAAAAAGTGGTAAAACAAGTGTTTCTGGAAAAAACGTTTAATTGTTTTTGTGTTCTCTTCTTTTTGAACGAATATTTTTCTCTCATTTCACGCAAGAAAGTGTCAGAATAACATTTGTCAAGTAAATATGCGAGACAGACGTAACATCTCCACAGACTTTCAAGATCCAAAATCAACAAAAACTTAGAGAGTGTGTGAAAAAGCTCGTGACACGGGAAGTCATCCGTTATATCTGTAATCCCCATGAGTTTTATACCCTTCCTTAATCATTTTCACATAGATAACAGGTTTTAGCGTGCTGACTCTATAAATAATCCAGCAGACGTGGTATGCGTTGCGAGCAGCGTTTTAATGATATTGAAACTAACCGAAGCACAACCGACGAGATATTAGAATTATCAAACGTTATGAATATTTAAGATTACAGTCTGTCACAAAGTTTTGCGTTACGCTCAACGTAATGTATAGAATACACCCGCTCGTGAAGAAGCTAAATCGATGCTAACGACGTCGAAATTGGTTACGCTTACGGGATCGTAAATAATTAAAATAATTTATCGATTTACACGAATGATCCAAGAGAAATTTTCCTATCAGTCGTAATAGAAATTTGACGATTCGCAGATAAAAGGATATCGATCGAAATGAGACATATAGTGGCTCATAATATTATTCGAACATTTACAGAAACCTATTGTGAAATTTTACTAGCACTGTTGCAAGACACGACTATCATTCTATTGGCAAAGATTGGTAAATTTTGAAACAAAATTGAAAATACATAATAAGCTTCGATATTCAGTGGAACAATCTGTAACACTAATCGTAAGTTTCAGACCATTATTAGTGCTGTATATTAACTTTTTACTAAATACGTGTTTACGATACGATAATGACAATCGTATGTCATTAATGGCAATGAGACGTTACAAAAAGTTTCGTGCAACAGGTATAATATATTCGTAAAAGTTTTCCATGATAAATGGAAGAATACTTTCCTTTCTATATCTACTAAAAATTACTCCTTGGTGGTTGGCGCAATAACAGAAGTGCAATTAACACTTCCGATATTATCCTATGTGATAATATAGATCGATAACATGAGTTTAATCGTACTTGTGAAAAGCAGAAGCTTTTCTAATTACTAGTTAGAGATAACGTTCCAGCCACCAACAATCTTTCAAGAGTAGCAGTTTTCACATTTTTTTCCCCATGTTTTTTCAATCAATACGATGTGCAATTGCTTACGTTTATCGTTGAATAAATACTGACGTTATGGGACGACTATATATTTTTTAACTGTAATTATCATATAATGTCGGTTAAAAATAAGTATAATCAATGTTTCTAGTATTTTCGAAGCTGTTCTTTCTATCTTTTTTGCAGGATATCACTTATCGGTACAAATAAGTGGTCTTTTTAAAGTAATAAACAGAGTCTTGTTTCGATAGGTCAATCGACAACAACAACATCGAGTTAATGATAATGGCACGCGAATAACAACGCTCGATTGTGTAATAGCGAGCACATCAAAACAGCCTGTATTGGTCCAGATAATCGAGGTAAATTATCGGTTGATTTAAGACGCCCGTTATCACGGACGCATGGGTTACGTGCCGTTGCATAAATCTCGTTCAAACGTTGACACGCGATTCCGATATTGCTCGTGATAAGGCTGCATTCTTAAGCATTTCCCGTCCTTCGATTACATATACTTAGAATATCGATATAATACCATGAATTATACATGGAATTTGCAAATAATTATTATTCTTCCATTCCATCTCTTTTTACAGATTGCTTCTCAGCTGAGAGGTCTGTATCAAATATGGAATGATTCGGCAGGTTCGGCGTGACCTCTTGCGGGGCCTGAATACACATTCAAATCCTACACTTAAATTTTACAACGAGGAACTATTTATTAACAAATGTTGTTACATATTATATATTTGTTATAAGATGAATATTAAATGATAATACAATCCAATAATAATATTAAATAATTTTTCTCGCCTTTTTCGACGCCAAATCTTTCATAACATCGTCAAAATCGATTGAATTTGCTATTTCACTTTCTATTGACAGAATAGTCTCTGAAAAATCTCTTGTCTCATCGATGATCGCAGATAATTTTCGTAGACCTCGGGGCCTTTCAAAACGCGGAGCCGGCTTCCGGCGAACGCGCTGAACCTGCTTTGCGCTCGCTCTGCGATTCTGTTACTGATACACAGGCAACTATAGCTATATTTAGAGTTGTCGATACTTTCGAGATATAAACAATAAAAAAAAGAACGGTAGATAACAAAAGATAGAATTAAACAGAAAAAGATAGAAAGATAGAATCGACTGTCGATAAGTATAGAGAAAGAAATTTCGTACAAGTGTTTGCCGAAGCAAGATATATCATTATCAGTGCTAGCGACGGCAGATCGTCGACATTTGGCTACAATTAGCAGGCAGTCGACCAACACGTACGAGCCAATGAACGAAGATGATGTTCGGTGATGGATAGGTCAAGGAGGCTCGTTTTGTGTCAAGATCATATGATATTACACCGCGATAATTTTATCGGCAAATTTTGTAACAAACACGATTGAAAACAAAGTTCATGTGCAACGTTAGTGAACAGAGCACCCAAACTACGAAGTTTACGTTCGAAAGAAAGTAACATCATCATTGGATATTAATACATCGATCTTGGATTGCCATAATCGCATGTGACGCATTTTTCTTCCTACTTATAGAATTTTATTCAATCACAGGTTCAACATTGAAACGATCTTAGCGTCGTACCACATTCAAAACGCCTAACGCGATTCGCGTGACTCTTATACTAGCGAGTCGCACTTGGCGAAACTGTATAAACATCATATATTATAATCAGATCAGAATATTACGGAATCAGTTGGACTGATCATGTATTTCCATCTATTCGTCTATTTTTCATTAAATAGTCATGGAATCTTCTAATTAAGGAATTAACGTCATCGAACAAAGTTCACGATTATAAGCCACGAGTTCTTTATTTCTCGTTGCAATATAACGTTAAGTAGGCGAGCAGTTAATTATTCTCGAAAAGTGTGAGCACGATCGTGTGTTCGTTTGCTCTGGAGCGAGAAAAAACACAGCTGTTGAGTGCACACATTCCTCTATCGCACGTTAGATTTCAGCGTGGTTCACAGCGCGGAGCAGCACGTGATGATGACATAATGGGCGCGCGACGTAACCGCGATTATGCTCGGAACGCGCGATATTGTCGCGCGCCATTAATTTGCAAAGTGGCCCTTATAATACCATGGACCGTGACCGCCGGTTTCTTCCAATTTCCCGCGCATTTGCAGAACGTATTCTCCGAAAAATGTTTCGCGAGTTTGCAACATACAATGACTATAAAAAGTATCGACACATATCCTTGTTCTCCATTAAAGTGTGGATTTCTTTTCTGTCTTTACATTTTCTATCTTATTTCTGTAATATCAAATTTTTCTAATCATACGAAAGTACTATCAAATGTTATCAGATTAATATACCTTCGATCTAATTAATCGATACGTAAGTAGCATCGTGCATTATACGAAAGAAGAAACTGAAAGGAACATTCGGTACGTAGAAATTGGACAAGCGAATCGAGTCGTTCGGTGTGGAAAAATCTTGAAGAAATTTTATTGCGTGTATGCGAGCGAACTTAAATCGCAGTGTGAACTTGTGAGAACGGCGCGATGGAAAACTGTTCGATAACAGTTGTAACAGAGATACTGATACACGTGAACCAGTTTACGTGGGTGGAAAGTGATATAACCGGTTACGAATTCTGGTTTAATAATTCCGTCCACTTGCTACGTTACCGTATAAACATGCTGTAAACTGTTTCCAATAAACGAACAATCCTCAAGATACCAATTTTCCAACGATACTACAATTTTACTAAAACGATATTAAAATGACAATAAAACTAAAACTCCCGATAAAGGTAACCACTTCAATTTGAAAAAAAAAAAAAAAAAAAACATTCATTATGCACTTTCAAGTTTCCAAAATAATAATTCATCATGGTGTGAGCGTTCGTTGCGTCTTGCAGCCATCTGAATGCACAATTCGACTCACAGTCTTGTTCAAGCTCGTTGAGAATCTCATTGATCGCGATCATAAAGGCCGCCGCGCTTCAAGCAGAAAAACATCTCCTCGAGGTCGTCGAGATCTGCTCGAAGGTTCGTTCAACCTTGTCGAAGACACAAGGCGAGCGTAAACGCCGCATCCCGATCACTGACTACGGTTTCTCGGCGAATTTCACCACGGACCTTGCACTTTGACCTTCTTTATTTTTAGTCCCTTTTCACCGAGACCACCTCGTAAATCGCGACACGAAACAGCAACATTGTCGTGCAAAGAATCGAACAAGTCGAAGAACGTTGGAGGAGGATCGAAGAAATCTCTGCGGCGGAAATTGAGTCAGATGTCGAGTTGAATTAAGATCTGTGACGCTCAAACTACTCGGAATTAGTAAATAATACAGCGTGCTTTCGTTTATATACGGATAATGCTTCTAACATTCATTCGATTACTTTTTATTAACTGATATTGACACTTTCGGAGTTTAGCCTTGTTCTTGCCGTAGTATAGCGTACACAGCGTAAACTAGAAAGTTGAAAGTCGGTGAACGTTGCCATTGAAATTATTCTTGCAGCCGCGAGGATTAACCTTCCTTTGATTACGTGTTAAACTATGCGTGTAACTTCTTAACGAATACGCGTGCACAACAATGCCACGCCTTTTACGTAAACCGGATGAGAAAAATGACGCATCGCATCTTCCTGCCTGCTCCATTGTGTGCCATATTTAACGGCGCGTCGACTTCGTGCGACGACTCTAAACAAACCTCAACTAATCAAGCAGCTGTTTTAAACGCGTAATTCTCATTCCTCCATCGTGTTAATTACCATGTCAGTGATCATATTTAGAAGATTTAAGAACTATTTAAAACCAAGGTTCGCTTACTTCTCTGTGTATAATCATGATTCATGGTTGAATATAGTTGCTCGATGAGATCATAAATACATATATATTATTTTGCAAACATTTATTTTATAAAATGATATATCTTATCTCGGCACAGAGGAGGAAACTAAGAAATCGATATACAACACGCGGTGTCTATAACGCGATCATCGATCTTTCACAATGATCCGTTTCGTTCAATCTCCTTTCACCTTCCTATTTAATTTGGGCTAAAGTTGTCGAAAGGAGTCGTAGGTGATAGAAAAAAATTCCACGTCGCTAAAACCTGCATTTTATCGAGACTCTTTGAAAATTGCACGATAATCTTGTCGCGTGATTTGCGTCGGTGCACGATAATTACGTACATTGTCTATACTATTTTCCCGAAACGATCGGTTTGGAATGTGCAGGTTGCGGAACGAGGCAATAAATTGCGAAAAGTTGGCGGTACTGCAAGGTAGTTTCTCATAAGTGTGTTTCTGAAGTTTGCAAGCGCCGATCGCGCCGGGTTAACGAGAATCATTAATGGCTGCCCTGCAGCGGACTATGACACGGTGTAAATGAAAAAGGGGCAAGCAGTTGCGTCGACGCGGGAACGCCGACCTCGATCCTTCTGTGTCGAACGAAATTCCTGTTTGACCCGAATTTCACGCTAACTGTGACGAGGAACGAGAAAAGAAGAGAAAGAAGAATAAATAAATAAGAAAAATAAAACGGTACTCGTATAGATTTCAACGAACGCTTCAGGCTCGTCACGAACGATAAAAAATGATCGTATCGAAAATTTCTTTCTCACCTGGCGTACAACGCAACACGTGTCTGCGATTAAAAGCTCGCGGTAGAAAACTTTTCCTTCGTTTCCGCGAGCTGTACCGTTTCCAACACCTATCTTTGATCTCGCTTTTTAACTTAAACGCGATACTCGAACGTATTACGTACTTAAGTCTAGTCTAGTACCTGATTACGTATACGTACCGACGATCCTTCTTTTCTTCATCCTCTACTTCTACGTATAATACTTATCGCGATAGAACTCCGTTTGTATAATCTTGGTGGCAGACAAATGAATCGGTGAATTGAGAAACGATACACGTTCAATGCGGTGTTATTTTAAAACGTAAAAAAAAGATTACTCGTATAATTACATATAAATGAACGTTTATCTGAATCAACGTGAACGCGTTTAAATTGAAACAGTACTATAAAACCAATGACAATAATCGATGGCACGCAGAAGCTATATCTATTTTGCAAAATATCCGTAAATGTTGTTCTTGGACTTTTAAGGTCCTTCAAGTGATCGATTTAACTAGTTGTATCATAAAACAGTACTCCGCTTGATACTTCCAACTTCCTATGATTTTTTATTTGCACAAGTAATAGGAGTTGACATTTAGGTAAGTGGGTTCAATAACAGCAAGATTTCATTTCATAAGACATTGCCTAATATTTCATCCACTAAATAAATCCACTAAATTCTACCGTACTTCGAACCCAAACGAGATATTCGAATCCTTCGCGAACGTAACTCTATCAAGCTGCTGTTTCTTAATTCCCTCTATTTCGTTCAAAGTAAACGGGATCCGTGTACTTATGTAACTACGGCGTACTAAGAAGTTGATAAAAAGTGGAAACTATAAGACGAAAGAATACTAATTGCATCGAAACCGATGATAAATCATGAGATCGATATAATCGCGGAAGATAATCGGCATCGTTCATTAATTGCCGCGAAGGACAATAACGCCGCGGTCTTAAACAATGGTCGCGATAGTGTAACTTCCGGCAGTGATCGAATATCCCGCGACAGGGTAGTAAAATATTCGAACCGATTGCCATTTCTTGGGCGAATCGCCGGTACACGGTCGGAAAGCCAAACGACTTAATCGGCGATCTGCACGCCGGCCAGGAATTTATGCAAATCACGGTATCCGCCAGACTTTGCGATTGCACTCGCGCCGGTTCAAAGATAGCGCTGACAAATTGGCCCCAGATTAAGGGCATTTCGGAGAGGCATGCACGGTAACCGGGTAAGGCGAAACGAAACTGGGTCTGCGACCCCCAACACGCGCTTTCGTCTAACTATACGTTTCGCTTCTCGTCCCCTCTTGACTGTACTTCCATCCATTTCAGGTATGCAAACACGTCGATATCGTTCCGATTCATTCGATATCGATATTTAAACACGCGTTAAGTAGCCAAACAGCTACTTTGTTTCCACTTTGTTTATTCCGCATCGATTTGATCATCGTTATAACTCTTGCTTGATGAAAAACCATTAGAACGAAGCGACTGGAAACGAAGGATTATGGTTTTATCGTGGCTTACGAACGCGTTTAAATACCATCTTCAATTTGTGGTACATATCAATCGTATCGTTATTGTATCTGTGATTTGAAACGTTAATGGCCTTTTCGTTTGTTAGAACGAAAGGAAAATACTTATTAAAATATATCGAAGCTTATCGATATAATGGGTAATTGTTTATACTCGTGTGATCTTATATTATATGAATTCTATGTACATTTTGATTTGTTCCAAGCTCTATCGGTATAGTAATGGTAATTGAGTCTCGTTACAGCTAATGACAATATTAAAAAATGTTTTGTTCCATACACGTGATATATCCATAGAATATCTGTGTATATATATATTTGAATATATTTACGAGCCACGATATGCAATTATGGAAAAAGCGATTCTTCTTGGAAGTAAGGTTTGTTTTCCTCGACTATGTTCCTTGGCAAATGTTTCCAAGTGAAACGTGTTAATGGACATTAACGTATCGCGACTCGCGCGAAATGCAAAATTAGAACGTAAATCTCGTCAGTGGCTTCTTCGTGGCGGGAAATTTTTCACGGTAAATATTTGTCAGCCCAGGCATGTTTTTTCGACGATCTATTTACGATGTTTATTCACCCAATTTAGATCACGTCGCGCTATGTTACACCACTTCCGCGCCTCGTTGCGCCCGACATTCATATTTAATTATTCATTCCACATAACACAGCGATATACGTACTCGATCGTGTATGTTTCATATTCTGGCGTACGATCGGCTCGATAAAGGTTGACGCGTGCCATGCGATCTTTCGCGATACAATTACATCGGTAATAACAATTGTCTTCGAGTGCTTCGTGCTCATGACCCTCTCAAATTAAATATGGTACAATAGTGCCACGTTAAGTGGCCGAGAGTTTGCTTCGTTAACTAGCCATCGCTATCCCTACCAATTCTTAGAATTGACTTCGCGAACCGAGACTCTAAACCCTCTATCAACTAATTTATCAGCTAATGATATTAATGAAATGATCACGTCGAATTCGAACCCATCAAGTACCATCGTTGCCTTAATGCAACATTTCATTCGTAACGTTCTTTAATCAAATGCGAAAAAGAATCGCAAAAATTTGCTCCAGTTTTTTCTTTATTTTACTTTCGTCAATTATTAAGTTCGATTAATTTTCTCGCTACTTCTCCTTCTATGTACATCCACAATTTTATGGAGTTTGGCGAAATTGAAATATTGCGTGATACCGTGACGAGATCTATTTTTTTCTCAGATTATAAAACTTTTTTAGGGCCTGCAATTTGTATAGCGGATTTAACGTATCTGTTATTCTAATACATTTCGTATCGTACATCTTGATAGAGCAACTGAAATAACTTACTTTACTTACGTTCTTTAGCAATGTTGCAATGTTTATGCAATTTTGTCCTCAATAAAAACCCGATTTCCTTCAATTCTGTCTCTTTCATCCTTCATTCTACGATATTTTGCATTCAACGAAGCGGACAGTACGCGTACACCAGAACCATTCATACGAACTCCATTTATACTCAATTTTAGTTAACGTTTGATTAATCTGAATCTACTTATCTAAACGTGAACACGTATTACCAGAACGGAGAGTGACGGAATTACCGTACTCCTATTACATCGACCCCAATTATGCGAACTATTTATCCTCTGAGAAGTTCATATAAACGTAGATCAATTCAAAATCCCCTACGTTCGTATCTCCCTCGATAACTGACCGGATAAAATCCCGGCCCGTGGCCAAGTATGCACATACCACCGTATTTGACTACACAAATGCAAGAACCTCACGTACAACTTGTGCGTGTTCGTGCCTCGTTACCAGCGAACAACGTGCTCTCTATTCTCGCATTATGTTTACGTGTCTACGACTAGTATACTATACGACACGTTTTAACACGGTTTATGGTTATATATCTCTGGCCGGTAGCGAAGTATTGGTGTGCACGATGCTTTCGAGTACACTCTAGGCTGGTCAGAACGATACAGAAAGTTGCCTACGCCCGCCGACGGAGAACAGGTGCATCGGCCTGAAGTACGAGGAAAATTATTGATTTTCGTTTACCTACTGAGCCGGTTGGTGTCCCGTGCTAGCATGGCGAATGCAACGCCGTCCCTTGGCACGACTGGGACGCCCTGCATTCGAAGACAATGGCCTTAGGTCAGTGAGCCTGGTGCCATCGTGACACCGTGAAAATCGAACGTGCCCCAAAATGGGAACTAACTTGTTATCACCGACAGAACAGTAACTTTCTCTTATTTCAACTCTCTTTCTAACCTCTCTTATTTCAACTTTCCGTTTCCAGTCCGCGTAAACAGCATCATCGACGATGTTAAAAAAACAATCGTTCGACTAATCGATGTTTTTTTAAGGCGAAGAAGATGTCAGCGACATCGATGTAGCATATATTTACAATGCAAAATTGCTAACCTGTGTGCCTTGTAGTTGTAACCGGAGGCGGTATTATGTAGGTTATAAATTACGGAGAAAGTCACGATATAAGACAAATTGATTAAAAAATTAGTCAAAATCGAAATCACGGTTGTTCGTTGTTATGCGAATCTTTACATGCTACGATGTGTTTTTGCTGGGATCTTTGAAAAACATAAATTGCGTTTACCGTACGTGTTATGAAAGATAGATATAGATTGATCTATATAGTATCAGATAGATCAAATACGCTTTGAACGAAATCACAGTCGAAAATGAATAGCGTCTGAAGATATCTGTGTAGTAATTTTTATTTAATACTTTTATTATTCTCTATGGCATTAAAACACTGATATGATTCTATCTAATCGCTGTGATTCACGAATATGCACAGTTTTTCGTAGACGCGTATAATATTTTTAATTAGTGTGATTGATACGGATAGTATTTATATTGGAACGCAATCTTTTTTTTATTAGATAAGCAACAAAGCGAAAAAAGATTAATTAGCAAAGGTAATTTAACAAAATGACAAAATCACCACAATGGAATAATACTGTGTTGTGAAATACTGCGGAGATCGTAGTTCTTAGCAGTAATAGAACAATCGCGAGATTAAACAAGAAAAACGATAAAATTATTCATCGTTCTTCGTAGAAACACAAGCGTGACTGACTTTTGTAATAGTTCAAGAAACGTTAAAAATATTAAACACAAAGAGAAACATTCCTGTAAAACATGTATGACGGTGTCTCCTCTACGTGCATGTTCCTTCCCTCCAAGTCTTTAAGAAACTATTTTTACCAAAGTAACAGGCGCGTTTTTCTTCTTCGAACATAAAAAAGTCAGAGATTATGTTACACCGTTCCTTCGTGAGGAATGCAAGGTTGATACAGAAAACAAAATATTTTTAGTCATCAGTCAGAAAAGCGATTATAGATTATAGAATAAGAATAGTTAACGATGCGTAGCAATTGTAATCGATAGAAGCGTTTAATTTTTAATACGATACGTTTATTGGAAAAGTATAAAATATAAAGGAATACGGGGTGGATCTCGAGGATTGAATCGATCAAGCGAATCGATAAACACGCATCGACTCTCACTTTCCGTTGCAAGATTTGTGGAATTCCTAACGGATGTTACAAACCATAGAAAAAGAAAGGAACGGCGTAAACGAGCTTTCAACTAAACAAATTAAAGCACATGAGATAAATGAAATGTAATTGAATAAATGAAACATAATTTTTAAGGTTAATGAGAATTTTTTTTATTACTCGATTACAGCTATTCGTATCCTTACGGCCAAATCTAAATAAAGATTTTTACTTCGCCCTAAATATTTTAATGAGTAATTTGTATACTCGATGCATTTTCATCAATTATGTGTATTTCTTTTGCAGCTTTCGATCTCCCATAAATGCATTAATATCGTCAGCCCACTCATTATTTTCCTTATTTTGACACTGTACCGAAGAAATAAGCTGAAAGCTGAATATTTTACCTGTCGATGTGAATAATGCACGAGCATTCTAATGTAAATTTAAACGTGGCAAGCAATGTATCGTCACAACAGCTTATTCCTGCCCTGGTTGCTGCGACGTTCATAGATAACCAAGAAAAAACTCACCATTTTGAACAGAGTAGTCCCATTCGCTTTTGTCGGCCATCTCGGTGACGATCGTGTTATCGAAAATTCAGGTCCGCGAAATTAAGATCCGAGTAGAATTTGTTGCCGGTCGTCTTGTCTGCTTATTATTCTTGATAGATCGAAACACGTCACTATATCGCGTCTTTATTTCGATTTACCGTATCCACGAATCGTACAATCCGGCGAGATGCCGATCAGAATCACCACTGATTGATTTGAACTCGGAACGAAAATCGAGAAACGATTGTCAAATCCACCGATCGTCGACTACCTTCAAATTTCTTCCCGACTTTCGTTTTGCATATATTTTGTATACGTGCACGTACGAATTATTCGGCTACACGAGCATTGGATTGTACGAAATCGTATTTTGTAGAAGGTTTAAGAAAACTGTTTGTTTCTAGGAAAAATCGAAGCGAAAAAACCACTCTTGTCACCTCGGATTATCCACGAATGCGACGCCGGCCGGTTCACCACTGGATTTTATACGCGAGTCGGTCACGTGACCCTTACTATGGAAAAGCAAGCGTCTGCGCATGCGCTAGTAAATGTTTACACGTGCATCGTCGATCCCCCACCGCACGCTACCTTAAGCACGTGCTTCGTTATAGTCGACAACACCGACAATATTCGCAGTTTTATAATTTTTAGACCAACAATTTGATTTATAATGTTATAAATTTATAGGATTAGATCTAAGAGATTAAACATGGATTAAATATCGATAAAGTTATGGATACGGTTACGATTTGAAATTTCGTTTGAACATTGACAAAGAGGCGGACGATCGAATTGGCCGCGTTTGTTCGCCAATACGAGTTCGCACTGCGAGGAGGCAGTAACTAGCGACTTAATGCCTTAATGATTCATTTTATAATCTATCTCAAACGGGAACATTAATCTCGATGAAATGATAAGCTAATATAACGCGCGACAATTGTTCTATCAGCTACGATGAGAAGAAATCAAATACGTTCTTTTCGTCGAGTCTCAACGTTTCCTTGCTTTATTACGCTTTTTATTACATTCTTTTTATCTTCGTTATTTTCCTATATTTATTATCCTCTTTTCAAACTCTCGTAGAATGTCACTGTTCTCTTACAATAATGGTATTCCATCATCGTGATAAATCGACAAATAAAGAGATTAGATTAATCATCGAACTTGCTCTCTTGAACTCTGTCATTCAATTCCTTGTTTATCGCGTAATTTTTGTTTTAAGTGCAAATATTCCTTTCTCACCTTATAAACATACGAATTACTTCTTTGTCAAGTTATCAGTTTCTTTCCTCGTGAGTTCTGACACCGATGCACAAGCGCCAAATATTATTTGTGTCTATTGTTTCGACAGTTATTATTTCTAAGTCAGACGACACGAAATCGTTTATTGTATCAAGTGAATCATAATCTTACAACGAAATTGCATTCGTTATGACCGATGACTTACCCGGGCCCTTACGAGGTCGAAGACCTGGATAATCCCAACTGTACTTCTTTACTTTATTTATTTGGCTAGTTTCTTTCTTCCTTACTCCAATTGTAGTCCTTGCTCTGTCATTTCTTATAACCACAAGAAACAGAGATTTGATATAAAAATTATTCAACTTATCTACTTTACGACGTGACATGAATTTCAGATAAAGTTTGCAGACATCTATGAAATATTATAACAACAATATATGTGTTAACAAATATTTGTACAAAGAAACGTGATTAATCTGTAAGATGCTCGGCACACTATTAAGAGAGAACTATGAGTCTATGTATGAAGAAATAAAAGTTTGTAAAAGGACGTAACACAGATAAACCTGCATCGTTACGAAAATTTCCTTTTGTGTCCGACTGTGTGCAATCTCCTTTCGCGCACAAATGAGCTAGAACGTATCAAGGAATTGGGTTCAAGAAATTGCCACTTTAATTTCATCGAGCTCTCATAACACTGTCACGTCAATGTTATGTCACGGAACGTGGCCGACGCTCGCCGTGGTCGTTTCGTCTTCGTTATACCAATAAAACGAGCCGGTCGCACTACGATGCTCTCAATAAAAATTAATGAATTCCAGAAAATTCCATCGCAAAACGTCAATGGACGTCCGTTGCTCCGCGTCTGCGGCGGTGACTTGGCGCGAACACGCTTTTTCCCGCCATCTTTTGCGGTTTTCCGCGCGTGATTTTCTACTGGACCTCTCCTTTGTTTCGCCTGTGGTTTATGCCCATTTAATGACTTAGAACACGAGTTTTTCACCTTCAAATCTCTCGAATAAAGTTAGACTTCAGAATCGTCCTTATTACATTATACGAAGGTACAATAATTGTGAGAAATTTAAAAATACGATAATACACAGAACAATGGAAAAGCATAGAAAATATCCGAAATACCCTTTATAATATTTAATGGGTAGAAAATTCTTTATCTAAGTTTTATCTGTTTAATTTTTAAAAATATGAATTTGCACAAATATCAACCTACAATACTAATCAGTATGCTGGTCGTGATTGAGATTGCCTCCGAAGATACGTAGGAGGCAAAGAAAGGCGATTTGATCACACAGATTAGCTCGCGCGTACAGAACCGATCGTTGCATAAATCAGAGACATATGGGCAGATATTCTTCTTAATTAATCGTGTATAACGATCGGCAAACGAGCTGTAGCGCAATTTATTTTGGTATGCCTGAGTGCAAAGTCTGTCTGGTCATCGAATCAAGAAGGATGCTAACTGAAATTCAACGAGATAAAGATTCGATTTTAACCGAACAGGGAACAAGATTTACAAATTAGCTGTCAATAGCATTAGCATGGTCGACCTACTATTTTTCTTGAAGGAAAAAGATAAATTACCATGGCCCCTGGTAACTTCTTATTGTAGTAGGATGATGGCGAAGATTATTTATTCAAATTACAAAAGACCATCTCATAAATTCGTCAGAACCCTCATAAATTTTCCAAACATGGTCAAACAGGCCACAAAGAGAATTCCGATTTTCTGCCAGAACGTACACAATTGTTCATTCATCAAGAGAATTCCTAACCAGCCGTTTCGTTCATGAAACTCCTTTGCATTTTAATCTTGTCGTGTAGAAGGAAGCGATATTTTATTCAAATCCTTTGCAACTGTTACGTAATTGCCATTTTGCTTGTCCTTCGCGGCAATCAAATTGCTGTCAAGTTTTACCTTAAGGGGGTATTCTAATCTACAAATTTAAAAAAATCGAAAATCTTGTTTCCAAAGTTTAGACATTTAAGAATATTCCCTTAAACGGATTTTTCAAAATTTCAATTATTTGACAAATGGGCAATAAAAGGTAGACCCTGCCCGAGTACCTGCGTATGAATATCCTCATGAAATCTTTATTCTATTTTATCCCTTTTTAATGTATTTTTAATTCTCTAATTCTCTGGAACGATGGGTTCTTTTGGATTCTGAAACCCAAAATAGCAACGAATCGTTAGATTCGTTAATATGGACTTTTGCTCCGAAGCACACCTACGCAGGAACGCAGACAATTCAAATTTCCACCTTCCTCGCAGTATGTATTTTTAATGAAGGTTTTATATAAATATTAAAAATCTTAAGTGTCATGGGAATCACGATTGGCCCAGAAGCTCATGCGTTCGCAGTCAGGCGAGACGAAGTTCGCATCGAGCGCTTTGAACTTTGAGTTTCAGAGGCATCAAAGAACGCTAGGACTGCTCGTCTCCATAAAAGAACTTCGGAAAATGAGTATTTTGAAGTAGAGGAAGGTTTCTTGTACAGAGCAGGAATCGCCGATTAAAAATATGTAAATATGCTGTACCATTCTATGAGTAAAATTGCCGGAAACTTGTCTCAAAACTTTAAACGCGTTTTTCTCGAAACTACTTTTTTCGAGTTGGCATGCACGATATCTCAAGTTCTAATGAACCGATTTATTTGAAATTTGGTGTGAATGTTCTTTATACATTCCTTTATCGCCTCAACCACGCCGAGATCAAAATTTTTAATTTTACTATTTTTAAAAAATTCGGAATTGCCAAAAAAACATGCCAAAAAGGAAAATTTTTTTTCAAACGGCCACCATTTTGTGAAAAAATATTTTTTTGACTTCTCCAAGGCTCATGCTATACTCACATCTATACTAATTAAGAATCCGTTCGGCTTTTTCGCTTCACATGACCAGAAGGGTTGAAATCATTGTCGCCAAGATACCCTTTCTTTTGGACCCCCACTTTGCCAGTTCGTAACTTTGTGAATTTTGAGTTTTTCTTTTCGGTTAATTTTCTATGTAATCTTAAAATATTAATAAACAAATAATAAAAAAATGGATAGTAAAAATATTTTTTGTATCGTTTGTACAAGGCTACAAAAACCGCCCGAAATTCATGCCCCTAGACTAGAATACCTCCTTAAGGAACGTTTCTATCGTATAGAAACTTCAACAATCTTTCGACGATTCGAGGAACGCCTTGAATTCGATCGTTACGAAAATAATTTATGTTAATCGTGATCAACGTCGATTTGACTCGATCCGTCGGAAGTATCTTGCAGGTATTACTTAATCATCGGCTCGTGCAAAGGCATCGAGCAGACGCGTTAAAAATGCTAATCGGTAGTCGTCATCTGCAACACCGCTTCTTTTATTTTCATAATACATTTGGTGTTATTCCTGTTAGTGAACGTTTACTATTATCGGATATTAAAATTGTTTCAAGAATAAAGTGATAATTGAGTAATTTATTTACAGAATTTGGAAACACGGTAGATGGATCATTGAAGCATCTCGGCGAATGCAGAGAATTTCAAATGGCCGTTCGAATAATATTCGAATCCGTAGAATATCGATCAATTGCTATGCTATCAGACTTAGCTTAATAACTTCGATACTTACGTAATCGTCGAACCTTATCAGTAATTGCTAGAATTTTGAATCAAAACGCATTATGGCAATTATTGTCTGAATCATTGCGTGTCAAAATTTCCCTTTATCTTTCCTTCCTCTTATCTATGGTACATCGCCAAGTACAGCGTTTCTCAATTAATGAAACAGCAACGAATAACGTCCTAAATACTAAAAATATTACCTAATGTAACGCGTTGCCTCAAATGATTCACTTTTTACTACCATTATCTCATATCATTAATAATTCCCAAATAATATCAGTTTTGTATTTTACCTGTTCAATGTTTTTAATCAAATCAATGCAACAAAATTTCAGCGATTCCCTCTTCGATTGCGCAATTCTACGATGACGTAAAGACGACGTACTTTTCGCCATTTTTTTTTTGATGAATCGTTCGTTCATGTCTACGATTATTGATATGATAACGATATATCTTCATAGATATGTAGAAGGTAGAGACGATGTTTGACCATGAGAAGGTAACACGACATCCGTCATCATCGTGGCGACTTAAATTGCTAAAAAAAAATTTATACGGGCATGCAGCCAATGTCAAAAGCGAGGTCGGCAGTCGATACGCCGTGCCGTAGCAGCTCTTTGTCAGCTTCGATCTAATTAATCCTCGTTAAGTGATCGTCAATTGTTTACATAAATGAAGTATTCAACTGGCAGATGCAAACTTTTGCTCACGAATCGCGCGCGTGTGTACCTTGTTTCAGCTGCGATTATTGCACATGCGGTCGTTACGGTCGTACAAAGGTATTAACACCTGTCTCCTTGTCATTTGTCTATAAGTATAATTTAACCGAAGACAGACGTAACGTGAAGCACGAGAATCGAAGTGAAAAGAACAGATGAAATCGAGGACGGTCTCACGAAAAGTTTCGTCTATGAGAACATGTGAATACACTTTGTTTTGCGTTCAATACGAAGTTAAAATATATTTGCACGCGTGTCTTCTGCGTAGGTTAAATGGAATGCAAACAGAAACGTACGACGAACGAGCTAAAAGAATAATAAAATAGGAAGTGAGCAGGAGTTGAAGATAGAGTGGCGTGCAATGTTTCTGGCCAGACAAATTTCTTGCTTTGTATTTCAAAACTGATACGCAGACTGCGCACCTTTGTGCAATTTCACCTTTCCGCGTGCATAATCAAGGAAATGGAATCTAAATAGGGACTCGCGTCGCTGAAGCCGTAACAAAAAGTTACACAGTTAGAGTTCTTTAAAATATCGTTTTTAGAATATGAAGCGAACGATCTACCTGGCTGGAAATGTTTGCGCATCGCTGCAGGTCCTTGAAGGATACGAATATGAAAGGGAAATACAGTCACAGTCTAAATAAATGGAGGATAAATAGATCGAGTTAAATAGCAAAGAAATCGACAAAGGTTAAAATAGGAAATGACAGCGTGATTTACTTTCCGGAAGTGGAAGTTCAAGGCAGATCCTTGAGCGACTCACCTTGCTACTGGCAAGGTGTACCCACTCCATTACGATATCTTTAATAATCTATTTGATTTCTCTAATGTACACCGAATAGGAACGAAAGAGAAGCCTGGTATCCTAAAATGGCTTTATTAACTCTTAACTTTACACGTGTTTAATATGCAGTACTTGTCAGAGATATCTGTATACGCGTGTATCTGTGTGTCTGTGTCTGTATTATTCCACGCTTCTTTCATTAGTCGTCGACCACACCACCCGATAGGATGATCGTTAACGAGACACGATGCCTTTTCGATCGTGCAGATCGAAGGAAGGACGATATTTTATTACCTGGCCCGATTCCTTCCATCCGGGGTTCCGTCGAGGCGCCATAGCGGACAAAAATAATTTGCGAATTCCCAGTCGACGAGTATTACTCTTATGTATATATCATTATGTGTACAAGACTTTCTCCTCCTTCGTCTTTCCCCTCGAAGCGGAACTTTTTCGGTTGTCCTTCTGGACTCCACCGAATTCTACGATTTTTCCTTCGTATTTCTTCCGTAATTCTTTCGTCGTTTCATTCTTGTTTCCCTAGCTTTTGTTCTCTTCTATACAAAATACTTTCGAACTACGCACACTGTCTCTCTCTCTCTCTCTCTCTCACTTCCTCTCTTCGTTTCGCAGGCCAAAAAAAAAGAAAGTAAGCTCCGTCCAAAAGCTTGTTCTTAAACACGACGATCGGCTGCATGTTCGCCAATTCCGACCTCTTCTTTACAATATTTCCACTTCTGACACCGTATCTTATAAATATCGTACACGTTTATTATACATAATCGTCGTTTCCGTCACAATAACACAATTGCAGCGCATGAGAGTTACGCGTATAGCGATGATATGATTAGAAGCATGATATGAGTTCTGCTCTTGTCTATCGCAGGTCACAGACCGGAGATTCGAAAGTAGTCTTTGAGTAGCGTGTACATATACTGCGATCGGCCACGCACGATCGATATGGCCTCATCCACGATCCGAGCTTCTTTTATTCTTATTATATATATATTTTTTTTTCTCTCGTAAAAAAAGCTTTCTGTGTCTCTCTTTTTTTTTATTTTTTTTTATTTTTTTCTTGAGATAGCTCGAGCGTGGACGCGACAAGACGATCCGTGACGCATCAATTTCCTTGAACAGCGGATACGCTAAAACGTGATACAAAAATAGAAAATACTCCCGAGGTTTTCTAATTCGTGCGATTATCGCGACGAATCGTACATGTTGTTCGTTTCATTGGAACGCAATCGTTTTGCATTGTGGAATAGAATGATCTGCCTGATTTTTATTCTGCGATAAACAAGGCGCGATGAAGAAGGATTGAAAAGAGATAGTCGCCTGTTAATATACTTAAATCTTCTACATTATAAAGACGTGAATTAATATATATTATATCGTAATTTAGCTTGCATACCAAACATCCGTTTTTTTTTTTTATCATTCTACATACACAAATATCATCATCATCATCATCATCATCATCATCATTCACACTAAGTTTTAATAGGAGTGACCCCAAATTTGTAGATTCGTCAACTACCTGTTTCTGTTGCGAAGAAGTGGATGAACAGAGCCTCCAAATTCGAGGTACGCAAAAGATATCGCTTTTTTTTTACTTTTGTTTTGTTATTTCTCTTCCTGTTTCCTCCTACCCTTGTCCTTCGTTCTTTTCTTTCGATTTCTCGCATTATTTCCTTGCTCTTTGAAAAAATATCAGGAAACTATCGAGGTATTGAAGAAACGGCGGCGCGTACATACCCGTATCCCAAAAAAATTGTGGTTCATTCTCGTTCCTTTTTCCTTTTATTTATTCGTTCACGAAAATCAGTCGAAAGTTTGTTTGTAACAGAGCAGCTGGTTAGATTGTACAAAATCATTCATATAAAAAACGCGTGCGCGCCCTGTTCATAAGGTGTACGGGTGTTTACGCACGTTTGTATATGTTAAAAAGTAGGTCTTATTACTTTATTCTCCTCCGTGTCCTTTTGTTCCTTCTTATTTTTAATTCCATTTTTTCTTCTCTGCTTTAAATAGTTAGTACTTTTTTTTTGGCTTGGTAACTATGTAAATTCTAAATTAAATTAAGCCATCGACGGGTTTAGAATCGTTAAAACTAGAGCTTCCTTTTTCTTCAAACGATAAAAAAAAAAAAAAAGAAAAAAAAAAAATAGAAACAAAATACCTTAGATAATAGTCACAGAGCTGTTAAAAAAAAAAGAGCGAATTGTTTGTCTGATTGTGCGTGAAACGAATGGGAAGCTTCCTCCTGTACAGTGTAAAGAAAAAAAAGAAATAAAGAAATAAAAAGTGCAAGACAATGTAAACCCTAGACAGTAGGTCTTGGCAGTGTTTTTTGAACGACATCAATCTAACAATAAGTAATGCAGCAGACTGTCTATCGAACGACAAATAGGTAATATACATAGTTTTTATATATATATATATATATATTTATATATATTATCATTAGTTTTTTTTTCTTTTATTCTGCGTGGCCTACAGCGCCAATGGAAGCATTTTGCTGTCACTCTGCAATGGCATATCGCGCAAACAGATACACACGGTTAAGTTATGTTCCATTTTTTTTTCTTTAAAAAAATCCTCACTTCTCACTAAGTTAATTGTTTAAGTCTGGCATAACCGATCGTCGGATGGGTCAGTTCAATAAAATCGCAGAATATACAAAATCTTCTTCGTTCCTGTTCCGATATTCCTTCCTCTTGCAAAAACTTATGGACAGTATAAAAAAAGAGGCTTGAATAACTGGCGATAAAACTGTCTCGTCCGACGAAGAATTATCATGTATCTCTTTTTTCCTCATCTGGCAGCGTTACGCGTTGTAGGTACGTTGTAAGATTCGTTAAGTCGATAGTCTTTGATACTTGGAGACCGTTTGCTTCTTTTTTTTTTTTCATTTTTTAACAGTAAATTGCGTTAAGTCGTAGAACCATTTATAGTAAGTGTTTTCTTCGTTCACAGCAGGATACCCTTATTGCTTAAAAAATGGCACTGATATTACTGAAATATTTAACGAGTATCGTTGCTGCATATACAAACACCGACTCTCTTTGCTACCCCATATTATCGAGTAAAATACATCTCGCCCTAAACGACTGGCTGGTTCTACAAGATTCGTAAACCTAAAACCTAAAATATCCGCTTACCCGGTCGGAGTAGTAGAATCATTCTCCCTCTTTCTTTCTCTCTTTCTACAGTTTGAATTCGTTACGAAAGGCAACGCGTGATTTGTAATCCCATACACTCCCTAGAAAAATGTATCCCGTGAAATTACAAGACGATCGATGACAAAAAGTGCATCTGTTTTGTTAAAAAATGAAAGTAAAAAGAGGAGAAGAAAAAGGAAAGAAACTCGAGGACGACTTTCCCATCCCTCGTTCCCTCGTCTTTCTCTTCCCTTAAATACGTTATATACCGCGGATAAATAGCGACGAATGAGTATACATGTACATAGATAATATTACAAAGTAAGTAAAAGTGGGCGTGACTTTTGGCGTGAGTTCTCCTGAACAGATCTTTCGTCTTCTCTCGTTTCGTGATACCGATATACATATACATATATATATTGTTCGAATGCCGGGACGAACGAAAGCTTTGTGTTTTCCTTTTCTTTTTTTTTTTCGTTTTTTTACTTAAGATTCTTGTATATGTTCAGATTACCGCAGTTGTCCATTTTACCGGCAAGCTGAGGTTTCTTCTGATAGTTGGTTTGGTTTTGCGCGTGTATTGGGGAGTCTCCGAGCATCGCTAACATATATTTGCGCGTGGGCGAGTGAACCGTATTTTGTTAGGGTGGTACGTATGGGGGTGGTTTCCTGTACGTCGGGGTGGGTTTAGGGCGATTCTGACGATTGGTATCGCGGTTCGTTGCAAATGGTGGAGGTGGTTGGTACGGTTCCTCGGAATTCTCTTTTGGCAACATCGGCACGTCCGCGCCATCTTCGGCCTTTTGATATTCGGGAGGTGGTAGTGGTGGTTTTTCTTCCTTCAGAATGACGGGAGACTTGTTACCTGCAATAAACGATAAAAATATATAGCTTAACGCAAGAATAGTGGCAACTCTAGATACTTAAATAAATGAAAAATTTATACCTGGATCTGGTTTTTCATCCAACTCGTCCTGGAAAATGACGGGTATACCCTTGCTACGGAAACTCTGTCTCTCGTCGTCCTGTTCGCTGACGCTCATCTTACCACTACGCCTTCGTCTGTACAACACGCAGGCAATGATACCCGCTAGGATGAGCATTATAGCGATTATTATAGCCGGCAGGACGAACGTGATAAGATAATCATCGTGGAATGCCCCGACTGAGGTGGAATCGTCCACTGGTGGAACATGACTGTCAGGCGAATGAACGTCTGTTAATTCGCCAAGGCAGATGCCCATGGGGACCACAGTGATTTGTTTCACAGGGAATTTCGGGCCCATGACGTCTAGAACCTCGTCCGTGACAGATCGACGATCGTTGTCACTCTTTACGAGTACCGAACGCAATCTACTGACTTCTTCGTGGGCACAATACGAGGTAGGCAAGGTTCTGTTGTGCCACGTGATTACCGTGCTACCATTCGATATACTATGTAAAGAGATCGCACTAGTATCTTTATCTTGATACAGATCACGGAGCTTTTCGATGAAATTACGCTTTTGAAGGGCAGAGTGTGCAAACGACTTGTACGGGATGTCCAAGGTCATGGAGAACTCCACCGTATGGTGCATGAAGGGTGCAGAATGCACAACAACCACTAGGCCGTCAGTGGCGCTTGCGCCTATAAGGAATTGACAGAAGTTTTACAAAAATATCCAGTGTCTAAATTTTGGAAGTGGTAAATTTTGCTTACCTTCTTTGTCAGTAACTACTAATTGATATTCCTTACGTCCAACGTCACTACGCATTGGCACTCCATAAAATTCTTGATTCTTGCTGTCAAATTGCAGCCATTCATGTGGGGGAATAGACTTGCGTTCGATGGTCAGTAGAGATATTTGCATATTTCTTGCGGAACCATCTTCTGCATCGTAGAAGGTATCCTAGAATAATAATTTGTATTAGATTTATATTTAAATAAAACAGTGTGTTTCTTTTGTTACGACATAACGTACCACTGGTACTTTAAATACAAGCAACTGGCCAACAGTGGCATTAATAAGGTCCACCTGGTTCCTTGGTACCGGTGGGAAGTTCGATTTAGGCTCTTGCGTAGACACTTTTGGTACTCCTGGACGGGATATGTCCTCACACTGTCCAATACCCTGGTAGACCACTCGTTTGACTCTAATTTCAGGGAGGAAAACATCCCTCAATGAAGGACTGGGCTCACCGTTTTTATCAATCAGGACCTAAATCACAAATATTTAATAAGATTCTCTTTAATACGCATCTGAAAAAATAACGAGACATTAAAACCATAATTACATGCATCAGATCGTCGATATATTCTTTAGGGCACTCGCTGCTTCTAGGTAAACTATCATTGGTCCAAGTGAAGATTGCTTGGTCGCGATCGATATCAACAGCTCTAACGGTGATATGCCTGGTATCGCTATCTCCATACAATTCGGCTATTCCTCGAATTACCTATAAACCGACAACAATTGAACGCACTAGTATAGGCTCTATTATAACAGATGAATACCTCTATCTCCCAGTCAACGTTTGTAGGAAACTCAGTGCGCTTATCGATCCTTAAATAAATACTGAATTCATGGTTCACACTGCGACTGAGCTTGTGCTGCTGCACGTGAATGTCGAGTCGATCTGTCACATTTAATCCCTCGCTATCGCTAGCTACCAATTCGTAGGTCCAGGTAGAAATATCTTTCTCCAGTGGCCTGCGCAATAATTATTAATTAAAAAGTAAATTCTTTATATACAGAATATTTCACTGTTAAACACAGTTCACATATAATAAACCACTGTGTAATCATTCCTTGATAACTAATGCTTACAATCCATAAACCTCCTGCGTCCTTTGATTGAATTGTAGCCAGTGGCTGGGTTTCAACGGTGCACCCTGCAGATACAAACTCAGCCTCAGGTTTCTGGTATCTCCGTCCTCCAGATCGCTGAACGTATTAGCGGGTATAACACAGCTCAATGGTTTTCCAGCCGTAATCGGTATCTTCTGCAGTCTCCTATCTTGTTTGGGCGGGAAGTTGCGAACTCCGTACTCTATGGTTTCCGTGGTAACCCTAGGTGGTTCCGTGGCAGCGCTGGTCGGTGCTGGAGTGGTAGTGGTCGTGGTAGTGGTTGTACTAGCAGTGGTTGGAGCCATGGTAGTAGTAGTGGTGGTAGTGGTAGTGGTTGTAGTTGTAGTGATTGGTGTGGTTCTCATCTGTGTCGTTGTTGTTGTGGGTGTTGTAGTGATATTTGTGACCAGTGCGGTAGTTGTGGTGGTGGTGTTCGCAGGTAATGGTAACAGAGTAATGGGCTGTTTCGTCGAAGACATTGACGATTGTTCCGTCGGCTAAAGGCAGAAAAAGGATGCTTTAATATTGGGAAACAAGTAGTCAAATCGTCGAATCTCGATGTATGAAGACATCGTGAATAATAAAAAAAGGGACAACTTAATTATGGTAATTAATGAATGCTGCGAGAAGATCGTGCGAATTATCTTTTCGACCACAATTTCGAGATGCAAATGAAAACAAGAAACCTTGGTTTTGGCCAGTTTCTCATGGACAATGCTCCCTTCCCGTGAAGTTGGCACGCTTGCTTTACTCGTGTGAATTATTACTCGGCGCAGCTTACTCTAAAGTGACACGCCTGTGCACGACGCTGTATTAAATTACACTTCTAAGCTGCGCTTAACTTTCCCGCCAGCATCTATGCAGCTTTGTGACAAACGGCAATGAGCGAAGGATATCCACGCTACGATCCTCGTCGCGCATCGTTTATAAGGCAGAAGATGGCTTTAGGTGGGCTATGTGATACACAACGACCTATCATTTGGCATACTAAAGCGACAGACTAACGTGAACGGACTCTACGCGTAGCATGAACTATCGTACAAACGAAAGCTTGAAGCATTGAAGCATTACCTCTTCCGTGGTAACATTAACGGTACCATTGGTGACGTCCGGTTCCGTCCTTTCGACAACAACGGTGGTAGGTGTGGTTCCCATTGTTGTGGTACTAGAGTGAGGAACGATTACCGAAGGAGGGATGGTGGTGAGTTCTGGTATAGTGACAGATGAGACGTTTAGAGATTCGGTCTCCGTGTATCTGGTGTTCTTCGTTGTCTCTTCGGTGCTCTCCGATCTCTCCGGTGTCTCGGTCGATGGGACAATGATGGTCGGCATGATGCTTGCTGTTGTTGTATCTGCTATTGTTGTACTCGTTGTTGTGCTAGTTGTTGTATTGGCCGTTGACGAGGGTGGTTGTTGGGTGGTTGTTGTTGTTGTCGAAGTAGTTGAAGTGGTCGTCGTGGTGGTGGTTGTTGGAGTTGTTGATGGTGGTGATGTAAGTTCAGTGGTTGTTGTCTGCGAAATCGTTAGTAGATGCGATGTACGGCACGAAAAACTTGGTTAGTTACATTACGAAGGGAGCGAAGAAGATGTATACAAAAAAAAGAACTATAAAGAAAGAAAAAATAATATATATATGTGCTCTTCTCTCTCACACATACACACACACATTCAGGCTTTCGTATCCATTTCAACAGAGTTACTTCGCATTACAGCGCTTCCTATACATCGATCGATACCGCCTAAACGGCATAGAAAATGGCATAAGTCGGCATTGAACACGCAGTACCCACAGCTAGACTAAAATATTTTAAGCGCAACGATTCCCTTAAGCGATTGGCGTGGCGAATGAAGGACAAAGACATAAGAATTTTTAACGAAAGCCAGTTATATAGCGATGTTCTTTTGCTATTTTCTTTCTTAACGTTTCTTCTAATTTAAGAGAAGAATCGGTGACAAATTTCAAATTTATCACACGATTCGATTGGCTTCAATCTGATACTTACGGTCGACGTGGTGTCCGTAGTGGTTCTATTCAATGCACTCTCCACTACATTTGGTTGATTCACGATTGGAATCTCCTCCTCATCGATATCCTCTTCGGTCTAAGACACGCATAAGTTCCGTTAATTTTCCATAAAATTAAAATATTACTCTAATTACTCTTCGTCGTATGAATACAACTTACATTCCAATCGATAGATTCTTCTCCATGGTGATGCCTGTGCGGATGTTCGGGCAGATTTTCTCTAGGAGAATTCGTGTCCGGCATGAAAGTTGGCGATACTTGCGAGTCATCGCCATCCTCACCGTCCTCGCCATCCTCACCGTCTTCGTCATCCTCGCTATCGTATTCGATGTCATAATCATCGTAACTTTCGTAGTCCGCGTTACCGTAATGCCCAGAACCGCTTTCCCTTCTGCTTCTCAGTAACAAGCTCGACTCCGTCTTGACGCGCCATAGCAGGACCGGAAGTTGCATCACTTCCGCCAGGGTACCATCCTTCGCTTGTTCCCGCAGATGTTTCACCAAATCTGTCTGGTGCCTCCATAAATGACCGTCGCAACCGACCTTTTAATAAAATTCCAACGTGGAATGTTAGCTTTAATCGTTGTCAATATCCTTTGACATTCTTTCATTAAAGAATTGCGAAGTGGTATAGTACAGAAAAAAAGAAATAATAGTCTTTGAATGAGATTCGAACGTGGACCGTTGCAAATCGACAAAAGTAAGAAGACTACGGGGGAAGTAAAAATTTCAATCAAAAGATCTCACCTGCCACTGGACCGCCGTGAGGTGTTTCTCTTTCCGGTGTTTCACGTTTCCTGATCCGCTGAGGATCACGGTAGAATCATCGTTGAAACTCTCCTTGGCGTTTTGCGGATGCATCGAAAACGCGCTCTGAAATTCGAATCGAGGATGAACGAAACGTCAGAAATGAATAAAAGAGCCGAATTTTTTGCCGATAGTAGACAGCGCAAATAACGAGGGAGATGTCCGCGCATCCCGATTTCGATTACGTCGAGCACTCTAATCGCACGGAAAATAGATTTTTGTTCGTCGCGACCCGGCTAGGGCAAAAATTCCACGGGATGCAATTAAATCATCCTCAATGGCTGAAGATTGAATTCACGTAATCGATTTGATTATTCCGATGAAATGAATTTCTCCGACGATGCAATTTCCCGTGATTTAAGCGGCGCGACTCGTTTCGAGATCTCCTGCGACGTTTCCGAAATATTTCCACTTCGATATGCAGAAACCTATGATTCTGCAAATATGGTTATTTGATTTCTAGAGTTAAAGTGTATACAGTCGAGTGGGCCGTATTATGTACAAAGAAAAATACAGCGGCCGAGGAAAATATTTGAACAGTTACCGCAGAAAAATTTTATATAAATATTATGATACTTGTTACGATAACAAGATTCATCTACAAAATGGCAACAACCGCGGAGATTGTAAAACGTACGAAAAAACTAAATACGATCTAATCTCTAGCGCGTGCACTATCGCACACTCTTCCGCTCTACCTGTTTTTGCCTCGTGGAAAATACTATCTGCATTCTTCATATTGCACCTAACTGCAGTTTCTCAGCGCGCAGTCATAAAAGCTGCAAATCTCATTCGTTCAAGCGATACCAGGCAATGTAAAATACCGGAGAGAAAAATTGGACGTTGTTGTCTCCAACAGCAGTAAAAATATATTGTAGAGATAATAGCAGGACGGAAGTGAGGAGGGAACAGTCTGACGCGCGCAGAAACACGCGCAACGAACGCAGGTCTACGTATATAAAGAGTAATGTGTTTCTTTGTTTTTCGCGGTGATTAAATTAATTAAGAATTCCCGAGACGCGCGGTGAGAAAAAAATGGCGGCCTGCTCAAAGGCGTCCAATTTATGCTCGGCGGAACCTCTTCGCCGAGGATGCTTTAAAACTTGAATATTTTCTGTATTATGTCGAGCTCGCGATGCATCTTCTATTTCACAACGTTGCACTGGCTGGTGTAACGTCATAAAGTTTCCCTTCTCATAAAGAAGCTTCTCCTGGCAAACTTTATCAAATATTCCTCGCCACGAGCGTTACTTCGCGCATTAGGATAGCTCCGCGATTTCTCATATTTGCCCGATTAAAACTTCTGTCTAATTCCGGCCTGTTAATGAATCAGAAGGATCTATAGATCGCTCTCGTCGATTCGCAAGACGAGCATTAGCCCAATTTACGGGAAGAAAGAAGTTTGGAATTTTTGATAATCCAACGGTTTGCAGCGATAGAAAGGCAACACTTAAATCCTACGTATCCAAAAACGAACGAATCTATCACGCTACGGATCAATTGCGAATTTAAAGCGCGATTCAGCAAGCAGCTTGATTCTGATCGATTCTGAGTTTCTTCCTGTCGGTTCGCTCGAATTACTGAAAAGCGGTGCTCTTCGGTCTTTTTATCGCCAGTTGTCTCGATCTTTTCAATCGTTCGAAACGTCAGCAGAGACGCACGTTCGACGAAATGCGTTGGAATTTGTAGAAATCTGGTCGGAAATTTTGGTTCGTCGGTCGCGTGGAAATCGAGTTTCAATTTTTCCTCGACCTTCTTCTTCTCGAGTAAAGCTACGAGGATTGTGCGTATACGCGTAACGCTATCGTACCACGTGCAGTCCCAGAAATCCTGCGAGGTTCTCGATGGTGTTGACTCGCGTGACCGGCGAGAGGTTGTCGAACCTGGCATCCAGCAGTATCGTCAGCAGCGTCTGTTCCTCCCCTTCGTTGCAGTGTGTCTAAAATCAGAGAGACGTCCCATTTCAGTTGGCTGACTGGGGGCAGAAGCGAACGGTGTCAGTGTGCGAAACGCGAGGAATTAAGGCCGACCATCCGAACGATACTCAGCCGCGATGACGCACAATACGCAGGACTATCAATTGGCATCAATCAACAACGTCTACCAGACTAATTTCTCGGCGAGATTTAAACGTGGCGTACCGATGCAATCGCACGCCACCACTGCACGCGAGTAGAACAAATTCCACCCTTCTATCCCGGGTTCTTTCGATTCAGAAAATTTGTCCAGAAGATCGGTTGGATTTTTCTTGCCGTCTTGTAGGAATTTTATTAGATTTCACTATCTTTTTCGTGGAACGCGTTATATGGTAAAACAAAGTAAAATGGTCAAGGGTGAGGTACAATTGATAAGGCTTAATAATTCTTATCAAGTAGCAAAGAATTAATTTAGAGCAGAATGGATTGTGTTTGTGCGAGATAATGTAACGAATGGACTGCGGATTTTCACGCAAATTCGCGTTTTTACGAACACGATAAAAAGGAGAGAGAGAGAGAGAGAGAGAGAGAGAGAGAATAGAAACCAAGGTAAAGATTTGCGTGTTTCAACCGCTTAGTGTTATAAATAAAATATATAATATAATTTGCCGAGCACGTCGCACAAGGTTGCTGTTTCTCTGGTAAAAATCGAATAATTGGAAACGGCAGGCAAACGATAGCAAATGGAATTTCCCGTTTGCGAGCGGCCAGGGTCGAGAGATCGCGCGCGTACGCGTGCGTCGAGGGGTGAAATCCAGTTTATCCGATTAATTAATCGACGCTAAACGGTTCAAAAATGGCGATGTTTCCGTGGACGTGAGTGATCCAGGTAAGCGGCCACAGTCTCGTAGCGAAGGATAAACGTGATAATTTCGTCGAACGATTTAACGAGCACGGCATTGCGACCAATTAATTATCTAGATACCGAAAATCGGCTGGATCCGATTAAAACGATCGACGCGTCGCGCAAAAGTCAAACCCCGATATGCTTGTTGCTCGATCGGCCGACGAAACCGATTAACGTGCTAATTGATTTACCGCTTCATTAACAGCTTCGGCTGGACGCGCCGAGTTTAGCAACAAACGAGCCTGCTCTGGCCAACCTGAATGATCTGTTCGTTCACTCAAATGGATAATAGGTTTAAAGAAACGTGAGTTTTTTAACACTGGAAATATCAGAGTCTCACTTACAGACATATTTTTCTTCTACTCGACTAAACTTAAAAACGACTTATTATTATTTTAGACAAGACATTGGAAATTAGGAATTTTTACGGGTTCAAGCGAAGATGGCCTGATTAATCGTTCTATGGTGAAACGATTAAGCACCGAAGATTTTTTACAAAATACAATTCTATACAATGAGATTTGAAGATATTAGGTTGTCCGGAAAGTGTCTTTCTTTTGCAAATGTGTTTTTGTTTTGCAACAGTGTACCTTTATACAAACCAAGTCTGTGAAATGTCGCGGTGTTTATCTCAACAGAACAAAATGGATCGTACGTAATTCGACAAAATAACATAAAACGAAAAACCTTGTGCGTCTATTATTTCCTCATAAAACGAAAGAAATTTTTCGGACAAGCTAATACAAGTGTTCCGAAACAGCAAATTTACTTATTAGGATAATTTCCAATTATGGTTTAATATACTGTTCGATCGATATCGTTGGATCCTAAAAGTTTCATTTTTTTCCGCAATTTTATTTTCCTTCGCTGACGCGACTACGATTCAAACACGTAATTCTGTTCGGTCGGTTTTCAACGAGATCTTTCGTATTTAAAAAGAGAGGAACGGTTACTGTTCGAAACGAAACGATTTGCACGGTTAGTGGAAAAAGTTAGCAAGTTAGCCAACAGGTTGCGAGATCCTACGATTAATTCTGATAGTGGCAGGCTAGTGGTACCTGTTGTTCGGACAGGAGCTAGTTGAACCGTTGCCAATAGAACGCTTTCATCGTTAACGATAGGACCTGGCAACGGTGCTCGAGAACTTTTGCTCAAATATAAGGAACTCACCTTTCCGTCTCTGTGCTTCAATTCCTCGTGCTTCTCCGGCACCACTTGCACGACGAACAGGTTCTTCGTTTCACTTACATCGTGCTTTGGCACCACTTTCACGCTTAAAACGCGTCTGCCCACGTCCTTCTTGGTCGGGACGCCCATCAGAGTCGACGCTGCGTCGTCCCAATACAACCATCGTAGCAGTTTTCCGTTAGGGTCGAACAACTGTTTTTGCAACATATAAAAATTGCTTAATGTATCTGTTTCTTTCTTAATCGTTTGATATTAAAGCTTCTAAGACCCGTCAAGTTGCGTCCTTTGTTGCAAATAAAATTTCAACGATGACGGAACGTACCCATGAAGAATCTTTCAATGAATTATAAGCTGTTTTATCTGATTGTCCAAGTGAAATATTAAAAGTTGAATAATAAATAAAATTTATGTTGACAATTGTGGATCTTAATCGTGGAAATAAAAGTAAAGGAACAGTTAGATTACACTTATATCAAAATAGTTTCAGATTTGTTTAACACTTTGATTGCCACATTGGTCATTGGTGACCGGAGCGCTTGAACTTCTGACAATTGTGAAAATTCTATGAAAATTGACAGTCAGGGCATTTTGAATATAACCGATAAATAGAAGATACTTTGAAACAAAAAGAGCCCCATTGAACGATTAAACATTTCTATTGGAACATCAATAAAAAGAAAATGAGAACAAATCTTGCATCTAACTGTGCACTGTATTTGCATCCATATCTTTGAGGGCTAATCTACGAATATTATTATAAACACACCTTAGAAAATAATCGCAAATGCTGCTTTATAATCATATAATTGAAGTTAGAAGTGTGCACATACCTTACTATTATATATAGAATGAGCAAATACTGTTTACTAATATCTTCTACACGTTTCGACAATATATTCTGCACGTTTTGCTTACGACGAAATAACGAATGCGAATGGTTTGTTGAAATAAACGAAGCCTTGCTATAATATGTCGCTATCAACTGCTACCAAGGCGCCACGGTGGTCACCCGTGACCGTCAATCAGATAAATGGTCCATTGGAGAAGAATGTTGTCTTAATCATCAATTTATTATTATTTTGCCATTACATGCTTTGAATAATAAAAATACTCAGCGAAACATGTGATTTCGGCGTGGCAGTCAAAGTGTTAATACTTTACCAACCGCTAGCGATTTAACAGCATACGCACGTCCGACCGGCATCTCAGGCACAGATTCTCCCTAGCGCCGACTCTGTTTCGGTTTAGACTCTCCAATACCATTCTTTTTGTTCATCGCGAAAGGTACGTTTTTCAAATTGGTATAAAACTGTGGGAGCTTACAAAGCAACGCAACTGAGGCAACTGAGCAAGGTACATTAATACTAAATAACAATTTGTTGCTCAAATAAAGAGAAAGATTGTCGGCGACAAAAAGCCGATTAATAGGCTATCGATCGGTAAGCGTCGGCGATGAAAAGCCGATTAATAGGCTATCGGTCGGTAAAGCGTTAATATGTGATTTACAAGATTTTCGTTGATATATATTTGCACGCGTCTCAGCACTCTCTTTGTCTGACCATCTTCTATACCACACTACTAACGGTACAGTTGCATTCATCTGTTTTTCGAGACGCTGTGCACACACATACTTCCATACATTCATACTCACGTACGTGTGTCACTACTACGCGGTTAATCTCCTCTAGCACACAAAATTGCACATATCTCAACAATTTATTGAAGTTTATTTATATCGTTTTACTTCCACATCCAATTACGAAATAATATCCGGTGACACGAGATAAATTCTCAGTAAAATTGCCGGTCGACAATGTGTTAAATAAAACGAATTATTTAATACCAAAACTACCAGAGTAATCGAAATGACCAAGTCGTGGTTTTTTAATAGAAATTTTGTGGAATTTGCAGAAGTGTATTTTTTTTGCTTATTCTAAGTTTGCTGTTCAATCGATGACCTTTTATGGCCCCGCGTCAATTCCACTGTCAGGTACAGGTAATTATCACAGTAGCGAACGCGTGAGTAGAATTGTGTAAGTTGATAGTTGGTAATGTGTGTGCTTCAGGCAAAAGGAAATTAGACGGGTTTAATTGAGTTTGGTTTCGGGTCAGTCACTCCATCGTCCCTACCCGAATGTCCAATTTCACTCACGCGGTTCACAGACGTTTAACATCTCGTCAGATTTTTGCTTGCGTAATAATTATAGTAAACGTCGATTAACAAACTCGAGAACAGAGTAAACGATTCTATCTTTCTACCTCTTGCGTTAATAAAAGCAACTCACATATTGCTTTCGTAACTGTGTGTCAAGCAAGCAAAAGAAATATAATTGCGTAACGTATGCAAATTCCATGGGTCGGCGAGTGAAAATCGCTGGCGAAAGAACCAGTCAGAAGAGAAAATCCGGAGGACGAAAATCCGTACGACGAAAAATACGTATTTAGATTTCTCAATCAGATGAAATAAATCGCACGAAGATAGGGTACGTTTTCATAAGAAATTGGCGAATTTATATCGGCTGTGGCTGTAGTCTCGCGAAATTTCATCGTCGTGGCCGCAAATAACGTGCGAACAAAAACAAAAAGGCTTGGCAGATGTGGTTTTTATTTTCGTCGATGCCATTGGGTATTCTTTCTTCGAAACGTGTGGGTATGTTCATCGGTCGAGGGTCGTTGCTCGTTCGATTTTATCGCAAGAATAAAATGCCTATCGACGGCCTACTAAACGAAAGAGAAGATACGGCTGACGTGCGGTGCTGGCGATTACATTTGGATTATCGAATTTTCATTTCACTATCGTCGTTATCGTTTCGAAACACGAATAGTTCGTGCGAACGTTCGTGCAGCAAAACCACATATCGATTGCCGCTTAATAAATTTCTTCTGGGTTATTTAAAGTTTCCTTAAAAACAAAAAATGTCAAGAAATCCTTCTGACCGATTCGATGGGCGATAAATCTGCAAGCATTTGGTCGAATAAATTTGTTGCAAGTCTAAAACGCTTCGAAAATTCAGTTAGAATTGCGTAGAATGTACTCGAGTGTCGGTTCGACCCTCGTTCAAGAACATAAAATGCTAATGTAGGATCTGGTTTCCTGGCGATGAATGCCGTACCTTGCGAATTTCTATCCGTGTTATCGGCAAATTGAATCAGGAATATGGATACCTAGGGGCGTTAGCATGGCCGACAAAAGGAAGCGAAGGAAAGACACGGGAAGCTACGTACGGTAGGATGACGGTATGAAATTTGGCGACAATCCAGAATTTGCCCGAAACGGAACCCTGGAATTCCTGGCTCCTTCCCGTTTGACAAATTAAGACGCGTTCGACTATTTGTTGCACCAACGTTCTGGGTCAAACTGAAGTTACATTAACGTGCCGAGATCGCTATGATTCCATAGAATCCAAGAGTTGCGAAAAATTCGGTTAAAATTCCACTGTCTCGGGAAACGTAGCCGTGAAAAATTTCTCAAGGCGAAAGAAATTACCATCGATATGTACCACGTAATATCTTGAATTTGAGTTTACGATCCGAGAATATTGAAAGAACGACGTTATTATTTCATTAGCTTGAAAAACAATTTTGTAAAGAAATTTCCAAAATAAAGTTAAATTACTGTGCATATGGCTGCGACATTAATTTCAAGTAAATAATACGAGTTCGAGTATAATTAGAAAAGTAATTGCAAGTGTCTTGTTGATAACAATTTCTCTTTCATCGTTGTCATCCTTCGTTGAATAATTTCTTTTACCATTTTCTCTTCTTTTTACCTACTTATTACATAGATGCTTATCTACAAAAAGGTAAGAGAAAATTTTCCTGGATCTGCATCAAAAATTCTCGTAAATCATGCTCGTGACAGGGGCTTATTACTTGAACCTGTGTTTCGTAGAATATAGTTTGCTGCCCACGTGTGCTTCTGATTTGCGAAAACAACACTGTCCGCTACCAACTGAAGAAACACAAGCATTACGCGCCACCCACATCTGTTGCAGCATCACCGGGGATGATGTCACTATCTGATATCCCCGTTTAATAGTGCACTTCGCTTGAAATGGGTCACGATAAATTAAACCACGATACCAACCACAATAAACCGAAGATAGTGCGCAAACTTTTTAAACGTGGCTTCTAAGTAAAACAACAAACAATATACTTTCAACTTTTCGACAGACAAATCCGAGCGAATTTATGCTACCAGGAAAATCAACGTGACCTACTCCAAGACAAAACTCCTCTCTGGTGACCGAAGTCACGTACCAGAAAAGTATTTTAAAGGGATTGGAAAAAGAAAGAATCGGTTTACGATCATTGGCAAACAGCCAGAATTAACACACTTTGTCGGCGGGGTACTTTTCGCTAAACGCAAAATGACTCGTAAATAACAAAGATTAAATACGCTGCTGTGTTACTCCTACGGTGCATTAGATTTATGTGTCTATTGGCAAAGGTCAGAGTATTTTTAACGTTTGTAAATATAACGTTGGCGAAGCAAAGAAAGTTTGAAAGGGACCACTTTTATTGCATTTCGTGGAAATTATATCACAAAAGTAAGGAAGAGATGATGCACGTCTCGAGGTAAATGAACATCATCGGCATGGTGGAAAGTATTTTTCATCGCGTACGATTTAATCGTGTGTCGCAAAAATGAAGCAATTGGTCGTCGGCAAAGAAAAAAAAGGCAAACCCAGAACAAGTGACACGATTATCTCGCTAGCAAAATAAGTAAAATACCGACAATATTAATGGTAAAAGGTATACAAACAAAGGTATAGCAAAAAGACAAATTAACTAGTCGCAGATTTAATTGCAATATGCAATAAATTGCATAAAGAAACTGAAGTCACTTTAGTCACAAGTACTGAGAACAGTCGTTCTGTCTCGTGTTATCTGAGGAACTCGCACTGACGCAAACATCTAAAAATTCCAACGGCCCAAGAGGAAACAAGTAGATATGGAAAGAAAGCACGAAGAAAAACTCCTAACATATTTTTTAACCAGTTAGCGGCGGAATCGTACAGACTCTCCACTGCAAGAAAGCTGAAAAAGGAACATCCTACCGATCTGTCAGCCTAAAAAGAAAAAAGCAAGATCCATTTTAAGGGGGTGTCCGGAATTAGAATGTTCTAAAACGGCGTCTTTTTGCGATGTTTTTTAGAAGGGAAAGAAAGAAACGAAGTTATTGAATTTTGACGTATGGTTTTGTATATATTTAACGAATACAAAAAAATTTTTTTAAAGGAAAAAAAAATTGTAACAGGCTGCAGTCTTCAAAGATCCACCTCGTAATTCTTGACCGAAACAGAAAACCAAGAAAGGATTAAATTATTACATATTTTTCTTCCCGATGAACTAAAAAAAGGCAGAAAATAGTGTGAAGTTACAAATTTTGGCGGGTTTAAAGAAAAAATGTGTTTTATAAAAAGAAAAAATAAACTTTAAGATGCTACAACAATTATTTAAATAAACCTCTTGACGAACTTTTCTAGTTCATCGAGAAGAAAAATATATAATAATTTAATCCTTTTTTAGTTTTCTGTTTCGGTCAAGAATTGCGAGATGGATCCTTCGCGCCGATTGAAAACTGCAGCCCATGAGATAGGCTTAGAAATCTGTTATAATTTCCTTTCTACTTTAAAAAAATTTTTTTGTGTTCGTTAAATATATATAAAACCATATCTCAAAATTCAATAACTTCATTTCTTTCTTTTTATTCTAAAAAAAAATCACAAAAATACGCTGTTTTGGAAGATTCTAATTCAGGACACTCCCTTAAGACTTTTAAAGACGGCATCCTGCTGAATTACGTAAATGAACCTGGCGCATAAGAATTTCCCTAATCTCGACTGGACAAATTGTAATGTTATAAAAAATAAACAAACAGATAATAAAAATAGAACTTAACGACACAAAAGTTATTAACACTCGTATGCGTACGAAATTATCAATTTTAAACTCTATTTCCGTTGAATACTGCAACGTGATTATTTCGCATCTGGTGTTTCCCATAGATAACACCGGTTACAATTACCAACGTAATTAAATAAGGACAACAGCTGGTATTCCCAACTATCGAAATATTGAAATTTAAAGCAGATATAATTCGAGATTTCTTACCTCGTAGTAGTCTTCAGGGCCGCTGAAAGCTTCCTTGTGGACTTTAAGCTTGAGCACATGTCCAACTGGCACGACAACGTGAGGAACGTTGTGCACCTTGTCGAATTGATGTCTTTTTGCGTCATGGAAGTACTTCGGTTCGTACCAGCTGGCCCTGTGCTCGTCTAATCGACGACTGACAACCGCGGCTGCGGTGCTGGTCGTCTCTTCGCCGACGTCGTCGAACACCAGGTCGTCCTCCTGCAGGGTGAGGCCCAGCACCGCGGGCAGCAGAAGGAAACACGCGAGGACGTAAGGATTCTTCATCTTGCGGGGCAGATCTCCTCGATCGTTGCTATCATATCATGCTGAAGTACCTGCAATCAGATAGAAGAGCATTGTTATTATAAACTGGAATTTTTACAGCGAATCTTACATCATAAAACAGCGTTCAAATGTCCGACACGACAAGATAAAGAGAGCGTGTGTGATGAGAAACAACGATGATTTAAAATGACTATTATTATCTAATAAACTTGGATAATCTTTCAGCAACTTTTTTTTCATATATATATATAGAAGATATCGAATTGTTTTTCGATAATCGAGCGTTTACATTATTGCGTAATCACTGTTGACATTTTGCTTTTTATCTCACTGATTCGCGTAGGCTAGCGAGTACACAGAAAGCTAACTGGAAAGTGATAAAAAGGCGAAACCAACGGGAATAGCTGAGCTCGTTCAATGAACACCCCCACTATGATGAAGTAAAAATAGTTATGATAACAGCGGCTTCATATGATGTATAGAATCACGTACGAACGATGTGTCGGCACGTTCCACGTTCGATTGCTCATTAAATACTGTCACGCGTTGTTAGATCATAGAGAAACAGATTCGTGTTCATCACGCAACGTGCCTTATCGGAAACAATCAGTCATATATTCAGAAACAATCAGTCATATATTCATCTAGCAAAAATTTATACCACCGTACTACTAGAATTATTCATCTATTTATCTAGTTTATTATACAGGCGAACTGGTTTTGGTAAAGGCCAGGCATTGAAAGAGGGTCAGAAATTATAAAGAGGAAATATTGTATACAAATAAGAAGATGCTATAAATCGAAGCGCGATCGAATATGGTACAAGAAATATTTTCGTAGCTCTAATATTAACTTTTGTTGTATCTTCGTCGACATCTTGGAGAATGGAGATTCGGGCCAGTTTTGT
This sequence comes from Bombus affinis, assembly GCF_024516045.1. Taxonomy (NCBI): domain Eukaryota; kingdom Metazoa; phylum Arthropoda; class Insecta; order Hymenoptera; family Apidae; genus Bombus; species Bombus affinis. Next base: position 5,059,949 of record NC_066354.1, read on the forward strand.
GATATTTCCGCTAAAAAGTATTTTTAAAACATACAAACTGTCCACATTTACTCCGTTAGAAGCGTTAACCAGCCAATTTAGACAGTCGAAAAATCCACAAAATCTACGAGCGATACATAAATATCGGTATGATTCAGGTTTGAAATTAAAGGAATTTGACGCTTCGGTGTTGCGAAAGATTTGAAATTAATCCAGCTAAGGAAATTTCCAACGCCGATAAGGAGCACGAAACAATGCACGTTCGATCGATCGCCATTTCACGCGCTAATCGTCTCCGGATCGATGAAAATTAACGGTGAACGATCGAACGATTCGCAGCCTGTATTTCTCAGCTCGTAAGTCGTTGGCTTCTCTCTTTTTCATTGGTCCAGTTTCGTCGCTCGTTCCATGGGTATTTAACGAAAGGAACAATGGAACGTTTTCGTGAACGAGACCGAATGCATTCAGTAGCCGACCAATGATAGTCAATAAAGGCTTTCATTGCATTTTTATTTCCTCTTATTGCTCGGTCTGTCGAGGACCGTGCCATTAATTGGCCGAGCCGGACAATGAGGACCTCACAGTTAAGTCGACGCTGCTCCATGTTTTCAGCGGTAAATACACGCCGTCTGCCATCGCCGTGATCCTTTTTATTCCAACAAATTCTCAACAATTTCTACCACGTAGAAAATTTCTCACGAATGCTGCGTCGCGAACGATTGATCGGTCTGTTAACTCGATGGATGCAAACGAGGTATATTGGATTCGTTGATAAAGCGTCACTGGCTCTAACATAAATTGCAAATTAGATTGAACGAAACTTTCGATGATAGTTTTATTAATCTTCGCTAATGTTTTCTAAATTTTTAATATTATTTATATATCCGTTGGTAGACTTTCGTCGATGAAATTACATTGTGTAACATTTTCCTGATACCGCCAATTTTTCGGAAACATAAACTACGATGCAACTGACGGTAGCATAGGATACTATTAAAATTTAATTCTTCCGCTGCATTCTCCGCAATTGAAGATTTCGTGCAACTGGAAAAAACTTATGTTCAGAAGAAAGTTACAGAATTATTTATAGAAGATGTAATGCTCTTAGCGAATGATGACTCGATGTTTTAGGATTTCTACGTATATCCTTTCTAACAACGAGATTAATATTTTTAATGATTCGCCATCGATATATAGTCTGTCATGATATGAACACGAAATTAAATTGAACAATATCTCGATGCATTTCGCAGCCAAATGTGATCCTCCCGATACCAAAGACACGTAGAACTGTGACACACGTTGCACTTTTCCGCAACTGATGCCCTGACCCGTTTGCGATGCACTTCTGACCCTCGTTACTTTATTGTAGTAAAGGCGATAGCGCGATTCATGCCGGTTTCCAACAATGAAGCATTGTGAAACAGCCATGACCCGCCCGCCTTCCGGATAAGCCGTATCATTGTCATTCAACGACTTAAAAAATAAATCATACGACATCGATAACCCACATCCCATTTAACGAGCGCATAAATCAAGTACCCTTAATTGCTAATCGTTATCGAACCAATTAGCTTCGACAAATTAGGTTCAAACGTTTACTCTATCGTTATATTGGTATTTGAAGATCCGTTTTATTTTTCTGAATATAATAAGAAGAAAAATAAACAGGGCATTAGCGAAGATTTGCTCGTCTGTTAAATATTCTACAAGATAATTGATATTTCTGCATCTTATGTACATTGTATGCAACTTTTCCACTTTCTAACGTATCTTTAGACTTTCTAAATAAATTACAAATCTTCTTGTCGTGTGTCATCACTTTGCTAGATGGCAACTAAGTGATTGCGGATTTTGTCATTAGGTGGTATCGACACAATCCGTAATCACTTAGTTGCCAAGGCAATAGATCCTGACAGAAAGATAATCTCGATATTTAAAACTGATCAGAAAACGCGGTCAGAATCGATAGACCACCGATTTACCGACTTCGCGTGATAAATAAAACATGGCACACCTGTGGCGAGCGTCTATGGGGAAACTGCGAGATTAATCGCGTACAAATCGTCCATTTCGTTTTCCAAATTCGGAAACCGCGTTCATTCGTATCAGCAGGTCGGAAACGCGCTAACGATCCATCGAAACAGACAAAAACGGTTGTATCGACTGGCATAAATTACACGTCTTTACCGGCGCGCGCTAGAATCCCGAATAGGGTTTCGCTTTTAAACGATCGTATAAATCGAGTTCGTCGCGTTAATCGAAAGGAGGGCGACGCGTTTTACTGGCTGCTTCTAGGAAACATCGAAGACGGCCAACAGTACCAGAAGACTATGTCGTAGGTGGAGACAATCGAGTTTGCGTCCGGATTTACATACGTCGCCGGGAACTTTTGTAACGCTGTGGTCGTAGTATCTGCGACAATCGTGCAGTCTATAAGCGACCAACGCGTATGGAGAGTAGCGTAACGCTACAGTGTTAGACTTTGGAGGAATCTGGAAGAAACGATGCCTTGGAAAACGTTCATCTTTCACCTTGATGTCGTTTCGAGAATCTTTGGCGAGTTTTTATTGTCCGTCAATGTTCGAGTTCGATGGCTGAAGTGGTCGAGTATTTGAAATTACATAATAGCACAAGAAGAGTACTTTTGAAGTACTATAATATAATACAAGAAGAGAGTATAATCGTGCCGGGTATTAGCTTGTCCGAAAAGTGTCTTCCTTTTACAGACACGTGTTTTACAACGATGCATCTTTATACAAACATGAAACCTAATCCGTCGAACGTTGTGATCTTTATTTTGATAGAACAAAATGAATCATACGTAATTCGATAAAATAATATAAAACGGGAAATGTGTATTATAAAACGAAAGAAACTTTTCGGACGACCTTTACTTCGATCTTGGAGGAAGAAATTTTATATAGAGGAGAGCGCGTGTGCAAACTGGCTGGACGATGGCTGTGAAGCTAGTTTTTGAGTAATTTTTACCTACGTCGAGCTACGAACGACAGTTTGAAACACTCGAAGAACGTGAGAAGTTTCACATTGGGCTGACTTGTTTTACTGAAGCTTAGATTTATGAATCAGGATACACATTATATAAGAACTTTTAAATATAAGACACCGAGCTCATGAACATGCTAAAATCCTGCAAAGAGTGGATGTATTGAAAAAATCGGTCCAGTTATATTTCACTAATTAGTACCGTTCGAATAATTAAACAACCACTGTAAATAAAATAAACTGAACGAAAAATAACCCTTGTACATTACAATATATGCTGGGTGGTTGGTAACTGGCGGTACAAGCAGAAAGGGGGTGATTCTACGCGAAAAAAGAAGTCGAAAATATAGAATAAAAATTTTTCGTTTGAGGCTTTGTTTCCGAGAAAATCGACTTTGAATTTTCGCTCGGTACGCGTGCACTTTATCACGTCTCGTTATAACGGATCTCACTGTAGATCGTTGCCTCGATGGATATTATCGCAGTTTAAGTTTGTTTTTGCCGTAACGGAAAATTAAGAATACATAATGAAATAATATGAGGTAATCATAAAGTTTGTTATTACAAAAATTGTTGAAAATGTTGCCCATTCTGCCGAACACATACCTCTGCTCTTCTAATTAAATTTCTATGAACACTTTCTAACGTATTCGATTGTTTTAAAGTATGAAAGACTACAATAATCTCTTCTTTCAATTGCTCGCAACTTGCAATTTCTTCAGAATAGACAATTGATTTAATATGGCTCCATAAATAAAAGTCAAAAACAAACTTAAACTGCGATAATATCCATCGAGGCAACGATCTGCTGTGAGATCCGTTATAACGAGACGTGATAAAGTGCACGCGTACCGAGCGAAAATTCAAAGTCGATTTTCTCGGAAACAAAGCCTCAAACGAAAAATTTTTATTCTATATTTTCGACTTCTTTTTTCGCGTAGAATCACCACCTTTCTGTTTGTACCACCAGTTACCAACCATCCTGTATATTAAGTCGTCCGAAAAGTTTCTTTCGTTTTGTAAGGAAATAATGGACGCACTGCATTTTCCGTTTTATATTATTTTATCAAATTACATTTTGTTTTATCAAAATAAAGATCACAACGTTCGACAGATTAGGTTTCATGTTTATATAAGGATGCATCGTTGTAAAAGACGAGTCTGTAAAAGAAAGACACTTCTCGGACAACCTAATATATATACATATAGGATTATTTATTTAGAAATATTAGAAATTAGGATTTCCAATGATTTCTACCCTATGTGATAAATTTATTGATAGATGGATCCATTTACAGTGGATTAAACAGGAAATGATGGTTATTTAACGTGAACTAAATACAGTAATGTGCTATAACTAAGACAATTAAATGGATAATTCACAACTCACAACTAATAGTTTACAACTCATAACAACTCAGCAACTCTCTCCATTCAATTCTCGACTCCTCACAACTCGACTCTCAACTAACGACTCCTCACAACTCGACTCTTAGTTAACGACTGCCGATTAATTCGTCTTTGTCCCTTAAGCATCTCTTTGTCTTTTCTCATACTCCCACCACGTACGTATTCCGTAACCGATCACGTGCACCTTCTTCCGCGTAAATATTCGACTGAAGAACCGACGACACATTAATGGGATTTTTGTTTTTGGGACTCAAACGGTTAAATAATTATATTTTTATCCAATATTAAAACTACCTCCCTCTCTCTCTCGGACAAACATAAGCTGACATTTTCCAAAAATATTGCAACAATGTACCGATGTAAAAATAATCCTATATTTCCTATCTTTAGTGAAAACACGGGTTGCGCTGTAATTATTAATGAAATAAAAAGTGTGGCATAAAGTGGCGGTGGTTAATCAAGGAAGGATATTACCAGACCAAAGGGAAATATTTATGGAGTCAATTCGTGGCACTCGAACGACAAAAGTGGAAGCGTAGCCAGTTGTATCCGAGGCGAAGAACGTTGTGCACGGGGTTCGAGGTATTGTCAGCGAGCTGCTTATTTCAGAACGCGATTCACTTTGATTCACCGACGACAAGAACGTCGTGGAGTATGATGCCATTCAATGCGCCATTGTTCTGGCTCAAAGGTTACGCGGATTGATCGAACAACGCGGCTGGTTGCTGTATAAAGCAAGCAAACCAATGGGAAATGAATCGTACGAGTACTCGCTATAGGAAAACTGGCAAACGTGATTGGGGGTAATTCCGATAATTAACACGTATTGGAGAATTCTATCTTCTACTTCCAAACCAGAAATCTATATCCCTTCGTGCATTGTGTAAACATTCGCATAATCCTCTTTCGTTGGGAATTTAACGAAAGCAATTTGCAAATTTATAGCCAATTCAATTACAGATATCTCGAGGTATCGTTGTGTAACTAGAGAGAAGAATATTCCACGAAATATCAACAATTTTTATACGTTAGATTCTACTCAATTTCATTCGGAGTTAAACACATTGCATCGTGTGAAAGAAAAAAGATATGGGAAAAGACGATCGTCCAAAATTTCTAGCACTATGAGGCTCAAGTGGTTCCACAAATGGCGCTGTAAAATAAATGAAAATAAATCCAGTCATATAACCTTCACGCTGCGAAAACAATCCTGCCCACAGGTGACCATAAATAATATTCCAATTCCAAAACAAAGATTCAGTCAGATATCTGGGCACGATTCTGGCCAGAGGAATGACATGGAAACGACACATTGTAGATAAATCCGAAGAACTTAAATCAAAATTTAAAAAATAATACTGGCTCGTTGGCAGACGTTCCAACTTAAGCGTGAAGAGAAAAATGGACCTACGGGATCCAACTATGGGGAACAGCGAGTAATTCCAACATAGAAACTCTTCAACGATTCCAATGAAAAACTCTAAGATCCTTAATAGATGTACCTTGGTATGTTACCAACGAAACAATACATCGCGAGCTTAAAATACCTACAATTAAAGAAGAAATATCCAAATTCAGTAATAGATATAACATAAGAGTTAACAACCACCAAAACCCATTAGTTACTCAATTACTTGACACGACAGATCAGATCCGCACGCTAAAAAGACATTACCTTCTAACATGTACGAGCATCTTCAAATATTTACGAGTTTCTATCAGTGGGCCTCATTTTTTTTTTTTTTTTTTTACTTGGAAGAATTTAACAATCAATTCTCATTGCGAATTATAACTAAATTATTCTAACGTGGCACTATAACGTGAGTAATAAATGATTATCGTATGTTTGATTCTAGCTGAATCTAATGTTTAATTCTAATTATTCACGTTATAATACCATGTCAGAATAATTTACTTATAATTCTCAATGAGAATTGATTGTAAAATTCTTACAAATAAAAAAAAAAAAAAATGGGGTTCACGTATAGAAACTCGTAAATACTTGAGCACGCTCGTGCGTGCCGCAGGATAGTATTATAATGAGGGATAACACTTGAGGGTACCATAAATTAGGCTCTTCATGGTATTATACTACATCGTGGCCTAGGGGAATCGACAACTTCGTAACTGTAGCATCGGATACCGGATCATTGATATATGCAATTATGGGAAACTTATTATAACATTTATAGAACGAAACAAGTCGTTATTTAATTTCTAGCGTCATTTCGCTATTGAAAGTTCGTAAAAATATTTAAAATTCCTCATGTTCTTTATCTCTCACGTATTACACGCAAAGAAAACGACAAAACTTCGATTTTCCTGGATTTCACAATGATAAATGAAAGATATTACGTAAAGAGCGCATAGATATTTTATTTATAAGAGCCCTCGACCTTTCTCTGCAGTCTCGCGAACATGTCAACGTTTTAATATGCTCGAGCCACGATCTAAAGTCACTCACAGTTCCCCCGCAGTTCCGTAGCTAGTTGAATACCGGTTCGTTCCACCGTGAAGAGGAAAAAAAAAAAAAGAAAGATCGCGGTACATAGTCAGAAAGGAATAGAGACCTCGTATCGTCGATCGGACTCGCATAGCTCGCGTGTCAAGCACCTCGCGTTGCCGTTTCGCAAACAAGAGCTTTATCGACGCGTGTTTGCGCCGCGCCAGGTGCAGCCGTGCCGGTGCACGCGTGCAAAATCGGCCAACAACAGTCAGACGTCCGACAGAGAGCGAGGGCGCCGAGCGGAAGTGCGCCAAGGCTGACTGCAGTCGATGCCCTAGTCGCGATTCCTAGTCGCGATTCCCAGTCTTTTGCGATACAAGCAACATGTGAGCATATGCGTAATTCTACGATAATCGACCATGTTCCTTTTTTTTTTTCTCGAGTCGAGTCGAAAACGAGAGACGATTTGCTAAAATGTTATTAAGGTTTGATCAGTTATTAAATGTTTGAGTTGTTCGACGAAACGTGATATTTTGCGGGCAGATTGGAATAAGACTGATGATAGAAAGTGGAGAAGATCGAAAATTTTCGAGATTGTAGGTTTCTTTTTGTCGGTTTTCTTAAGCGACTTTTTCCATCGATGCGAAGTAAGTACAAATATATGCGTAAATTTGAAAATGTAATTTCCTGAAATCTAATTCCTTCGTGCAATGGATATAGAAAATGTTCGGTGATGATAGCGCTCGTTTAATTCCGTAAATGATTACAACTATTAAGTTTGAATCGAGTTGGCGTTAAATTTTCCTTTTGGCTAAGATCATTGGATATTAGAATCTGGTAAAGTCTGTAATCGCTTTGACTTTGGTTATCGAATCTCCGCTAATATTCTAGTTTATCGTTTATTCATTTACCTGTGTACTTCTTAAATGAACTTTATTGCGCTCGACACCAAACTCTCACAACTCAGCCACTTCGTCCCTCTTCGATAAGCAATACTCAAAGGAAAATGGAAGATTTCAACTTCAGTTTATCGACGGTTGCAAAGAGACTAACGATTTACTCGACGACCGTGTCACTTTAATACCCACGGTAAACTTGAGTCAGCCTGTTTTTCGGAGTCCACAATGAGATTACGCAGGAGTGACTAACCTTCGTTAGACTAACAGTAAGTCTAAAGGTGTAAGGAGATTTTTCAACCTTCGACACGTCAATGCCGTTGTTAACGTTCCACGTGGTTCGCGGTGGTCGAAAAAACGTTTGTCAAATATTAATTATTGAGACGTGTATAATTTTGTGTACCAAACTAAATTAGCCGCGTAGTAGTGACACACCTGTGTGAAACGCCTTGTGCGTCTCGAAAAACAGATGAATGTAAGTGTTCCGTTGGTAGTGTGGTATGGAAGATTTCTTTTTATTTCGGAGAATTTTTCAATTTATTCTCGTTGAGAATTATAAGTAAATTATTCTGGCGTGGTACTATAACTTGGATAATAAGCGTTTATCGTATGTTTGATTCTAGAGAATGGAGAATGGTGAGACAAAGACGCGTGCAAAAGTATATCGACGAAGATCCTGGAAATCGTTCATTAAATAAATCTAAAACTATTTTAATATGAATTCTAAGTGTAACCTTAGCGTTCCTCTACTTTTATTTCCGCAATTAAGATCCACAATTTTCAACACTAATTAACAAGTGTAAATCAGCTGCACGCTCCAACATATCCTTCTTCTTATGAGAATGAAATTTTCGATGGAAATATTGGACTGGCAACTAAGTGATTGCGGATTTTGTCATTAGGTGATATTGAGAAAATCCGCAACCACTTAGTTGCCAACCCAATATTAATCGCTAGAAGGAAACGTTCTCGAAGAGCGAAGTCGGTAAAATTATGTGATAAAATCCTCGATGAAGGTAGTAAAATAATGAAACAGTGAATAAATCGATGGAAATCTTTCGTTCTCGCCATTTTTTTCTCATTTCTTTCCTTCTTTTGTCCCAGATAAAGCGATAAATCGGTCCCCGTAGAATAGCGGAATTTCAAACTCTGACCATTCTTCGCGTGAAATATTAATGACAGCCGTAACTCGATTCTTTCAAAGCCTTAACTCGGATATGGCTATCGTTCTTTCAAAAGGACAATTGCAAGATAACTTTATTACATTTCCGATTTTTCCACCGCTCTTCGCGTTCTTCCATACCCACTGGATGTCCATTTTTTAACCATCGATCTATCAGTGGACATTTTATAGGAAGCAAGAAGTTGCAAAATTAACTTACCGTTCTATCGCGTTAAAAGTCTAAAGTTCTTCGCGAATCGCTCGAAACAGAGAAAGCTACTTGTTCATAAATACATGCAAAAATATGTATCGTTGAAGAAAACTGGAATTACCACTGTTCTATAAAGGAGGGAAAAATTTGTTAGAAAAATCTGCTTATTCTTCTATTGCCTGGAGAATCTATCGAAATAAAACATATTATCATCGTTTTGGTACTGTAACAAAATCAACAGAAGATTGGCTGTACGTACGGCCGAGAGGCGATGTCAAATTTCTGGCCATTTTACGAAAGTTAAGACAAAAGGGAGAGAGCAAGTCGTCGATTCACGGTTAATCATTACGAGGACGCCTCTGCCGACTGAAAAAGTTAGCAGCGTTTTTTACGCGGCGCATACGAATGGTTTTCCCTGCGTATGCAAATCACCTGCGGCGTATTATGCCTGCATGCAAATGCCTCATTTGCATTGCAATTATCGAACGATATGTAGGGCACACCGTGATAATAAAGACACGAAGGGAGATCACTTGGGGGAAATTGCGTTTCCGCCGCGAGCCGCCTCTAAATTGCGGCCGCGTGATCGTGCCCCGTCGAAATTCCAATTAAACGCGAAGGCATCTCTGTCGTTCGCGCCGCTTTTCGTCCGCCGTTTCAGACGCGTATTCGAAACATAGCCGAACATTGGTTTCGTAGAATGGAACATGATTAGCGCGACCTGTATTAGCGTAATGACGACGGGAAGGAAGACGGGGAAGAAAGTTTGCGAACGTCGAACAGGGAATGTAATTTCAGTAGAGAAAAATTGCTTGGCTTTTGAGAGAAGTAGGACGAATACCGCCGAGAACGTTGCCAGGTTTAAATGGAAAACTCAGAGTCTTGAACAAACGTCGCGAGGAAACGCCAGTCTTCAAGTGGTCACTGGAGTTTGATTACGTTTGGATGGAGTTGCTCGTTGCAAGAAGATTCTTGGAAGAACCGAGCAGCCACTTGCGCGTAGTACGCTTGCACACTGCTAGCATCCCGAAAATAGTGACTCGTTTAAGAAATTTCTGGTTTGTTGCATTTACAGTTACTCAGAAAGTCTTACGAACGTGATATCTTCTTAATGAAATAAGGTCCAGCGCAATAACGAATGTAGTGATAAGCGCGAAGCAGCGATAAAAGATGTTTCAGCGTGAATTCTCGGTATAAAATGCGCTAACTTTACAGCGAAAATTTGTAACACGTTGCTTGGATAAAAGTAACCTTCTACTCCATAGAATGTACAAAGATTTTTATAGACGTCTGTGGATTCTTTATATCAGATGTTTGATTATGTACGGATAGAGATCTAATAAAAACACAAACACATTTTCTGAGATAAGCATTGACCATAGCAATTCACGATACGAACTATCGACAAACTGCGCTAATTGGCGATGTTTCAAGTGCTATGTTTTCTATTTCCTTTGGGCTTTGCTATTATTTATATCATCTTACGGTAAATAAACTGACAAGTAATTTGTCTTGGCAGGATTTAAGATCGATTCTTATGTATCAAAAGCTAGAAATTAACAGAAGTCGGAATTGGCAAGAGTAGAGTAGTCTGGCTGTTAAATCAAGTATACAAAAGTCCATCCCTCGGTCAAGACGGCCAACAGCTGTACAAATAGTCGGACAGCAATGATCCTAAGCAACTGATATAAAATTAAGCATTTTTACTTTATCGTCAAGGCCCTTAATTGCTACAAAACATCTTTCAAGTCGAGAAATTGGACCAAGAAGAAGGGACGACCAGCACCTATCACTAGTTGCGCATAAACACCGCCGTCACAGAACATAACTCACTTGCTGTCATCCCTTCGAATATAAAAACATCTCAACTTATTGGTCGTTCTTCATCTTATATTCCTCGAGAAAAAGTTGTTGGAATGAAGAGTATATTTTATTGAAATATGTATAATTTTATGTGCTAGACTAGCTGCGTGGTAGTGACACTTGTATGTGAATATCAGTATGTGGAAGATGTGTGCGCGCGGCGTCTCGGAAACAAAGGAATGTAAACTGCTCGGTTAACAGTTTGGTATGGAAGAAGGTGAGATAAAGAACACGCCGAGACACGTGCAAACGTGTATCGATGAATATCTTTGAAATCGTTTATCAAATAAGTATACAAGTATTCTAATATAAATTCTAAGTGTAAATTTAGTGTTCCTATACAATTATTTCGGCTATTAAGATCCAAAATTCTCAACATATTTAAGTTGTAAAATCAGTGTTATAATTATTCAACCGCCTCTATTATTTTAATCGAAATAGGAGATCGCCCGATCATCGTATCGTAAGGAGAATTTACTATGAACGTGTTTGCCGGTCGAGCATCGAGTTACGGTAAATTCCTGCAGCAATGAGAGCCGCTGAGAAGCGGCAAAACGAAAGAGAAGATAAAAACTACACAACGCCGTGTCTATTTCTACAAAAATCTGGCTACACGCGGTCCAGCCGGCTGGCAAATATTCGTCAAAAAATTTATGAAAATCTTGGCCGGGTCACGCAGACAGCGGGGCCGAACACACACGTTTTCCTCCCAATTGTGTGTTACACGCGAGATAGTATCGATTGGAGGCGGTGTGTCGGTGTACGGGACCGATTAAAAGAGGCAAAAAGCGATTGCCGGACGGCGCGACGCGACGCGTCGCGACGCACTCCGCGCGACCCGTACGCTCTCCGATCGAATCGATATTAAACGCGCGTTCTCTCTTCCTGCTCTCGCGTTATTAACCCTTTCGCCTTTCTTTAGCGATACCCGTAGCCACTGGTTGTCGAGCATTTTTTTCCTGACTGTAATTAATGCTGAAACTCTAAATAATGACTGCGAGAAAAATTCGAGAATCTTGATACTTATATACAGAATGATTTGCATGAAATATCATGCGGGGAATTTGGAAGAAGAGTGGCGCTTAAATCTTTGATTTAAGATTTGTCCGTAACCGCAAAGATCTTGACGTTTGTATATGCAGAACGATTTCCGTGAATTATTATGCGGAGAATTTAGAAGAGGAACGACGAGATCTCTTCGATTTAAGAAAACCGGGGAAAAATTACATTTCGAAAGGAAAATCCGTATACCTTTTAGCCACAGTCAGAATCATAATGTAATTTCACATATAAATGTACTATTTGCGATAAAAATAAAATACCGATCGATCGATTGTTTGTCCGATAATTCGAACTATTCTGTTGGCAACTAAGTGATTGCTGATTTTGTCAATAGATGGTATTGACAAAGCCCGCAATCACTTAGTTGCCAACTCAACAGTTACGCGTTTTTTATGAAACCAAAATATATTCTAACGCTTATGAACGAGCGTAATACATAGGCAATTGAGATTTTCTGGCGAGATATATCTGCAGACTCCGCTTACCTTTACTTTAATTTACAAAGCCTATCTTTACAAAGAGCAGCATAAAGAAGGGATTAGTTGGGACGTTCTTGACCGTTCACAGAGATCGACCGGCTCTTCCTGTGATCACGAGGCCACGAATTAGAATAGGTCGCTTGATATAATCTCGCTGGGAATCCGGAGCTTGTGTGCTCGGCCATCTATGCTCGCATCAGACGGCGGACTCGTGCGCCTCAACACGCTCGAATTACGATTTTCGTTGCCCGGTGTCGAGCTTTGTGTTTCCTGCCGAGAGCTGAACTCCCAGGCACAGGGTGAATGAACTTTAAACCTAACTTCGCCCGTAATTGCTACTCGAACCAAGTTTCGCTACTTCCTCTTTTATCAAGTTTTTCCTTATAACTTTGTAACGCTGCTTTCGGCTTGTTTTAACGCAGTCGTGCAAAGAGGAAGATCGCTTGAGCGGGCTAATCTTTCAAATTTAAATTCCATCGTGCAGATTGTGCCGAATTAAGATTATACGGTGACGAATAAATTAATACGCTACGAATGTCAGCGTATAACTTCTAACTAACTAAAAATTTCTTAGCATATTGGTAACCATTTTGCGTTGTATATTACATTTATTCATTGCCGCTATTAAACGCAAATTCACTTTGTAAAGTTCTGACGTCGTTTTACTCTTCGTATCTTGCGAACTTTCTTTTGTTCGCCATCGTATCTCGGCGGGAATGATCTGCCTCTGATTCGTTCACGATCCTGCGATTCGTCTCCGCGATGTGTCAGGAAGATAGTTCACAGATGGTAAATCTCCGATCCTCTTATCCCTTCATCGCAAATATGACACTGACAGCGTATTGAAAAAGAAATACGAGCGTACAACGAACAGAAGCCCGAAAAATACCATTGCTTCTTAATCCAGAGTTAAAAATAAATTCCGCCCGGGATATTTAAATAGTCGACCCGATCAATTTTGTCCCTGAACAAGAAATCCCCGAGAAACATCGACCTTGTGTATATATCCCGGTTATAAATTACTTGGACGAGGAAAAGGGGAGAAGAAAAAGCAGGGAACAGAGATGTTCTTGAAAGCAAACAAGCGCGAGCATACAGATGAAAGATCTAAATCGCGCTTTAGCGAAGAGAATGAAGACAGGAAAATCGTATGAGCAGGAACAGGCCATCGATTGTTCGGGCAAGCAATAACTTCGCCTATTCACACCAGACGCGCGTAGTAGTCTCGTATTACGAAATTAGTCGCTGCAGTTGTGTCAGTTGTAAGCTCAGAGAGTCCCGTCAACGTTAACCGGAGCAACACGCGTACGATCCACGCACATATAATTATTGCACGGAACGACTCGATAAAACGAGCTGCATGTCGTTTTTCAGCATTTTTCGAATGCCGTTTAAACCTTCTATTACGTGATCAATCGCGACGTTCGCTCGCCTACGCGATAAACTTGTGCAAATCGCGTTACGACAACGATATATACCGATAGCATTTTGATACAAATCGCTTTTACTTCGTTAATAAATAACCTTGGGATGTCGATGTGTACTCGTTTGTGCTACACGGTACTTGCTTCTTCGACTTTCTCTGGTTGATCGATGGATTTTTGTAACAGACATTTTTCTCATTAGTTCGTATCATTTTAGGACGCGTTTTAATTCGACATTTTTGAAATTCTCAATGGTCTTCTGTTTTATTCTTTTTCGTTTCTCTGTTAAAAATTAGGCTTTTTGTACTCTGTTTCTCGTTGCTGTATCTCGCATTATTTTTATTCATTCGAATATATAACACACCCTTTTGATTCTTGTTTTATCTCTTCCTCATTGTCGGTAATATACATTTTCCGAGATTTTCAACGAATATTCGTTTTTCTATCTTCCGTGTTTTTAGTTCAACTTTCTGCTATATGAATTTCAAAGGAAACGAGACTACTCTTGCCCGATGTGAAAAACTCCCGCACTTTTATCGAAACTTATTCTTCTGAAAAGTCTATTAAGTGGAACACGGTATTCCAGCAATTCTTTTGGAATTTCGTCGAGTCTTAAAAAAGCGAGGTTACTGCAAATCGAATTTCCGCTTGTACGAGTAATTAGAAGTAGAAAATATCGGGAGAAACACAAAGAAAATTTTTCCAAACCAATTAGAGATCGAACTGATCACCTCAGACTTGAAAGCAGGTGTGCTAATCACTTAGCCAACAACGCTTTACGTTCTAAAAAAAAACCTGTACTATAATATATCTAGCTTCAAAATTCATTGATCTTTCTCAAACCTCGCGTTTTCATTCTGCAGAAGATTTCCTATATTAGATTCCTCCGATCTCGAATTCTCGCCAGCAGACCCAAAAGATCCACGATGGTCTCTACGGAGTCTCATTGATCCGAGCTTAACCCTGTCGTATCTCACGTTGCCAACTATCGACCACGGTTTCCGCCTTTATGTCGCGGGGGCGTATTAAATTCCTCGGCGAGTTGAAGCGCAATTTACGCTGCGAGAAATATTATATCAGACGTTTCAATTATCTGTTTGACTTTCGCGTTCTAATCTCGAGGGCGCGATAAGCGTCTGGCCGTGTTGATTCAAGCGTAATCGCAGTGAAAAACGTTGACATTGTACCTGTCTAAGGAAACGCCGCAGGTGCTCCGCCAATAACTGCGTGAATGCCACGTAACGACCCGATAAATACTGTCGTTAACCTTATTCCGGATTCAGCAGCGACTTACTCCGCTGATCAACGCTGATTCAACTTGATTTATCTCGCGTGTGACGAATACACTCGCTTTGTCGTTGAAGCTGGCAAAAAATCACACTTGCGGTCTTTCCAAATGTCACGTACTAACCACGCATTATAATTCTCAGCAGTGGACATTTACGCGTGTGGTTCATGAGAGTACGTGAACACATTTACCGCGGAAACTTCTTACGAACCTATTGGGTTGGCAACTAAGTGACTGCGGATTTTGTTATTAGATGGTATTGACAAAATCCGCAGTCACTTAGTTGTCAAGTCAATATTATCGGATGTGTTATAAAAATTATTTGTATTACGCCAGTGAAATTCCGAATCGATCTGCAAATGTGTGTACCGTATGCATTATGTAAAATACATTGAAATTTCATTAACCCTGTAACGAGACCATCGTGATTGTGTTGGTAAAATTTGAATCCAATTTCGATACGCGTAGGGAAGTTACAAGGTCTCGTTGAATAATGAATAATTGATCGTTGAAATATTTACTACTGAACCATTTATAATGTGATATTTACTACTATAGCATCTACGAAGAATATACTTGCAGCAAATTGTGTAACATTTATACAGATTTTCGGATTCGTTTCAAACCTGTGCAATGTAATCGCGATAATCGCGGCTTGTTATAGGAAATTGCAAATTTTCCAATGTTTCACGTGGCGTAATATATTCGTGAAAGCTTTCTATCGGTGCTTGAATACTTTCGTCGACGATTGTACAACGAAACTTAAAATACTGCGCGAAGGAATCGCAAAAGGTGAAGCGCGATTTGATGAGAATATTTATGGCCGTTGGGGCGAGAATTATTTTTGAAATTTTCAAGCAACGGCCTCGACCGAAATCTTTAAAAGAGTCGGCGATCTCGCGGTCTAAATTTAAAGCCACTCCCTGAACCGACTTTGCTGCAGATCCACTCGAACGAATTGCTTCCGGATACTCCAAATCGGCAAAGGAACCATCGCGTTCCGGTTCACTGGAATATTATGTCGGCGAGCAAACGTACGACTGTATCGACGATTTTTCAACCGTCACAGAAGCAAAACAACGATTTCCAGTGATACCAGCTTTTTCGAAGCTTTACGACAATTTAACGATAAATAAAAAAAGAACAAAAAAAATGACGAGGCCATATTTGAAAATTGTAAAAGCTCGCAGAGACTCGAAAATATTTTATAGTGTCATCGTTCCACGAGTTCCACGGAATACGTATACAGCTCACCACTGCACACTGTGTATGGAACAGTACGGGACTTTTTTAGCTATTAGCTATCTGTTCGCCCCAAAAAATAGGAAAGAAAGAAAAAAATGTTTGCGACCGTTAGATTGGAAAACCATAACTAACACGTACGCTTACGAAACGATTCAAAGGAATATCCAGGTCTCGATATGCGTATTTTCGGCCAACCTGACGCCGTTTGGCTATTGATCGTCGTCTGAAACTCGCAGCAACTTGCCTCCGAGCGAGGCGCACCGAAATTAGTTAAATTCATCGTCCTCTTCGTAACGAGAGCAAGAGGAAGAAAGCCGATTTTTTGTCTCGTTAAACAGAAACTGTGAATAATAGCGAATACGCCATGGTTCGTAACCAAGGTATTAATAATGCACTAAAGAAATATTTACAGTAATTACGAAGCAGGTCAAAACGGTAGTCACTGGCATGCTATTGTATTTATTGTAGCATTTAGGCAACGAGAAACGGTATGTGGTGTAGTATTTGGAGATAAATAAAAGGGATAACGAGAGATATATTTATTATGCTACTGTAGTTATTTGTAAGCTCAACGTTAGTCTTAATGTTTATAAGCTACATATGTAAAACCGTTGAATTTTTAAGCCACCAGGCCGAAGTAAATAGATACAATACGATAGAAACAGTATATCAGACAAGATCGAAAATTTCACGTGTTTCGTTAATTGGAATGTAAATAAATTGTTTCGTAAATCGGAATTCGGAATTTATGAATTTTGTAAATTCCAAAGCAGATAAAAGTGACGGTGTTAATTATAAATAGTATTTTTATGATTATACCCTGTGACTCGTGAATATTTATGATATGATTTTGCCGTAATAAGCTTACGAAAGCTAATGAATAGAGAATAAGCTTACCAAAGTAACGAAATAGTCGAAGTTATCAAAGGGGTTGATTAGTTTGGCTTTCGAGGGACTCGATTAAAATACAATACGATGGATAGAATACTCGTCATCGTAATCGACGTTAAAATATTTGTTTCTCGTTACCACGTAACAGATGACAAACAAAAGTGGACTATTTTAAAAAATAAACAGAAAAACGTAACACGGTGTTACGAACTTGTTTTTCTTTCTTTCTTCCTTTTTTTTTTTTTTTGCTTCTCTTTTAATCAACCTCGTTCATTTTGATCGATTGGCTACTCGTTCGTGCAAATCGATTTTTCGTCCCATACGTATGCGTGCTGAAAATAATTCCTTCCAACAGGACTACAAATAAAAATTGTTACATAACCAACTGTTGTTCCGCTATTTCCTTTTCGCAAAATATCTTTGTTTTTCGCGACAATAATTCCGACGATGGAACGGCTTATCTTTTACGTAAAATTTAATTGCTTTGTAACACTACTTTTTAATAATGTTAGAATAAGAAGTCGAAAAAATAATTTATGGAACAAACGGATGTGACGGAGGTATAAAGGAGACGTGAATGAATGATTTCATCCGCTGTATCACTGGTCTTCGAGATGACGTCGTCTTTACTCGACTTTCTATTTATTCCTCATCGTTCCGCTTTTAAATTAAACCGAAAGGTTTCGGGAAACGCAACCGTTTCGTCGTATTACTCATCGAGCTAGATCATAAAACGCGACTTATTTACATAGGCGGACACTTTACCACGTTTGTTGGCTGCATCTCCATAAATCATACGTCTAGGATACGTCTTAATGATCGCTGCCTGGAGAAACAAGCAATCATCTAATCACATACAATTTCCTTAATGTCTCTTCTTTCGACTGCAACTTGGAGAAACAACTACGACTAAACAAGCACGTATAATTTCTTTCAAGTCTTCTTTAACCGAAGATTTATTGTGTTAGTATTCCGAAATTCAAGGGGCAAATGTCAAACTAAAGATCAAATACTACAAAAGCACTTGACTTTGCTGCGAAATAAATGAAGCGTTTATAACAATCTGAAACATCGAAATAATCCTCGAATTCTGCATTCTTAACCCTATTACGGTCCTCGAACGTCCTTTCACCTCTTCCGTTAACTGCTTGAACCGGGGTCATTCATTGTTAATACGATCCACTTTATTCTCTTTAATTGTGAAACGAGTACTATTAAATATAATTAAAATACTTGACGCAAAAGAAGAAAAATCAGGGGCAAGCGTCGAAAGAAATGACACGATAAAACGTGAAAAGAAGAAGATAAACATTATTCTCGCGATTCTCGGGTCAGCGGCAATCGAATGGTTGAAAGGAAGGTTGATAATTTGGAGAAAAGTACAGAGAAATCCTCGCTTCGATTTTTCTTGAGGAAACAAAATCTTGAAACACGTATCGCGATATAACGGGTGTTATGGAAACTGCCGCCACTGTGTGTCCGTAAGTCCAGGCTTTCGAATAATCTAAAAAAATTCTGAAACACTCGTAAACGAGCCTAATAAAACAGACAGCGCGTGTTCATCTACCCCGCGTAGAAATTCAAGGCTCGAACGAGTA
This sequence comes from Bombus affinis, assembly GCF_024516045.1. Lineage (NCBI taxonomy): Eukaryota > Metazoa > Arthropoda > Insecta > Hymenoptera > Apidae > Bombus > Bombus affinis. Next base: position 5,078,909 of record NC_066354.1, read on the forward strand.
TACAGCAACCTTCCCTCGGGGTGTAGCCAAACATCAGGGAACAAAAAGACGAAGAGAAAACACACGTGCGCCTACAAAATTTCGCCGTTCTAACATGCATTCATCGGACGGAATGCAATTACGTTGGAACCGTGGTCGTGGAAGGTTCGTTTTGGCCGGCTGAAAAAAGACGCGGCTTCTGTTTTCCAAGTCGCCGTGGCATCTGGAGGAATAAAAGCTGTGTAAACGTACGATCCTATCCCGTGTGTATATACGCGCATACAGAAAGCTTCGAATGGATTATGGATGCAACGCCGTCACGTGTTAGCTCGCGTTATGGCGTTCGTTGAAAATGTGAAAGCCACGTCGCTCGTGGTTGGCTGCCACCAGTTTCGTTCGCTCGATGAAAAATTCACCGTCGAATACTTTCGATGAAATATCACCGAGTTGGTCGCAGGTTGGCTCACAGCGACGACGGCAGAGATCACCGAGTCGATGGCGTGCACGATGGCACGACGAGAAACGGGACGCCACCACCCGATATCGATACTAATATTAGAGCGCTTATCGCCAACCGATAGACCGGCCCGCGTTTAATTGCATCGATCTCCGGTCATTTGTCGATTTGCTCGCGCCTTCCTGTCGCCTTTCAGCCGATTAATTGGATACGGTAGCACCGATTCCAGCTCTTAACTCTTATCCTTCTGCAGACAGACGAAAGAGCCACGCTCCGCCCTCCAATTTTATTCGTTTCGAAGTCTGCTTCCATCGAGAAAAATTTCAATTCGGTCTGCAATTTTTTCTTTATTATTACCAACTGCAACGATGGTCGAAAGGAGGTATAATCGGATAACATATTCGCTTTTCAATGCGAATTATAATTGGCAAGATGAACGAATTGTACGATATCGCTCTACTTGATGAGTTTAGTACAGAGAAGACGCTCAGGTCGCCACGGGAATACTTTTATTATTCAAAGCATATAATGGCAAAATAATAATAGATAATAACTTCAATTATATGATTATAAAGCAGTATTTACGATTATTTTATAAGGTGTGTTTATAATAATATTCGTAGATTAGCCATCAAAGATATGGATGCAAATACAATGCACAAGATTTGTTCACATTTTTTTTTTTTTTCATTGATGTTCTAATAAAAATGTTTCACTGTTCAATGTGGCACTTTTTGTTCCAAAGTATCAAGGTGATACAAGCGGAAAGGGGGTGATTCTACGCGAAAAAAGAAGTCGAAAATATAGAATAAAAATTTTTCGTTTGAGGCTTTGTTTTCGAGAAAATGAACTTTGAATTTTCGCTCGGTACGCGTGCACTTTAATTGTCTATTCTGAAGAAATCGTAAGTTGCGAGCAATTGGAAGAAAAGATTATTGTAGCCTTTCATACTTTAAAACAATCGAATACGTCAGAAAGTGTTCATAGAAATTTAATTAGAAGAACAGAGGTATGTGTTGGGCAGAATGGGCAACATTTTCAGCAATTTTTGTAATAATAAACTTTATGATTACCTCATATTATTTCATTATGTATTCTTAATTTTCCGTTACGGCAAAAACAAACTTAAACTGCGATAATATCCATCGAGGCAACGATCTACAGTGAGATCCGTTATAACGAGACGTGATAAAGTGCACGCGTACCGAGCGAAAATTCAAAGTCGATTTTCTCGGAAACAAAGCCTCAAACGAAAAATTTTTATTCTATATTTTCGACTTCTTTTTTCGCGTAGAATCGCCCCCTTTCCGCTTGTACCACCAGTTACCAACCACCCTGTATATTGGGTTGACAACTAAGTGATTGCGGATTTTGTCATTACCACCTAATGATAAAATCCGCAATCACTTAGTTGCCAATCCAATAGATTTGCCATTTAAAAAGTTGCGAAATTAATGAAAAATGGACTTCGTCCGTTTGATTTTAAGACGCTCGGATACGAGTTCGTTGGAAGTAAACGACGATGAAGAAGTGGATGCGTGTAAAGAAAAATGCGCTAATCCAGCGCTGATAAAGGCGAATTCGTGACCGAGTATTCGCGTTACGAGCGGTCATACGAATCTGCCTTGCAGGCGCAACAGGAAACGTTATCGCTGACCACTTTAAATATCTTCGAACAATAAAGGAACAGTGAAGCATGTCGTAATACTTACTCGGTAATTGTCGGCGGTTAATCGCGATCTTTTCTTCGCGAATAAAAACACCATGTTGTAAAATGTAATCGTTCTCCTGGAAAAATCTGACATCGTTATGGGGCCTTGATAAATCCCTTGGTGCAACCAGTGGAACGAATTTGTCGGTTTATATAATAAATCATAGGGATAATTTGGAACTTTCTCTCAGTTATGAGGATAAATGGACAACGTCGGAGAAATACAACGACCATCAGGGAGGAAAGATTTCGTAGAATCTTGTCAAGCTGGTTTTGTTGTTGCGATATAAAAAGCTCGCTTCTTGACGTTAACGAGATCTCGAAACGTCTTGTTAATTTAATGTAATTGAATTTTCTACACGAGTCGTGGAAAAAGTGCTTAGGACAAGGTTTGGTTAATGGCGCTCGGATGATTAATCCTTCGCAGGTGTAACGCGCGTACAACTATAATAAACAAGCAGTTACGCTATTCTTATTTTTCTATTCTTTTCGCCAGATCTCTATCTTTCTTATTTTATTTATTATTTATTTTCTTCTTTTATCCCTTCCCATCTTTCCTTTCTCCTTTCACCCTATACTCTTCTTCTATTAGGTTATCAAATAAGTAACGCGATCTTTTCGTGAATTAAATTTCAAACAACGGCCGTTGTTACGGTGGAAATTTCTAGACAACTTAATAGAACAAAGCAGAAAATAATAAAAGGACACGAGAAAATTCATCGCTGTAATCTAACCAACAACTAATTTCTTATTTCCATCTAAATTTTCATCTATGAAAATCAACGACCGAGTTACCTATGATCCTGTAAGGGTACCTACCCTAACTAAATATTAATAATAACCTAATATCCTTCGCATTTCCTCCGAGAAACATTTAAATACAATTACTGTCTACATTACTCGCTCTCCTCTACCATAACATCACCTTTCACCACATAAAACCCGTTTCTTAATCGTTCCAACTCTCCCTGAACTGCTGTAAACAACTGGAGAGAAGTATCCACTGTCGCTTCGTTTCAACCCCAGAAACGAGCCCCACCAGTGTCGTATCGAAGAAATCTCTTGACAACAAATTACGGACGCAATTCGTAGGGCGGCCAACGTTCTCGTGAAAGATTCAGTAAGGTCGAACAACGTGGTGCATTAGGCAACGAGGACAGATATACGGGTGGTGGTAGGCTCGTCGATTACAGCTGCGGGGCGGGCGTCGTGCCTCCGGGCGAAAGAAACAGCGAAGAAAGTGGCGGTTAAGGTCCCGGAGGAGCGACGAACTTAAGCTAAACGAAATATCCCCGGGGGCGGTCGACAAAAGGGAAACAGCATCGAGGAAAAGTTTGCTCGAGATGTGTTACGAGGATGGCCGCGAGATCGTCTCTTTTCATCGATGTGGGCGGTGCCGTGGCGAAGAAGAAAGACCTGTTTCTGGACGTGGCTGAAGAAAACTAGCGGATAAAGGCAGCGAACGTGCGCGAATCCGGTCAAAGGTTCCGTGTCGGTGAAAATGTTGACCCGGTTGCTATCCCACGGAGTTTCTCGCTCGGCTAAAAGAGATGGCGATAAGAGAGCCCTGGTCGAACGACCATTTTGTCCGATGGGATTGAAAATACAGTTTCGTACCGCTGGTTTTTCGAGGGTCGTGAATACCTAAGTTTGACGAGATCGAGAGAACGTTTGGTTCTTTGCTATTCTCAGATTCAAATTCCGCTGCTGTTGCTCCTTCGCTTAATCACTTCTCTGATATCTAGTCTTACCGGAATGTAGATTTAACTCTGGATTACGCTCTGATACTACGTTCCAAGGACCGTGATGAAAGCAGACACGAAAATCAGCGAAGATAGAGTTCGAATGGTTCGCAGCGATAATTCAATTGACCTAACAAACAGGTACTTGTCGCAGGCTCGTTAAGAGGGTTCAAGAATCGTCGCAGGAACGAAGTGACGTAAAATGCGAAGAGCAAGGAAGACGCGTGTCCTAAATCTGCCTTTTGCAAACATAGAGCAAGCAAAGAGATTAGAGAAAGAAATAGGACCATGAATTTAACAGTAGCATCCACTAAAACGTTACACGAAAACGTTTCTACGTAAAACCAGCCGTAGATCATGTCGCAAGCAGGAAATATCGCGAACTGTACCTGAAATCATGCAGCAGCTTAACCAGCATCTTGCACGAGCGTAGAAATTCTCCTCAACGTAATCTACTCCTCGGTTGGAGGCCAGCAACTCATTTACCCAACCTCGCAGCTTTTTCAACGACGCATTTACGTTGCTTTCAGCCACCACCAGGCTAACGTCGGAAGCGCAACACGGCCTTCGCGTCGTTCCTCGCCGGTCTCAGTGCAATTAAGCGGCTTTTAAAGGCTCCTAATCGAATCATCATTCGCGTGTTCTCGCGTTATCCACGACACAGCGGTGAAACTGGCGAGGATGAAAGAAGAAAGAGACGATAGAGGAATCTAGGGGAAGAAAAAAAAGTATATCCTTTCGTGGTGGCTTTCATTAGGTCCGTACCGAGCCTCTTCTTCGGCTCTCCCAGGACCGCTGGGCAAATTGAATCACAACTGGATTTAATAAAGCTCGGCTCGTGTTTAGCCTGTACGCGGTGAAGTTAGCGTGTCGTCTCTTGGGAAGATAATGCCCTCGTCAACTCGCTTAGCATAAAGTTCCGAGACAGTGCGGCGACATTGAGTTATCAGAAGGGAAGACACGGTGAAAAAAGAAAAGCACGGCCAGGAGGAGACGCAATATAATTTTTTCCCTGCCGCTATTTTCTCCGTTTTTCTATGCTTCTCTTTCTTCTTTCAATTTACTCGTTCTTGATTCCTCGTTTCCTTATTCGAAAGGCGTAAGATGACCAGTCAGGATAGCACCGTTTCACGTTGCAGACTCTTCCTGGATTTTCGTTTTCCTTTTTCAGTTGAATATTCTCTAGCTCTTCGTCGAAGAGAATACAACGGAAGCACGCTGCGCGATATTAAAAGCTGCAATTAGGGCGAAGTTTTCTCGTTAAACGCGATCGACCGTGTTTCGATCATGGGATTTTTCATTAACGAGTAACCATCTCCGTTAATGAACAACTGTTGCAGCCAGACAAGTGCCTTGATAACGCAACGTGCACGTTAACCGGCACTGTGAAACAGCAGTTTGCAGGAATGTAAACCGTGGCTACCCTCTATGACTGTTATATAAATCACTAGCTTCTTCGTTATCAAGAGATTGCGAATAAACAAAATAGGGTACAGGTGGCTGCAGTATCAAATTTTCATCGTATCGTGCACCAGCAGGTATTACAATTCAACGCGGGAATTTTCTGCCCTCAAGAATTTATTCTCTTGCACTTTCTCTATCGAGTAGTCCAAGCCACGTATCTAGCGAAATGGGTCAGTAGCTTTTTCGCAAAGGAAAGCAGATCCGTCGGGAATTCTTTCTGATTAACATATTGCCTTCTAAACGAATAATGTTCGCTGTTCGTTGACAAATTTGTTATACGTATATACCATAAGCTGCTTGTAAAAATGTCTATCGCGACAGACAACGTACGACTACTGGCCGTTTGTAAAAGCGTCTATCCTGTGAGCGAAAAATAAAACTGCTTGCTGCTCGTAAAAATGTCCGTTTTGCCGATGAACATGGAACTACACGCTGCTTGTAAAAATGTCTATCCCGCCGATAGACTTGATACTACACGCTGCTTATAAAACTGTCTACTCCATCGATGAGCATGGAACTATTCGCTGTCTGTAAAGTGTCCATCCTGCCAGTGAACATGAAACTACTTGCTGCTTGTAAAAATATCAATCCTGCCGATGAACATGGAACTATCTTTTTTTTTTTGCTTCTAAAACTGTCTTCTGTCCCGTTGACGAACGTAGAATCGTTGGCGAGTTATTTACAAGTAACAGCGTGGAACGATCTTCGCTGTTCTCCGACAAGTTGCTTGCTCGTTCTACGCAACAACGGGCATATTATGAACGCGTTTTGCGATCTATTCGCGAACACCAGCGTGAACGCGAACTAAGGCCAAGTTTCTCCCCGAAGAAACGTCGCCATTGCTCGCGATGATCGTTCGCTCGATTCTAGGATTATTGGAGATCGCTTCTATCAAGTTTCAGTGTCTGCGAAAGTTGCAGAGTTCGCCGAGTTCTCGCCATCTAGGATTATCGGAGATGGCGCGATTCTACGAAATTCCTCGACCTCGAACGATCCTCGAAACTTTCCAAGTTTCCAAAATTTCCGTCACGCGTTCGCGACGTCGTTATCGACACCGGTCGTTACGTTTCTACGATAGGATTTGTCGCGAGATTGTTCGTGCAAATGAATCGAGACCGGAACACGTAAGCTGAACGAGCTTTCAGCTTTGCCGTTTCATCTTCTAATAAAAACGTCGCGTGTCACGATACAATGTAGTATACGTCCGGTTTGTAGACACGTGGACACCGTTTGTCGTTTAAATTAGGAGCCTGGGCTCGGTCTTTCGCGATATGATAAATTAAAATATTCGTAGGAAATATTCCTGCGATATCACAGATTATTCGTGCGATATTATGGATCCTGATATATTCGCGCGATATCAAAAATAACGTTTGCTGATGAGGAAGGAAAAAGCTTTTAAGCCACGTGCGATCTTTGGATTATTTCTTCCCTGAATTCTACCTTTTGCGTCGTTGGAAAATTGTTTAAGTTCGAAGAAAATACGAAAGGACAATTATCGATATGACACATAATCAAAGGATTTTGTTGGTGGAAAGTTGATCGACGAGGCGAGTCGAATCGCGTGAAAAGTTATTCACTCGTCGCAAAGCTCGTACGTTCATCGCAATTATCAATGGTTTGCTGTGTGTTTACGGCGCATCAACGCGACAACGACACGATCTAACTAGCTCTGCTTTGCATTTCGCCTTCCAACTGATAATATCCTTCGTTACGTGTGCATCGCTTACGCTAAACCGCGCAAACTAAAACAATCAGTCGTGTCATCTGTTATCACTGTAACATGCGAAACATGAAGTAACTACGGTCTGCGAGAATAAAGATAGAGCTGGTTCTCCGTGCCAAAATCATCCACAAATTACAAGGTAAAGCACTTTTCAAACCAAATTACAGTATAACAGTTCAAGACACGCTTCCTCTTCATCTTCTTCGGAATAATATTTCTATTTAGTGCAAGCTTACCGCAAGCAAGCGTATCTTTAAGCAAGTTTCGTAGCAAACATTTACTCAGAACTATTTTTAATTCAACTTTCTCCGTTCCGAAACCCTCGTTGAAATCAAACGTTTGTCTGCCACGAAATATTGCGGATTTTGTTATTAGGTGTCAATGACAAAATCTGCGATCACTGCCAACCCAATATTTCGTGGTAGACAAACGTTTGATTTTAACGTAAAATTATATTCTATTGGGTATACTTTGTATGGGATATTTGGTTGACAACTAAGTGATTGCGGACTTTGTCAATATCACCTAATGACAAAATTCTATTCTATCGGGTCATTGCCACCTAATGTCAAAATCCGCAATCACTTAGTAGCCAACCCAATATTTCGTGGCAGACAAACGTTAAATTCTATTCTATTGGGTATACTTTGTATGAGATATTCCATTAGGTTATTGCCACCTAATGACAAAACCCGCAATCACTTAGTAGCCAACCCAATAGAATAGAATGTTGTCATTAGGCGATATCGACGAAATTCGCAATCACTTAGTTGTCAAGCAAATACCTCATACAAAGTGGCATCAAGATACAAAATCAACAGAATGGCCGTTCGCTTTACTTCTTCATAATTCTTCATCGTTCAGACTGTTCTATCCTATTGGTTGACAACTAAGCGATTGCCAATCCAATAGTAAGAGATTACAAAAACTTAATAACTGAACTATTTTCGATCTCTTATTTAACCCAATCCCGTTTCATCTCCCGAAATAAAATTCTCGTGTTACAAATTCGCTCGTTAAATACTAACGATAGAATGCAAGAGCCTGCAGCAAATGGAAAAAAAACAGAAAGAAACGGAAAGTTATACAAAATCTACTGCCGCTTTCCCATACTGAAAAGATCAACAACCCCATCAATGGCCGATACCGCAACCATCCCCGTTTTTCATTGTTGAATCGTCGGCGATCAGGCCGGAGGATAAATCGTCGTTACGGAAGCGGAATAACAGTTTCCATCAGCTTGCTGGTCGGATGCACCGGCGGCTGCGAAGTGTCCATAAAAATTGATCTCGGGGCATTGAATGTTACAGCGTGCGATGTCCAGCCTGGCGAACATTCCCGACACGTTTGCTGAACGCACACCAAGTATATAGGTACACGACGAGATGAAAGGGCCCTATCGATGAATTTCTTCGCGACGCTTTCTGGGTAAACACGCCGGTGCATATGAAGTCGGCGTACAGTCGATTTTTTTTCATATATATGGAATTGCAAATTTGAGGGGCTGGGAACAGTAAAAACTGGGGGGGGGGGAGTGTTCGTCCTTCGTAGAGACGAAGGAAGACGAGAAATACGTATACTATATGGTAAGTGATCGATTCTCGATCTTAATAAAAGTGGCTGGGTGTAAATATCGATCGGCTTTGATGGACCCTTTGCATAGCAAAATTTTTACGACGCGATCGGACCAGGAACTTCAACACTTTACTTTTATGGCGAAACTTTGACGAGAGGAGACGAAATTGCAAATGTATATTCGTTTGTATTTTCTTTTTTCTTTCCTCTTTTCTTCCTTTTCTTTTTCTTTGCGTGAGAATTAATAGAATAAATCATTTGAATATCGTTAATTTATAAACACGATGTCAGTGGAGAGCAGAGAGTTAACACTTTGGTTATGCGGATTCGCGTCTTGCACAGATCGAAACTGTAATTTTTACGTTTCCCCGACAACCATCTTTCGTAACGTTCATTATTTCCCCAGCTGAGTGTGAAAATTAGCAAATGTGGCATTAAAAGTGCCATTTGTTAGCTCGATAAAACTGGCGACATTTTCTTGCGGATATTGCCAAGGTTTATCGCGTATCTGTATACATTTAAGGCAAGAAAAAAGGAAAAAAAGAGGCAGCGAAAGGTTGGTGCGATATTTTCCCCTGATTCGACTGACCATCGGGGATTCGCGTTCCGCGCGAGCGCGGCAGAAGATAAAAGAGGGAAAAGGGAAAGGTGGAATCGACCGGAGGAATGAAACGAATCACCGGAAAAATGAGCAATGCCACGCACCTCTGCCCTTTATTGTGACCAGATATTATGTAACCTGGTGTTCGTTCTACCGGAAAAATGACGTTTACTCGCATAACACGCTTCGCCATAATGGCTAATTGCGGAAAACGTCACGGAAATGAACAGAGAGACATTCGGTCCGATTATTTTTTTTTCCACCGTCGACTAATTTGAATTTGGTCCAAGAAGATATAAAACGGAAAACCTGTGTTATTCCTTAGAATTCAGAGAAGCGAGAATCGGAAACGAGGATTCTATTTCTAATTGTTTTCTCGGTACGCGATGTGAGGTAGCGCGAATTCGTGGCAACAGCGGTTCGTTAGAACGTGTAATACATTTCTCACTCGCGTGTTCAATCAACAAGTTCTTGGCACTCGACGCGAGGGCAGATATTTTGGCATCCGCTGTCCGACCATTTAGCTTTTCCTTACGTTTCAGGTAAAATCGCGACTGCAGTCAATTTGACAAACGATCTACGCTAAAAATACCGACTACTGTCGTTTACATTTAATTTTTCTTCGGGATGACAGATAAAATCGAATTATCGATCGATATTTCATAACAACGAATGATGACGGAGATTTGAACAATGGCGTTTATCAATTTTACTCGCGTGCGCAAAATCTTCGCGAATTGTTTGAATAAGCGTGTGCCAGCGATGCGGGACTATAAATAGCGGAGGAATTCGGCATTTAGAGGCAGTCAACGATGAGTCACAAGCCTCCAGGGTGTTATTCGTAGACGTTTCCCTTTCGTTCGTACGCTAAAACAATGCTCTTTGACGCCGCGAACTGCGACTTGTCAAAGGGCCTTGCCGCGGTTCTGCACGCGGCCCCACGACGACTCTTCCTTAGTTTTCGCACCAGTGTTAGTTAATTGACTTTCGACGGATTCCTGCTGACTAGTCGTCGCTCCGCTCTCTTGACACCGATCATCTCAAATTTCAGAATGCAGTTAGCTGGAAATTTTGCTCGATCAATTATTAGGTTGCCGGAAAAGCTTTTTTAAGGAAATAATAGACGCACAATGTTTTTTGTTTTATATTAGTTTATTGAATTATGCACGAACATAATAATAGAAATAGAACGAAGTGGATCATACCTAAATCAATAAAATAATATAAAACAGAAATTGTTGTTCATCTATTATCATCTTGTGAAAGGAAAGAAACTTTTCGGACAACCTATAGATAAATAAAGTTTGGAATTTTCTTTGAAAGACTTAGTTTTAGATCGTTTAGGATCATTCTCAAAGCAGCTCGATACATCTAATCTCGTTTATTTATAAGAATTACCGAAACATCTTAAAACCGTTATTCGTGTGTTGATACTTCTTTCTCAGATAAGATAAATAATAAAGATAATATTACGAAACAGGGAGATCGGTAGGAGCCAGATTTACTTCGAACCTAATCCAGTGCATGCCGCTTATTTACGAATATCCAAGCTTTTAAAACTCTCCCTCTGCCTGCTAATTACACAAAATAGGGAATTATCAGATGAAACTGCGATAACACCATAAAGCCGGATTTATTAATGCAAACACCACCCTTGTTTATAACAATCATCGAACTACTTTGAAACTTCCACTTTTCCCGTTAATCGCGTAAAGCACGAAATTATGCAGATGAAACTGCAAAATGGCAATAAGTCGAACGCTAGACTTATTATTATGCCGGATTTGCATGAAAATTCCCGTTTCTCAGTGTATTAGTAACCAAATACGTTTCCGATCGTTAACGTTCACGTAGTTAGCCGAGAACCGGAGAAGCTAAACCCGGTGTAACCAGGTTCCATCCTTTCCGCCAAATCCGTGAGTTTCAGCCAACGTTGGTAACTTCAGAAATTCGTCGAATTACCAACAACCACGTAATTTCACTCCTCCTTCCTCCGAATAAGAGTAGCTGTACGTGCATGGAATAATCGGGCCGACTATCGCGATTCGAATCGTCGCACCAACTCCACAACGAAACACACTTTTGCATCCTCCGCGTGAATCCAAATCACGAGCAGCGCGATCAAGCTACTTAGTTGCCGGGTTAGAAAAGAACATGATTAACGTCGGTGTTCGTGGCTCATTATAGGACGCGTCGAGGTCATTGACACTTAACTGTCCCTTGACGGACGCTATCGAAGATGGAACGCGATTTCCGGTCGGCCTAGCAGCTGAGTATACACCGTACGCGCCACTGTCAATTCCAATGTGTCTGATTTCGAATGTCGAGTTACTGTGAGGGATGTAACAGTGGCGTAACGACGATGGAGCTGCAAGGTAAATTATAAATTGGTTCAGTTGGGATTGGTCCTATGGACGTTGGTTGATGGTGGTTGACACATTTGCAGCTTTTTAGATTTGCATTGGTCCCAGAAAATATTCCAACACTTGCACACAATTTGACATACGTAGGCAACTTTTATGTCTTTTTCAATGCATAGCATTGAACATTAAACGTATAGTCGTGTAACTAAAAAGGAGGAACTGATCGTCTTAGCTTCTGGGAGGCTGGGTCGTGATGTTTCCAGCTAATATCCGAGGAATATTTAATATTTCAGGATGGTCTAATCTTCTATTCTCTTCTATCTTTTGACAAACTTAAGCAGCTTTAATCTTCCATTAACTTTGCTATAAATATTACCTAAGCTTACTTATCGATAAATATTACTCAATTTATCATCAAACACAAACATTAGTGGACTAAGTCCGCTCTTAGGAAATTCTTAACATTTTGACTGCCACACCAAAATCACACGTTTCGCTCAGGATGCGACGGGAGTATTTTTATTATTCAAAGCATGTAATGGCAAAATAATAATAAATTGATGATGCAAGACAACATTCTTCTCCAATGGACCGTTTATCTGATTGGCGGTCACGGATGACCACCGTGGCGCCTTGGTAACAGTTGATGGCGACATATTATAACAAGGCTTCGTTTATTTCAACAAACCATTCGCATTTGTTATTTCGTCGTAAGCAAACCGTGCAGAATATATTGTCGAAACGTGTAGAAGATATTAGTAAACAGTATTTGCTCATTCTATCTATAATAGTAAGGTATGTGCACACTTCTAACTTCAATTATATGATTACAAAGCAGCATTTCCGATTATTTTCTAAGGTGTGTTTATAATAATATTCGTAGATTAGCCCTTAAAGATATGGATGCAAACGCAGTGCACCGTTAGATACAAGATTTCTTCTCATTTTCTTTTTATTGATGATCTAATAAAAACGTTTAATCGTTCAATGGTGCACTTTTTATTTCAAAGTATCTTCTATTTATCGGTTATATTCAAAATACCCTAACTGTCAATTTTCATTGAATTTTTACAATTGTCAGAAGTTCAAGCACTCCGGTCACCAATGACCACCGTGGCATTCAAAGTGTTAATCGTATAGTTGTGCAACGAATAAAAAGAGGAACTGATCGTCTTAGCTTCCGGGAGGCTGGGATGTGACGTTGCCAGCTAATACCAGAAGAACATCTAACGTTTCAAGATGGTCCAATTTTCTATTCTCTTCTATCTTTTGACAGACTTAAGCACCTCTGATCTTCCATTAACTTCGCTATAAATTTACCTTATTGATAAATATTACCCAATTTACCGTCAAACACGAGCATTAGTGTACCAAGTCCGCTCTTAGGAAATTCTTAGTCAGCCTTTCGTGTTATCTAACCGCGTTATAAGTACTTACATCCCTGAATCAATTCCAAACGATAGTCCCTTCATGTACAATAAATTGTAATAACGTTTCGATGCTTTAATATCGTGACTCGATCGACGATAGTCGGATTAAAGTCGATCAACACTTTCTCGAACGCGATATCAAGTCTTCTCAAACCTTAGATTAAGTTCGACGATCCTTCAAAGGACTGATCCGATCGACGCTTTTATCGTGGGTCGCGAGGAATTTTATTTCACGGATTAATCTCTGCGACGACCAGTGAATCAACAAGGTGTGCCTCTTTGTAAAAATGTCACGCTCGATTGAAAGGTGATCGTGATTCACGATCCTCTGTTGAATCAGTGCGGTGACATCGCACGTGACACGTGCATCTCGATCCCGGTATCATCGACCTGCGGTTTAGGATCCTGAAGATTAAGCGGTTTCATTGGAATAAAATTTTGCTGTATAAACAGAGGCAAACATTCCACGTATTCTGATATCATTTCCTTTCTTCGAAGTCTTAGTTAAGGTCTTACGCATCGATCTTACTGTTGCGGGTTACCGCAATGTGTAATACATAATAATTTAACATCGTAGCAGTACATTATGAGAAAATACAATTTACACACACACACACATACACATATATATAGGGATTACAATAGCTTGAGATACACTGGAATACACTCAATTTGCTGCAATGTAACTTATTCGTATTTGGAACTGAAGGAAGCTGGCACGGCAGATAAAGTTTGAATTTCGTGAGAAGCATCTGTATATTTTCCGGAGAATCGTAGGAACAAAAGATTGAAACTCGCTTCAACGAGTTTGATAGTTCTGCTATTGAATATTTCATCGGAACTTTCGAAACGTTTGAAGCTCGGAAAAAATCCCTGAAAATTGTGAAATACTTTGAAGCACGGAAAATGAGAAATTGTAATCATGAATAATCATGCGTCGGAACTGAAAGAGAAAAATTGGCCGAATTTTGGGCAAACTGGACTAACGCATGTAGCGAAGCGTATCGCGGCAAACATCGGAACGTTTGCTACGAGCAAATGTCCACGAGGCAAAGGAAAATTCGCTTTCACGAGATAATTCACTTCAGTAGGGACGGCTTTACGAAATGAAAATTCGATTCCGAGAAGCGTCGTTCGCGCGGCCATTTCACGTTTTTTTTTTTTATTTCTTTTTTCTTTTTTCATCTTGACGTCGCGAGTCTCGCGAAGCTCGCTCAAACTGGCTGACGAGCGCTAATTAACTCGCAATGCCACGCAGCCCCGACTAATTGGGCTTGTTCTATAATTAACCATGGCCAACTTCAATCGGTCTGACTTTTCGTTCAGCGCTATCACTGAAACGAAACGTTTCGAACCGATAAAATTCAAACGACAAAATTTCGTACGATGTACACGTCGTTGTATAAACTGTGAGAAAGACAGGTCAGCTGCTGATCTACGTTGAACCTGTAGAACCGTTTGTTCCAACCATCTTTCCGGTTCCTAATGAACGTCTATATGGGACGAGCAATCTGTGTTAATTAACCGTGTCCTGCGTGATCGGGGCATCGATGATGTTGCCAAAGAGATTAAAGCATCTCTGGTATGACGATGGAAAGAGAGAGAGAGAGAGAGATTTTCTTTTAATGATTCATCGAGCGTTGGCATTGATGGATTTTCTCTGTTTTCTAAAAAATGTTATTAGAAATTTGATTGATAATTAAATGGAGATTAAAGTTAGTTTATTATTATTATCGAAAATATGGTAATTACTACTTTGATATGGCTATCGATCTCTGGGAAAGTAACTTTATTGCCTATATTTTACGGTTTTTCCAGCGCTCTTCATACTGGCTAGCAGAGATATAAAAATTTTAGCGAAGAGATTGAAGTATCTGCGGAATGGAACGAGAGACGTTTCTCTAATGATTCATCGATTAATTACGTTCTAAAGTATTTCGTCTGTGCTCTCTGTCTGTTCATTGGCAATTAAATGGAAATTACGTTGGAGTTATTTTAACATTATTATTGAAAATTGTTGCTTTGGAGTGTCTGTCGTTCTTTTGAAAAGATAATTGAAAAATAATTCACCTCGTGACTTCCGAGCACCTCCTTTCAAATTGCCAATGACTTTTTAAACAAACTGACCAATGTACAAAAGTTTGTTTACTACGTTTCTAATTAAAATATCGCATCAAAGTAAACATTTTCCTTAAACGTTGGAAACTTTACAATGTCGCAGGGTTTCTAGGTTTGAAACACTGCCGACTAAATCTATCCATAGTCATGTCGTTTCTTCATCGGTCAGTTGCCGATACGATCGAGAGAAGGATCAAAGACGGCTGATTAAGCTCACAGCGAATCGTTCGACAGGAGAAAGTGTGTCAGAGTGTCGAATCCTTTTTGAGAAATTTTCAATGGTCTCCGAAGATTGGAACAGCGACTAACCACGAAGAGAAGGCAGCTATTTACGACGATTTCTGCGGAACACGAGGACGCAGCTTGCAGCCAGAGGCGGTCGTGCAGAAGTGATAAAAGAGAAGGGGAAAAAAAAACAGCGGGAAACAAAAGAGATAAAGGGCTGGCAATAAGTATCGAACGAAAGACGATCGAGAGAAAGGTTGAAGGAGGCAGACAGGGTGGGAAGAGTATCGCAATAAAAAACTGAGAGAAAAACTGATCGGAAAGGTTAAATGCTGACGGCGGATAGACGCGACCAGACAGCGTTCCCATAAACATAACCCATGCAACCGACGTAAAACATAAAACTGGCTGAAAGAATGATGGTCGACTTAGGACGAGCACAATGGTACCCATTCAGGCAAGTTTACGCGGCATCGTTTAAGCGTCGTTATCACAATACGGCGAACCTTCGTGCCCTGTGTTCCATCCAACGTCGGACCTGACTGACGTGTAGACGTGCTATGGGTAGAGGAAAGTCGATGACGAAAGGCAAGTGTCGTTTGTGGATCGTATTAGAAAATTCATTGGTTTTCATTTTTATGCTACGTGTTTATGGGCAATTTCAGAGTAAAAATGTACAGAATTTGGAGGATACGCGAAGATATGGGAAATGTGCAAGATATTAACTTAATCTACGACTCTCCAAGAATTCCTTCACGTTCATCCGAATATCGCAGAAATATTTCTTTCCAACGTTGTCTTCGTACCAGTGAAACTAGATAATTACCGTTTCCAATCAATTAGCACGTCGAAATTATGCTACAATTTACGGATGCGTGATAAATCATGTGGAAGTTAGGATTCTTTCTGTCGTTTATCGTGTCACGTAGGAGACACAAGAAATCGCGAAATTGACAGATCACCGGTGATCTCCTCGCGTCACAGTTCGAACGTTTCACAAATAAGGTAAAGAATTGAACTTTGGATATTGCGGTAAAATTTATTGTATGAATCCAACAAAGTGACGGCTCAAGGTGTTAGAATAAAGAGAATGTCGAGAGCTGATTTTAGGAAGGTCTGTTCGAAAAGTGTCTTTCTTTCGCAACGTGTTTTTTACAACAGTGTAGCTTCATACAAAGGTGAAACCAAGTCTGTGAAATCTCGTGCTGTTTATCTCAACAGAATAAAATGGATCGTATGTAATTCGACAAAATGATATAAAACAAAAAACTATGTCTATTATTTCCTCATAAAATGAAAGAAACTTTTCGGACAACCTAATAAAATGCTCATTCTTGGTCACTGCTATATAACGGGTGGAATAAATTCCAGGTCTCGTTTGTTCGGTCGTGTCCACGAGGATATGAAACTGCATAAAGATAAGTGGACGTATCCAGGTAGAGACAAATCGTAATAATATCAAGCGAGTGAAACAACATACGTGAATCAGGAATTTTGCTATTGCAATTGCCACGACTCATAATCAGAGTAGTGTGGTCTATGTGACATTTAACACGTTGACTGCCACGCGTGTTTTCACTGAAATCTCCGTCAGACCACGCGTTACCAAGCGTTCTCTGCTAGGTACTTCCATCGATATTTTAGTAATGCGAGTAAATAATTTTTTTAATAAACCATTTTCGTATTTCCTTTATAACAATTCAATAGTTTTATTATTTCCTCTACAATATCTTTTCAAATACCTACGACAATCCTTCGCAAGTGGTCAAATAAGCGCCACCCGAATACGGATGACGCGACCCTACCGGAAACTTTGCTGTCACCCGAATGTGGGTGTCGTGGCAGTCAACGTGTTAAAGGGTGCTTAGTATGTATAAAATACGAGCCACGCCTTCTATATCGGAAAGACGTAAAAAAACAGAGTAAAAGAAGCCTTTATGGGTATTAACACTTTGACTGCTACGCCGAAATCACATGCTTCGCTCAGGACGCCACGGGGGTATTTTTATTATTCAAAGCATATAATGGCAAAATTAATTAATAATTGAACAACCACTATAAATAAAATAAACTGAAAGAAAAAGAACCCTTGTACATTACAATATATACAGGGTGGCTGGTAACTGGCGATACAAGCGGAAAGGAGGTGATTGTACGCGAAAAAAGAAGTCGAAAATATAGAATAAAAATTTTTCGTTTGAGGCTTTGTTTTCGAGAAAATCGACTTTGAATTTTCGCTCGGTACGCGTGCATTTTATCACGTCTCGTTATAACGGATCTCACTGTAGATCGTTGTCTCGATGGATATTATCGCAGTTTAAGTTTGTTTTTGCCGTAAAGGAAATTTAGGAATACATAATGAAATAATATGAAGTAATCATAAAGTTTATTATTACAAAAATTGCTGAAAATGTTGCCTATTCTGCCGAACACATACTTCTGTTCTTCTAATTAAATTTCTATGAACACTTTCTGACGTATTAATTTATAATGGGCAACATTTTCAGCAATTTTTTTAATAATAAACTTTATGATTACTTCATATTATTTCATTATGTATTTCTAATTCCCCGTTACGACAAAAGCAAACAAACTAATATCCATCGAGACAACGATCTACAGTGAGATCCGTTATAGCGAGACGTGATAAAGCGCACGCGTACCGAGCGAAAATTCAAAGTCGATTTTCTCGAAAACAAAGCCTCAAACGAAAAATTTTTATTCTATATTTTCGACTTCTTTTTTCGCGTAGAATCACCCCCTTTCCGCTTGTACCACCAGTTACCAACCACCCTATATACTAGTAAGGTATGTTCACACTTCTAACTTCAATTATACGATTATAAAGCAGCATTTACTATTATTTTTTAAGGTGTGTTTATAATAATATTCGTAGATTAGCACTCAAAGATATGGATGCAAACACAGTGCACCGTTAGATGCAAGAATTGTTCTCATTTCTTTTTTATTGATGTTCTAATAAAAATGTTTAATCGTTCAATGGAGCATTTTTTATTTCAAAGTACCTTCTATTTATCGGTTATATTCAAAATACCCTAACTGTCAATTTTCATTCAATTTTTACAATTGCAAAAAGTTAAAGCGTCGCCAATGACCTTGGCATCACAGGAGAAATCGTGGCGGGTCATATATGACCCAGCGTGGCAGTCAAAGTGTTAATACAACGATCTTTGAGACGTAGCGTCTGTTCTGAAGAGCAGATAGTCTGTCAGGTTCAATGATTACGAATTGAATATCGCTTATACGTAATAGCAAAGACATTGTTCGTAAAACGTTGCGCATAATCCTATTTTACATCGAAGAAGCGAACGATTCGGATTCAGTACGCTTCGATACGAGATTATTGTCTGCGAGCCAAAGTACGTAATTTACCGAGGAAGAGAAGAATACAAAATGAACGCGAATAGAAGAAGACATTATCCCCTCTGATTCGATTTATACACACCGATGCTGAAAATTCATGGCGGTTGCACGATAATCCGACGATCTAGTCCTACCGATACACTCACGTAATTAGCTAGTATTGCACGAGTTCCATCAATCTCGTTCAACATGTACGTTGCACGGCTCGACCACACGCATCGTGCACCTCTAGTCACGTTTACAATCTCTGTAACATTGTACCTCACCGATACACGCTGCGTCCTCTTCATTGTCGCAATAATTTCTAATTAACCAACGTTGAGCCGCGAGCCTCGTTCAAACTTGGACTATCCCCTTTAGAATCATCATAGACCGAAATACGAAATAAATCAGGTTAGATTGCTGCAGAGAGAGGCGGATATCCCAGCGTGATATCAAACACACCGACGTTTAGTTTCTATAGGGTGGTGTTCAAACCCATAATGGCTCATAATTGCACAGTCGGCGGCCGATTGAATCCTATTAATTTCGGTCGTCGTTGTAGCTCCCTGCTGCTATCATTATCAACGTTGTTCCCTGGCTGAACGTCGTGCTCCCTTGAAAATACCGTGGTCAGTCCGCGCTAGTACCGCGTAATTAACGTAATTACCGGTCAGCTTAATTATCGTTCGATCGAGATGGAAAACTTCGAAGTACAAAGCTTCTGTGTGTGTAATAGAAGCAAGAAGTTTCGACAGCTGCTTTTATTTCCAGGTAATAGAGTGCAACGTTACTGACTCTGGATTACGATATGGAAATTGTAGAGAGAAACGAGAGATCGGTGGTTGAAACGCAGGCAGAAGCGCGAGGATTACGAGTGGTGTGTAAAAATTGACAAAGTTTTGAATTTGTTTAACAAGCGAATAGAAAATGGAAAGACGAGATAGTTCGAGGCGATATTAACGTAGCTGTTGATTTTATCTCGACGTTTTTCGAAGGAAAGCTTTTACACAACGGCGACGTTACGCGCTACATGCAAAAGCTTTTCCGCTGAAATATCGCGCAGCCATCTTGACTAGATCTCTTAAAATGAACAATCTCTCTTCGACCAGTAAAATATAGAATCTGTGCGAAACGTATCGCAGAATTTTTCAAGCCAATTAACGACTGTAGAAGCTTTAAGAAACATTTCTTTACAGAATTCGGTATTTTGAAATTACGATGACGGTGCAGACCCCTAAGAATTTAGCAAATAGAAACGAGCTTAGGGATGATAAGTCTGTTCTTTGTACGCGAGGATACTCGCTTCAAAATTATCTATGTTTGCAAAGTGACAAAATATCTGTAGCTCGGAGAAGGCGAGTAGATTAAATTGGAAAGAATGTAACAGTGTAGTTCGTGTTTGATTTTTTGATGGAACGAAGAAGTCCGTTTTCCATGGCTTCAGCTCGCTTTAATACAGGTCACAGTGGCAAAAAAGAAAAACCGGCCAGGCCCGAGTCCAGGCCAACACAGCGAGACATGTGTTACGTGTTAACTCGGCTTTCTCGGCGACCAGTTGCATCAGCCGGAGGAAACGACGAGATTGCCAGTCCCTCTGGCTTCAGCCTGCACAGTCAATTAACACTTGCTGCTTTTTTCATCCTTCTTTTGCATATTCCTTTTTGTCCCCTTTCGGCTCTCTCATTCGTTCGTCGATGAGCAATGTGGCTTTCGTAGCGAATCGGTATCGATTCGCTTCGATTATTACACCAAGAGAAAGAGAGTGCAGTTTGATTGACAATTTTGAAAAATTCATATACGTTTTTTGTATTTTTCTCTCTTCTATAAAATCCTTTTCTATATCTATGCTTTTAAGTACTGCTTCCCTATTTCTTATTCTGTAACACTTTGCTTTGATATTATATTATCGCGTGGCTAATAAGCAATTTCTTTGTACCAGTTAGCAGTTCCTGTTCCTGTTATCAGACTCAAAAATATGTACATAGCGATTAACCGCAATTACTTTATCTTCTAAACTGTAATTTCCTTATCTTCTTACGAACAAGAAAAGATCCTTTTAATGTGGGTTTCTTGTAGCAAGTGATGCCGGTAAATTTACAGTAAAAGTAAAAGAAGAAAATGCCGTAGAAATTTCCACGAGGTCTGCGTCTCGTCGTTCAAAATCTCATACCATTACGAGTCTTACAGCTGAAAAAGGCACAGTTCTGCTGCTCGAATACTTGAAAGCTTCGAAACTTTACTTGAAAAACCGTGGTTGCTATGACTCAGAGGCACGCTATTACGTGTTATTTCTTCCGATCGTCCCTCAAACGGAGACATATTTCATCCTTATCGTCGACCATAATCGCGCCGGTTTGAAAATTCACACGATACAAGACAAACGAACTTCCAACGCGATGAAATATCGAGAGGAGGGATTTTATCTGCATTGGTTCGATCCAATGGCTCCATGAAAACAGCGTTTGCAACGACAAATGCCGACTCTCGTGAAACATCAGATAAAAATTTATTTAACTACTTCGTATTATCGCGAATTTCTCTGAAATTAGCGGTTCGATAAAATAAAAAGATGGCTATATCGAACGTGAAAAACGAAAAGCGCCCGAGGCAAACGTTCATTCGGGTCACGCGCTTCGCACGAATTAGCGTCGACGAATAGTCATTAGCGTGAACTTTTAACAAGCGTTTCGAGCAGATGCGAGCATTCAGCAGCAAAACTTGCAACAAAGAACGGCTGAATCCGGGCGCAGCTTGTACGCTTCGACATCTGCAACCGCGACTTTTTCTCATCCGAACCGTTTGCAACTCAACCCTGTTGCTGATTGTTCTACGAAAGCTTCCATGCATCCTGCACCATGGATATTACTTATTCGCCTATTTGCTTATGGTATACAGAGATTGCGCATATTGAAAATCTTTCAACGTAAACGTCTGAGCTTTGAACGTTAATCAGTTTTCAACATTCATCACTTGCAACGTTAACACTACAACTACCACACCAGTCAAATTCAATGGTTTACAATTTTATTTTAAAATTCTTACTTCATGTTATATTTTTTAATGATGTCATGACTTTCGCGACGGTAACTAAAAGGATAATATAACGAATTTTATTTTGTTCTTTATGTATTCAAACTGAAAATAATTTTGTGTCGAGGCTACTTATACCAATACCAGTCAAAGTGATTGGTACTTGTCGAAGTGTAAAAGGGTGCTGCAATCTGTTTATCGAACCTCAATTAACCAGTTTCCTCGTTTTGTACAACTTCCCACGCGTTTTTAAAATTTTCACTGCATATCATTCAATATGATGATATCTGGATCGATCGCTAGATCGCTAGATGCCAACACAAGAAATACCACAGCAGTCAAAATGACTGGTTCTACAATTTTATAAATGTATCAATCCTCGTTTAGGGATCATAATCCCAGATGAATTAATAATATCAAAATTGTACTACATAACATGGAATTGCTTCTGTAAGAAAGTAGTAAATCAATAAGTATAAAAATATTCTATAATTACGTATTTTTTAAAGATCAGTCATTTTGATTGGTTTTGGTAGAAGTAGCTTCGTGTTAACTATCGGTAGTTCTAGTGTTAATCGGTTGGAAAATTCAGGAGAAAATTTCACTGTCATTCGTGAAATATATCGAATGAACGAGACCATTGAACGACAGCTAAATATCGGAAAACCCTGCTGTATAAGTGCGGATATTAATTAAAACCGTGGTTGCAAAATGTAAAATAGTCGCGGAGATTGATTTTGCAAAGGCGAAGATTGGTGAAACGGTAGTCTGAAAGAGTACGTTTACTCAAAAGCGGTATTTTCTACAGACCTCGTCCTCTTAGGCGTTGAACGAGCTTCGAAGAAGGTCACGAGAAAACAGAAGATAATGCGTGTTGCAAAAGAATCGATTACCTCATCTCCGAAACTTCTTCCTTGTCTGCCTTATAATTAAATTCGTGTCCACGTACCTCGAGTATTTGACCTAGAAAAAGGAGATAAAAATTCTTTTTATTCGATATTACGATAGCCTTCTTATCGCCATAGTCATTTTATCGAATTTTCGTAAAACGATGGAATAACGTGCATCGAAAGCCAAATAGTTTCACTGTTTCCTTGTTACTCGAATATTTGTAATGTTGGCTTGGCAACTAAGTGATTGCGGATTTTGTCATTAGGCGGCATTGACAAAATCCGCAATCACTTAGTTGCCAAGCCAATAGATTTAAAGATAAATATATCGCCGTGTGACGACAAAAATTCGCATACCAATAGCTTCTATATGAACATTGTCAGATTCGTTGCAAAATTCTACCGATACAATGGCAACAGTCGCGCCTCGTTAAAATGCCGACGAAATTTCAAAAGATTTCGTATAAAGCGCATACGCGAAATGTTTCTACAGGTGTCGGAATATTTTCACGAACCACGGTATATCGCGGCCGGTACTTCAGAAATTCCACTTTATTAGAAACGATCGCCTAGATATAGGGTTTTCGTCCGTGCTATAGGAACTAAGTCCTACAGTGTGCCATATACCGAAGCTATTAATCAACGTGAACTATGGACTCGGAAATGCGTGTAACTCGGTCTATAGATAACTATGGATAACTATGTGCACGAATAACTGGAATCGCTATAGAATCGCTATAAATACACACGTAAGTTTCTTGGCAATCGGTTTAGTGATAGTGGTGGAAATTCCAGGGTTTGGAGATAAAACGTACGCGAAAGTTTTTGATAAGGATGAGTCACGTTAATTTACTTCGAACGATTCGTGCAGTGACGCAATGCAGTGGAATTGGTCGGCTCGTGCGAGTACATTCGATTGGAACAATCCAGCTGCGCAAGATTAAGCGTTTGGATATCAGTGGTCTAATTTAAGTCACTTTGAAGCGGCTGCCTAAATACCGCGTGGTGAGATCAATTATTTACATATTTAGTACACCGATAGACACAAACGAACTGTAGTCCATCCTAACGGTACTTTCAAACGAAATTAAGCGAGGAATCTTGCACCGGTCGCGAGTGATTTCAAAAATCGGACAAATTTCAGTATCATACGCATATCTGGCTTTGCTTCAGAGACTTGGAACTTTCCGACTTTCGTATTGCATATCGAACAGTTTCACTCAGTCTAGTGGTGGAAAATCCGAGATCTCGCGTTGTATGATGCCGCAACAGGCCGCTCCAAGAAATAATAAACGTAAAATCCCGTTGATTTCATAAGAGAAAGAAATTCGACGAACTTCATCAAACGTATACCAAAGTGCGAACGCAGGAAGATGCAAGCGGCGAGGAAAGTAAAGAAAAGAGATAAAATATCGATCGAGCCGTTGGAACTGCGGTGCACTTTGCATAATTTTGACATTCCTAAATTAAACATACTCCGACATAATCTCCCCAGGGGACAAGTCCTTTTTTTCTCTCGAAACAGAAGCGTTAATGGTCTTCCACTTTCCCCGAAGTGCGATTAACCCACGAAACACAGGCTGCATAGTGTTTGGAGTGGCGTGGTCGCATGTTTAAAAGCTCATCCTATCCGACAATAGGAATTCCAGGCTCCTCATTCGTCAAGTCAACCGCATTTTCGTCGCTCAGCCGCAGCAACGTCAGCTTCTAGGAAGCCTTCGAATGTGGAGCATTAAAATTCAACGGGGCATCAAGAATGTAAAGCGTAAGCGACCTTTCCGGCTGGTCGGCCTACAGAGAAAATTCTCTCTCCCTCTCTCTCTCTTTTTACACGGTGTTAAAAGTCTGCGAGGGACAGGAGACTCGCGTCCAATAGGCGAGGAGGGGACCAAGCCTTCGTACAAGTTCTCGTCTCTTCCATCTCTAAGGATTATCCTGGACTACCGGCCGATGTCCCTCCTCATTTGTCGTCCCTTTATGGCTCGTCAGTGATTCTCCATCGAAACTCGTCCCTCTTCCTTCTTCTGCTGTTCGTTCCACGATTTACGCGGCTCCATAATAGTAATCCTTTTGTGTCGTAAAGGTAAGATGATTTTTCAGGATCCGTTCTGGTTACGTGGCTTAACACGTTCACCGTATGGATTCGATTTTCGTTTATAATATCCCGACGAATAATTCTCATAGAACAGTTTCATAGAAGAATCGTGTGCAATATGTTCGAGTGGAAAATCGTTTTATATGATAGCAGAGCTTTGTATTAGGTTGCCCGAAAAATTTAACGCGTTGACTGCCGCGCGTGTTTTCAATGAAATCTCCTTCAGGCCACGAGTGTCGTATAGATTCGATGGTATTTTATGCCACTACAATTAGAAAAGGAATCAAATGGTATCGAACACCTGGCGTTCAACTGCTTCTGGAAACTTCTGTTGTAAACGCTTCGACGGTTTACAAAATTGCAACAAGGAAGGATGTAAATATTGGAATATTTAGAGTTCGCTGTTCGAAAAAATGATTTCTGGAGAAGCATTAGACGCGCGTGCAAACTATGTTATGCAGATAAAAGACGTCGAATGGACCGAACAAAGACTCGAGAGAATTTAAAGAAAACAACTTATTGTCCAAATTGTCCCGATCAACCTCAACTTTGTATAAAATGCTTTAAAGTTTTACAATTTAAATAATTTTCTTAATAAACCATTTTCGTATTACTTTTATAGCAATTCAATAGTTTTATTACTTCCTGTGGAATATCTTTTCAAATATCTACGACGATCCTTCGCAAGTAGTCAAATAAGCGTCACACGAATACGGGTGACGCGGCAGTCAACGTGTTAAGGTGATGAACAACAATTTCTGTTTTATATTATTTTATTGATTTACGTATGATCCACTTCGTTCTATTTCTATCATTATGTTCGTGCAAACCAATAAACTAATATAAAACAAAAAACGTTGTAAATAAACTTATAAAACCAAAGAAACTTTTCGGACAACCTAATACTTGCGAATATATTCCGATTTTGTCTCTCACAAATTCGCTATCTTTAATTCAACTTGCAAACATTTGTACAGATAGAATCAATTACTATAATAAGTACTTTACTTCGTTTCGCTTTACTTTTATACAGAAAGCGTTTAATCCTACGTTTTAAACTTCCCGTAGATGCATAAAGATTCGCAATGTGCGCATAACGTAAAAGCAGGTACCGTGCTGGCTGGTTGACCATTCGTGGTGAACGTGTCAGTCACGAAAGGAACGTACGCCGCTCTCTACTTTTCACCGTCTCTAAAAACACTTCGATAACGAGTCGTGACACAGTGTTGATCGGTCGTCAAACTTATATTAATAGGTAAAACTTTGTCCAAGTGAAACCGTACCATATACACACGATCAGATCGCACGAACTTGTAACGTGGTGCTTTTCGCTAGTTTTTACTTCGATCGCGAGTCGGTTGCGCTTTCGGATATTTAGACGATGGACAACGAAATTTCGTCGTAGATAAGCGGATCGAATATGTTAGGTTGGCGAATCGTGATTCAAGTTTATGCAAAGTGGTCACGCGAAATAGTAATCTGGCTGGCGAACTCGGCCGCGTTATATAGGCGTTTTATACATCGGCGGGATATTCGAGCAAATCCGAGAAGAGCAACGCACGGCGCACAATTTTTCGGCGATCGAACGCTCGGTGAAAGTAGTCGAAAACGTTTCCACTGTGAGTAGAGTGTGCGTGGCTGGACGCGAATTCGTGCAAACCGGTCACGCGAGCCGATAACGCGTTTGCTGGACACGCGCCGGATAAAAATTCAACGGCCAGGCGTAAAGTGCAACGCGCGATTACAACATTTACTGGCGTAATAATAAAAGTGTGCGTGAGTCGGTTACGTGGAGTGCGTTATCGCATAATACCGTTGGCCTGTTAATAGACTTAATCAAGAGTAATAGACCGTGCGTCTACCTATTAATAGAGCAACCGTTATGGCGTGTGCCGCGATCCACGCTAATCCGATGACGTAGATCGTAGACATCATGTACATCGTCTATTCCTCGTATCTCTTCTCGGATTTCTCTTTTCGATTTTCTATTTCAACGTTGACTGTTGGATCAAAGCTGCGTGGCCTGGCTACGCGACCGAATACTTTTTCCTTAAAAATTTTCCATTTCTCGACGCCACTTGGAGAACATTGGGTGGGTGGGTGACGGCGATCTGGCGTTATCGGTAGACGCGTTAAGATTTTAACTTTGATGGAGTGACTGACCCGAACCCAAACTCAACTAAACCCATCTAATTTCCTTTTGCTAGAAAGACACACATTACCTGCCAACTACCAACTTACACAATTCTATTCACGCGTTCGCTACTATGATAATTACCTGTACCTGACAGTGGAATTGACGCGGGGCCATAAAAGGTCATCGATTGAACAGCAAACTTAGAATAAGCAAAAAAAATACACCTCTGCAAATTCCATAAAATTTCTATTAAAAAACCACGACTTGATCATTTCGATTACTCTGGTAGTTTTGGTATTAAATAATTCGTTTTATTTAACACATTGTCGACCGGCAATTTTGCTGAGAATTTATCTCATGTCACCGGCTGTTATTTCGTAATTGGATGTGGAAGTAAAACAATATAAATAAACTTTAATTAATTATTGACATATGTGTAATTTTCTGTGCTACACTAGATTAGCCGCGTAGTAGTGACACACGTACGTGAGTATGAGTGTATGGAAGTATGTATGTGCACAGCGTCTCGAAAAACAGATGAATGCAACTGTGCCGTTAGTAGTGTGGTATAGAAGATGGTGAGACACAGAGAGTGCTGAGACTCGTGCAAATATATATCAACGAACCTGTAAATCACATATTAACACTTTACCAACCGATAACCGATTAATCGGTTTTTTGCACCGACGCTTACCGACCGATAGCCCATTAATCGGCTTCTTGTCGCTGCCAATCTTTCTCCTTATTTGAACAGTAATTTGTTATTTAGTACTAAGGTACTTTGCTCAGTTGCCTCAGTTGCGTTGCTTTGTAAGCTCCCACAGTTTTATACCAATTTGAAAAACGTACCTTTCGCGATGAACAAAAAGAATGGTATTGGAGAGTCTACATCGAAACAGAGCCGGCGCCAGGAGAATCTGCGTCTGAGATATCGGTCGGACACGCGTATGCTGTTGAGTCGCTAACAGTTGATAAAGTGTTAACACTTTGCCACGCCGAAATCACATGTTTCGCTGAGTATTTTTATTATTCAAAGCATGTAATGGCAAAATAATAATAAATTGATGATTAAGACAACATTCTTCCCCAATGGACCGTTTATCTTATTGGTGGTCACGGGTGACCCACGGTGGCGCCTTGGTAACAGTTGATAGCGACATATTATAACAAGGCTTCGTTTATTTCAACAAACCATTCGCATTTGTTATTTCGTCGTAAGCAAAACGTGCAGAATATATTATCGAAATGTGTTGAAGATATTAGTAAACGGTATTTGCTCATTCTATCTATAATACTAAGGTATGTGCACACTTCTAACTTCAATTATATGATTACAAAGCAGCATTTGCGATTATTTTCTACGATGTGTTTATAATAATATTCGTAGATTAGCCCTCAAAGATATGGATGCAAACACAGCACACCGTTAGATGCAAGATTTGTTCTCATTTTCTTTTTATTGATGTTCTAATAAAAACGTTTAATCGTTCAATGGGGCACTTTTTATTTCAAAGTATCTTCTATTTTATTTCAAAGTATCTTCTATTTATCTCATATTTGACCAACGTAGCTGTCAAAGTGTTAAGGCGACTTTATGCTTATTACATATTCAACGAACATCGGCGGATGATTCATCCGCTGCAAATATAAAAGATGGACGAGTATCTCTATCTATACCAGTTCAATTCATTTCAATAGTTCTTAAAATATCGATGACTGAAACAACGAGCATCAGAATCGAACGAATAAGCTTAGTCCTCGGGGAAGAATGTCGTCTGCGGTTGTTTTCTTGTGCAAGCTCAGACTCGCCACTGCCGCTTCATGAATCTGCCAATGAGTCATCCGTCTAATTCATCGAAAGTAGACACTGGCTGTAACTTGTTCGCTGGTCGCTTTCCACGACATGCAGATGCATACGATCTTATCAATTCTAGTTACGATCTTCTGTCCTCGTTGATCAATTATTCATCGCGAATGGCATAATTTAAGAATGATTCGCGGGGGATCGGACGACCAAAAATGGCTCGTCTCGCGTCTCTTTCGATACAACCGTGGCGTTGGCTGGAATGCAACATTGTTGCGTCACCACGAGAATGTCTTTCGCCTTGCAATCGCTCGATTATCCTGCGCGTGAACTACACTTGGACGACTATATCGCCGACTTAGGACGATTCAGACGATTCAAGAAAAGCTAATTTGCAGTTTACGACTTCCTAAGGAGATAGGACTGACAGAAAAAGAAGGAATACCGGAGATATTTATGATAAATAATCCCATCTAAACGGTAATAATCTGCATATGCCCATAAAACTTGGATTAAAGCTATTAGAATTATTAGAATTGGATGTTAGATATTAGAATGGTTGAATATTAAATGGGTCAGGCGAGTTACAGTTTCTCTGAAACATGCATCTAAGGCACTTAAGCGTAGCTGGTATGTTTATGGAGAATCGAATGCTTTTAGGAATACAGCAGGAAACTATAAAAGAGGCAGAAGTTTGTTCCTACAGTTCCTATTCCGTAGTTAACATTCACTGTTCAAGCATTTAATGTTCAAATACGAGAAGCTTGGAATCTTCAAACGCATATAAGTACTTTGGTACTCGAAGACCTGAACAGAAGTCAGGTACTTAAGAATCGAGAATTTACGTACTCTCGACAATATATGGTAATGAAGTTATGAGACCGATCAGGCGTCGAACGTTACATGCTTCGAGCATTAAAAATGGTCACTCGAGACATCATGCAAGTGATGTCATACGATGACGTTCGAGTCGTATGATGTCAACTTGAAATTGCTTCTTTGTCTGTGGCATATTTAAAAAATCGTTGCGAAACGTATCATCTTAACGACAGGTTCTACGAACCTGCTATTCAAGCTACTTCTACTAAATTGTTCAAAATAATTACAGCATCTTATACATCGTGGTCGTTGTGGTCATCGTACATGTACAATGTTCATATATCGTATTGATCGATAAAGAAATCATTGAAAAAAAGAAAGAAAAAGGTGAGCTTGATCGGTTAGGTTTCTCACAGTCTCATACATATAAGACACGCATTCTACGTTAGCCTACAGCTGCATCAATCTCGATTGCATCTTGCGTCTCAACTCTTGAATTTACTACCTAACACACAGCCGTATATAGCCTCCGCCAGCTGTACTTGCATTCTACCAAAGCACGATCAAACGGACTCAAATTCAATAGCCCGATAGCCCATCAAACACCCGGATACTAAGTATCGAAATAACCACTCAACCAGAATACCAAAACCGCTTACTGGCGAGATAGCAGACGCGATACGCCATAGGCATCTCGTTGTATCGTGTACTTACACGAGCAACCAGCAGTCTAATCTACAAGCGAGCATCGAACGAAGCAAACAAGTATCTAAAGTCAACTTTTTCGAGGCACGAGCTGCTCCTTGGAAAAACAGGCTTGCTAAAAAAACTTCTTTTCGACGCCACCGATCGTTTGTGGCACCCTGTCGCCCGTGAGTCATCAGTTTCTCCACGCGAACCGCATTATATACCCATCGTTCTACCTTAGTCAAACATCCGGCCGACTCTTCTCCTCTTTTATCCACTGTTCAGACGATGACCTCACTGGTATACCAAAGCACCGTCCTCGCTCCTCGCCCGAGCAACAACGACCAAATTCTTTTATATTTCACGTTGCTGGAAGATGTCGCCGATTCTCCTTTGCTGTTTCTTCGTGCTGCTGTTTGTTGGTTGGCGTTTCTCCGTGTTTCTCGAGTGAGTTACCGCTTGTTGTCTGAAGCTTCTTCCTGCAACAGATGCTGGTTGCTATCGTTCCGTGTTCCTTGAAACCGCTGCTGGTTGTTACCCAAAGTTCGTCTGTGTGTATTGAAAAAGATGCTGGTTGTTGTGCGATATCGCTGCATGTTTCTCGAAACCGCTGCTGGTTGTTGGCCAAGGTTTCTTCGTGTTTGTTGAAAAAGTTTCTACTCGTTGTATTCCATGTTCGCCGAGAAAGTAGCTGGCTGTTGCCCAATCTCCCTCGTATCTCCTATCGTTTCTTTTATCAGTAACAAAAATTGCTTCCGCCGCCATTCAGCGAGATAAAGATGAAAGAAAAGTAGAAATCGAGCGGTAACGTATGGCGACGAAAACAAATTTGTACAGTTCGTCGACTATTACACAACGCGCTTGCGTATCAACAATTTGTTCCTCGTAAAGGAACAATTGTCGCTTCGGAAGCCGAACAGAAACCAAACGTTACTCCGATTATGTCGTTCTATCATCTCGATCAGTTCCTTCGAACAAAACGTTTCTGCGCTTGTACGAAGAATATTTGTTGGCGATCGTGCGAAACACGGTGCAACAACCAGGCAACAAAAATACCCCGGTTATCCTCTCGATGAGAATGCGGCTTTTAACGATGACTCTAACACCGTCGTTGCGGTTTGCAGAAAAACGATGCCATCATCGGCCACGCAGCCGGTTTACATCAATCCCCCAAAATAACGCGCGGCCCGTTAAAAGGATAGCAGAACGAAACTATATAACAAGCGGCGTGGATCGTCGGCCAAACTAGGGACGAGCGCGCCTCGGTTGATCACCACAGGCAGACCAAAATGGAATTACGGCCTGAAAGCAGCCCTGCTACGCTGTACGTTTCACGTAGCAGTGCGCTGTGTGCTCGTGCCAGTCAAAGGGGAGTAAAAACACGCGGCGTATTCCGCTCGAACACGGAAGCTTTCTCTGCTAGCGAAAACGTGAAGAATTTAGGTTAGAACCGAGGAAGCCGCGTCGCGCAATTTTCCACATCCTTGTAAACCAATTCAGATTTCATCGATTAGATACAACTTTTAACCAGCTTCTGGCAAACTACGAATTTCATCGACTTGTCGCCATTTTCATCGACGTTCTATCAAATTTCAATTCCACTTGTTCGCCAATTTGAGAAACTCCGCCTCTACCCTAACGGCTATCGAACATTGTTGAGATTTGTGGACAGCCGAAGGATCTTTGTAATGGAAGAATTTCCACGCTGATAGAAGAGAGTTAAAGGACGCGGTTTGACGATGAGACACGCGGAGAATTCGGCAACAAAGGACGATGGCTTGGGTTGGAAAAGGAAGGGAATGCACTTGTGAGACGAGTGCATCCACGCGGCTACACCGGTCCCAGAGACAAAAGCTTCTCGAGCCAGTGATTACGGTCGAAGCTCGGTATACCGGCAAAACACTTCAGATCTTTCGATTCTCCGTGAAACGAGGCAGGAAAGAACGGCTTAATTCGCGGCACGTTCATAAGTGTACGGTACGAAGGATAATTGAATTATCTCTAACGCGATTAGTCCGTCCGCGACGCGAGTTTCCGCGTTCCCGTTGGCAACTCACGGAATCGTCCAGCTACGACTGGACAACACGGACAATTTGCAACGACGTATGTAATTCAGGTACCACGACGCAGACCAGCTTCTGCCTCTATTTTGTAGCTCGGTTTCCCGAGTGATCTAAGAAAGACTTTACTCGGAATATTTCTCTGCAGGAATTTCACGGAGTTTTTAAAATTCCATCCTCCGTACGGATATCCAAATGACGACGAATATTGAGAATTAAATGGATTCGATGGATGAGGTGAACAATGAGATTCAGAATTATCGGTAATTTCCTTCGAAAGACTCTTTAACCCTTTGTCGAGTGTGACTCGACATCGGTTTTTATCTCAGCAGCTCCTTTGTCGAGTCGCACCCATTTTTGTGAAACGTGCGAAAGGAAAGCAGGATCGCATCCTGGAAATTGTTTCAAGATATATCATACACTTAAAAATTAGAAAATACAACAATAGTGTGAATAAAACTGGTATTTAACACTAGAACTACCACGCCATTCAAATTGACTGGTTTTACAATTTTATTTTAAAATTCATATTTTGTGTTATATTTTCTCCCGCAATGATGTACTGACTTTCGCAACGATAACTAAAAGGATAATATAATGAATTTTATTTTGCTTTTTATGTATTCAAACCGAAAATAATTTTATATCCACTTATACCAATAATACCAATTAACCAGTTTCCTCGTTTTGTACAACTTCCCACGCGTTTTTTAAAATTTTCACTGCGTATCATTCAATACGACGATACAGTTATCAAGAAAATTCCGGATCGATCGCTAGATCGCTAGATGTTAACACTAGAAATACCACTGGTTCTACAATTTTATAAATGTGTCAACTCTCGTTTATGAATCATGGTCCCAGATGGATTAAAAATACCAAAAATGTACTGCACAACATGGAATTGTTTCTGTAAGAAAGTAATAAATCAATAAATATACAAATATTCTATTATTACGTATTTTTTGAAGAAATAGAAATAGCCTCGTGTTAACTATCGATAGTTCTAGTGTTAAGTGAATTTCCTTCTTCCTCTACTTATTTAAATTGTCTTATTTTTTGGTTAAAGTAAATTTCAAATGAAACACTTAGAAGCGTTGGGAGCTGCTGCTAACGAAATTGAAATAAAATTCCAAGTACAAAAGGATTAATAATGCTATTATGAAATAGCATGTAGCGGCGTAGGTGAAAAATCCAATAGCTTCAAAGAGACAGATGCTGAAGGGCGTCTACTTTATTTCATTTAAATTAATTCTAAATATTTCGTTGAAATAAAAGTCTGAGATAATTAAAAAATACCAGAGATCCGGCGATGAGTCACCAAGGCGAAATTTGAGTAGCAAAATAAAAAAGAAGAAGGGAAGGGCTTTAGTTGGGGAACACCTACCTCGATGAGCTGAAAACCATCCAAATCTCGTGCATCAACCTATAACCTCTTTTAACGACCAAGAAAGAGGATACGTTGGCCGTGTACGTATTTTCTCCAGTCAACACCCCGAGCCTTGGACATGATAATACGCACGCTTACCAGATTCACTCTAAGTCCGAGTGTGTAACACGATGTACCTCGAGCGAGGGAAGGTCTAGCCAAGTAACGAGCCTCTGGTGTTAGATTACACAGCAGAGTCCAGTGATCGTCAAACTGAAGCCGGAGGGTGGTTTTCGATTTTCTAACCAACCCAGGACGTATCCATAAAAATAACTGATAGATCTATCCACAAAAATAGCTAACGCAGGTCTTTCCATAGAATTAATTTCCACGCTCGGTTATCGTCAAACCAACGGCTGGCTATTCGATTTTCTAACTAACGTAAATCTATATATATGAAAATAACAAGTGAATCTATCTGTAAAATTAGTTTACACCGCGGAGCTCAGTGATCGTCGAAATAAAAAGGTGGCTTTCGACTTTCTAACTGTACCACGTAAATCTTTCCAAAAAAGGAAACAAAAGAAAAAAGAAAATAGCAGTCAATGACACGCAGACGTTATCATGCACAGGTATCTGGATAGCTATTGCTGGCTGTTGACTACTATCGTTTCCATTGATCGATTTGTCGATCCATAGCCAAAGGAGAGCTATCGTGGCACACCGTTAATCCACTCTCGTCCATTTTCCGCCGGTGAATCCAGTTACCTCGTGACGGATCTCTTTAAATCGCGTCAACAGATCGCAGCGAAAGAACAGAGGGAACCGCTGCGGCTGGAAACACGTGGAAATGCTTGTGGTTGATCGAATCGTCCTTTATTTTGGCAATGCTACAGGCGACGATTTTCTCATTTTTCGATATAAACGTTGGAACTGCGTGATGGGGTAATTTTCTTCCGTTTACCGCTACAGTAAACACGCAGATTCATTACGCTATTCTGCTGCTGCTAATCTGTTTTCGCATCATGCACGTTCGCTTATTTGATATGATAGTTAGATTACGAAACTGATTACTCAACGTCGTATTCTACATGGTGCCGCTTTTACACGATATGTAAATTATCGTTCAATTAGGATGAAGTAATTCGAAGTAATGTAAAGCGTAGATAACGAGTTATATGTACGTAAACATAGATCTTAGCATAAGATATCGCGCGATGTATTGTAACACACTTTAAATTTACGGACTTGTGGCATAGAAACTCCTACGCGTTCAACGGTTTAGCATTTTCTACGATCCACTCCAAGCTTATGTGGTTGATCGAAAAACCCATTTGCATCCACGTTGTGCGCGAAACTTTGTGCGTTTAAATTTCTAGAAATTTTCCGATAGTCAAAAACAGAACTATACTAATCAACGAACTTTAAAGACTCCTACGCACTGGGAAATTCTACAATTCGTTTACCGGCACAACAACTCGCAACGTAACAGGGTCAATCGAACGGGCAGGTTTCTCAATCGTGGCGATTTTCAGCCACGCCCTGAGCGAGGCGTAATCGCGATCAAAATCATGTGTCGTGGCACGAGACTAACGGTCAGATATTACGAGAGAACCGTGCAATTTCCACGCGGTTATGTTCATCTGCAGTTTATCTCGCGATGCACGCGAGCCTCGCGGACAAGAATGCGCTTATTGCTCTTGCAGCCAGATAGAAAACGTTCGGGATGAATGCAAAGCGGTACGTGACATCCGCGCAATCGCTCCAGGATCGTTTCATCTACTATGAGTAACCGCGATCTGATATATCTCGCGATCCTCGTAGAATTTCAGGGCTCGATGTCGTAAGACAAAGCACCGATATCGTGTAATTGTAAGCAACCACGATAGCTCGAGTTATACAAAACCACGCGAAAGTATTCGAACGCTTGTATTGGGTTGGCAACTAAATGATTGCGGATTTTGTCATTAGGTGGTATTGACAAAATCCGCAATCACTTAGTTGCCAACTCAGTAGGATATTATTTCTTTAATTCGCTTATTATCAATTCCGCGGTAAAGAAAGATCATTTTGGCTAAAAGAAAAAGATACGATGCGGGGAAGATAATGAAAGATAGATAAGGTAATAAGATAATAAAACGAAATAAGAAGCAAAGATCAGGAGGAAGAAGGTAAGGCATACAATTGAGAACGAAGACAGAAAAGTTATTAAATCTATGTTCAGGAGAATCTTAGAGATTCCACAGCTTGATTATTGTATTTCTTTTTTATTTGGAAGTAATTTACAATCAATTCTCATTGAGAATCATAAGTAAATTATTCTGGCGTGTTACTATAGCATGAACAATAAATGATTATCGTATGTTCTAGCTGAATCTAAGATTATTGCAATGTGTCAACTTTAGGATAGGCGATGTTAGTGAAATCTTGAACGAACGTATTATTCATTTATTTCTTTAATTCGCTTATTATCAGCTTCGCGGCAAGGAAAGATCATTTTGGCGAAAAAGAAAAAAATACGATGCAGAGAAGATAGTGAAAGATAGATAAACTAATAAGACAATAAAACGAAATAAGAAACAACAATCAGGAAGATGAGGTAAGGTATTCAATTGAGAATTAACACAGAAAAGTTATTAAATCTATGTTCAGGAGGATCTTAGAGATTCCACAGGTTGATTATTATAATGTGACAACTTTAAGATAAGCGATGTTAATGAAATTCATCGTCGTATCGAACCAGATCTGCTGGCGGTGCGATGCTGGTTAGATTTCGAATTCTTATTTCTATTTTTATCGACACGATCGAGGAAGGAGAAGTTAAAAAGACATTCGTTTCATTTTTATTTCAAAATTGCAAGGTAAATTATAAAAGTTTCACCTCGCGACTTCGGCTCCGCAGCGTACGAATGAAACGCTCTAATTCCAAGTAACTTGACTCTAAGTTCTATAGCTCACCTACGATTACGACTTAAGAGTTAACTTAGTTTAAACAGGGGTTGAATCTTCACGATCCGTGTGGCAACGGTAAGTAAACGTGCTATGTGTTGGTGTAATATCTGCCTCGCGCAAGCAGAAATACTGTCCAAGATAAAGACCGCTGGTCGTAAGCTCGCGTTAAGGTGATTCGTCACGCTTGCAAGACGTAGAAACGGTTTTGATAAACTGTGTCCTGCTTGAGCAATAAAGTGAACAATCGTATGGTTGAAGCCATGCATCGCCCGGAAATGCTGCACGCTCGAGCGCAAAAATACTTGAATTCTCTGTTACGGATCATTTTCGTAACATAAATTATACAAATATAATGTATACGAGCAGAAACACGGAAAGAAAGTTACGATTTCTGCTGCTAGAATTTCTCCAAAAAATATTCCGAACACCCACGTCGCAATACGATACGAGAGGTTGCTTAACTCGCAGCTTGCGAGACAGAAGACCGTAAAATGCAGTACGAAAACATTTTTCAAAATTCCGAAAATACAAAGCCACGTAGTCGCTGTCAGGTTGAAGATGCCGTGTTATCCCTGAAGCGCCACGTCTGTTTCGGGACCAACAGATTTTTCTTCTCCGGAGAGAATGTCTGAATGCAGTTCACGCGCTTTTAACGCGACAAGAGAAGGATTGCCAAGAAGAATCATAGTGGTTTCCCAACTGGAGAGAAGCGAGCGGCGGCTGGTGTTTCTCGCGAGGGAACATCGACGTTGTGCAAATTTTTCTTGGACACGCGTTGCGTAATCTCGATGGGTTAACGGGTTATGTTCGCTGCGAGGAAGAAAAAAAAGCTGTTGCGAAGGTCGGTAACGGGCCTCGCGGGTTATTTCCGTGTTGTTAGCCAATTAATCAAGGGGAATTAGCGTGTAAGGAAGGAACACGCTGGAAGGAAAAGCGGCGAGAGCTGGCGAGGAACGCGGTGCGTGCACACGCTGCACACGCCAGAGAACACCGTAAAAGTGGCACGATCGTTCGCGTTTCAAGAACACAGCCATATATGACGCGATCGGTCGCGGTCGCGCGTCAACCAGCTACCCGGTGAAACTTTTACGAAAACTGGACCGGAGATAGAAGGCGTATTGATAGAAATCACGTGGTTCGTTTCGTCAGAGACCGGCTGCAGCTGGCTACAGATACGCAGAGGAAAATATTTTTTTTTTTTTTTATTTATTAGAATATTTACAATCAATTCTCGTTGAGAATTTTCAGTAACTTAGTTTGACGTGATACAATGACATAGATTATAATAGTTTTATATTGTTGGTTCTAGTAGAAACTAAGGATTTAATCTAGAGGGTATTTTCTTTTTAGTCTGCGGATCTGGTCCGTCGTGTCCAGTAGTTGGGTGACTAGTGGGTTGCGGTGGTTGTTGACTCTTGTGTTATATCTGCTTCTGGACTTGTGTATTTCATCTTTGACTGTAGGTATCTTGAGGTCACGGTGGATTGTTTCGTTGGTAACATACCAGGGTACATTTAATAGGGGAGGAAAATATTTCCAACGCATCGCTATGGTAATTGGCTCGTTACATAGCAGGCGGGAGATGAGTGTGATCATCATCAGATTGATGTAATTAATAATCATGAGGTGTAATGATTTTCGGAGAAGCTTTAGGATATTCATTAGGTCGTTCGGAAAGTGTCTTTCTTTTACAGAGAACGTCTTTTACAACGACGCATCTTTGTACAAACATGAAGCTTAATCTGTGATTAAGAACATTGTGATTTTTATCTTGATAGAACAAAATGAACCATGCGTAATTCGGTAAAATAAAACGGAAAATGTGCATGTGATTTAATACGATTTTTAACTCGTTCGAGATTGTCGATTCGAACGCTGAATCGGATTTCTCTTTTCAGTGGCCGAGAACTCGATGGTTCTTAGCAGAGTTAGAAGCTATTAGTAGACTGCAAATGTTTATGCAATTTTCCGGGGCTATTAAATTCATCGAAATATAAATTATAACTTCAGAGATCATTCAAAGATTGTCGCAGAGACAGTTTCGGCCAAGTGTATTAAGACGAACAGCGAAGAATGGAGGAACCATCCTTGTAGCTATTTCCAACTTTTATGTTTATTAGCCATTTAGTGTCAGGCAGTTTTACGCTTTACGAGAGATTCCGAGACTCGCAGACGTTTGAAAATATCGCTACCATAAATTAATTTTCGGGAAGAATGGCAGACATAATATCGGAAGGTGACACGTCAGGCAGACACTTTGCTGAAATGCAATAAAACAAGTACGGCGGCAGTGGGAACAAAGCGAAGACGATGAGGCGAGAAACCGTGATTTTTGAGAAAGCCGGCCACGTTTTCTGCCGTGAAATTGAGAACCACCAGCGGTGGGCTAGACGATAGGTTACGCGGTGGAGGGATCGCGTTACAGAAGCCGTCGACCTAGCTCGTGCTTTAAAAGAAAACCTGTTCGCGAAGCTGCGGCTCGAGTGCATCTTCGATTCACCGCGCAGAAACGGGATTGCCAATTAATTCTCACGTTCGTGAAAAAAGAAAGGAGAAAAGGAAGAAAGGAGGGAGCGAAAAGAGAGGATATCGAGGTATAATATTCGCAGGACACTGCGATTCGCAGTGCGATTTGCACGCGAATAATCGAAACTAAAATGTTACTCCTATCAAATATAATTCGCATTGTCGTAGAATTTAAATTGAAAATAACGAAGGGTTCTCTTTTTAATTTTCATCGATTCGATCTCTGTTGTTGTTATTTTACGGAGTATCGGAAAAACGAGGTTATTTTTTCACAGTGAACGCATACCGTGTAAATGGATCGCGTATACATTGTAATTTGTGGCGCTGATTTAACTGCAAAATAATAACGCAACGGAAGAACGGCGCGTCTGAAAATCGACAAGTGTTTGTCACGTAACCCTGCAACATTTATTTGCCGTCGGTGAAGCAAACAGCAAGTTCCACAGGCTGACAAATAACCAGGCCAACCGAACGAGCTTTTTCTCTCTACCTCATTTCACCTGTTCTCTCGCCGCTGCCGATCTGTCTCCGCCGCCGCTTCTGCACCATTTTTCCCTTTGTCGTCCCGGTGAAAACTAACACGTCACACTGATGGAGAATCGTAAATTGTACTAATCCCAATCAACGAATCGACTGTCACGGAGGAAGCATGGTTTTACGATGCCGATCGTATAAATCACAACTGCTCTCGTTCCTTTCGGTATCGAAGAGAAGGAAAAGGAAGAAATTCTACTTTGATACACTTCCTTTGCAGAGGATACCTTTCCGGCCAATTTGCAAACGGAGTTCCTAAAAATAAGAGTCGGCAGGATGTAAATTAAAACCGTGGGACGACGGACGAGAACTAATTTTTGTTTACAAGAAAGGATACGGTTATCTTGGTTAATCTTCGGATTAAAATTCTACAGATAGGAGCGGTTGCAATGTAAAAATCCAGATGTGAAACGCAAGAAGAAAACTAATTTTATTTATAAAGAAAAAAACGGTACACTTTTCTTGGTTCGTTTCTAAATTAAGATTCTAGGAATAGAAATGAACGTAACGTACCATCTAAATGTGAAACGAACACGAAATTCTGACTTTATCGACGAGGCAAGGTAGATTTCTAAACGGAGATTCTAAAAGTGATAGATCGATGCAACGTGAAACACGGAGCAAAAAAAACAAGATCGTAAAAATACCTTTTTTAGCATTCGTGTGTCACTTTCCCGCGAACGTAAAAAGAATCATCGATGATCTTCCGTCACCATATATAGTCTAAATAGTTAGTGTTGAGATTATCTGATATATACATCGAAGAAATATAAAATGTACAAGAACATGTACAATGTATGCTAATCCACATGCTCACTCTCACAGTGTTACGTTACAACAAAATATGATAGGGAGCACGTTGATACTACATTTATAGCGAAAGACATTACCAAAAACTGAACATTGGTGTGTAACTCTAGCTGAAGGCTACAAGAAACAGCAATAAAGCTCAACTTATAGCTCTTCTGTTTCTAGACCTTGTGACCCAAAAACAACATTCGTATTCACGATAATATGGACGTCTCCTTTTTTAATTTGTTGCTTCGCTAAATTCTATTCTCTTCGTAACGCCAATGTCCAGGCCACGGGTATACAAAAGAAAAAGACGTAGACTTTTCCTAGAATTACTAATTACTTGAAGAATTAGCAATAAAGTAAATATTGGAGTATAAAAGACTCGTGCTATCTGATTTTCTACCTATAGAGCATGTGACAAACCTTTACTAGATTAAACCAGGGATCGTTAAATATCTGCTTGATAGTCGAAATAACGTGGATCATTAATCACGGCAGGTCCATGAGCTTGAATATTCTACACAGTTTCATCAGCATCAAGTTCGTTCGTGCATCAACTTTATCATCATTTAGCGCGAAGCCAGGCGAATGTCACCGGCTCAGGAATTTCTTCATCAACGTGGCGGTTCTTTGAAAACGTCGATGACGCTGGGGTCGATAATTTCAGCCAAG
This sequence comes from Bombus affinis, assembly GCF_024516045.1. Lineage (NCBI taxonomy): Eukaryota > Metazoa > Arthropoda > Insecta > Hymenoptera > Apidae > Bombus > Bombus affinis. The sequence continues at coordinate 5,120,036 of NC_066354.1, forward strand.
ACAAATTTCCTGTCGCCGCGGAATCTTAGGATTAATGAACCGGCCCATGCATCGCCGCGTTTCGCTGTCAATGAAACGTGACTTTGTATCCTGCACGATGAGAAAAAATGAAAAAAGGGAAGAACTAATATAATATAGAGGACCGGAAATGATAGCGTCGTACACTGCTAATATTCAGAAATTAATCGACAAGAATTTTAGCGAAAATTCTGACCTTATCATACCTTCCCCTGTGACTCTCAATTAGGAAACTGAAAATAAAACTACGCAACTAAATTGAAATCGCCAAAATATTAATTCACACGTTAATTTTTAACCCAGCATATATAACTTTAGTATGTATATGTACATATAAATATATAATTATAAATTAATATATATATATATATTTAAGCATTAGTTGAAAAAAACTAATTAATATATAAAATTAAATATTTAAATATAATTATTTTATAATCTTGAGATAAATATATCTTGGGAAACATTAATAAATAAATAATTATGTGTTTATTTAATATATAAATAAATATGTTATATAAAATATAATATATATATATCACCACCTTTATTTAATGCTTCAAGAATATATCAATTAAAAGTTTCTCGCTCGGTTCGTTATACGATTTAACGCGAAGCTCGCTAAAAGTACGAAAGTGGTTGGAGAAACTGAAGCAGGTGCCGCGATCTGGTTTCACCGAAATTTCGTTTCCAGCGTTCTCGGTTCCGATAAAAATAATCTGGCTGCGTAATTACGCGACGGCTATCATGGACCGATAAGCCTCGTTTCCCGTGCCTGTTCCAATTAATAATTACTTCCTCTGAGTTTTCAACTTTCCCCTGTTGGTGTGTCGCAATCACGTTTGCCAAGATATTCGTGAAACGAGAGCGGCGCGCCTCCCTTCCTCTTTCGCTTCATTCGTCGTTTCGACAATACCGGGCCTCCAAAAACACGAAAAGAAGAACAAGCGTAAAGAAAGGGGAAGGGGAAGAAAGAAGGAGAGAAGACAAACAGAAAAGCGTGCCCTCTGTTTTGGGTAAACCGATTGAAAAGGAAGGGTGAAACAGGACATGTAAGGGGATTATATTTCAGAACAAGCTGCTATTGCTTCCAGGTTTCAGCGGTGTTTTGCGGTGACGAGCGAGTGAATAAGCGAGTTTATACGGGGTGAGAAGAAAACTAACGGGCGATATTAATATGTTGTTGTTTTAGACATCAACACGGACGAACATGCTTCTCGTACGAAAATATCTTTCCCGAGGTATAAGCAATTTAGTTTTACGCTAAAGATACATCGATATCTGTATAAATCGATAAGTTCGTTTCACGTTGACGAATGTTCGCGCGTTTCGCTGCAAAAACGAGATAAAAAGCCAATTTTCGTCGCTTGACGCGTTCAACTTTAAACTTAACTTCCCGTTAAAAAATGGGGAAAAAACAAGAAGCATGAAACGTGAGTGAAATAGAAATAAAGTTTCGTCAACCTAACGCCAACTAATGGTATACTCCAATCGTAAAACTAAATTGTGTACGACTTGGAAGATAAGCCTCGGACCACATTTTTCTACGCAAACTTTCTTCGTCGCCTTGGTGCCTCTAAGATCGCACTGTACAAAAATATCGTTCGTTAGTTTCTCAACACCCAGTGTATACGCACACAGGCGCGCGTGTGTCGCAAGTGTGCATACATATGCGCACGCACTTGGTTCTTAAGCTCATTCATAACTTCTCGAACGCCAACTCCATTCACCGCGTTCGACGCGTACAATACACTCCACCCTTTGTTTCCCCCCTCCCCTCTGAATCAACGTTTGCATTATTTTCTTCCCCTGGAATGACTTTACCACCTCTGCCGTAGCTCCAACGTCGACTGCCGCGTCCCTTGGTATTATCGTCGTCGAGTGGGAATATTAATGGCGCTGGTCGTGAACGACTTTTCTGATTTTTACGAGACGTTGATAGCGCCGTTTTCTAATGTACATTTGATGTCGCTTTAATGGCAACGCCGCTATTTAGACCGCGTTTTATTTATGCGACCGTTGATCGACGTGGAATTTTGAACACTTAATCAATCATCTCGCTTTTCCTTTTGCCTCGCGTCCTTTTTTTGCATAAACTTTGAACGTTTGTACACTCGGCAATTTTAAACCGTTCATTTTGGGTGCAAAGAGCATCGATAAAGATTTGATGGATAGATATAATGTGTTTTTTTTTCTGAATAATTATTTGGGAGATTTTTGCTGAATTTTTACGCCCCCACCGGTGGAGATACATCTCCAGGTTCGATGATGATAATTTCGCGCCATAGCCTGGTCAATGTATTAGGTTGTCCGGAAAGTTCCTTTCGTTTTATGAGGAAATAATAGAAGCATAACGTCTTTGTTTTATATTATTTTGTCGAATTACGTGCGCATTTTGTCCTGTTGAGATAAACACCGCGACATTTCACAGACTTGGTTTCACGTTTGTATAAAGGTGCATTGTTGTAGAAAACATGTTTGCGGAAGAAAGACACTTTCCGGACGACCTAATTCTAAGAATCTGAACGATTCTTAGGGGTTTTGAACTATGTATCAGCTTTATACAGCTTTCTCCAATTTCTTTAGGTTCTACCACAGAGATCCACATTACAGATGCTGTCACTTGTTCCTTTCTTTACTCCGATTTCGTTAATTATATCACAAACCATAGAAACCGTGACGGAATGATAAACGAAAAAAAACAGTTACTCGAATAGTGTGGGTCCGTTGCGCTCGTAAATTTAAAAAGGCCGGAGAATTTCGTAACTGGTAAAACATGAGCTGCAACCGAAGGGCGTAACATCTGTCAAACACAGATGTGTCTCCGAAAGATATTTCTCTGTTGGAGAAACATTTTGACCGAGGGAAATCGATAGAAAAATAAGAGAAACGTTGGAAAAAATACTGTATGGACGGGGCCTAAACAAGCGTGGCAAGCGTCCCGAACCAGATCCCTTCGATATTGTCAGAAGATTTCACGAATGTAAAGCGTGATGTTCGAGAGTTTAGTTCGCGACATGTCCAGCGTTGTCGAAGGAAGACTTACTTGGATCGAGGGGGACGTCGAGTAGGGCTCTTGAAACGATTCAACTTTCACGTTCTACTTGTAGTAGGAAATTCCGTCGAAGAAGATAAAAAAAAAAGGGGGTGGAAGAACACGACAAAATTTCTTTTCGAAGTCGGTCTAAGGAACTTGGGATTTTTTCGTCGACTCCTCCCCAACGTTTGAGTTTCGCCAACAGTTTCTCTCGACCCGCAAGTTTAACAAGAACGAAAGAGATAATAGTACCGTTTACCAGGGAAAAATTTACTTCCAAGAAACGGTCGACTCGCGATAAAGTTCTCGATAAAGTTGCTCTAATGGAAAACAAAAATCCCGGTCATCGAGAATAAAGCGATAACCACTGCATTTGAGACCAAATCGCAGGCTCTTTTATCCACTTCTTACGTAACTCTAACACTTTGACTGCCACGTTGGTCATTGGTGATCGGAGCTCTGGAACTTCTTGCAATTGTAAAAATTGAATGAAAATTGACAATTAGGTCATTTCGAATATGACCGATAAACAGAAGATACTTTGAAATAAAAAGTACCCCATTGAACGATTAAACATTTTTATTAGAGCATCAATAAAAAGAAAATGAGAACAAATCTTACACCTGACGGTGCACTGTGTTTGCATCCATATCTTCGAGGGCTAATCTACGAACACTATTATAAACACACCTTAGAAAATAATCGTAAATGCTGCTTTATAATCGTATAATTGAAGTTAGAAGTGTGCACATACCTTACTATTATATATAGAATGAGCAAATAGTCTACTAATATCTTCCACACGTTCCGACAATATATTCTGCACGTTTTGCTTACGACGAAATAACAAATGCGAATGGTTTGTTGAAATAAACGAAGCCTTATTATAATATGTCGCTATCAACTGTTACCAAGACGCCACGGAGGTCACCCGTGACCACTAATAAGATAAACGGTCGATTGGAGAAAAATGTTGTCTTAATCATCAATTTATTATTATTTTGCCATTATATGCTTTGAATAATAAAAATACTGCCGTGGCGTCCTGAGCGAAACATGTGATTTCGACGTGGCAGTCAAAGTGCTAAACGCTGCACGACGAATAGCGAAGATCGTGTGAAATATTAAACGAGATATTACACATACTGTTGATCTACCATTAACAACGAGTGAATTCTTCTTCCAGCGAATTATTCTACGGATTTAAATCGTTCCCTTGGTAAACGTTTATCTTCAATTCTGTTCTCAATCTCGTTGTGGCATTTTCTATTAATGCCCTGTATTATCGTACTCTTAATTGTATAAATCTTTACCTTCAATCTTATTTCAAATTAACCTCGCTATATACCGTGGCTACAGATTTGTGTTTGCAAATATTTTCCAATAAGGCGCGTCCCGTTACCGTCGTTAATTTTTGTGCTCGCGTGAAGCTCTTATTATGTGAAATTTCATACGCTTCGTCCCAATTAATCGCTATGCAAATGTTACGGCGAAAACAATGGTACGCGAATATCTTTCGTTGTATATCTCGCTGTAGCGCAAGGAGAGAGAATGGAAAAGCTGCAACTCCAAGAAAAACCAGCGATGATGCTCGTTTACCTTCGAAACCAATTGGCCATAGATAATCCACAGCACGTCCGAACCATAAAATTCTCAAAAGATTCTGCTGTTGCAGCACCGATTCTTTGGGATTTATAGTTGGTATATAGATAGCGATGTCGCCAGAACTTATTGATCCACTCTCTGGGGAATTATCGGCGACGTGATATCCGAGTCACCGGAAAAATAAAATTCCAAGCGAACGATAATTGCTCGTAGCTTGAAAATTCATGTTTATTAACGCATCTAATATTCTATTCGAACGATCGCATGGTTTTTTACTTGCACGATCCGGAGATCGCGACTGGTTGCCTGTACATCGAGGGATGACGAAGGTGGTCATTTCACGAAGGTGGTCATTTCACGAAGAAATAAGGCTGTGCACTTCCTTCGGTCAACCCTAATCAGATCTAATCCGCGGAGCAAGATTCCATCTCAGATTTCTCTATAGCGAGACGGAAGCTGCTCTCGTCTTATTTCTTTTTCCGCTGTAAGTACATACGTTCGTATTCGTATTTAAATATGCTACGACAGTGTTTATTTTGAATACAGCTTCGCTAGTTAACGTAAATTGTGCAGCTCAAATTGTACGCATTTTTCAAGTAGAATTACCGTTTCATAGGGAAGCTGACATTTCCAAGCTATTGGGTTGGCAACTAAGTGATTGCGGATTTTTCAATACCACTTATTGACAAAATACGCAATCACTTAGTTGCCAACCCAATGCTTGAAAACCTGTAAAAAGCGGTTGTAACGAGCTATTAATCTTACAACGCCATCATTGCCAGGCAACTTGGTACACACGTTTCCTTGCGTTTTTAACGTCGGGTACCGTTTCTCCATTTGCGCTACGCGGCTCCCTTTTACACAGAAACACTTTCCGTTAATCAGCTGTCCGGCGACGCGAAACGAGCTACGTCGGTTCGACGATGACGGAGAAGGAAGCGCGAAAAGGAGCGCAATACGATCCATCGAGCTTCGAACATCGAGAGTATCTCTGCTAAAAAGTCTTGCAACAGTTACTGCTATTATGTTCGCTTGAAACTTTGAAAAACTCAAGTAGCGAAAAAATCTGCTGAATTGTTGCTTCCGCTTCTCAGAAAGCGAACCGATCGACTCCGCTTTTTGCCAATTTCTTAATTTCGTCGCACAAGTACATCGTCTTGTCGATCATCGATCGACGTTCACCTCCCAATGGCTCATCGTTACGTTACTCGTTACCATTATGTTGACTGTTCAATTTGAACGACAGAAAGTTCACTGTCGGTAAAAGACAGTCGTCTGATCGCATTTATTAGGTTGTCCGAAAAGTTTCTTTCGTTTCGTAAGGTGATAATAGATGAACAACAATTTCTTTTATTGAATTAAGTATGATCCATTTCGTTATATTTCTATCATTATGTTCGTGCATAATTCAATAAACTAATATAAAAGAAAAAACATAGTGAGTCTATTATTCCCTTATAAAACGAAAGGAACTTTTCGGACAACCTAATGATAACTTTTACGGAGATAACTGACGAAAATTCTAATGTTTTGTAAACTTTATAATTCACTTAAAAACATGACAATATTTTTCATTCGAGAAAAGGGTACTTAAAATATCGTTACGCATCGAACACGCTGTACTCTTCTGATTAAAAAATAACAAATTACGCTACAACCTTAACATTAGAACTACCAGCTATTTCTACCAAAACCAGTGAAAATAACTGGTCTTTGAGAAATACGTAATAGAATATTTTTATACTTATTGATTTACTACTTTCTTACAGAAGCAATTCCATTTTATTTAGTACATTTTTGGTATTTTTAATCCATCTGGGACCATCATCCCTAAACGAGGGCTGACACATTTATAAAATTGTAGAACCAGTCATTTTGACTGCTGTGGTATTTTTAGTATTAGCATCTAGCGATCGATCCGGAATTTTCCTAATAACTGATATCGTCATCATGAATGATACGCAGTATAAATTGTAAAAAACTAAGAAATTGGTTAATTGAGACCTTTTACACTTTGACAACTACCAATCGTTTTGACTGGTATTGATACAAGTAACCTCGACACAAAATTATTTTCAGTTTAAATACATGAAAAGCGAAGTAAAATTCATTATATTATCCTTTTAGTTATCGTTGCGAAGGTCATTACATCATGGCGGAAAAAATATAACATGAAGTAGGAATTTTAAAATAAAATTGTAAAACCGGTCAATTTAACTGGTATGGTAGTTCTATTGTTAAGCTGCCACTTGCGTATTTCAATAATCCCGATGATATAGAAGGCAAAGGACGGCGAAGCTGAAAGAAATCCAGCGAGTTCGTGGAATCCGACTTAGGCCAACGGAAGGAAACAAAGAAATTGTAATTTCCGGCGGGAGTAGTAAGTTCGTTTGACGAACGTTTCCGAAGATTCCGGGAAAATGGCCAACAAACCGTTAACCGGTATAACTGGAAAGCTTTCGCTTGGAAATCTCGCGTTACCAAGTCTTTGCACGCGACTGTCTTTTAATACGCGATCGCGATTTTACCACACCGTCCCAAATGTAGATTTGCGCGAGTATTCGCGCGATAACGTTTCGCTGCAAATGGTTTCGTGTGCGACCCGTCAGCTGATGGAAAATACGGGACGGGGAAAGATCGACGTGACTGACTTTCCAAACGAACGAACCAACTCGCCGGAACGGAAACGAACGACAAGGAACTCGTCGGTTAGGCTCGTCTTATCTTCGAACAAGATGTACGTTGATGTACAAACGTCCTCTCTTTCCTCGTTAATATTGATGATTTTCCCGTTCAGCAGCCTCTCTCGTGTTTCTGCTTGGAATTCTAAGTACGAACATATTCGATTGTTTTTCTTTTGTTCGCGAAACTGAAGGTGCCCGGTGAATTAGAAACTCGGTGGCTCGAGATCTTCGATTCTTGTGCTTTCGTTTGGCTACGAGAGTCAGGTTGGAATTATCAGCGAATACGTTTCTCAAGTCTGTTGCATTCTTTCCGCGCTTTTCTTTTCATACTGTTGCATTTTTCGCGTTGCCGATGAAAAGTTTCTTAACCGTTTGAGTCGCAAGCAGAGCGACGCGCTGTTTAGATTTTGCGTGGAAAAGTGCCAGTACATTTGAACGCCATGGGCGACTGATAGTATTTCGTATTTCATTAGTATCTTCTCAGGAATTTTTATTAAACAAAACTTGCAATATTTATCAACTAATAATATTTATAAATTAACACTTTTTACGCAAACGATTAAGCTCGTGAAAATACTCCGTTTTAATCTTACGGCGATTTTTCTTGTCGCTATATTTGCTCGTTGAAACGCGAACGAGATGAAGAATTTGAATCTAATCATCTTGTCACACGTTCTCGATATTTCTAACAACTTTGAAGTATAGAGAACGACAAATCGAAATCCAAACTTATTTTCATCTAGGCAAGTTCGTATTGGAAACAAGCAAGAATATCTAGAGGTTTCCAAGGCTCCGAAAAAATAAACCGAACCTCTACTACGATGATGAACAGAAACAAGAGTAATTCACGAAATTTTCGAAAAGCTTCGAAGCATCGCTCGATAAGTTTCGAGACTGAGTTTCCACTGCTGTGAGAAACTAAGTCTGTTCGGGTCAAACAGTAGCCCGCTTGAATTCCACGCGAGAGAATCAACGGAAACGGGCAGCTTTTAATTTTCGACAAAGTCCCCTTTGAACGAAGCAGGCGGAGTTCGAACTTTCCGCTCGACTATAAGGGCGAGTGCCTTTTTTCCCTTTTTTTTTTTTTTTTTTTAATATCTCTCCACAGCTCGTCGAGAGATGGCCGCTCGAGAGAAAGAAAGACAAGGTTCGCTTTGTGTGACCGGAAGTTGAAAGGAGTATAAAGCCTCTTCCTTTCGAGGCATCGTCCTATCTTCGCGATGGAGGACGTACACTGAACATAGTACGCTACTATGGATTACTGCAGGCCAACCAACACTTCTACTTTGCTAAATTGTTATCGTTCTTCGTTCAAACTCGGCCTTCGACTTGGCTTCGATCAATTTCGGCGAATCTAATCTCGTACAAACGAAGTCGAGCGACGATAAACCGTTTAAAACGTGCTATCTTTAAAGTCGAGGTAATAATATTAATCGTTGTTGCAAAAACGATATCTTCAGCGAACTTTAAACGTTTGTTTCAAAGCCAGACACTAGTTTTACTTTGCGATTAATTACAACGTTTCTTAAAAGTTCATTTGCTATCACCGTGTTAGCTCATAACCGTGTGCTGATTTATTTGTTTTGTTCGCTTCAACAGGTTGCTTGTACCTGTTCCTTTATTTCACACCTTCGAATTAATTGAATTAGTTGATGTTGTGGGAAACACGCCGATTCGTTTAAGCGGATAAAAAGAATCGTTAAGGCGTTTCACGGCTGCAAACGGTTAAATATAACGTGTATTAAAATGCGATACGTATGCTAGCAGCTGCAACGAGCTAGGCTTTGAAATATTTATTACTTTTGCGCACCTCGGCAAGAACACCTATCTATCCATCTTTAGAACCGTTGGAAAATTCATAACCCAGTCGCGGCAAATAGTAAAATCAACGACACGAACGTCAGGGAATAGCATGGAAAAGCAATTTTCGACGAAAAGGTGTCGAGCCGCGTCGCTAGTTTCCGCACGTCCGATCGACACTTTTTTCCGCGTGATCGTGCGAACTCACCGGAAGGAGCCATCGACTTTCGTCCCTTCCTGCTGGCACCGTTCAATCCTCGCCGTTCTATTTTCCATTTAACTTCGTAAATAGGACACGCTCGGTTGCTGGTTAATTAATCGTGACCGGGATGCGGGTGGCGCATCGTGCGAAAAATATCTCTCCCTCCCCTTGCTCTTTTTCCCCCTGCGGCCTCTTCTTGCGTTCCATTCCTTTCATAAAGTCGTTCGAAAAGATTAAAAATGCGGTAATACCGTACACAGTGATTAAAAGCAAACGCAACTAAAGGTTTTCGATTGTTGTAAGAAGAATGTGTCGTCTATGAGAAAATATTAGCAACAAGCTAGTGCATGTTTTGACCCTTTCACAGAGACAATTTTATCAGACAGGGTGTTAAATAATAGAATGGTTTGGGATTTTTCGACGAATGTTTAACTTAGCAGAGAACAAATTCTTCTTCGTAAATTCTTTTCGCAGCTTCCCTTATGAATAAATATAGCGTGTGTGATATATTACATACCCGGTGTCTATATTGCAAATGTATTATTAAGCTAACGTATGCAAAGAAATTATTTCAAAAGAAATATTAGATTTAAGAAGAATGGAAAATCTAGGAATCAGAACATATTTTTAATTGTCCATACACGTGACAAACACCGAAATTAAAATTTTATTATTATTAAAAAAAGGAAATCTACAAGTAGCCCAAAATGTAAAGAAGAGAATTTTGCAAAAGATCAATTCTTCTTCGTAAATTCTTTTCGCAGCGTCCCTTACGAATAAACATAGCGTGTGTGATATATTATTACATACCTGGTGTCTATATTGCAAATGTATTATTAAGCTAACGTATGCAAAGAAATTATTTACAAAGAACTATTAGATTTAAGAAGAATAGAAAATCGAGGAATCAGAACATATTTTCAATTGTCCATACGCATGACAAACGCCGAAATTAAAATTTTATAATGATAAATTTGTTTGTTTGTATTGTTAAATGTTTAAAATGTTAATGTTCATTTTATTATTATTAAAAAAAGGAAACCTACAAGTAAAGGAGAGTAATTGATCATCAGAGAACGTATGGATAGGTGAAATTCTCTACAGTTATTCAGAATCGCGAATGAAGTTAAGTCTAAGCGAACGATAGCTGGCCCTGGACGACAGTCGTCGCTCGTGTAACAGTCGAGATAGTTCTGATGAAAGACGACGAAAGACAAGATGGAAAGTGGCGTATATTCGTGCCGAAGTAATACAACATCTCCGACCCCCAACACAGTCCCCCATATCCAACGAGTGTTACGCGAAACTTCGCTTCTGCACCGAAGTATCCCAACAGGTGTTTCCTGCACTTCGATTTTATATCGTATCGCGAAAGTGGAGCGTGCATATTCCAGCCAACTTTTTTATCTGGAACGGTGGCGTGTGTGTTGAAAATTTGAAAGGCAAGTGCACGGGACCTCGACTGCATATCAATTCATACAATTCCTGATGGAATTGTCCAAAGCGAAGCCTTATCCTTCCATCGTCCTTATTTCAATATCAAACGAACAGTCTCGAGAGAACTTCAATCCCTCGCTTCGTCCCTAAATATCATCTTCGAATGAATGCAAATTCTGTTCGATGAAGGTAGTAGCATCCCTATCTTATCAAAGAAAAAGTGGAAGAGGAAAAGCAAAGAAAGAACCAGTCATCGTAATCGTTCATTGAGAGATGTCGGCAATCTAGTAAGTAGACTATGGGTGTTTATGCAAATTCAGGATGAAATAGGATCGAATAAAAGACTATCGACCTCTACATATTACAACTATTATAGAATTCCGATTAAATATCAACTTTTCACGGAACAACAAATTTATGTAATTAAAGTTTAACAAGTTTGCTAGCTACCTTTGCTTTTCATTCGAATAACAGGAATTCGTATTGGCACGAGTGGATTCAATCGGTAATACATTTAATCAGATACTAATTAAAATTTCGTTCCAACAAATGGAGTTTTACCGTGGTATTATACTTCTACCATTTCGTATAATATATCCGAAGAACAGTACTGCGTACGTACATTTCTACGTAGACCTAAACGATTAACCACTTGCGCTAGAAAGACATGCTTTTGTTGCAAAATCGCCAGCGTGTATACCACGTCGATAGGCATTTGTCGCAGAAATAAAAATGACAACAGTCAGATCGTTCGTTTGTAATAATCTACCATACAGTAGTAGATTATTAATAAATAAAATGCTATTGTTGCCGTGAGTATTTATTCATATCCATGTAAAATTCTTTATGTAAGACTCTACCAACGCGCTGAGCTACTGTCACGTCGCAGACACATTAAATCCCGAAATCGATAGATCGTCGCAGTTCGAACGTTTCACGAATAAGGTGAAGAAATTGAACTTTATGTATGATAATAGAATTTATTATGCAAATTCAACAGAATGAGGGTTCAAAGCGTTACAAGAGACTGGGACAAAATGTTTTAACAGACTGATCCGAACGCTTATTTTGCAGGATTTTTATACCGTGGTTTTAGTCCCTTTGGAGGGACTACGTTGTAGTCTGGTGTCATTTCAGAGGCGCCTATTCCGTTATTATTTGGTTATTGTTTCGATGGCTGTGGTATGCAGAATGTTTCTGAGCGGGTGGTCTTCTTGAGCCTGTGACACTACCAACGTGTTATATTGTAGCGTACGGCACGCGCAACCGTGAGTTTATTGGTAGCGCAAGTGGTTAAAATGTAAGATCTATAACAGAGAAATCGAAACGAAAGGTATCTGGAAAAAGAAAAGAAGAAGAAAATAGAAAAGGTACGCGTAACGCGAAGCATTCAAGAAAGGATCGTCCAAAAATTCAGATGTCCAACAACGCAGCCGATATAAATTCATAAAGTTTCTGTGAAAAAATATGAATAGACCGCTTTAACCGCACCGCTAGTACCAGCAATAAATTTTCCAGGGATGTATAAAAATCCGGCAGCGTACCAATAAGAACGCCAGGAAAAAGGGTCAACAGAAGGAAGATAAATCCGCGCCTGTTCCCCAGGGCGGGCGTTGGTCGAGCAACACGCTCGGTTCCGGGTTAAAATGCCACGAAAATACCATTAACGCGAACAGCCATCGAAAGTTCGGAGCTGGGAGCTAGCCCAGGCAAAGCCAGCGGAGCTCGAACGAGCCACGATTTACCTGAGGCAGTGTGCTGCTCGCCGTGGAAACTTTTTAATGCCGCGCTCACTGCAACAGAGGAGGAGACAGTGCGCTCGACACCGTTAAATGGTCCGTCCCCTCTCTTTTTAACTGAAATTACACCGTGAGCCTGGCCGACAATGTGTCTGCCCCATGAAATCGTGTCCAACAAGGCGCACCAGGATGCGTAATCTTTGCTCGAGACAGTTTCAATTTTTCTACCTTTTAATACGGACCCGCTATGTCCGGCCAGGGCCCTGTGTAACCGTTCGTCTTCGCGTCCAACGCTTAATTTCGCCTCGGCCAGGGACAAAAAGTCCGACTGAGATAAAACAACAGAAATAAAAGAGCTAAAGCGACTGGTATCTCGTTGGAGCGCGCAAACCAATGGCAAGCTTTTTGATCCGGGCTGTTCAAACTTCGTATTAAACGTCGTGTTAACTCGCCATATTAATTCTACCTGATCTTTCTCTTTCTCCTGTTTTACTTCGTTTGAAGTCCGCCGCGTGTGTAGATGCTGTAACAAATTATGGAAAATTCGCGGAAAATAACTGTAAGGAGTCCGTAGGATAATAAACCTAAATTTTCGAAAGTTAAATTCCGTTTTCTAAGCTATCGAGCTACTAAATTACCTTTACGAACCATCGCGGTTCGAAATGGTTTACTTTACTGAAAGATAACGACAGTGGAGTTAAAGTGAGATGGAAGTTCATCTCTAACCAACTTTGCTAAATATACGTAAGCACGGTATTAAGCCACAAATGGCAATTAAACCGACAATTTCGTGCAAGAAGCACGGCGTATATGATCGTGGACGAGGACGACTGTATAAATGAAATTTATACAACGACTTTCCAAGGGACATGCACGGGGAACGCGTTGATTTGTTCTAACGCTTAATTCCTACGAATCGCTGCTACTTTCGCTTGTGCGAAACTAGTGTGCGCTTCTTGCGCGTCCGCGTAACTGCGATTCAACCGCATAAATCTGCTCAAGCGAGATCCCCTGGCCTTTTTACGCCGTTGCACAAACGTTCGCGCGTTTCCTGCCAACAATTCCCCAGACGGTCGATTGCCGCAGGGGATAAGAAACCGATTTTATATTTGCAAGTTTCTTTCAAGTCGTATTTGCTTTTTTCGTCGGCACGCAGCGTAGTCTTTTGAAGAAAATCCGATATATTCGCGATCTCTCTTAACGTTTTACAACATCATGGAGCGCAGGAGGAAAATATATTTAACAAATACGCTCTCTTTTTATCGAATTTGTGATTTTAACGCGAGATTGACGGCTGACGCGGATCGACGTTTTGCATTTTATTTGATTCGGTACGTTTTGTAGAAACGTGTGGCAACTGGCATAAAATTTATTTCGCGGTATACAACGGGAAAACGTTTTTGGTGACTGAATTTTGCACGAAATTGCTTTCCCGTGAAAAGCATTTATCTTGTCCCGTAGTCTTCGATCGTAGCGATTATTATAAGAATCATGCAACTGTGCGATATTCGAAACGTTTGAAAGTCGTTCGTAATTGAAGCAAAGATTGCATTAAAGTATTACAGACGTACGAATTAACTTGCACGAATAAACTACATATATTACGTTTCGAACGAGTAACATAATGTTCACGTTGGAATCTAATCTTTCTGCGCTATTTTATTTTTTCGTTTGCTTTTCTTTTCTTTAAGTTAATATCACGAATCTGAAGATCGTGCAACATCGAATCATACACGATGCATATTTATGACACGAAAGTAACAATTTCAGTATGTCGCGAGTATGTATCCTCGCTGGTAGCAGAAACGGTTCAAGATTATAGCGTACTGTAATTAGTACGACGAGAAACAAAAAAGAACTCGTTTCCCGAGCAGGACTCGCGCTGTATAAATTCGAAAAGAAACGTCCACGGGGGACGCTTTAATTGCGAAACTTAGCTTAAGAGCACTTTCCAGCTCTCGTGGAGTCTGGTGAATAAATGCGAATAATCGTTAATGCCTTCGATTCCTTTTCTACGCGTGATCCTTGATCCATATTATAGTTATCTTGCGGCAAAAAAGAAATTGTCCTGAAACGTGGTACAGCTGTATTTTTCCCCGGAAGCGATACGTAACGATAATATTGTGCAAAGGATTTTGTCATAAATTCCTAAGCTTATAAAGATAACCCGTTTCTTTTCAACTTTCGGTTTCCAGTATTTGCAGCAATTCCCAACAAAAGTACCGTTGAACAAACATTACATGTTAGCACACTTTTATCAAGCGTGCGATATAACGAAGGAATGTCTGACTATCACGGTCAAATTCTACTTGGGCTGACATGCATCTGCCATAAAGAATTCGCTAAATACTTCAGCTACCTGTGATTTTTCTACTGTTGGGTTGGCAACTAAGTGATTGCGGATTTTGTCATTAGACGCTATTGACAAAATCCGCGACCACTTAGTTGCCAACCCAATAGAAGACGTACGTTTAATCGGCTGCTGAACTTTTCAAAACCGGATCATTTTAGCCTGTGAGAGTAAGAATCATTTTTCTGGGCAATTTTCTAAACGAGATATAACGCGCAAAAATCTGAGTACAACGTTGCTTATACACAATATCGAACGTGTAAGGGACAAGACTTCTGTTTTAAGACATGAAATTCAGATAAACGTGATCCTATTAGGTTGTCCGAAAAGTTTCTTTCGTTTCGTAAGGTGATAATAGATGAACAACAATTTGTTTTATGTTATTTCATTGAATTAGGTACGATCCATTTCGTTCTATTTCTATCATTATGCTCGTGCATGATTCAATAAAGTAATATAAAACAAAAAACATTGTGCGTGTATTATTTTCTTACAAAACGAAAGAAACTTTTCGGACAACCTAATACTATATACATGTGTGTCTGTGTGTACAAAAGGCGGCATATTTATGTCTCTAACGTAACGTGTTAGGAATATTTAAAATTGGTGTACGTAGGGTAAAGAAGAAACAGAAAATAGATCGTAAATCTCGGTAAAACGATTGGAATAGCTCGGTAGGAAAGGAAAGAGAAAATTAAGAAAGCACATTACACGTGTTCGCTGGAAGTCGTTTTCCCGGCAGATTGCGAGCTTCCGTCGCGAACTCGCCTCCTCTCGAGCGTAAATCAGGGGTGGTTAAAGGGCGGCGACGTTTCTTCGCCGATGAACGCATATGCGTGGAGGATGTTTGCGGACACAGGCTGAAGGCAGTAAATTACATTGACACACGTGGCGCGACAGAGACAAAGCCCCGGACCCCTGTGTCCATTTACCAGGGACGTGCATGCTGGACGGATCCACGACAATGCGCGTACCGACCGCCTCGAGCTGCAAGTTATTGCCGGCAAAGAAAAACCGTGTGCTACAGGAGCAACAAACACGCTGAGAATCGTAGAAACGTACGTGTAAGCAAAATGAAAGAAGAACAACAGAACCCTTTCGCCAATAAACAAACGAAATTTAATTAATCCTGAAAGCCGTTTTTAATTAAAAGAATGTTTAATCCAGCCGGTAAAATTAGAGTTTAATCAAGTTGATGCCGACTGGAGATCACAGGTCGAAAAATAAATTCACTTAAAAAGTGGAATATCGAAAATACAACTTTTATAAATAAGAAAATTTCGATAGAATACTAAAACGAGATTAGTCACGCTGCCAAATTCTATAAGATCAACGCTATTTAAAAACGAACTGTATAATAATAGAACAGATCAAAATAACATAAAGATACATATGGAATAAAATAGACAAGTTTAAAAGCAGAATACATAAATAAGAAATTACGATATAAATATAGGAATGGCGGAGGGAACGATCGAGGAAAGTTGCAAGGAATGGTGCTAAATTTAATTAACAAGACGACTAAAATATACAAACCCGAAGCTGCACGTTCGAAACAGGATGCCATCCGTATCGACGATTCGTCATGGACTCCTGACAAATTCCATTGTCATCACCATTACGTGACCATAATATCGCGATGTTCATGCGTGCCAGCACACGAGCCATGTTGGCCGGCTAATTGCGACGCGTGTAGACGACGTACACGGCCAGATATGTAGTAGCAGGGTGCGGTATACAAAGGACCGTGTTGGCTACAGACACGACCAGAAGCTTTCGCATCGCTGGTCGGTTCCACCTCCCACAAATCCGCGCACCATCGTCCTCGCAAAGACGAATCGAAAGCACCGGAGCATTTCTGCAACTCGCGGTATATAAAAGCTTCGGTGTATGCCGAGGGGACTGCTTTTACGACGCCACGGTGTAAGTTAAAATTGAAGTGGATGCCGTCTAAAAGTCTAAACGGTCGACCTACTGTCTCGAAAAAAACGTGCCTGCTCTAATACGCCTTGATAGGTTGCTATGTTACGACCGGCGTTACGGGCGCGACGCTTCTCAAGAAGCAGACCACCGTCGCTGTTACTCTCCCGTCTTACGTGGTCTCGCCATGTCGTGTGGTGTTTCGTGCAATAACGTGACTTGGATTTTTGCTTTCAAGAAAGATACCTTTTACCGTGTAGCTTTGACTTTTAGTGCACGAGGTGTGGTTTAATTTGTAATAGAAGGTGGTATAACAGAAGTGAGATGTCAGAACTGCGTGGAAGTTAAACAGATTAGGATGACGGATAATTGCTGTGGCAATGCAGATATCTGGGAATTGTACGAAGTAGGTCATAAGTTACAGGACACTTAATCAAACGATACTTCGGTAAAATTGCCGCGTAAAATGCGACGAAGAGTACGATCGACCTAGGCAAATAGTCTCTTGTTACGACAGGTTGGCATCGTAAAACGACGAGGTACAATCTAGGCGGCGCCAACTTTCCGGCTAGATACGTGGTATCTATAAGGAAAACTCCAAGTATCGTTGTTCGAGTCGATGCTATTCGTCGACTTCGTTTCGTAGAATATTCTTTCCTCGTCGATGTTGTTATCTTGCATTCGTATTCTCTTCGAAGGCTTTCCACGTAAACATACTTTTGCATTAAAATACTTTCACAATTCTTACCTCAAATTCTTCGCTCTTCATCACACCCGGAAGAAAGAAAGTAGCTCAAACTCTGAATCATATCTCGTCTTCGTATCCCTTCTTCGGACTATTTTCGAGTATTCTAAATTCTGAACTTTCACGATGACTAAAATACAACTATCGATATATCAAAATCTTCGAGAAATTTCGCCTTCTTCTTCCTTTACTCCTTCCTTTCCACTGAAATCCTCGCTAAAACGTCGGAACAAAGAACAACGTCTCTGATACCCGCAGATCCTATCTTCGAATATTATCTTCGAATTCTAAGCTCTGTCTGCAACGTCATTGATCCAAGAGCACGGACGTCGAATAGAAATGACTCTAGTCTCATTCATTGCTAATTGGCCCGCGGGATTCACACACGACTCTTGCTAGACCGTTTCGACACGTGTATTTATGTACACATCGAGAGACACGAGCAGGCGAAAGAGAAGAAGCTAGGGGCAGAGAGAGAGAGAGAGAGAGTCACGCTCACAAAGAGCGATGTTGACCACGAGAGATCGTGATTAGAGGAGGTTGTCGATGCTCCGGAGGGGTTTCACCCTCCGATATACGAAATGATATATCGGCGGACGTGTCAGGCTGAAGCATCTGCGCGTTCAGAGGACTTGACGTATACGCGCCGTGTAATCGGAGGATCTGCGGAGGTCACCGCGCTGCTAATGAGTCTTAATGAACGGGCGTGAGAGCGTACGACGACGCGACGATGCCCTCCACGGCGTCCATGTTAATTCCGCGATAGATAAGGGCACTCTGAACACGCGGTTCGTCGAAAGGTTCTTGTTTCTTGTGAAATTTGAAAGGGCACCGACGATGCAACGGTCGTCAGACATCTTCCAATTCTTAAATGGCAGGCTAAGAATGGATCCTTCGTCTCTGTCCGCTCTTCCTATCTATTTAACACTTTGACTGATAAAAACTTCACCTACCACTGTACAACTATACCTTGAAACTTTCTTTGCATCCTAAGAAAACAACTTTGGACAGTTGAAAGAACGACTGTTTCCACAGAAATCCATAAAATTGATAAGCCATTTTAATTAATCAATTCTGTGTTACCGAAGCCGTCTCTTCATTTGATCGTGGGATTAGGAAACGAAGATGGAACGTTTCAAAAATATCGATTATTAGAATATGGCAGATTTATCGTATACTTTTAGAAGACTCTACTCTGGACAAGCATCGACCTTAGCAACCAAGCGACACTCTTAACACTTTGACTGCCACGTTGGCCAAATATAACCTGCCACGGTTTCTCCAGTGACGTCACAGAGGTCATTTGGTGACCGGAGCGCTCGAGCTTCTTACAATTGTGAAAAGTGAATGAAAATTGACAGTCAGGGCATTTTGAATATAACCGATAACTAGAAGATTCTTTGAAATAAAAAGTGCCTCATTGAACGATTAAAACATCAATAAAAAAGAATGAGAACAAATCTTGCACCTAACAGTGCGCTGTGTTTGCATCTACATCTTTGAGTGCTAATCTACGAATATTATTATATAATATAATATAAACACACCTTAGAAAATAATAGTAAATGCTGCTTTATAATCGTATAATTGAAGTTAGAAGTGTGCACATACCTTACTATTATATATAGAATGAGCAAATACTGTTTACTAATATCTTCTACACGTTTCGACGTGTAATAATATATTCTGCACGTTCAATGGTTTGTTGAAATAAACGAAGCCTTGTTATAAATAATATGTCGCTATCAACTGTTACCAAAGCGCCACCGTTGGTCACCCGTGACCACCAATAAGATAAACGGTCCATTGGGGAAGAACGTTGTCTTACGTCATCAATTTATTATTATTTTGCCATTATATGCTTTGAATAATAAAAATACTCGCGTGGCGTCCTCAGCGAAACATGTGATTTCGGTGTGACAATCAAAGTGTTAACGGTTATTCCTAACGAAAAGTAACTTGCGTTATTAAAACTTTACCGACTGCTAGCGGTTCAACAGCATACGCACGTCCGACCGGCAGCTCAGGCGCAGATTCTCCCTGGCGCCGGCTCTGTTTCGATTTAGACTCTCCAATACCATTCTTTTTGTTCATCGCGAAAGGTACGTTTTTCAAATTGGTATAAAACTGTGGGAGCTTACAGAGCAACGCAACTGAGGCAACTGAGCAAGGTACCTTAGTACTAAATAACAATTTATTGCTCAAATAAAGAGAAAGATTGTCGGCGACAAAAAGCCGATTAATAGGCTATCGGTCGGTAAGCGTCGGCGACAAGAAACCGATTAATCGGCTATCGGTCGGTAAAGTGTTAACAATGGTTACCGGTAACAAAGAAACAGGTTTCTCATTTATAATGGTTATTCCTGAGCGGAGTTGCTTGAACTAAGACACCGATTCTCGTAATATAACTTAATTTCGGTTATACGTAAACTGTTAGAATCGCTGAATATCCATGCAGATGGATAGATACGTAACTATCGTGTAGTTGGGAAAGTTAGATTTTATGGCGAGTTTCTATCGTACAATGAAACCTTCGAACAAAGACTGGTCTTAATCGGAGAGATACTAAGTTCTAGACATTTTATTCAACAGAAGGATGAAATGTAAAGTTTATTGTCTGACGGAATGTCGGACCTTTTAAAACGTTATACTGTCGGAGTGGCGGCTCGTTAAACGTAAGTTCGTCGTCCAACTAGAGGTGCAACTTGCACGTAACCTAATTACATCAGTGAAGTGCTGAATATCTGGTCTACCGTGAGTCGAGTCCCTCGACACTGGACGTTCTACGAAAAAATGTAATTGCTTCTGCTCTCTCGAGAAAGAAAGAGATGACATAAACCCTTTTGCGCCCGGTTGCAACTCGCGTGCGAGTGACCTTTTTTTTTTTTTGATAGAGTACGAAGATAAATTGCATTCTCTTGGCGTATCTATCGTCGAAAGTTTTGTGATTAATGGGACAAACTGGCAGTAGGGAAAAATGAGGTTATCGGAATCGTTCGAAGGCCAAAATAATTACGATAGCTGATTACTGATATTTGCGGAAAATTCCAACTTGCAAAAATGTGTAAAATATTCAGAGTGACGTACGGTTTGCGATATTTATTAGACAGTACAAGTTCCCACGGATGTATTTAAGTTTTATCGGTCTCTTATCAAATAGCTTATTACGTTCGAAGATTGCCTTTAATTTCTCGAATTGAAATTCGTAAGAACGTCGCACTGATATTTCGATTATTCCCGAGCTCAATAACGAGATTTAATTTGTTGCAAATTTTCTTACGTGTATAATACGTGACGCGTGATTTATAGCAAACATTTTCTTCTTTAATATGGTTGATGATCGACGATGGGATACAGCTTAATAAGCGAAATAGACCTGTCTATGCAACGTGCACTACGATCCTTTCATCCTTTTGAAAAACGAAAACGCATGAAGACAGATAGAAGTCAAAGTAATTGTACGAAAAGAAAAGGGTGGCAGCCATCTCCCCAGCTTCCGGCATTTTCTCGTTAACACGGTTCGAGGGATCCCATTGACACGCGAAATTCGCCATGGCAACACGACGACCCTTTGCTCGCTCTTTCCCTTCCATCCTTTTGCGTCGTGCGAATCGGCACCACAGGTCGACACTCAGACACGAGCCATCCGATTTAAAGGAAGTTTGACAAGCGACCAAGGATTCTTCTCCTCGGTCAAACAAAGAGTTCGATTTCACTCGATCTGGCTAACTGGAAAGGCGATGAAAGCGGAGTGAGAGGAAGCCGACTCGACTTAAAGAAGAAGAAGAAGAAGAAGAGGGACGAGGAAAAAGAAAATTACATCAGCTGCTTGGCAGCGATCCCTTTCGTACCATCCTAACCCCCGTTTCTTCTTCGCCCTTTTCTTGCTACGCGAGCCAGCTTCTACGAAATTCAACCTTCTTCTTGTCCGTTTGCTACTTCTGGGAACCTCTAGCACGTTTTCGCCAGCAACCAACACACGGCTAACGATCGCACACCTACCAAACCCACGCAAAACGAATGCGAGAAAGTATAGACACCGCGAATGAATTGCCTTGCATCGTAACGTTGCGAATATATGAAATTCTCGGCTGTCGCTAGAGACTCGAGGAAATCCACGCGAAGGTGAAAATTGCGACGAGATGCTGGATGAAAATTTTTTTCAACGGTAAAATTTCAATTCAACCAACATCCAAGAGAATTGGATGCTACGAAGGATCGACCCACCCCCTCGGATCTGCGTACGTCGAAGCTGGTGAAAGGAATGGAGAGATGCACAATCCGTCAGACTTTTAGCTCTTCATTTCTATACGATAGAAAGAAAAATTTGTGTCGCTTGCAGACAGAGGATTCGCACCGTCATTTGAATTTATGAAAGTTCATCCTGTCATGTTCAATGAATTCGACATTAATTCTCTATAATTAGAATTTGGCCAACTTATCGTAATCCACCAGACTTTCGGTTTCGTCTGCAAATTAGATTAGAAACTTATAATTGCTATTAAGCGAGTATCAGTGAAACACAATAACCCGGCGATAAACAAAGGAAATGATTACTTCTTTAAAATTACAATTTTGCTCGCTTGTGTGCGAGAAAGAGTAGAATTCGTGCCATGAAACGATAATAAAACAGAATAATCCAGTGACAGCAAACTAATCGCATATTCTGGTAGCAAAAAGAAATTGCATAAAGAATGTTGTTAACCAGTGTAACGACTGATGTCAGAAGAACGTCGCGTGTCCAGAAATTGAGAAACTAGAGTCTACGACGTTGCCTACGTCGACCAAGAAGAGTAGCAAAGTGCGGTTTGAACTGGCGAAAAGCTATTCGTCTTGGTGCACACCAAGAACGCCACTTATGGTAATATTTCGTACATCGCGCTGCATGCATAATGCACAGCTCTAGAACTCGGAATTTATGTTTCGAGGACGAGAAGCCCGTTGTTACGAGGACTCATGGCGGAGGATTCGTGTCTTCTGTCCGCAAGAAACATCTGCCACCGGCGTGGTAGGTATGCCGTGTAACCGAACGAAGAATAGAGAGAACCAGCTTCTACTCTTTCAGGGATCCCGACCGGCCTTCTACTCGCTGCACGATCACTTTAAAAAACGATTAGCGCTTCACGGACAGTGTGCAGCTCGATCTTCGATAAACGTCATCGTTTTTCCGCGATAAACGTACAAAGCGTGGGGGAAAAAAGAAATACGATGGAATGTGAGTGTTGGGGACGATTCTACTATTATTACGATTATTATTCGATAATTATTATCTTACGTAGCGTAATTCTGTGTTGGTAATTATATATTTGTAGGGAGAGTTGAAAATTAACGCGGCCAGAATTTAGTTTCGTCGTATTTCGATTCTTACAACCCGTATGCTTGTTACGTGTTAAATTACTTACATTTTTATACGTATTGGGTTGGCAACTAAGTGGTTGCGGATTTTGCCATTAAGCGGTATTGTCAAAATCCGCAATCACTTAGTTGCCAACCCAATACCTCTGTAAGATTCAGATAAATATGGATCTAGTTTTTAGAAAAATTGTAATTATATCTCCCTTTTACCGAACCCTTTATTTCAGTTGATTTTAGTTTTCGAATCGATAAAATAGACATTTGCCTTTGCAGTGTTTCTTAATGAACGACCGTAGGTAGCTTGATTCATTTGCTGAGTAATTATTTCCCATGGAGTTCAGCAAGCGTGTTAGCTTGTAGACGCTGAGAATCGCAAGAAAGCTGCCATAGAATGCAAATCACAGTGAAGCATCAGCGAAGAGGGTTGGACGAGTGGAGGCGAAAACAGATTTGCAAGCCCGGGCCACTGGCGGATTTCACTTTCGGTGGCAACGAGATCGATGCAACATCGCGGAGAAGAGAAAAACTCGTGCCAAGTAAACAGGAAGCTCTGTTACGACCGTGACAGAGGGGCGAAGAGACGCATCGCAGACGGAATAACGAGTTACCATAAAACAGACTGTTTCGTAAGGAAATTCCATTGAGAATCATCTTTGAAACGTTTCATATATTTTTCGTGAAAGACAAATATCGTTCGACGATAAAGAAAGTTCTTAACGTTCATCACTGTAATCTTACTTAGCTGGATTTTATATTTGACCTCTTATCGCAAATGTATAAATGGAACTATTATTTTCCCGAGAAATAACATTCCATATAAATTTCCACACAGTTTTATAATAAAGTTAACGAAATAAGAAAAGGCTACGTGTTTTGTAGCAATAAGTTTCTTTAAAAATCGATGAGATCTTAAAAGCCAAACCGATCGATTTTATCAAGCAAAAAATAGGGTAACGCGATGACGTTACAAATACTTGTTAACATTTATTATGAAATTTACGATGACTTGTATTATCCGATATTATCCAGTTTTTTTTTTTATGAAGATCAATACCAATCACATAACTAGATAGTGGAATTAAAAAAATGTACGGGAAGCGTTGATCGTTCTGGCTTCTGAAAGACTTGTACGCAGGATCGATATTTATTGGCCATAAAAATATCGTAAATTTTCTCACAAATTTGAAAGCTGAATGGAATCGGCCTGTCCGTAGTTATCGAACTAATTAGTATACTTCATCTGCCAAGTACGAGTTGAAGGAACTCTAGCTATACTTTAATAGGTACCGGTTTTCAGTGAATGGCAGTTCTATATATACAATATACATATACACGCTATCGATAGCCTTTGAAATATCGGCAATTTCGCTTGAATGAACGATTCGATATCATTTCCAGTACAATGCAGTTCCGCTCCTCGATCTGTTTACCAAGTTCACGTACGTTTATACTACAAGAAGGAAAGCAAAAGTGGAAAAAGATGTGTATGAAAGAAACACGTAGAAAGAATGAAAAAACATATATAACGAGGCGTATGTTTGTTGAACGCGAACGTGAAATATAGTGGAGCGTGTCCCGTTCGAAATGATAAACTGCAGTCTTTCGAATGATCGGCTATTGCCCTATCGATGGGTATGAATCAATCGGTTAACGGTAGATTCGGGGCAGTCGATGTCTTGTTTTATTGTCACCGATAGCCTCTCGACACGCGGTGACAAAATTGCAAACTATCGTCAACTGCGAATCGTGATATTCCACTGTAATACATAACCGAAGCTTCTGTTGTCGACGCAAGATTATTGACCTTAGAATTCGAGTTCGTGTACCTTAACCGCATTAAAGCAACGTTCGAAAAAATGGAGGTGCGACTAAAAACAAATACAAGCTACGAGTAATGTATAATACTATAACGTGTTTCGATATTTTGCATTCAACACGGTGCTGCAATAACGAATAGCCGAAGCTAAGCTAATAAGATCATTAGACACGAGTATGTTAACATACGTTGATATGTAATCACTACAGACAATTACAATTACATCATATGTAGCTGCAAAACTTAAACTTCCTGTGTGTTGAAAAAACGCGATAACCAATAATTTCCGATACAAAGAACCGTGTAAGCGATTCGAGGAGGCATTCCCATAGAAGGAAGGAAATCGCTACCCAGACACAATGGTGGTAGAAAAGAAACAGAAGGTGCATCGTTAACCTTCGGTGGAAACTGCGGTCCGGGCGGCGAGCAGCTGTTCCGAAAGTGCGGACTGGTTTCGAGGCCGAGTTGGCCTCGGTCGAAAGTAAAAGCGTGTAACCGTAACCGGTATCGGCGCGACGGATCACGGCTACAATCGCGTTGGTTATACATAGGAATCTATCTTTACGTGTCCACACAGCGGCCGGATCACGGTTACCTATGGTCGCGGAAATAGAAGCACGAAAGAATCGTCTAACGTGTCGCCTAACCTTAACCTATCGCGCGGTTTTTGTTCTCTCTGAGTGTTCTCACTCACCTAGCGGGACGCGTAGAGCCGGCCAGAACTCCGGAAGCCAGACGGGGAGACGTGCAGCGTCCAGTCTTCGCGAGCGTGTAAAATCCCCGTGTGCTTCTTCTTCCACCACTGTGTCTATTCGCACCGACGAGAAAGACGCACGCTCCTCGCGAGCCGGTCGAGAAAAGAACAGCGACAGCAGCGGCGGCTGCGGCCGAACTGAAACCACGCTCCCTTTTTCTCTCTCTGGCTTTCGACTGTCCCGTTCGACCGGCCTTGTCGCGGACACGCACGTCGTTACCAGAAATATTCGTTACAGAGGAGAAAACAGAGCGGAAAAAATGTAAAGAGAACTACACCACCAGCGACGACAAACGAGGACGACGAGCACCGCGACGATCCGCGTAGGCGCTGGGCGCGTACTGTGCCGAACCAACGAAAGCAGTATGGCGCCCGGCAGCTTTCCTGCTGCGCGCTCGCTCCTCTTTGTCCCCTTCCATGCGCCTCTGTCTCCCTCCCATCGTAATCTAGCTACATGCCTTCTCTCTTTTTATCTCTGTCTCACTCCCATACGCGAATAGGTTATGGATCGTCCGACTCTGTCGCGCGGCATGCGCCCACCACGTTACCTCTAGTGATGGGCATTTGAATACCTCTGTCGTAAATTTTCCAATGGCACAATTTTACGGAGGGTTCGATCCAGTTCTTAACGAATGAAGAAATGATTGGTAGTATCTACGAGGTTCGTCGATTAACGTCCGTGTTATTTTAAATAACTTTACCGTGTTAGACTTGGAAACTTTTATACAGAATCAGATACTATAAAATCATCATACTTTGACGCCCTTTTACCGCCGATATCTTTCCAAATGAATCTAAACTCTTGTCATACGTTGAACCCAATTCGACGTTCCTCGAACCCATCGCTCACTCTCAAGCCTCTCTCTCTCTCTCTCTCGCGCGTGCGCGCGCGTCAATCTAGTGCACTCTATCGCTCGTCTCTCTCGACGCACCTCTAAATTGCTCTTTCTCTATTTCTCCGCTGTTGGCCAGCATTCTCTCCTTTTCTCTTCAGGAGTTCATCCTACTTCAACCAAGACTCTTCATCACGCTGCACCTTCGTTTCACCCAGCACCAAGAGTATCGAGCATCTCCCTTTCGCTTGTATCGCGCATATGTCCGTCTTTCTCTCGCCAAACCAACTTCCCCCTCCATCGACTCGTCGTCCAGCGTTCCCCACCAGTACGTCTGGCGATTTGAAAGTGGGGAGAGACAGCGACGATCGTGCGGAACGGAGACGGACGAGGATACTTTCCGTTAGCGCCGTCGGCGACGAGCCAATGGAGGCACAGCAGGAGCAGTGTCCCCTGCGAGGTCGCGCGACCAGACGCCTCGCTTTCCCCCAGAGAACGCGGCAGCGTGGGCGAGAGATGAGATTAAAATTAGATCGATTGTCTTTAATAACCTGTGCAGCGCCGTATCGCGCCGGCCGATGTTTCGCGTTAACCAAACGCAACAGTTTGGAATTGCACACCCGCTGTAACATCGCGATCGAACATCGGCCATGCCCACTTTTATCTTTTCTAGCCAACGAAGCCGATTGCGAAACGAACGATGCGGTTTTCGCGGGGAGAAAGGTCGAAGGTGTTGATAAAGTTGTCTGTCGACGCTGCATTTTTGCGCACGTTGCAAAACAGGAAGAATATCGTTGTAGAAAGTATGAGAAGATTTTTTATAGTAACATGATGGACTCATCCTTAACCAGTCCTTGTGAAACCGAACCATTGGCCGGATAAATCGGATGATCGATTAACCCGAATATATCTAGGTATCTTGTTTCATAACTGAGTCGTTGACTCGTACCTGAAAGGTAGATATAATATGTGCAATGTACTCGGATAGAATAACGTTGATTAAATGTCTTTTTTTGCTGAAGAAATCATTGATCTTTACTTCTTGAAAAAAATTATACCGTAAGTATAGTGTGTATTCTATGTACTTTTGCCTTTTTATTCCTATAAGTATATACAAACTTCCACAAGCTAATAATAAAACAGTCAAAGTGATTAAGAAAGTGATTCCGCGTCTTTTACGTTTATCAAATTTGATTATGCTTTGATCGATAGCATAGAAATAGCAAGAAATACCGTGTACACTTACTTTGTTACACTAAGCGTTCGTAGATATGCAATTGTTGCTCCATTCGGTTTATGGAATGTAACATTTTACATTTATGCGAGATCGTAGGATGGCTAACGTATATATCGGAAGGAATTTTATGCGAGGATTTTTAAAAACGGATATTAACATCGAGGAGGGAAAATCTCGCGGACGGATCGAGTGGAAGAACACGGAGTAGGCGTTGGGGCCACGTGGGCATCCGTGTGATGTAGAAAATGCCAGGGAAGCGAAGACAAGCGTGAACGTAGCAGGATAGATGATTCATTATATTGCGTGCGGAATATTAACGAAAAAGGAACAGCAGAAAAATAACAGAAGATATCGAGCCTGTTCGTGGAAACGGGTAGCTCGGCTATACGTAAATATCCAGAAGCGAGAAAACGAACAAATATAACATATCGATATATGGTTGACGTTTAATCGCAGTTAAACGAAGCACCGTGTCGCCTTGTAAGATTCATATGCCAGTTAATCTCCTTATTAAGTTTTATTACATACTCGGCCGTCTAATTGCCTCGTTAGAATTAAGTTAATTTTAGGTATCGATCATAGCCCCGATAACGGACATCGATCGCCGGATCCTCTTCGGTGTCATTACCTCGTCGTCCCGTTGATATCCCACGGAAAATCGTGTCTCTTTTAATAAAGCTGATCGCGAAGGCAAACGCGTTAGATTACGCTTGATTTTCCCTGATATTTCAGCCGGCGGAACACGACGTTTGCACGGAAGTTGCGCCGGAATATTGATTTCGTTCGAGCGACTGTCTCGATAGAAGCGATATTTGCCGTACAATTCGTTAGCGAGCGTGTCTTTACGCGAGCCACGTTCGACTCGCCCGTGATCTCTACGAGCGATAAAACATTTCCAATCTCGAGCATTTCGAAACTCGTTGCTTCGAGATGCCAAGATTTATTCCGCGTTTTCCTTTTTCCAGCGGGACAAGCGAGTTGCGCGGTTAAAACGATCGCGATCCAACGTTCCGCTGTGGAACGTACAAAGATTCGATAACGCCGAAACTCGCCAAGTTGCCGGTGAGTTTCCGATCGTAGACAAGTTTGCCACACGGTATCATCCGCGAGAACGTAGCAACCTGTCGGTGAACGCTGGCTCCAATTTCGTCGCGATAATCACGGAGGGAAGAGATTACGAGCACGGAAAAAACGAGCGTCCAGGGAGCAGTCGATGTCTACCGTAGAATCTTTTATTTAACAACTCGAGTCACATCGGTGGAGCGGTAGTCGTGACAAGGGTGGGAGGAAGTCTCGCGAGAAGCAAGAATAAGAAGACGGTGACGCGAGAAAGAGGTACAAAACGCGAGAACGCCGGTCACCGGACGGCAGCAATATCGCTGAAGAGAATTTCAAATCGGAGCTAATAGAAAACAACGACGAACGAACGAAATAAGAGGCGCTGCATAGGGATGCCGCGTCTCGACTCGGTCGGCCCCCTTTCATCTCCATGGATGCAGACCCTCAGCGATCCTCAACCTTGACAGCCCTGTTCCTGTAATTGCATGGAAATCCGGGCTGGCTGATTCTGCTTCGGGCATGGCCACGACGGCGACGCCTCTCGAGTAAACACAGCCTCGAGCCAGGCTCGAACGCACCAGCTCGAGGGATCGGTTAAGTAACGACAACGTATTATTCCTTAATCTCGCTCACGATAGAACGTAATTACGGATACACGACGAACGAATCGCACGATTACCGAGGTTCACGATAGGATCGGATGTCGATCGATCTTTCCATAGGCAAGGAAGACCTTGATTGCTATACATGACTGTATCAGGCGTATCATAGGCCGTGGCTCGTATTAAAATTTATTATCGACCGATTCGATTATTGGTGAAACATTAAATTAGGCCATGAAACGAGCCGCTTCTGCCGCCGCAGACGATCCCGCGCAACCGATCTCAGCCGTACGGAAAATTGCAGCTTCTTTCCGGTTAAGACTCGTATGCTTATTAATATGAAATTGTGGTAATCTTATTTATGTGAACGATAGTATAGTATGGTATGCTACGTATACGTCTTCTTTTAGATCCTCGTCTGGGACACGTTTGATAATAATCATTCGACTTGTAATGTATTTATTCTCTTTCTTAATTAACCCAGTACGGAAATCATTCTCTGCCGTAACATACAGTTGCTCGTGAAGGTACTTGAACACTTACGATAGGAAACTTCTACGTGCATTTTGTGCGTGTTATACGAAACATTTTGAAATTCCACTGCTACGGCTGTTATGATTATATTCATCAAATTTGAAAGCAATCTGAAAACGTACGTAGATGTTAGAAGATACAGCAAAAATTCAATTAGAAAGTAGTTTACATGGCGAATTGCCTGGTTACTTTAGTGACAGTCGACGCTCATTACGATACTAATGAAATTTCAAAATGTCTCGTATAACGAAAGATTTCGAATACTTTCGCGAGCCACTACAAAGCTACATAAATAATTGTTATTGGCTATTGCGACTGTTCTAACAATTGTATGTCTCAACTGCATGAATCAATTGGCATTACGATACAATTACACTCTGTCCTCCACTCGTTTGAGAGCGAAATACATACATCATAGCTTAGACGTAATTCCAGCAAAATACCTCGCTGGAGAAACTACTGCTGGATCGGTGGAATCGTTGAAGCGCACGGAAATCGTGTAGCGGCCGTGGCCGCGACATTAATCGACCGGTGCGCGCCATATGCGCGTACAGCAACCGCAGGTAACCGCAGCCGATAACCTGTTCAGTTTATCTTGTTGCAGCACCACCGCGAAACTTCGCGGCGTGTAACGTCGTTTCCATTACTTTTTCGCCGACGATCGCGCACGATCGATGCGACGTAATGCGGCCTAACGCTTCTTCAAATCGCAACCTCTGCGTTAGAAGCGACACGGGATAGCAAACAGAGGAATAAAAAATAGAAAGCGAAAAACAAGAGCAAAAACGGGTTATCTTTTAAATACTCGGTTGAAGCATCGGTTTGTCGAATATCGACCGATGATGAATCGCGCAGCTCGTGGATTAAAAACAAAAAGAGAGAGAGAGATTAAAAAAAAGAAGAACGGCAAAATAAGCAAAACGAACAACCAGACAGCAAGCAGTTTCTATTCATCGATAAATCGTTATAGCTATTTGCGCATCGGCTCGCTGACTTTTTGTCGAAAGTTCGGAGAAGCACGAGCGCGGATATTGAAAGCAGCAAGTATGCCAAAAAATTCGCGCGGCCGCGTCACGAAACTGGTTACCCTGGCTTTCTATGGTCAACCGGTAGACGCGGATGCACCGAAGACGGGCAGGTGAATGGGTCCGATTCATCACAGCTAGACCTTCGCCTTCGCATTTCCTCGTATGTACACATAGGAAGCTGGCGTAGTTCGATTGCAGCGATACATCTCATGTATGAGGTAATTTGCCCGCCATTGAAAAATATCGAAATGGAGTTTGATAATCGGTTAGCGAAGGCAGAACGTTGCACCGCGTTACATATTAGGTATGCGCAATACGAAGGTACATTGGATGTTCAGTTTTTTTCTATAATTACACGCGCATTTCGATTTTATCGGAATTGGTATATTCGAGCACGTCGGTTTCCCATTAAAGACGTTTGATAGTTTACGGTACGTTTAAGGGTAAGAGCTGCGCTCCAAGGGTGGATAGAGCGTCTGTGGTTTTGTGGTTCTTTCGAGTAATAGCTTGACATTATGCGTCAGAGGATGAATAAGATCCAAGAAGTTGCTCCAAGTCTCGATTATTATTGACCGCGAGATGCAATCATACACCACCGCTCTAGACATGTATAATCTTTGCCTGTTTCGTTCGATCATTCTTCATCGTCGTTGGCTTTTACAGCGCGCAACAGCTGCGGAAAAATTACATGAATTTGAAGGCTCGCAAGGAGCAACTATATCAATCGAAGCAGCGTTCTTCTAGCTGACAAAACGACGACTGGTCTCAAGCTGACAGACGATAACAGCGGCTTCTTTAATTAGTGGCGCGGCGCTTCTCTTCGGGGCTGATACCGCAGGGCTTGGTCGCAAAAAGGAACCGCGAGGAACGAGCTTTTATAGGTAGTAGTAGTCGGCTAAAAGATGGATGAAGACAAGCAATTGCACGCGGAGGGAGATCTTTTTGCCGGAGTCTCTTCCGGCTGAAAGTGCGCTTCGTAAATTTGTCGTGATGCGGCGAAATCGAAAAATCTCGATGAACCGTGAAGGAAATAGTGGCCGTACGTTTGTCTGAACAGAGTCTCCCATCCAGCAAGCTATCCTTGTTACATTATTATTTCCATTACGATCTTCCTCCTTTCACAAAGCCATCGATTCAACGTTGTACGTCTCCATTGCGAGTTATCTGCCGCCAATAAGTCTTGACGTAGAAAATGCTCGCAACGGACTAACGGAAGAACGCTATCCGATTGAACTAAATTGAAAAATATATGGTTTCACCACAGATTCACGCCATCTTCCACTTACTTCGAAAGGTGTTATTGATTGGACCATGAGACGATCGTCGAACGATGTGCAAGTGGCGTCGCAGTTACTTTCAAGCTCTAAGTGGCCTCGAAACGAACAGTTGTGAATGATCTAGCCTTGAGATGATCTAGAACGAGTTTGAACAGAATGCCGAATGAGCCCGATAATCTTCAGATTTCCACCAAATGATAATCGATTAATCGATCGGTTCTTGCGTAATAGATAACTTTCTAAGATAATCTAAAATTTATAATATATCCTGATAAGAAATTATTCTTGAATCAAAGCATGTATACGCTTATAAGCACGATTTCATCTACAACTACGTGTAAATTGTTGCGGTTTACTCATCGTGTGGAAACTCTGAATTATTTTCTTTAATTCATGGACGCTCTGTACGTGCTTCTCTTTTGGGAACGTGTTCTAGCATCGTAAACGACTTCCGGTTTACAAAAGTACTATATATCTTTCGTCAGGGACGCAGGTTAAGTTCAAACAATTTCGTCCCTGTTCTCCGACCATCTTTTATTCTTCTTCCGAATTCTGTGTTTCTTTTTTTCTAAATTCTAACTTTCAGGGCGTGCCGTTAACACACATATACACATAGAAACGGAGGAAACAGAGGGATTCGGGGAAATTGTTACGCTCATCGGGAAATAGCTGGAACCTCCGCAATTTCGTATCGAAGTCCGAGAAGTACTTGGTAACAATCCGATACCTTTGTTTCGATGGGATCCGTGGAATTAAAGCAAACGGAACTTTTCATGGAAAAGTACCATGGCCGATCGATGGTAACCGAACGTGCACTGCAATATTACCTATTTTTAAAAATACAAAATGTGTTTTACGCATACACTGTTGGTCACAAGAATTACGACACGTGTTGATATTTGGTTCCAATTGGATGTTGTTCGTTGTTTCTACCTTCTAGTTACTTTATTGCAAATTGGTTATTTCGTTTGCATCATATACGGTAGCTTACGTTGTCGTAGTATCGTCATACTTGTAAAAACCTTTTACGACCGTAATGTGTGTCTTATACGAAACATTTCTAAAGTTCATTAACATTGTAATGAGAATGCTTGCTGACGCACACACCTGCAATTTTCTATGGTAATTGTTCGAATACTTTCGTGAACCGCTGATTATGGTATGGCAATAGTCATGGCCGACGACAGTTTAGTATTTTCCAATTTACCATAAATCGTGGACAACAACGCGATAATTGCCAGGCGAGAGATAAAACGAATCCCAAACAGACATATAATATCGAGTGATACTTTCACATTTCCAACGGTTCGCCGGAATATTCCACGCTCATCCCTCCAAAGGTTGCAGCCAAATACGCGAAGAGAAAGCAACATGATTCTATCGTATCGTGAAGTGTACAACGTTGTACACATCGATGTGTTTCAAGGGGATAACGAAATACCATTAGATTCCCAGACAAAATACACAGGCGTTAGGTGCGTATATAGGTTCGTGATTTCGCGACGATTTCGCAACCAGCCTGTTCCGGTTCAATGATAAATAAGACGAGCGAAGCGTGCCCCTCGGACCAGTAGTTTCCGGTCCAACGAACTTCCCTTAAATATCGTGAGGGAACGACGAATGACGGAAATCGTATGTCTTCCAGTTACGAATGACGTATGCGGCTCGTTTAAACGGAAGTAGTACTCAAAGGTTTAGAAGCAATAGGCTTAAACTATACTCTCGAACGCTGTTGTTAAACTGTTGGTAATATTATATTTTTAATTGCTATATAAGCGGTATTCATTTCCATATTGTTATCGTTATTGGTATTGTCATTTAGATATATCTCCATAATAGTTTCGTAATAGCAGCTGTACCGTACGGTATTATTCATTTAATACGAATTAGTCTGCTCTGGTAAATCAAATTTGATTATATTACGATACAATCGTATATTATATAATAAATTATATAATATGATAGATAATCCTGGATTTTTTCCCTCGCGATAATTCTCAAAATAATATCTCTTCTCTTAATTACGTAGCCTCGTTTAATTAGCACAGCCTTCATTAATCGTATTGATGTTCGTTATTCATTAACGCTTTGACTGCCATGCCGAAATCACATATTTCGCTGAGGACGCCACGGGAGTATTTTTATTATTCAAAGCATACAATGGCAAAATAATAATAAATTGATGATGTAAGACAACATTCTTCCCCAATGGACCGTTTATCTTATTGGTGGTCACGGGTGACCACCGTGGCGCCTTGGTAACGGTTGATAGCGACATATTATAGCAAGGCTTCGTTTATTTCAACAGACCATTCGCATTCGTTGTTTCGTCGTAAGCAAAACGCGCAGAATATATTGTCGAAACGTGTAGAAGATATTAGTAAACGGTATTTGCTCATTCTATCTATAATAGTAAGGTATGTGCACACTTCTAACTTCAATTATATGATTATAAAACAGCATTTACGATTATTTTCTAAGGTGTGTTTATAATAATATTCGCAGATTAGCACTCAAACATATGGAAGCAAACACAGTGCGCCGTTAGATGCAAGATTTGTTCTCATTTTCTTTTTATTAATGCTCTAATAAAAATGTTTAATCGTTCAATGGGGCACTTTTTATTTCAA
Source organism: Bombus affinis (assembly GCF_024516045.1). Classification (NCBI taxonomy): domain Eukaryota; kingdom Metazoa; phylum Arthropoda; class Insecta; order Hymenoptera; family Apidae; genus Bombus; species Bombus affinis. The sequence continues at coordinate 5,154,698 of NC_066354.1, forward strand.
AGCATCTTCTATTTATCGGTTATATTCAAAATGCCCTAAGTGTCAATTTTCATTCAATTTTTACAATTGTGAAAAGTTCAAGCGCTCCGGCCACCAATGACCACCTTGGCGTCACAGGAGAAACTGTGGCAGGTCATATTTGATCAACGTGACAGTCAAAGTGTTAACCCTTTGCAGTCCGAATGTTATTTCATTTTCGTAACCAGCAACGCTTTTAAGCGTTTTATTTGAAATTTTCTTCAACTAAAAAAATAAGGCAATTTAAAGAAATAAAGGAAGAAAGAAATTCACTTAAATACCAGTTTTATTCACACTATTGTTGTATTTTCTAATCTTTAAGTGTATGATAAATCCTGAAACAATTTTCAGGATGCGATCCTGCTTTTCCTTCGCACGTTTTACAAAAAAAAGGTGGGACAAAGGAACTCCCGAGATAAAAACACTCGACATAGTAGTGCAAAGGGTTGAACACTTAATTGTGCAAACATAAAAGGAGCGTTAAAAATCGATAAATGTAAAATCCTTCTAAAAATGTAAGTTCTATATATCATTCGAAAACGGCGTGATCTGATGTAGAAATGCAAATGTAAAATTTAAAAGGTCTAAAAACCCATTTGTAGCTTAATGTCGATTAAAACGACCAAAAGAATGGTAGGAATGAAAAATCTGGAAACGTAAATCATCCCTCGAAAGCATAGTATTTTATGGCCTTGCAGTAAAGCGGAGAGTTTTAGTTTCGACGTCCCGCGAGGCCCTCGAATTCCCGTCATTTCGCCTCGCATCGCTTTATTTTCTCCGTCTCGTGCTCCTTTTTCCTTGAGCGGATTTAAAACGCGACACGTATTCCGCCCGAGGAGGATGTCTCGCCTTCCAAGATTCTGGGTTTCTGGATTATTCAGCAAACCCTCTTGCTCGTCGCGTGTTCGAGTATCTTTTTCAGCGGTACGGAAAATCGTTCCATCCAAACCTTAAGGATGTTTGTCCAGAATAAATTCGACTCGTTGCCGAAATCGTCGAGCGGATTTCGTTTCCTTGTTTCGCTATTCTCGCGTCCCGATTTCACCCGACCGCTCAGATCTACTTTGCCCGTTCGGAAAACGATGCAGGATCACCGATGAAAATCGAGAATCGATGGAAGAAGGAAGAGAAGAAAGATCGAGCCAATCGATTTACATATCTTGCGTGCGTCGAGTTTCTTCCTCGCTCGCGGTTTTTGCGCTCCGCGGGGAAAAGAGAGAAGATTTTCCATGGGAAATGGCAAGAAATTTCAATAGCAAATGACACGGAACAGAAGGAACGGCGAAGAAAACGAAAGAACTATTCTTTAGGATCTTTTTAGTCCTCTTCCGAGAATCCACCGACTTTGAAATTTCTCGCCGATCTAACAACCTACGCGCGTACCTTTTTTTCTTTTCCCGTGGTCTTTCGTTTGATGGAAAGGGATTCGTTCATAGATTTCGATTAATGGGAGATAAAAGAACTCTGAAAATTAGCGCAGGATTGGAAGACAGTTTGGGAGATCGTTTCACGTAGGTTCGTGATTTCGTCGCTTCGAAGTCAATTAATCTTGTCTTCGCGGCTTTCGCCCGTGGCGCGTTTCGACGTCTCTGATTTACTCGCGGATGAAGTTCCAAGAGAATCCACAGTAACCGGTGTTTGCACGGAGTCATGTTAAGGGTTAATTAATCGTGACGTCGTACAAGTCTTCGAGGATCCCAGTGCTGGAATTTATATCGCTTCGGTTGTGTCTTGTGCCTTTATCGGCGAGCGCGCGCCTAGATGGAATATTATGCCAAGTATCCTCTGAAAATAAATGGAATTCGTTTGCGCGTTAGACGTTTCCCGTTAGAAATGACTGAAAGTCGAGGCAAGTGGATCGGTGCAGCAAGTTATCTTCACGAGGCTGCCGAGTAGTCGTTCGAAGAATCGATTTGTCAGATCTCGACTGATATCGAATATTGAGCCATTAAGGGCTAATGTTACCTTAATGCAACATTTCATTTTCTATTTTTCCCCGTTTCTATAGCAACGCGATTACGAGGAAGAATGTTAAGAAGTGCACGGTATTTTTTCCTTCGTTCGTATCGTACGGTTCCATCAGGTTTGTACAAGTTGCATCGTTACGAATGCTTCCATTACCGCGGTAAACTACTTCTCCTTGTGCCATAGGAATTCTCCTGATATATTTGGCTTATGTGAAATATCTACATCGCTGAAATCGAATCGGACGATTCTACTCTACCGATCGAGCGAATAAAAACGAGAAGATTGACATTAGGATAAGGATAGAAGAGAGAAAAGAAAGGTGTAGACGCGAAACGCGAATGGAAATCCTATCGATGCTGCAAATTTAGGTTGTCAACCTCTGAAACGAACGTTATATTACACACACAGCATTAACCGCATAATTCTCTGATATCTCATGGAACGCAACTACCGTAGTAAAAGAAATAGCTGGAAAACGCGCGACAGACACTTGCGACGATCGTTTCTATGCGCACGATATAACGGCCATCATCGGTGAACGTAATTCAATCAGCCGCGTGTTTCACGAGCACAACGTAAACAGTCGGTGGAACAAACGTGGATCGAGACGACTCCGAATTACATTCGATGCTGGAATCCGATTTAATCCGACGGTAACTCGATCGCCAGGCATTACCGCGTTCTATTTCAAGTATCAAGGATTGATATTATCCGTGGCCGGCGGTCGATTCCACCGAGGAACGAACGACGTTACAAGTCGCGAGTATCGATAATGTCGACAAACGTTAAATCCCTGCCTACGAGATACGAGCGGCTAGCGAATGGATTATCATTATGCTAAATAGCTGCCGCTGTCGCTCTTCTATGCCGAGTATTATACGCGGATGACGCGTACAATTTCACGTGCTAGATAAATACATTGATACATCGTTAGCGTAATACGCTGTGACGAATTGCATCGACTCCGAGACAGCCTCTGTTTGCTTTCGATACGACGAAATGGGAAGCGGTTGGTGGCTTGACGATGTTTTCAGATTAGATCGGTTCGTTACGTGTGAATGGAGTGGAACACGGTGTTTGTCGGGATGTTCGTCGGTCGTCCCACTGCCACGCAGATAATAAGACTGTTCGCCACTTACTGAATTTTATTACAACGGCACTGATACCGGATATATGTACGTGTTTGCTTGCAAGTTTCAGCGCGGTTATCATATTTGCCTGGGAATGGGAAAAATAAAAACAGTGAGGTATTAACCGCGTGTGTAATTTTATTATATTAGTAGTATATAATATTGTAATACGTTTATTTATTAATATTTATATATATATGTGATTTATTTATTTAATTAGAATATCTAGAATATTTTTAGTATTAATAATAAATTCTATTGTTGAATTATATAATTATTTTACTATATTTTCTAGGGGTTGTGTAGTATAATAATGTTGTGATATTTTGTATTAATTTGAATGTATTGAATAAATATTGTATTGTATTTTTCAGATTTTATACAGTATAGTAATATCGATATGTAATTTTGAATTAACTTGAAAGTATTATATATAATAGGGTATGTGTAGTATTAAATATTTATTGAATTATACTTTATTATATTAGTAGTATAAAATACTATAGTACGCTCTGACCTTTAATTGCGAATATCGACCGGCAACTCCAACTTATTCTCATCATACTTCGACTTGGAAGTTTTCAGGCGTCAGATTTTAAACGCTACAATGAAGTGTAAGTGATAATATTAAAGTCATTCAACAGAATGTTTATTCATCTAAGAAGTATTATAATTTTGATTACAATATTTATAACATCGGTGGTGCTTGAGAGGCACACCAGGAGCGTTAAGCGTTAATTTCAGATTTGCGATGCTCGTTAAATACAGAGACATTGTTAAAAGCGAAACGTGATTTTTGATGCGCGAGAATGTGCCACAAGCAGTTGACGGATTAATCGTCCGTGAACGAATAATTTCTTTCGGAAGATTAAAAAATGCAACTAGAATGCAATACACGAATTTTTTAACACGCTCGCGGTACGTTGCAAACAGAAAAACATTGTGGTAGCTTCGATTGATAATCCGACTGCGGATGTTTATGCATTCCTGAGAAATTTTTATATTCGATAGATAACACGAAGCTATTTCTACCAAAACCAGTGAAAATGACTGGTCTTTAAAAAATACGTAATAATAGAATATTTGTATATTTATTGATTTACTATTTTCTTACAGAAGCAATTCCATTTTATGTAGTACAATTTTGGTATTATTAATTCATCTGGGATTATGATCCCTAAACGATGATTGACACATTTATAAAATTGTCGAACCAGTCATTTTGACTGCTGTGGTATTCCTGGTGTTAGCATCTAGCGATTTAGCGATCGATCCAGATATCGTCATACTGAATGATATGCAGTGAAAATTGTAAAAACGCGTGGGAAGTTGTACAAAACGAGGAAACTGGTTAATTGGAGTTCGATAAACAGATTGCAGCACCCTTTTACACTTTGACAAGTACCAATCATTTTAACTGGTATTGGTACAAGTAGCTTCGATACAAAATTATTTTCAGTTTGAATACACAAAAAGCAAAATAAAATTCGTTATATTCTTTTAGTCATCGTTGCAAAAGTCATTACATCATTGCGGGAAAAGATATAACTTGAAGTTTGGAATTTTAAAATAAAATTGTAAAACCAGTGAATTTGACTAATGCGATAGTTCTAGTCTTAAGAGATCCACACGGTTATCGTTATTTAAATTTAATTAAACGCTCGGAGACTGGGTTAGGCCTGGTTAATTACTACGGTGGCCGACGTGTTTCATTTTCCCAGTTAATTATCCCAAGCTTAAGCCACGGATAGTCGTGTATTCCGCTTGGGATACTTCGAATTCTCCCCTATCCAACGAGCTTTACACCCGCAAGAAAATAATTTGTATTTTCCAACGGATACGATATTATACGAGGAGAGAAAGTTTGATAAAAAAAAAGGCGAAACATTGTGTCAGTGAAATGGTTGAGTAAACTGTCTAAACTGAAGAAACATTATAAACTAAAAGAAACTGCTGAAAATTTCCCCATCCCTTTACGAGCAGAATAAGAAAATTGTTTCCAGCATAGAAAAACGAGAACGGTTAATTGGGTTAAAACGTCTGTTGCTCGGCGTTACAACAAAAACCACGTGCTCTACAAGGCCTTTAATTGGTCGTGCACACATAGGCACACGCACATCACGAGCCTGCACACAGAACGAACCTCACAATTATTTTCTCGTTGGCGTTTCGGTCGGCTTATTGGCCTGCGCATCCCTGAACGCGAAACCGTGTCCATCACGAAAACGATATTTACGTACGGCTTTATCAGTCTCGTTAGTCCACGTAGCCGGCACGCTATTCAATTTCGCTCGGTTTCCTGGCGGACCTTGATCGAACGTCCCGCCTACGAGCTAACGGCGAAATCGAAATTTCGCCCGGAACCGTGAAAATTAAACGAAAATACGGGAATATTAAGGAAAACGCGCGGACGGTGACAGAGGAATAATCAGGGAGGACGAGGCGTTATCGTCCCGATTGCTTTCTCCGCTCTTTCGCCACTTCCATTCGCGCGCCTACGATTGAAAATATCCCGCCCGTGAACCTACAGCGCGTTGAAATATAGAAAAAAATGAAGCGTTCGAGGACTGGGAATTTGGAATTCATCGAGCTGGGAAATGTGAAGAGAAAGTTGGGTAGCTGGGAACAATGTCGAAGTTACGAGAACTTTAGCATTGGCGAAGAAGGTGCAAAAATATGTAAAACTTAGGATTTCGAAACAATGTCGTGGTTGTGGGGTAAAAAATTGAACGTTCCGGGACGACGTGGAAAATACGAGAAAATGTTGCGCTTTTGAACGAGGTTGAAAGTGCAGCAGATTCCGTAGCCAAGGGCAACATTGAAATTATAAAAAACCCAGCACACTGAAAGAAGGTGGGAAAATATGAAAAATTTAACGTTGGAAACTGCATGGAGAATGTAAAAAATGTAGGATTTCAGAAGAAAGGTAAGTATATAAAATAGTTAGCGCACCGGTAACAAGTGGAACCGAGGAGCAAAGCTTCAAAAAATGTTTTAACTTTGTTGAATTTTAAGCTGCTCGTAGAATATCCTGTACAATATGCGGACTTAACAACAACGTAGATAAAAAGACCGAACCGAGCACTGGACTTTCTGCGAAAACAAGAATCGATAAAAAGAGCCACGTATCCTACGCGGTAGAGTTTTCAAAGAAGTAGATGGAAAAACGTGGAAATAGTGGAAAATGAGTATCGGCGTAGCATCGGTGGCGACTAAGGCTGGTAAGGAAACGTAACGTAACAAGACCATCCTCGTTACTCGTCGTCTGTTACGAAGAGAAGCAGCACTCGTCTACGTTTGAGTGGCTCGTTTTCCGGTCTGGGAAAGGGTTTTCTTGAAGGGCGTTACGACGAACGGAAAGAACAAAACCCGCCGCGAAAGTCGTCAAATAACGTGGAAGATTTTAATGAAACACCGGCTGGCCAGACGCGAAACAATAGCAACCGAATTTTTACACCCGAAACGAAAAGCGAGAAAAGATAAAGGAAAATGGAGAAAGAGGAACAAAGATACTCTTAGAGACATCGAGTAGATTTTATGAAACTACCTTTGCCCCAGAAGAAGTAGAAGAAGCCTCGTCGACCGGTGATATTGATTTAATCAAACAGTCAGCGTTTTTAATATTCCATGCTGAATAAACGTGTACCTGCCGTATGAGACAATATCAATGTTCCTCTTCTTCCTTTCTTTCTTCCTTTTTTTATTTGTTCTATCGACTTGGAAGACGCCATTATATTATACACGGAGAAAACAACCCAGCTAAAAACACGAACCTCCGCCAACAGTTTTCCTCCGCTGGAAAAACAAGCAAAGGGAAAACAGCGGAGAAAATTTTCCAGTACAGTTAGAAATTAAAGTCGCCGCCAGAGCCAGGCATAAATCAAGCAGAAAAATGATGGATCGCTTGCCAACGCGATGTTACCGTAATTTCAACCAAGTTTCCACGATCGACTAATCCGACATCCTACGGGAACCCGCAGCATCAAGCGAATTACCTTTCCGATCATTACGTGACAGTCTCTCTGAGCCCAGAAAGCAAAATTTCCAACTTTTACGAAACTCCGCAACAATTCTAGCTCAACTTGTATATAACTGTGATTGGAGTTCGTGCAACAAGAGTTGCACAATTTTTTCCGCTACTTATTATTTTTCATTCACGCGGTGGAAAAGCTGACGTACAAACGAGTGGCTGGAATCGGTGAAAATTCATTGGATCGTGCAATGACCATTTCGTTTCGATAAATGGAATTCTACCGCACGAACAGAGTGGATCGTTGATTCTGAGAAATATTTTATCCTCGCAGCAACGATTACACCTCGTCTCGATGTATCTGGGTTTTCCCTTCGGTTTCGAAGGGGTGGGCACACCTGAAATTCGACAATCTAAACACGGAGCTCGACTTCCTTGTCGAGTGCGCACACGTAGCCGAGAGAGATCCACGTCTCGGATGACTAATCCTGGCACGAGTCCAGCGCATGGATTCGCATGGCGCGCCAGAACACACGAAATCGTGTGCATGTCTGTTTTCCGTCCATCTACGTGTCGATCGACCAGTGAAACCACTGCATTTCCACTCTGTGCCTGGTTTCACGCCGATTTACACCGGTGACAACGTTTTCAAAGGTTTCGGCTGTTTGTTTCGGACGCTGTTTGAGATTTTGGGATACTTTCGAGGATCTTCGAGGGGACACTCGGGTAAAAAGGTTTGCCAAGTTTGTTTGCACTGTTGAGGAGTTCACTTGGTCCTCTGGGCATTCTGGCCATGCACTGCCGCTGGAAATTCAGACGTAGGTTTTATAAAATACACTTTGCAACGTACCAACTTCTGCAGAGAATTTCGCGTTTTTTAAACACTGTTCCTTCGCTAGTAGCAAGTACTATATGTCGCAAGCAGTTGCTAAACATCGATAATTAAATACCAGACAGAATATAGAAGATATTTGTTTCGTCTGGTTAAGCGAACATTGTCGAATGCGACGAATGTTTGCTACGCTCTGAAAGATACAATGGAAAAGCTGATACTTGGCAAGCTTTTAGAAACATGAAACATAAACAACTGTAACAGTGTGGCGATTATAAGCGAATATTAAAGAATTCAGCGATGCAAATCGATTTGTTTACATGGACTTTCGTATTCAGCAGGGAACGACGTACAACTCGCGAGATTACGGCGAAGTAACATTCACAATTGACTCTGAAATTAGCCCTGTGACTAGCTTGTTGCATGCGAATTAAATCGCGCACAAGTTTAAGGAAGCGAAACGAGATCGCCGAGTATACGACGGAATTACACAACAGCAGCGAGCAAAACAACATTAAAAGTTGGAATAAAGCGACCGGCAACGAACGACGCTATTTCTAACTCGGCTGATTTTCATCTTGTTGCTCGATCATCTCGCGAGATTTCGGCCAACTCGAGAAATTCCTGCAATTTCAAATAATATTCGAAACGATCCGAAGCATGTATAGGAGACTATTCGTGCCTATTTGCGTGTACGTGCGCGGACTCTCCTCGAGTTATTTATACCGGAATCTACTCGAACTCCGGTCTGGGTTAGGTCGAACGAAAGCGAGCCTTGATGCGCCTGCAGGCACCGAAGTTGCGGGTATTTTAATGCGGATTAACCTTTTTCTATGCGAACGATCCTTTCATTCCGCCATCCTGTCCACCGACTGAAGTGGATCGCCGATGTATTCGAATATCGTGGAAAACTGTGACGTGCATGTTGCGTGTGTTGCGTGAAATATTTTGAAATCTCATCGACACCGCAAGGAAACACTGTGTCGACGAAAGGAAGCAATCTGAAAGTTTCACGTGGCAAGTAAAAAGATAATTTTGGTAACACGAGCGACGCGTTGGTATCTGGTAAATTTGAAAATTGCGCTTCCATAGAAAGTAAAAAAACAAGTGGCTTATCTTAGGAATCTTAGATGGTACGAATACTGTAGAAAATTGTGAAATTATAATTTCCGCCGTCGCACGAATATATACAAATCTCGTTACAACGATATTGCTTGGTAAATATTTCATTTGCTTCTCGTTTCGTGACAATAATTCGAGCAGAATAAACTGTCGGCGCAGAGGCTCGTTTCAATTAACAAATTACGGCCAGCCGCGTTTCGTCGAACATCATTACGCGTGGGCAACGCGGATCCGTTGAAATAGCTGCCATTCCGAACGCAATTTCCCCTCGAACTGCAAGAATTCCGGAGAAAAAAAAAGTGGATCGTAGAATCGAACGGTCAATGGCATAGGACGTGTGAAATTTACTTTCATTCATGGCGTATCCTGGCCGTTACGGGAAATGTTACGGTGATTGTCATCCGAAATGAGCCGCCCTCGACCAACCTGGAAATATGAATGGAAACTTCGAAAGAACAGGATGCTTGTACTGAATGCAAATCGATTACGCTTCCTGCGATCAGGTTTGTTATACCGTTGCCCGCTGTACTTACATCCTTTCATGATTTTGTTCGACACGGAAATTATTGTACTAATAACTCGAAGTCGCTTCGACGAAAGGAACACGCGCCATGGTGGATAGAAACGTGTAAAAGATACATCCATCGATCGTTTCAATTCAGAACGAGTCACACGATAAATTGAAACGTTTCACGCGACTATTTTTGGCCTCTACTCGTTCTCGTCTAATTAAGATCCAATTCATCTCTATTTCTCCCCCATTACCGGCTCGCTATAACTCGATTGTTTCCAGCTTTTCAGACCATTCTCGGCTCGATGCTGCCGTAGTAATTTCGATTATTTCCACCAATTTCCACGGACTTGTCGACAGACAGAGTTTTACGAGAAAGACGTCTCGCCGGCAAGGCGGATAGGTCCATTGCGCGATGGACGGCCAATCCGTTTAAATAATTCTATTGGGTTGGCAATTAAGTGATTACGCAATTTGTCATTATCACCTAATGACAAAAGCCGCGATCACATAGTTGCCAGCCCAATATTCTTCTCGTCGATAACGAAATTTTTAGCTTTGTAGCGGTTTTATCAAAATCTGAAATTTACAAATTAGCGCCATTCATCGAATTCTACCTTATCAGTCGCGTTTATAACATTGCGTTAATTAATTCGTACGAATTTTCATATCTTCTTCAAGCTGTTACATACGTACGAACACTCACATTGGAAAATTTATTAGAAAACATTTTTGGTACGCGACTAGCTAACTTTATACGCGAGATATGGTGGATGCGATAACGCGAAAATTCTTTTCGCCGAGTGTACCACATCTCGAAGAAATTATCGACGATTAAAATGTTTCATTCGAAGAAACAACGTTCACTAACGTAATATTCTGAAATAAATTGCTGTCGATGTATCGTCTGCACAATGTGAGCGCACGCAATGTTCGAAATTATTCCTGGAGAATGTACCATCCAATTATTTCGAACATTTCGATTATCCACGACTAGGATGAATAATATCGCGGTGTCTCTTAATATAGAGAACATGGCGAGCCACGGTGCAACGATACCGAATTCTAGACGCGACAACCAGAAACGACCGAAATAGCTTACCGGTTACTTTCCGCTTTGATAAATTTCCGTTTTCAATTCTCCCTTCATCCTGACACTGGCCGCTGATTCACCCTGTGTATCCCCATGTGCAAACCATTTCCAAAACGTGTTCTCATTTTGTTCCAGAATATATAGCACTTTGTTTTCGATGTCTCTTTTAATATCGCGCCACCGATGAATAATGGAAACGTGTACATATATACACATATACATATTCACGGACAACTATGTGCATCGGGCTGCTCAGTTTGTACAGCGTGTTGCGTCATCGTAGTTTCCTGTTTCTTTCACCTGTTTGGTACACAGGTGGAGCAAGTTGCACACAGTGGCGGCAAACAGTGGCCAGGACAGTTCGCTTCGAGACATCTGTTTCTTGTAATCGGACACTTTCTCTCTCTCGGCACTTGGACCACAATCATCGCTATGTCGTTATTTCTCGCATTCAGTTTGATATCCATCTCGTCTCCATTTTCGTCGCTCGACCACCTGTCCGACATTTTCAAATATCGCGAAACGGAAAATCGCTTGATCAAATTTAGCCGCCATCAATTCCTATCGACTATCTATCACGCGAGTTCGAAATCTGCATCATAAACCAATTTATAACATCTTGAATTTAGTTTGCTATATACATGCTTTTCCTTTCCGCCAATCGATTATTCGATATTCTCGAATATAGTTAAACGCAGAGTTGCCTGGTCAAATTTAACTGCAATCAATTAAATCGACTCTCTATTACGTAAGCTGCAAGTTTCTGTCGTAAATCAATTCGTAACTTCGATTCAGCTTGGTACTATCTCCTTCTGTTTTCATCCATCGATTATATAACATTCGCAAGTATGGACGACTACTTAGCATCTGATAACAGTCCTATGAATTCTCTCCTATCTATATAACTTCCAAGCTAAGGGCGGTTTTCATTGTTCATTGAGATCCGAATATTCTTCTAATGTTTCCAAGCAAAGTGTAAAATCCTCTGATCTTTCATTTTAAAATTCTACAGAGCGATGGATTTCGTGATTAGCGTGTTACAAAATATACCACAGTTTTGAGATATTAACGATCGGTAAAGTTTACTTACACGAGGTTACAGTAGGATCGGATCGAGATGTTCAACAAGTAGATACATCACGAGAGTAATCAGACAACATTGCTATGGGATATTCAATGAAATATGACTATTTATGCATGTACAGATTATACGCTGAACCTGTTCAGGGGTATTAAGTTCACACGTACGTGTATCTATCATATTAATGCCACGTTTAATTGGATATGTCGATCGTCGTTGCGAGCAGAAATATTTTCTTTAGTAGGACAAATAAAATTATTCGAACAAAATGGAGTAGCACTGCCTTCGCATCCAAAGCTGTTGCGCACCAACTAATAGTACAAAGAATCCAAGCCACTCTTCCATGCCTGATCAGATAATATAAATCAACCATTTCAAACGTCAAAGCAATCAAACAATCAAGATCCAAGCATTCCGTTTGCAACCATCGCTATCCACCAGTGTTCATCCACCAGATATTCTCGCACCGTCTTCATCCTGAAAGCATTCACCCTCGAAACAAAACCTTGCTGTTTCCGTAAAAAAAGTTCACCCCAGCGTGGTTAACACGGAGCTGAGTCGAAACTGGACTCTTCTTCGAGCGAACGTCGACGTAGACGCCCGGCGTTTCAAACGATTCTATCAAAGAACTCTGTGAAACGCGACCGACTGGGCGTTAGATCAGAAACGGCTCGCAAAATGGGAATTAACGAGCGCGCGATTAACCGGGTTAATGGACGAAGGCACGCGATACCGCGTCGCTTCCAAGGAAGCGGGTTGTTGACCGGTTGACTGACACTCTCGACGAGCTTCATCTAGGCCAAGCCCGGAGCTGCGCTGCTTCAGCCTCCACCCTCGATCGTCCTCCGCGATGTAACCGGCGAGATCGACCGGGCTACGAACCTTCTCGCTGGCCCAAGGAAAAGGGGGAACGAAAGCGTTAATTACCGAGCACCGAGCGGGCTATTAATTTCTGCAAGGGCGTCGCAAATTAGATTCATTCCGGACGATGTGCGCGAGACGAGTCCCATCTCGCGATAAACCTCGATTTTTCCTTGCTTTCTGAATCATTCGATCGATGTTTGCTCCATGTTTTTGTGATATCGAGCGAAGACGATAGGAGTCGATTGTGTCCTTCTGTTATTGCCAGGAATAAGAGTTTCAATCTTTTTCAATGGGATACGCGGAGAAAGTAAGTTTTAGAAAGATTATTATCGTTTGTTATTCACGGAAATAACCCATTAATATACACGAAGCTAATATTACGTGTTTACATATGGAAATAATTACATATAGAAGAAAGAAGAGCTACAATGAAGCATGGTATAATGACTTTTTGATGGCAGAAGAAGATTCAAAGAATATATCAGTTGTGGAAAATACGATATTAATATTAATGGCCGTGCGATTTATGCAGCCGTGGTAAGCAAACTCAGTGTTGTACGGTTGAACGTAGAAAATTTAATGGCGCCGCACAGTTCCCACAGAAACATTAATTTTAAAACTCTCCACAATATCGGCACAGTCTATGACAGCATTAATCACTGTACCTACAAATAGCATGTCACGAAGCTCTCTTCTATTTTCCAATGTTGCGACGCCCAGACCAGAAGGAATTATCGATAGTCGTGACAGATGATCGAGATGGACTTGCCACGATATCTTGCAGCTAGGCTTAAGAATCTATGTTGCGCTCTTCCGAGAGAAATAGTACGAATGTTAAAATAAAGAAGAATCAAGACTATCGACCCACGCTTCAGCATTGACCTCGTTAAGCCATGGTAGAGAGTCTTAGAGTGGTTGTATCGTGGAAAGATTTTGTAATTCTACGAATACGGCTGAATGATCTATAGCAGCGGGATATAATGCAGCTGTAATGTTCGCAAAAGCTTCGATAATATTCCTAAATTCCTCTTTGAATTTTCCATTCTCACGATTAAATCTTACGACGCAACGTTTATTTATTTCGACGAATAATCTGTTAGTCGCGTGTCAGTCATTCAGTCTGAACGAACACTGTATAGGATGGATTATCGATGAAAGATCTTTAACCAGTTAACCGGGCAATTTAGTTTTAAAAATCTCTGATGGGATTAGGTCCGAGAGTGCGACGACGAGTATACACGTCGAACAGGCTGGAATAAAGATGTCGTTTGACGCGTGTACTCGTAGCACGCAGTTAACTGGTTAAGTCGTAGAGAAATTTGTGTTTACATAGAAAAGAGGAACACTTGGACGTATAATTTCTAAATAAGTTTTAAATAGAAGCGAGTCTACGTGGAAATTTCGAGGAATGCCAGAGTTAATCTTGATAATTCTAAAAACGGAGTCGTTCAATTTATAATTAGACCGTGGAGTTTTATGTGTTTAGAGGAAATTTGAAAATAGGAAATTGCAGAGAACACGGATAACGTGAAAAGGCACATGAAACATGTAAATCGTACGAGAAACTAGGTGTTTCGAGGGATCGATAGATAGGTGTGGAACTTAGCCGATGACAGAAATAGTCCGTAAAATGGATTTGGTTACGTAATTTACAGCGATCACTATTGCGTCGATCGTGCTTTACAAATTACGACTGGACCGAGCGTTGAAATTCATAAACGCGTTCCGCGAGTTGAATTCGAACACACAGTCGTGCATCTATTATTATCGCTTGCATTGTCACGTTGTCAAGCCTAGTTAATCCTATTCATACGCGTTTCGTAAACGGAATTTAGCCGCAAGGATGATACAGCTGAGCGAAACGAAAGCACAACATAAATTATGATAAATTTCATGAAATCTGTAAATCGTGAACAGTGTACGAAAGGAGAGAGCACTGGCAAAAGAAATAAAGAGGAGAAATTGGTCTCGCGTCGGGACGAGACAAACTCGTAAACTACGATAAAGTTCGTTAAACCTGAAAGTCGAGAACAGTTTCTGTACTTGACAAAAGAAAGCCACCCCCGAAGAAAAGAAGAAAGGAAAATCGGTGTAGCGTTGAAAAGGAAACGATCGTAGTGAAAGGCGCGCGGTACAATAGGTAAATTTCGTTAAATTTCAAGATTATGAACAATTCGTACTTGACAAAAAGGAAACCACTGGCTGAGGAACGAAAAATGAAAATCGCACTCGTATTAAAGAGAGAATGAGTCATAGTCAGAGATGTAAATTACAAGGAGTTTCGCGAAGTCTACAAACGGCGGAGAGTTCGCAGTTGGCAGAAAAACATCGTAAAAGAAACGAGAAAGAAAAATTGGACTCGCGTCGAAATGAAAATACGAAAGGAAAGACGAAGGTGCGAATGGCAAAAGGTGAGAATCGTTCGAATCTCGCGTTACGTCATGCATATTCAAGTAAACGACAATGGACGCGTTTGAAGTTCCCGGGACGCAGATGTTTCTCGCTGGATTTGTCGACGAAAGAACGCGGACGTACGCGTTTTCCAGATCCACTGGGTCAAGTGGAGAGAAAGGCCGTGGCTTATGCATAACGTGCATACGATTAAAAGGAGAGCGAGTCGATTGTTCCCTGCACGGCGTAGAAATGCTCGGTACAAAAGGGACTACGCAGAGGCGTGTCCATTTTTCCCGCGGAATTTCTTATTTTCGTTACTTTGCCACTTGATAAAATTGCTTCGTTTGAATGGAAATTTTACTGCCGCTGAAGGAGGCCTGCAATTTACGTCTCTTTACTTAAGGAAACATCGTTTACATCGTTCGCTCTCTATAATCGAATATAATCAGCTTCTTGGACGAAGATTCGTGAAATTGACTGGCAACTTTTCATCCCCCGAGATACGAAATGACGACGTGGAAGATCGAGAGCAACTTAAAACTAACTTCGAAGTTGTATCGCGAGAATTTTCCCATGTAAACTTTCGAAACGTAATGTTAAGAGTTAGACGAAAGTTGAGGATTCGAGTGATGGAATTCGATGCGATGCTTAAAAATTTGGAGAAGTTTGTCCTATATATTCGTTCGGGTCGTTACAGGATTCGCAAGAAAAATATGGTATCTTTATTTGTTGAGATGGAATAACGTAGGAGGAAAGATATCGAGGATAAATACTCGAACAACGAAACTCGTATCCAAGTTATTTAGATAGTTCGTAAACTGTGAGTCACAAAATTACGAAAACATTACGAAATCAAAGTTTCGTAAGTTCGAGTCATAAATTCAAGTAACTTTATCTACGTTCTCAAAAATTTCTCAAACAATTTTTACAAATTCCTACATCTTCCTCATCGGATGGGCAGCACGAGGAGCCTCGAAACGTATTTACGATCTTTGTAAATGGTAGAAAATATCGTTCATGCGATTCTCTGGTTAAGGAAAAAATGAAATTTTTCCAATGTTTGAGTGTATCGTGTCGTACGAACCAGCTGATATCTAACAGTAATTTAGAAATGGAGGAGCTAGATTCGGTTTTCCGGAAGTATCGGATCGAGTCTCGAAAAGGAGGCACGCCCTCCGCTTATAATTAAAAGGAGGCTGCACCTAGTTCCGATTGTTCGTCGTTCTGTTCGGGAAAAAAGGAGCACAGAAACGAACGCGTTAACGAACAATCTACGGTATGGGCTATTGTTCTCTTAATAGCAAGGGAACAGAGGGGGTTCGTCCAGGATGTCAACGTCATTACGGATGCGCGAATCCGACGTACACGGCGTTAACCTACTTTTGTTTAATCACAAAGGCAATCTACGGTCCAGTCGGGTTCAACGTCTCGTTACACCTTTGGCGCCACCGACGCTAATTGCTGGCAGCATCTTTTTTTTCTTTTTTTTTTTCTAGCTTTAATGACTGTGACCGTGGACAGCCGGTATGCGGCTCTGGATATAACAATACGTTGAAATGAATTGGACACGCGATTTTACTATTTTCTTTGTGATACTTCGAATAAATTAATATGAATTAACGCGAATTTGTGCGAGATATCTCGTTAACGTAATATCATAAAATATAATCGACGCTTTTACGAACAATACGTGGATACTTCTCGATCCCTTCGCGCGATCATGTACGATGATTTACTATAAACTTAAACAACTTTCTGCGTCTTCCACTAACTTCTACGTATCAAACATCTATCCAAAGTTCGAAAATAATTTTCAAGGACGCTCTATCTTTCAACGTATACAACGAATCAGACCGTTCGCAAGACGCAAGACTGAATGGCAATCGCGCAAAATTGTGAAATCTAACAATTTGCAAACCGTCGATTACCGAATTACCACGAATCGGACACTTTATCGCCTGAAGCCGTAGACGTCAGAAAATTTTACCAAACTGACACGACGCATCCATCTACGTGTCTGATCGGTTGATCGCCGGCTAAAATTAGCCGGCTAATTAAACTTCCGTCACTTGGATATTCTCGAAAAGTGCAGCGAAACTATTTGGGGGAATGCCGGCGGTGAAATGGCGGGTGAATAGACGCGTGCACGTGATCCGAGCCAGCGTCGAACTAACCGAGAGCACGCAACAATTTGCATGTTAAATCGCGGAGTGTCTCGTTTGTCGCCGGCACCCAAGCAACTACCTATTTCTATGCCGATTGTTTCCTTATAGCAATCTCGGTACGTCGCAGCTTGCTGAGTTCAATCCCTCCTGGTGATTCCGCTTGGAATCACGGCAACGCGTAGCGAGGAATCTCCGCTACGGGCATCGACGAAAGTTTGCCAACCTACGGAAACGTCGTGAATTATACGTGGAACGCCAGATTCTCTTTCGAACGTGACGCAGAACGACGCGCGTCACGGTGTGTCTGATGTTGATCGCGTTCCCGGAATCTCGAGGGTGGATTGATTTTACGAGAATGGAGAAGCTGAGGACGCCGGAGATGGAGCGAGAATTTTCTTTCTGCGATTGCGACGCAGGTGGAGTTAACGCGACGACTTTGGGAAAAATGTTGCGACGCACAGACGATGCTCGAGTAATTGCCCCGCGTAATAATATTACGATACGGGTGATGTATTGGCGCGATGGTTTTACAGAACGATATCGTGGAAATTATGCTGGCGTAATTTTTTTTTACATAATAATATGTACTGCGATATAAGTGAAATTAGAATGATGGGTTTAGATAAGAATACCGTGACGCAGGTGGAGTTAGCGTGACGGTAGATAGTAGTTGGATCACGTGTATATAAACATTTCGCAGGAATTTTCAATTAACGTTATGTAGTCACTTACACGCACCAACGCCGTATTGGCTTGATGTCACATAACAAATTAAATGTTATACATTTTACAATCAAAAGTTTGATTTTACGTTGGAATATTTTACCCATAGGACGCGGTAGCAGCTTCGCGCGAGGTCGGAGGTTACTTCCTTCGGTGACCCGCATATTTATCGCTTTCGACCTAAGCACCTCAACAGGCAGCGCAAATTGAGTCAGCCCGGGGACAGCCTTCGGCTTATTCCATCACGGTTAAGGAAGTGCAGTTTCTCATAAGACAGTCGACGTTATATCGGTTCACAAAAGTAGTTCACTGTACAGCTATATCTTACCTGTATGGATTGATATGGATTTCGAATAACGATGTAATGAAGAAAACAAACATTTTACATAGTCTATCGACCGCACGGCGACATTTCAATCACTTGCAACCGCGTTGTGCTTACTTCGTATCCTCGTTTCACTGATTTAATAATCCTGCATTCGCGATGGTCGCGTTTAAAGTATAACTTCTAACCAAAAGGAATACAAGAATAGCGAAAAAGGAAGGATAAAGTATGTTGGAAAGAGCTACGAAAACAGACATTTTCTTCGAATCTTAGATGCTGATCGAGTAAAAGGACGCGTCCCCTTGTTCGCAATTCGAGCACGCGCAAGCGGAGGACGAGGAGAAACCATGTGAGTCACGAAGCCATCTCGGCTTCCTCGGTCGTTTTCAAGTGCGTTTACGAAATCAATTGCGTGTGTCGGTACATCCGGCCTTTGAGTGTGGCCGTATGCGTCTTAAATGTCGATGCTTTGTAATCTTGTACGCGTGTGTTGCTCGTTATTCTCGATCACGCGTGCGCTCATGCCTAATAATTGCTCGAGCGAATCGCGACCCGTGTTATCCTCGCTACAGCAGTCGAAAAGAATGGTAATTTTCTTCAGAAGCGACGTAATTAGGTGAACAATCTACGTGTATACGTACGTATGCATATGGATATTTCATTGAATAGACGATGATGTCACAAGTGGGCGTTCGACGATGTAAGCACAGACCAAGCACAGAATGGACTTTACATGCTTCTTCGTGTTCCACGTTATGGCAGTCGTTTGATCGTCTTACCATTTTCGTGTCACGTTCGACGCTATCGATCAAGTATAGCAGTGGTTGGAATAAAAGTTTCCTCTGTGAAATTACAAACAAGGTACGGAGCATCTCGTAATCGCGAGATAATTTAAATTTGTATGGTAAAGCGCGGAAAAAAGCTGTCCTTTTCGCTTGTACTGCGTATCCTCCCGTCCACCTCTCGTTTCTATTTCCTTGGACAGAAAATTGTACAATTTATTCAGCGTATAGCTTCGCCGTTAATAACTCCGTTCTTCTCTACTTTATTTCTGCGACAGAGGACAGAAAAACGTGCAATCGCGCAAATGAGACACGTACATTGGAACGAAATGAAAAATCCGAAAAGAGGTAACTCGAGGGAATTGTAAATAGAGGACGTTTCGTTTTTCAGCCGAGGTAGCACAGAAGTATCATAGGGGACGTTTTATGGAAATTATCCGGCGCGGCGATGTATTCTCGAACGTTCGAGATAACCTGCGCTTTATCATATCAAACGTCTGCCGTGTCAGTATTTATGCGCGCATCAAAGGGATCTAATCAGAGGCGAAGAAAGGACGAGATCAAAGACCGATGATCGATCGTGCGAGCTGCCACGTGCGTTGGCGGATCCATTTTTACCAACGGCGTGATTTAAACGAGTGAAAAGTGTAAAAGACCTGTCGTCCATTAATAGGAAACACGTGATTCGTGTGAGAAACGGCAAATAGGAACAATGTTCGCTTTCGCAACTGCTTAAATCACAGATATATATTCTAATCTGTTGTCGTCCCTGAGAAACGATCATGTGGGACGATATTCATCGTTGTCACACGAATATCGTGACGCGGATTGCGAAACTGCCAATTAACGTTTGATATTGCCCACGATAATTTCACACTCCCCCTTGCTATCCGCAAATCGATTTTGCACGCGAAGAAACCTACACTGTCTCGCGCAAGGTATTCGAACGTTCGCCGTAGAAAATCTTTATTACGGGCGTTACGCGAAACCTCTTGAAATTAGTATCGTTAGCATCCTAATGAGATTATCGCGACTATAGCAGTGGAATTTCAAACTAAATTTAAATACTCGAGTTACGAGCCGTTTCTTGCAAATGTACATTTAACGAAAGATTAGTACGCAGTTACTACAATAGTTAGCTAAGTATCTAAGTTTATCGATACCGCTGCTTAACGCTTTGACTGCCACGACGGAATCACATGCTTCGCTCAGGACGCCACGGAAGTATTTTTATTATTCCAAGCATATAATGGCAAGATAATAATAAATTGATGATGTAAGACAACATTCTTAACCAATAGACCGTTTATCTTATTGATGGTCATGGGTGACCACCGTGGCGCCTTGGTAACAGTTGATCGCGACATATTATAACAAGGCTTCGTTTATTTCAACAGACCATTCGCATTCGTTGTTTCGTCGTAAACAAAACGTGCAGAATATATTGTCGAAACGTGTAGAAGATATTAGTAAACAGTATTTGCTCATTCTATATATAATAGTAAGGTATGTGCACACTTCTAACTTCAATTATACGTTTATAAAGCAGCATTTACGATTATTTTCTAAGGTGTGTTTATAATAATGTTCGTAGATTAGCACTCAAAGATATGGATGCAAACACAGTGCACCGTTAGGTGCAAGATTTGTTCTCATTTTCTTTTTATTGATGTTCTAATAAAAATGTTTAATCGTTCAATGGGACACTTTTTGTTTCAAAGTATCTTCTATTTATCGGTTATATTCAAAATGCCCTAACTGTCAATTTTCATTCAATTGTTACAATTGTAAAAAGTTCAAACGCTCCGGTCACCGATGGCCACTGTAGCGTCACAGGAGAAACCGTGGCAGGTCACATTTGACCAACGTGGCAGTCAAAGTGTTAAGTAATTTTCTAATTCTAACGAACTGTGTGTTTGCAACGAATGTCTGCATTTCCGGGTTTGCCTTAAACACTGGCAACGTGATAATCGGATGGTACGTTGAGAACGAGTCAGCGCAAAGCTGTGTACGAGCTTCGAATGTAAATTCCATGTTTCATATGCTTTGTGAAATATTCCAAAATTCACTCGAGAGGGAACAAATCGGTGATTTACGCGTATGTTTCTATTCTCCTCTTGAGAAGTACGAATTAACGATGGAACGTAAAGATCATGTCACGGTTTGCTGACGGCACAGAGTAAATTTTGCTCGGCAAAATATATTCGAGTGTTCGCTGGAACGAAGTGCTTCGAAAAGCAGTGGGTTTGGAAAACAGTGTAAACGCCTACGCTTTCGAACCTGATCGTGGTCCCAAGCCACTCGATCCATTTTCAAATCAATTCGATCAAAGCAACTGGAAAATCACGAACTGCTCTCGTAAAACATCTCTGAACGATTGTTTGGAAATATTTGATTCGTGCAAGTTGACGATCACCGTTCGAGCGTGCGTTAAATGCATGCAAAGCGTGATATCGTTCACGGAAGCTCAGACAACGATAACATCAAGTAGGTCGGCATTTCAACTTTGTTGTCAGGTGTTTATAACGCGAGAATATCGATGCATACCTGGCTAGGCCAATGAAGCGTGTCGGTGCACACGAGGCCGCGATACCAGCATTCATAGATGAAACGAGAACATCGATTGCCAATCGATTTTCTTGCCCGTGCTTCCGCGTTCGTGACAATCGAACTATTCGAAAGAAACGATCAAAGGAAATTTTAACTCTTTTCAGATTAAAGGGACTATGTCTTTTACGACAACTTTTTCCGGATAGTATTGGATTATTAGCATCCTTCTATCGTCACTCAGAATCAGGTCCATCGTGACGTAGGACTCCGTTAAAAATGACGTACTATATATCCGATTTTAATTCTCAAATAGAATCACCGGATCATAGGTAACCATAGTAATTTAATTAGATCACTGAAGTTCATTTTACGCTCATCACGGTAAATTGCTTAATCATGATTCACTTAATTATGAAATCTTTGATTTAATCTCATTCTGTCATTAAAGTTACTTAAGTACGATCGTTTTGATCCTCGACGGCGACGTGATATTACGCGGGGACTAGAATTATGTTTCGTTTGCTTCCTCCTTAATTTATATGAATTATGCGTTCGAGCATGGTCCAAACCAGCAAAATATTTGTTTTCACTTCTATCAGACCATCCCAAGAGTTTCTTTCGATTTAGAAACAAATAATAGATACACAACATTTTTTCCAATAGAAGAAAATGGATCATATATAATCGAATAAAATATTAGCTTGTCTGAAAAGTTTCTTTCGTTTTATGAGGAAATAATAGACGCACAAGGTCTTTTGTTTCATATTATTTTGTCGAATTACGTACAATCTATTTTATTCTGTCGAGATAAACACCGCGACATTTCACAAACTTGGTTTCACGTTTGTATGAAGGTGCACTGTTGTAAAAAGCACGTTTGGGAAAGAAAGACACTTTTCAGACAACCTAATAATATAAAAGAATAAATGTTGTACGTCGATTATTTCCTTATAAAAGGAAAGAAACTTTTACCTAATAATATCTGACAAAAGTAATTACATTTCTTTGTCCTTAGCAATGCCAAAGGCTATTATCTAAATTATACGACGTCCTGCTTAACCGCAACGATCAGCATGAAGGTTGTTAACGGAAATACGATTATTGGGCTGAAGTTCTTGCCAATTCGACCGACAGTGGTTTCGTTCCCGCAACTTTATCTCCAACTGTTTGCGTAAACATGGAAATTCGCCGTGAATCACGAACGAGTTCGTCATATACGTATATTCATTTGATTACAATTCCAATTAAATCGTGACGAAACGGAAAACCACGCCGTGATGGAGAAATGGGCATGACGATTGGTACAATTGGCTTGTTCGTAGTAGCAAGAAGCGAGCAATCCTTCAATCGCCCAAATCCTAATTTGGCATTCACGCTTTTACGTATTTGTTCCAACGATTGTACTTAAATAACGCTGTTGTTTAACGCTTAAAATATTTCGTCCTAAATCTACAAACCTAGTCTTCTAATAGCCACGACTGTTATGCACGAGGAAGTCAACAACTTCGTGAAGGCACGATCGATGTGGCATTTTTCAACGGTATCTCCGACATCGACCGTGTGTCGTATCGTTTAAACGTAATCGTTAATAAACCATCGACGTTACGCTTCTATTAGCGTTGCGTTAAAAGGCAGCGCATTAGCCGTGAAGCAGCGGCAGACAAGTCTAAAAGCAGTCGTGTCGTGACGCGACGTCAATTAACGCTCGGAACGAGTCTTTGAATGAACCGAAACATTCCTCAATGAGACGGTTCGCTGCTAACAATCGATCCACTCGTCACCGCGGCAACACGATTATGGGAAAGTCGAATTATCCTTCGACGCAGTCGATTTCATTGGGATATTCGTTGTTCCACAGTTGAAGCACGTTTTCTTTTCCATCTAAAGAAATACGATCGATTTCTATGTCATTCAATCGTCTAACACTTTGACTGCCACGCCGTAATCACATGTTTTGCTCAGGACGCCACGCGAGTATTTTTATTATTCCAAGCATATAATGGCAAAATAATAATAAATTGATGATGTAAGACAACATTCCTCCCCAATGGACCGTTTATCTCATTGGTGGTCACGGATGACCTACGTGGCGCCTTGGTAACAATTGATAGCGACATATTATAACAAGGCTTCGTTTATTTCAACAGACCATTCGCATTCGTTATTTCGTCGTAAACAAAACGTGCAGAATATGTTGTTGACACGTGTAGAAGATATTAGTAAACAGTATTTGCTCATTCTATATATAATAGTAAGGTATGTGCACACTTCTAACTTCAATTATATAATTATAAAGCAGCATTTACGATTATTTTCTAAGGTGTGTTTATAATAATATTCTAGATTATCCCTCAAAGATATGGATACAAACACAGTGCACCGTTAGATGCAAGAATTGTTCTCATTTTTTTTTTTATTGATGTTCTAATAAAAATGTTTAATCGTTCAATAAGACACTTTTTGTTTCAAAGTATCTTCTATTTATCAGTTATATTCAAAATGCCCTTACAATTGCAAGGAGTTCAAGCGCTCCGGTCACCAATGACCACCGTCGCTTGGTAGCTAAGGTCGATGCTTGTCCAAAGTAGTTTAAAGAGTCTTCCAAAAGTGTACGATAAATCTACTATATTCTAATAGTCGATATTTTTGAAACGTACCATCTTCGTTTGATAATCCCACGATCAAATGAAGAGACAGCTTCGGTAACACGGAATTTATTAATTAAAATTGCTTATCAATTTTATGGATTTCTATGGAAACAGTCGTTCTTTCAACTGTCCAAAGTTGTTTCCTTAAAATGCAAAGAAAGTTTCAAGGTATAGTTGCACAGTGGTAGGTGAAGTTTTGATCGACGATGGCGAATCCCGTGTTCACAAGGCGCAGAGTTTCACGCGGTTAGAGGCGAGGGCCGATTACATTGGTCGAATGCGTAGCGATGATGACGAGGGTTCGTTCGAGCATAATCAGAAAGCCCGCGGAGAACTTGTTAATGAGGAATATATCTATCGTTCGTGCTATTTGCGTCGGGCAAGCGTGCACGTGACGTTCCATTAGAAGTTTACTCTCGCCTCCTGTGGCTTCGTCCCAGTTAAACGAGGATTATCGCGGCTCAACATCACGATCGCGTTGTCTGCTAGATATTTTAGTACATCCCGTGATTGACATCGATATCCGCTTTCAATTTTCGTTACCATTTCTACCAAAATGAAATACTGCGGATAAGACGAGCAGTAAGAATTCTTGCGTCATTTTTATTACATGGATACATCTTTCATTCAAACATAGAATATCCAATTTATAAAAAACAACAGCAACTTGGAAAAATCTGGGACTAAAAATCTTTAAAGGGCTGATAACCGATGGTAACTGTGGTGGCTTTGCCTAGTTTTCACAAGAATGCGGGTACAGTAGCACACTATGAGACGATATAATTGATTTTTACGAATGAATATGCACTAGGAAAATTACTTCTTGCGTCATATGGTCACTCAAACACGAAGATTCATCAAAACCACAACTTATGGAACTTTCTAAAATCTAATTACTTATTCGAGGTTCATCGACGTGGTTGATCGATTGTTCTCGCTCGCGCTTCCGTCAAACGTAACGTACATTTTAGGAATAGGTCGGGAATGTAACGTTGTACCTGTTCCAGTGACTTTTCGCGGCGAGGGAACAACGGCGATGGAGGAACGCGGTGAGCTATAAAATTTACAAGTTCGTAGACGGCGCGTATGCGGGCATTGTGTATAGTTCAATAACCACGGATCGCTTAAATAATATGCAAATTTGATTTGCGCGAATCCGCGGTCGAGCATCTATTTCGAATGTGCGCACCGTGGCGCCGGACGCGGCAAATAATTTATCGGCGAACTCGAACGGAAATCGACTGAATTCGATAATCCGCCGGCGGTCTATGTAATTTCGAATGGAGGATCGTGCTTTTTCATATTGATGAGCCGTTAATGAGCATCGCTTAATGCGCCACGCTTCATGGATAAACGATACGGAAGGAAACAGGCAAACTCTTGTTCGAATGTTAAATCAAATGGCCGTCTGGAAAGCTCGCTTGCACGAGAAATATGTAGCTTTATCCATCGGCACAAACACCTCCGACACTATCATCGAAAATTAGCGATTGTTGTTACTGTGATCGATTCTGAGGTCAATTATTGCACCGGCGCAAATATCAAATTATTTTATTCTATTCGTACGTGACCATTATTCGATGTATTAATTTCAACGCTGGAATAAATCAGCATTTACACATTGGAAATATTCGTCGTGGCGTTATCACGCGTGTATCGTAGAAAATGCAAGCCTTCGCGATATAAAGAATTTCGTTTACGTTGCGATTTATTTATCGTACGTGAAATATAAATAGTACATTACATCGCGTTATAGCTTAACCTACCGATAACAAATATCAACATTTCTATATGTAAATTCTCGTGATTTGAATCACTATCCATTTAAAGACGAAGCATTTATCTTATGTCGTTACTTATATCCTAATCTATGTCGTTCGAATCAACGGTTAAATTCCCGCCAAGAGCATCTAATTTTCCTACAGTTAGTATACAACATTAATCAGATTCGAAGCGTGGAAACGCTGAAACGTTCTAAAACTCGAAGCGCCGCATGGTATAGAGTTAGAAACTTCTGTCGAGTCGACTAATCGAATTCTAGTGACTCGAAGATGAGCAGTGCCAACGTGGCTTTAAATAACTTTCCACTTCTCGAATATCCAGAACCGAGCCGCGAATACTTCAAGCGGCAACGAACGTTCGTTGCAGAGAAAACCAGCGAAACCAATCGATCTGCCACTCGATCCTGACCAAAAATTTGATTGAAATGCCTTTCGGATGCGAAACGATACCGACCGGACTCGTCCCAGTCCACGATGTCGGATGCAAGCGAATTTCTCGCGTTGCATCCGCGAGAACCTCCCGGTAGCCAAACAATCTGCCGTGTTATTGCGATGTTCGGCCACCGATCGTCTACGATATTTGATTCGAGCTTTCGCGAACACGCGGAGAGGCTGCTGCAACGTGTGCGCACGAGAACCTGGCCATTCACCCCGGCAGTCTCAGAATAACTGCATACCTATTTGCCCCGAGTAAGCAGACAGTGGTGCACACGCGAAATTATCCCTCGAGGAAGCTGCGCGATGTCGCAGGCACAAAGAACAGCCGATCGAGCAGCGATACGTTGCTGGCTGAGAGGATGACTCGGTGATAGCAGCGAATGAGGATCGCTGACACCGACAACGAAAGGGTGCGAGGGATTATTTTTACTGTTGTTTTTCTTGCGAACTGCGTATCGAGGGACGCACCCCTTGTTCGCGACACGATTTTCTTCGCCGGTGAAAAATTCGTTTCCAGCCAGGTTACGGTAAAATATTGATTTCTGCTGTTTACAGGTGAAAGGTACTAGGATTGTGAAATTGAATATATTTGGAAATACGAGCTGGGCGGTTTCACGATAGAGGGTAGTCTCCAATTGGTGGAAACAGAGTAATTCTATATGGGAAAATTGGAAACACATCAACACCATACACGAGAAGCAAAATAAATCAGCGTTTCTTGTTTTCTGTAAAAGAACAGCTTTACAATTCGTTACGTCGCCGAGTAATTTCAAGAAATCATTTCCTTCTATGATTCTCTATTTGATTGGGACATTTACGAGATATTAGTAATCTCTCTTATTAATCAAAGAATTAACTTCGCATCGTTGTTATCATCGATTAATTAGATGGAATCGTAGAGATTTTTTCGTTTCGGATAAATCTGACAATTCTCAGTGATCTTTGTATTGAGGCAATGGTTGGTGAAGATGCCCACAAGAAATACTCTTGATGTTCAACAAAAAAAGGTTTATCAAACTATGAACAATCAACAGTCAACAATTTACGATCAACAATTAACGATTAACTATCAACAATAATTAACGATTAACAATCAAGAGATAATAATCACGTATCTCGGCTTGTGTTTGCTTCGCTATGACGCTAAACCTATCGCAGATCGCAGCTTGAGGCAGAATGAATCTTTGTCCGAAACCAAACAGATTCTTTTCTTTGTTGCCCCCCGATGTTTCCACTACGCGCGCGTTTATTATAATATTCGAATATTCGGCGAAAGAACCGTAGGGATATCGATGGTACATTAGGCACGTTGGCCTTACGCTTTGAAGGTATAGCGCTTTGTGTCGCGAAGCCGTTGGAAAGTTCCGTGGTCGAGTGCCGCCACAGTATTACCGAAGGATTCCTGTACAGATTTCGTCTGATTTCTTCAGCTTCTTCATATCCGTTTCTTTGCAAGAAATCAACATGTGTTGAGAAGTTAACGGGCATTGGCACGCGTTACAGCGAGATGGAAGTATTCTCTTCAAGAGGAATTCGTGAGTGGCAAATCTAGATCCTCTTTAAAACGCTTTGATTCCTTCCGCCGAAGGATAGAAGCATAGACGAATGAACTAACTTAGTTGTGCAACTTTCAATTCTCGCTGCTCCGTAAGACGAAACGAGCTATCGCTTTGGAGATGTTAAACCGCGTGTATCGGCCACCACGCTTGGGCAAACATTCGGTTGATTTTGAGAGAAAAAATTTGAAATCGGAAATTGGAGCTGAACGAATAACGGGAATAGGATCAAGGGAGGGGGTGGAATCGTGTCGGAGTTCAAAGAGGGTGACAGGGGGATGAGAGTGGTATCGAGTGGCGAAGGTAATGAAACGCGGTTTCTGGTAACGCGGTATGGGAAAACTTTTGTGTAATTTACTGTGCAAACTAGTCACGTGTTTGCCCGTGGAAAATTCGCGGGATAGTATAACGCATTCCGCTCTAGAAATCAGCTCGACCGGCACTCGTCGTTATTTGCTCTAATGAAACAACCGGCACCGGTAATTAAATCTAATTCGAACCGGCCCTGAATGCGTTCTGCGCAAAATGCTTTATCGTGTTTTGTGTAGGCCACGTGAACAGAAACGAATCCCTATGGCTCCGTGAACAATTCGCGTTCCAACAATGGGATCCTCTGTACACCCTTCATGAAACAATAAAATTCTCTAGTTTACGTGGCATGAACCTATCGTACGTTATACGTGCTGGGTCCCTTATTTAAAATGCCCCATCGAATCTCAGAAAAGTTGAGTTGTTAGTTGAAACGTTAGACGCACAGGACATTGCAAATGCTTTAATCGTATTTTGAAAAACGAGCAAGTGCTAGATGGGACGTTTTAACAGAGAAAGGTAGGGGAGCATTCGATGGACTGGGATCGTTTAAACATCTGCAAGATAACGTGAAAGAGGGGAGCCAGAAGTTTGGAACAAGTACCTGTTGCGTAACTTGTAAAAATTTGCAATATATCGACGTAGAACTTTGTTATTATTAAATTGATATTGGCATGCGTAATCTTGAAATTCTTATAAAAATCGATTCGTTAGGTACGATATTTAGTAAGAAAAATCAGCGCAAGATTTTCAAGTATCTCGACTAATTTTTCTTACCAACTAGGAAAGTGTTCCTAAATTTTTCATCGACAGATATATGCGGAGAATGACTGAAATCGAAGGAGGAACTGTCAGAAACATTTGGGAGACCAGTCGGAACGATATCGAAATTATGGAGGCAGTGACAGACTGTAAATGAGAAAATAAGGGATAGAGAGATTCCGATGCGTGCTGAGAACCTCTGGGCATCAAAAAGACCACGTGAAACCTGTCACAGACATTGCTTGAGACGTATTCGAAATACAATACACCGATGGTCTTCGAAAAGCACCAACGTTGACACGTTCCGATAGAGGAAAAACGAGATTGTCAGAGGCATACGACGCGACTTGAAACTAACGTTGGAACGTTCTGCTTGTCTGAGTTGTGCCACGGGAAAAAATGTTGTTCTAAGAAAATACGCCTAGAAACTATAAAGCTAGAGACCCGAGCGAAAATCGTAAAAAATTCTTCGACAAAATACGTTTGTTGATATCGGTGAAGCTTTAGCTTACGATAAAGCCTTCTCTCCTACAGCAGACAACATCGTGTTAGATTACATAAATATACGTGTCATGTCTTAGATTATATTGCACCTTCAACATGATAATTCAAGTGGGAAACGACAGTCAATCTGTTTCTTTCAATTTTCTGATAATATGGCAGAACAGGTATCTAAAACTTGATCCTAGTCATTAGATGCTAGATGTAAACTCTAGATACGAATCACGTTTCGTATTTTCTGTAACGTTCCATTTTCTGCTTTCTTTCGTCTATTATCTATAAACGCTGTAACGATCGACGATCACGTTATAAATTTTGTATCGGGCGAATCAAAATAAAAGGTGTACGAGAAAATAAATAACGCAAGGAAAACGGCAATCCGGTTGCAAAGGATATTTAATTGTTTAAAAATCTTGGAAAACGTCCTTTTATTAATGTGGAAAGGAAACATAACGAGCCATTGATACAATAAGTTTGGAAAGCAAACACAAACCTGAGAGCCACTTAGTTGCCAACCCAATACAATGAATTTGGAAAGCGATTCGATCGAGTGGAAACGTGGTTACCGCGAAAATCCTAAATTGGATTTCTCGGATGTTTAGTAACTTGGCAAGAAAAAGGGATAAAAATCCGCTAGAGGATCGTAGACAGTCGCGTTTTCTTCATTCATCAAGACTGAGGCATCAAGACATTCATCCGGGGCGAGACTCTTAACGTTTGCCTACTCACTCGTGTTAAATACACGCGAACTTTCTTCTCCGGGCGAGAACTCAAACATTCGTTCTCCTAGGAAATTCGTAATTGAATTTTCGAGACGTTTCACCAACGAGAAAAAGTCGTAAAATGTAAATCCACTGGCTCGTCGAATATATTACTCGATGGAAGATATATTTGTAGATGTTATTTCGTTGCTCTATTATTAACGTAGCTTCAAAAGCAAAATAGAAGTATTCTTAAAAATTATTATTGTCGTTAGTATAGTACAACCTTCGATGCTTGATAAATGGAACCATAACGCGATCTTCAAATCAATTTTTCTATCTCGTTCTCACTTTCAACGAATAATAAGATCTTGTACGTTTTATGAAACGCTGTTCTCAAGTCACGCATTTACAACAATTCCTTCGTATCTGCCTTAAAGTAGAACGCTTTTCAACGACAGAAAAATCAAACTTTTGAATGAAAAACTGCCCAAGGGACGATGGTGAAGTTAAAGATTAAACGTATAAAGTGAAAATTGACTATCTAATACAACGTGTCTTCCTGTAAACCTGGAAACTTCCTCGTGGCAGAACGTGTATCGCTATACCAAAATCAAGAATCTCTTTCCTCGAATCCAGTTACAGCGACACATATGTCCAGCAAACATCGAGAAACTCTGCAGCTAACTGATATTTAATGTACAGACAACGACTAGAATTTAATCCGGTGCAGCGGTGAGTGTCTGTAGCGACTAAACACAGAGAGGAAATACTGGCCAAACATAGAGTTACGCAGTTGAGAATCGCTGGTGGCTGTGAAAATGAAATTACAGGCAGGACATTATGCGAAACGCGTTTAAAAGCATTACGAGAGGCTGGCGACGCGACGGTCTAAAATAAGCCGCTTTGCCCGTGGCCGAGATCGTAAAGCTCCGAGTTGAAGACCGCTGCCGCTTCCGCGACGCGATATTACGCCCAGCGTATTTCAATCCTGGCCATAGTGCACGCGTTGCGTACACGCGCCCTCCGACGAATTTCCGGGGTGGTGTCGATAAACCTCACTCGAGCGTACAACCGCTGAGAACCGCTGGGAGCATCCAAACGATGCGACGTAGCCGTCTGGGACGTCGGTACAAGTTCGGAGCTGTCTCGACGTATCGGTAGAGGAACAAATAATACGCAACCCTCTATCGACGAGTTGCCTAATGCTCGCACGAGGGATGAAAAAAAAAAAAAAAAGAAAAGGAAGATGTGAAGAGAGGCGACGACTACACGGTGAAAGAGGGAAAGGTTACGTCGCGAAATTCTGCGCCAGGACTCGATGAACTCGACTGTTATCGGTGAGTTAGGACACTTGGTTTTTAGGTATTTAACGTTACGTAACGTTGCATGCTTTAAATATAGAAGACTAAATGAAATGGTATATTCTAACATTAATTATCATTCAATCGATACGAAAAAAGGAGAAAATCAAAAAGTTCGTCGTGAAATTCTCGCATGTTGGAACATAGGACACTTGGCTTTTAGATATTTCATTTTATTCAATGTTCTACGTTCCAAGTGCAGGAAATTGAATAAAATCGTATACTCTAAATTCAATGATACAAATGATTCAATGATACTCTGATTCAGTGATACAAATTTTATGAACAGTCCTGTTCTACATACTTTCTGCACAATAACTTACCAATCTGTTGCACTTCTGCTATTTTATCGATAATTTCTAGCTTGTGACTTACAACGTAAGAACCAGGGAGATGAACATGTTTGCGATATTATTCGCGACGAGTACGAAGGAGTCACGAAAACGTATCGGCGATCCGTGAAACGATGAAAAATCGGGGCACGTGCAGTTTTCACCCCTCGTATCCTTACGCTTCGAGGATGGTGGCTCGCTCGAGTGTTACACACGAGCGCTAACAAGGGGAACGCAGACCAACTTGTTCGAAATTAATGAAACTTGGAAGGTTCGCGCACGTCAATGCTTACAGTCGGACGATCGATATAATCCTTCCTTTTCTGGATTATTTTTACCAGCTATATATTGTATATATAAAACGGCCTTTCCTTTTCCGTTCGATTTAACGCTTCGTTTAACATTGCGTGACATGAAAAAATCACGCGTGTTCATAGAATTGATTACGATAGGCGTTACGTGGATACACGTGGTAATAAGAGCGGAGGAAGGGTAACAATTTCTCTGGCAATGACATCAGCGGCAAGGAAATAGGCATGCCTTCTGGCCTAGTCGGGAATAACTCATCCCTAATTACGTCATTAGACATGGGACGGCGGAGCTGTGCAACGTCTTTCAGTTCGTGATTACGCGATCGATTTTCCCCGACGCTGAAACGCACAGCCTAACCGTTTACCGTTTTACAATCTTTCACGTTGCTTCGTTTTCCTTTACTTTTACATAATTCATCGATATTTACGTAGTTAGCGTTCATTTGTAGAGGATGGTTGGTCGTATGATTTAAATGACCGGATAACTCGACGTTGAAACCGTCAAATATATTTAAAAATAATTAATAAATACAGAGAATGTTCGCTAAGACTAATTGATTTGCTAAAGACTGTGTATTGATCGCTAATAAAATCGCTCGAGACTGAGACGAAAAACCGATCACCTTACGATCGCGTTCGTTTATTTATACTGGTCGCCGGAAAATTTAAATTCGACTTTGTCTGACGGTTGCACGTAGTGGCAACATTGTTTTGCCCGGAGTTTATTTATTATTGCATTATGTATGTCCTAACGATATTGATACTCCGAGGCAAAACAACAATTATCCTCTGGCTGATGTGTCGCTACACATTTAATATTTTTAACTTTGGCAAACTTGGTACATCGTGTCGATGCTATTGAGCCTCGTTCGGATTAGTCAAGCTATTTAAATTCTGAACTCTATGTTGAGTGATATGAACGCAAAGTCGAAGTTCAGTTACTTAACGCGTATGAGCATAAACTTGAAAATTAAGGCTCGAGTTCGACCGGCTAATCCGAACATGGCACTACGTTCCTCTGTTTATTCGGATTATTAAATCTTTGCGCGGTACTGTTACGAAACAGTATTTTACATAATCCAGTATTTATGTAACGTCATGGTGGATTGAAAAAGACGAGAAAATTTGATTTGTAAAATTTGATTTCAAACTATCTCTGTGCGAAAAAACTGAAAAGATCTTGCTTTCAATTGTAAACATGAAATCAGTTTTCCCTCCGTTCGACAAACCGCGTGTATAAACAGTTTCTACGTGGAAAAATTTAAACGCCAAACCAACCACGAATTCGTACAAGCGAAAGAAAAAAGAGATACGAAGAGAAACATTGATTTGGAGATCACACTGTAGACGATTCCGATGAAAAGTCAGCGGGCTGTTGCACGCTCGTTTCTCGTTTGCCGCGGGATTCTTAAACGTTTGCGTCGGTCGCGCTGAATACTAAAGATTGCCGCATCCGCCGCACTTCCCTTTAAATTCTCGCGTATTCATTCGGGGGAGCTTTGTTTAGTGTCTGCGCAGTGCCGTCTACGCAGAGGCCTGTATCCCTCGCAAATCTCGTGGGCCGTGAATACTGCGATTCCTTTTCACCGTGGAAACCGCGCGAGCAAACTGCGGCACGCGTGCACGCGTTTCTAAAGTCGAAATACGCTTTTCCACCGGCGTTACGGTTCGCAACTTCGTCTTTCGTTGCACGACACGTTCTACTTTTGCCGCAGACTCTATTCATCCCGCCAGTTCCAAGAAACGGAGCCCGACTTTGGCAGACCATTTATGAGCTTCGCAAAGTTTTCCACTTCGAAGGTCGTCCCTATGTTCCGCCAAGTTGCTTTGTTTCCTAACCACAGTTCAAACAATTGAGATATTCGTAGCCTGAAGAAAATTGAAATTTTCTACCAGGTTTAGGTAGCATTTATATCGAAGACTTTGAAGCTTTGCATATATTGAACGGTTAGAGAGGAAGAGAGCAGTTTGTTGGTTAACCGGTTAAGGAATTACCAAGCAGTAAAATAACGTGTAAATATTGGGCAACAGCTATGGTAAAATTTCGTTCTGTCAGAGAAACGTATTAGAAAGATAGATACATTACAGAAGCCCGTTATGCGGCATAAAAAGAATTTCTATAATTTGATGAAAAACTCGATCGCATAAAATGAAGCCTCGTAAAATTATACGACCAGATGGAAGAAGAAATGGCAATGGAAAAATAAATGTAGTGATAAAATTCTCTAAATTCCTTTTCGTAATTGCTAAGTGGACTAAATAGAATCTAATTGTGTACACTGTACATTTGACCGAAAACGAACGGAACGTTGCGTTAATGGAACTTGGCTCCTTAATGGGTTAAACAAATTAAGCGGAAGGCACGATGTGTGGGCACCTTAATTATTTTGCGTACATGTTGGTATATGTACTACGTGACTCAAGACCAGCTCCGTTATGTGCAGTTTACTTGAGGCGCACGGTGATTCATAACGAGCGAACCGTGATACTTTTAGATTCCATAGCGCGGGGTTATATTTGAAGCTCGCGAACAACGAGATCAGCGCGTTTATAAAGCACGAGAGATAGATGAGGACAGGCGGAACGACCTCAACTTACAACCAGGACCGTGGACAATAGCAACATTGGCGAAATAACCTCTTCTTTATGCCCTTTCACGAAATTTCTCGCCAAAGTGCTTGCATGATCATCGTCGTCCAAAAGCGATCCCGAGTCCACTAGGGGAACCTCGATTTATCTATTTACGTATTGGGTCGTCTGGAAAGTTCCTTTTGTTTTGTACGGAAATAATGGATGCACTACATTTTCCCTTTTATATTATTTTATCCAATCACGTGTGATCCATTTTGTTCTATCAAAATAAAGATCACAACGTTCGACAGATTAGATTTCACGTTTGTATAAAGATGCATCGTTGCAAAAGACGTATCTGTAAAAGAAAGACACTTTTCAGACAACCTAATACAAGGGGCTCGGATAGAGAACGAACTTGCCGTGATGTCACGGCCGCGAATTAAAACATTCGCAACGTTCTTGTGGAGCGTAAGTTCTAGCGCTGGAAAATTAAAAAATACCTCAAATTTGAGCAACGTATGAAAGAATTGTCACGCAGAGTTGCTTGTTCGAACTGCATCAGAAGATGAAATATTACAAATGACGATAACATTGAAATATAAAGAATCAAAGCTCGTAGCGGGGTTAAACGTATAGCCTAAGTGTAGCTTGAAATATAATTAAATATACGTAATTAATAACGCTTCAACATTGAATAATCGACGAAGCTGTACGTTTCCCAAATATAAATTAGTTGAACAACGTTCATCGATTTCCAAAGTCGTTGAAGTAATTACGAGCGGTAGTACGCGTGATTTACGGCGAATAAATTAAGCGACCATCTCAAAACGAGAAAACCAAGTTATTTTCAACGGTCGGTTAATGTTTCCTGGAAACTTCAAAGAGACAGAGACCCCCCTACGAAATCCTACGAGTTTACACCACCAACTTCGTTATTTCGCTACAATAGCGTCTCGAGTAAAGCATAGCGCGAACTCTCGATGACGTTTTTCCTTGCCGAACTTCTTGCTCGAGACGCGTCTGGCCAGAGTGCGCGTATTATTTATGGTTTCTATAAACGTTGGCTGATTCATTAGGCGGTTCAGAGTTCACGGGAACGATCACGTCACTGGGTGAGAATTGGTTCAACTCGAGTCGCTCATCTCGAGCGTTAAGTGCCACTGCACCTCTCTTATCCGCCCCTCTCATTTTCCTTCCAAGTCTCCCTTTTCCCCGATGAAACCTGTCCATCGTTTCTCGCTTCTCTTTCTCCCTACCCCGTACCTTTTTGTTTCTATTCGTTCTACGCTTTACTCCCCTTCGTTTTCACAGTGAACTCCCACCGACACCTACGCGTCCTTTCTTCCTTTTTTCCTCTCCCTATCTATTCGTACTTTTTCTCCGCGCTCTCTTTCCTTTTTCATCTCTTCCTCTGTATAGTACGTTCGCTACTGGTCGTGTCCTCCGTCACGGTTTCAGCGGTTTCACGCGGCAAGAATGTTTATGACGATGCCAGATGTCCCAGTCTGGCATTGACGCATCGTCGTTTTTCTGCTTCACGATTCGGTTTCCGTTCGAAAAAATCGGTCCGACGACTACGCGACGCGTACATATACATCGTCGATTATAAGTACGTATTTGGTCACATGACAGACGCGTTATACTCGGTTGCCAGTGTCAAATACAGCGTACACAATTCATTTTCCCTTACGGTGGACCATGTCTACCGTAACGCACTCCGAATTTTGGAAAATATATTTCTCCGGAGATATGAGACAATGAACTCCCCTTCTGGTATCAAATACAGCGCGCATAATTCGTTTTGCCTTAGGTGAATGTGCACATACAGTTAGGGAAAGTAAGAGACGAACACGAGGAATGAAATCGTGGAGATCTGCAAGATCATCGGCGTTGATAAGTCGTAGGTTACGACCTGTGAAATTTCACTGACAACGTTAGCCGAATTATGCAAGAGGGACCTAAGCAAGTGTCTTAATATTTATGAACGAGAGTGTACGCGTCGCTCGTCGACGAAGGATGACACCGAAGACCATCACACACGATGAAGAGGGACGTGGACCGGCCGAAACAGAGGCGAACGTTGTAGGACCAGACGAAAAACGAGTGAAGGCGTCGAATGAAGATAGATGAAAGGCAACGGATGGTGTAATGCATCTTGTAAACGTCATTGCTCTTTTTGTTGTCGCCGCTGATTAATTATACAAGCAAGATCAACGCGCAGATGTTTCACGATATTCGTAGGTGGTTTTAGAACGCGACGAAAATCCGCGGTTGTTATTTATTGTGATTCGAGGTACCGAATTTAAGAGAGAATGATGTGACTGTAAGTTAATAACGTAAGAATGGAAACGAAGTACTAAGGGCGGAATCAATTAGCGGGTATTAGAGAGATAGAATCTTCGTAAGCGAGCGGCGATAAGCGATCAGGGTTAAGTGGACAGCGACCTAATTGCAATAGCCATTCGAGATTTTATGATTTCACCGAGTAAGCAGTGCTCGTAATAGTTCTTACGTAGATGGCAAGCGCGGCGATAAGTGTTTTTTGGTTAGATTTGCAATTAATGGAAGTTCTTGCTGTGAGAAGCTTACACCAAGTATAGATCATTTATGGGGCTAAAAGTGTTGATTGAATTATGCTAAAAAAAATGTAGTGTCAAAGTAATGGATTCATAATAAAGATTTAGAGTTAAGTGGGAAAATAAAGCATATGAAGTACGTGAAGCGTATACTACTTATCATTATCCTTCTTTTCTCGTCTCTTCATTTTCTTTCAGATACGAACGTAAATGAGGGCATTTCCTCTCGTAAACATTACTCGTTTAACAATAAATACCAATTAAATTATAAATAATTATTATTTAAAAACATCGTTGCACTGTTTACGCGTATCATACGTTTACACGCGTCGTCCGCACATTGTACAATATAAATTGAAATTTTCTGTATACGATATGGGAATTCGTGGCCAATATGAAATTTAATTTCAACGTATCCTATCGAACGAATGAGAGACATTTCCGATGAAAATATTCTCCCATTGCACGATAAGGATCGAGAATAAAACGCGAAACGCGTTCTACGAATACGCGCGCTAACAGTAATTAATTCACGACGGACGCAGTGAAAACGCGAGCAATGCGAGCAGATGCCAAAAGGGAAAGACCGACAGCCAACTCTATTGCTTCATTATGCCTGGAATTTGATTCGAGTCCGCGCGAAACGGGCTTGCAATAACATTCCATCCAGTCGATATAAGCATTTGCGGGCTTAGCAACGGCGTAAAACATAACCGTTATGGCCGTTGCAAAATAAAATCTCACGATTGAATCAGGCAGCTGGACGAACCTTTCTACCGGCTTTCGAAACTCGATAAGGCAGCCTCTCTCGGCTGCTCGTAACGAGATCACCGGGAACGAGTTATATCGATGCTTCTAACGTCGTGTTTGACCCCGTAACAAGTATCGTTGTCGGCCACGAACAACGGACAATTTTATCATCGTCCACTTTCATCCGAACTAGCGTAACGAGCACCGTAAACTAATAAAGAATTTTATTAGCCAACGATAACGGGCGAATTTTATGGGAATGTTAATTATTTGAGAAACCAGACACGAAACGCGCCATGTCGTGACGCGACGCGATGAAGCATCGCCGTGGGAAATAACGTCGTCGAAAGTTAATCCATCATCCGCAATGGCCATGCCGAGCAACGTAGCGAAAATACGAACGCTTTAGAAAAGAGCAACCTAGGAAACATAGAGGCACATATACGATTCTCTGTGTATACACCTAGAAGATTGAATTCAACCTTTGGCTCGCTTCAGGAACGACGGGAACGACGTCTACTTTCTACGTGCAAGAAGACAAGAAGAAGCGTCTATCGTGATCCAAGGAGTCCTCGAGGATTCTAAGACTTGAATCGTCAAGCGGTTTCAAGAAACCAAAGTACTTTTCGCGGACGGAGACAAGAAAGCCATCTCCGCCTCGCGTGCGGCATGGAAACGTGGTGGTTGGCGAATAGCGAGTCCCTTCTTTGGTGGAAAGTAGGCGAAAGTCGTGGCACGATGCGCGATGAATTATACTTTTCAAACAGGCGTTAACGTCGTCTAAACATATTTCGTCGTCTTAGTTTAGGTAACGTTCGACACGCTAGCTTCGTTGCTTGTGTCAAAAGTTTGTAATAAATAGACCGACAATGCTTATACGCTACCCACGAAGGATTTCAAGCCACTGTTTCATAAAGCTAAAGCATTTCGGAAGAAGACAGTTTGAGGATTGTTTTGTGTTGAAATATTTATTAGTCGGCGAAAAAAAGTTTAGAATTTTGAATCGATAGCGATGTTGATGATGAATTCCGTACGAATATGACTAGGTACGTGATCATCCACGAGTCATGCAGATCAGTTAAAATGAATGCATTTCCTGATTGTACTAAAAATAATGGAGCTATTTCAGCATGAGATACAGTATAGTACTATTCTTCTATCGAAGCTGGCGTTCCAAAACGTAACTCACAGGCCGACCTAATGCTTCAACTGCTAGTAATCGCGAATGCAAAAGTATTGAAATTAAAACGAGTCCGAACTGGGTCAGCTATTCGGTCCATTCGATGTTCGATTGCCAGGTATAATGAATGCAAGCGTGTCACGATGGGTCGGGTAAACGACTCGTTGAACAGAGAACGACTTACGCGCCGAGGATGATAATAATGGAAGTCTTCAGGGACAATGGACTCATAAATCTGAGAATTTTAATAAATCACGTTCTGCATAACTTTCGACATTTCGAGCAACTTTTTGTATTAAAGGAAACGTCAAGATATCGTATCTATGGTAGCCGTAACTTTCGGGCCCTTATACATACATAATCCTAGATTACTTTTCTTGTCAGGAAAACCAACAACGAAGAAGACGTAGTAAATCTGCACCGGAGTTTTATGCTTGTTCCGCATATTACTTTTTACGAATGTACATATCGCAAGATGGTAGCTGAGCAAAGCTTCTAACAGAGGCAGTATTCATCCGCGACTCTGCTGCTATCCTACCTTCCTTATAACAACGTATCGCTTCACCACGTTCATGGCTGTGAACAGTTAATTGTCGAGTTACTTCGAGACTCGCGTAGCTCCATTTATCTGTATTCGAGGAACACAGATCGATTAGCAAATCTCTCACGACTGTTCAAGCTCTGCACCTTGTAAATCGAACGACGGAAAAACGATTCGCTTCGGGTATGAATTGCGCTAACGAAATAAAATTCGAATTTTCCAGTTATCCCTGATTCTCTGCATTTTCGTCGAATTACCTGAATCACAGCCTTTTGCGGTTACAGGTAAGTTAGAATTTAGGTCACACGGAGGAGCGTACAGTTAGACTTTAGCAAATAGACTTTCGAGAGACCGTGAATTTTATTTCAAAAAATTGTGTCTTCTCGGATCTGCGTTGTACCGTGAGACTGAAAAGTATCGAGTATAGGAAACTCAAAATCTAGAAAGGTTTCTCGTTCTGAACGTCAGGAACATTATACACACGCTACGGAAACGAAAGAAACCTTCGACGAAACGTAAGCGTTCGATTGCACAAATCGTAAAAGAATGAGAAGCAGAGGCAGAGACGAAGGTTTTCTCACATTTTCTCGTGTCGGGTTTATTTCCGAGGGAAATAAATAGGTCGAGCATCTGAGCTGCTGAAAAACAAATCGTACGTCTTCGTTTCTTTTCGACTAACGTTAAGCGGAATACTAAAAAGTATGCAAGTGGAAGTCGAGACGCAACAACGTAACTTCTTACTTTGGCACTTCCAGAAGATAACGGAGCTTTTAATCGAATTCAACGCTTCACGGTGCATACATCGAGCATACAACTATCTCAGCCGAACGATTGAACGTGGTTCATAAACTACGGCAAACGTTGTAATCTTCTTATCGAAATTAATTACCCGATACTAATTATCTAATTATCCGATTACGATTTGGAAAGTGGAACGCCGGAGGTAAACGATGCTTTTGTTCGAGAACGTCACAGACTGTTTTAGAACCACTGTTTGACTATGAAAAATCACCGGATACCGGGTAGACTAACATCAGCTCTTACCTGCCTATTCGAACCGGTACAATACCGGAATACGTATGTGTTCATTCACTGTACGATACACAGCGAACTTCAAAATTGCAAAAGTACAACGCGTAACATTTAAGTTCTACGAGAACTGAATCCGAACTATGAGATAGCAATGAAATATCGATCAATTCATATTAATTTACACAGTTTTATTTAAAACCACGAACCAATATCCTGTCCATAAGGATACGGAATTTAAGAGATTAATCAAGATAAAGAATGTTCTAATTAACGATACTTACGAATGTAGAAGCTCGGAGAAGCTAAGAATCAAGTAGGAGAAAATGATTAAAATTACTATTCTGCCCACTGAGACGGTGAAACGCCTGTTCCTAAAGCCCTGATCACCATAGCGTACGTCGATCGAACTTTCCCGCTCTCCTTCCATATTCTCTCTATTGAGACACGAAATTTAAGCAGTTCGATGCTACCATTGAATATCGACGGAATATTTAAACGATTCGACGTTAGTCCCGACGTTACAAACGGACCTCCGCATTCGTGTCACGCGCCACCGAACATCCGGTCATAGTTTCCTGCCGGTGTACATCTCAGCCACGATTGCCGCCTATTTTTGTATTTCGCTCGGCGACGGTCTCGCGCAGCAGCCTCGAAGGGCGATTCTCAATTGTCGCGAGCAACCGCTCGGCGTGCATTTTAACGATGGCGATTTCTTCGTGGAAGAAATGGAAGAACCGGACGAGAGCGTGTGCCCGCACGATGAAAAACAAGAAAACCACCAGACCGCTACATCAGTCGATTTTATCGCTCGAAACGAGCGTCCCCGTTCCCTCGAGCGAGTCTTTTAAAGAGGAAGAGGCTGCCAGAGGAGAAGCTGCAGGAAACGATTCCTCTCTGTTCGAGGTGGTTAATTGTTTCGGACAGAAATTCACGACTGCGCCGGTTCCGCCAACTTCTCCACCCGATTCGGATATTTAGGTCGCGGATGAAGGGCTGTGAGAGCGTTTCTTTCGAGGTGAAATCCTGAGAGACGCGCGCCTATCTACTGGTAAAAAATTTGTCTGCCGCGATAGGGGATATCCATCTTCGGCGAGAAACGATGTTCCGTGTAGGCTCGAACGCGCAATTTATGGATACGTAAGAACGATTACTTCTCGTGTTCCATAGAAAACCATGGGCTCGAGCGCTGATCGAAATCAATGTAAGAAATTGCGGAGAATTTAAGTACATACTCCGTGAATTTTAATCCACAGCTTTTAATAATTGTTCAAGTATAAATGATTATCTATTGTATCTTAAAATAACGTGTACAAACGCGTTGATATTTGCTTTCGGTTTATCCTAAACCATAGCTGCGATAAAATCGCTATTCTACGAAATTCTATTGGGTTGGCATTTTGTTAATACCACCTAATGACATACAAAATAGGTAATTTTGTCATTAGATGGTATTGACAAAATGCGCAACCACTTAGTTGCCAAGCCAATATATACGTCTTATCAGTGGAGCCTCTTAACCATTTTTCTATCGTCCCTTAACCATGATTATAGTCATTTAATATTATTAGGATGTCCAAAAAGTGTCCTTCTTTTACAGATACGTCTTTTTACAACGATGCATCTTTATACAAACATGAAACGTAATCTATCAAACGTCGTGATCTTTATTGTGATAAAACAAAATGGATCATACGTAATTCGGTAAAATACTATGTAACTATTATATGTAATACTATTATATGTAATACTATTCGGTAATACGGTAAAATAATATGAAACGAAAAATGTTGTGCATCCATAATTTCTTTATAAAACGAAAGAAACTTTTCGGACGATCTAATATTTAATTAGTAACATGAACAGTTAATATCAATTGACTATTTACATACATAGCGAAATTTCTGTATGTGCTACTAATGTAACTTCCCTACATCAATCGGCAACGAGCGTGCACAACGATCATTCAAAAAGTTCGCGAGCAAACCAGCTGGAGTTCTCCCATTCAAAAATCTTGCAAACAAAAGAGGCGTTTTGAAACTCGAGGCACGCATTCGCACGCGTGGCCTCGCGTGCGAAATAACGCGGCCCACGTTTGTA
This sequence comes from Bombus affinis, assembly GCF_024516045.1. Taxonomy (NCBI): domain Eukaryota; kingdom Metazoa; phylum Arthropoda; class Insecta; order Hymenoptera; family Apidae; genus Bombus; species Bombus affinis. The sequence continues at coordinate 5,197,679 of NC_066354.1, forward strand.
AAGAAGCGTTTCGCGGAATCGTTAGGAAGATGGTCGAAAAAGACACGCGATTAAGGTCAATTCCGGTCGCGCGGTTTTAATAAACGAGACCTTGTGCCGACACAGGTTTTAACGCACCCTAGAAACGCGCGCACTTAATCGGAATGACCTGTATTTCAACGTCGTTTCTTTCTGTTGTCTCTTTCTCTCCCTCCCTTTCTCTCTTTCTCCCTTTGCGTTTGTTCGAGCAGCACAGCTACGGTTTTTATTAAAGTCTCTTTCCGATTCGCGGGGATATAGCCGTGCCGTGTAAATAGCGTCGATAAGAGGCAGGCACTCGCGACGAGAACGCGAAGTAACCCTTTGCGTCTTCAAACGAGCGTATTCCGGCTCAAGGATCGAGGGAGGGACGCATCATCGAGAAACAAGTACAACCGAGGAACGTTCAGCTCGCAGATTAATTATACTTTTGTAAGGAGTTCCTTTTTCTTTCTATGAAAATCGCTCGTTTGTAAATCGTGACACAATTCCTTCGTTGACGATTTACTAACTTGTTACGTTGCACCCAAACGAGAGGAATTTCGATAACACAGGTCCCCCTACCTCTCTATTCCATTTATTAACAAGTTTGAACCGTTGCCTCATCGATGATCGATATCGAATTTGGCGTTTCAGCCGCGTGCGTGACCGATATCGGACGGTTTAATTAAAAAATTTTGCAGAACGGACGATTTCAGCCGCGGGAGCTGCCAGCGATAATAAAAAGATGTATCCGATGTAAAATGCTTCATATAGGATATAGGATGCCTCGGTTTTTCGGAAATTAAAATGCTTTTTTCGTAAATATGTATTTTCCAAACTGAAGCAACGTTTGATACAAACAATTCATTCCATGTCGAAATATTATTTTTCGATAAAGGTTATATATTCCGGACTGCTCTATGTAACTGACTGGTTTCTCGAATATCGATAACGTTCGATAATCGAAATAACGGAATAAGGAATAGAGTTTCCGGTTTTGAATGCGTATTGAAAATATACCTTAACTACATGTACACGCGTGTATTTCAGGCATACGTGAAATCGAGATCTCTAGTAAGGAAGAATTGGCGCCAAAATTGTTAATGGCGACTTCACATACATTCTGCATGTATATATGTATAACTAATGTCATATTCACGCAAGCTCTCAACTTTCAGAAAGAGAAACTTTAACAATTAATCGAACGAAGCTGTTTGTAATATTCATTTGGCGCCATAATATCATCCCAAGGGTTGGTTAAGCGCATACGAATCGCGTACGAATTGCATGCGATTGTATATCCATTGTATTGATGTCACGTATTTTGAAATAAACCGCATGGCCGATATGCATGCCCAAACATAGTAAAGAATCGGCAATCGTGTGCTACGTTGAATTATCCGATTCTTACATATACGGATATGGAGAACGAATTATTCTTACTTGGCTTTCAAATTGCCTTCCAGGACATCGGCGCCTCTGCCTTTCCTTGCGATCGGGAAATTCTATCATGGAAACTTGCGACCATACGTGCGTGAAAACTTGTCACTTGCATTTCATTTCGAATTCGATACCGTCTACGTAACAACAATAAAACTACACCTTGCTCGAGTTTTAACAGAAACATATCGCCATTTCAGAGCACACTCGAATGTACTATATCGCCATCTCTCGTAGCGAGTGAAATTACAGTCGATAGATTGGCTATGATCGATACGGTTTCATTTCACGGTGCTTCTCTTGAGACGCCACTTTCCAAAAATTTGAATTTACAACACATTTGCGGGAATATCGTGTTCGGCAACGGTTCGTGACTCAACAAAGTGAATGCTATTGAAATCGTAACAGAAACGTGACGACGGTACTGAATTGAAATGTGTTGGCGTTTATGTTTGCAGTCGCAATTGGGTTCAAGTGGTAAAGGTAATTTAATGAAACACTTAATTCAAGAAATGCGAATACAGCTTCTTTTATACTTATGAAAAGTTCTCGAATATCTCATGTTGCTATATACGTATGTATACCGACATTATATGCTCTCCATATAATATTACCTGGTATTACATTTATTCCTTTTAAGCTAGACGAGAATATATATTTTTTATTATACGTACGAACATAACGTACACAACGACATAGTTATAAGTACATCTTGTACATATTTTTAGAATATGGAGATTGTTAAATAATTTCTTTATTCATCAGTTTCAGTAATCAAAGAAATGAAAATGGAAAGTGAGAAAGATTTAATTTTTTAATTTTCAATGATATTCAATTCAAATATGAAAATTTACAAATTGTAGTTTCCTATCCTTTAATCTTTATTGAATTGCAATTGTTCGATGCATACCATATCTCAATATGTAGAGTTTTATTTCTTTCCAGTTTAGAGGTCGCTATGTTCCACGCACACGGCGCCATCTGCCGTTCGTCGCGAAATATAGTCAAGACTTCATTTAAGTTGCGCGCGTTCTCTCCATTTGACAAGTGTTTCGTGTTGTGTAGCCCGGTGAATTCTAGCGTAGAACGATCCAAAAGAAAATGGGTGTTACTGTGTAAGTAGATTTGCAACTAAAAATATTTTTCCTGTTTATCCTTATTTACCATTTGGACGATCGTGGACACTTAATTAAAATACTATACGTATTCGCTTAACTTTTGACATTTAGAGGTTATGTCGAAATAGCACATGTTAGAATAGAACGAGCGTTCTAGAATGTTTTGTCTCAATTGTTATGATATTCTCTTCATATTGCGATTGTCACAAGTATTTTTACTTGTCTAAATACAAAACTAACGATCTTCAGTACCTCGCTAGTAACCGGCGTTTTGTATTTATCAGTTTGCAGCAATATCCCATGACAGAAAACAAAACCGGACCGCAAACGATCGAATTCCTGACAAAACGAGTCGTGGCTCTTGGTGCAGTGCAAACCGGCCAATTTTTAGTGGACTGTGAGACGTACGTTTCGGTGCCGCAATTAGGTGAGTGTTTTCACATTTTGAAATTCAATTTTCGTCACGTTAGTTGCTCAAATGCAGCGTAGTACGTCGTCTTGAGCACAGATGGCTATAATTGTACGTCTGCGAAAGAAGCTTCACAAAATGAACAAAATTTTTCATCTTTTATTGTGCTATATTGCGATATATATATATAGGCAAAGGTAATACGGGCAAAAAGATCATATCTCTTAATCTGTGGAAGTATTATATGCCTATGAAGATATTATAGGATCGTTTAGTATACTAAATGTAGGAAATGTTGGTAAGAAGAGAATAAGAACAACGATCGTTTGACGATTATATCTGCTTTTTCTTTTGGCATTTTATGTAGGTGTATATGGATTTCTATACAAACACGCAAGTAGTTGGTTCCGCCGAAGGTCATTTAGCGCTTGGATCGTCCGTTATTTCTAGAGAGGTACAAATGCAGATGCTAACGAATTACAATTTTTAAGTACATACTCATTCGTAGCACAAATACAGGGTATACTCGTTCGATACATGCACGTCTCTTTGAATGCAAATTCTCATACCACCGTGTCGGCAGGATTGTTTTGTGCTATTATTCGTATCTCTTCGATCGACTTTGCCCCGTTCCAGAAATATCCACAGATAACGTGCGATTATTTCTGTCTATTTTTAGAATCGTTCTCGTAACTAAATTAGTCTAATTATATGTATATGTGATGTAATCAAAGAAATCCGTAATAGAGATGTGGTAAGCATAAATCGAAGTTCAATCGAAGAACCACGAACTCTTACAGCAGCGTATTTTATATTACAGTTTGCGTATCGTGTTGCAATCTTTTTTACGGTGGTCGTAGTGCGAATTAATCGTCCCGCTTCGATTCGAATTTCGCGCATCACTGATCGATCGTAAAGATGATGCGCGAACATATAAACGCGGTTCTTAATTCGCAAAGGTACAAACGAGCTACGTCTAAGCGTCATTACAAAAATATTAAATCTAGCAAGCGAAGCTAGGCGCGGACCTTCCAGGCTAGGTCAGGTATATATTTACATATATATATTATATATATATTATATATAATATACATACATATAAGTTGATATTACTCTATATATATCCTTAATGTATGCAGCTTTTGAAAAATACGTTCTGTCGGAATATTCTCTTCCCTGATTAGCTTTATCTACATACAAACGTTCGAACATCCCATTCGGTGACGGCCAGCGCTTCCTTCGAATGTCCTTTCTTCTTTTATTGTCGATAACTTGTAAATAGTTCGCGTTTAATTTATTGTCGATATATAGAAGACGTAATTATGTATAATGTATATAGAGGCTACTTAACAGACCGTGGCGTTTTCAATGCCCGGATGCACTACCACTTTTGCTTTGCAAATTTTTCATTCTTTAACATATTCACATTAATGTTTCTATTTCTTTTGTCATTTCATAGTAACAGACTTTCCAAACTTCAGCAACTTGTATTATCCTTATATCAATTTCAATGCGCACATTTACAAGCAACTTTCATTATCCTTGTTCTGATACATGTATATACAGCGTACACGCACACACACACTCACGCACGATATACGCACACAAATATGTATACGAACGCGTGTTTGATGCGGGCCACAGAATTTTTCGAAATAAATATTTTTATCCGAACCGTGATGAAAAAGATAATTCGATCGGCCATTTCACCAACTTCATCGACGCGTTTATTGCACTTTGCTTAATATGTACCGTAAACCCAATGTTTCTCCTTGAATTTTTGCCTTTCTCCCGTTCTTCCTTTTTTTTTTTGTTTAATGAACAAATCATTTCCATTAAATGTTAGTATCACACCACGGCCTGCGTCATCAAACTCACGGTCTTTCAAGTAATAATTGCATAGCTACGCGTGCATTATGTAATACGAATTCTAATCTGACCTTCCACTCGCTGTTTACTACGTCTAAGGATTACGATAATACCTTCAATTCACGAAAGTGCACAGTGCAGATTTTTATTTTTTACTCTTTTTTTTTTTCTTGTTTACTTTACGTTATTTCGCTCGCTGCGTGTCTGTGTATATTATTTTACTTAGCTATTAACTAGCCGAAAGGGAGGTGTTCCGATTAATTAGGAAAGATGTGAGGGTGTTTATCGCTACTACTTGTACAGTTGTTCCGGAGAATTTATATCGCTACACCTATCCAGCCCTTCTAAACCACATCCTTAAAACATTTATATACTTATCGTTCGGCGCAGTACACTAAGGAAAAAGGAGATAGTCTCACGATGGTCGAAGAATTATTCTGTACAATTTATAATGTGTATATATTTATATATTCATATATAGAATCCCGGAGTATCTTTTCTTTTTTTTTCTTTTTAATTTATTTTTATTCTTATTCTACGTGCACCCGTTTCACGAGTATTGCACCTGCGTTAACTTAATTGTAAAGTTTCATTTATTCAATACTGCGTCCAAGCCCTTGAGCATTATAAGATTCATTTAGATGGTAGGTTTGAGATTCGAAGATGCTGCGCTCTCGTTTCTATTCGTAGACAGTGATACGCGTCTGAAAAATTTGATGAAACTCTACGTTAACTTTTGAAGAAATTTATTTTTATTGTTAGTATGCTCGGTATCTAACGGAAAGGTGGCAGATGGAAGTAATTGGAGTTACGTTTAAAGCGAAAGGGAGAGACATCGATCACCGTCCACAAAAGTAACCGATCCGTTCTTTCCTTCCCTTTTTCCTCTGAACGTTTTAAGTACAAGTTTCCCTATTTCTATCGTACGTCGGAGGACCCAGCACTCTTCGTTAGAATATTGGATATGGCAGGGATATGACTCACGGGGTTATAAACGATTACAGATATAAGAAATCCTGCCGATAGACTACACGGAAAAAAATATCGTTTGACTCGATTATTTTATTACCAATGAGTCAAGTATCTGTTTAAATGAAATTCGTAATTAATTTTATGAAAACTAGATGTTCCTGATATGTCGATAGTTTAATATCCCTGATATCGGGCGTTTAGTTCATTGGAATTCGTTAAATCTATGTTTAAACGGTGACATTTTTTTAGAAAAATATCAGAACGACTGAACGTAAACTCTTAACGAATGGAACATCTTCGTTCTAATAGATACATGGAATCTCTTCGTTTCTCATATGAAACGATAATAATGAATATTTTCATCCGTGAAGACCAGGCGTTCGATCACAGAGTGCAGAAATCATTTCTGCAAAGTCGACGCTGACGAATTCTACAAACTATATAAAAATACAAAATACAAATGCCGTTTCCTCGAATACCTTCCCTCAAAAGACTCCTCTCTCAGGTTCCAGATTCGATGATATCATTGCACGAATCTTACCCTATACCTCAAACGCTTATCTCATCGAAAATTGTAAAAAAATTCATCATCGATCACAGTCGTATCCTCGATCGAGCTCGCATACTGTGTTCAAAAGAGTCACGACTGTCATCCATGTTACAATAGGACAAGCTTTTCAAGTTTCCATCTACGCACGCGTGTCTCGTGAGTTTGGCAATGGTTAGTTACAGTATTGTCGCAAAAATGTTGTTCACCGAGTCCGAACAGTTGCACGATCGGTATTACATAAGTGTTCGTACTGGTAATATGTATATAATGTACAATAATAGTCGATTTATACAATAGGTACTTAAGTATGAAAGATAGTACGCGTAATATGTATAATATATCTACGGTTAATAATATTGTCATCATTAAGTCAATAGTGGCCATTGTTAGAAACGTGGAACGAGCCTCCCTCCTCCGTGTGTTTATACTTATAGCCGCGACAAGTAAAATATTCTCTGCTCTGTCGTGTCTAAATTATTTTCTCTCTCTTCTACATTCTTTCCTCGGCGATAGAGTTTACGTCACGATTTACGTTCACGGTGTATATAATACACCGTATATCACGGTCGTGCGAATAGCGTTAAATTGGCGGAAAAGCAAGGAACACTTCCTCGGCCACGCTCAGTCGATCACATCATCTGGTTACGTTCCAGTCGTTTCGTTTTATACGATCGTCCTATTGAATAAAAAATACATATATCCTTCGTTCGTTGGTGCACGTTCATCACGTGGAATAGAAATTTCCATTATTTTCCCATCGATTTAACAGGAACGCGTGTATCGTATTTCAATGGAGAAACAACTTGTTCCACGTTCTCCTTGGCGTTCTTACTTGGCCAACGAAACTACTAAAACCACTAGGTTTGAACATCAGTCAGTCATACGCGCTTTCGAAACAACAAGAACTTGCTTTCTGGAAGAAAAGTGGAATTTTGCGTTTGTTATACTATCACGTTCTATTTAATTAATTAGCTTTTCACGTGTTAGCCGCGATTCGAAACTCGAAGACGTAAGTTGAAAATATCACGGTGAATTTTGAAGTGTTTAGAGAAACGTCGACGACAATCGACGGACCAGTCTATCGATTCTATTCTAAACAATTTATATTAATATATATATATATATATATATGTATATATATACGACTATTTTTTTCCTGCTTGTTTCTTCTTTTGTTTATATATATTTACACATGTACGTACGTATTCTGCGTTATTATCTGTACGTCTATATTTGCGTGCTCTCAGAAAAGGCACGTTGCACGGAAGAGCGTTCTTTATCTTTTTTTTTCTTTTCTTTTCTTTTTTTTTTTTTGTATTGTTTCGACGAGACCCATTTTTCTTTTCGGGTGCGTGTAATCCGCAAGTATTCGTTCTACGTAGTTTCGATAGTTACGGAAAATAACGTATGCTAATTTAATGCGCTTCTTGGTCAAAATATCGTTCAACGTTTCACAAGGCAAATCACGAAGATGGTTATCTAATACGAATTTATGTAATTCAGTCGTGTCGTTTGAAAACAGATCTTATTCCTTCATTTTACGATTTATAATATCGAAAGTGAGCATAAAACTGGTCAGAGGGAGGAGAAATTAACACTCGAACGTCTCGCTGCGTTCTTCAATTTCTAACAAGTTACCCGCTATTAATCGTTAACCTCTATTCTACGTTCATATAAATTGTACCTTTTTTGATTACTCGATACAAGTCTTTTAGAATGTTTTACACGTCAAGTATTCGAAGATGATTAGAAAGGGAGACTCGTCGCGTTCATTCGATCGACGTGTTTCTGACCAATCTTATACGCCAGCTGATGAATCATAAAATATTACGTTCATATTCATTTCGATCGTCTCGTCAACTGAAAAAAGCTCGTATCAAATCGATCAAGGAACTCAATAATCTAACGTCATTGCTAATGAGATCTTGCTGCGATAAAAATCAAGTCGTTTCAATACCCTTCGATATAGCAAATAAACAATAATCTCTATTACCAGAGACTCTCGGTGGTTCGTCGTGGAAAGAAAATCTTCTAATACTTAAATATATTCTAAACGTCGCGAAAACATCACGATTCTAATTCGCGTCAATCGAAAGCTTAATCGGAAAAATACATCGGAAGAACGAGCGTCGTGAAAATCAGGTCACCAAGCTTCCTCGTTATCAATGAACCATTAAGCATATCGGGTAGACGATGATCCATCGACGAAGAACGCTTTGATCGACTATTATCGTCAACCCTATGGCGCTTCTTCGTGCATCACAAGTAGCACGTCTTGTAGTAAATGAAAGCAACCGTGTCCTTGCCGAATGTCCTGCATTCTCTCTCGTAGTGTACCTGGCCGGGCTCGTACTTGCCACCCCGCGGATATCTATTCAGCCTGGACAAACTTCTGTAGAGTCTCAGATAATCATCTTCGAGTTGGTCCTCCCGATATCTTCGACGTCTGTAACCATCGTCCAGCAGCCTGTCGTTTCTCCATTCAGTGTTCGACGATAGAAGAGACGAATCGCCTGAATCTCGTATGCTATCGTCCAGCTCGAGGTCCGAGAGGTCCTGCAAGCTTCTCAGGTAGCTACGCCGCGATTCGAGGGAATTGGCCGGCTGATCTCTGAAATTGATGGTTCTACTTCGTCTGGGCAAAGTCGAGCTGTAAAGCCTCTCGCCCGTTCCGTGACTAATGCCGTTCCTCAGGATCGGCTTAGACCCGTTTAAATCACTCGAAACGTCCCTCCAGCTGTTGTCCTCGTACGCAGCCGTGTAATCGCGATGCCTAACTCGTCGAGGTTGCATCTCCATGTCACGATTTACGTAATTCGATTCGATGCTTCTTTCTTCTGGATACGTATCCTTTGGATATACGTCCTTTGAGTAGGCACATCTATCTCGGCGATTTCGTCCGTTCCGACCATAACGATGCTGATTCTCTTCAAGTACTTCAGGTCGTTCGTTCAGCCGATCGGAGAATCGATAGTCGTTTCGGATCACGTCTCCGTTGCTTCTATGCGTTGTGGTCGCGTTGCTGCGCAAACTTTCGTCGGTGGAACGACGCGCCGTGAAGAATCCACGGGACTGCATGAAGCTCTCCACGTTTCTACCGATTCTGTTAGTTTTCTCGGCGAAGATGTTGCAATAGTCGGATAATTTGCGATGATTACTCCTGTAGTTCGGTGTGTGACAAGACGTCGTTGGAATATCCGTAGCTGGATTCGCATTATACAGCTCTCTTGGATCGTGTTGATTCGGATAAGCTCCTCCTGGTAGGGGTTTGTTGGATTTCTCCAGGTTCGACAAACCCCCTGTTAATGAGGCCTTATACTACCGTGCTTGTGCGTAGTCTGGATTCATCTCGTCCAGTTGTTTCCCTTTGGTCTCGGGCACGCAGCATACTACGAAACATAGTCCGCATACCGCGACTGCTGCGTAGAACCAGAATGCTCCGTGTAGACCAAACGTCTGTAACGTGATTTGGAAATATTTAACGTCGTGTCACATATGAAACGTCGTGATACGGTATATGAATAATATTATCTAATCTCGCAAGATTCTAATCCGCAAGACGACACACAGACCCATTTCACGATATCAGTTTCAAGAATTACGCAATGAGAATAACAACAATCGGTTAAAGAAGCGTAATCTCCGTTAATTAGCTAGTTATTTTAGTTAGTTAGTCAGGCAATAAACTACTGCATTAATGATATTTTAGTACCATACACTCATTTGGATACTATGGCTGATAAGTACCGAGGTATTTCAATTACGCACTGAAGCATGATCAGATACTGCGCTCGATTGTAGTTTATCGATCGAGCATCTAATTAAATACCATATAGCTGGAATACCTAGACACTCGATATGCGTTAACCCGAAAGCGGTTGACGTTCTGCGCGACGTTGCGATCATACGTGATTAGGGTGTCTCACCTGCTGAAAATCCATGAAGAGCTTAATGCCGACGAACGCGCAGAAGTAGTTGAAGCTCATGCTGATGCTGGAGCCGAGGCCACGATACTGCAGGGGAAAGAGCTCGCCAATCAATAACCACGAAATTGGCGATATGCCCAAAGCTAGAGCGGTCGTGAAGACGAGCACGCAGAGCAACGGTATCCAGTCGTGCTGGCCGACCACCGCCGTGTCCGGATAGCCCAGATTTTGCGTCTGCGACATGTAATAGGCATAACTGCCGAAACCTGCTAACGCCAACGACATGAACACGGTACTGGCAATCAGCAGCGGTAGCCTACCCACGATGTCGATCAGGAATCCTGTAAAACGCAACAAAACGATGAACGAAACGTTAGAAAGTCGATGGATTTCGTTGTGCACGTATTTTATGGCTACGAGAATTTCTCTCGAATATTTTCTTTTATTCTTGTCGTTTGACGAATGCGCACAACGACAACCAGAGGCCCGGGCTACCGTACCTGATAACATAGAAGCCAATAATTGCACAAAGCCAATTGCAATGGTCGCGCCGTGAGGATTCATGCCGCCCAGAGTCTGACGGAATATAATGACCGCGTAATAATTGAACGCGTTCGCGCCAGAAAATCGCTGGAAGAACATTAACCCGCACGTGATGGCGATTGGCTTGTACAGCTCAGGTGTGAACATGCTGTTCTTGAGCGTCTGCTCGTACTGCTTCGCTCGTGACGCCAGGATATTCGTTTTGATCACCTGCAACAATCGGATAATCGAAGTTTCTAGTACCGTGATGAATCGCTTGAAAATAGAGAAGATGCACGAGCGAAGTTCCGTTGAATCGTCGTTTGATTACGATGTAATACAATTTGCTGTACGACGAGGAGGCATGACGATCGCATAAAAGAGGTATTCATAAGGCGTAGTATCTTTGAAATTACCTGCAGTTCGTGACGTATGTCGACCTGATCACCGCGCAGCCATTGCAAGCTCTTGGCAGCTTCATCGTCTTTGCCATTCAGAACGAGGTACGATGGCGTCTCGGGTATAAAGAAAGTACCTAGAAACAGCATCGACGGCGCTATGGCTACCAGCAGTGCGCTCTGTCGCCAGTTCAGGTACGTGCCCGCGATGTACGACAATAACACGCCAACGTTACCAACCACCTTCAGCATCGCTGATAGACAGCCCCTGATTCCCGGCATCGAGATTTCTGATATGTATACCTGAACGAAACGATTATTTGTTAGTAGAGGCCTCGTTTACAATAATAAACCTTAAACGGAGGAGTAAAACTGGCGAAGAATATGTAAGTACCAGAAGAGAATATTTTTAACTAAAAGAAAGAAAACGTAATTATTTCTATTAATATCGCTGTTTAAATAATTTATTATACGTTGAACTTCTTATTCAATCTCTGTACATCGAACAGGTTAACAGATTCAGAAAAGCTAAATAAATATCGTAAAACATGTCTAATTGGCACTTACGATTATAGTTCTATGTTATACTACCGCTAACAGATAATAAATTATAGTCTAACATCATTTATACGATCTCCGTTTATTGGGACGAGACTTTAGTGTCCCATTAAATGAACTCCTGCCGACTACATCCACTTATTCGAACGCAAACTCGTATTATATGGAGGAAAAGTCACAGATAATGGGGAAATCCAGTGAACTTTTACCACGCGTATGAACTCTAATTATACAAATTGTTTGTCTTCTTATATCGAATTTATATTCGCGAAGTTACAAGTGCCACTTGGATTAGCTCCGTAAATTCAAAGATACAGAAAAGTAAATGACACACTGTGTATTTTAAATGTACCGTTACTTATTTCTAGTCTTCGTATCGTGTAGAAAGATAAAAAACGCTATACCTGAGCTACCATGACGATCATGCAGCAGCAAAGGCCTCCGATGAAGCTCGTGACGTATACCAATTCCAAGCAGGGTGCGATGCCCGTAAGGATCCATACGGCAGCCAGAGGCAAAGACGTGACACGGAGCGCCAATCTACGACCCCTCCTCATTATCCAATCGCCGATCATAGCACCGAACCATGCGCCCAGCATCGACAACGACGCTACCCACGAGGCTTCTTGTTGCGTCACCGAGAAAGCCGACCTGCGACAAATGGCAATACGGTTACAGATGACAGGAACTAACGTTATGCGAGGACCTAATCGTTCCCTAATACCAGGTCGCCTACTCTGCCCCTCTTCTCTCTATCTCTCTCTCCTTCTGTCGTGTGGTTTTGATTAAGTCGCTGAACACGATCGATCGTTAGATCGGTCCTTGTAACGCATCGATCTTCGTAACCGGTTCAAGGATAGCTAACCAGTTGATGTGCTCTATTCCGACCAATACGTTGCCTTATTCGTCGATTAATTCGAGCCAATTATGCATCGTTTATGCGGTATAACCTATTTTATATGGTAAAAGAAAACCGTGTAAGACTATTAACTGAAGGAGTTAATATAATACGATAATGATGATGAGTTATCATTTTTGGAGCGGAGATCTGTGTATCATGGTTGAATGTCATCTTAAATTGGTCGTGCAAATATTTTGTTAGCGTATCGAATTATGCGAAGAAATACACGTTGCGATCGAATGTCTTAGATTGTCCGAAAAGTGTCGTCTTTTACAACGACGCATCTTTATACAAACATGAAACCTAATCTGTCAAACTTTGTGATCTTTATCTTGGTAGGACAAAGTGGATCATACATAATTCGATAAAATAATATAACACGAAAAATGTGCATCCATTGTTTCCTTATAAAACGAAAGAAACTTTTCGGACGACCTACTACTTAAAGATTTCTCGCAAACATTCGCTGAATCTATATCTCAATCACAGTGACGAATGAAACATGTGACAAACGAAATGCATATACTGATAAGAAGCCATACATTTGCTCGCCCTGACATTTTCATTATAGCCTTATAATCGATTTTGTAGCGTTTAGTTGCGATTAAAAACAGAAATCGTTCGTCGTAAATTTCGTGGTTACGTAAAGAATGTAAACAGGCGAATATTATTGAAAGCATATAGCTAATGAACACAGTATTCTCGCCACTTTATGTGGCGTGCTTCGTTTATAATGCAACGTGATAAAACCGAGCCACTATCGCGGAGAAAGTGTGCGACAGCCAGCTCGAAACGGAACAGAGTGACGTTAATGCATTTGTTAAGTGAATTATCTAAGACTCAAGATATTCGCCCGCGCTTTATTACGACCCGGCGAAATATCTCGTCGGGTTTATTTAATTTGCTTATCTACCGACCGACGCTAATCGTTACCGGACACGACACATCTAACTCACAATTACTTATGAAGTTCCACTTTTCCTGTTTGCACTTTAACGCCCGTGTTACGCTGCTCTACGTCTACGTCGTTTCTTAACGCAACTTACACGCTGCTCGTTATGATCTAAATCGCGTAGAACTTTTGCGCGTGAAAAGATTACTTACCCAGTGTCGTTATTTGATGTTTGATAAAGGTGAGGTGGTTGGTTGTCTAGAATGGAGTCCAAGGCTGGTGAGGTGTAACCCTTTGCCAGGCCTGAGGACAGTGTTCCCATAGACAGCGCTAGGGTGGCCAACACCTACGAAGATATGCAAATTTGTTATGTTAATTCTTTGCCTGCCAAATCGGTTTAAAGTGTCTGTCGTTTTGAGATTACGCGTGAAATAGGAACTGCTGTGTTTTAGATTTTCAGCGGTTTAGGCTTTCAATTTTATAATCTTTACTATCTTTGATATATCTCGTAAACTATGGTAAGTGTGTAAACATTATTTGTTTCTAGCGGTAGAGTGTATAAAATATATTAGAAGATCAATTTAGTGCAAATTGGAAATACAGAAGAACAAAAAATAGTTCGAATAAAATAGAATCCATAACAAAATTTCTTTTTCATAGACATTACTCTCCCTAATAGAACCCATAGAAAATATCGTAGGTTGCGATAAATAAAATCAACGTTCCTTTGCTAATATTCTTCATCTGTTTACTAAACTTTTCATTCTCTCTCGTTCTTCCCACGTCTGTTAATAACAAGGGCATCACCTGCCCCGAACCAAAAAAGATCCAGTAGGTGCGGAGGCAAAAATTGTAAAAAAAACCTCAGCGCTAGAAATTAATCAAGACACAAATTTCAATAAAAAAAAACACGACAAATTATAGGTCGAAAAGTACTTGTGCTGCTTTATCAGAAATTTAGGAATCCGAATGGATTTATCAAGTCTATGAAGATCGTAAGCTTCGTAAGTTTAGGGTAGTCGGAGGGTTGCGAATTCCTTCATCGGCAAATATAGCAATGCCAGCGATGTATATCACGGAGGCTGCATATCGCAGGTTGCAATCGTCGGACAAATTGTTGGCCGCAAACTGAAAGCAGATCTCTACCCTCGCAAGGAATACTGAACATTTCGCATTGGGCCAGGCTCGTGCACACGCATCCTCGGCAACGATCGAGCCGTGCGCGTGACAATGCTCGAGAACGCTCGAGTTCCTCGTGTGTAGAAACCACCGATTTTATGGTGCAGGGAGCCGAAATTACGGCGCGATGGAATCTCGCGCGGAGGAATGCGAAACGTTGTTGCAACCAATCTCTCTATCCCTCTCAGTCGCTCGCTCATTCACTCGTTCACTCATTCTCTTTCTCATGAATCCTCGAGCCTTTGCGATGAAAGGCCAGCGTTCGCGCGTTTCGATAAACCACAGAGAACAGATTTCCTCTGCTGGCCGATCTCGTTTCCGCGTGGAAATGGATCGTAAAATCGTTGAAAAAGCAAACCTGCGTGGTTGTTGATTAATCGCAGAAGTCTAGTTACTTAGGAACGATGGATTTGCGACACGGTCGTTTATAAACGTTGCAAATTATTCATCCCATGTGTGCACAGATCTAAGCGCCACGACCGCTTTTCACAATATCTCTTCCTTGGTTGCGTCACCGCGCGTGCCACGTTTGTGTTACTGCAAAGTAAAATACACACAAGCATGGTGGCAGTAAAATACACTCGCGGATAGCCACTGCTCGTGCTGCAGCTTCTGCAACCATTAAGTTCTTGAAACTTCCGGGATTCTCCAGCTTTGCTGCCCTTCATACCTACGTCTGGAATACCGAAAATCCTCGATATCCAAGAGGACTCTCTACGTAGACTTCTATAGAATTCTCAGTTATATACATAATACGCGTGTCTAGTGTTTAGCATCGTCAATTCAACTTTCAAAGTCGTAATTTCTGTTTTCTTTTCTTTACTTTTCAGTGAGTATAGTTAGAAAGTGTTTATACTCGAATAGCTACTGTAGCGTAGTATACATTCGCACCTTTGATTTTACGATTTGTTGAATGACAACAGAAACCCACTCGACCGTGTAAATCATTCTCGTGCTACTCGAATCTATACTTTTTACGCGGGAAATCTAATTTTATTGGCAGTATCTGTTGCGGCAAGTCGATCTGCTAGATAGTGTAGAACTACTTAATCGTGTGAATAAGAAATAGAGGTGACATCAACCGCTCGAGCCAGACAGCATGTGAAAAATATTCGTGTCGAGGTATTCGATATTCTTTTCCAAGCGAATTTTTCCGCTCTTATGTCGGTCAGCTCTCCGAGAATATAATTATTTATGAGCTATAATTGTAGGTAATGCAGGGTGTGCCTGCAATTATTGTGCAATTTCGTGATCTCGACGAGGTTGCTTCGCGTAAAATAAATTGCCACGTTTAAAGATCGCGAGATAAATGCATTAATTCATCGTGAAAGAGGGCAAAATTGTCCGCTTATTGAATTATGGCCAGCAGATAATTCAATTGCCGCGTAATGCAGTATTGATCGGTGGCTGTCAAAAATAATGATCGCTGCCCCATTCGATTCTCATCTCCGATTGCGGATAGAGACGTCCGCTCTTAATTAGTCGTTCGGTTAGTTCCTATGCTTCTAAATAATACATCATTTTCTTGCGTAATTCGGTCATAAATTTGAAATAATTAAAATAAACTAGATTTAACATTAAATGAAAAACTCTTGTACACTATTCCTCGACTGTTGTCTTCGTCAATTTATCGACTACCTTTAACGAACTTTTCTAAGGTGACAGTAATATCAGGAAAGTAAGAAAAAGATTTGAAAATCTCGCAAATCTCTGAAATTTTAATCCGCCACTTCCTCTCGCGATAAATCTTCCGAACGAAATAACGAACACGTCGGAAGCAACCGGAAGGCGTGGCGGAAAAATTGCAAATGCGATGGTCGCGAACGAGTTCACCGTACGCGGTGTCGCGGTACAGCTTTGCCGCTGAATCCGTAAAGCCGTGTCACTCGCACCTGTTCTAAAATCCTGTCGATATTTTATATTAAACTCTAGCGAGCACACACGTGTCGCCTGTTGTGTTTCATCCACACACACGCGCACACACACTTGTGTTTCATTGCTATTTGGACGTTGAATCTCTGTTACAGTTCGTAGCATTACTTAGGAATTTTCTGTTGCATGTATTTTGCTCGCGAACACGTCCAAAAATCACACGCACACTGTGTGTTTCATTGCTGGTGTGACATTAAAGTTTTGTTATATTTTGTTATATGGTTCGAAAGAAATTTTACGTCGCGTGTCTGGCATCCGGGAAAATATCCAGAAATCACACACGCACGATATAGTTTCGATGAATTTCACTGAGATTGTTATAGTTTGCAGCGTAGCTTAGAAGGAATTTTAAAAGACACGCGTCCTATGCCGATCCCACATAAATTTGCATAAACTTTCGATATTCCGCCGGCGTATTAGAGGCTATTAAACGTGACACAGCGATAACCTTTCCGCCAGAGACGTCGATATCCTGGCTCTGCGAACAATGATGCGTGGGTCGCGAACCGCTTTTCAAAGCTTTTTATTGCAGCGGCACGGATCGTGCGAAAATCGTGCAGCTACTTAAATACGATCTTGATTAAACGACCAATCATTCTGCCGTGACTCACTGCACTCGCGGAGTCTCGCTGGTCGATATTTCTGATACTCGTTATCAGTCGGGATCCGAGCTTTGGTCAGAGTTACTGATCGAAAAATTGGAATTGATCGGGTTGATCTATAATTGAGTCACTCAGAGGCTGTACCGGCCGGCATTATACATTGAGAAATAGAAGAAAATAATACGATACATATTATTGATATTTATCTTGGAATTTATTATTATTCGCGCTACTTGCTCGCGAAAAATCGTGATCGATAATAATTTGGTTTTTCGAAAAGTTGAATATTAATAACGCAATAGTATTGTTAATAATGGGATTGCGAGGTTAAAAGCGAGGCTGAGCAATTTTGTTTCTGAAGGAATCAATTACCGATAAACTGTTCCTGTTTTATCGTTATTTCTCACATTAGCTTGATCTGCGTAATTATTTTGCAAATGCAACGATCGATAGCTGTATCGTTGCATGGCAATTGATACTTGTGACGTTAAATCGCAAAATTTTGAAAGTATGGGAAATCGTAAAGAATTATCTTTGGACATAATCGATCGCCTTCATCCAGGCTGGAAATTGCTTGGAAGCAGTGACACGATGAACGCAGCGTGTCGAGCGGATCTTGGTAGTAGCCAGTTTCTCTTGTCGACGCGTTAGTCTGGTGCAATTACTCGAATACGAAATCGGGCATCAGCATAAAGGAGAAGCAACGACGCTACGTGACTCACCAGCGGTTTACGACATTCGACAGTGCGATGCTGCTGTAAACCAGCCGGTGGCTCGCGTCGCTCTCAGCTAGTATCGCGTCCAGCTGGTGACCCAGCCTGGGCCCAGCGTTTAACCCTTTTGATGCTGACTTTCAATCTAACACTCTGACCATTTATAGTCACAGCGCGTTAAACTCATCTGTCAAACGTTCGTCTAGGTACGTTGAAACGCCACTTGGGGGAAACGCGATCGAACAATCCGGATCGACATTAAATTGAAACTCGAAACTCCGAGTAACCGAATTATCCGATCTGTTAGGTTTGATAGGAGAGAAACAATATAGATCATGTTTGTTGTTACTAACTATAATATTGGATCTGGCAATTCCGTTATAACGTTGCATGTAGACTAATTTACATACGACCCCGTCGGCTTTATATGACGTACGTGGCGTATGCAATGAGCGAGATGTCGTGAAATTAGAGCGAGACGTATTATCGTTAATTGAGCAACTCGCAGGGAATGCGATATAAATGATAGAATCTTTGATTTGGCAAAATTCTGCATATACTTAGACTCTAATGATTTAATTTCGTGGTTGTGGACGCGTATGGTGTGTCATTTCGATTATACGAGTAACACTGCGAACGCTTCTACGACTCTCAACGAGAGAAGTGTGTTATAACAAACGTTGCTGAAACGAAGCACGAAAAAGAAATTTGTACGATTCCACACATTAAGGCGCATTGGATACTGCGTCCAGAGAAGTGAAGATTTGTAAGAGAATTCTCGAGATAAATGTGGATCTTGTCTTTGAAAAGGTATGATCAGTTTCTTACAACGATAAACGTAGAAAACTAATTCACGAGAAATAAGGTAACGAGTTTATGAACCGAGCAATAGCATTGTGATTGTCAGTCAGTCGTACAATTATACGGGACTCGTACGTTGATAATCGAATGAAAAGCTGCAAGATATAACGAAACGAGATTCGCTTTCTACTCGAAATCCAATAACACGGATACCCAGTTACTATGCCGGATGCGATTATCCTCGCCGACTAATTGGTGTATAATGGACAGCGTCAAAGTTAGAAACAGCGTGAACGAATCCGGGTAATTTCAGTTCGGCCGTATCGTGGAAACAAGGGTTGAGCCACGAAGGGACGGCTACGCGATTCCGTTTTGATGCACGACCTGCATTCGATAATCCTGAAATCTAATTCTCGTTCGCGTGCACAGCAAGGATGGTAAATGGATTTGTATCGCAGCGCGTACGTTCGGTTTGTTTTCGGTGTGCAAATATTGATGGCGCCGTTCGAACCACGGACGATAATAAAATGGCGTTATACCGAGCGCCAGCCTTTTATCGGCCGCAATATCTGGCCGACCGTTGATCGCGGCAAGATGCGGCCTAATGGAAATCGCTTTAGCACCGACCAACCGCTTCCATAATCTGGCCAATCGATTCCACGAATTCTCAACCACTTTCTCTCTCTTTTCTTTTTGATTCTACAGCCTGAATATAGTAGGATCGAAAAAGGACAGAGGTAGTTCCATGTGAAAAAAGAAGTAAAAAGTTCGGTATAATATTGCGTTGGCAACTAAGTGATTGCGGATTTTATCATCAGGTGTTATTGACAAAATCCGCAATCACTTAGTTGCCAACCCAATAGGATATGGCTACTGGAATCAACTAAGCTATGTCATTATTCTCTGATATAATCGAGGGAAAAATCTTGCTCGTGAAGGAGAAAATCAGGCGCATCACTTTAATGGTAGGATTAACTTAGGCGAATAAAGCAATCGACTAATCTTCGAAAAATTGACAGAGACTGGGAAACTCGTATCTCTAGGAAACTGTTGGAAAACAATTGAGAAATTGTCAACGTGGCAATCCGATACGAGTTTTCAAAGTAATTTGTCAAAAGATAGATACGAAGAGGATTGGAACGAAAGTGGTAGCCTCTGCGGGATCTGTCGCGAGTCTCGTAAAGCTTTCGCGGTGACCGCGGTTAGTCGAAGTGAAATGCCCCGGTGCAAAAGCAACTTCGACCCGCCGTCGCAACACCATTTCACGCTGAAAGTTCGGATGAACAGTCTCTGCTAGTGGTATGAATATCCCTGTTACGTGGAAGCTTCCTCCGTGCGTTTCTTCTGCTACGACGTTAAAAGCTCGTTTACGCGGCCCAAGGATGTGCCTCGAGTTAGGTCAGAGTTAACTAGAAGAGCCATTAGCTTAAAACTATTAGACGATGGTGCGCGAGCGAAGCAAGGGAAAAGAGGAAAGAAGAAGGGAAAGAGAGCTTTGAAAGTCTTTAGAGCGACGGTATTATGAAAATGGCTGGTCAGTCCGGGATAGCCAAGTGCACGCCATTGTATACAGGCGAGGAAGAAAAAAGAAAGAAGGTGGGAAGAGAGCTTCGGCCGAAACAGCTCGCTCGATATGCATTTTAAGCTCGGGACACTCGATTAAGCTAGCGGGTGTCTTTGGTATTTGCATATCAATATGGACCTATGCCAAGAAGGAGATGTTCGCTACGCTTACTGGATTTGGATTATTCGGCAACCGGAGCGCACGGCGAAATGGGTACGAGATAAAGTCCATCTTGATTGCTAATAATCGCGCTTCCACCAAATTTTGGCTTGCTGTTTGCCAACTGTTCGTTTACTACTCTCGCGCAAACGAGGTTGGAAACTATTTTTGAGAGTAGAAAATTTTATAAAATAGAATTTCTGAGAGAGAGAGAGAGAGCTATTGTAGATTGCGGAATTTTGATCTCTGGTTTTTACATTTTCTACAAACTCAGAGCTACTACACGAGAAAAAAGAAAAGCAGTTCGAGTGTATCCATTGAATCATTGCGTTCTGAATGAATAAACAATAAAATATAACAATTCGGATAAGCTGATAAGAAGAAAAGGATCGATACCTGCGACATGTGCTGCGGTCTGGTCGCCGTCGAAGTCATGTGTACCACAGAAGCTCTGGGCATTTTAAAACTGTTCTCGCCCTCGTCCGGCACAGTCGTTACCTGTAACATAAAAAAGATACCAATGATACAACCGATACGAAGCTTCCACGGTGGTATTTCTTACGCAGCATCCTGCATCGAAACATCAAGGATGGCCAAAAAAGTTTCTTTCTTCGAGCCTGTATATCCATTCGAGTCTTCCTCAAACGGACGCACTCTTATCGCGAGAATTTGATTTTCCACTTTCGACCAACTATAGATCTTACTCGACAGACAGATTAGTCACGCGTTCCCCTGAATACCATTAGTCCAGCTCTATGTTATCTTCTGCCCTCTTCCAAAGAACGCGTCCACGTATCGTCCGGGTGTACATTGTTTTCGCTATTTGTACACAAATATTGACACGATATTCTATTGTCAAGCGAGGTCCGTCGTTCTGAAATCGCTCGTAAATTTCCGTTTAGTTGGCGAGCCTATGCGAATAACCTTAGTAATCGAATGGCATTCGACGAGAAAAACGGCGACTTGAACTTTACGAGCTTCCAGAAACTACAAAGGGGAACGTTGAACGTGTTGCGACTAACGCAACCAGCCCACGATAAGGCTTTCCGTGGTTACCATTGTCTAGGGGAGCCGGACAGATAATTGTCCTCGGGTTCCACGTCCAATTGTATCGCCTACGCGGTGTTCCTGGCCACGGAAAACGTGCAGAATCTTTTTTGCGTCTGGCAGGCCGTCAAGTTAGTCGGCCGAGGACCATGTTACGTCTAAATCCTCTGACGGTGTCCACTCTTGGCCGCTCAAATGCGGATTGTTGCACGCCTGTCGGCCTGTTTATTTACATCCACCTGACCAGCAAATCGTAGTCGGGACTGGTCTCGTTTCGCGACTACGTGTGTCCACCGGTTGCTGTACGAGCTACGTTCAAATCCGTGACACCGGGGACGCGTGTGTTTTACACGATATTGGACGAGAATGGTAAGACCCCTGCTGCGATTCTTTGGCCTTCTTAGATATCGAATGAACGATGGTAACGGTTGTCCGACCTGTCCGTTCCATTCACGCCTTTCGTGATTTACTGCCAACTGGTTTCGTCGATCGACAAAATTTTGTAGCCGTTGTAAGCCAGTGCCCGCATGCTCGGCAAGCTACCGTAGAATTGTATACATAATAATTTAGAATTTTGTTTTTAGCTCTAGGCTGTATACATACAGCGATTGGTAAAAGCGTCGTGACAAACCAGATTTTCTTGTGAGCTAACGCGCGTATCTGTAAGACGTACGATTCTTTATTTGGATTTTTGTGAAGTACAATATTCGTCATTCGTTATCGCGAAGCAACCGTACGAAACAAACGATAGAGATAAATAATGAAAAGTATAAAACGGACACAACGCTGAGCAACTTCTTCCTTGCTTATTTACTTTCCTTATTTATTTAATAACAAAAGTCTCTCGAAATGGATACAATTATTTCCAACCTTTGTTCTCGACGTATGTGAATTTTAAACTCAAAGGTTGTGTTTCACCGAAAAAATTCCATAAGAAGAATCATATTCCTTATCCCTTCCTTATTTTATTATTATTTATTTATTTTTATTTATTTAATAACAAAGTGCCTCAAAAATTGTTTCACCTAAAAAATTCCACAAGAAAATATTGTTCCTTATCCCTTCCTTATTTATTTAATAATAAAGTGTCTCAAAAGTTGTGTATCATCTAAAAAATTCCATACGAAAAATCATGTTCCTTATCCCTTCCTTATTTATTTAATAACAAGGTGTCTCAAAAGTTGTGTATCACCTAAAAAATTCCATAAGAAAAATCATGTTCCCTATTCCCTCCTTATTTATTTAATAACAAAGTGTCCCGGAATGGATATCATAACTATTTCCAACCTTTGTTCTCGACGTATGTGAATTTTAAACTCGGAAGTTGTGTTTCACCTAAAAAATGCCATAAGAAAAATCATGGTCCTTATCCCGATTGAAACAGAACAGCTGATCTGTAACGATACTTTTGTTCGCCACTGCACATGAATACGGTTGTTTCGCCACGTTCGCTTCTATCGATCTTCGTATGATTTATGTTAGAATGGTTCTCCAACTCGTGTATCGTTCCCTCCTTTAAGCGCGTGGGCTCTGATAAGGAAATTTAGGAGGCGTGTACTCGCAAGCCGACGGGAGTAGTACGTCTGCGATATTCCCTTTCCAGCTATCTCGCGTCTCTCGCGTCGCGAGAGGAACGCGCCGCGCCGCGCCGTCTTTTTATAACCGTTGTTTATTGCGATAGGTTCAAGTTCTTCGACTTCCCCCGAGATACTCGACGAGGTCGGATAATTATAGGCGAACGTTCAAGACGAGGCTAGATACCTCTTATAATTGAGATACCGCTAGAACTACGGATATTCCTTAGTCCTGCGCACAATGGACGGTTTAAATCACTCGCCCGTACTCTCTACCACCCACTCATGCCCGCCTTCCTCCCAAGTTGAACACTTTCCGATGGTTTAACGATTCAGGCCTCCTTCACTCCCGATTCCGAAATCCATGGACGAAAATCGTTACGAAGAAACCACGACGAACGTACTCGAGCCTGAACCCACGAGAATCGCAAACACCTACAGGTGCCACCTTTTAGATATTCTATTATGCGAGCAAATTGATAGTTGATGGTTCATAATGTATTCTGACTCGGATGATTAGTGGAATATTCATCTTAACGCGTTGGTTCGCCATATAACAGGCACAATGCATTGGTTTCGTTCGTCTCATCGTTCCATTGCTTTTAGCAATTTTTCGTAGCGAAAAGCCTGTTGTTTGACTAATTTTCTCGTTAGAATGGTAAAAGGAAGTAGATTAGATCATTGCGTATATTGTAGTACTATATTATGCACATAGTAATTAGCGAATACTAATTAGACCGCGAATATTTATGCATATTCAGGTTTTTACGAACTCGAGTAAAAGATCAACGCGTAGACAGAAATTTGTTCGCCTGCTAAATGCAATCAACAAGAATTCGTTCAATCAACGACTAAAATTTCGTTGGGAGAAATGAAGTTATCCAGATAAGTGGGATTCCTCTGTGTAACAAAATTTCCTGCGTTGCATTAAAATCCATGAAAATTGGTGGGCTAACGCTGTTACTTGATTATTCCCTCGCGAGTAATCTCCCTTTCCATTTTTTCCCCTCTTTTTCCGCACTCCTGCTTGATGCTCGCATATTGTCCCGCTATCTGCAGTCCGATTCGACGACACTTTGTCCCCGGTTGCTAGTCGGACTAGCAGAGACGAGCAACCCGATTTTCAATAACCGACAAGATAGCGGATAAGCTCGTCGGCTACCCTCACTTGCGATTTCTCACGTTTTCTGCCGCGCTCTCCCGAGGGATTTATCCCTCGAACGTTCGCCTCCAGGTTTGTGGAGCACCGTGGCTCCGAATCGCGGCCGAAATCAATATCTTCGAAACGCCTGGCAAGTTCCGAGCGATCCTGTTGAAAACGATTTCGCTGTCTAATCGAACGAAGCCTCGCTCCCTCGCCACCGAGGGTTTCTTGCACAAGGAATGTTAAATGAAAAGCTTCGTGATTCTGTTGACGAGCTGCGAATTTTTATCCGGCACGATGAAATGAATTATGTTTTTTTGTGACAAAGGCACGAGGTATGCTGTGAATTTATTTTCGATACGAACGCGAGCTTTTGCTCTTCTCTGGATTTTTGCACAAAGCCGAAAGTACATGGACATGAGAGGAAAAAGAGGCAATTAGTACGGCTTTGTTGATATTTTGATTTTAATGTTACTTTATGATTAAATAGCAGCATTTTAATACGACATAATCGAATACAACCCTGAGCTTCGAAAATGTGGCTCTCTTAGATACAGTTGATAAATTATTTACACAATGTTTTAATATGACACCTATGTAATAGTTTGATAGCGTCGAGTGTCATGGATTTATCATCTAATCATTGCTAAAAAGAAATATATATATATTAGGTTGTCGCAAAAATTTCTCTCGTCTTCTAAAGAAAATAAAATACCGAGTTGGCAACTAAGTGATTGCGGATTTTGTTATTAAGTGGTAATGATAAAATCCGCAATCACTTAGTTGTCAACTCAATAATATAGAACAAAAGATATCGTGCATCTATTATTTTCTTATGAAACGATCGAAACTTTTGGAACAACCTGATATATAGAATTACACACATATATACAATCTGTATTATTAGATATATGAGAGGACTCGTATGTTTGGGATAGGAATGTGAATGGGTGTGGATGTTTGGAGCTGATGGATGCTCTAAGAGTTGCATGGGGATGAGTGGGAGTCAGAAATATATAGCTAAGCCAAGTTATTTTTTTGGACTGTGAGGACGAAAAATAAATACATATATATTTCTAAAAGGATTACATATATCTCCGAACCAAATGGATTGTTCCTTTCTCTAACCATGTTATATTATGGTACATCCTTCTAATCGCTAAGTAACATGGAAATAAAACAATCAAGAAAACTCTACTCGTCGTATTTTTCTCTTCGAGCACGTACATCAGCGTCGAACGTGGATACAGAAAATCGTTACCTATCGGAAGATAAAGGATGAGAACGTAACGCCTGCAACGTGATAAAAAAATGCATCAAGGAGGGGAAAGTTTACGTAACGTTAATCGTATCGGGGAAGATTGCGGAAAATGAAAAGGGCAGGGTTGGAATTTATATCCGCGGAGGGAGCAGGGGGATTAATCTGAATAGATGAATCTGAATTCGAGGGAGTATTCCAGGGCACGGCGCGCGTGCATACAGAGCACTGAGTTGGATAATATTTTCCCTAGACGTTAGCCCCGAATAAAGGCGAAGCATGTGCCTGGAAGGATCGTCGACGCCACGATAGTGCACGCTTAATAATAATTTCATGCCGAGATTTAATAAGAGATGCCTTGGAGAACGACTGCCGCGAGCCAACCAGGGGTTGGGCCTCGTGTTGTCTTCGAATCGTTGCATCGGCCTCTATACAAGGGGAAACGCAACCTAATTACCGATATTTCTGATAAACATAAACGCTTTCGTGCTCTACAGGCACAGCGGGTTAAGTATCTGCTAAGAAATCATAACGTTTTCCCTGGAAAAGTATATTGCTATCTACGATTCTGTCTCTGGAATTCATTTAGTTTCTTTGGAATAAAATTTGATAAAAATGTAGCTTCTAAAAAGCACCAAATATAGGATCAAAATAATTAGGACGTAATTGAATGTATTTCTCTAATGATTGATTAATTTCATTATTTCAGATGAATATTGTCGGTTGTAGAATTCAAGAGCTTTCGGAGTACAGTTATTCGTGCAATAACAAATTGTCTATCAACGTTCGTGACGCTTCTTCCAAATTTCAACTCAATTATAAAGATCATACGAATATTCTATTATTCGTAACGATCGTTAAAGATATCTCGATTTTTCCAATTATAAATTTCTTTGAAATTCAATACACGTGACTTACAAAGGTGTATGTCAATATTCGTTCTCATTTCCTTTCTCCGCTTACTTTCATAGATTCTGTATGAATTGCTGTATGGGTAAATTATAAACGTTATTAAACCTGTGATCGAAACGATTCAGGATGCACCAATACCGATGGAATGAAACGCATCAAATTATCCAGCATAATAACGATACTTCATGCGAGTTAGGAAATCGAACAACCAATTTGTACGTACTGATGTTCGTTCAGACCGTTGCATTGCTCAATTACGATGCTCTCACGGTAGTTCTGCCAGCCTTACACGGACTTTTTCTTCTTTGACATAGATTTTACCTTATTAAATACACCGGCACGACTTCAAATACTCATTTATAATCGTCAATGTAACCCTCGCGATATATTAGCATCTAACGCCACTTTAAATATCTCGACAATAAAGTGTCACTCGTTAACTCGATAATTCCCTGCTGGCTTTCTCATTTTCGATTTCGACACGGTGCGAAAATCCACGCACCAATTATCCGTCCATCTATTTATCTCTATTGCTCTGTACGTCTATCGTTGCTACGAACGGGTTGCTCAATACGAGCGTTAACGCGAATGCATCGAGCAATCGACAACGATTCGAGGCGCCATTAATTATATCGAGTCTCGACCAACGAAATAATCCATTCTCTGGATCGTAGGCGGTGTCCGGTACCAGTCGCCGTGTAATTTCTTATAATTGTAGCGTGTAAATTGGTTTGTCGCCATGAATCAGTGCTCAATAAGGATAGAAGCGTTCGATTAATATACCAAGTCTGTCAGGAGGCAAAATAACTGACTCGATGTCTCTTGTACATATTTCTCAGTTTCGTTACCCATGTACTCTGTTTAATATTTAATTTTCGAACACTTCCGTCAGTTTATCATTTATATCCAACCCTCTGGGACGGCCTATAAAGCCCCATAAAGCTATTACAGAGCCATATAGATCTCGAGATAAAATTTGAAAAATGATACTTGCAAATTTCCTCTGTTTCCCGGTTTTCGAGTTGGTCAATATCGCTCATAGAATAACAAATTGTCTATCGACGATCGTAAAGCTTCTTCCAAATTTCAACTCGATTATAAAAATCATACGAAAATTCTACGATCGCTAACGATGTCTCGATTTTTTCCATTATAAATTTCTTTGAAATTCGTTACAAGTGACTTGTGTATCCTCATTTCCTTTCTCCACTTACTTCCATAGATTCTGTGTGAAACTACCACTGAGAAGTTTTACCTCTCATTTTTAATGAAACTTAGGTATTTGGCGTGGATTGTGAATGTCAAAGTGACCGCACCTTTTAATAAAATCGTTAGCAGCGTATACTCTCTTCGTTATATAAAGTCGCCCATATAGTTGAATGCTTTATCTATCGCTGGATAATTCATCAATCATTTTTTCCAATTTTCATGCGAGTAGAAAACTTTCGATCCGACTTGATCGATGGAATATACGAGACTAACACTTTTGAACAAGCGTGTACACGATGCAAGAAAGACGTTTCGCAGACAGAAACATAGTCGCGCAATCCTGGCGTTGATTCCGTGACGAATTTCTCTCTCATCGCGACCACTTGGCGTAAATGAATCGCGAGTCCATCCCATGTGTTCACATGGAAGAATCGATCGTTAGGTTTGCCGAAGCCACCCATCTCTAGGCTAGTCGTATGCAAAACGCGAGTTCTGCATACGAAGCGCTAGCCGCTTTACGGAAGCGGTCGTTCTCTTGTTAGTTAAAGTACCAGGCTTGAATATTCGATCGAACTGTGAAGCAGGAAGCGCGATGCTGGGTGTCAGGCCACTTCTGAAACGCCGTTGAAAAACACGGACACTGTTTTTTCACCGTTTGCGCCGTGACTCGTTCTCATTCACTTTACCTTCGCACCTGTTCTCTAAGCTCGCACGTTCGCGCCTTGTTCGCTCGTGCTTGTCAGTCGCTCAATCAGGTCGGAAAAACCACGCGTAGCCACGGTTCGCGGTTTGCTGCATACGTGAGTGATTTTGAATTAGTGTCTTTGATAACGTTTGCTTTGCCTCGCTTATATTCTTTCAAGTCTGCGTGCATGCGAGACAGCCTTTCGTTTCTCCAAAGCTCCATTCTCATCGCTCACTGTCCGGCTCCTAAGAGCACGTCGTCGGTTCACGTTCAAGAGAACCTACTACGTCTCTCTCTTGTCAGCCACTGCCGTGTGCACGCGTGCATTCTCTTGTCCCTGACTTTCCATATAAAACAGCTAAAGTTAGCCGGTCTTCTTTCTTCCTCGAACAAACTTCGTTCTTGCTTCTCGGTAAAGAAGAGGCGAGATAAATTGGTATATTTATTTATTTATATATATTTATTTTGCTGGACCACAATTTTCTAATTTCTAGTTCCCATCTTTCTACGTTGTACGTGTTTCTCGAATCATAACGTGGAGTCGAGTGATGGCTCGACGAAGAGACGGAACACGGGACGGGGAACGGATTTCATTAACGAGAGCGGCCTTTGCGTCTTCCACGAAAACGCGAGTCAAGGGAACGCCAGATCGTTCGCCGAAGCTCTTTATGAAATTACAGCCGCGTTTCGAGAAAGAGAAAGACTGTCCTCCCGACCAAGGACGCTCGTTTAATTTCTTTCGAAAGAACGCCACCGAATTTTTCTACGTTCCACCGACCGCGTTACACGTCCTGGCAACCCTTATTCGGACGATACGAGGGCAGACTAAAGGGTAGAAGACAGAAAAAATTGAGAAAATTAATATTCACGGTCGAACTGGCACGAAACGTATCGAAGTGGTCAAGTTACCGCCACGTTAATTAAATACCGTGCATATTATCAGCCGTTGCGGTGCTATAATTCTTCGCGACAAGATAATATCGCGTTTACTTAATCGTAGCTCGCCTTTAAACTCGTACCAATTAATTACCTGCGCGGACCTCTCTCTCTCTTTCCTTTTCGGTTGTACGTTCGATTAAACCCGGCCGTGATCGCCGCTGATTTATTCGAAAGTTTCGTCCGTGCTCGCGCGCCAGTTTCCACTCCTACCTTCCCCTTTCACGGTTACTAACGATCGTTCTTTCCTCGACGAAGAGGAAACAACATCGTACATTTCCTCCGCAACGTTGAAATTCGCCCCCGTGGCCAATCGATCGAGCCGAAACCTCCGCAGGTCGCTACCTCGCGATCGTTTCTCAAGTTTTTCTCGTGGAATCTGCACCGGTGCCGTTCTTCGTCTCGCAACTCGGGTAAAAAGAGACGCCGATATCAGGCCGTGGTTTTGCAACTGTGTAACGAAGTGTAGAAAATTTCGACCGATTCGTTACTCGTGACTAAGAGGTTTTTATAAAACAGACATTGTCTCTCTTATAAATTTGATGGAATTTCGATGTTCTTGTTTGACGCTGGGATTACCGA
This sequence comes from Bombus affinis, assembly GCF_024516045.1. NCBI lineage: Eukaryota > Metazoa > Arthropoda > Insecta > Hymenoptera > Apidae > Bombus > Bombus affinis. The sequence goes on from NC_066354.1 coordinate 5,227,531, forward strand.
ACCTGTATGCTATGAGAAATATACCACGGTTAGGTGATCACAATGAAAATGGTGCGGCGATGGTAAACACGCCTCGATGGGAACATTAATTTCACCGAAAGCAGCTGTATGTTTTAACGAAATGCAAAGACAAAATACCTGAAAGGGTAGTTTCAGTATCAGCTATGAAGATACACAATTTTATACACAATCTTCTCCACCCTACACCGTAGTAATTTCTTCACGTGAAAAATTAAATAACAAAAAGCTACGATATTTTAGAAAGATAAGTGAACTGAAACAAAACCGAGCAGAGGATACGGTGTACTCCACTATGGTTGAAAGAAACTGTGTGCTCGCTATAAAATGCATCCTTATTTTAACCGTTCCACTTTTCATCCGTGGAAAAAAAAAGGAAAAAAGAAATAACGCGAAAGTAAAGAACGAGCACGATGAATTTTCCCGCGATAAATCGTCAAGACGAATTTTCCCCGGAATATCTCTCTGGTCGTGTTTCGAGTTGCAACGGGATCACGATCGATCTACTGGACGAGAAAGGGAAAAAGGAAATGGTCAATAGAGAGGAACGATGTGCTCGAAGGAAGACGTATCAATTCGAACCGGGAGAAAATGCACCCCCGTGCAGTCAGCTCGCAGTAATGAAATGCAGCTTACACCCCGTATTTTATGTTTTATTAGGCTTCTCCCTCCCCCGCTTCGCTGCTTTTGCCCGAGCATTCGGGTCAAGTGGCTATGAATATCTGTATCCAACTGTGGCCGTCTAAAGCAACCAACCAATTTGTCTGTCATATTTCACCGCCTTCCAGCCACCCTATTTTTTTCCTTATGGTCCTTTTTTTTACCTTCTCCGAAGGGTCCTTTTATCGCGTTCTTTCGCGAGACGTCCGTCGTCGTCGTCGTCGTCGTCGTCGCGGCAAATGGGAAAGCAAGCAGCGGACAGGGAATAAGCTATTTCCGGTCGTGTAAGCAAATTTCACTGAAAAACAGTGCATTAAACGGTGAAGATAAAAATTGTTCCACTTTGTGGATAAACTTTTCGTCGGAAACAAAAAACAAAGATAAACAACTAATCGATCGTTTTTTAGTTCCATTGCTCTTTAAACGAAATCGTTCTTGTATATCATTTATCTCTGCGTTTCTAGTATCATTTATCATCGATTTCTTCGTTTCAAAATCCTTGTACGCGTCAAAGAATTAACAAATAATTTTTATGTAACAATTAAGTACTTCTTAAAACAAAAATTAACTACAGAATATTGTGTTGGCAAGTAAGTGGTTGCGGATTTTGTCATTACCACCTAATGACAAAAGCCGCAATCACATAGTTGCCATCCCCAATAGTTTTGCCTAATCAAAAATTTCTACGATCGCAGGATTAAAAGCTAGTAAAAATTGAATGGAAGATAAAAGTTTCGTTTCAATTCTATGAAAGCCGTTCGGAAATTTGCGCGCGATGGTATCGTTGCTAGAATGGCTCATCCATCGCAGCCAGAGCTTAATTGGCCGCGATAAACTTTTATTCGCCACTCGAACACGTCTTCGAGGAACAATTAGCTCCCACCACCTCTGTGCACCGATTTTGCTCCAACTTCCGCCCTCGGCCGAGAAAGGCAATCAAGAGAGGTGGACGAAGAGTAGAATGGAAAGAGAAGAAACGTTTCAAAGTTAAAAGGAGGATATATCTCGGTCTACGGGGTGGTAATAAATTCTCGTAGAATTATGAATCCACGCACTAAGGATGATTCGATATACCAAGAGGTACATGTACCCGGTAATCCCTGAGTGGCGCGATGCATTTCGACTGCAACTCGAAGGGTAATGACCAGAACTCGATCGAAGTCACGATCCAGGGTTACGAGCCTTACCTTAGGCTCTTTCAGTCTGCATCTTACGGCCTCTGTTGTTGTAGCGCCCCTTCGTATTTTTCTTGGACGTTTAAGAACCCATACGACATTCAAAAGAAGCGAGCTGCGCTTGAAAAAAAGGCATAAAAACGGCCTCGTCCCTCTGTTTGATCTCCTAATCACTTTAACTTCTTTCCATATTTTCTGAACTATCCTTTTTATTATTTTTTTCATATACTCAAATACTTGTTGGTTGAAAAATTATTACGAAATTATCGGACGAGTCGTTGGCAAATATTATCGGGAGAATCATTGACTAGTTTGTAATTTTGGAGTATAGGGAAAATATATACTCGATATTGCAATAAAAATCTCACGCGATTCGTATCATTCGTATTCTTATCCGCTTTACGCGTGTCAGATTTTTAACACTTTGACCATTGTTACTACTCCGATTAATTTTAGAAGATTTCAACGTTTCGAACGATACGAGATCGTAAAAATCCCACAGTAATAAGATCTCAATTTATCATCGTCCATAATTTCTGCAGATTTCTTTCGTCGTACATTTATGTCCTTATTGATATAATTTTTTATTAAGATTCAATACTTATCGATATATAAATGCAAAATTCTACTCGACTAATAATCTTCGTGACAATGTGGGTTAATCGTCAGGTTTTGGACGGGACTAAACCGTCGTAATTCTCGTACACAGGGTTGTAGGTGTCGTTTAAGAACAGTTTTAGTCACGGTCGTTTATCAAGCGTCCGAACATTTGCTAGGGTAATCGATCCAAGAAGAGAAACGACCGCTAAAATGTTGGTCATTTCGCGCGACCGCGCAATTTAACGACCGCAGCCAATTTCTGCCTTGGATTATTCTCGACACACCTTTTGCGTGCGCGACAAGCTCCAGAATACAATCTCACTGTTTGGTGCACCTCTCTCGCCTCAGACGTGATACAATCGCTGGTTCGCATAATCCCTCGATCTCGCTGCCATACGGTTAATTTCAACCTTTGGCCTTGAACAGTCGCGACCAGACGATCGTCTATGAATAATACAAGCTACGTGTCCAGTATTCCTATGCTTCGAACCGGGTACGGGGTATAAATCATCTTCTGTAACTCTACCCTTTTCATCGCTTCTATTTCGGTATATTTCGGTATACTCTTAGGCAAACACCATCAAGACTTACGGATCATTCATCGATTTATACGAAAATATACTGCGAGAAAGTCTTTGCCGAACAAGTTTCATTTTTTAATTTAATTTTAATTACTAATATCCTTTTCCAACTATCGTCGGTATACTTCCTTCCCTGAGATTTTCTCAGTCCTCGAATTTGATCATTTTCACGTTAGTTACTTGTATATTCGTGTTAAATTGTTCGAGAAATTAATGATGCAATTCGAGAGAAATTTAACGCCTTATCAAATACACAGTACATTTTCGTAATAAGAAAAATATTTCATAAAATCTGTAATATCGTGTCGTTGGCAAATTCCCTTCTCGTAAAGTGTGTACAGGGTGTGAATAAACACGCGAAACACGCGATGAGAGAATCGATTCCATATAGACACCATCGCAAAGAGGAAAGCTGATACGTAAAAGTATCGATGGAGACTTACTTTCAAAGTTACAAATATTTTCGCTAGAAATTACTCTGGCTACTCTGACTAAAAAGTAAGTAGGCTTTGTGCGCTGCTAGAAAGATCGTTTTCCTAGTGACGATATAGAACTTGGTTGCACTTGGTCCGCGTGGTCACCGGCAGCCAGCCTTTTGTTCCTCTACCAAAAAGAAGCTGCACTGCAGAAATCCGAGCCAAGAATAGCTTACGTTGCGGGTGCCACGTGCCGTGTTACTCTTCTATTAGTCGTCTGTAGACAGCTGAAACTTGTACTCGCGCTGTTACCGTCGCGCGCCACTACGATTTCGCGCTCTATTATTACGAGTTTCGCGAGACTGCCTCATGAGTGTCTGACAGTCTCTTCCTCTTCTTCTTTTTCATTCTCGATCGTGTTTGACTCTTTGATTATCGCGTATCGTATTTCCATAATTTCCCGCCATCAATTTCACCCGTCTGGAACGTTTGGATCGTTGCAAGACTAGCGAGCACGCAGCTCAGGCTGCAATTAAACGGCGAGATGGTATCGTTACTACGATATCGACTAAGTATAATCTTCTGCTACGAATAGACATAATGGTATGTTCACACTGGTGCGGGTAATCCGCTAACGGATCGTGGTCGTTGGCAGTGTGGACACTTGGACACTTTCGTGAGCAATGAGCAGCGAACACTGGCCAGGAAACGATACATCAAACGGTCTGCTTGCGACTGTGTTCTTGCCTCGCTGTATACTATTGTCTACTTGTGATCTGCTCGCCAGCTATTTGTAAGCATCAGCGTGGATAGACGAGAACAATTATGAGAGTAGCATGAGAGCAGTATTAGAGGAATTTAGTAGCAGAGAGAATTTATGAATTTAATGGATTGACTCTACGTTGTTAACACGTTCAATGCACAAAGCGTTGCATTCGCTTTTCATATAAATGTAAGATGTATATCGACCGCACTTGAAAGTGCAGTTTGGTAACTTCATTATTCATATTATTAAGATACTACAAACGTTCAAAAAATAAAAAATTTTAGCCTTCCTGTTTAAAAAATCAATAACCTTCTTAAGGTAAATTCGATAAATTGCACGTTCGTCGAATACGGAATTCAACCTGCCTTTGTCTTCTATCTCTAAGCGTAAGGCAAAATAAAAACAACACTGTATGCATAGGTGGGCGTGCACAGCGCGTGGTAAACAATTTTTCGAAATTCATATATGGATTCACAGTGACGAAAGACTATTCAAGGCTTCCGGGTATAAGCCGTGACCAGAAGGAATTATAAGCATCGTACTTAGCTTCTTCAGGAGGTCGTCCAACACATCGACACTTTCCTGTAATATATATACATGTACGTATATGTGTATACATGTATATATACCAATGTATATTACACGTATACACAAACTCACGTATTCGTCTGGCGAATCGTTGATCGATCAGCCGACGTCTTACTTAATTACTCACATGAGTAATTAAGAAACGTTCGGAAACAATTCTGGTCACGGTGAAGCAGGCATAACGATGCAAAGCATCGACGGTCGTATACTGGAAACGTTTTCACGACAGAGAATTCATCAACACGTACGTTTAACGGACTCGCGACGGGTTCGCGTGCAATATTTAACTGAATCCGCTTGGCATGCACACGAGACTGGTTTCAAGGCAAGACGCGAGAGCAGCGAACAAGTCACACGTCCGAGTCTCGAGTTGAGCGTAGCGACGAATTATCCGTCCACGTGGCTCGTGATCCATGAATAAACGGCCCGGTCTACCATCGTGGACGTCGCTTTGGGCACCCGGTGTCTCTTCTGCCGATAAGTAATCGCTGGTCCGACCGCGTGAACCACCACGAAAGAGAGAAAAAGCTCGTAAAGCGAATGATTTGCCGTTTGTCCCGTTGATACATCGAGGACTCTGCTGCTGCACTCGGTTGCTCGCGTAGAAAAACGAGTCGCGTGCTGATAGCAACACCGATCGGTTAATTAATTATCCGCGCGAGACAGCCGACTTCGTTCGAACCTCCGTTGTTTTTAGCATACTTTTTGCATTTGAAGTTATCCTCGAACTGGAGGCTCGCGGCACGCCCAAGGGTATCAAGTTTGCCGTGCTAATTGTCAGCTTGATATTACGATCCTGTCGTGTCAGTCTCGTTCAAGTCGCTGAATTCGTTGAAAGAACGTTTACTTGTCCTTTTAAAGAGCCTGCGTTCAGAACGACTTGCGTTGATGATTAATTTGTTAGCGATGTTGAAGTGGCTTTAACTTACTTGTCGTGAAGTTTTAACTCTGACACGAGAGAAATTAATAGGCAGTTGTCTTCGTTGGTTCCGAAGTAAGAAACTGCCTTTGCTTCTCTGCAGAAACTGCTTGTTTCCGTACGTGGTCAGACAAAACAGTTTACGCGAACTTGGTCGTCGAACCTTTCTAGCTTCGGCTGTCGCGTCGTTCGTTTTTTCCAGCAAAGGGTCAAAGAAAGAAGAACGTTTCCTGCCTTCGAGTTCAAACTCGTTAGAACTCTACATCCTCCAATTATACTACGCCACTGTCGAAACAGTCAAATTGTTTCGATGAAATCCATCGAACGATCGAACGACGTTAATTGCTTTGACTAAAAATCTTCGGTCCAACAAACCATCCCGAAATTCTCCAGCAATCAGCGTGCCAATAATCGATCCTTCCATTCTTCTAATTCATTTTCGCCACAAAACCAAAACGATTCGTTAAAACGTACAAAAGTTGCACGAAAGCGACGAGTTAATACGTCTGTCGCCAGTTAACAGTTTAATTGCGCCACGTGAGTGGTCGATCGTTGAATCGACGAGTGTTTCTCGTTTCACAGGGCCCGTTAGACGATCGCTGCACGGTTCCACGCTTGTTTCGCATTCTACCGGCGCGACACACCACGAGAGTATCGCTTACAGCGCACGTAACACCACGTAGCGATGTAATTTCTCTGTCAGCCAGGGACACGCGGCTCTGCGTCGTTGTCGTAGTCGTCGCGACGCCCTTTCGTTCCTCTTTCTCCAGCTGCATTTCTAGGGTTATACCGGTGGTCGTCGACGTCGTCGTGTACGTACGGATTCGGCACGTTCTTCGTGCGGCGCGTCGACCTTTCGCACCCACGTCCGGATCGGTGTTCCATTTCGACGTCTCTCGTGACGCTCGCTGTCCAAACGAACGTACAGCCAAGCCATTCGTTCTCTCTAGTTCGAATTACGTCGCTGGTCCGCGAAATTGGACGGATATCTCGCGGTCGGATCGCTCGAAATCGACGACTGTGACGCCTCTTCGATTACGACCCAACCTGGAATTCGAACGCTTCCCGGTGTTTCCAGCGAAATTAGAACGAACGTTTACAGAGTTTCGGCCGTGGATGCTTTTGAATCGGTCGTGAAATCTTTTTCTTTCGCGAGAATCAAACACGTGCCGGTTTGCGTGTTTCGATGGAATATCTTGGATGTTCCACGAGGTGATATCGGTTTCGATTGAATTAGGTAACCCGTTTTGTGTATAAATATATAAGCTTCTACGAATTCGAGCAACATTTCGACATTGAACGTTGCGTGTCTCTGCTCGTTGCGTAAATGTCGTACTATTGCGAGCCTATCGTCGATGAGTTCGTAAGAAGATGTACCGCTTTCTGTCGAATTGTATCCTGTATTTCTAATCGAGATTTGTGTATACATTGGTATCCAATTGTTTGTCTCGTAAATTTTTGTTCCATTTACCAGAGAGGATAATTAAATTTGCCTTTAGTGATAAATACCATTAGCGATATAAATGTGCGTAAGATACATGAACTACCATTTGATTGTCCGAAAAGTGTCTTTCTTTTACAGATACGTCTTTTACAACGATGCATCTTTATAGAAACACGAAACCTAATCTGTCGAACGTTGTGATTTTTATTTTGATAGAACAAAATATATAATATAAAACAGAAAATATTGTGCATGCATTATTTCCTTGTACAACGAAAGAAACTTTTCGGACGACCTAGTGCTTACAGGAGGAAAATTTCTTAATTTTAATAATTAATTGAATATTTCAAGAATCAAATGATTCACTACGATGGAAATTATCGGCTGGATTTTCAAACAGTTCGTCTTTCGTGTAAAATACGTATGTAGCTGATGTTAGCTTGAATGCAGAAAGCTCAATGGATAAAACGATTGACTAAATCAAAGACGATCTGCGTTCCTATATATCAGAGTGGTGAGCTTCGAGCGGTTAAGAGAGTATCTGAATCAGAGCACGCATTCTTCGAATAGCGACACAATTCTGTCCCATCTTTTCTCTCGTAAATTCTCCTTCCATTTATGAAAATTCCCAGCTTCAGCGAACATAAGCGATAAGTCGAGGGGCAACGTTAATCGCTTCGAACGAGAACAGTCGGACTGGAATTGTGACAAACAGTTCGGTGGTGCGTTGGGCGCTTATAGGCGAACTCGTTTAAAAATAAATCACAGTAGCATCTCAGCAGCACATCACAGATACGAAAGCGACGGAATGTCGAGTTGCTCTAAATTAGATCGCGACTTATCTAAAAGCGCGGTTTAACCCATTTAACGTTAATTTGATGTGTGCACCTGTGCGCAAGGGGTAATAGATCCCCGGGATCCTGTTAAAGGTATTAAAAATCCGCGGATTTTTCCACAGCTTCAGCGCGGAAACGCGATCGCGTTCCCTTCGCCGAGGCACTTTGTCAGCAAAAATATGTCGAACAGCTACTTTACCGAAACGCCAGTCTTTGCAACAAATCGGTAGAAATGGAATATTCCTGAGTGTAAGATTAAACCGAAGCTTTTAGTTTCGTCATCAACTTCTCTTAGACGCTTTGTTTGAAAAAAAAAAAGAAAAAATAATAAAGGAAATAAAATATCGTACTTGAACGCGTAATGGACAGATAATGATTTATTTCGCTCGTTCACTCGTGCAAGAATTGATGAGCAATAACAACTCAATTATCGAGCGACAACAGGTGAGAATATACTTAATGTTTAAAACATGCGTAAAAACACGATTGGCTAGTGGATATGGTTGGCTGTAAAATGGTTGATTCGTAGTGTCTTAACTTTCTCATCTCGCGTGATAGGAAAGCAATAGGGGGCCGCCGTTTTCGCGTTTGATGCCTCATTAATGCGCAGTTTACGAAATACGCGAATATATAAAAGGAAATAAGATACTTCCCTATCGCCGTATATCATCTAAATCCACTTCATAGACAAGTAGTAAAGAAACTCGTTTACTACGTTCTATGTGTCCCAAGTTTGCCTTTCGAAGAGAGAAAGCAGCAGACAATGCGTGAAACATAATAGAACGTTCCACCTGCAATTCCGTTTAATAGAAGCATAGTAAAAAAATTTCTATTACAACGTTCAAAAATAAACCATTCTGCCAAAAATTTCGCAGAGAGCCAGAAAATTTTTTCAATTTCAACGAACTGTATCTTATTAAAAAAAAAAAAAAATAAAAGTTAAAAGCTTTTAGTATCGCGTTCGATATTTCCTAACCGCAAATTCCGCGAGAGAGAAAAATACTGAAAATAACGATCAAGATAAAATGTTGGTGTGTTACCGGTGTGTTACCAAAAATTTCACGGAAATATTGTCCAATTCCAACTTCCAATTCCACTTCGTAGAAAGATAATAAAAAACTTCCACTATCGTCGTTTCTTATCCTAAAATTTCGAAAGAAGAAGTACTGCAAATCACAGTGCGTGTAAGATATTCCGCTCTATTATCAAAAATTTCACGAGAAACCAAGAGATATCGCAATATGCCAACGATTGATTCACCGATCGTTTCGGGCAGTTCGACATGGAAAAATGCTGCAAGGCGGTGTTCGTACGTTTTCCACGCGGCGGGCAAATATTTGCGGCTTCCGTAGCCAAGATGGTTTCCTCGTGTTTCCCAAAGAAACACGGAAATCTCGGTGGCAAACAGCGGCTTTCCTTTTGGAGACGATCGAGTCGTTCGCGGTTTTTCACGAGTCTCGTCGATCATCCTAAAATTTGTTAGACAACGCCCACCAGGCACAAGCGCTTCCGCCTCGCGTGTCTTGGATATTTACACACGAAATTAGACCCGAGTTCCGCGAGCATCGCTCGCAGACACGTCTTCTTCCTCTTTCGCTTCTTCTTCTTCTTCCTCTTCTTCTTCTTTGTCCCTGGTGTTCCCGCGCGAGTTCGTTAAATTTTCATTAGACCGGACCACAATACGCAATTTGTCAGCTTTATAAATATGGAGCGACGCGATGGCAGAACGTTTTTAGATGGCTCAAAGAGTGGTAATGAATATGTGATTCGTACGTGTTTGAAACAGTCGACGGCGCTTGTACGTGGGTGTTCCAGTTATTTATTCTACATTCTTGCATTGATTCATTGGTGTAAGCTGATTAGAAGTTTGTTAAAGCCTACGCGTCGCCTCTTTAGTTCCAAATAAAAAAACATAATTAACAAAAGTTTATCGCTTTGTGTTGACTCATCTCGTAAATAGCGTGGCTTTTCTCAGTGTTTGTCGTAAGTCATCGCCGTAGACGTTTTGTGAAATTTGTAGAGAAAACGTTCACAGAGGAACATAGAATGGCATAAGTAATGCCGGCCGATTGCCAATAGCTAATTTTCTGTTGGCGCTGGTAAATATTTACGAAGTGTGTGAACTTGAAAAGCGCTTGTACCGTTGCTAAACTGCCATTTATGTAAAATTAAACTGCAATAGACTGTACGATCTATTCGACAATAAGAGAAGTTGATATATGTACATGAAGGAGCTAATGAATCATATTCTCTTCATATTGAGTCGTACAGAGTCCATTTTTGGCTAAGTGAAAGTATCTATCGTGTTTTTATGACGCGCGAGAGAAGAGGAATTATGCAACAGCAGATACTACGTTCGTCAATCAAATTCGAGAGATTTGTTATGCAAATATGCGTGACATGTAATTTTGGAGTAGACGGACGTGTTCTTGGGCGTGGAGAGATGGAAACCGATGCGCCGATGTCGGGTGTCACGCAGATTAAAGTGAAATGGCGTTCACACAGCAACGGAAGTCATTCACTAGCTGCGCAGACGGGATACACTAAATGTGGAACGTCGAGTGGTCGTCGACTTGAATAAATAATCGGCTTTTACGAGCGGAGAATTGTTTGCAGCCGTTTCTCATCGATGACCGTCCATCGAATTTCCAAAAAGTAACCTTGACGATCGTTCCGTCACGATCTATCAGGAAAATAAACTTTTTCATTTATTTAAATCGTGAATATGAAATCTCACGATCGGTTGTTACAACGAATAATCAGAATATTCGTATGATTTTCCTACGTGAATTTACGTTTAAAAAAGTGACTTGGAAATACAAATTAAACGTTTGAGAAATCTCAGAAATATCTTCCATCGCGACTAGACAATTTTCAACGCGCAAACTATCGAAACAAGTTTTGACAACTGCGTTGTTCTTCTGAAACTTCCGAATTCTATTCTAAAAATTCACTGCAGTTCTTGAAAATGAACGAATCGCGTAGAAATCTCTTCGATGAAATACACGATGTTCGAAAGAAAGCGCAATGAAATTTTTCTTTGAAAAAGGAAACCACGTTCCACCGACTTGATATCTTCGAGAAAAAAGCATCGTGTTTTTCATTTCAAAAAAATCCGGCAGCAGCGTGGAAGTTGGAAAAATCGATGGAACGTCGGTTCCGAGCGTCATCGGGCCATCGTCACGCCGACAGATAACTGCTGAGAATAACGTTTTCCGTGTCCTCGTTTGAATGGTAATCGTACTTTTGGTTTCTTCTATTCAGCATTGTGCAGGGCCGAGCTATCGCGCGCATAGGAACGCCACGCCACATACATACACCATGCTCGTACAATCGGGAACTTGCAAATGGCAGTGGCACTTTTACTCGAGACCTGGACGCGCAGCCCCTATTGTTCTAGCCGAGTTTTAAAGTGCGCCGTTCGAACTCTGACATTGGCCTCCGCTCGACTCGGTTTTAGTAGCCAACTATGCGGTTATAAGCGAGGGTGCTCATATCGCCTGTCGAACTTGTCTCGCGGACCCCTGCCGTACCAGAACCCTTCCTCGCCGTCTGAATGCAATTTGCTTGCCAGGCAATTACAACTGTTTCCTTTCGGGGTGACAGCGCGTGAAAAATTGCTGGAAATATCCTTTGCTATTACTCGCTTATGCTATTCTAGTCACTGGAGATAAAGATGAGAAAATATTAGCAATGATTTTACTACCGATGACTCACCGCCTTGTCCCTGGGCCATAATAGAAATAGAAAGTAGCAACTATAGGAAGAGAAACGAATCAAAGAGGAAAACGTTAAAGATAACGAAACTACCGTCTATTTAGCAGTTTCCACGGTGAATAGCTATGATCTTTCAATCACGTGCAGTCGCCAGTGTTCCTCAAACCGAAGCGAAAATCTATCTCGACGAGCTACGTGTCCGTGTTATAGAAAATACGTGTAACACAGGCAGGATCTTATTTTCGTGTAAAACGATACGGTTGCACGTATCCTAGACACGTCTGAGCACCGCTGAACCCTAGATACGTCTCGTATATACGCGTTCGATGTATTCAAAGGTGCAACCCTTTCATTAGCGTGTGGGCCACGCGCTCTATTATCCCCAACAAAACATCCGATTCCATTGTCAGGCGTGGAACAATGCCGTGCCGCGGTCACGTGTTCTACTTTCGATCATTATTCGCGAAGTGTGCATAAAATTGGCAAATTGCGCGTGGATCCTCTTCTCCTCGTCTGGCTTGTCGTCCGAGGAAATTTTTCCATCGATACTCCGCCGCTTCTTCTTCTCCCTCGGCCGATGACAGCTGTCGCGCCTTCGTCGAGATCCTACTCCAGAAAGACAAAAAGATCCAAAGACAAAGATCGAGGAGAAAACGATCCTCTCTCTACGCTCTACACGCCTCTTCCCCTGTCCGCGTCTCGTTTCTCCCTGTCGACTCGGATCGATTCGAGTGCTAGCACGCTTCTGGGTTGCCGCCCCTTATTCTGCCCGACGATACAATGGGCCGTGTATCGAGAATTAAAGGTCGATTAAATGGAAAAATCGTCACTGCCGCCGCTGGCAGCGCCGCGCGGGGGTACAATTTGCCCGAATAAATTGGACGAAGTGTTTGATTGATCGGATTTTATTGGAGCGCATTGCCGCTCCTCTCGCCCCGGCCAACCTACCCCGACTTCTGCTGACAGTTTTGACAGCTGTCGCGGTGCAGTCGTGTCTCCTGGTTAGATAAAAGCCTTACGAAACGATCATTTCCTCTGTTTCGATCGGCAAACGCGTCGCGTTTCAATTGGACACGTTCAACAGCCTCGCGAGATCCTTCCTGGAGGCCGCGTTTTCCAATCGACCTGTCGCCGTCCATTGAAATTCAAACGCCGACGAAATCTCCGGGGGATGGAATTTATTTGTCCACGATGTTTTCTTGATAAACGTTATATTGGCCTTGTGTAGCCCGATCTTGTATACGATCTTGTACACGATGCATGGACCGTTCAAGGGTTCGACCGGTTCCAGATCTCTCTGCCCCTCGATTTCGAATAAAAGGGACCCGGAGAAGAGGGTGGGCGCGCGAGCGTCATCGACGCGATGAATATGCAGAAATTTCGTAGCTTTGTCCCAGTAATAGCAGTGGCCAAAAAAAAGAGAGAGAGGAACGAAAAAGGTTTGGAAAAAAAAGAGGCAGAACGAGGAGGACGCTTCCTAGAAAAGCTTGGCACGTGCTTCGTTTCGGACAAGAGACAAATTACGAGGAGGCGACCAGTTTGCAAACATCCTTCTGTCGTAATAATTAGAGACAATGAAATCTGCAAAGGGAGGAGGAACAACGAAAATATTAGGCCACAATACGAGCGCATTCTTCCACGGATTACCTGTTTGCCTCTCGCTTCCATACCGCTCTGTCCTTTCTACGGTTTTGGCCTTCGAACGAATTCACCGCCACTTCAGCATCGATTGTTCCACTGTTATGCAAATTTCACTGGCGCGCGCTGTCGCCACTGATTAACCAAGCGAATTCTATTTCCCCGTAGGCAGTTTTAGCCAATTGTCTTTCATCGATGGTATTTCTTTTTTTTTCTTTTTTCTTTTTTTAATTCCTCGTAAATTAAACAAGACTCTGACGCTTTAAACGTTGATCCACAGATTAATCAAATCTTAAAAATATGTCGTAAATTCGTTAAGAATATTTCAAGTCAAATTCCACGCGGAAAATTGAAACAAACTCACCGCAACAATTTACCAAATGGAACCGAAATTTGCTACTCTCGTTCGTTAACGACTACTATTTCTCCGATTTATTCACCGTTTCCGCCAGCGTCCATCTCCAGGCAACGTTTTATACCACGTAACGTAACGATGCGAGGATCAAGCGATACGAATCCACGAACACGGTTCTATCACAATAGGAAGCGGTCGACGAGTGATACTTCCGACAAGGCAATCCACTGAAATAGATGAAGATACTGGTCGCAGCGCGCGTCACTCCTCGCCGTACGCACGTGCGGAAAGCGATCTCTCTCGACTACTATCGCGTAATCTCTTCTTCACGAGCCTAACACCGAGCGTCATTTACCGATAAACGAAAGATCCCTTTACCTACATACACCTGAAATTTCTCATTTGTCAATTATTAAAATCTCGATGTCAAATTTCCAACGTTACAAATTTCTCATACTTGCAGCGTGCATGGAAACACAGCCAACACGATCAAACCTACATTATCAAAGCTATCCATTTTGACCGATAAAATACCAAACGATTTAAACCTCGTCAACATCCATAAAAAGAAAGCAACATCGATAAATTTCGATAACGGAAGGTCTTCTCCAGTCGCTAATTCAGCAGCCTCGATGCCGATAATTTTACGATACAGAGACGCCTACAGTTTCGATCGTCGGATCCTTTGTTTGCCATACGAAGCTTGGATTTCGCGATCGAAATAAATTCGTGGAACGTTCGATGCAACGACCAAGTTGCATTACGTAGCTCGTTCATTCACTGGTTTCATTCAGCGGGGTGTTTCACTGGCCGAGCCACAGCGTCCACGTTGAATGAAAACGCGTGGAATTGATCTGGTTGATTTATTCGCTCGGTGGGAAGTCTGGTATTAGAAATACTCCGTGAATTGTTCTTGTGATGTTTCGCCTGCAAGATTTATAGTAGCCATCCTTCCTCTACGTTCCTCTGATTATCAATAACGGAAAAAGAGCATAAGTATCAAGAGTAGATGAAATTGATCGACTATAGACGTTTTCTTGTCGTCACAGCAACGTATGAAATTAATCTGTTTTAATATATACCGGCGCGAGCAAGTCAGATATCGCAGGATTTATGGAGTTGTCATTAAGGCAAGGGACGAACGGGAATTGGCGAGTTTGTTTTTGTCGAACGAACGAGCAGATACAGCCAAGTGCAAGGAATCGAATCGGTTTGTTTGTGTTTTCTCGTTCGCCGTGGCTCGCAAGATTTATGGAATCGGTGCTGTCAAACGAAATTTAAGATACCGGGGAATTTATGACGATGACGCGTTAAATATCTCTGGCCACAGATAATTTTGGAAAACTTGGTTACAAAGGATCGATTCGCTTTCGTTCATCACGAGCAAGTTTGCTTAGAGAAAAGATCAACAACAGAATTCTCGCTACACTGTGCCTTTTTACGAGGCTCTTGGGCGAAAGAGGTTGTTTTTGCGTTCGAAACGCAGGAAACGACGCTCATTGGTTTCCAGTACAGAAGTGTTTTCGACTGCGGTACATGTGTCTTGGGGAAAAAGTTCGACAGCCAACCGGCGGCCGCGCTCTCCCTCTTTTTCCACGTACCCCGTGTTTTCGGTAACTTCACGGAATCAAAAAATATAAACTCCAGCGAGAAATTGCGTTCGCCTCTTGTTGACATTTTTTTCCTTCTAGTCGAGCTCGATTTTTGTTTTCCTCGTTGCAACATATTTTTTCGTTGGAACTAGCAGCTGTAAAATATCAAGTAAAAATGAGCTTAGTACGAAAAAACGCGTAATTGAAAGGAGAAGGTAAGACATTATCTATACGTAGACTTTACGGATAATTGTTCAAATTATCAAGAATGTTGTAAATCTGTGAAATTTCTAGGAAAATTTATGAATTGGTCATGTTGACACTCTGATAATTTTGGTGTTAACGAGACGCGAGAGCTTTCTATACGACAAAACCGTCTCGACACTTTTTTTTCAGTAAACACGGGGCGACACTGTTTTCTGTTAAATTAACAGATTTGCAGCTTTGAAGATAGCTTCGTTTGATCTACTCTTTAGCGTGGCGTTCGCGAGATTACTGAGAAGTAGGTTACGACATTTTTCTTCAAACGATTTATGTTTCACCACTTTGTATCTCGAACCAAAAGCAATTTCACAGAATCGATAAACATGGAACTCGATCTGGTTTCACCAAGTATCAACGGGTAACAAGATTTTTTACGTATTCCCGGATTTAGAACGTTTTTAAGAATACCGAGAAAAAAATTGTCCATTAGAAATTGGGGAAAAAATTGTACAATCTCGATGCTGATTCGATTTTAGAAAACGGAGCATCGGTCAATTACATCGGCCGTTTGGTACGATTGTTCTAAACACGTGTGCTCGAACGTCCCCAAGGAACTTGACTCACGAAACCCTCTCATATCGCATTCCAAAGGAAAACAAGTCAAATTCAGAAGCCCGACACCCTTGCCTGTTCAAAGCTTCCCACAGTCCTTAATCTCCCTCGCTTACTCGATAAATTACGTACAATATTGTACAAAAGTCTTAGACCATCCGTGATACTAATCTTGTAATAGCGACTAGAGGTACTGTTAGGGAATATTTCGCGAATTAGACATTTCTATTCAGTTTGTACGAAATTAGTCCAAAAAGATATTCTGCTCAATTTGCTTAAAATAACAGAACCGAATACCTTTCTATTTATTACGTTGTCCGGAAAGTTTCTTTCGTTTCATAAGTGAAATAATAGATGCACAGCATATTTTATTTTATATTATTTGATGGATTTATGTATCAACCATTTTGTAGTAATAGAATAAAATGGATCGAGCGTAATTCAATAAAATAATATAAAACAAAAAATGCTTATAAAACGAAAGGAACTTTTCGGACAACCTAATACGCGTATAAAGCAGAAAATTTAGAAAATTCTTATTCGTTGGTTGGTCTAAAACTATTACGCGATATCGTGTCGTATATTCCTTTCACAGGATTACAAGATTTTATGGGAAAAGGACTGGTCGTTCAAATAGCCTGTCGAATTTCATCACTTTTTTTCACTCGAGCGAAAGGCAATTGCTTTTAATCGTCGATCGGAAACGAGCATCGTCGATTGTGCGTGGCGTTCGCTAATTTCCGCCGTCGAACGATATAATATCTACCGGGCGACAATTAAAAGCGAAACCACCCTGTTCGCGCGTGAACAGCCACGGAAACGAACTTATCACGTGATATAAGTGGGAGTGCGTTAAATTACGTTCGGCCGAGAAATTATACGACCGAGTGGACTGCTAACTAACGCAGGCCTCGGAACAGGCCATTCACACCGAGACAGCCGTTCCTTCTCTTCTATGTAGATCGCACCGTTTTAAAAGCCTGCCCGCGGCTTTTTCAGCGACACGATCAACCCAATCGATCGCCACTCGTTTCAAAGCCTCGATCCGGCCTGTGACACACACAGACACACCGTCTGCAAGACAGTCTGTCTTCTCCTTCTCCTCTCTGGCTCTCTTTCGAGCTTTCTTCTTTTTCTTCTTCTTCTATCTAGCATCGTTTCACCGCGACGTTTTAAGGTCGAGTCAGAGTCTAGCTTCTGTAACTTAGTCGTTCGAACCAGATCGATTCCATTAACAGTCGACCGGCGAAGCTTCGATCGATCATCACGAACGTCGAACGGTTGTTTTTCGAGTAATACAAAGAATTATGGCTGTTACGTTTCACCAGATACGCGGCATTTATTTAGGGACACCCTAGACGTCGAAACGACGAAGAAAGTTAACGTATTGGGTTGTCCGGAAAGTGTCTTTCTTTCGCAAACGTGTTTTTTAACAATGCACCTTCGTACAAACGTGAAACCAAGTCTGTGAAATGTGATTGTCTCGATAGAACAAAATGGATCGTACGTAATTCGACGAAATAATATGAGACAAAAAACGTCCATTATTTCCTCATAAAACGAAAGAAACTTTTCGGACAACCTAATACGAACGTTTCGGCTTTTCGCGTTATAAATGATTTCATTTTACGAGTGACAGTGAATCAGTTGGCGAACGTTTCTCCTTATCTCATCGCGCTTCGTGATTCTCGCTCGTAGCTGCATAAAAAATGCAGTCGAATGGTTGAGGGATGATTTTTCAGAGGCTCGAATATTCAGCACATATTTTCTGACACCTCGTTTAGTTTGATGGAATAATAACACGTGAATGTGAATTACAATTAGAACGTAATAGGCGTGACACGATTGTACGTGTCAAAGTTGAAGCAGTCTGCGCCGTGCGAGGGTTAAGGGCGTCAAAGAACGATCATAATGGTGGGAGAATGGAAAAAGATTCGTGTCACCGTGGTAGAATTATTTTTCTCGATTATCGCGTTATCGCCAGGCCAGTCGAGTCGCTCCGTTTCACGATAACGCTGTATCTTAATACGTCTCGAGTACATAATTATTCATGCCGCTCTTAAATAATAAGATTACGTATCGAGACGCCGCCGCGCCGCTCTATCGCGAGACGACGCTTCTGAAGGATAGCAGAGTATGCATCGTCTGTTTATATACGCTCGATTTTATACCAGTTATAGTTGTCGATACGTTTATAGTATGTTGCGCGGTGTACCTTTGATCCAGCTAATTGCGGTGTCAGAGAAACAAAACGTAAACTACAACATAACGCGTGAAAATATTTGCATATACACAAATACATGTAAACATACACGTAAAAATACATTTAATAGGTCTAACAAAAAAGAAGTTGTCAATTTGTTGAAATTATATCGTATCGTCGTCGGAAACGAGCGTGTGTTCCAAATTTCAGGTTTCCAGTTGGTCAGGAAGTGGGTGAAATTTCTCTTAGAAAATTCAACCCCGTCAGACAGACAGACAGAAAACTAAGCCAGGAGAAAAAAGGAAAACACTCGTAGAAACGAAACGCATTTCGTATAAACAACTTACAGTGAAAAGCAGTCTCGCTGTCACAAGCCACGTGGTTTACGCCGGAATACGCCGCAAGCACGTGTTACTTTCCCGCTGGTGCCTGGCCTGCTCGGTTTCGCTCACGATCTTCAACCCTTTCCAGTCGTTTACCCCGATCTATGTCCAACTACCCGATCCTTCCATCAAACAGCAAGTTTCCCGCCTTTTTTTCTACACACTTTCGAACGAAATCCTCTGCTTCGCCTCTACCAAATTCGATTCGATTGGATTCGGTAGCGCGACCATACGACGAAGGATTCTGTCGTTGTTCCTCGCGGCTCACTGTTTTCCCCCGTTAATCAATCCCGCGGCGACGAAAATAAATTCGTATATCAACCGTGACACAATTACCCGGCATTCTGCCGGAGGGAAGCACGATGATTTACGAGCCACGGACCGCAGACGGTCAATGACAGTGCATGTGCGCGGCCACGGCAGACAGCGAATCGTCTTAATTAGGCGCGATTAAGCGAGACACGCGTTTCCCTCCCGCTGTATCGTGTACACGGCTGCCTTGCTTCGTATTCCTGCGTGTCTGTCCCCGTGCCAGACGACCGATAGATGGACCGAAGCGCGACAGAAACGATGGAGCCTCGTTGTACCGCGCGACTTGTCCGCCTGCTGACCATCGTAACACTGAGCTCTCTTTCCGAGCGACGAGCATAGGGCTTCGAGCAACGACAGCCTCACCGTCCCGCGCTGCCACCGAACCACCGCCGTCTTGCTCGCTCGCAAACGCTTAACACGCCCGTCTTCTCTCTTACTCTATGCCGGTATTTCTGCCCCACGTGTGTACGCACGTGGCCGCGCGCACACCAGCCAATGCTCCGTCAAGTTGATCGTCGTGAATCCTTCGGGACTCCATCAACTACACGAGGACTCTTCCGGGTCGACAGGAACGCTGTTCCAGAGAGAGGACGTTTTAAACAAGGTGACTCGAGAGGGACTCTACCGAGACGTATTTGTCCGCGTGGTTACGGCAGATCGATCGTGGGTGCAACGCTGGTTTCGTGGTACACGGGGCGAATCATCGTGGCATTTGTGGGCTGAATTTTTTATTGCGTCACTTTCAGCGGGCGGGAGATCAAGGTGTTTGGTATAGCTTGTGCTAGGTTTTACGGGGTAACTGTTTTTAGAACTACCACACCAGTCAAATTGACTGGTTTTACGATTTTATTTTAAAATTCCTACTTAATGAATTCCTAATATAATGAATTTTATTTTGCTTTTTATGTTTTCGAACTGAAAGTAATTTTGTATCAAGGCTGCTTATACCAATACTAGTTAAAATGACTGATATCTGTCAAAGTGCAAAAGGGTGCTGCAAGGGTGTTTATCGAACCTCAATTAACCAGTTTCCTCGTTTTGTACAACTTTCCACACGTTTTTACAATTTTCACTGCATATCATTCAGTATGACGATATCTGGATTGATCGCTAAATCGCTAGATGCTAATAGTAGAAATACCACACCAGTCAAAATGACTGGTTCTACAATTTTATAAATGTGTCAACTCTCGTTTAGGGATTATGGTCCCAGGTGGATTAATAATACCAAACATAAGATGGAATTCCTTCTGTAAGAAAGTAATAAATCAATAAATATAAGAATATTCTATTATTACGTATTTTTTAAAGACCAGTCATTTTCACTGGTTTTGGTAGAAGTAGCTTCGTGTTAACTATCGCTAGTTCTAGTGTTAAGTTATTTTGGGTTGCCAGATGCGTGAATTTTGTTTGTGGTCGCGTAATCTTGAATTTTCACCGTTTGCGGATATTTATCGCAAGTTGTGGTAGACTTTCGAGTAGCTTTAGATATTCTCTCGTCTCGCAAAATCGTGGAATGTCGAGCGATTTGTTGTACGCGAGATATTCTGCCATTATGTGTAAGCCTTAGGATAAGTTTAAATATTCTGCTGTCTCGGACTTAGAAGCATTGTCTGGTACGTCAAAGCTCAACGCGCGAGGACTCTTGTGAACAATTTGCTAGATAAAGAAACACGATGTCAGGTATCTTCTCGGTTTCGTCGAGGGACCTGACCCGTTTAATCCGAATATATCTTCGTTTCAGAAGATCGACGCCTCTTTCGAAACAAAGAAAACCTTTCTTCTGGATTTACGAAAGTCTTAATCGTCTTTCACCCTGCTTGCTTCGATAAGCAAAACGATTTTGATATTTCGAGAAAAACTTGCTCAACCTTATGCGCATTATTCTCTCGTTTTCAATAGTAAAGATCGTTCAATGTATCGAGAAAAACTTGAGGAAGATAATGCACATCGATAACGATTCTTTCATTTCCAACAAAGGAAAATGCATTATTGCAGATGATAAATTACTTTGAAAAGAGTTTGAAGTACTTTACTCGTCTCTAGTTATCATATGTCACAGTTTGAATGCGCATCTCAAATACGAAACCAGGCATAATCGCGTGAAATTGCTTGAAAGCGTGCGACACAAATTTCTACGATACATCGTCTTCAAGTTTAACAAAACCGATACCCAAAACTTGCCACAATCGTAAAAATATTCTTAACGCTTGGAATATGCTCGATCTTGAGCAGCGTAGAAACAGACCTGGCCTTTTTTTCTTCTTTTTTTAAAATCCTCAGTCAGGCAAACGACTGTCTAGAAATTTTTGAACGTTTTAAATTACAGGCATCCCCCGGATGGCGGCAACTTTTTCACAACGAACTGGTTCAGGTAACTCCGATTGTATTTTAATCGTATGAAATTATAAAAGTCGTCGGATAAATCGTCAGTCCACGTTCCTTTTTACTTCGGTTCGTGCATCCGACACCGAAAGACCTACACCTGTTAAAAATAAATAGAATAAATAGAATAAAAAGAAATAATAATAATAACAAATAATGCGAAGAACGCGGCTTAGAAATTTCGAAGATCTCGAGAACGTTTGGATGTTTCGCTTTAGTCGTAGAAAAGCATCGAGTTCCGGGGGGAGCAACCCCCACCCGAGAAAGATATCGGCACAAACGGTGCAAAGTTTGAGGACACAGAACGTAATTTCCCGTGCAAGCTATCATTACACAAGAACTCGCTTTTTCGTGGAAACTTCGAAGCGAGTGGCGGGAGAATCGTCGGTTTCTGAAAGTTTGTCGACAGTTTCGCCGGGGAATCGATAGTCGAGCGTGCAAAGTCGAATCGAAAGGTTCCGAGAAACCCCTGCGAGCTCGTGGCTATTCCTCGAACGAATATACGTTTCATTAAAGCGACTGGCCGCCCCCTTTTTTCGCAAACTTTCAATTACTCCGATGATTAAGAGCTTCGAACGCGAAATTATCAGCTATCGCAACTCTCGTGCAATCGAACACGCGTGGAAAGCTTCCTGAAACTAATAGCTTCATTTCTAACCATGAGACACGAACGTTCGTAATTTTCGCCACTGATGAAATTTTCATTCGCCGTGAATAATATCCATTCGTTTAATTACTCGATACAGCACGCTTGATTACTCCACTGTCGCTGTGCAAATCGCATAATATGATAAATTATTGATATAATATACCCAAAAAAACGATCGCGAAGTAACTGGTTTTATTTCGCCAATTAGCATTATACACGTCGTTCAACCTTCTTCGAATGGCATGGCTAGTATTTCGTTAAAGTCAGCTTGACAGTAATCGAGAATTTAATTAATCGTCCAATTCAGAATTGAAGGAAAAATTGTATTATTTTAAGAAATATGAAAAGAGAAAATAAAAATCTGGTGAAATTCGTCAAAACGTTTGCGTTTACGAGAATATTACATATTGGGTTGGCAACTAAGTGATTGCGGATTTTGTCATTAACACCTATTGACAAAAGCCGCAATCACTTAGTTGCCAAATCAATAGTATTCATCTCGCAATGGAAAATAGAACGAAGCAGATCTTATTACCCGCTGGTAAATCGAGAATATAATATCAAAGGTCGATCGTGCAATACTGTTATTTTATTCGGACCAGCCTCTAATCGTTTAATAAAGACCGTACAGCTTCGTTTCCGCAAATCATTCGACAAGCCATTACGATTCTCGTGCGCTCGACGATGCACGCGAATAAGTGGATACCTAATCATTAATTATTTGTACCTCACAAAGGAGGTTCGAGATCGCAACAGTTTTCATTCGTTTCAGCCGCTAGACTCTACGCAATCGTGTAATTGCGATTACATCAAAGCTTGTCGAACGGTGAAGAGTCTCGTTTCTGCGTATCACTCGACGATTCGTCGAAGCTCGGCCGTGACTACTTTTATTAATTGTTCGAATAAACGTTATATTCGAAGATAAACAACTTCATCATCGCGAATCACGCTATAATTTATTTCGTACGTTTCACCGCACTCGATGATTAAACGTGTTCATCATCAGCTTATACAGCGTGTCAAGAAATGTTTTGATACTTTCTACAAAAGTAAACCCTTTCGGACGTGTCACGTTCCTTGTGGAAAACATTTTGAAACGTTGTTAACACCAGTTTGAAAGAAGTCCGAGGACGCAGGCGGAAGTTACAAAATATTTGTCGCGACCTGTTCGCCATAGGATTAGAATCGCCAGTCTTCTCAGTCTCTTGGCTTCCAAGGGAAAATCATCAGTTTCTCGAAGCCCGCCACAGAATCGCTGGTGTTTGGTGTGCGCTGAAGAATTCCTTGAAACGTTAAAAGTCACTCTGTTCGTGAAATATCGCGCGCGTTTATCAAACATCGAGCAACAAAAACGACATTGGCGCATCAAAATTCGCTGGCAAGGTTAACCAGAGGTTCAGCGCTGTTCGTTTTTATCCATTCCCTGCGTCATCGAACCTCGCGGAGATCGATAAGAAATGGAGAATCAATGGTTGGTCGCTGCTTGCATCGATCGAAACCAGCGAGTACATTTAACAAGTATCGAGGGAGAACGGGACGATGCGATGCGGCCAATGAATCATCCGCTCGATATGCGCGCGAAAAGGCGGAGGATTCTCGTCCGAGAAGTCGGAGAGAAGAGATTCCTTCTTGGCGAATTTTTGCGCGAGAACTTTGATCCGTCTGGTATCCCGACGTTTCCACCCCACAAGGATTAAAAATATTCGGTGAAACCGCGCGTGAAACTCGAATTGCGCGGCGTGGCCCGACCGCGGTGATTATGCGACGCGGACGCGCGACAACCGCTCACAATGGGTCGACGCATCGTGACAGGACAAATCTAAATGCAAATCGATAAATACTCGCATAATCTCAAAAGGCGGCGAGACGTTATGGATGCAGCAACGAGTTCTGCAGACAGACGTCGCGACACGTGCAATCGAGTTTCAAGGAGAACAAGAGAGAAAAGAGAATCGCCAGGCGAAAGATGGGCCAGAGTTTATTTATTTATAAGAGACATTTGTTTAACGTTTAACAGACGGTTGATTAGCCTTACGACGAGCAATTACATTAACAACGGTAGGAAAATTGTCGTGAAACGTGCGAAGCTTTTGAAACGAAGAGCAGAGTTGGTCGGTTTGGATTCTGAGAGATTCGATTATATCAGCTTGTCCGGAAAGTTCCTTTCGTTTTAGAAGGAAATAATAGACGCACTATGTTTTTTGTTTTTAATTTAACGACAATTTAAACGACAGAAAGGTCATTGTCGGTAAAAGACAGTCGTCTGATCGCATTTATTAGATTACCAGAAGTTTCTTTCGTTTCGTAAGGTGAGAATAGATGAAGAAGAATTTCTGTTTTATATTATTTTATTTCCTTCTATTTCTATTATTACGTTCGTGCATAATTCAATAAACTAATATAATACAAAAAACATTGTGCGTCTATTATTTTCTTATAAAACGAAAGAAACATTTCGAACAACCTAATGTGTTCCTAATGTGTGTAAAATAATTAAAGTGTCTCATCGGTAAATAAATCGGGATCGAATAGAAGAAAATTAAGCATTGGAACTAAATATAGAAATACGATAAGAGAAAGATGATTGTCAAGATGAGAGACGTAGAAGTTAAGTCACAATTAAAAGATAAAGGTTGAGTCGGATTGACAAAGACCGTGTCCATCTAACTATCGATTGTTTCGAAATCGATTTGACACAGAGCGTGAAGGAGAAGCTGTCTGAAATGAAATTCCATTAACGACGGTAACTCGACGAACGTTCGTCGACTGACTGATGGTCAACCTGCTGGCTGATATGTATGCGCACCTGTGCCCTTTTACTTATGCGCGTTGCGCTCTCCGCGTTAAACGCCTCGCGACGAAACAGACACGCGATTTCCGACCGACGCGCGACGTCTCAACGTCAGGATGCCGTAAAAACGGATTTCACCACGGAGACGGATTTTTTCGTTGCTACGTCGGATTCTTGTTTTCCTTACTCCTTTTCTTCTGCCGTTTCCTCCCTTTTACACGGTCTATTTTTGACCAAATATTCGTATAGCCGATTCGGAATTTCTCAAAGCGTTGTTCGTTGATTTTTCACTGAATATTCGTCCGATGGTTCTGTGATAGAACTTTGACAAAATTCCATTAGAAAGAAGGAGAATAGAAAAAGATCGCATACAGAACATCGTTCAATTTTCAAATTAAAAACAATTGTACTTCACGCTCGTGAGTCTTGTATATTGAACTTCCTGTTCGCGATGAAATTTCTCGTTAAAAAAGAGATTACAAGCGTCAATGGATTTTCATTTATACGAGGCAGCCCTCTTCTCAATTTCGTTTCTTACCGATAAAAAGGAAAGCAAGTGAATAATTCACGTGTTATTAATGTCGTCAAGATATCGATAATTGTATTGTAAAGGGTGAACCGTCGGTGTTTCGGCAATAAACGGATCATAAAGCGAGCTGTTGTGAAAACACGCGCGTGAATGGCTCTAGTTAGAATAATCGAAAGGTTTGTTTAAGCCGTAACAATGAAACAAACGCAAACGCGATTACTTCTCCCTTTTGTGCCCTCGCCAAACCTTCTACAGTCTCGTTTCGCATTCGATGTTCGCCCTTAAATTTCACCCCCGAGTACTCGTAGCTACCACTTAAACCACTCTGTTACACCCTTGCCGAATCTTTCTCCTCTAAACGTGGCATTCATACTTGGTCCTTGGAGAGAATGGCGTAATTATCCGCAGACGCGTGTTATCGATCCGCGAACGAATTTTATCTTTCACCTAAAACAGCGAAGCGTCAGAGACTTTTCAAACAAGCGGCACGACCGTTCTTCGACTATTCCTGAACATTCGAAATATCCTCACGTCCAACTGTGACGAAAAATCTTGACATCGCGTGATACGGTTCACGCGGGACTGACTTTCGATTTCTCGCGGAAAGAAAAAATAAACGAGTGGCGGTTGTCAGCGGCGATAAAACATTTGGCACGTTCGAGAACGGCAGTAGGTTTGGCGAGCGAATGCCACGTGGCTGGCAGCTGCAAAACTGTTGCTCGTGCTCAAGTTAATTGCTTCCAAATCGTCCCGAAAAAAGAATCCTATGCAGAATAAACAGAAAAATTCGTGGAACCCTCGCTGCCCACCTTTAATTCGAGAGAAAGTAACGCGTAAACCTCGTGGCTTCGGTATTTCGTCAGGGCATGTTGCTGAAAGATCGTGAAATATTATTAAAAATTGTAAATGGAGGAAAGCTTGCAGCAAGCAAGTAAACATTATGTCGTAAATAATCAGAGAGAAGTTGGTACGATTTTTAATTTGATTCGGTATCGCTCGAGACAAGAAGAAGCACGTAATAAGAGAGTTATATATAACGACGATCCCCGGTAGTTATGGCATAATACATAACAGTGTTTCGCTTATCGTAACAACACGTGTGGCGATTATATCAATTTCGCGACTGCTCCGATGGACTCGTTTCTACCTACGTACCCGCTATGTATCCGATGATATTAGGTCGTCCGAAAAGTTTCTTTCGTCTTATAAGGAAATAATGGACTCACAACATTTTCCGTTTTATATTATTTTATCGAATTACTTATCATCCATTTTCTTCTATCAAAATAAAAATCACAACGTTCGACAGATTAGGTTTCATGTTTGTATAAAGATGCATCGCTGTAAAAGACGTGTCTGTAGAGGAAACGTGTCTTTTATTTTCTTCAAAAAAAAAAAAAAAAAGAAAAAAGACGATTAATTAAAATCCCCATCGTATCTAATCCATCGCCTCTTCGCGAATACCGCGTACCGTTTATTTTAAGAAGCATACCGCGCCTCGAAATTATCGTGCGAAAGAAAAATAACCCGACGGACGAGCTTCCACGAAAATGTATACAAGCCACTCGATCGCGATTCGAAGACGCTTTGGAAAAATTTCTGTGCAAGATGGCTTCGTCTGACGGAATAATTGGAATGTTCCGAGGAAACATTGGTTGCGCGTTCCATTCATAGGCTCTCAGGACTTCTGTTTTCAATATTTCCTGCTTAACGATGGTATATAGCGCGAGTATCGACAGAACGTGACGAGGAGTACGAAAACTGATGGAAAAATAACGCTCTCGAGTTTCCACTCGTTTGGCGAATAATCGTGAATAATCAGCGTACACAGAGAGAAAAAGAACAAGTGCCGCGGGT
The DNA here is from genome assembly GCF_024516045.1 of Bombus affinis. Taxonomy (NCBI): domain Eukaryota; kingdom Metazoa; phylum Arthropoda; class Insecta; order Hymenoptera; family Apidae; genus Bombus; species Bombus affinis. The sequence goes on from NC_066354.1 coordinate 5,254,761, forward strand.
TATTACGAGTTAACCTTTAGCTAAAGCTCGAAGTAGTCGATTAATCTTACTGGCAACGGTTTCTTATTTACCGGGTGTCGCCTTTTCTATTTTAATCCCGTAAGCAGAGTGGGTCGGTGTGGCTCGATCCATAGATAAGGATTAACCGCGCGTGCCACACGCGGATTAAAGGTAATTGATCAAGATGATCGATGCTGTACGCGTATACCACCGTCCTTTCTCTTGCTCCGTTCAAGAAAAACGTTCGTCTCCTTTTCGGCGCGGATGACGACTGATTTACTGGTTCAACGAAATCACTCGCTAGCCTGGTTAAATATATCCCTGGAAAGAAAATAAAGAGCGGCCCGAGGCCACAAGGTGAGAGAATCCGTGGACCACGTTCGAGGAATCGAATCGCGCTTTTTCGGTCCACCGAGGGTTTACTCGAGTTCACCGAAGCTCGTTCTCTCGAGCGTAGCCTTCTCTCGCGTTCAAGATCATTCGACGTTTCCTTGGAATTTCACAGACTCTGAAAACTGCTCGATATTCGTCACAAGTTCTTTGCAAACGATCATGCTATATTCTATTTTCTTATTGCTGCGAGACCGGGCTTCGTATCAGGGATCGTAATCATCCAGAGATTTCTACGATCCTCGTGGATATCGCGCTTCTTCCATCTACGCGTTTCAGCGATCGTAAATTTTCTCCGAATGGATCTTGTTATCCGGTGTTCTCTTGCGATGGACATCGAGATCGAGGCTCGATCAAAGATGAAAACGATAAAAGTCGGTCAAAGGGGATCCTGGTTGTTCACGGCGGAACGAAGGCGCGTAGATACGAGTTGGAACGTCCCAAAGATAATATTTGTCGTAATAACATCTCTCGACTTGTACGCGTTTGAAGAAGCTCGACGAGCCTCTTGGAGAACCGCCCTTCCGGAACGCTTTCAACGCTCGCAACACGTAGCTCGAGCCGGTGTTTGATTTGATTTTCTGTCTCGAGACGAACGTTGACGAGGGTCCTATCGCGGCAGCTGAATTACACGAGCCCCGTTGCCCCATTTTCTTCGTCATCGTGTCGAAAACGGAAGTCTCGGGAAGAGCCTCGGACCAAGCAATCCTTCGCTTCGCTCTATCCGATTCCCAGACCGCGAGGTCTCAAGTAGCATGGTGAAACTGGCGTGTTCAGGATGGAGCGTAACGTATGACGAGCTAGAGAGACGTGAAGAGCAGCTTGCGACATTTCTGTGCTTTCTCCCGTGACTAGCGGCAATTCGATTCACGGTCCTCGAATAGGGAAATTAACCTCTCAGCTCGGCGGAAGTTCGTGTCATTCGCTGATTACCGTGCGCGGTCGTTTGACGTAGCATCGTCTGTTTGGGGAAATTCTTCCAAGGAGAAAGTTGGGATGCTGAAAAACGACGAGAAAACGAAATTTATACGGTTGGTTTCCAACATTTAAAATTTGAAAAAAAACGAGACAAGAATATGGTAGGATGTTCCACTTGCCGGTTGTTTGATCAAACTTAGGAGATTCCTTAAAAGGAAAAGAGAATCCGACAAAGTCATCCGATCGCGAATATTTTTCTTCGTTAAAATCGGACAAACTATTCGGAGAAAGATCGCAGAGTTGTGACTTCCTGGCTTTTTTGTACGAATGGCACGATATCGTTCAGCGAGGAAATTCTTCGGAATAAAATCGGAATGTTTAGAAACGGCAGGATCCAAGTTCGGCGAATTAATTTCTCTCGCTAACTCTTCAACGCGTGCCAAAAATAGCTGGTTGATTTCTTTACAGTACGTTCGAAGGATATTTCGATCGCTGCCCAGAAGATTCGTGTCGTCGTCGAGTCAATTACCTCCGAAAGAACAAACTTATCGCGCTATCGTAATCGAATATCTATTCACCAGGCGTGCGAGCTGTTCATTTCACGGTGAAACGAAGAAGACAAGAGAGAAACAGCTGTATCGGCGGGCGCATTTTTTAATCGTCTTCACAAGAGAGGAACCCATCGAAAGAACGGGCCAGAAGGGTGAAAGCCCTTCCCTTTCCCCGTGTTTTTAATATCCATGCCGCGTGTAGTCGTTTTCCGTGCACGTGACGACACCGAAACGATGGCTGGCCTGGGTGCAACGCGTGTTCCATGAATATTAATTACTTTTCCGTCGCTCGATTCTTCGGAAACTCGTCCACCATCGAAATCTTGTCCCTCCAGGCCGAGCGTAATTTACGTAATAATCTTTCGAGATAATGGGACACGCGTGATTCGAATACGCTATCTTTTTAGCCTAACTCGTTGCCAACGAATGACGTATTGGTCCTCGTAACGTCTCACCGGCCATTTTTCTGAACGACGTGTTGATACGTCGAAAGTTCGCCGGTTATTTTCGTATAGCAGCCACTCGGAATGGTAACCGATCGATTCGAATAATTTAAAAAATACGGTAGAACGTAGATTTAACCGACGATCTTCATGCATTTTCATATTTTTATAAACGTAAGTTAAACAAAAATTCGCGAAATATTGCCACGAGCATTTTATCTCCGGATATTTTATCTTCAAATATTTTTGTGTATTTGCGCACGTCACGTGCATTTTCCAGGTTTTTACGCTCTTGAATTTTTCATAAACGTACGAATATCCACGGTCTAGCGTGGATGTTACGAACGTTATCTTTTTAAATTCAATTGGAAACTTACGATCGTTTACCCGTGTTATCGTTTTACGAGCGATACAGACGCTTATGGGAGTAAATCATTCGCTTTTCTTTCGTTTCTTTCTCTTTTTGCGAAACTGGACAGATCCAAGCACTGTTGCTTAGAATACACAAGGCTGCAGATAAATTCAAATCAATTCACTTTTACTTGGGAAGGGGGAAAAAAACTTCATTAACAAACACGCATAGTAATAATAGCTGGCAATCAATTCTGAAGTAGCGACTGCGTGTTTACACTCGTTACGCTGTCTCAGGCAGCACGCTATCGCTCTCGTTGCGAATGGGTTAACGCGCTTACATAAACGACCAAGCTTACATAAATAACCGGGGGAGAGTTTTCGACGGACGAATTTATTTCCAGATCGACGTCGCCGCTGACATTTACCGTTCTAACGATATTTCACCCGTTCACGTGCCCATTTATCCTATACGCAAAGTTCATCAACATTTTCTAAGTTTCCAGCGTGTCCATGTTCCGTGAGATCGAAAAGAAGAAAAGAAATTCAAGATTAGAATTGATAAAGTATATGATAGGAGTTTTAGCGTCTTCGTGTTATTCAACTGTTGCTAGCAAGGCTATTAGTATTTCTAAGATAGAATATCGTTACGTGGCTGTTAAGACGAACGGTATATGCGGACAGTTACACGCGTGAACGGAAACGCCTGAATGGAAAATATATGGGTGTTAATTGGTCGTCCAAGTGAATTCACTATCACTTATGTAGCTACGTATGTCGTTGGGTTCAGCGGAGAGAAAGTGGGATACAATGGGTCTTTGTCCTTTTACGTTTAGTTTATTATAAAATATCGTACGAAATAGGTTACATGATAATTAGATGCGGTTCAAGTCGATAAGATTTTGGGTCGCGTGCCTTTCGTACGACTTAAAGTGCGAATGATTGGACGATAGCGCGCCAACAATACAGCGCAATGCATTTTTCGTGAAGCTAACATGATACGTCTGATAAGGGTCCGATTGCTATATCTTAGACATAATATGTTTTCTTCCACGTGCTGTTCATTTCTCCTATTCACAGAGTTTCACTTCTCACTAGCTGTCTTTGATACGCTTACAATGCAAGACCAGTTGTTAGTCAAGTTGCCTGTTTGTTGACTCTTAATTTATCGCTTATTTATCAACGACCTGATTGCACTGTGTCGGTTGAAAGTTGATCGTGCTCCTTATCCTCGCGCGAGTCCTAATACGCTGTATGCTGCTAATCGTTCGCAAACTCGCCATACAGGAGAATCAAAAGTTTCTCGAGTGAAACTGTAGTTAGCGGAAGGAGGTTTCAGTTATCGGCCGAACTGCTGCGTGGATTCTCAACTCTTTTAGAATAATTTTTTTAGATAATTAGGAGAATCGTGAAACTGAAAATACGAATCATGCGGAGCGGGCAAATGGAACTCTACTGTAACATCGAGGCTGCTGATCGGGTTCTTAAATGGTCGTCGCAAGATAAGAATCCAACGTGACTGTCATGAGCCAAACCAGAAACTCGAATCTTCCATTTATCTGGACGATCTCTTCGGATTCGAAGATGAAAGATCGTTCCCACCATGGCGAGTGCAACGTTTTCTAGAAATAGAGCGATTCAACAGCAACTTTTCCAAGAAAGAGAAGAAAGTAGGAAAACCTAAAATGCCACTTTAGCGTGGAGAAGGAAAAGCATCCGCGATAAATAAGCACCGTTAAGAAAGCAGAAACGAAAACGAAACGCCTACAGGCTTTAATTCTCGAGGGAACGCTACGTTCTAGACAAATTGATTCGTATTGTCATCTTCGAAGCTGTCCAGGAGTGTGCAGGGGGATCTGGATCCACAGACCACTTTGGCGCCGGCTAAAAGCGAGCCTGTCAACCAAACGAACGATCGTAGCCAGTGGAAAACTTGACGGTGGCGGCTTCAAAGGTTAGCCGCGTTCGATGAAACGCGAGTCCGCTCGCTCGTGAGCATAAGTTAGACTGTTTAGCGACACGATAATTCCAGCTTCTTTATTACGAAGCTGAATGTAAACGCGTATTCTCTCGATAATCGTAGCCACCGCTGCTAAATTTCTCCGGTTTGGATTTCAGATCAAACGACCAGAACATCAATGGGCCATTGGATTTCCTTTCTGAAATCCTCCGTGTTCGTTTGATCCTACAACGTTCGCCACTTTTACACGATTCCGACAGCTTCTTCTTGTAATATTTTTGGCTACTGACTATTAATCGTCTACGACTGGAATTTTTTTCTCTTCGTTACAGTTTCTAATAAACTAAGAGTTGCCATTAGATAAATCGTTTCGTGTTAAGATAATAACTGTCAGGATAATAGTTCCGAGTCACATTCGTTATGGGGGTTTGAGGCAAATAAACATGTTAGGCTGTTAAATCACAGACAAAAGATAAATATAACGATCTAGAGAAAGTGGAAAGTGTTAGAAAAACTATGGAACAACGTGCGCGTTCCGGGGCTAAATATGATACGCTATCTTAAACCAGAAAAAGGACCATTGCTGCATTCTCTAACGTACTTGAATAATTAGACGAATTTCTTAATTTAACTTGGAGTTTCCCGAACGTAGAACGAAATCAGCAGTCGCAGCACACCTCACGCAGAATGTCGTGGACAATCTTGGCGGTCTGCTTCTTACCTTGACGCATGAAGATTTCTAAATCGTAAAGAAATCGTAAAAACGCCTCGCCACGCAGTCTGGCCTGGGCGTATGATTTTTATTTCACCGAACAGACGAGTTTAAGCGTCCCTGTGTGTCTCGAAACGATCGACGGAGGAAATACATAAAAGATCGGAGCTGTCAATATATTCCAGGCAATAACGAGGATATAGCCCTTTGTCCAAAGGAATCATCGATCAACCACCATGGGACAGAGACGAGTGGTAATGCTACTTTACGGCCTGTTTAAGAGCCGCGTTGAAACGCGCGTACCAGCCCTTGACCTTTGGTCAACTGTAATTTCGAACGCCAGTTTGACGACCCCCTCGTCAGCTCGCAGGAAAAAATCAGAGGCAGACAGCGAACGCGGTGACAGAATCTTAATCGTTTCTTAACGCATTCTATGCCACGCTGTTTTCACGTCGCCATTGAGCCAACAATGGTGTTGCACATTAGGACGACAAATTGTTGCTACGTATAGAAGATCGTTTTCTGTTTCTGCTTTTACCTTTAGCTGCGCTCATTCTGTCTACTACAACGTTCTGTGCTGTTATTGTTGTTATTAAGTGAACCTTCATTAACACTAGAACTACCACACCAGTCAAATTGACTGGTTTTACAATTTTATTTTAAAATTCCTATTTTATGTTATATTTTTTTCCGCGATGATGTAATGACTTTTCCAACGATAAATGAAAAAATAATATAATGAATTTTTGTTTTTATATATTCAAACTGAAAATAGTTTTGTATCAAGGCTACTTATACCAATACCAGTTAAAATGACTGGTACTTGTCAAAGTGTAAAAGGATGTCAGTTCTCAGGAAAATTTCGAATCGATCGCTAAATCGCTAAATGCTAGTAGTAGAAATACCACGCCAGTCAAAATGACTGGTTTTACAATTTTATAAATATGTCAATCTTCCTAGGGATTATGGTCCCAGATGGATCAATAATACCAAAAATATACTATATAACATAGAATTCCTTCTATAAAAAAATAATAAATCAATAAATATAAAAATAGTTTATTATTACGTATTTTTTAAAGTCCAGTCATTTTCACTGGTTTCGATAGAAATAGCTTCGTGTTAACTATCGCTAGTTCTAGTGTTAAATCTCACAGCATCGAATAATAACGTTAATCCATCGAGTCTACAGAGATTCTTTATTTTGGTCTACTTGGTTTGATAATAGCGATCCTCCAATTGTATTAACGCGTTCATCGTCTCTATTAGAGACCTATACCATGGAATTGGTCACATGGTATTGAATTTCTTGTTTACGTTCGGCAATTGCTTGTTTACATTTGGGAATTTCTGTTTACACCCGGAAGGTGCTGTTTGGGAATTGTATGATTACATTGAATGTTTGTTTATATTAGGGAATTCACTGTTTGCATTCCTCGTGCGTCAGAGGGTAGTGGATGAAACGCACGTACACATTTAATAGTAAAGTCTCGTCACTCGAATGACTCAGGGGAGTCGAATCGCCATGGACGATAGGTGGTTCGAATGAAATACGAAGAGGATGATAGCCGCGTGGCAAACGGGAACTTTTCAACGGTTCCACGGTTCAGGAAATGACCGATATCGTTCTCTTCCGTTCCCCACTGTACGTTCCTCATTATCGCCTCTCTTTTTCTTCGCACTTCCCTCCCGTGCAGTTTCCGCGACTCTGGTCCCACTCGTTAGCGAACGACGACCGCCGCTCTGACACACTTTTTCCCTTGATTACCGCGATGTCGATTGATTAGTCGACGCTAAGGTCTTCCTTTCTCCATTTTGCGCTCGCTCAACGCCCTCTCTTCTTCCTCCCGCCAACCACCTTCCGACTTCTCGCAGTCCCATTGTCGTAAAAGTTTTAATTAAATCCGGCCGGCGAAACCGTAGCCGATTCCACGATCGAGAATAAACTTTTCCTCCTGCGCTCGACGCGGCCAGGCTAAACGACAACCGTTTCCAGCCGGAATTCTCGGTTTCTACGACGCGAAAGAGAACCTCCAGGCCGCCGAATGCGATCTCTTTCAATGGGTCGGTTCTTACCCGGAGCAGTCACCGCACTTTGCCCCAAAATTATGTCCACGTGCCTTTCCAAACGTTGCTGTGAAAATTGGTACGCGCACAGAGCGAGGGAAAGGCTCGATATTCAGGACGAAGCGCATGCAACGTGCTTTCGCTAAGAGAAACTTTAAAGTCACATTACGACTGCGCGTCGTATCTTTCCTGAGAAGTTGACGAGCTTTCGCATTGTAGTATATTTATGCGAGTCAGACGTAGACATCACGTCATCACTCGTTGGCTAAGTAGAATTACGAGCAGCGCTCGTAGTACTACGTTTATATAGCGAGTAACAACGAGTGATTACATACTACGGCGACAGTTTCCAACGATTGAACAGAAAGTTTTCGACGACGATAGTAAAACTTGGAAAATTATCGGGTACTGGTACCATACGTAACCGCTGTGCTAGGAAAAATTTGCAACGACGACACAAGGTACGCGATACTCGGAACCTGAAGAATACGAGCGTGTTGGAGAATATACGAGCTGTACATGCTTAACAGTAGCGTGGCCAGGCAGGTACCCATTTCTGAGCCTCAGCCAGCAATTTCGTTTATTCTCTACCCACAAATTTTACATTAGACGTATTTTTCAACGTTTGCGCGTTGAACTTTGTACAGGAATTTTAATCATCCCATTCACTTGTACATTTTAGTCAAACTCGAAGATGGTATCCCAGGTGGAAGTAGCCATCCACATGTTACTTGGCAATTAAGTTAGAAAAATTAGCAAATGTCCAATTTACAAATTGTAAAGTTCAAATTAAATAATAAAAAAAAACTTGTACATTTGTCACATCGTCGCAGTATTTTCATCGCCCAACAATGAAGACGACAAACATATGGCAAACTTTTAACGCTTCTAATTTCAAAGGCAAAGGCTGTATATTTGCTTGCCTTCGTCGACAAGTATCGAAATTTTGGAACACTGCTAACTACAGCTATTTTACGATATATCTTCCTTGAAATATATCACACGTTTTTTCGTGTTCTCGATACCGTTCAGCTGGCAGACGTTTGACGAGTACGAGTTTCCGCTGTTCAGTTTTAAGAGCTGGCCAAAGATCGTTCGAGTGGGCAGGAACGAACGGAGAGAAAAAGACGAGTCGAGGGATTCGGAACGCAAAAAGAAGGGGATTTTTATAGCAAGAAGCCCGGAGAATGATCCACCGGCTCGATTGTGTTATTACACGTCATAAAGCTGAGAATATCCAGGCATCAGGAGCGGCGGAGATCCTCTCGCGACCACTTTTTTGTATCAGCGTGTATAATCTCAAGCGTGAAATGACCTATAAGAAAGAGTCTCGGGCAACACGAGTCCCCCGTAGTTGTGTGCGCACGGTCGTTTATTCGCACTTGAGAAACGAGTCGCCATTCTTCAGCGAGCGCCAAGTGAAATTTCTTCATTTATCCGGTCATTAAGCATAGGCACGCGCGATCGTTGATGTTATCGTACGTCAAGCAGACGCGTGGTTTATAATCGAATTGATCAACGAGCCTTTCGTTTCGTATTCATTCTTTACAGGATTATGTACTTCTTTACATCGTCTTCGATTTTTACGTTTTATCGTTTAATCGTACTCGTGTAGTACACGTAGTTAAGGCGTGAAATATTTCCCGAAATATCTCACATCTTGAATTATAGAAAGAAGACTGCGTATGACGTTGTGACAGGTTGTCTAACAGGTTGTAAGTTTGCCTCGACACTGTAACATACGAATAGAGAAACCACGAGACACTATCTCTATCAGAAATTAATGAAATACATGAAATCTGGCAAGTCATCTTTCTGCTAGCTATTTATAATTGACCGTTAGCCATTGCCACTTGTAACACGGCCGCCTGCTACGAGATATTGGAACATCACGCGCCATTTCCCTTCACAGATCATCCATGCGAATAATCAAATTTTATTTCCAACTTTCTTACGAATTAACATCAACCTTCGTAATCACGATCGCGTATTCGACACGTTTGACAAGGCAAGAGGTTAATCGTGCCAATCAGAAGCCAAAGTGACCGTAATTACGCGATAATAATGGGACGGGTCAATTTCGCTTCCTGGTGACTCGATTATAATTCTAACGAAGACGAACGATATATTCATACTTAAACAGCGTTGATCTAATGAAGATCTAATGATCATAATGATGATCTGACAGAGCTTCTTGTTACTTTGTCGGGCATGGATCAGATAGAAAGACTTTAGTCGATCGATGGTACCGATCCCTCCCAAATTTTATTCTCTCGCTAAGGAAGATCTTGCACGGAACCGTCCTGAGGGGGCAGGCGAATAAGGCCGCGCGTCGACGTGAACGTTTCCATTAAGCTGAGTTTAGGGTCCGCTGCGTGACTTTGACGAGGATATCCGTGCCAGTCTTTTTCTTCGCCTTTACCTTTTTCGTAGCCGAGTTATTCGGCAACTCGCCTGGGAGGTCTATATTATCCAGGAATTCTTCTTTCCTTCTGCACCGTGTTCGTGTATTTTCTAGGGCCTGACGCTATCGTACGTGTATCGTACACAAACGTTCTCGTTCGCGTTTCAGTGTCTACCGATAACGGCGAGCAGATCGTCAGGTAACCGCTTAGCTCGCTCAAAGGTCCCCCGGGGTTTCCATTCAATTTCACGCCTATCCACTTGTATCCAATTTACTCGGCAGAATATTCCGTCACGAAGAAACGCGTGACTTTGATAAGTGTGCACCGCGACGCGTCGCGTCCACGGATAGACGTGGAAACCTGTCTGTTGATTCAAGTAGATGCGTCGCGCGTTTCGTCCTCCACGTAGAGCCTTGGAATTCCACACTCGTTTAGAATTCAGAGTTCAACGACGGATCTACGCTTCACCGTTGCCGGCACTCTCCGTTCTACGTGAGAGACGTCGATTCAAGGTGGCACTGTGTCATCCAATATCTTCTACGTTCATTTGCATAAGAGGGAAATAGGATGGAAAGGCATTTGGACCGCTAAGTCGCGCGCGCTTATATTCGATCGTGTTAGAAACAGGTTAGATTCGCTGTGAAAAACGTGGTCCCAATCCTGCGCCGGTTCACTGCACCGGCGAAATGGAAAACGTTCGTCGTACCGGCTAATCCGCTAATAATCCCGCGTAGTCGTCCAATAACTTGCGACGGGACACGCGAATTCCACTGGTCAAGCACGAACCGCCAGGAAAACAGGAGATTTGCGCGATATTACTCGGTCTGTCCTGATCCTAAGTACCATGTATCGTCGCAAATCTTGCAATATTCATCGACTCATCCGCGGTATCTTTTCATTGTTAGCTGCAGATCAGTGTGATTCATGAAACGATGCATGCTGCAAGACTGGCGCATCTGAAAATAGAATCTTTCGAAAGGGTCCTGGTCGAAGTTACGATGTCGAGTTCTTGGTGAGTCACAGAAGGGCAGAAGAATCCCTGGGACTCCGTCTTTCACTCGCTTGCAGGAAAATACAAATTGGAAGTAGAATTCTTAACAACTGTTCCTCTAACCATCTTATCTTACACATCCTGTAACGCGCCTGCTACAATAACCGCGAGTCCAATAGCAGTTTATTTCGCTTGAACACACCGTCGACATAGCTGATGCTTGCAAGCTTCGTAACATTTAATCAACGCGAGAAAGCAATACGATAAAGCGTCATCGTTACAGATGCAACGCCGTATCCAACACTCTTTCTGCACTGACGCAGAGATAGATGCAAAAGGACCTGTAAAAAAGAAGCATGACCAACCGTGGAAGCGCACTTTTCCTTGCTTCGATTCTATCGCTACACCGCGCTCAGACGAAATTCCAATAAATCTGCGCAAAAGCTACATCGTATTTGTCTGGCTGAACTCTGTCGACACGGAGAGTTCGATATAGAGAAGTTGGTAAGAGTGAGCCAACAATTGGAAAGTGGTGCGCAGTGCGAAACAGTCGCGACGAAACGCACCACGGTGAAATATACGAAGAAAATCGCGTTTGCCATTGGCGTACACAGGATCGGAAGAGGCGAGGAACACGCAGGCCGAGGTGCGCCATCCGGCTGTTAATATCGCGCGAGCTGGTCCCATTGTCGGCCTGCGAAACGGTAATTGGTTACAGCGATAATACGAGAAAAGAAGGCTCGTTCAACGTACTCGCTGAACGGCCATTATGCTAAAACGCTGACAATTAAGTCAGCGGCTCTCCGCTTTTGTTCCACGCTGGTGAAACTCGACGAGCGTTTTCCAAGAAGCCGCGTCGGTGACGCGCGTGCTATTGACAGGTGTCGACGGGTTGTTGGTTGCTTTCCAGCGTTCCACGCGGACCAACGACAATGGAGACACGTCTCTGATGCCGTTGTGTAGGATTCGATGTGTCGTAGGAGAGGACTGAGTGAAACCTGCCGGGTGTTTGAAGAGCGCACATGTTAATTTGCGTTTCGTAAGCCGTCACGAACGCATCTGAACAAACCGAGTTGGAAAAGATTGCCAGGTTATGGGCGTTGACTTCGACGTATAAAGGAATAATTAGCTACTCCCTATCGTCTGACAAGCCATGCCGTGTACACGAAATGGTGTACGCTTATCGTGTGTGCGTGTTGGGTAAAACGAGGGGATAAATCGAGGGTGGGCCGTGTGCATTGTATCGTCCTGGTGTTTAATGGATAGTTGGTGGTGTCGTAGCTGGGCAACAGCAATATCCTTGCATTATAGGTTTACGCGTGTTATCGAATATATTATAGCGGTTAAAGAACATTGCTGGCACCTATTCCATGTTCTTTGAAACACCCTATTAAATCTATATATATCTTAGGGTTAACGTATGTGAACGTTATTGTAGTATATCGTTACGTAAATATTTAATGCATAGTACAGTTCTAAATTCGTGGTACAAGCAGAGATAGGAAGATTGTACGGCACGAAATAAGATGAAAATCGAGAAGAACAGGACTGCAGGTTGAAGGGCTCGTTTTCGATAAGTGTAGGATATGCTCCTATTGAATATCGAGGTTCGTTAGTGTAGCGAATAGTTGTCTGTGTTTAAATACTTTTATGGATTGTAATCTTTCGAGATATTTTCAAATTTGTTTCAAAATATACCAGTATGATCGCGATAGTCGCGTCTCGAGTAGCAGTGCTAATAAACGTTCAAAATATTTCCTATATATATTAACATAATATTAGGTTATCTGGAAAGTATCTTTCTTCTTTTACAACAGTATGTATCTTCATACAAACGTGAAACCAAGTCTGTGAAATGTCTCAACAGAATAAAATATAATATAAATAATATAAAACAAAAAACGTTGCGCGTTTATTATTTCCTCGTTGAACGAAAAAAACTTTTCGGACAACCTGATAATAACGTATTCATGGAAGGTGTGCACATGTGTTGGAATATTGTCGTAAACCTACGTACATCGTTATTATCTAGACATTTGTATCTACCGATGTAATTGCTCTGGATCGAACGTTGCCTCGTAATAAACCTACTACTACTCTGTCGTCATAATGCCGCGAAACAATGCCACTTGGAGTATTCACCGCATTCACCCTCGTATCAAGAACCCGTAATAACGATCAAATAATTTTCAGAGAGCCCTAGAAATCGGCATGATAAAACGCTTGAATTTGTCACGGAACGCGTTCCACCGACTGGTTGGTCGCGAGAAGATGAGAACCCCAGTCGCATAATCGACACCGCCAGCGTAAAGCCTCTTTCTCTCGGGGGGCGTCTATTTCTCACGCTGAACTATTATCGCGTCAAAGCTCGTGCCCGACTGTTTTTTCATGGCTGGCACGTCGCGAGCCACGCTAAGGTCGAGCATCGCGTAAATTTTCAAGGAAACGAAGATAAGCTGCTGAATGGCGCGGTCTGTCCACCGTCAACGTCCAAATAAAAGTGTCGATCGAGTCGTAAATATGGCCAGCTCCGAGAAAGACGATACGGTTTCGCCAACACGTTCGCTTTTCACTCTGGTTCTGCTCGGCATTGGCTTTGTCTTCGCTCCAGACGCGGCGCCTCTAATAATCCAGACCACCCGGATCGCTCCAGAAATTCTACCTTTCGCTCCAACATACGAGAAAACGATCCGATTGAACGAAAAAAGAAAAAAAACGACACTATCCGGAAGTCGTCATTATCATTTTCGGCTAATATACCGTTCGAAGGAGAACGAGGTCTGATGAACGTGATTTCTCTGAATCTTCGTAACGGAATCGAAGGTCTTGCGATGAGACGGAATTGTGAAACAGTTCAACGCGCTCAAACGCTATAAACGTTAACGTCGTTAGTATGTCCAGCTGGACAAATTGTAAAATGCAAATTAAATAATGAAAAGAAAAGAAAACGTCGCTAGATAGAAGACTGCAGATATCGATGCGATTTCATATTTTCATGAATATAACAAAGATTCGCTTCGTCCTAAATATTGCAACGAACGCTTTGCCCTGAATATCGCAGGTATTTTCGCTCACTGTGCGCATTTTCTACATTTTTATGCGAAGTTTCACGTAAGTGCATCTACCGAATAGCGACCAAGCTCCATTGGAAAGTGTTAGGATTTGCGAGAGAATAGTCTGCGAATAATCGATATATAGAGGGTGTCGCTCGTAGTCGCTTTCGAAGAACGCGAAAAGAGAGCTATTTAAGTCCTGCCATTCGTTTTAATCAGGGACCTATTTTATCTTTTTCCACTTGAAATTAAAGAAATCACAAAGGAATACCGGACATTAGTGGAAATTTTACATCATCTCTGCTTCGTTCAAAACTCAACGGTGGAAAATTCAACGAGGGACAATTACAGTCGGTGGTGATTCTCGAAGAACGCGTATAAAAATTTGACCCTCGCCATTCTTTTTAATTAAACACCCGCCCTGTCTTCCTCCCTCCGTCGCATTAAAAATTCTACGTGAAAAATTCTCGATATTAGCGCAGTGTTCGTATCATCTTCGTTTCACTTAAAATTTAAACACGCAGTTTGGAAAATTAGAACGCGTGTAAATATTTGATCTCCGCCATTTTTTTCTTTCCCCTTTTTTTTTTTTAATTGAACACCCATTTTATCTTGCTCCTTTTATCGCGCTGAAAATCCCAGATAAAAAATGCTAGATATAAGCGCAGACTTTATATCATCTTCGCGTCGCTTAAAACTCAACAGTTTTCACAAAGACAATTACAGCCGGTGGTGGTTGTTAAAGAACGCGGCTGAGAAGTTGGCCCTCGGTCGGAAAAAATTCAAGTGGCGACCGACAAGAGGAACGGTCGCGTAACCCATGGAGAAAGGGAGAGAATGACTGGGGATTTATAAGACGCTTAAGGAGATTTCCAGAAGTCTCATTCAGAACCTTTGGCGTCGTCTTACGAGCACTGTAAAGGGACGTATTTCAACCGAAAATGGTACTGTTCGTCTCTCTGTTCCTCTTGCGGCACACGCACGTCGACTTCTTCCTCCGTCTTAAATTATGCACCCTTATCTGAAGGGCCGAAATAAGCTCGCGGCCGTTTCCTCGCCGAATTTATAGGCTGCCGGGTCTTGGTTAAATAAATATCGAAGATATCTCGCGACTTACGAAGCGCTAAATCTGTCATTGCGTGCGCACCAAAGAAGTTTAGAAAAACAACGTTCGACGAAGGAAACACGAGATACGATCGCCGTGCACTGGGAGAAATTCCGTAGGTCGATCCTATCCAGACTTCGATCCCTTCGCGATGTATTTACGATTGCTCTTCGTCCGGTTTTGTGAATCGATTTCTCTCGCGCGATAATTTAGTTTCATTTAGTTTAGGATTTTTATTTCAGAATTGTACGTCGAGGAAGATAATCGAATGACTGATAGTTTTTTTCAATTTCCTTTGTTTTATCCACAAACTCGGTACATTTGTTCTTTGTTCGCTTCTAAACTATTCGATTCATAATTTTTTCATGGGAATGATATAAGTTTGCCATAACGCGTACTCCTTTTCTGAATCTTCTCTAACACTTTGACTTCCACGCTGAAATCGCATGTTTCGCTCAGGATGTATGTATCTCGCGACTTCTCCGTTTCTACTGTAGTGGCACGTGAGTCAACGGAACATTTGAGACACTCGGGAGACACTCACATTATTGTGCCTCGGAATACCAACGTTGTTTTGGTTTGCTAGGTTCAAAGGTAAACGAACTCCGGACAAAATATTATTTGTAATCGTCAAGCGGAGTTACATTTGTTCTTTTTATAGTAACACCTGTCGATACAGATAGGATAGTCATTATAGCGAGTCATATAATAAGTTGAGTAGTACTGTACTTGTACTTAAAGTGATTTGAATATAATTGACTATTACAATTTGATCACTCGTCTCTTTAACACCTTGACTGCCACGCCGAAATCAGATGTTTCGCTCAGGACGCCACGGAAGTATTTTTATTATTCAAAGCATATAATGGCAAGATAATAATAAATTGATGATGCAAGACAACATTCTTCCCCAATGGACCGTTTATTTTATTGGTGGTCACGGGTGACCACCGTGGCGCCTTGGTAACAGTTGATAGTGACATATTATAACAAGGCTTCGTTTATTTCAACAAACCATTCGCATTCGTTATTTCGTCGTAAGCAAAACGTGCAGAATATGTTGTTGAAACGTGTAGAAGATATTAGTAAGCAGTATTTGCTCATTCTATATATAATAGTAAGGTATGTGCACACTTCTAACTTCAATTATATGATTATAAAGCAGCATCTACGATTATTTTCTAAGGTGTGTTTATAATAATGTTCGTAGATTAGCCCTCAAAGATATGGTTGCAAACACAGTGCACAGTTAGATGCAAGATTTGTTCTCATTTTTCTTTTATTGATGTTCTAATAAAAATGTTTAATCGTCCAATGGCGCACTTTTTATTTCAAAGTATCTTCTATTTATCGGTTATATTCAAAATGCCCTAAGTGTCAATTTTCATTCAATTTTTACAATTGCAAGAAGTTCAAGCGCTCCGGTCACCAATGACCAACGTGGCGTCATAGAAGAAAGTGTTAATGTAGTAGATAAAAGGTTTGTTTGTGATTCCTTTGCAGTAGAATTTGTGTACTTCACTCGGTAGTATTGTTGGCAGATTTTGCGTTAAAATCGCAGTTGCTTAAAGCTGCGAATGCTTAATTATTTCAATGTTCTCGTCGTTGTGATTTCTCGCTGGGGCTTCTAATCAGAGTAAGTGGCAGTTTCTTTATGGAGTGCTACTTTTCCATCCGCGTTCGCGAGATTTCTGTCGCAAAAATGCTTGCACTGGAATACGAAACGTCGTCGCGAGAGACCTGTTATCGCGGTTGCCTTTTTCTCAGTCGAGGTAAGGGGACTCGAAAAGAGAGAAAATGAAAATGTCAAGGAAAGTTTTCGCGAGGGAAAAAGACGCAGTCGTTTTGCTAATGAACAAAAAGCTACCAGAGCCCCTTTGAATTTTCCACGAGCCGGTTTCTTGTATTTAATGATGCTCGCCAGCCGTGAAGGAACTCCGCCAACGATAATGGATCGAGGAATGCTCGTTGCTTACGTGCTCCTCGCGCCATGAACTTTTCCTAATAAAAACACCGGATATTAATAGCGCAATTAATAGAACGCCCCATTGGATGTTTCTAATTTCCCATAGATATTTATTATCCATAATCAAACTGCGCTCACGTTAACATTGCTCGTTCATGTTGTGAGTTCGAATTATTTAAGAAGCAATTAGCCGCTTGAAATACGCGTGATACCGAAAAAATGTAAATTAATAGAACGTCAGTTTGCTAATAAGCGCATTTGTTGCCAACTTCCATTTGCTTTCTGACGGCCGCCAATATTATTAGCTGAATCGACTACGAAAGAAATATTTTTCTCTTCACGTTAGAATCCAAACGACGAGATACGTCGGCAAAGCGTTGGTAAAATTAAAAGAAAGTCTAAGGACTGGGAATTTATCGAACATGCACAAGGGTCTGAAACATCATGGTAATGATTCACTTTCCATAAGGTTCAGAGACCCTCCCTCGCTCGCCCCATTGCCAAAATCTTCTAAACGTGTCTGCGTGGAATCAGACAGCGCCGTTGGCGGTACAAAGCGAAGGGGGATTCTGCGAAAAGGGCTCCGACAAATTCTAATTGCCGCTATTTCCAAGCTTCTCCTCGCGGCAGTCTCGCGAACGAAAAAGGAGCGAAAGGTACAATGGGCTGGCCATTTGGACAAATTGGCCCATCTCGATGCACCTTAGAACCCCTTTTCTTGGCCGGACCGGGTCGTAATTATCGAATTATAAATGGATATTTACGAGGCTATCTAATATTCGTCGTACAGCGAAGACCGCGTTTCTGGCATCTTTATCGGCTCGGTTCCACCTACCATGCGACTCCTATTCGTCAAAAATCGACAGCCATTTGTCTTCATTCGACGGAGAAGAATCGATTTCGCGTAGGGAGGTCTGCCGTGTTTCAACGATACTTTTCCTTAACCCTTTGCAATCCGAATTTTATTTCAATTTCGTCACCAGTAACTCCTAACGCTTTTATGTGTTTTATTTGAAATTTACTTTAACTAGAAAATAAGACAATTTAAATAAATAAAGGAAGAAAGAAATTCACTTAAATACCAGTTTTATTCACACTATTGTTGGATTTTCTAATTTTTAAATGTATGAAAAGCAATCCTGCTTCTCTTTCGCGCGTTTCACAAAAAGAGGTGAGTCTCGACAAAAGAGCTTCTGAGATAAAAACTCGATGTCGAGTCACATTCGACATAGGAGTGCAAAGGGCTTATGTTGGAACTGGCGATGACTGAAGTATAACAGAAAATATCGATAGCAAAGGTATATGAGAAAATACAATAAATAATACGAGAGAATGTGAGTCTTTATACGCGTAGTTATTTTATCAAAAGTCATTCGAATCTCCAACAGAGTATCGTAATTGTAGGCCTGTAATTGGAAGTTTCTTAATGATAATTCAATTTGTGCGTTTGATACAACGATTGGTTCGAGCAGATAATTTTCATCGTCGTCGCTTCTAACAGGACGAAACGTCCATTTAAGGAAAGCAATTAAGAACGTACAAGACGAGGCCCGTTAAGAAACAATGTGACAAAAGTTCTCGCCCAGGCTGACAAGATGAGAAGCTCTATACAATTATCTCGTTAATTAACGAAGAATTTAATTAGCCAGAAACGACGGCCGGACCCGGTTCCTACGGTCAAAAAGGCACTCGGCGGCCTGAAAGATCGCAGCCAGAGAAACTCCGCCGCTCTTGGCCATTCGAAACGCTGCAGAAAATCTTGCCAAACTGCCGCGCCGATCCGTTTGCGATTCCTCAACGCCGCCCGATTTCTGCGGAATTTCCGCAGGCGCGCGTCCTAATTTCCCAGTTCCCCTGTTCTGCGAGCGCATTCGCTACTCCCTATCCTCTGTTCTATTGCTCTATTGTGGAAGCCAGGATTCGTCTGGATGACGAACGAACATTTGTCGAATATGAGTCGCGAGAAAGTAAAGATTTAGGTAGATTGACAGAGAACTTTCATGTTTTATTGGACACTCGCTACAAACTACGTTCATTGTCGATGGGTACAATGGTGACACGATGTGATATATCAAATTTCAAGGATTTATTTGGCGGAGAATTTCAATTTTTAGTTGGCAGAATTCGGAAAATTGAGAAATTTTAGGCAGAAAAAGGACGATAAAAATTGCCAAAGTTAACGCGAGTCAACGATGATAGAATAAGGATAATATTGTTCGAGGAACGGTATAAAAATCACTCGGCTCGCTCGTTCGGTTATTTTGAGAATAGGAAGCGAAAATATTCGAAAATTACAACAATTCGAAGGGGAGGGCATCGCGAATATCCTAGACGCTGGTGTATCGGTAACAAGTGAGGAGAGATTCGAAGAATGCACAGATGCCACGTAGGATAGCGCCGCAAGAAAATTCGGCTGCATGTGGCAAGAATGCGTGTTATGCTTGTGAGATGTATAAGAATGCGATGTGACCAAGACGCGACACATTTCTCTATGAATCGTTGAAGAGCTGCGAGACTCGCTTGGAATCAAATGAAAGATTCTTTTCTATTATTTAATTCGTACTTTACAATTTGTTCAGCTGAAAATTTGATAAATTTTTCTAATTTAATTGCTAAGTAACGTGTGGATAGCTACCCCCAGCGGGATACCATCTTCGAGTTTGACTATTTTATTTCTTCGATGAGGTCAGTGGGGTGTTTTCTTTTTAGTCTTCTTTCTATGAGAGTTTTGCTCGCTTCAGCAGCCAGCTGGGAAATTTTTTTTTTTTTTTTTTTTGTTTTCTTTTTATTTGCTGGACTTTTTACAATCAATTCTCATTGAAAATTATAAATAAATTATTTTATTGGCCTGGTACTGTAACTTGGATTATAAGAGTTTATAGTATGTTTGATTCTAGTTGAATCTAATGCTTCAATCTAAAGGGTATTGTCTTTTTAGTCTACATATCTGATCCGTCGTGTCAAGTAATTGACTAATTAATGGGTTTTAGTGGTTGTTAACTCTTATGTTATATTTATTACTGAATTTGAATATTTCTTCTTTAACTGTGGCTATCTTAAAGTCGTGATTACTGTTTCGTTGGTAATATACCAAGGTTCATCTATTAAGAATCTTAGAGTTTTTGATTGGAATCGTTGGAGAATTTCCATGTTGGAATTACTCGCTATTCCCCATAGTTGGATCCCATAGGTCCAAACTGGTTTTAATATGACTTTATATAGCATTATCTGGGAAATGAAAGATGAAAGAGCGAACGACAGTTCTGGTCATTGTCAAAATGCTCGTTATTACATCGTTATTAAATTCCACGAAATATTCGGATTATTAATTGAATATTATCAACTTCAACAAAGTCTACAGACTGTGTACGTCTGGTTGAAGCTTTCCCCTTCGGCTCGTTATTTCTAGAATGCCAAGTGTACACATGCTTGAACGAGTAAGGAGGCCGAAAGCTTTAATCCGCGCGACGATTGATTCGATTTAACCAGCTCCTTTCGAATTCCAGACGAATTTTTGCCGCGCTCTCCATACGGTTCTAGCTCTGTCGCTTTTAATAATTTAGCGTTGATAAATTTGCCAAGCCTCAAGCCCCAAAACCTCCGCACATTCTCAGTTGCCCCTAGACGTTCTAATCTCGCGTACTCCTCGTGTGTTTATGGAAATTGTTATGTCTCGCTATAAAAAAAAAAAAAAAAAAAAAAAATGGGAAATACGAGCGAGTTTCATTATGGAGAATATGTGTGGCTCAGGAGGCGGATCGTTAAGATCTCCTACCTTCTTAACCTCTTGGAATTCCTTCACGATCTCGCCTATTCCTATGACTATCCTCTTTTTACATTTTTCTTTCTACTTTTTCTCGTGTCTCCCCGCCTTGTCAGAAGTCTTTAGATCGGAAGAAATTCTATTCCTCCGTGGATGTGTTTCGTCCTGCAGAGAAATGCCGCCGCCACGTTTCGCCATCCGGTTACGCCAAAGCGAGACGAGCAATAGAAAGACACGAAAAACGCGTAAGAAAGGTTTTTGCACGCTGCTCGAAGCGTCGCTCTATTTTCTCTTGGCGCAAAGCTCACGACGCTTGGATAGCGCACGCGTGTGTTAACTCGCGTAGAATCCGTGTCATTAACATCTCTGTTCGCGCGCAATATCGCTCGTGAATATCGTTATCTGCCTCGCGAACAGCGTGTTCAGTCGTGAAAACGATCGAAAGTACAGTTAATAGATTAAAGGGAAATTTTTCGTGCAAGATATTCTCGCAATTTACGAGGCATCGCGATTGCAATTATGCAAAGATACGTAAAACGTACAAAGCGTAGTGAGCAATCGTTATAATATTTCACGAGTGAAAGTGCTTGGGTACTTTCGTATTCTTAAAAATACAAATTTGCATAAATATTCGCATTCCAATAATCAAATGTGAAAACACTGAATGCATAGCAGCTGACACATTAATAACATATTCTTCGGATTCTTGTCGCATTCTTGTCTAGGAGACAACCACAATAATCCAACCACGGGGCATTTTTATTCCATTCCTCTGTTAATGAAAATACGGCTATGAAATACGCAGGATGTCAGCGATAAAGTGTTACAAATTGTTTGCCCTTTGAGCGTAAGAAATTTTGCGATTGAGTCTCCCAGCGTCCAAGGTCTTCTCTCGTCCAAAAATTTTCTCAAATGGAACGACATGTTAGCTTTTCGTTTATGATGGACGGTGAGACGTGTTGTTGGTTAAATTAGTAACGAGACGAGTTGATTTATTAACTATATTTACAGATATTCTAAAATGTAAAATACAAAGTTAATCGCAAGCGTTGCTCGCTCGATGATATTCGCGATACCGCGGTACTGATACCAATTGCTATGCTAATTCGCTAGACTCATTCGTTATACTTATTCGCTCGACTGATGATTTTGGTGACTCGATACTGATATTAATTCGCGCAACTGACTGACTGACTATGTCTGGAGAACACGGTCGTCCATTTATACTGGTCGAGGCGGGGTACCGGAAGGTTTCAACTTGTCGCCGGTTGTCGGTTACAGGTAGCAGCGAAATTGCTTTGTCCAGAGTTCGTTTATTACATTATGTGCGTCGTACAGTGGCAAAACAACTACGCGAGGCATCTTCGAACCGAAAAGTCCTAAGACGCGTATACCGCTACACGTTATTCGGATAATTTATCCGAAGCGTTTTCTTTTTATTCTGCATAGTTGATCCTCCGTGCGCAACCTTACTTTTATCGACGTGGTGTGCATACCAAGTGCTTCAAATCGGTGCTTTCATTTTTAGGTCTCCGTGTTTTAAAAATTCCCAGAAAATTCTTGAATACCCTCCGAGCTTCTAGAATAGTGAAAATTTACTTAAAACGTCGGAATGGACATAATGAGGTATACCTCTCTCCTCGGAGCATTAACATTAACATTAACGGCTAAACAATTCCTAACAAAATGCACTCGCGATGGAATCGATGAAACAGCCTGTACAACAAGATGGTTTAACACGGAAGCACACGCGCACACATCGCTTCGACAAACGTGCAAGCGCAAAGCGCTTATACGCATACTGCGATTATAGCCGTGAGCTACAGCGCGTTAGAAGACCGAGGTTCGCTTTGATGTACGCGTTCACCGACATTACGCACCGTATTGATCCTGTAAACGACTGTCTTAAACGTTCTCGTCGAGCTCCGAATTAAGACGAAAAGGCGCGCGAGTTTTGCCACATGCTAATAGCAGGCGAATAAATTTTCCTCCGCCTCTCTACATGCCACTTCTACCCTCCGGCGTAGAAATTGAGACGCATTTACGATAGTAATTTCTGACGTCTCTGGATCATCGCAATAATATTTTCATCTTAATTGACACCGTATATTACCACCATAAATTACTACGCAGTGAAATGGATACGGCGATTATCGTAAATTGAGAACGGAAATCTGAAAGCTGTCTTTTCGCTGTCCATCGAATATCACAGCGGAACGCTGGATTCTCTGATTAATGTGGTTTTAGCTACTTCTAGCATATGTTTTATGTTTAGCATACTACTTCTAACATATGTTTTATACATTTATGTTTCTTGGCAATATCCTAACGCGAATCGAAAACCGCTCGCTAGGTTTAAAATCGTTCCAGGCGTTTTATCGATAAAAGTATGTTCGTCGTTCGTTTAATGTTAGGACGACGGTGGCCAAGTCTCTTTTACTTTACTTTGCTTCGCTTCAATCCCTGGTAATTTAGTAAACGTTGGAAATAAAAATATGAAAATTGGTGTTTAATCCCTTGCATGTTGAGGAAGGCAGGAAACGTCGGTATCGTCGGAAGGGTGGTATTTTTCAACCGGGGTAAGTCGGTTCGCTAGCAATAGGGGGACGTGTCGGAACTTTAGGGTGTATTGTTCGTGACTTGGTAGCTTGCCAGTTGCGAGTTCCTGGCCTGGTGGCCGGCACCACCGTCTCACCCTGCGATCTCCTTATTAATGAGCTCTACCCATTTTCACTGGTGATTTACCGTTTCCCTTTGTATCGTCATCCCCCTTTTCCTAGCTGCCACGATGTTCAATGCGTGTTCGCGTGGCCCGCCGCCAGTGTCATCGGACATCGAATATATTTTCTCTCGTTTGATCGTTTGTTCTATCAGACGATGCTTGTCTTCCAAATGTCCACGGATCTTCATCCTATTGGTGACTTCTGTAGCTTACCGAGTTCATGTTGCGAATAAATATCTGCAAATTCGCAATCGCTTCTTTTTTATTTCTCTTTGTTTCTTTAATCGAGTTATCCCTGAACAAAATTGTATAATTAATAGAACGTGGATGCACTCGTGGAAAATTCAGAAGTACAAAACAATATACACATAAATATATGAAGCACGCGAAAGATTTTTGTTGTTATTATTTAATTTGTATTTTAGAATTTGTCCGGGACATTTGGTAAATTTTTCTAACTTAGTTGCTAAATAACATGTGGATGGCTACTCCCAGCGGAATATCAACTTCGAGATTGACTATTTTATTTCTTTAGCGAGGTCAGTGCGGTGTATATGAAAGATATGACTGTGTTCAGAGAAATAAAAATTTGCATAAATATCCGCGGTCTAATGATTGGATAAAATATAGAATTGAAATTCCAAAAGTATATATTGTAATATCGTAAACTATTACGATTAGTTTATTAATAATAAATGGATTAAACAGGAAACGATGGTTATTTAACACGAACAACGTATTATAATTAATACAACAAGATAATTAATTAGCAATTTGTCCTTTGTCTTAGCCCCACCACGCACATGCTCAGCAACCGCTTGTTTATAATTCGCACGAGACCCCCGAGGCCTCTCGACCGCGATACTACAATATATATTTTAATTCAGAAAATTATTAGGAAGCTTCAGAGGAGCTACGATGAACGTTGAAAGATAAATTTATGCCGGGTAAAGAAACGTCATCGTCAACGCCAAGGACGTAATAACGATCGATCCGAATTAAGGTACAAGTTTTGGGAACACGCTGGGAGGCGCGCGAAATGGCGAGACGGCATGGACGAGGCGCTTCGTATTTCCTCCGGCAAGGAATCGTACATCGAGGCGAATTAACGCGGCGACACGTAATCATCGCTCGAATTCACATTTATCGGCGAAACGGTGCGCGTGCAATTTCCACGACGCGATGTATCCGTTTCGTTCTACCGGCAATTGCAGCGTAAAAATGAAACATTTCTCATTCGCCACGCTGCTGTTCGAACCGTTGAATAGATTTTTATTCACTTTCGAGCGTTCTCGCAATCGCCACAACCCGCCGTGCAATTATTAAAAATCAGGTCGCGGCATTGCGTAGCTTTATTTATCCGATCGCGATGAAAAAGCGCGAGGCGAAACGGAATGATTAAAAGCAGGCAAACGTTATTCACGTGCTCGAACCCGATACACACCATTATGTTCACCAGAACGCTGGTCATCGTTTAATCGGCTTTTTTTTAGCAAAAAGTATACATTATCCTAGATTTTACCTTCTCTTTTTCTCTATTCATTTTTCCTTTTTCCTCTCTTCCCTTTCTCTGCGTATTCCATTGATAAGCGCGAGCTTATCGGAGAACAAAGTAACGCGAACAGGAGTCTCGCTACTCGATGGTTTTAATCCTCTCAGCGCGTGTTTCGGTTCATTAAATTTACGGAATCGTAACTCAAAAGCCCGGAAACTCGGTCTGCAAAGGGATTGTTCGAACATTTCCCAGGAAATAATTAATACGCCAGTAGGGAGTTCGCCGCTGGATGACGTAGTGGTACAGTTTTTAATATGAAACACCGCAGGCCCTTTAAAAGCTACAATTTCTCTTCGCCAGTTAAAATACCTTTAATCTAATTCTCTTGAATAGCCTGTACCACGTGTTTACGTAGACGACTCGTAAGTCAGATATTTAGGTGTGTATTTATAGTCTACTATGTCGGTTCTAAGCAGGTAGACGAAGAGCTGAATGGCTTATGGCTACTGTATCTTCCATCCACAATCAGATTTAATGCCACTAATTTAATACGTCTTTTGTTTTACTCGATTCCTGCAATTCCATCTTCCACCAACACAATCAAATCATACATTTTATTCGATATTACAAGCATGACGTTTAATGTAGTACTAGATGTGTAGTACACATAATACTACGTTCGAGACCGTGGTACTATAGCTTGCATTTTATTCAACTCCCAATTTCCATTAACACAATGCAAAACTTTCGTTCGTATTACAGCCACGATCTCCGGCATAATACCGCGACTACCGTTTTATTCATCTCTCAATTTCCATTAACCCAATACCAAACTCTCTTCTACGTCGCAACTTCATTACAGAAATTTATTAAAATATTATTACCTTATTGCTCGTTCTAATTAATACCACATTCGTTCTCGCAAACTTCATCCACACTTGCCGATTTATACTCATCGCGATACGCTTTGTTACCTGCCAGCGGATCAACGAACTAACGACAAGCCAGTAACCATACATAAACGACACGATGATAATTCGTTTAGATTAGTTCGACAACCAGTTTGTTAATATTTTAAATAAGCATCGCAGCATGTATCTCGCGTTTCTACTGTAGCGGCACGTGAGTCAACGGAACATTTGAATCGGGAGACACTCACGTTATTATGCCTTGGAATACCAACGTTGTTTTAGTTCGCTAGGTTCAAAGGTAAACGAACTCCGGACAAAATATTATTTGTAATCGTCAAGCGGAGTTACATTTGCACCTTTTATAGTAACACCTGTCGATACAGATACGATAGTCATTATAGCGAGTCATATAATAAGTCGAGTAGTACTGTACTTGTCCTTAAAGTGATTTGAATATAATTGACTATTACAATTTGATCACTCGTCTCTTTAACACCATGACTGCCACGCCGAAATCAGACGTTTCGCTCGGGACGCCACGGAAGTATTTTTATTATTCAAAGCATATAATGGTAAGATAATAATAAATTGATGATGCAAGATAACATTCTTCCCCAATGGACCGTTTATTTTATTGGTGGTCACGGGTGGCCATCGTGGCGCCTTGGTAACAGTTGATAGCGACATATTATAACAAGGTTTCGTTTATTTCAACAAACCATTCGCATTCGTTGTTTCGTCGTAAGCAAAACGTGCAGAATATGTTGTTGAAACGTGTAGAAGATATTAGTAAGCAGTATTTGCTCATTCTATATATAATAGTAAGGTATGTGCACACTTCTAACTTCATTTATATGATTATAAAGCAGCATCTACGATTATTTTCTAAGGTGTGTTTATAATAATATTCGTAGATTAGCTCTCAAAGATATGGATTCAAACACAGTGCACCGTTAGATGCAAGATTTGTTCTCATTTTTCTTTTATTGATGTTCTAATAAAAATGTTTAATCGTCCAATGGCGCACTTTTTATTTCAAAGTATCTTCTATTTATCGGTTATATTCAAAATGCCCTAACTGTCAATTTTCATTCGATTTTTACAATTGCAAGAAGTTCAAACGCTCCGGGCACCAATGACCAACGTGGCAGTCAAAGTGTTAATAATCCAACCAACACGTTTAATAATAATATGCACCTCACTACAAAAGTTCCTTTCCAATTTATCCATCGAGAAGATTTATGCGTCGTCGTTCGCCTCGATGTTTTACGCAAACGTATAAAACGCAACGAGCACAGCAAAGTCCGGATCCTGCGGACGACGATATTCGATCCGGCGAATAATAGCGACACGAGGTGGAATTGTCTGGCGACTGGAACACGAGTTTAATCGCGCCTCACCGGTTGGATAATTAATTCCCTCTCGTCGTGTCTCACTCGCTTGTTCTTCTTCGCCGTATCCCCGATCGTTCTTCACCTATCACGCTGGCCATTGCTAATTAATCGATTTCTCGTTATGGAGCTCGCGGAAATTAATCCGTCGCCTTTGTTGGCTACGCTACGCGCAGCAGGACAAAACGATCATCTCGCCGCGGGTTTCTTCCAGTCTAACGGGACACGATGATGCGATCCGACAGCCTCTCGCTTTATTGTCCGCGGGAACGTCTTAAACACGCTATCTTCCGTGAGAACTCTGACCTACCTATTTTTAGACTGCATTAAATTCTGCATAATTTATGACTGCTATTTTCTGTTACGATATACCGACAAGCAACCTTCCCGCATTTTCGTGCTTTTATCTAATCCACAATTGTTACGAGTAATATCGCGCATATACGTACACCGAACGTTTCCTACGTCTCTGTACCAAATCGTACCGAATGCAATTGAAATTCAAGAAAAAGATCGGACTAGAATTTTATTAACTCGGGAAGCGCTTTCCAAATAAAAGCTCGAGTTCTCAATAGGAAAATCTGCGTTATCGAACGTCGAAACACTTACGGGCAAATCAGACAGAGGTATCTTTCAAAATTCCCCGGTCAGATAAGAAATTTATTTACCAAATGTCCAGCTGGACAAATTGTAAAGTACAAATTAAATAATAAAAATATATTGGTACATAAAAAAAAGAGATACGAAATTCACCGTTCATCCAACTTCAAGGGAATGACACACTCACACTGCTTTTCGACCAACACATTGTGAACAGGAAAACGAAGAGAAAGGAGGAAAGAAAAATCGGACGAAAGGTACGATTCGCTAATACGCGTGTTCGTGAAAATAAAGAAAGTAGAAAAACGGACGGCTGAGGAAGAAAGAAATGGAAGCTAAAACCCGAGGAGAAAAAATGGCTCGCATTGCAGGCTGCGTTCCTCGTCGACTGCCGGCCCGTGTATCTGACACGTGTTTTAACGCGTATCGTTCGACGAGGCTCGTGGCATCTGGGTCACGCTCACCCCAAAGCGTTTTCCAAAGTCCTTCGCGCTCTGCACTGCGGCGTTTTTACGGCCACTGCGGCGCACGGTCGCCAGGATCGCGACGTCGGCCGCTCGTTGGAAAGCCGGCTGCACGGACAACAGAGGTTAGGGAAGAAGATGGAAGGTCACGGAAGGGTAAAAGAGGGTTGATATCGAGGGGTGGAAAAGTGTAAAACAAACCGTCGTTGGAACACCCGCTTCCTCTCGTACTCGCGGTGAAAAGCTGGAAATTTCTGTCGAGAGTCAGCGAAACAAAAGGATCGCGGAGATGAAAGGGTGGTTCGTCCGGGCAATTTATAGCGTTTTCAGGAGTGGAGCAACGGCACACGAGTATTGAACAGTTTTAAGGATAATGGCGGAATATGTTTCAGCCGCGTTCGTTGCTGTACGTCGAATATTTGTATCGTCGACGACCGTAAAAATATTTTCAAAGTATTTGCATAGTAGAATTGTTTGTGCGAAACATTCTCGGGACATTCGTCAACGATAAAAGAAGAATCATTTTGTCCATCTACGTGTGCCCTTGTTTCAAATCGTATCGTATACACAATTTTAGTTAAAATTCGTATTTTCTTAATGAAACTTTTCAGGCAGAATATTGTTTCATCTATTTTTATAAAATTGCTACCTATGCAGCTCTATATATATATACCTAGCCGTATTAGGAGATAGATTTACAGCATAGATAGCCGTAGCGAAGGAACGGAAGATCTACGATAGAAAACAGAGCCGAAACGAGCTAATTCTTGTTCAGTCGTGCGTCGAAAACGTCGGTCGACTTTCCTGCGAAACCCATTTCGGATACCTGACGGACAAGTTATCGAGAAAAATGTTCCATCACGACCGAGTCGTTCGAACTTTCCACCTCTACGTGCGGGAAAGAAAAGGAAGACTCAGCAGCTTGCTTAGTTCTCCGCATTTGGGAATATTTGACGCGGCGAAGCCGAGTTCCAAGGTTAATATCACCGAAGAAACGCTTGCTGGTGATTTATATTTAAGAGAACTGAGCGGAAAATCGCGCAGTCAGAACAGCTCGTGCTTCCAGCACGGTGGCCATGTACTTTTTACATTCCTCCGCGCGAGTGATAACGATTTCTTCGGTGGCGGTCTTATCGTCGCCACAACGTCGACACGAGGGGACGAGAGGCGGTGAAAAACGAGGCAATGCGGCTCAGAGGAGTCCCTTACACCGATACCAGAGGCCACAGGAACGTAGACACTTAGAACGAGCAACGACGGAGAAAAAAAAAGCTGCGAGAGCTTAGGGCAAAGTGGAACGACGATGAACGATCGGGACGACAGAGAATGGAGGAAACTGAAAGGATGAAAGAGCGAAATGGAAGGGTTAGACGAGCTTAGAGGGGACACAGCGTTTGCTTTGTGCGATACTTTGCCTTGTTCTGCCCTTTTTGCGCGGGTTAAACGTGACTGCTGCTTCGTCCCCCAAGAAGGGACAGAAATAGCGGTAGAAATCGTAGCACGGAAACGGAAGAACAGACAGAGAGATCACGCAACGATACCAAGAGACAAAAAGGCCAGGGGGAGAGTTGCAAAAACCAATAATTAATTCGGTCATGCGGTGCTGCCCCATTCCCCTAACTGTACCACCCTTTTATCCTCTCTTCTCTTTGTTCGTTCTTAGTGCTCTGCCTCTGTTCGTTTAAAACCGAGCAAATCGTCGGCGTTCCCCCGCAACTCGATTGAAACGTCCAGTCGTCTATTCCGATTGGAATTCGAAAGAGTTTGCCGGCTGGTCCTCCATTAGGTCGCTCTAAAGGACGGCGTCGAATTATCGCTGGACGCGTGTTCGCCGATCGATTTTTTTTATGGGGATTTGGACGTTCTATCGCGTACACCGTTGCCCGGCTTTGTCCGCGAATCCTCTTTGATCCTCCGGTTCAATTCTGGCTTCGACGGTCATTTTTATTCAACGCCTCTCCCTCTTTACTCGCTGAAAGTCCGCCCCATTCGAGGAATCGCTCGCGACGAAACACACGGCGCCGATCACCGATCCGCCATGCATATGCACGAGCTCCGATCGTTTAGGCTGCAGCAGCCTATCATCGAACATCGAAACGCGCTTAATTGTTTCTGGGTAATTCTCGTCCTTGCAAGTGGATGCTGTGTTATCCGTGTGTGTGTGTGTGTGTGTGTGTTGGAATTGGGACACCAGGGGCTGCAACTTCAAAGGGTTTTTATATCGTGTTTGACATACTTCAAGATTCGGGAACTCAGCAAATTTCTTGGATACACGTACCTATTTCTATACTCTTTTCCGTGTAGCCTAAACCTTGTCGTAGATGCGGAATATCGAAAGCTTTGCTTTTCAACGTCGATAATATGATACGCTAATCTTCAACTTAATCCAACTAATTAGCTGGTCGTAAGTATGGGATCGAGGCGAGCCATCTCGTTAAGAATTAATCCGTTCGATAATCTTTCTTTCCCGCGTATCGTAAGCTTCAAACACGTAATTCACGAACAACGTAGAACGTGCGATCTATCGATTTGAAATCTTGAAATTGTGCACCGAGTTTAGCGCGATCGTAACATCTGTCACGAAGTTCGAGAACCATCGTTAAAAGCTGGCCCGCTGCTTGTCCGTTCCGGATGAAACTGAAACCTCGTCGCGAAAGCAGGTCCACGCGACGTCCACGACACATTCGTTGTCCCAGAGGCCAGGATATTAGACGCGTCCCACCAGGAGAAACGAAAGTGGACGTGCAATTCCAGAGAGATTCCGGTCGTAAAACGGGGACCGATCGATGGACGAAGGTCGAGTGACCCGAATAACCCGCCGATTGAATTTCAGCGCGATTATTTATTTAGGTGAGTTTCTCATCGGGTAGCGAGCAATCTCGAGGCGTCTCGATAGCAGCAAGATGAAGACAGAGGCCGGAGAAAGGCTGAAGAGAGAACGGGGAAACGATCCCGCGGAGATACGGCCGGGCAATGATCGATTTTAATTTCCGTTCCGCCCAAGGGAAAATAAATTGAAATTGTCTGTAGCGGGACCTTCGTAGCGACCCTATACGACGCTCTATATACACCAAGCGATACACGTTCTGCAGTCATTACGCGTTTACATCTTTTTTCTTAATTTTTCTTTTTCATCTTTCCACCGTGATAGCTAGTTAAGGTTATGTTCTTCGTCGTGTCGTATTTTCCTTCTTCGTTCGTTTATTCTGAGATCTTCGTACCAGCGATAAGCAAAAAGATATTCATGAAACAAGTTACTTAAACGATAATATGAGCCATAGGAAGAATATTCCCAGGAACAATAAATTGCCGCATCGTTATCACAATGGCCTTTTTTGTAGATTCTAAATAAGTTATGCACAGGGTAAGAGATTATTCGTCTGCTATTCGAAGAATCGAACGTGAATCGTGGAGCTAGATAAATGTTCAGAAGACGCAGAGAAAGAATTATTTAGAAATATTTAACTAGGCTAAATCACCTCTCTACGAGCCAATCCAAGTCTAATCGAACCGACGAAATTTGGAAATTTTTACGGAACAAGGTTAACGATTTATAGTTCGATACTTTGCTCTTCCGATTTTTATTATCGGACGCGTAGCTTGATTTCTGCGAAACTAAAGCTATTTCAGCAACAGTTGCGTATCTACGATCGCGGTTACGACGGGCAATGGATATCTCGCGCGCTAATTCGCCACTTATCAGCCATAATTCCACGATGACGCGGTGCCGGCAAAATGTTTACGATCTTTTACGTTCTGTCGATAACAACCGAATCGTGTTTGCGAATTCGAGTAACAGATACCAGTTAAACAGGCGATATATCAACGGGATGGTGTGCACGTTGGTTTTACTGTGGCCGACGATGGCCAGGCAACGCAATCATCGGCGGATGAGTCAGTGAGTGGGGAAATTTTCAAGCGACATCGCGACACCGCCAACTCCATTTTCCCTCGGGGCGTAAATTTCGTTTCGGCCAGGAAATAGCTTGACACTGAGCGATTTAGAAATAAATGAAGTCGCGAAAAAGGTTAAACCCTGCGGTGCTCGTTCGAAATAGAAATTGTTATTGGAAGAAAGTCGTTGCCAGCATCCTATTGCCATTCGCGCTGGTATTAGTACAACTAACAGCATTCTAATATTATCCCGATCGAATGGAGTTCGGCTTTTGTGCGAAAAATCGATTGGATTCCTCCGCTTACGACTTCCTGCTTTCTAGGAATGTGCAGGAAAATTACCAACGCGCTTCCATTTCTGCCATTAAAAAGTTAATTAGAATTTGGTGCAGCTACGATTACCGTAGCATGTACTCGTAACGTATATCTTGTATGTAAGCGTTTCAGAATACGCTTCCACCTGTTGTTGTAGGAATACGAGCTTTAAAATATTTCCTTCCTGATATCACCGATTTATGGTTTCCTCTATTTTGCATTTTTCTTCTTCTTTTTTTTTTTTTTTTTTTTTGAGAGCGCGATATTGCAATTTTCTAAAAACGATCTGCATATTCGTTATAGCGAGAATAAAAAATAATAAATGGTAAGTCGAGCGCTGCATATTCTCAAGATTCCATCCGATGAAAATGAACATCAACTTTAGCGAAATTATGTGCGTGGCTCTAGCGCGTAATCGCAGGTATCGAAAAATTCGCAGCTCTCGCAAACGACTGGTTTTTGAAACACTGTTATCAATATCGTGCCTCACACAGGAAGCCTTCGAGTTTAGAAAGCGTTAGAAAGGCTTCTTACGAAAAATGGTCCACGAGCGTAGAAACGCGCGTTACCATCTACTTTGCATTCTGGAGAAATAATCGTAACGAAATAACAAAGAAGCGGACCAGTTTGCACGGTAGAATGGCTGGAAGCGTTTCAGCGGTGCTTAAACAAGGAAATCTTGTTTTGCAACCGCATACATCTGCGGGGAGTTGCCAACGAGCCAACAGGACCGCGTTCTGAAGGAGCTTGTTGACAGACACACCCAGCCCGCTATATTCGCAAGTTCAAAGCCTATCGTACTAGATTCGAGGTTCCGTGTGAAATATTTGCGGTGTAAGTGCACGACCGGACTCCACCTCGATGCATTCGTTCGTTTGCTCGTGCAAACACGACCAGCACGTGACACCAACTTACACTTGTCGCGTTGAACACAATCGATCCATCGAATCTGTCCGTGTAAATTACGAAATTCCAAAGCGTTCAGCCTCTTCTCATGCACGTACGCTCTTTTCGTATACCTGTCGCATTCCTCTTTCCTCTAATAGATTATCTGCTTGAATCAAAGGTTAATCGACGTCGTGCATACTTTATATTCGTGAACATACACTTCAGCATCGCGAAATGCGCTATTCATTACGCAAAGGGCGAAGCTACCGAGTCTGATCGGTCTAAAAGTCCCACTAATGAAAGCTCTTGCATCCTCCACGCCTTTGTATTTCATTCTGTTACGAAGATTAGCTGAGCAAAATATGGCAACTATTGGGTTGGCAACTAAGTGATAGTGGTAATTTTGGAGAGGTTTGAAATCGATTATTTCTGATGCAAAAGTATCTTTCAAGAGAATCAACCAACCAAATGTAACATAAATACAGTTTTGGCGATATGCAATCGATCGACGAGATATCGGATTTTAAAACGACAGGTACAACTCGTCGTATCTTTGCTCCGTCTTCTCCGCGGTCTTTGTACGTCTGTCAATTTAATAGTTGAAATATTTTCGACCATTCGCGGAGAGATCTCAAGGAGCGCGTCAACAGGAGTCGTAAATTCCCGTTACGATGTACAATCGACGCTACGAAACTGATCGATCTCCTATTTCGTTTATGATGATAGAGGTAGTCGAATGGTTTATAACGCTGAGGTAACAGGTTATGATGCGTTCTCTATTCCAACAACAATTGTAAACAAGATGATTACGTTGCGTATATACACGTCGGAGATGAAAGAACATCGGAGCTTTTCTTTTGGAATTTTTGGAAAGATCTCCAATATTTTAGTCTAGACTTTATATATTTTAATCTAGATTTAATCCGATTATGTGTGCCGTGATTTATGACAATGGGCATAGGCTCGAAGTGACACAACGTGTCGCTGAACGTGGCCACGGTCACGGCATGGACGTTTTTACCTAACAGAGGTATGGAGTAATTGTATAGCTCTCCTTAAAAATATAATTGATCCGAGGTGTACAGAGAGGTACGGAGAAGAGTATATAAGTGCAGTTCCACTTGGACTGGGAGTTCAGTTGAGTTCTACTTGTACTGTGGACAAGTAAGTTGAGTTACACTTGAATTGTGGACCAGTAAATTCAGTTCGACTTAGACTTTGGAAGAAAATTTGCTATCCCGTTGACCATGGATTCGTTTGTTTCGTGGATTTGCACTAGTAAATATCTTCTCTATTGCATAACAACAATGTCTAATCCAAAGGAAGATTCGTTACACGCTCTTAACCCTAATGATAACTCGATATATATATCAAAAGTAGATATAGTTAATGAATATTACGAATATTATGATATATAATGAATGTTGACTGAGTTAAAGTAGTGAACCCAGTGCAGAGATATTGGCTGATCTGTAGTCGTAGATCCAGTAAAGCAAGCTGTCGCAGAGGAAAACTCTTGCCGGGTGTTGGTCGCTCCACCACCGGTCGCTTATAGAAAAGACCCCGGGAAACATGGGAAACCCACGTTTCCTCACTTTTTATGGAGCAATAACCATAAGGAACATCTTGACTCTAAGATGTTTTGTACCGCTTAAATCAAATCGAAATGCCTAGTTTTACGACAATTCCTTACGATTATTACGGTCCAATTAATTACAATGACGTAGCTAGTGGCCACTTCGACCGAGGGATGGTTTCCCGCCTACGCAAAGAGTCACCGGACGAAAGAAAATACGTTTAAAAACAGAAGACAGAAGTTGTTTCGCGAGAGATTCAACGTTAAGAGACCGCTCTCACTCTCACGGTGGATAAGTTTCAAGGTAGATAAAGTCTGGGGCTACGGGAAATTGTTCCATAAATCAGTCGTTACGTTCTCGGCCTAACCCCGTTCCTCCTGCTGTGTAGACCTCGTTACTTTGGCGACGCATCCTCGCTACTCGCACAACCGTCGGCCTCCTTTTCTCCTCGGCGAACCTTTCAAAGGACTCTTATTCCCCGTCGAATGGAGATGATAACGACCTCCGTGGACAATGAGCGAAGAGGCCTGGTACAATACGCGAACCCGCGACCCGCGAACAGCCGAGATTGGAAAAATCATCGGATCGGCTGCCATTGTGGTCCTCGTCGATTGAATACTTTATCACGGCAACCAGCAGTATTTAGAACAACGAATCAAAGGATCGATATCGTGATTTAAATTGATCGAACCTCGCGATCCTCGTTTAAATTGGAATTTCTCGTTAATTCTATCGGCGTTTACTTGTTCCTTCGTCTTACTTTTTTCTTTTTCTTTCGTCCTCTGAGAAGATCGTTTTATAAAAAGACGTGGCTCGATAGAAGAGGAGAAAATTTTTGGACAAAGGATTGCAGTACGGTGATTATCGAGCGAATCGTGGATTAGTTCTGTTTGAACGATCCACTCGTTTCCGACGTGGAAATTCGAAGCTCGCAGACCCGGGAAACCGCTGTGGATACACCCAGAATTTATCGGATTTTACGTTTTCCATCGAACTCGTTTTTGCTTTCTATTATTTCCCAGCGTGCAGCTCTTCCGATGTTTACCCCGCCACGAGCGTTCGTTAGTATTTTGTTCTTTGCTGCTTTTCATCGAACGAATGATAAAAAGAAAAAGGAGAAACTAGGGAGAATACAAGCTCGGTTTAAACGAGTCGATCAAAGAGTGGTGTGCTCGTCAAGAAGCAACTCGGCTTCTTCTTGCTCTCTTAACAAAATGGAGTAACGAGAGCTCAGGAAAGGTAATCTGGACATTGTCTGGATTTAATTGGACCCGAAACGATTTCAGAACTTCCTTGTTCTCGCCTCGTCGCGAAAACGCGATAACGACCAGCCGCCTCTCTAACGTTCTCCTTTAATCTAATTGATCCTCCGGCAGAAGTTTGATCGAGTCTACGGGACGATTTCCCACACTCCAGCCTTGTTCTTTTTATATTATTTTTGAAAAATGTTACGTCTCTGTTGCACAGGAATTCTACAGAATGATGGAAACGAGGGTCTAAGACATCTAGCGAGGTTATAAAACGTTTAATCGATATAGACTCTAAGAAAGGAGAAATCGTCAATTTTATGTGAAAAATATAATAAGATTTATAATGAATAGAGAATAAATAGAGAAATATAATAAATAGAGAGCTGATCTATATTTGTGAGCCGTAGATCGACGTAATTTTGGATATTCCTTCCGTGTCTCGTATTACATGACACGCGTTTTCCATTCGTTGCTTCAAGTCCGGTACGTTATTTATAGCCGATGAATAAAGCAAAGTGTAGGGTCGTCAGGTAATGGTGGAAATTTTGCCAGATGTCCTCGTTCTGTCAACATCTTATAATGAAATTAAACGTTACGCGTTAATTGAGAAACATGGTACAATTTTCGATACGACAATTCGATCGAACGATCTCTCAGAATCCATCGTGATTACACGTTTTTCG
Source organism: Bombus affinis (assembly GCF_024516045.1). Lineage (NCBI taxonomy): Eukaryota > Metazoa > Arthropoda > Insecta > Hymenoptera > Apidae > Bombus > Bombus affinis. The sequence goes on from NC_066354.1 coordinate 5,291,626, forward strand.
TAGTTTTCGATGAATAGCAGCGCCAGGAAGTTGCGAATGCTGTTTCTGCTCGTCTTACTCAATGTCTGCATAACTTTGTTAATAAAAAGGATAAAGAGGATTCTTCATCAAAGATTCATCAATCAAAGCGCAAAAGCAGATATTAAAATTCCACGCTCTGCTCGATACCGGGCGCTAAATAAAAAGATGATTCGAAAATAGCGTTAAAGACGATCTTTGAAGTCACCGATCCGCCCTGGCTGCTAATCAACCCAGTTATGTCACAGACAATCGCCGGCCGTAAATCAAAATTCCATCGACTGCAATTAACGCGCAACATAGTCGCACTTTCTCCCCTTTCGATCGGTGGAAAATATCGCCACGTGTATGCCAGTTCGTCGTGTCGTCGTTATCAGTCATAAAGTGGACACTTTCACCGGTGTCACCGTGATTATCCGGTCGAATTTGTCGGGCGACGAGCTCGCCGTAGATCGACGAATACTCGTCGATAACCGTCGGACCAAGAGATCGCGGCTACTACTTTCACTCTTTATCGCGAATCACGCTGCTTGTTTATCTTAATTAGAAACGATATTCTGTATCGCTTTTCTTTCAATTACAAAACGCCGCGATAACCGCTGACGCATAATTCAATCAGGCCATAAGAGGATAAAGAAAATCGTTTCCGCGAACGTGTTTCTCGCGCTTTAATTCGTTGCCTGATTTTTCCTCCTTTCGCGTCGTGTAAACGCGTACCGTGACGAGCTTTCAGCAGGAAATTCTAATGTTCCTTTTTACTGTTCGATCGTTTCGATTGGAACTGACAGTTACGTAAAAGTAAAACGAATAAATATAGAATGGCAGGTAGCCGAGTAACGGTATGGCTAGCGTGGCAGTACGTGAACATTGAGTATCCAGTCTAAATTAATAAACAAAGTGTCAACGCACTACTCTGGCTGTTAAATACCGTGGAACTAGAATGACTACATTCTGTAAGGAAACTGTAATTTTATCGAGCGATTCGAAAGCAGATAATTATTGATCTTAGACCTCCGCTCATCGAACGCTCATTTTAACTAGATCGCAAGTATATTTTATTTCATGATACACACGATATAAGTTGATTTGTCCTAATCATGTCACGTATCAAAGCACGAGAATTAATATGCCAACTCGTAGCTCCGCCTCGATTAAGCACTCTTTGATCGATAACCGCATTCCAGTATCGCAACACAATCCATTGCATTCATCAAGTAAGCCTTAGACTTTCCATGTCAAGAGATCATTAAAAAATGCAAATAACAATGCTACGGTCTCTTACAACTAGAAACAGGCAAAGCAAAAATAAGCGAAAAATTGCGATACTCCAAGGTACCGTTCCAAAGATAAAAGATCTAATGTAATATCGTAAATTCTATAACCAACAAAGTTTCTCTTTATCTTCGTAGTTTCAGAAGCCACGATCATCAAAGAAATCGAGTTTCCACCCTACAAAATTTTACTTGAGAGACCAACGTCTTTTCGTAGATTATTCCTCGCTAGATGCAACTCACGAATGGAATAAATGTAAGGGAAAAAATTAATTAACAGCGCGCCTAGTCGGTTGCCAAATACGTTATTGGCAAGCTGGCCACTTTCCCATTCTCGCCGCCATGATGGTACCGGAGGTTGCAGAGAACAGGAAGAAAATTATGAACACAACCGTGGCACGTAGAAAACGTGGCAAACTTCTAGTCGTTCCTCCGGTTTGGATCCAGCTGTTCGCCGTGTTCCTTTCCGGCGTCGTTCGAACGTTAACGGGAGCAACCCTCTCGACGTCCTGACCCAGCTGCGCTGGATCTTGGCATCCTGGCCAATCCCTCGTTTCCTTTTTTTCCTCTCGCTCGATGACCCTCTAGGCCTATTATCGACAGATTGTTAAGGCGGGATTACGTCGGCAGGTTCGCCTCGTCTCGCGTTTTCTTTCTCTCGAAAGCTGAAGAGAGAGAAAGAGAGAGAGAGAGAGGTTCGCGTTTAAAGCGTCACGTATCCGCGCGACGTCGTGCATAAGAAGCTAAATTTACGAAGCGTGCCCTAAATTTCGCTCGAACGTCGCAGATCGAGATTTATCTTGGGGAAATCTGGGGAAATTCTACGCGAATTTCAGAAATCTGACTGGTCATTTGATCTTTTGTTTTTGCTCAGATTTTCAACGATAGCTTCCTTGGTGTTTCATAGGATCAGCGAACGATATGATCAGCGTATCTAACGAGAAACTAGGTAATCTCGCTTCAAGGAGATTTCATTTTTCTTGCATTTGTAGATCACCAGGGTAACTCATTGGTCCCGTTGCACGTATTCACCGTGTTCCGCAACACTGACCTAGTCCAATCTTGGCACATTGACCAATCACGTCAGCGATTTCGTGCTACACGAAACTCGTGTTTGCGGTTTTCCCTGACGATTCGACGTCGATACCTCCGGAATTTTAGATTCTGAGAGAGGTGGTCGTGCCTGGCCATCGACGAACGCTCGATTTTCTGCGTTGCGAATAGTCGCCGAGGATCCCACGGGCTCCTTTTTGTTAGAACGAAAATTTCATCGGTCGATGAAAGAGAGCGAAGCTGTAAGATTCATCAACAGTTTGTAGTTAACGTGTGTGATATCGAAACAAACAGTTCGAAACGTTATACGAATACAACGTGCAATTGAAATCACTCAGACAACAGGTTCACGGACGTTTCAAGCTGTTTCAATTGAAAGCGTTCGAGTTAAGCAACTTGTACGACCACAACCTTGAATTCAAGTTACTTGAAGCGAAACGACTTGACCGACCGAACCAGACTCTTCGAACTTGTACGATGCCAACTGGAAATTGTGTGTTTCGGTTTCCCGCGTCTTAATTTTTAACAATTGAAAATTAAAAGGGGAACTAACAAGATTCTTCTGAAACTCGAATTCAACGAAAGATTTCTCCAGCCTATTCGAGGGACTTGCATAGAACGCGTACAATTTCAGAAACTGCTATATCGATGCTCTGTCGCTACTCGACGCTCTTTTTATTTTATTTAATTTATAGCTTCGATATATCTTTCCTGCTGATTATACGACGCAGAAATCAGTATTTCACAGAGAATATAACGAAAGTATAGGAAGAAAGTAACGAGAGAAATAGTTAGGAGCATCGTGGTTACGACAACGCAGATTCACCCTGTCACGATCTTGCACGTAACGGCATTAAATTTTATAAGATACGAAGTCCTATAACCAAGCGCTACATTTAGAGCAGTAATATGCATAAACGGATTGTCCCACAAACTTGTAAGGGTTAAGTTTACCATGACGGCTGATTAACCGAGAGCAGAATAGCAGGCGTTAAAAGTCCGCGTCGCTGGACTCTGTCCAGTCATCTCGTTAGGCCAGCAAGTTTATGATTATCGTAACTTGCGACCGCCTGCTTAATGCATCTGCTAATTGGCCACCGCAGGGACTCTATTTCATTTATACATGAACATATACATATAGAATTGCGGAAGTATTTCATTTTCGAGGGATAAGCGTCGTTGCTTTAATTAAAGGGACAATCCGATCTCCCCTGTGATCCACGAATTTCCATATCATCTTGTTGCCATTTTAGCAAACAGAAAGAATCTGTAAGAAAATTCAACATGACATTCAAGCGACGAATCGTGCATACTAATAAGAGCGTTTTTTCGCCTCTGTGAGATTAAATATTCTTCGTCGATGGAAAACTACGAGAAAGGACCAACGAATCGATGAAAAAGCAGCGTAAAGAAGTCGTAAAATATTCGAAGACCGCAACACGTTTATCTGTCCCAAGTTATAGCTCGCGATAGTACATCGCAAACTAATTACACGTAGTATTATCGTCACGTGTAACTCGTCCTCGTCCCGTCAAACCTACAAGATACTCTAGTCACGTTACAAGTTTCAATCTGAAGGAAATAAAAAAAAGCTTAATTTGTACTACGCCGTGAGTCACAAAAGTGCGAACACAGAAATTGCATGGCAGACCGACGAGAGCCGGTTCGAGCGGTCGAGGCGTCGAGCCGCGCGATTCTATTTCGAGCGGCACGCACCGCTCGAATCCTCGTGTTCCATCAACTTCTTCCGCGTTTGTCGCGCGGGTGGAAGCGCACTCTTCGTTCATCCAGTCCGTAGTATGCGTGCGCGTGCACTAGAGCGAGATAGAACGCGCGCGTGTCCGCGCGGAAGATTTCACGGCGCACGCAATGCGGCATTTGCAGGCTGCATCGCGAGTTGACGCCACTGCTGTGCGATGAAATGTGGGGCTGGACACCGGGTCGAAATTAAAGAGGCCAAGAAGTGGCGGGAAGTAGCAAGGAGAAGGAGAAGAGGGTGAAAATGGAAGGAAGATTAAGGACTGGATTGGGAGCAGGTTGCAGCAGAGTTCTAGCTTTCTAATAACTTTTCCGCTATTTTACTTTGCTCGGCGGACAGCTAAAGTGTAAAATTCGTACCGAAGAAGAGGGAAGATCCTCGTCTACGTGCTGAAAGATCGGAGCATGTGGTCGAGAATGAGAAGATACGATAATTGCAAGTCCATGCAATTTTTCTGAAGAATTACCAGTCACGAAGAATCACGACTAAGCTGTGGATGTCGATGCAAATTCACATTCTCGTGCAGACAGTTAAAGCAACTGAATCTGAACGCGCAGATAGACTTAACATAGAGAGATCGATTTGAAGAATCGAAGTATCGGTATTCCATACAACAAACAAAGGTTTCCTATAAACGCTTCTACGAAAACATCGACTGAGTAGGAAACGTTCCAACGACAGAACCCCCTTCTCCGGCGATCATCCTCCAAGAAATTATAATTTATACAACAAGAGAAGCGGCAAGAGTAACTAAGGGCTGTAAATCCGGACGACGACGCGCGTTATCGAAAGCAGAATCCGGGAAGATGAGTAGGAAGAAGCGGAGAAGTCGCAGTCGATGAGCGAAAGAAGGATAAACTCGACTGAAGAAAGAGGGTGAAGAAATAGGAAGAAGATAGAGGACTCACTGTAACGCAGTGAACGTAACACAGGGAGTGGGCTGGCTCTCTCTCTCTCTCTCTCTCTCTCTCTCTCTCACTCACTCATTCTTGTTCCATCTCTGTCTGGCCTTCTAACTGCACCCTTTCTCCCTCTGGTTATGTGTGTCGGTGGGTCGATCGGTATCTGGGTCGCGGGTTTTGGCAGTGCGAGCCCAAACCCCCTCTTTCGTTCGCGATCATCCCTCCACTTGAGGACGCGCCACTCTCTGCTGGTACTGCCGGTTGCGGATTTACGCAGAGTTTCATTTCGCTTGTTCGCTGCTCTGTGCCGCGCACCACTGCCAGCAAGATCGATTAATCTCGGTAAACAATCGAGCCTCGACCGGAATCGACGAGTGCCAGGCTCGATTTCAGCCGGATTAGCGAGTCTGCTGTTGGAATACGTGGTCGTGGTGCAGGTTCGGCCCGAGGTGTGCTGCAGAGTGGTGATTTTGGAAGTTGTTTAGAGGATCAACGGCGGATAATTTGCTTCAAGTTATTAGGGCGATCGGAAACCTCTGACGCCAGATTTCTAGCGCGCAAGCGATCGAAACAACAGCGATACGAAGATGCCGGGGCAATGAAACGCTATTGAAAATTCGATCGATGAATCGTTACAAAAGACAGCGCGTTTTACGCGACGCAGCATAGAGAAATTTGCTGGCAAGTTTTCTCTTTCCGATGGAAGGTCGCTGGTCTGCTTAGAATCGCGGCCAATTTCTTGTCGAGAAAAATATTTGAAATGTGGCGGTCCAAAAGGTTAAAAGACCTAAGAGAGTAAATATTGGTACGAACGGATTGATATAGTCAGCAGAAGTTCATTGACGCGGAGACATGTTTCGCGGGGAAAGGTTGAGATTTGTCATCCGATAGAGGAAACTTGACAAGAATTTTCTTATTTACTGTTGATTGATTTATTCTTTCACCAGAGACTAATCTCGTCGGACGTCGAGCACGACCGAAACGAGGGGCTGTTGATCCCAGCACGGCCGCTTTACAAACACACGTCACACTTTGAAACAGCTCCTTAACAAGATTAATGATTTCCACCGGGGATCAGCGTGACGCGGTCTTAGGCGATCGATGCGTGAACTTTTTAGCCGGCGCCTACGATTAATTTATTAGCGATCGATACTTTCACCCCTCCTGTTTCATGTCCTGTCGTCGTTCAGGATTGCTCGTATCGATTGGAAAAATTGCGAAATATCCAGACTTTCCCGCTTTTAGACAATTTTAATTCCATTTTAATCCCAAAATTATAAAAAATATGGAAAAAATAAAAATGTCTTGGCAATTAAAAATTACAGAAGAAGAACGGAGATTCGACGATTTTAAGATACACGAAATTCTCTATTTTCGTTCCGAGGGTGTGAAAGAAGTCCGAGTCAAAGTCTGTCGTTCTCATAGTTTGCGATGTGAACAGAAAAAGAATGTAATGTCGTCGGAATTAAAAATCGCGGGAGGAGAACGAAAACTCGAAGATTTCAGGATTCAAAAATTGACGTTCTAGGTTGTGAAGCAATTCAGGATCCAAGTGTCTGACAAAATCTCTCATTTTCATAGGCTGAGACGCGAGTGGACGCGAACTACATAGGCGACCTTGACATCGACAGAGAACGAGAAACGTCGCGAACGAGTCAGCCGGACCACTCGAAAAATCTCGCTAAATGATACTTCCGTGATAGCGAGCGTACTGCACGATCCTGCTGTTTCGTTCGATCCAAATTTTCCTGCTCTTACTCGAAAGTTCGCATTTCGACGCGCCAACAGTTAAACGCAGCGTGGCGTAATCGTAAATTGCTCGTTGCGCTTTTTATCGTTTCCGGAGTTGAATGAGATGAATTTAAGTGGAAAAGGCAGGGGGGGAGATAGAACGAGTTCGATTGGCGAGAAAACTCGGAAGGAAGCGGATGAATCGACGCGCTCTCAGCACGAACAAATGCTATCAGAAGCTTGGCTCGCAGACTCGCGGAGGATTCCGTTGGATCTCGTTGGAGAACAGTTCTGCGATCGTAAATTAAGTGAAATATTCCACGGTGGATCGAGGAAAAAAGCTAGAAAGAAGACAAACTTGCGCGGATTTCTAGATGTTTGCGGATCTAGCGAAGAGGAAAGGAGAAGGGAAGAGAAAAGTCTCGTTAAAGATACATTTCCTCGATGGCATCGCGAGTATGGATCTTCTTGCTTCCTGGCGGAAGTTGGAATTCCACTTGGTCAAACTCGACCAAACTTGGCAATAAGCGCTCCTGGCGATCATAAATTACTCCGCGAGCCTACGTATCCTTTGTTCGATCCAACAGATAAGAAATGAAGCGTTAATCCGCAGCACGGCCAACACGCGAGATAAATCAGTATCGCGTATCGATTTCATTGCTCGTTGTATACGGCGAAGCGAAGAGGCGCAGCTGGTCTCCTCCTAAGGAAACCTGGAAATCTGATGACATTGAATAAATTGAAGAACTTTCGAGGCTTCTCGTGAAATGCTAGAAGAGGTAGAATTATTCGAAAGTTCTTCCGGCTGAATTCGCGATGGATGCAGCCGCTTTCCGAGCTAGTCACACGGTTTGCGATCATCCGAGATTTTCCACGAGCAAAGGATAAAATCGTCGTTCGTACGTTCAGCGGTTCTTCTCTGAGAATTCGGTTTTTCAATTTCGATTTTTCGTTACAGCGTATGTATCGTCGAGAAATGTTTGGAAAGGACACTTTCACTCGCGCGCAATCTGGCACCCATTCCCGCGTGCGAATGACGAAAGAAGGTACACTTGTACAAATGTCAGCGACTTGTTTTGTCAGCGCAGTCACGAGCGGACTAATTCTCGCTCGTATCTCTCGAGATGCGACAAACGGCGCGAGTATTCAGAGAAGAAATTCATATTCCCGACGATAAGCTCGGCTTAGTGTCGTCTGCAACAAATTCACCTCGTAGTCTGTCTGGTCGTAATTCATCCGGTCTAATTGGTCGACGTAACGCGAATCAAACGCCAACAGACGTTCAATCGCGCTTCTGACAATGCGAAAAACACAGTGCGTCGAATATGGCAAGAAGAAATTATACGTTTGATCGACGATTTATCTCGCTCTGACAGAATTGATAAAGCTATAGCGAATTTTACCGAGAGCCTCGAATCAATTATTCGACGATCAATCATCTTATTGCGCGTATCGTAAGAACATTACGCAATCGAATCTGTTAACCAACAACTTTCCCCGCCGAATAATCCAACGGCTTGTCGCGTTAAAAATCGGTTATCACCTAAATCTGTCGCTCGATTTGTTGCTTAATCAACCGGCTAACACACCGATCGGACGTGGCAGGCGGTCGATGTTCGCCGAGAGAAACAAGGGATTACTAGGAACGAGCAAGCCGATTAATTCACGAGGCGGTGGCAAAAAGAAGTCGAACGAGGCGCTGGCGATGTGTCTGGGGCCTTGATGGTCGCGTACAAAAATTCTCCGACCGGCGGACGAGCAAGGAAAACGATCGCGTAGGCGTCTACGAATAGAGGAGGTGATTCAGTACGGTCGATGGTTCAGTCAGGAGCAAAAGGAGAGATCGCACGAGATCGCACGTGCGTTTTGTGCCTCTCGGCGATGCACGTGAATCGACGCTATGAATAAACCCGGCCACTGCATCCTCTGAATGAATCCATTTCTTCTTTTCTCTCCTTATCTTTTCTCTCGTACTGTGCTCTTCTTTATTACGAGGCGACTTTTAAACGAAGTCGCAGCGAATTTCTCTATACTTCGAATCTGTAGATTCCTGTTCATAAGGTTGAGCAAAAATTAGATTAGGTCAGGTTTCCTGTACGGCCGTGTTGCGTTCTCTGCAACACGATAGATCAATTCTATATTTTATCGGCGATATTATAAAGCTTTTATATACGAGATATCTGGCAGCCAGACGAGCGTGCTACGAATTCTCCGATGAAATCTATGCGAATTCCGAAGCGGATGTCTAACGATATGATTGCAAGCGCAACGCCAAAATTGCTTCTGAAGCCATTGGCCTAGAAAATCTGTTTTTCTTGCGCGCCCGCCAGGGTGCCAAGGGCCCCACCCAAGCCTCTGATTTATCGCGTTACAACGCGTTACAGTGCGGTGGGTCCCAAGAAATTGTAACAAACTGCAGACCAGTTTTCTCGCTGATAGAGGACGTTTAAAGTTGCTAACTGAAGGAAATTTTACAGACACCAGAGTTCGATCGTCGTTTAGATATATGTCATAGAGCAAAGGTTTCTCTCTGCATCATATTCTATAAGAAATGGTTAGACACGTTGAGATTTAATTTTCGTTTTAATATGACCTCAGAATGCAATTTCATGTTGCGTCTATTTATTCTTTTTTTTTATTACCAACATAACGTAACATAAATAGAAGTAATAACCAGCCTGGCATTGATAGATTATGGAAGAGGCTAGAGAAATTTATCCAATCTATTTATTCAAAGCACTATAACTCGGAGACATCTATTCTGAGATTTTCCTTCGAGCATGAAAGTCGTATCCCTGGGAAGCTAGTCTTACCTCCCGCTCCCAGATCGTTAAATTTTACATCTCTCGATCTTTCTTATTGCAACTTTCGAATAGCCAAAGAAAATATCTTGATTATTCCGGTAACCACTTTTTTTGGAATAATTTAAACGTCCATAAAACAATAAAGCCTGGGCGATAAAACGGGAAAAAGGAAATATTGCAATTCGGAGAAACCATCGGTCGCAGCCTTTAAACGAACAACCGCGCGAGATCCCCTTTAACATCTTGAACTCGGCTAGAAGGTGAGCTATAAGAGAAAAGGGGTAGCCATATATCAATAATTTATTCGCCCAGAAACGGTAGTGATTTTTCCAACGCGTCAGCAATACTTTTACCGCCGGTACTCGCCGCATTTTTCATGCTCCACCTGTTCCCTCCATTTTAATATTATTCCCTTTTCTCCCGGCTCAAATAAAACCACAACCTCTCTATTTTTCTTTCTTAAACGTATAATAGATACGTCATTCTTCAGCTTCGCGTATCAATCCTTAACCTCTTAGGTTGAATTCTCTTTCTCTGTACGGAGGAGCTTCACGCGAATTACGCGCAAACGATACAGCACTGCAACGCGCGAAGGATAATGCTGTTCTCTACGCAAGCACATTGCAACGATGTTTTCGATAATTAAATTATAATTTTTGTTAAACATACGATGCATATACTTGAAACTTAATAACTTACTTTAATAATTAATAATACAATTAAGTGTGATATATTTTAAAACACTTTGACACAATTTTCACGTTTATAACGCGATAGTGTTTTTCAAATTGCTCTTCGTTTTCTATTTTGTAGTAGCGATATTTTGAGCTTGAAGATTCTACAAAATTATACGGATCAGTACGTTAAAAATTTATTTTAACGAAAAGCAACGATTGATATCTGGCACTGGTGTATCAAAAACAAAGACTATATATTCTGTCTGTATATTGTTAACACTGTTATAAAACGTCGCGAGGACAAGAAAAGTGCGAAGCAAGACGAATGAAAAAGATGGTCTAGTTCAAACGGTGGGCGAATGAGTAGCAGAGTGATCGATCCGATCGTTGAAACTAAATCGCGTTAATTCCATCGATCGCCAATTTGCGCACTGTAATCCCTTTCCTATTTTCGAAATCGGTGCTTAACGCGCCGATCCTTCAAACCTACGATGAAATAAACAATCGCGTGACGAGTGGAAATGCACGATAAAAATCTCTTTTTTTAATTTACGAGACGATATATTCGAATGAACGCAATTAAAAGATTTCACTGTTGTTCGATGCTGAGAGTTTTGCTGTTTGCAGCGTTTTAAAATTCCCATGATATTTTATATCGATGACGACGTTCAAACAAAATTCGTCGAGCTTCACGCACGGTGTCCTTTGATTCCTAAAAGGATAAAGCGATCGATTTCGCTCACGACAGTTCCAGTAATATTCGAGGATGATTTTTCACTTTCCTAGAAGAAAATTATTATGACTGGGTTTCTTGCAGTCACCGGACAGCACGATATGGTAATGTATGATAAAACGATGCAAACGACGAGACAGTTAGTACAGCGGAAACCGTGACGCGTTCCGCTTTAACTTGGTTACGCCAGGATCTGATCCTCTGACAAGATCACACGTATGCGTGCGGGATACCTCGGATCCTTGGGGATGTAATTTATCGCCTGGTACGCGATGGTAAGTGTTCCAAAGCATCAGCGATACTCTCGCTACTGTGCTTTTAACACTGACGCGCAGCGTGTCTCGGAACGTGTAATAGAATTCTGCGAGATAATAGCGCCACTTCCTTGATACGTTGCGTGGAAAGAAACCACATATGGTTCACCATGCAAAAACATAATATTCCATGCTAAGATTGCCATCTCTGCCTTTCGATCGGTCAATCACTGTGGGATGCAGAGTTTCATGCGAATAAAATGAACATCCAGTGATCGGGGGATAAATTAGAAGCGCCATAGTACATAAAATATAATTTCCACGGTTTCCTTTATCGAACCTTCGTGCAAATCCATATCTTTACGAGCGCACCGAAAGAGATCTTAAGCGAGTCTAAATAGAATCTAAGGAATCTGAATAGAAATCTCATTCATCCCCTGTTAAATATTTTACAGCGAATACTTTACTTTCGATATCGTATCCTAAACGTTTCCATTTCTCGTAAATACATAAATATCCAATTTATTTGCCGATTATAATATTCAATAGAATGCAACTTGTAGCGGCACATGTTGTTGCTTTGCCTCGGAGTATCAAGATCGTTAGGATACACGTAATGTAAGAATAAATAAACTCCGGGCAAAACAATGTCGTCGCTACGTGCAATCGTCGAACAAAGACGAATTCGAATTTTCCGACTCTCCTCCGACTGGTATAAATAAACGAACGCGATCGCGAGCGAATCAGTTATACGAGTTATCGATTAATATCTACGAGTTACCTGCGAGAGATTATACACTTGTACGTTTGTACGAGCGACTTTGGACATTGTCTATATTTATTTATAATTTATTGAATTTATTTGAAATATATTTGACGGATTGCAATAGCAAGTTCTCGTTACCTATTTATCAATCCTCTGCAATTCCACTACAAACTTTTAGTGAAAACTAAGAGGATATTTCATAGGGTTGTTGTTAGTCAACATCCAACGGTAATTCTCTTCATCCTCGTAACATCGCCGTATGCTTCTTCGCTAATTTTCATCACCGGTGACCACTCGAATCGTCTTCAATTTGTACGGTCTTGTGTCGCTACAAGCGTAATCTCGGCAAACGTTTCGTTCACTACAGGATCGTGAAATTACACGCCGAGCGACAAGAAGCTCGCGCAAGAAGCCCAAGAGGAATTCATGCACGTTCGTTGGCACAATGGATCCTCGAAGGATTAGAACGTTGCTCCGGCGAGATAACAGTTTTCTGTTATCCTTCGGCTTGTTTAATTTTCAAACACAATGGAATAGTAGGTATCGGGATATCGATCGTCTAGGAAAAGTTCAGGCTAGCGAGTTTATCCGACGATCAAATTGGCATATTGCTGACTGACGATAAGTTACACCTTTGTTTTCCCGGCTTCAGCGATGAGCAATGATTTTGACCGCACGAAACCTGTGACTCAGTTGCATCTCTGCTATTCAGTGCTTCGATATCCATTGTGCCGCCTCTTATCTTCCCCTCGCAACTAGTAAATCGTCAATGAGGAAAGGACAGTATCTGGATAGTGGGAAAATTGTTCAGATAAAAGCGAAATAGGATAATGGTCATACAAACAGTATGAATAATTGCTTCGGCGAATCTAATGGAAACGGATATCTCTTCTTCGATGCTTCATAGGTTCTATCACGCAGAGTAAATAGAAACTCATCGTTTCTCAAGAACAGTCATTCGCTCGGATCTAAGACCGAAATCTTGATAACATTCGACAGCAAACAATTCCGTTGATTCGTTGGTTTATCGTAGCTGACTAAGAGCAACAACTTTCTAAACAAAGCAACAGATCTCACCGCGTAATCGAAGATATCCGTACATCCTAAAACTCTGTTACCACGGTGTATCGATTCTCCGGTTACAAGGAATCCACGATGATAATTAACAGAAAGAAAGAAAAGGGAAAGAAAAATGACTAAACAAGAGAAAAAGATTATATAATTCCAGAAAATCTACTATTATTCGCATCGTAATACGTTGGTACAATGGACGTCTGTTTAAAGTAAAAAAGGAAAAAACATTGAGATAATTTGGAACTGCGAATCGATGTCGATTTCTACCAGGTTTCTGATAACTGTACGTTGGGTTAACAAGATGGCTGGCTCCGCGAGGCATCATCGGAAGCGAATATTTTAGTTAAACCGCGGCAGCCAGCGTTTGTCTTTCGCTTTTGGAACGATATCAACCCAGTAACCGACTTTCCAGTTGGCGGCAACTCCTTCGGGGCTCTTAAGACTGAAAAGTTCCGCCTACGGAAAGAGGAGAAATAACAGCGGTCCTATCAATCCGTGAAAACATCTTAAGCGTGGGCTCCGCAGTGAAAAAGAAATATTATCGGAAGTGGAATAACGTTTATCGGAGCACGGCTCCTTTATTCCCGTTCGAGATTCGCCCAGCAGGATGAGTAGCTGGCGATTTTTCTTTCGTCGGCAAGCTAATGGCCCTCTCATCCTTCGGTTTCTTTTATTTTTCCATTTTTCTTTTTTTGTTTTCGTTGTTAATACCGCGACACCATTTTGCAGACACCGTGAATAATACAGGCATAAGTAGGATATTTTATTGGGGAAGAAATCCATGTTTATATTTTTGAGTACTTGCTGTACTAGCATACTTTTTTATTCTGCGTATTCAAAATTTAAAAATTGTAATTTTATTAAACAAAGCAGATGCGTTAACACTAAAATTACCGGCGATCGAAACGTAAAAAAGCTTGTACCTGGAAATCAGAAGGAGAAACATAAAAATACGTAAAGTTTCATCCATAGTTATCGTTAAACTATCAGTAGGTTATCGAACGTTGATAAAATATCTATCAAAAATTATGAACGTACAGTTGCAGCGTTGAAAGGGAACGAAAAATTGAAGAGTACTAAAACTAATTCTATTTTCCAATCAAAGAAAAGAAAGGGAAAAAAGAGGAAAATGAAAACCCTTCAAAGAAACCATGCTCGATACTCACGTAATATCTGTGATTCAAAGACATCTCTTGGCTTCTATGGTTCCTCTTGCACCGTACTTTTTCTGAATTAGAAGCTTCTGCAGAAGTTTGGCAAGATGCTCGCAGAAACGTTTCTGTACATCTTCTTTCTTCACTAATCCTTGGCGCATCCGCGCTGTGTCTTCTCTTGTCGAAAATGGATCACGAAAATATACGACGTTTCTTATCCACGGCTCGCTACGTCCTCTTCCTCTCTTCTCTATTTTCTCTGCCCGTTTCCTTCGCCTTCCTTCTACCCCCGCCTGCTAATCGATCCGCGTCAGTCTTACGTGTTTATTGTCGAGGTTGCAGTTAATGTCTGGTCTCCTCATTATTGTCGTTTTTTCCCTAGAATTCGTGTCGCGTGCGCATCTGGGTCACCTGGGCCGCGGCTCCCTTCCGTCGTTGGCAATTCGGCTCGGATTTTCCTTTCAGACCCGAAGGATCCTCCTATGGAAAGCATCCACCGTTTGATAAGGTAAATTGGCGAGCCGATCGGGGCCGATCGAGTCGCGGAATCACGAACGAGCCAACGATTCTTAACGCCGACGATGTAAAGTTACATGAGCATAAACGACTGAAAGAGAGATTAGGTAAATCAGAAGGAGTGAGAGAGACGAGTTGCAAAAAGAAAACAGGCTCCTAGTCTCGGTGGCTCCTGTGGCGTGGCCATGACTCGAAGAAGAATCAGCAAAGCAACGTGACTGGAAGAAATCCGAGGGGAAACAGTCGGAAAAGAAGTTTAGAATTAATCGTACGGCGAGGCAAGCTACCGAATTTCTAGCCTAGTTAGCGTGCACAGTGGAGTTCGCGCGAAACATCCTCGAATCTGCTTCCGGATTACACAATGAAAATTTGGAAACCGACGAGGCTCGCGAGATTCCAGCGCGAAGTTGGTAGATCCGCGCAAAACGAAATTAATTTTGCCTCGTGGCAAACAGTCGAACTTGCCATTTTCTCTCTAATTCTAACTGGATCGCTTAAAGAATCTTCGCAGTGTTCTAACAGGAAGATTCCAGCGAACGAACGTAACTGGTCTAGGAGAGATACCTTTCCGAAGTGCACTTCTCGCACGAGCGAGTCTCACGTACACCCTCGTTCGTAAGCAGTTTTCTCGTTTTCTCTAGTTGCTTCGATCAATCCTGGCACTCGTGTTGTTAACATCCCTATCCAATATCTCTGTCTTTTCGTATTTAGTTGCAACCTTCGATACGGATTCTACACCGAACCATCTGGTTCGCAATATTTTTCCACGAGATGCAAAGTTGGAGATTGCAAGGGCGAACTCGCGTGATTCTTAATTACGTTCCTGTTCGAATTCTGGCGGATAGATTTGTTCAATTGTTCTGTATCGTTGTCCCGCGTGAATGCCAGATCGTCGTGAATTGATCGCGTTCTGGTTAAAGTTCTGGAGACCAGGTGTTCTAGTACTTGTGAATGGAAGTGTACATACGACACGCGGTATGAATTCTACTTAGGTGGCTCGTTCTTCAACTAATCTTTCTTCCGACGATTGAAACAAAAAAAATACCTCCACGTATACCGAGAGACATCTGTCCGAGTTCCTTCTGAAAACTCGCTCGATCTTGTCTCGCTGTCTCTCTTGGCCTTCTATTATGCGTTCGCCGCGCGAGAATGTGCTCGTTCTGCCAAGTCGATCCGCATTCTGCAGGTCGACCGCTCGGCCGCGCGAATCTCTGAATTCCAAGGCGGTTGTCGCGCAGCTTGGAAAAAAATGATTTTAAAGGACGCGTTCCACGACTCAAGAACAAGATGCTGCCAGCGGAATGCATATTTACGGTCATTTTTCCATACCACGACCGGCTCGAGCCATCCTCTGTATGTGTGTGTGTGTTCCTTCTTTTTCGTCGCGAATCCGCCGCGCATTTCAACGCGATTCCCAGGCAAAATATGGAAAATCATCGTGTGGCTTTCGCCTCGTGCCATAACACTCTTGTAGGATAGTGAGCTATCCATAGCGAATATATGCATCTTCTTTTCTTTTTTTTTTTCTTTTTTCCTTTTTTTTTCAAGAGCATTTCATAACGAAAGCTACGGGCGAATGTAATCGGTTATTGAACGCGGATGATCGCGCGCAAATATAGAGGCGAACGCTGGTTAAGAGGAGAACGCGAACTTTGCATATGAAAGGACCTGGAAGATTCTAGGCAAGCTCGAAAGTGTGACGAGGAAACGCGTTTTCACGATAGAAACGCGGATCTTTCCTTTAAACGAGGCGCGGATAAAAAAGCGTTTAACGGTGGATGGACGTTAACTTTGCACGACTAATCGTATTTTGTTGCAAAGAACGACCGGTTAGCGAGTTTCTCTGATGAGAGGAAAAATTCACGGTGTGTCATTTGGGAGCCCTTTGAACCGCTGCAAGTGAATTTTCTTTTGAAAGCTGACTGCGCAGCCAGTTTTTTACGATGCAGTTTCCCTTTTAGAAGCAGCCACCAGCGAGGAGGTGCTCTTTATATTCTAATTTCAATGGAAAGAACGTTGGACCAAGGTGCCCTGATAATATGTAACTCTTCTTCCCTCTGTGTTTGCGGAACATCTTATCGACGTGGTAATAGCTCGGAATTATCCTAAAGTT
Organism: Bombus affinis; assembly: GCF_024516045.1. Taxonomy (NCBI): domain Eukaryota; kingdom Metazoa; phylum Arthropoda; class Insecta; order Hymenoptera; family Apidae; genus Bombus; species Bombus affinis. The sequence goes on from NC_066354.1 coordinate 5,308,451, forward strand.
CAACCGTAACATCGACTCTCGTTCTGTCCTTTCGCTTTATTACACCGTTCGAAACAATTAGCGGACGTCGCGAATGATTTTATCGCGCCATTCACGCGTATAGAAGCGGAGAATCGCTCGCAGACTCGATAAGTTGTGTATTATTCAGGCGATGGTTTTACGCTGAAGCTTCGAAAGAGAAAAGAAAAGGCGAAACGTGTGGTCTAAATATTCTATCGTTGCCGCTATAATACGTCCCATCACAGTTGGAAGTTGTTTCATGACTGTAATAAAGTTTGACTTTAAGACGATCGTTAAAAGGATATCAATGTGAGAATGAAAACCACATAGAAAATAATCCTTTAAATCTATCTAATCCTCCAAATAAGAAAATAATCCCAAGCAGTCTATGATTCTTCAAAATACGATATTTGCCTAACTTGTTAAACTGCCGTAAATTTGCTTTAAAAAAGGAAAAAAAATACACGTCGCGGAAAGAACGAACGACTGCAATGCCTCGATCGAACCTGACACGAATTATCTTCAGCGGTGTATAATTCTACGACGTTTTTAAACGGATGCCAGACGCCTTTTGTGTAAAGTAATATTTTATCGACGTTAATCTTCGCTTTTCCAGTGAAAATAGAGGAGTCAAGGGAGAAGACGAGTCATGGACAGGATGCTGGAAATTCCTACGACTCGATCGAACCGGAAATCGCGGCCTTTGAACGCTCGCGTTCGCGTGCTGTCGCGAGCTTATCGCGCGACGAGCAATAGCAGCCGGTCGCGAACGCACTGTGCAAAGAATAAATAGCTTGCACGCGAAACGTCACTTTTATGGGCCGGAGCTTTTAGTCCCCGCTGTAAAAACGTCGCAGTCCATTAGTACTCGCGACGATACGAACGTCACCGCGGCTCGCTGCGCATGCAAAAATTCACCGGCCGCTTAATAACATTTTCTCGTTCGAACGTCTCGACGGATAGGCCATGACCATGTACCGGGTGTTGGGAATACTTTTTCCTAAGTAACTACATAGTAAAACTGAACTTGGACACGTCTGCTGTAAACAGAGATTTCGCGTTTAAATTTTAAACGTCGATACCGGTAAACGAGGGAAGATGGTAATCTTTATGGCTACCATCTTCGCATTTGCATGCAAATCTCGTCGATCGTTCACTGTTTTTAAGTGAGGGAATGAGTTATCGGAAATGGAAACGGGATTTTTAGTCTCCGCGTGTGTTGCTTGCTTGATGGTTTAAGGCTATTTATACTATCGCTCGTAAATGTTAGGACATTTGTGGAAAATGAGCTACAATCATTAGGAAATTATTGAAATCTCTGAGAACTACTATCCCGGTTGGTATCTTAGAGTATAAGGAAGTTGTATACACCCGGAGTATGAAGAAGTACACGTTCAATAAAATGTTGGAATAAGTATCTCATCAACTGTGTATAACAATAAAATAAAATTCTTGCTCGCTTCTACGTGTGTACACACCGTGACGCATTCAGCTTATACGTTTCAGTTTTCTACCCTATTTATCCTCAATTTCTCGCACATTTTATCTAACATTTATCCTACGATTTCTACCAACTTTTTACTTCCACAGCTTCTCCATACCGATTTCCTCGAATAATCGATATCAATTACCATATTTTATACTAAGCCAAGCATATCAATACTTAGAAGCGAATATACCTACATAATTCCACTTTAACTCGTGGATGACTGGGGAAAGCACCAAAAGCTCAGTCCGCGATGCTACCAATTACGATCAAAGAACGCACCAATAGAATCGGATCGCAAAATCGATGATGCCTCCCACCCCTATTTTGACGATTCCCTAATTTCCCTTAAAAGACGAAAAAAGCAGAAAAATACGTAAAAAGAGGGAGAATTCGCGTGTAAACAAGGGAAAACGTTGGGAAAGGAGGAATAGAATCGAAGCAATTTTTCTGCAATCTCTTGTGTGTGGACGATGCAACGAGTGCTGGCCCATATCGCGTCTATTTTCGCGCACGATGCGATCGTTTCGCGCGAACGAAGGTCTCGGGGGTGGTTGGTCGGGTGTGCCGCGAGGCAAGGGGTTGGTTCACGGTGGCCCGGTGGCACGATCAAGGGGAAACTCGACGGAAAGTTGGGCAAAAGCAAAAGGGAGCGCCGCGGCCGGAGATAGCGGTGGCACACACGCCGCTGCTTCTATTGTTCTTCGTTTCTGAGAGGCCGAAGCGCTGCCAATATCGGAGCGTTCCGGCGCAATATCGGGTCACGAGGTCCGGCCCTGTTTCTGGCAGACGGTGATAACTCAGTCGACGACGCACCCACGCCGCACAACCGTCCTCCTCGCCGTCGCCGTGATTCAATTTACCGTAATTACCCACGGATTAGCCGACGCGGCCTTTCGATACGCGAACCTTGCAACGCGTCCGCCGGATTAGAGAAGGGCGAATTTTCCTCGACGAGGATCATCTTTGGCAACAGCGGCAACTTTGGCTCTGGTTTCCAACTTATCTCGGTACAGGTGAAATTCGTAATTGAAAAGTTAGATAGACGCGAGCGAAAATTTCGTGCCATGGCAAATAACGGAAATTTGATTGCACAGCAAACTTTAATCCCCAAGTTTTCAAGTTTTTGGCTAATTTTTTATTTAGATATTGCATATGGAAATTAAGTGGACGGTACATGGAATGGTAACAGGGCGAACGTTCGTCCTATCTTTCAAGTTGTTGTTTAGCAGACCGTTAAAAATCAGACAATGGGACGGAGTGAGTTTTATGATGCAGTATGACATTAACGTTGGAACTCTCGAACAACACTCGGAACCTACACGCTCGCTGTATACCGAAATCATTCGATGAATCCGCATCTATTTATCAAAGTCGACAAAGAATTCTCTGTCTACCTAACTAGAACCTCATCTCTGCTGCAGCTCACGATCGTACGACAAGCAAAGATCCACGCTGTTAGCCGCCAGCAGCTATTTCAATCTCGTCGTCCTCCATGCAAACTCGATAGCCGATGTTATTCGATTGGGGGCGAGAAGCTCTGGCGTCTTCTTAGTCGACCGATCGGTGGTGGGTCCTTGATCTCCCTGGCGAAAGAGCGAGAGAAAGAAAACGAGCAGGAGACGTGGGTGCGGCTTAAGACTCTCGTTGCGGGAAAGAGGGATCAAAAAGTTTTTATCCAGCCGCCGTTTCATAACTTATTCCTGTGTACGAGCGACGGGTACACTTTGTGAAGGCTGGCAGCGAGCACAAAGAGGATCCTCTTTTTATTCGCCGCGGCCTCCGCCACAAATCCTACAAACGAGCCGGGACAAATTATGTTCTCTCGCTCATTTTTTTCCTTTCTCCCTCGTTCTCCGGTTCCTTTTCTAATTACCCATCGGAAGGAATTACTCGTCGCAAGGATAGCGTACGCCAAAGGCTGAAGAAACGATGACTGAGCAGAGAATAAGCGCGGAAGTTTAAATTTCAAATCAAATTGGATTAAAAAACGAATGGAAGCACGTGTCTCGAGAGAGATGCTAAAAAATGGTATGATTATAGGTACTATTGTTTAAGCGGAAGAACGTGATGGATCCGTTTGAAGTGGAAAGTGGAATATCTCGAGCATTTTTCTTCCGTCTTCGCTTTAAAAAAGATAACTTGACCCAGTTTCTCACAAGTATCTCTGTATATGCACGCACGCTGCATAATAAAAGACGAAGGAGATAAAACGGTGAATAAAAAAAAGGGGGGAAAGGGGATGGGATGATAATTAGGACGAAGGATGAAGGAAAAATAAAGGAGTGGGAGGAAAGGAAGGAAAGTAACACGCATTAAAGGAGACGAGATATACTGACAGGGAAAGTCCTAGGAAGTAGGTAAATTAATCCTAAGTCCCGAGGAAATTTTATGCGCTGCAAGTGCCTAAAATAAAAACCCACGACTTACAAGCTTCATGGCAGGATGGTTTAGTTCGGGACTACCACGAAGAAAAGCAGTGTTCGAGCCTCGCTTTTGTTATAATCCTCCGAACATTTTTCACGATAATTAACGATTCTAATCGAGGCTTCCGACCTTCCCCGCTAACACTTTTATAGAGCAATAAAATCTCGGCTATAAAATTTAATTGACAATCTAAATGGCGAATTCAGTTCTAAAATTGCTGCAGAGTTTCTGTATCTAAGTTTCTCACGGAGTAAATTAAGTCCAAGTTCCGAAACAAGTATCGCGAAGTTGGAGTTGCGGAAATTTCTTCGAATTAAAATACCGTAGTCTAACAAGATAGTAGAAAGGTGTGAGGGGGAGGGGAGGTGGTGGTAGAATAATTCTAATCTACGCCCGTAACGAGATCTCGAAATTTCCAGTTAAAAAAGTATGCGAAACGTGGAAGGAAAATATTAAAAGCAAATAAGAATATTTCAAAGAAGCTTAAGGAAAATAAAAGATTTTCTTCTCAGATCGCTGGCGGAGTTGCGAAAGGGCACGAGATAAGAGATTCATTTAGAAAGAACAAGTAAAAAGTTCAAAATACTTGAGAAGAAAATGAGAATGAGACGAGGAACGAGTAAAAAGTACAAAACATATTAAAAATGGAAACGAGGAGAGAGGGGGAGGGGGTGCAAAGAATAAAAAATATTCCATGTACAAGAGAAAAACTGTAGACAAGAAATACAAAGCAGAGCATCCGTAACTGGAGAGAGTAAGTAAAAAATGTAAATGTAGGAAAAGGGAAGAAGAAAAGCAGGATAAAATTGCAAGAAAAATGGGACTCTAACGTTTTATAGAAAAAGATAGTAAAACGCACCATTAAATGCATGCTTTAAATACTGTAAAAAATTTGAAAAAGTAGCGGATCAAAGTAGAACAACGAAGTACGATTGAAAAATAAAAATCGTGAGAAATACGAGTTTGGTAATGCCCTGATTAACATGCAAACGCTTACTTTAATACGCTTGTTTTTAAAGCGGTTCGTCTCGACACGGGAAGAATTTAGTCCGAAGAATTCGACGAATTAACGATCAAATTTGCCGGTGGATGTTGCAGAAAACGTGCTCTGTTTCTGACAGGGTCTCCTGCCTCGTGTAATTGATGGCTCTGATCGATGCAATTGCAGTCACGAAGACCATCTTGTTCAACGCGGCGCCATTCAATCTTTCATTATGCAAATTCATTCGGTCATTCAACGAAAATCAACACACTTCATAACTCTTGCTTCCTTCTTTATTCTAAAAATAGCACTTGCTCTTTTCTTAAAATGAACTTTCATCGCAAACATTCTGCGTTGCGAACGTTGGCAAAAAAAAGGAAAAAGAAAATTCGTGACAGCCGAGCGACACAGTCGAAGGCCAACAAATAACGAGAAATTCGTAATTAAAGGCTATTCAACGGCAAAAGCGGAACGATTGGGCGCTTCAGGAAACGGCTTAATGAACCTATAACGCAGCGGTTTATTGGCGGAAAAAGTCTACTAAGCGCGTCCCTGAAATTGCTTCCTGATCGAAACTAATTGACCGTCGAACAGCTGCGCTGTCGCGCGTGTTTTTCCACGTCGAATCGAATAACGCGCGACATAAACCGCGATTATGTCGTACGATGTTTCGCGGATTGACTTCCGCGTCGCTTCATTCAGCAAGCCGACTTTGATTCACTGTAACATTTATTAAATCGTTCGTCGTCGGGAAGATATATTAAATACTTAGAGTACATCCAAATAACGAACAGAAGTTAAAGCACGATATTATTTAATGTTCGGTATATATCTTGGCCTTATACAGGACAAGGATTCAGAGTGCTCTCTTTACCAGGAAATTAAAGCTCGCTTCAAACGAAGTCTACAAAGTGCCTCGTTCCTCCAGATTTACCTATTAAACAACATAGAAAGATCTTCCAATACCTTCAACACAGGATTACAGTCCTTTGAATATATTCCCTGTTACTAAAGTTACCTTTATTCCTCACCAGCAACATATTCTTCTAGCAACTCGGTTCATTCTTTCGTATACACGTTCGCAGTAAACACGTTTTGCATTCACATTGTCGTATTAGTTTCAAATTTTACGGATACGATCAGAACAGTCGTGTTTCGTTACAGTGCTGATCAAATTTCACGATCTTCCGTACAACACGAACTTTCTACGATAAGTATCGAAATACTTTGGCGAGTCACTGTATATGTATACCTCTGGCTTGCCGTTTTCTTTCGAAAACAGAGAAGAGAAAAGTTCGAGACACTCGTTATCCGGCGCGCAATGATGGCAAGTGTGTCAGAGGAGCAAAGAGGTGCGGGTCGAAGAATTTTCTGACCGCGGCACGGTGATCTTGACCCGCCCTAAGCCAATGTAAAACGAATGCACGCTTTTAGTCTCGTCTGCCTTTGCGAAGCTCGACTTCTTCTTATCGTCGAAGAACGACGTTTGCCCAAACGAGTGAAACAGAATTCACCAGGAAACTGCATCGTCCACGACCACAAATCGGCAATTTATGGAGCGCGCACGAACGCTTCCGGTCCTCCGCGTTCGTTTCGATTCGCATCGATCGACCGGTGTCAAGCGCAATTTACGCGGCACTATTCGCACGTGAGTCCACCGATATTGTTGTCGTTTCGCTCGCAGCTACTCGTACCAGCTCGTGCCGAGACCCTTTTAAAGGGAATAGCCTCGAAAGAACGAGCCCGGACCAGCCAATTTTCCCTTCACCCTCTATACCGGGTGTGACGTGGTTTAATCTGTAAATGGAGGTACCTGTGCTTCGGGCTACAGTGGAAAATGGAGTGGAATCTGCTATTCGAATGTTCTACCGCTTCAACAAACTGCTATTTCGTACTGCTATCTCTCTCTGACTCATTTTTCCTCTGATCGTAGGCTGCAGGATTTTTCTCCTCCCCTGTTTTTTGACACGATAAGGGTGGGTGGAGAGTTAAAAAAAAAATAAATAAAAGAAGATAAACACGCGACAGTGTGTGTCGGGTGTGTTTGTCAACGAGTAAAACAGAATTTTAACAGATTCACCGATGTACCGGTAGGTTTTAAAGAATTTTCACGAAATCTACGCTGTCTATCTGCTTTATGTTCGTCGAATTTAAATGTGAAAGAATATTGCTTTTAAACGCGAAAATAAGTAATAAATTATGAAAATTAGCAACATCTAACGTTCTTTGGAACGTGAAAGGTATTTCTATTATGTGAAGCGCGTCAGACTTTCTATAGGACAGTATTAATATTAATAAAGCATATTCGATCATCATAATTCAAAGACATTTATGCAGATGACTTTAGATAGGCATTCTTTCTCTATCGTCGTGCGTACAAAGTGCCGTAAAATTTTTAATTAAATCGAGGAAGAAAGGAAGTTTCACGGTCTCGGCGGGCAATTCGCGCGGACAGCGTGCAACGCGGCGAATTCTCGCAGGTACACCCTGTGCACGGCTAATCTGTAAGTGTCTCCATTGTAAATGGATGCTGTCTTGCGCGTGAATTGCCGTAACTCATCGTGAGTCGCGCGCTGAACGTGTCAGCGCCTAGATTAAGCCGCGCATTAAATCAGTTGTATCTGCGCCGGTGATTAATTTCAATTATTGTACGCCGCTGGGAATTCCGTGGCCAAGTTCGGCATTCTGTAATTGAACGGGTCTACTTGAAAAACGAGAGACGATGACGAATAACTTTAAGATCGAAAAGTTCGAAACGATCGTCATCTGCATTTTTCATTGCAGGTTTCTCAGACCTTCGAAGACCAATGTGCACTTTTAATCACAGGAAAATAGTAAACCTTCGCAGAGATTTCAATCTATCTAATAAATCCTTCGAAAGGGAAAGGAGACGCCTAGCAATTTGGAAGTAGAGAAGCTTGGAACAGTCGTCATTTCCATTTTCAACAGCAGATCGATTAAATTTCCATAGGCTAACGTGCAAGAATTTATTAAAAATAGCAAAATCGTGGAACTTTGTCGACAAAGATAGAGATTGAAAATTTGGAATCTGTTAAATACAGTTCACCTGGCGATTTGACAAATGTTTCGAAAAGGACGATCGAATTCAATTGATCAGATTTCTGTCGACCGAAACTCCGATTAATAATCGATGTATTAGGTTGTCCAAAAGGTTTCTTTCGTTTTATACGGAAATAATAGACGCACAATGTTTTTTGTTTTATATTAATTTATTAAATTATGCACGAATATAATAACAGAAATAGAACGAAATGGATCATACCTAATTCAATAAAACAGAAATTGCTGTTCATCTATTATCTCCTTACGAAACGAAAGAAACTTTTCGGACAACCTGATAAATGACAGTCTTTGCGTAGAACGTGGTTGTTAAACGATTTAACTATCGCGTGCCGACTGGAAACCCGTGTCAAGGCTTACAGTCGTAACTGCGACGAGAACACAATCGAAGGCTCGCGAATCGTAATCGATTATGTAATCGAGTAAAATTAGCTCGTAGTGTGTTCCACATAAATAGACTTGGCAGGAAGTTCTTGAAAGTTGGAGAATCTGCGAGTTCCGAACGGTCCAAGCGATTCTCCTCTGTGCTTCCTAAATAAGGACAAGTTAATCGAGGTATTCGAATTCTGTCATCGAAATACGTAATACTTTTGATCGTAATAACGTTATGAAGATTTAAAGAAGCTCCGCTGATGTAATATTATTGAGCGACTCCTTCGTAACTCTATTTTCACAGCCAGGACTACAAAAAGTAAGTTAAGCGAACGTTCAACGATATGTAAAATCAGCCAGAGAGTTTGACAGGGAATCTCTTGAAAGCATAACCGAAGGCGCGCTTTCACCGAAGGATCCAAAATGCAAACAGTCGTCACGGGACGACGAATAAGGGGAAGAAGCAGATCAGTGGCCGCTATTGATAACGCTAGACCATCCGCTGTTTGCGCAGATTAAATTCATCGATCGATCGTACAACGCGAAACGAAAGCCTCTCTGCACAACGTGGAAGATGGCTACGGTCCTCTCTCGCCAACGTTCTCGCTGCCGTTCCAATAATCCTGCCATACGGCCGGTAAATCGTATAATAAACGCCGTTCCATCCTCTCGTACAAAATAGGAAATCCTTGCGTCTATTTAATAATAACAATGTCGAAGAAAATTCCTCAACTAAATAGGTTCCTCGACTAAACTGTTTCTCCATGCTGAGATACTCTAATTTTACGTATTTGATTAGTAGATTACGATAAATTGAAGCCGTTAGCTTTCTTTAGTCTTTGCGAAATTATTTAAATAAATTAAGATACAGGTACGTTTGTTACGTAAAGCTCAGAGAATTATATGGAATTCTTCTCAATCAGAATTTATATTTTCCTACAACAATCGACTATTGACCTATTTTTTACTCCAACTTCTAATTGAGAATTTCGAACGAGAGTATCGAAGCTCGAACGATTTTCTAATTGAAATATCCTTTTTTAAAAATCTATGGATCGTATATACCAGTTTGTGCTTTGTTTTCGTTCAGCTGCAAACTTCAATTACAATCTGTTGCGATAGAATCAAATGAAAATTTAGTTTTCAATTTCAAGAAGCTTACGGGCCAATGGAAAAGAATAGCAACATCATTGTCTGTAAATTTACTTCCTATAAAATCCACAAAACCGAGATTACTTTCCCATCGACCCGATATTCCTGTACTCCGGATAAAACATTAAAAATGAAAATACATTTCATCGATAAATCACCATCCTTCGTTCGTTCAAACGTTCAAGACAGTATTAATCGTGCAATACTTTAAGGATCTAAAAAGAGTCGTCACGAAATCGATCTTCGTTCGTGATTCCACGCAATTCCATGAGTTCTTGCCTTTCCGTGGACGTCATTCAACCCGCAGTCTGGGTCAGGCCGTTGACTGATTCGAAAGAAGCACGAAGCTGACGAGAATCACGTCGACGAACCGTGCAGTCCGGCTGCATCGACTCGTCAACGTATCCGCAGTGACGATTAATCACCTCGCCCCGGTTTCGATAAGACGCACCACCCCGTATCGGCATCAGAGTTCACGGCGAGCCACGCGACAACGATTCCATTTCATTTTGGAACTTCCACCAGTGATGTCCTACTAATGTTATATCCTAGTACGATATTCTACGCTACACACTCGAACTCCTTACGAATATCTTTTTCCCTATATCTCCCCAGTTTTCTCGATTCTCAGCTCTCAACTCGCAGTCCTCGGTTCTCTCAGTTCCCAGTTTCTTAATTTTGAATTCTCAGACCTCAACTTTCAATTCCCAGTTCTCGGTTCGCAATATACAGTTTTCAGCTCTTAATTTTCAATTCTCAGCTTGCAGCTTCGAGTTTTCAACTCTCAGGCCTCAACTTTCAATTCCCAGTTCTCGGTTCGCAATATACAGCTCTCAGCTCTTAATTTTCAATTCTCAGCTTGCAGCTTCGAGCTTTCAATTCTCAGGCCTCAACTTTCAATTCCCAGTTCTCGGTTCGCAATATACAGCTCTCAGCTCTTAATTTTCAATTCTCAGCTTGCAGCTTCGAGTTTTCAACTCTCAGGCCTCAACTTTCAATTCCCAGTTCTCGGTTCGCAATATACAGCTCTCAGCTCTTAATTTTCAATTCTCAGCTTGCAGCTTCGAGTTTTCAATTTTCAGGCCTCAACTTTCAATTCCCACTTCTCAGTTCGCGATATACAGTTTTCAGTTCTTAATTTCCAATTCTCAACCTTTCACTCCGAATTCTCAATTCTCAACTCTTTTAACAATTCTCTCGATTCTCAAATTTCTGCCAGTTTTTAATTTTTCCGGTTCAATTCTCGGCTCTCGCATCTCAATTCGCGAAATTCTCGACTCTTAGTTTTCAATTCTCGGTTCTCCAGAAAATATCCCCTCAATGATATTTGTTCTCGCAATATTCCTCGTAGAATCCTCGTGCAGTGATTCGTATTACGAAGATGCGGGTGTAAAAAGTTTTATCGTCCACGATCGGACGTTGTTCTTGCGTTTGCCAAGCAGATGGCCCGGAAAATGTTTATGCACCGTGTTCCGTCGATGCACTCGCCACCAACGTCCCTCAAGTTCGCCAGTTACGAACTTTCTTTCCCCCTCGGTACTGACCTACTAAAAACGATGCATGTTCGACACACGTTTTTCACCGGGTGCACCACTGTGTCCTCAGATCGACTGCCTCCAAACTTGTCTCCTCTATATTAAATTACATCCAGACCATCTTTCTTCTCCTATCAAGAGTTTTACTCCTTTTCTTTTCCCTTTCTTTATCTATGTTCTACTTTTTGTTATTTTTTTTTTTTTTTTTTTAAAGAAAAATGAATTTCATGGAATTTTCGAGAGACACAATGCAGTTACGTTTGTTTATTCAGCGGTGTGTGCTCGATGGTAGAATGTTTTCACGGCTAGACGCGTACATTCGGGCCTGTCCGTTGCAGTTGCGAGAAAAATCCGTCTGATATGTTGACTGAAGCGTGGCGAGCATCTCTACCGTTGTACCAGATATCCCAGGATATGTAAAAACTCTGAAGGAATTTCGCGATCTTGCGGAAATAGCAAAAATAATACTCCTTCTGATATTTCGATTCTCGATAAATAAAATTGACGAAGAAAATAGATAAATCTATATCGTTCTATCGGTACCGTAACCAGTTCGTTCCAGTGAACATGTCTCGATAAATCAATTAAACGCTGCAAATAATTTGACGTCATTAAGCGTACAGTTATTTACATAAAATCGACCAAACGCACCGTATTTATTCGTCGACGATTAATCATTGATCCATCAAACTACCATCGTACTTCCATCATTCGAAGCTGTCATCAAAATCATTTAAAAGAAAATCGTTAACAGCGATCCTCGATCATTCGTATCGCTTTAAAATATCCTCCATAAATATCTCCATTAACATCTACATCCCGATCTTCAAACGCAGACCACTTTCCACTGCCTTCCCCTTTTCGAACGTAATCTCGACAAACTCGTCGAAGCCTCAGTCGATGGTCGCTGGACGATTTCCTCGCAGGTCACTGGAACGAAACATCATCTAAGAATTTCTCTTTGGTAGAACATAAATCCGTCGAGATATCGCGTGTCTGTTGCACGTTCTACAGAAGAATAAACGAAGGATCGGTGATCGATCGGCTCAGGAATCGCGCGTCCCTTTCATTCTCGAGACGATCAGCCACGACGTTGTTCGAGCACGCAGTGCAACCCTTTCACGATGCATTACCGGTAGAGAAGCGACCGTTCAACCGTGGAGGAGACTGCTGCATCGGCTTTAGCAATTATCGTCGAAGCTGCGATCGATTGTTCGATGTGGCCTCTTCCTTCAGACGTCTCATCCTCTCCTCGGGCTTGCAACTCGGCTGTGCCTCGAGTTTCCACCGGGATATTCCGCTTCCGCCAGTTCAACATTCCCATAGCCCTGACCCTGTTCCGTCCATGTTGTCTTAGGTCCCGTGGCAGCTCGGCAAACTCGATTTTATCGAGCTCGATGATAGACGACGATAGGCAGAGACTTCATCGTGGACAGGTTGAGATTGATACGAAGGAAACTGGCTGATGTTCATTGATTTCCTCGGTTCGGTTAGACAACTCGATAGAATGTAGAAGATTTAAAGAAAGATTCGCCAGCAAGCAGAACTATATTTAGACGAAGGAAAAATAAATCGAACAGCGTTACGATTATTGACCGGTTCGACGGGGTTAATCCGCGTGACGAACAGCCGAAATTGAAAATTATTTCGCTGGCCGAAATGCACGTTCCTATTCGAGCGCTCTAGGGGAGCAGCGGATCGGAACGGGTTGGCAAACGAGTCAAGCGATCGCGCGCTAGTTCCTCTTTAACGCAATCAATCTTTCGCCACCGCGTATACCCCGGAACACAGAGACAGTAGCAGCGACTGTGCGTCACGATGGAAATAACTGGCCCGTTCTGCTTCTTATTTATACCCCGATCGGCTCTCGTCGGATCCTAACCGATTGGGATCCCTCGAGGGCTGCCTTGGCTATCTCGGGATCAGTCAAACTCTCCCAATTATCCGTGACATTCGTGACTTATCCATCTAGTTAAATCACCGATCCAACGAATTTGAAACATCCGATAACGAACCGAGTATAAGGATACGTAGATCCGGCACCACGTATCACACCGATCTAAACGTCCTGCGACTCTCTGGTCGAATAGAAAACCCTATCCCGTTTCTCTTCCTTCCTTTCACTTCCCTCTTAGATACTAACTGCGCTAACACTGTCTCCTTCGACTCTCGCACACTTCTCTACGATTATACTCGAAACGAGCCGCACCAACAATATTAGTTTTGGAATAAGAGCGCGAACTCGCCGATATTCTATCATTCAGACGTCGACGCACTGTGATTTACTGTCACGAGAATACGCAAGGGGAGGGAGCGGGATTTTTGACGAAGAAGACCACCCGTAGGAAACGTTGCTCGTGACAATCGCCGTGTTTTCGCGTCGGTCGAACCGCGACGAGCGGGACATACACCCGACGCTGAATCGCGGCCAACTGAGAGGGAGAAAACAGCCCCCTAGATACTAGCGTCGGTTGGCTGTGGCATCGCGCACAGAAACCCCCTGCGCAACGTTCGCCCCAACCCTCGTGCACGAGAGCGCGACGAGCACCGAGTTACTACGGCGAAACCGGGAATCTCGCCGTCTTCGATGCTCACTTTCGCACTCGTTTATGATTAGTAACAAGTGTAGCAGATATAATGGGGACTGGATCGACTGGTTCGCAGAAACAGGGTGCATCGTGTCATATCGACGTCGAAACCGACTGGTGCTATAGAGGTGATATTCGTATTTTTAATTTCCGACTTTCGACGGTGGGTTCTTTGAGCCAGATTATTTACATTTCCTGTTCCCTTCGTTTCAATTGTGAAATATCTGGTATAAGTAGGTTCTCAGATTTTTCATCACAATGTATAATAGTTAACATCTGTTAAGTTATTAATTAAGTTAATTAGATACTCATTTTTGAATATCGAAATTACTAACACGTGGATCATCGATACTTAATTAATAATATATATTATTACGTGTTAATAATTAATAGCAGCGAGAGTAGGAGAAGCAGTAAAACTGTATATCTTTTGTATCATTCTATCACCTGCGCTGCAAAATCTTCAAAACAATATCCGACTGTTCATAATGGAACTACAAAGTACTTTCAAGGTACGATGTATCCCATACATAGTTGCAAGACATTTTATAAAGCGTGGAAACCAAAAGAATTCTTCGAACTCCTTTGTCGTTGTTCCTCGCAAAACAAACACACATTGGAGAAAAAACTATAAAGCGCAAGAGGCTTCAGAGCAGCCATACTCTCGAACGTCCCTTCAAAGGAAACCTATCAAAGAAAAATATATCGATGGAGAGGCGAAGGATCTGACGGGCGCAATTCCCGCAAAAGCAACGCAATCTCATGGACGCGGAATCGCGGAACCAGCGCAATGGACTTAGCAAAGCAATCAGTGAATGAAGCTCGTCAATCTCGAATCGGTTTTAATACACTCGATTGTGCCGGATCGAGAGAGTTCAAAGCGGCCGAAATTCACCGCGATACACCGTGGATTTCAACGAGGTTTCACCCTCGAATTGCTGGTGAAACGCGACCAGCCCTTGATGTCGTGGTGCAACAGACGTTGCAACGCGAACGATGCAACCGAGCAGCGAGAAACGTGGAACAGAAGGAGAGGAGGCGGAAGAGCTGAATGGCGAAGCGAACGTTGCGGCTTTTCACGGGGTCAATCGGTTTTAATTGCGTACTCCGGCCACTTGACTAATTGCTTAGATTGCTTGTCAGATGTTATGGCCGGCCTAATGAAACGGCGGCCTTGCTCTATGCTTTTCAATGGACTCAATGGAGGAATTCGAGGATGAAAGTAGCGTCTCTCGGTGGAAACTGCAATTTGCTGATCAGTGAAAAAGGCACAATTAGACGACTCATCGACCAACCGACTGAATGTACGTTACCATTCGTAAAATCTGGCTACTTCGGTCGTCTTGCAGTCCCGGTGTGCGCGAATTTTACCGGAACGTACAGTACAAAGTCAGTAGAGAATTTAACAATTTGGATCAGCTGTCGCGCACATTCAAATTACCTGAACTGTTATATCTGTTTGCATATGTTCGTATCGAAAGACTTTCCGTCATCTTGCAGATACATCCTCGATCGTCTGGTTTATAAATAAGAAATGAAAAAAGGCTGAAGATAGGTAGCTTGTCAAATGATCGCAATAACAGCAATCGCGAACATCGATCTTATCGTCAGTTGAACCTGACGAAGAAGTTAAGTTGAACCTGAAGAATATACCCGATCGAACCTATACATATGCTCTTCAACGTGAATATAATCGTCATTAGAAAAAAGCAACATCCTGGCAGAAAATTCGTCGAAGAAAGAAATAAGGGAAGAAAAAGTGCAAGCGTTGTTTTGCATAGAGACTGCAGCGTCCGAACGATGGAGTGATCGGTGCGCCAAACATTGAAAACGACCCAGGAGCATCAGCGCGTTCGATCGAGCGAAATCACGAGCCTGCACAACAGGGAACGAGACTGCGTCGAATTAAGGGCCGCAATAAAATACGATTCCACAACACTCATCTGGCCCGGGGCACGCCCAAAAAAGGATTCAACGTATCGGTCGTACGGCTGAATGCAGGATAAATTGCTCGACAATGAAGTGCTCCCCCCTCGTTCCCCGCGGCACCAACCGACGAGATTTTTCGTTTCGACCCCGTGCGGCGGAGGGATGCCAGGATACAATGGAATCGTGGTCCGGTCTGTTTGCGTCACGAGAGCTCTCTGCAACTAGGGGAGCCGAGCAACGTGGAAATACGAGAACCACGTCGACGACTGTGACTCGCGCGCCTCTCGTTGTCCATGTTCCACGGAACGAATTCCACAAGCCAGAACGAAGGAAGGAACACACGAGTGTGTCGGACTGCGCCGCGGCGCTTTTCTCCATTAATCATCGACATCGACCCCGATTTGTCAGGATTCTTAAAACGACAGCGTAAACACGCAAGCAAGCAATGAGCCTGCAGGTTCAGAGAGAATAAAACGTAGCCGATAGTCGTTACGATCTTCTCTTCCAACTGGGATATCGATCTTTCGACGGGCCTACCTCATTTTCCCAGTTGCTTCTCGTGTTTAATTTAACGTGAACGTGGTGCGATGGTAATAGAAGGATTACGTAAGCTGAAGAGGAAAAATAATCTCGTGTCGTTGGTTGATTTAGAGAGACACAGATTTAAAAGGATAGGCAATAGGTGGAGCGAGGCTGCTGAGAAATTAGAAGGCGTAACAAACGCGAGGTCCTTATCGATCAGCCGGGACGCTTAACTTGGTCCACATCGTTCCAACCTTCTCCTTAAACCCTAACATTATTATCAAAGTCAATAGTTGGCCAAACTATTCGTACAAATACCCCTATGCCGGTGTAATCGAAGGGAGAATGAGACACGGTGGTACGGCGAGAAGGAACCCAGCTAAGATGATAGAGAAAGGAGAGAGGGTCGCGTTTCAAGAGGGTCACTTTTCTCTCGCTGCTCGTTCGATCGGCCGACAAGATTTGCGATCGCTTTATTAAAAGTTGCAGCTGCTGCCAGTCGATCGACGCTGCCCGGTCAAAGTTTATAAACTCGATATCCCTATACTTATTAGCGAGAAACAAGGGAAAGACGAAAATGATAAAAGGAATAAGTTTGCTCTGTGAAAGCCTCTGTCGGAAGTATTTCGATATTCCCATCTCTCTTCTTTCGTCGATACGAACACACTCGCGGAATTTCCTTCTCGCCGTCATACAAGATACTGTATTTGTGCAAAAAAAGCAAGAACAGAATAGAGGCTTGGTTGTCTTTTTGCAACTTTTAATATCCATCGCGTTAGTAGATGGAAATTCTCGCATTGGAAGGATGAAACGCGCTCGTCTTACGATTTGCCAGATCCGTATTTCTCTTTTCTTCTTCCACTCTCTTTTCCCACTGTATCGTGAAATGTTTAGTTTGAAAAATAATAGCGATTAGGAGGCGACGTCGTGAGAAAACGACCGTTTAAAGAGGGTCCATCGATGAACGACAATCTCGATAGATAAGTCTCAATCTTCTACTCGTTGTTAACGAGAACACGAAGTTGTTGGTTTACTTGGCTCATAAACCTACATAATGACAAATCGACTATCTCCTTGCGAAATATCTTTACAAGCGATAATATCTTTAACAGCGTAGACTGGTCGGCAGAGCCTATTAGCGATCTAATATCAGGGATAGATGTTATTCGTTTCGCATACCGAGTTAAATACGTTACCAGCCAAAGATAGATCCGTCTCGTCGATCTTAACAAATGACGCCCATTTGTCAAAGATACTTTTTAGCCTAATAAATATTACGCCTGTAGAAATGGTGAAATGTAAAATTAAATCCTACGTCATCCCACACCCTGAATACGCTACGTGTTCTTCGTGACTCAACTAGCGTACATCGCTTGAATTAACACGTCCGAAACCATCTGGCAATAGGACAACAATGAAACAACATATACATAATATGTACCGTGTGTTCCGTGTGGTCATTGAAATCGTATTTCTATCGCATCGTTGATTTACGATTTATTTTCACACAGGACAATGCCACCATTATTCGACCCACAAAGCTGTTCGTCTACGCGAAAAATACCGCTGCGCGTATTTTTAATGGCGGGCTACCATCCGAAGCCAGCATTACTTTTATTTAAAAGTTGCCACGAAACCAGAACGTATTTCAGCCCGCCAAGCGCGCCTCTAAATTCGACGCGTTTGAAAAAAGAAAATTGATAACTCGATCGTAAATTCGTTGGAACGTTGAAAGCCCGCGGAAAGATAGCGTGACAAAATGATCGAGCCAGGGCCAGCGACGTCGTAGCTGAGAAAAGGCCCTCTGAGAGATGAGAAACGTCGAGGGGCATTAATTTACGTCCGAGTTTCGCCAACGTTTCTCTGTTAAAGAATATAAATTCGCGATCTCGCGCCGCGCGGTTAATGGAGCATCGATACTTGAAACGCATAAAGATTAAGCATCGTCTACCACTGTCGCGTTCCTTCTTAAGTCCGACGCTTTTAGTCGTCCGTTCAAATTCCTCGAACAAGTCGGTTTCATCTGTAAATCGTCTAAATTTTTATTGTATTTCCTGCAAGTAATACGAAGATCTTATTCTTATGATAGCAGGATTTCCGAAACACAGTCTCAATTTGTACGGTATGTGTCGAAAGCAAGGAAAAAGCGTTTGATCAGAATGAAAAGTCAAGAAATTGATATATGAAAATTATTATTTCCATCTCGATCTACTTATTCCGATCTACGTAATTATATTTCAGCCTTATTTCATCCACCTAAATAAACTATTTCTTATCGCATCGTACACAATTGAACATCTATTACGTTTAATTCTAACTGCTGCAAGTGAAACCACTTTAGAAGCGACTTGTACACAGTGCAAGAACCTCTCCGCGTCCAGTTGCAAAACTCTCGGCGAACAGCCAGACTTCGGCGTGACTATCGAGGCAGCAATATTACCGATATTTTATCATAGACGTTTCAAACTAGAGCGACGCGATCCGCTGACCCGATACGTGCAAGTGCCACGATATGGACAATAAATTAGAGATGGACGTTCCATCCAGTGCGTATTAATTCGTCGACCGCGGCACTTGAACGATTCGGGGGAAAAACCAAAATTCGCGGGCCACGTTCACGCGTTCCACGGTGTGACGTTTGAACGAGGATCCGAGACAAATATCAAAGAACGTACATCACGTGCAATTTTCCTAAAACTTGATGAAGATCCGAAGCGAGTGAAAGTAGTCTCTGACTCGGTTCAAATATCCTGGACATTTATTCCTTTGTGTAACCACACACGGTGACGTTCAAGTTGATAGTGCGGATGTCCAGAACGATATTCCCATTGCTCGTAAGTATAGAAATCATTTATCCTCTCTTCCGTTTACTTAGATATCGCGCTGACACTTAGTAAAGCACAAAGTTTCGGCGTAACCTTTGCAATTTTCTTGCAATACCTCAACCGAGTCGCGATTGCGAATGAATTTTATTAAAAGAATAGGACATCCGGTATGAAAGTTTATAGGAGAACAAAATTATATAGCAAATTAATACAATATCTTCTTGACACGTAACAATCGAAATTACAGGATGGTTTGAATCGCTTTTTAAAACTGCCCTTCAAGGAAAAAGAGAAATTTTCAATTGGAAATCATCCTCTATCGATTTCGGAATTGTTATATTTATTTACATTTATATCATTCACTTACAGACTGGTCGATATCATCGATAATATAATAAGAAGAAAATCGGAAAAGCCGCATTGTACGCCGGGCCAGCACGTAACTGCATTTATCGACCAAATAATTCGCCGCTTCGTACAGTAACGCTTCGTTAATAATTTCCAGCGGCCACGTGAGCAACCGTGAAGCAAAATGCTCGCGGATCCGCGATGTTCGCGCGCCGAAATTCGATTAACGCGGCTGATAACTCCGGACAAAGACAGGTGCAATCTCAGCGGCGCGATCGCTCAATGAGAGTAATTAATGGCCACGTCTGGACCTGCATCGTAACGATAAAACTCAAACGCGATAGATTGTGAGAATGGTGTATAACAGGTGGAAGCAGAACGACCCCGGGATAGAAAGTGAAACGATTTCGGATAAAGGCAAGGATAGAACGGAAGGAAATGGCAGAGGAATAAAGACAAAGAAACGAAACGTGATGGGAAGAGGTGACGGATCGTAAATACGTTTGGCGGGGTGGTATTACAGTTGAAGAATTTGCGGGCGGAGATGGAAACCGCGTGGTCGATACCCTGACCAACTTTATCTCGTAATTCGTTACTAACTGGCGTTTTTTATGAGACCTATTTCACGGCTATCGGACGTGCTGCGATAACGAGCTGCAATTGCGAAGCTGGACGTGCAGAGTGCCGAATACACCCGATATCCCCGATTACCTTCTCTGGCGATCGATGGACAGATTAATTTTTTGCCACACGCAACTCAACGCGTGGGTGGCAAATTTTCGCGATTGCGAGTTATGGTATTCTTCCAAACTGTTGAATTTCTCAAGTTTCGTTGCACGAAAATTACCTTTAACGTATCTTGCAATAATAGTTACTCTTCGATCGCAAACTTTCCTATTTAGAAATATTTATTGTTGAAGGATATCATATGTCAGATACGTGCGTATTGCACAATAGATCAATCGCTACACTCGCACGGTTAGTGTGAAATTTCCAGGAATTGCTACACATTGCCACTGTTTGTCAGGACGTTTACATCTACAGATATCTGGTCATCCGAATGTCTCAACATCGTCATTTATAAATGGCTCGCTCAGAGACCATGCTGATCAACCCTGAGAATTGTTTCTTTTTCAATTCACCTTGATGTTTACTGTTCACCATATATCAGATACACACGTATTGCACAACAGATCAATCGCTACACTCGCACGGTTAGTCTGGAATTTCCAGGAATTACTACACAGAGACATTGTCACTGTTTGTCAGGACGTTTACGTCTACAGATATCTGGTCATCCGAATGTCTCAACATCGTCATTTATAAATGGCTCGCTCAGAGACCATGCTGATCAACCCTGAGAATTGTTTCTTTTCAAATTCACTTTGATATTTACTGTTATTTCAACCATCGATATACTTATCTTTCTTCTCTTTTACGTGGGTAAATCCTCATGGACATGTAACGCTCCCAGAAGAGCGGCGGGGTGGTGTCGAACTCTCACCGACTAAAACCCCACGGTGGCCTACCTAACGCTTAAGAGGAGTGCTCCGGGATCTCTTTCGAATTGCTGCCGGAGCACTCCTGCGTCTTCTCCCTTTCAAACTATCGACATACTGCATGTAGAATGACTCCTTGTACGGGAGAACCTCGCTCATCCGCACCTCGTTCATGCAAACAAATTCAAACGCAACTTCCGATATACGAACTCCTAAGTGAGTCTCTATTATCCCAACTATCCGGCTATGCGAACTACCGTGACCCTCGAACTATTCGGACAAACGAGGTTCTACCGTAGTAAAATAAATTCATGAGGTCAAACCGCCTATCTTTTAAAACGCTAAATGCAATTATGTATTAATCTAGACATTTTTTAAACACGCTGTTTAAACATTCAGCGAATTTCATCAAAAACGAAGCAGACACTGCCTACTGACAGAGGCTGAGGTATCTTTGATGGAACAGAAACGGCTAACTAATAACTGTACTAATAACTTTGATTAAATTGTATAGATTAGTCGAAGGATCAGTTTGCCTGTAACGTAGCTGCTACAAATTTATTTCGGGGTCATTACACCGATAAGATGTTATTGCTCGGTGATCCTTGCGGATGCTGGGGGTGGCGGGTCACATTTGCGGCTCCTGCAGCGACCGTACATCCGTGTCGCGATGCATACGTGCGATGCAGACGATGCGGAATGCGGCATGCGGCGCGTCACAGGGCCGTACACGGTCGCTGGCGCGAATTACCCCGCAGAAAGCAGCGGAGGAGCGGAAAGGATGTTTCTAATCAGCCTGTTCGTTAATCCGAATTGCCGCCCGTGCGTTCCCATTGTTTTCGGGAAATTATGGAAGCGGAAATAGGTCGCAGCTCTCGCACACCGCGCGCGTACGTTGTATCGACAAAATCTCCCCTTTCGAAGCTCACTTTCGACGAATCCTTCTCGTTACGCAACGCACGATGCTGACGCGCACATCATGCCCATGGTGATTGTCTTAATTATTACAGTGCACAGACCTTTCGTTTAATTACATGTACATGGATTTTATTTAATTTCCATTTCACTCGGCTTCACGCGCACGAAGTTCATTAAAAACTAAGGCTGCGTAGCAGCTTAGACTTTTCTTAACAGACGTATCTCTGTAAAGACTATAACACGATATCGCGCGCTTACCTTTGGCTTAGATTATTCCTTGTACCCGGTTTCACCCCTTTTGCATAATTAATAACGTTCATTGGCAAGTTAAAGTGGCGCAAATCAAAATTGAACTATCTCCAGTTTCGATCCTTAAGAGCGTCATCCATTTAGCTTCGTAATTAATTCATTTTAATTTTATCATCTGTCGCGACAGGTTTTCGTAACCTGAGAAAATACAGCGAATCTTTACGAAAATTGATCCTCAGCTATCGATTTGCCAAGTTACAAATCGACAGTTTGCGGACTTCTCGAACGCAATTCTACGCTTTTACATCTCGCGTAGACTGTTTATTCGTAGGATATTTTCCTAAAATCGATGCGTTAACTATCGCCGCTTGAAACAAACATCCCTTCCTGATACGAGATAAAACGTGGAAGGATCGTAGCCATATTTTAATAGCGACGAACACGTTCACCGCATAGCGTTAATTAATTCGTATCTTACTTCGTATCTTAGCAGAAGACGCGGCCGTCCCTCTATTAAAACGGAAAAACAGATAAAAACGATAACGTTTACGTTATTACGTACAACCGGTGGCAATAAATAAGGGTGTAAAGTGGTGTACAATTAAAGAGCATAAAGCTGTCCGCGGATTCCGCGATCCGTAATTAAGAATTTTGTCATTTGACGGCGCGTAGAGGGTGTGTTATAATTTAAGCCATAAATAATTCATGCGTTTGCACGCGGCAATGGCCTGTTATTATGGTGGACAAACCAGGTGAGGGGTTATGTCGGATGAATTATGAATATTCAGTGGAGTTCGCACGTCGTATGTTTCTGTCTGGCCTGGTATTAATCTTTGGAATTACTCGTAATCGAATTTTTCTTTCACCTCGTCCTATCGTACGAGATTTGACGGAGGATCGTGGCGTCGCGTGATTACAAAAAGTAATACGGTTTCGTTAAACAAAGCACTAACATACCATAGAGTAGAATTTTGGATCGTAAAATATGGCACCATGTGTCGGGGAATTAATTTTATTGAGAGCAGAAACGCGCACCAGCTACAACACGTAATTGCAAAAAATGTTACGAATCTGTTGAATAAAGCTGCGCGAATTTGGGGGCCGTAAAAAAAGGAAATTTATACGTTGCGTGATGGAAAAAAAAAAGAAAAGGCGTAGAATGAAAAAGTTGTAAATGACTGACAAAAGCAACGCGTGATGTTGCATAGAATTGTCATTGTAAACGCATTATCGCTTCCTGTTGATTTCAATTCTGAAAACGGCAAAATAATCTCATTCCGGATAACGAAATGCAGCTTCGAACCTGTCAGATTTCCATTTCACCCCGCGTACAAATCGATCCTGTCTGATTTTATTATTCGCTGCATCAAACTCCAACTACATTATCATCTTCTGTCGGCTTCAATTGATCGACTTTAATCCCCTCGTATTACGCGAAATCGCAGATGACGGTATAATTGTTTACATCCAACCAACTGATTGAAACGTGAAAATGGTGGAATCGGCTCGGTACGCGTTTCTCCTTCTCTCTCGATCGTTCGCGTGATCAAAATCATTTTTCACGGAATTTGTATATTCCATCGGGTAACTTGCAATAAGAAGCATTTGACGACAGTCGTCAAAAGATCGAGCAAATTAGCGATAAAAACTGCGACACGATCAACGTGACCGATATTACTTCTTTCCAATTAATATATTAATAATAATATCGATGTATCGAACTTCTTTCTAATTAATATATAAAAATATATAATCCGTGTAAAGGGAGGATCAATAAAAATTGCTTCGTTTAAAAATTATTCAAAGGCAATCTCGATCTTGCATGAAAGATACGCCGAACTTACGATTCCAAGTTGCTCGAAAAATATAATTCCCAGATATTTCCCTAGCTTCGGAAGAACATAGTTATGATAAATCACTGACGGAAAGCGGACGAGAAAGTTTGTTTTCCTCCTGTTAGGCAGAGAAGAGGAAGTCGGAGGAAATAGGCGAATCGACTAAACCGCGGATATTAGTTCTCGTTAACTAGCCGTCTGGGAATTGGAAATTTATCGGAAAACGAGGGGATAGAGATCGTCGTGCCGGCCAATCCCGATAGTTTTCGCGTCCGGAGATTCATCGTACAAGTTGACAACATACGAGCCCGGATAGAAGTTGCACGTAGCCTCGGCTGAACTTCAAGTTGCGTCCAAGTTTAGCTCGGTCGCGTTATATCCACGTGCATACCGGTGTAAACAGAAGCAACTTGCAGCATACTAAGCCTGGACGTACATCATCGTGCGCGATTCCACGTCTCTGTCGCGCTTGCTTCCCATACAGTCTATCTTAAGAGCAATTGTCAACGCGCTGTCATACGTAAGACACGAACATCTAAGAAGTGGCCTAAAAGTTTCTACCGTCGCAGAGGAAGTCGTTACAGCGTATACGACAAAGTAACACGAGAAAATGACAGACCATCGAAATAAATGAACGTATGAATTTGTCGGATGTTAAATCGGGCAGCTGTGTCTTTTATCAATTTGTTTAATCTCGTTAGACAAACAGGTACGCGATTAACACTCGATTCTGAAAAAACAAAGGAATTTTCAATGTAGAATCACTCGCAGTATCGACTGAAAGTTCACGACTTTGTCTAATATCTGCACGAAAGTATTAAACAATTTATCGAATATCCTCGTGGCAAATTATTTATGTAAATTCGACCAATCGCGGGGAGACGCAATCGCGAGGGAACACGTCAACGGGAGTCGTAAATTCCCGTTACGATTATAATAATCGACGCCGCGAGTAGATCGATCCCCTGATTTCCGTTAAGACAATAGGGGTGGTTGAAATGATATAACTCCGTGATTAACAGTATTATAACTTATATATTTTCCAACAACTTCGTATAATCACACATACTAGTAACGTCGCTGAGTATGAGGATTGCCTTGATCTTGCTCAGATTCTGACTGCCAATCTGATAGATGAAGGCTCTCGCGTCGTAGTAGACGTAGCGATTTATCAGATCCGAATTTGACTGAATCGAATCGACAGAATCAACCGAATGAATAGACGTCGACTGCTTGACCTCGACCGTCTAACTTGACTGAGTGACTTGAACTGACTGACTGACTGACTGACTGGAACTGACTGACTAAACTCCCTTGTGTGTCTGCCCTTTGGGGATGCGAACTAGTAGAGTTGACTCTCTTGGTGGCGTAGAAGCAATAGTAGCAGTAGTAGCAATAGGAGCCATAAGAGCCGTAGGAACTGTAGACACTGTGAGAGCTATGGGGACTCTAGGTACCGTGAGAGCCGTAGGAACTCTGAAAACCGTTAGAACTATATGAACTCTCCGTCGGACCCATAGAAACTCTCCGTCGGACCCATAGAAACTCTCCGTCGGACCCATAGAAACTCTCCGTCGGACCCATAGAAACTCTGAAGTACGTTCTGAGGTGATTACGGAGGAAAGACACCTACCTAAAGACCCTACCGGCATGACTCGTAGGAAAATCCGAACATTTCTATTATATAAATGCCTGGTTTTCCCTATCATATAATTACCAGTTTTTCCCGTTATAACTACCAGCTTTCTCCGTAATCTTTAAGAACGTTCGATAGACCTAAGGACATTTTTAAGTACCAGCTATAAACCGAAGTTACTTGCAGGATTCAAGGTTCCTGCAAGCTAATGAGACTCGGTTTATGGTGGGGCCTTAGGTTTATTAGGGTTTTTCTAACGATGCTTGGGCCTTGACGGTCGGACAATAAAGAACGTCGCGCGGACCTTTTCACGCGACGTAACAATTTCTATTTGTATATTTGCATTGATATGAAAAAGGAGGAAAAAAGCTGTCTTCCTTGCACATTCGGAAAGTTGATTCTATATTTTTTTATTTTTCATTTGTTAAAGGTGCTCAAAGAACTCTCCACGTCCTCCACAACTCGGAGCAGCCAGCGTCAGCCTTCGCGATTCTAGAATCAGGGAACAAAGTGGTGCCGCTGATAGCGGATGGTCTGTTCGATCTCTTAATGTACAAGATGTCGAGCGTCTACACGAACAAAATGCAAAAGATGGAATCGAAGGGTCCGCGATTCGAGATCGGCGATTTCTGCGTGAAGCTCGGCAGCGTGACGATTAATCAGAATTTCAAAGGCGTTCTGGTCGAGGTAAGCGATATCTACAAGCGGAACCAAATGAGATTGATGGATTCTAAGCGATCTTTAATCCCGAAGGAAGCTAATTAACCCCGAAAATAACGGAGAACTGCGAAACGAAACGACGTCTTTTCCATTTCTTCGCGGTGGCAGAGTTCCGTAACTTTTCATAGCAGGCAGAGAGAACTTTCGGCCAGATAATCGGTTGAATTAATAATCGCGGCAGATGTCTAGCTCGGGTGATATTCGCGAAACTCGTTACCAGGCTAGCCGACCGCCGCGTTGCCAAGGGATTGCGAAGGATCACGCCAGCTAATTAACTCGCGATTAAACTTGGAAACCGGCGAAATAGCCTGCGCTACTTCACAACGCCTTGTCGATCACACGACGATCGCAGTAATATCGATCGACGGTTTTAGCCCACCGTGAGATTCGTTGTACACGCGTGAATTACGTCTGTTCGTTACGAGCGTCACCAAAGGCGGACCTTCCTTTTCTATTTCGATCGAGCTTCCATGAAACTTCGATTAAATGCTCGTGAAAGCGCGCGGACTATCGAGAATATTGGAAGGATTCGATTTGTACGATCAATTGGCCGCAGATGATTGCCTGCGACTGCAATATCGCGTCGAGTGACAACATCGAAATATCACACGTTTGTCCAGGAAAGAATATTCCAACGCTTACAGATAAATTTTATGAATATACAAGGTTACGTGTCTTCGTAGGAAACGTTAAGAGATTTCGAAAAAAAATACGAAGCATTAAAATACCGTCACGTGGATAGAGCTTCTCTTTTAAATCGAAAGTGCATCAGGTTTGAACAGAGATTTAATAAAAATTGAATTTCTGTAGAACGCGTTTCGGTTCCTCTCGACTCGTTTCTGACCGCCGCGTTTCATACCGTCGCACACGAGGATTTCGTTCGCCTGATACCGCAAACGCGTTTCTGTGAAATTCTAACTGCGAACGTACGATAGGTGCGCTGGATAGGTGAATCGATACGAGGAAATATCACGAAATTTGCGGTAAAATACCGGAATCTCGTTTGAAAGATTTTCGAAAATATGCCCCCTCGATGCTCCGAGTTATAAAAGAAATCTTCTTTAATTAAATACGCTTCTTGTTTGAATTACTGCTATCATCTAGAATTCAATTAGCTCGGAAATTAATTAAACGGCATTCGGGCAAATTCTAAGTTTAAAGAATTCAACTTTTGAAATTTGCATTATTAACCATCTGATTTTCTTTAATATTATTTAATAAATCTCGTTGTAAAAGAAGTTGAAACAACGATGATTATTCTACCTATCGTAAGCAGAGTTTTTAACGCGAGAATGTTTCTCGGTCATTGGACGTCGCCTCGCAATAGCGTGAAAATGCTGTAACTTCCGTTCTACAAGGTGGACCAACGATGTGGTCCTTCGACCGATCCACCAGCCATTTATATCGGTAACAGCGCTGTTTGTACTCTACCACGACGTCGAATATGTTACGATAAAACCCCTGTTCCCCCATTAATTTCACTCGAGAAAATACCACACCGTAGAACCGTACTAACTCACGCTCCTCCGCGTCACCATCTTCCTTGTTCCTACGTTCTTTCGCGTTCCCTGCGACGCAAGAAAAACCGTCGCGCGTACATGTTTACTTCTTTATAAAAAGATGATCCCATGGTCGTTGCGGTTTTCACGACCTGTAAACTTGTTGATGTTTCTTAATTTACGATTTGGAAAGTTTATACGTTTAAAAAACTATGAATAAAATGATAGGAAATTTATAGCTTTGCAATGTCTTAGCTTCGGCTTCGTAATTTTTGCAATATGTTAACTTTGACTTCGTAACTTCTCAATTTGTAAGCTACGACTCGACAGCTTGCCGATCTCTGAGCTCTGAATTCGCAACTTCCCGGTTTCTAAGTTTTGAATTCGTAATTTTCCAATTTCTAAACTCTGAATCCGTAAGTTGCCGATCTCTGAGCCTTGGATCCGTAACTTTCCCATTTCTAAGCCTTAAATTCTTTTTAAATGACTTTTAAATTTCTTTTCAAATCACAAATTGATGAGCAAAGATGGAATAAAAATGGGCATTGTCGTCGTTTCGCCTTCGGTCGGAGGTTTCCAGCAATCCGTTGAATACTACTACGATCGATTTCGATGAACATGATACCTGCCGCTTCCTTTGACGTAGCTGAGCATGATCTTGATCGGCGAACGCGAAGCAAAGAGAAACGAGCAACGAAAAGAGCGAATGGTTCACGGCCCCGATCGATTCTTCTCGCAAACTCCATTCAGAGGGACGTTGTTTCAATTTCTTTGAATTTCAATTTCGATTTCACGTTGGTAACATAATACTCTGCGACATTTACACGCTTTCACAATATCTTTTATGTTCTACGATTTTGCTACGATAAAAGATGAAATATTTCACCTTTTACGTGACGACTTTCTGTCACCACCTTCTTTATTGTACGTTTAAATCAGCCTCATTTGCAGTCAAATCAAATCAGCCTGTTAATCATAACACACCACGAGGCGCTTTCGATCAGAGAATTACTTGCTAAACAAGTTCGTGCAGCAAGAAAAGCGTGTCGGTGGTTGACGTATGCCGCAAACCGGAAGACGTTCCCTCGAGCGTTCGCGCTTTCTTCGAGCCGGAGATATCCTGTCGTCAGGGCGAGAAACAAGCTTAACTTTCGATTGCGTTAATCACGTCCTGTTATCGTTTCTTTCGACTTGCATTCTGTTTCTTTACTTTTTCACAGATTTCCTCTTTCCGTCGTTTCGATTGCGTCTGGAAATAATTTCTCTGAAAATAAGAAATATCGAAGCAACATAAAAGAATCGTCGTGAAAAGTGGAAAAAGGTACATCGAGTACCGTGTACTTGTTGATTATTTCTGAACATATATTGAATGATTGGTTTCCATGTTTCATAGGTGGAATATAGACCCTGCGTGGTTCCCGGCAGTGCATGGGAATTGATGCGTGAATTTTTACAAGGATTCCTCGGATCTACCGTGTCCAATCAAGCACCGCAATATTTGCAGGTAATTTAATGAATAACATGCTTTTTCGGAGAGACAGCGTGCGTCAACACCGTTTGCTTTCGACAGTCAACGATGTTCTCCGCTGAAAAAATAATTCAAGTTTCTCGTCTTTTTATAGAACCGAATGAACGATATTTATCAACCATTGGATACGATACAACAGTATCTGGAACATTTCGGTCAGTATAGAAAAGCCACTGGTGTAATTTAAGGAAATTTTTAATTTATCGTTCTTTGTATCGAAATGATCGGTATCAAGGTCTCGTCGATAATTTTAATGATCATTTGGTAATTTTATGCTACAGAATCTTACTGATAATCTACTTCTGTAACAATAAATTTCACTTAACAAAATATGTCTTATTCTTATCACAAACTCTATTAACAAAATCCTTATTATTTTAATTAACAAAATTATGAATATGATCTACTCTTGCCTCTATATGCCATATATATATGTATGTATGTATGTATTTACATTTTAGCATTAAATTAAAAAATATATATGCATGAATATGTACCGTATACACATAGTCTTTATCAAGTAAGTAGTATTCTTGACAGAAACCAGTTACCGACGGAGCCACCTCATTGCCAGTTATTGCCAGTCATTGAATAAATATATGCATTGACTAAGGATAGAATAAACGTAACATTAAATGGTATGTTATATCTCGGAACATACAAATTATCACAGACGACTCGTCAGTGATTATAGCAGCAACCTACAGAATAGACGTGACTTTTGTAACATCAGCTTACCAACGTCTTGCTGTTTTACCGATATAATTACTAAGAACTTCTGTATCTATCGCCGCTCATTTAAACACCCGAGATATGCGAACGCGAGCCCTGATATCAGCAATCATCAAAGGAGAATTGTACCTTCGCGTAGAGTCAGGGCTGGCGCAAGGCAGGTTCAGCGCGTTTGCCGGAATCTCGTTTACGCGTACATCGACGATTTCCTAATTTGGAGAACGGCCAATACTCATCGATATTTTTGTATAAATATCGCCGTCACAGACCATATTCTTACTTGCTATTGTCCATTCGACTAGAATACATCTTAGTTTGTTAGTCAATTAGTTGACATCTTAACTTGTTATCTCTAAAACTCAGACAGAAAGCATCTCAGAACGTTTTGTGTAAAGTTGTTATAAAAGGAAAAGTAAAGCATATCAAATTTGACAATAATTTTGTATTCCATACATGGTATTATTCTGTGATAAATATTTATCCTAAAAATGTCAAGACTTTAAAAAAAAAATTATAAAAAAAAATTACAGACATAGAAGAACACTGTTCAGTGTGCGATGAACAAGAAACTTCGGCAACTAAAAACGGCATGGAAACACATGAAAAGCTATTTACAACCGAATCAGAGTTGAATATTATAAATAAGCGTTTACGTAAGGGCAAAAAGGAAAGAAATAGATACAAGTCCTAAACCTGGCAGGACATCAGTTCGTAATATCTTTAGGGATATGCTAAACGGCATATTATGAAAGGACAAATAAAGACGGCATTTTATCTTATCATTGATCACTGTATAAGGGATCATGTAATAAAATGTATGGAAGAAGAAACATTTAGGGTATTGGGGACTAAGGAACTAGATGCAACAAAACTAGATGCATTTTTCGCTCTGCTATATGTTATATGCTATATAAAAAATTTAGATCTCATATTTGTGGAATAAAATTTGGAGATTTTTTTTTCAAAAACAATGAACAGAAATGACTTAAATTAAGAGGTTTATACGATTTGATAAGAAGAGCGAAGGAAGTTAAGGAAGGAAGTGTTAAAAACCCCTGGCACTAAAACGGTTAAAGAGGATCTGAACGTAACGACTAATTAAAATTAATGATACAAATATATTTAATAGAAAAAGTTAATTTTATTGTATCTCACATATTAACGGAGATGAATATAAATATTATCCAATTAGCTATTTCATTGTTGTTAATCCAGCTGTAAATAAAAAGAGATTGGTTTAGATATAATATTTAATCATTATATATATTAGAAATATATCTGTACACATAAAAGGATTCAAATTTTATACCTTTTTAAAGCCAATATCGGCAGCATATTCCCGAAAACATTGGCGACAAATGTTCAGTCCATATTTTCGTATTAATCCGTGCCTGTTGGCACAAGCACGACTGTAAAATAACACAATATGATTAATTACACATTGAAAGAACACTATCATAAATAGACTACGGCAGTCTAATAGTAAGTTATAAATGCTATGCATAATATATACTACATTGAGGTTATGTTCGAACAATGTAAAAATAATATTTTTAAGCAAAATATGAATTTTTTTTAATTATAGTGATAATAAAGTAATTCATATTTTTAAATTATCTTAAACAACATACACTAAAAGCTATAAAAATATCTTCTTTTACTTGAAAAACATAAACGTGGACATATGGCCTATTGCATACATGCAATTCATATTTTTAATTTTTTATTTAGTAATTCATATTTTTAAATTATCTTAAACAACGTACACTAAAAGCTATAAAAATATCTTCTTTTACTTGAAAAACATAAACGTGGACACATGGTCTATTGCATACATGCAATTCATATTTTTAAATTATCTTAAACAACGTACACTAAAAGCTATAAAAATATCTTCTTTTACTGGAAAAACATAAACATGAACACATGGTCTATTGCATACATGCATGTAACTTTATGATATAAATTGATTTGTCTACAATTTAAAAATATAATACAAAATAGTAATACTTACCAGGATCTGGATCCTTGACCATATTTTCTCGGATGCGAATACCAAATATTTTGGAAACCCATTTTTTAGATTACTGAGCAACTCTGTAAACAAGCAACTGTACAACTCTGCCTCTAAAATCGAAATGGCAAGAAATGACCAGAAACCTCTACGACGCAACGTTAGGCTACACTACGCGTACACTAGCGCACTCTACTACTGTTACACTAGCGTACTCTAGAACGATTCCCGCCATTGCTTGAACGTTATTCAATATAAACATCACATAACATCAAAAAGAACTTGTACTTATTACATGTCTTTATTGTTATAATATACATATATACTATTATTATTATTATTGAACCGCGGATATTTATACAATTTTATACTTTTATGGATCGTCATTTATAACAGTGGAACTTAGCAGAGATTTTTTCACATTGTAAGTATCCTGAACTTCTTTACATTTTTAAGTTTTCTATAAATACATAAAAACCCGCAGTCTAATTTTTATATAAAAATATGTACATATAGACAGGGCCGACGCAAGGCAGATTCAGCGCGTTCGCCCAAACCCAATCCCGCATTTTAAGAGGCCCCGCGGACTACAAAAATTACCCAATTAAAAAACACCGATTTTGATTAACTTTTTATAGAATGATGATACCATTAACAGATGCAAGACATTTTTTTAATAGCGATGATTCAGTTTAAAAGAGTAACAAAAATCATCGAAGTTCAGTGTAACTTCATAAAGTCCTCATATCCTGGAAACTACTTTAGATAAAAAAAATTCAGGCGCTTTCAGAGAAATGTACTTTTTATAGAAATTAAACTACATCAATAGTTCTTTGCAAAAGTCATACACGATTACAGATTTCGTAGTTTCATTGAATTTTTTGCACCTTGAAAGTGAATTATGGATGCGAAGAAATATTACCTGGATGTGTTTAAAAAATTGTTTAAAAAGAAATAGAGATTAGACTCACCCAATTTTGGAATTTACGAATTTGAATTTTACGAGTTTGCACCAGGATTACGATTTTAATCAGTTGCAGAAGTATACGATTCTGTACTTTCTTTGCAAGCTGTCCTATTATACATCTTATTTGTAATTTCATAGGAAAATATAGTTTCGATTCAAATCACTACTATACTGAATCGATAACGCCTCGTGCAACATGAAGAAGAATTGCATATCAGATCTATTTTATTGCCTATGGTCTAGTCTTCGATGTTACCGTAGAAATCTACATTGTGAAAGTTATAGTAGCGACATCTAAGAATAATATCTTAAACACTTTACATGCATATTATCAGTAAAACATTGCAAATTAATAAACATACATTTCTTAACATATAAGAAATTCTTATTAATTTTATATATATATTAATTTTTTAACTACTTTAAATAAATTCTATTTGCATCAATTTTTTATTTTCTACGCAATCTATAAATGCCATTTTCGGTGTTAACCCCTTCCCGTACTTTGGCGAGTCAGACTCGCGATATTTATGTTTGGGCCAAAATCTTCATCGCGAGTCTGACTCGCTAAAGTACGGGAAAGGGTTAATTAATGTTAACATATTTTACAAATACTTTTGTCATAGGAACTCTTACATGTATGTTTCAGACACAAAAATAACATAAATGTCGTTTTGTAATCGTCTTATTTCTACGTCAACTTTAGCATCTTTACATTTAAATTACATGTATTAATGACGTACAGAATAAATCTGAAAAATGATACAATGTATTTACAAAGGAAATATCATCAATATAAATTGTTGCAAATATTTCGAAATGTTAAAGAATATAAGTACTGACAATTTTCAATAATATCATGAATGTCATTTTAGAAATTATACGTGAAAAAGTTCATTGGTCATCAGAAAAAAATTGAACTTTGTACAATTGGAATTAAACGATCACAGCGCTGTATTATACATTTCTCTCTGACCTGGCCGTAAGCGCAGTATGTAGTGTAGTGTTCTGGAAGTAGTAGTGGTCGTTCAGTTCTTTACACAGTGGAGTTACGAAATCTCTATTAATTAATAAAGAATTATTATATATCAACAATGGAGGTATTTATTATATGTATAAATATATATATATATATATATATGTATTAAAATCGATAATAAACGAGTTCTTATTTAAAAGAATCTATAATTCAATGTACCTTTTTTATATTTTTAGATTCAAATATTGACCGCGAAGTCATCAAAATTCATAGCAAATGTATCCGTAAGTAAATGAACAAGTAAAAATGAAATAAATATTTTCATACATTATTATTTGTAACTTACAACGAATATATTAAACTTATCAATCATTACTTTTATGTAATAGATAATGTATGCGATATTCAATAATTCATAATAGTCTGATTAATATGCATGAATTTCTAGCGATATACATAAACTTGAATTTCTAATACAAAAGTTTTCTTAAATGACGTATTTTACTTTACATTTTTATAGGTGAAACCTACTACAACCATACGAGAAATTAAAGAAGAATTATTTAAACTAAAAAAAGCACCACATGTTCACAGACAATGTTTAAGGCTAGATACTAAGGGAAAGGCTTTATCTGATTCAGATACATTGAAGAATTTATCTATTTCTAGTGGTGGAAAATTATACTTTAAAGATCTTGGACCACAGATTAGTTGGAAAACTGTATTTTTAGTGGAATATGCTGGTCCATTATTTCTATATTTATGGATATATCAACGTGCATGGATTTTTTATGGTGATGTAACTGCGTCTGAAATTAATAATGTAGTCCAGTAAGTTTATTTAACAAATTCTTCTTAATAAATTTTATCCTAATATTTCATTACCTTTTTTTCTTAGATGTCGAATGAAATAATGATGAGAGATTAATTATTGTGTAAATATAAGTTACAGTTGAATTATCAGTATGTTACTTTTAAACTGCTATATAGCTGTATGAAACTAGTTATGATGTTTATAAAATATTAACACAAAACCAACAAGAATAACTATATAGAGTTAGAATATTAAAACCTAAAATTGTAAATTTGATTTCAGTGTGGCAGCAGTTTGTTGGTCTATACATTATGCAAAAAGACTTCTAGAAACATTGTTCGTACACCGTTTCAGTCATGCAACAATGCCACTGCGCAATCTCTTTAAAAACTGTTCATACTATTGGCTGTTTGCTATGTATGTAGCATACCATGTAAATCATCCTTTGTATACAGCTCCGAATCAAATGCAGTTTCTGACCGGACTAGTAATATTTGCACTTTGTGAAGTGGGAAACTTGAGTATTCATGTGGCTCTAAGAAATTTAAGACCAGCAGGAAGTACTGTAAGAAAAATACCAGTACCCACTGGCAATCCTTTTACTATATTGTTTAATCTTGTATCATGCCCAAATTATACTTATGAGATTGGCAGTTGGTTTGGTTTTACTATCATGACCTCATGTTTGCCAGGTATAAATATACTTCTTATTCTATCAGTAAAATACTGAATATAATGTATACTATACGTAACTATCATATTCTTTCAGCTGCTCTCTTTACCTTAGCTGGTGCATATCAAATGACTATATGGGCATTAGGAAAACATAAAGCGTATAAGAAAGAATTTTCCCAATATCCAAAAAATAGAAAATCTATCATTCCATTTGTTCTTTAAATAAGGCAATATTAATTTGAGAAAATTGTGTTGGTAATTATTATTATAACATTTCTTTGTTCCAATTTGTTAATAATATTTCTTTTCCTTAAATAAATAATTTACGATAGGAAAACGATTTAATAATATACTACACATAACACACATAACTTACATACATAACTTATATAAAAAAAATTTATTTAGTATTTATAATTTTCACTTACTCGTGGTAAAAACATCTAAAAAGTTATTTTAGTTTCCGCTTCTTCACAAGGTAGTTTGCTTATTAATTTATACATATCGTCTTTTAAAGCAATTATTATATTTTGGCATTCTTGCATTTGAAATCTGTAGTCAATTCGCAATTGTTCATGTTCATATAACGCTTCTTCCATCTTTCTTTTCGCTTCCGACGGCTTTATATCCTTTACTGTTAAACCTAACAGACCTTCCATATGCTGTACGTGTTTTCTTGCATCTTTCAATTCTTCCCTCAAAGCATTTAATTCTGAGATCAAAATGATATTTTCTTCCACCGTTTTATCTATATCTTTGCCACTGCCTATTCTATCTTGGAAAACTTGTCTCTTAAGGGAAGCTATTGTCCTTTCTAAATGATCCCTCTGCTTTATAAATTCACATTGCGCATCTAAATCCGCTTTTCGGCTACGCAAAAATTCATCGCTTGAACTATACTTGTGATACAATTTTGTTATAGCAATTTTTAATGCCTGTGGTTCTTGTACAAGCCCTGAAGCATCATGCAAATCTATTCGTATCCTTTTTAAAAGTTGTTGACATCTTTTATTTCGATGCATTTCGTTTTGTAGTTCATGTCTTGCAGCTCCTAACTTTTCCCTTAATTCATGTAATTGTAATTCTAAACTAATAGTTGTTTTATGCAAATTTACAAGTTCCGTTTCCATATCTCGGATTTTCTCTTTGAGCTCTTTGATTTCTTGATCCCGCGGTTCTATTTGATTTTTCAATTCTGTAATCTTATAATTCAAAACGAATTTGAACTTCTCCAGTTCCTGATTTGTACGCTTTAATTCATATATCTGACGTTCTCTATCTTGAATCGTGATATCCCTTTCATTTATTTCGGTTTTCAAATCATCTTTATCTTTTTCTAATTCTTGAATAGTCTTTTGGAAATACCCATATTCGCTTTGAACTCGTTGCAATTGTCTCTTCAATTCTTCAACATCTTTCAAACTAGCCATATATCTATTGCGCAACATTCCAGCTTCTCCTTTTAGCCGTATATTTTCCTCCTTTTCTTCATGTAGCAATGCTTCATAATTTGTTTTTAGTTCCAATATTTCCTTATCGACATCATCTTCAACTTGCGTCATCATCTCCTCGTGTACTCGCGCCTGGTGCGTTATTTCATCTTGACTTTCTTCTAATTGCAATTTCTTCTCATGAAGAAGAGCTTCATATTTAGTTGTTGCATTTTGTAATTTTTCAATGCCATGCTTCTCTACTTCTTCCAAACGTTTCTCATAATTTTGACGCATATTATTCATTGTATTTTCAAGCGCTAAATATCTATCGTATTCTGTAATAAGTTTAGCATTATAATTTGTTTCCATTTGCTTCATCGTTTCTTCGTGTTTCTCTTTCATTTTAAGTATTTCTACGTTTATAGTGTTCAGTTCATTCTTGTGATCTTCTTGTAATCTACTTATCCTATCTCTTAGCTCTTCGATAGCTTGCAAATATCCTTGATGTATATCCCGTACTTTGTCATTATGTACTACCTCTATTTGACGCATTTTATACGCGTGTTCAGTTTCCAGTTCCCTCATTCTAACGTTTAAATCTACTATCATTTGTATTTTCTCTTGCAAGTCATCTTTATTAATTAACACTTCATTTGTATATGTGAGCTCTTTTGCAGTCTTTCCTTTTCCTTCAGGGTATATTACTTTCCAAATACATAAACTACCATCTATTCCAGTAGATATCAAGAACTGCTCATTATAAGGAAGGACAATCTGCAAAATATACAGCATGATTACTTTATACTTTATTTTATACATTTAAATCATTTACTATACAAAATTTTACCTTTGCAATATCAGCAGAGTGAATGTGAAAAGTTATGTACTGTACTGGATCTTGAAGTGGACATACTACTGATAAAATAATACCACCAGGACAAATAAGAAACAAAGCTTGATCTTCTTTTCCTAATAGCATGCAATACATGTTTGCATCTGGAATATTATGTTGTCTCGTCTAACATGGATAATATACTAAATTATCTTTTGCTTCTCTGTTCATAAAATTGTAGAAAAAATAAATTATGTATTACCGTATTGTCTTTTATCTCATATATATTATTATCATCAGCAATGCAATAGGTAATCTGTTCATCAGCAGAAAGAGCAATGTCATGTAAAACAATCCCTTTTAAAATTATCTCAGCAGAACGGCGACCAGTACTCATATCCCACTGATATATAGTACCTTCTGCACCTAACGTAAGTAGCTTTGTATCTGTTTGTGACCATAGTAGAGTCTTTACTCTATTGGTATGCCCTTTTAAAATGAAAGTGCTAATAAAACCAATAGTGCAATAAATATGTACAACATTTCCATTAACAGCAGCAAAGAAATGACCAGCATTACTAAATTTTACAGCTTTACAACATCTTATAGAAAATTCCTCCATAGGTAATAAATCATCTATTAATATGCTCATGAAACGTAATTTATCACTAAAACCAATCACACAGAAAAGGCCTGTAGGATGCAAAGCAATTCCACAAATATCTTCTGTATATTGTTTGTGTAGAATTAATCTTCCTGATTCAAAATCCCACAACCTTACACTATGGTCAAGTTCTCCGCAAGTCATGAAAGTTGATTTCCAACCACAGACAGAAATATCTCTTATAGGTCCAAAATGCAATGATTGACCCATGATCTTTAATTCTTGTGGTTCTGGATCTACATTTAAGTCTGGTCCCCATAACTTCGCATAAAATAATTGAGGCCAACCAGTTGTAATTAACAAACGATCTGAACTTAAATTAACACTTATGCTGTTGATTTGATATAAATCTTCATTCTCCTGTTTTGATATTTGAGTTGGTATTATATAAATATTTCTTTTTGTATATTTATGCAGGCCCTCTGTTTCAAAAACCACAATTGTTCTTGAGCCAAATGCAAATGCAAAACCTCTGTGAAATGCAATTAAACAACGAATATTGTTTTCCCATGGAATGTCTTCCTTTGAATCCATGGCTGTAATTGAACTACTAGCTTGTATAACATATTCTTCGCGAATTTTCAGATTCATAAATAATGTATCAGTCATATTATAGATATTTTTTAAATCACCATTCTCTAAGTAAAGTATTCTACCATCCTTAGTTCCAAGTAATAATCTATCTGAATCCAACCAAGTCATAGAACATGTAAGTATATTGTCTGCTTTAGAAAATCCATATGGTCTCCATACGGTATCAGAAAGAGTTAAGAATTTAAATGTGTGTAGACCACCAAGAGCAACTACACCTGCATCAGATGGATTACAAGCTAATACTTGTACAATGGCCAATGGATTCTGAGGAGTCCCTACTTTTATACTGGATTCTACTTTTCCCTTTTCCCAATTATAAAAAAGCATTGTTTGATCAGGCTCTCCTGTAACTGCTGCTAGATGCTTATTATCAAAAGTAAATCCTATGCAAGTAAATTTTGTTACATCAGGGGCTTCATATGGTATCCCAAGAAGCTTTCTTCTTTTCAATGTTTGAACATCATAAATAGATATAGTAGGTTTTTCTCCAATTTCACATGTTGCAATATACTTCCTTTATAAAAGAGGATTGGAAAGATAATGTGTAACTTTATACTAAAGAATACAAACATTAACTACATACATAAAAACCTACTTGTTGTATGTAACTGTAATTATATTTATCTGTTGTTTATCAGATAAACGTATGAATTTTTGTCGATATTGCGGAATATTATGAAGTGCTATTACATTTCCAACGGGATACAGAATTTCTGCATCCGAAATATAATGTGCATTTGAAATTATATCAGTTTTTAAACCATAAAATACTCTGCTTTGTAAATGAATAACCATTCTGAGAATTCTTTCTTCCTTTTTATTTAAAAAGTACGAAAGTAATTTTCGAATTTTATACACAGAATATATACATATACATATTTTCAAAGGTCTATATCTCCGTTGTTTATACTTCCATAGCAACAAACATGATTAATATGCAGAAATTGTTATTTATGAGACTGAATACAGGAATGCTTTACTTACTTCTGATAATTAGAAATAAAATTGTTAATAAAAGGACAAGTCATTCGTATAATAATTATAATTTACATTAAATAAAAAAGTTTACAATTTCTATTTATATTTTTTATATTTAGTTTTATATTTGAGTCAACATTCATTTATAAATTTCCCGCCAATTGTTACGCGCGACTATGTTCAGATAATTAGAAGTAAAGTGTGAACTGTTTCAAACTATATGAAAAAGTAACCTCAATGTAATCAATATATAAATAACAATTGTCAATGATATAGTATCTTAAAATATTCATATTTTAGAGTAATAATTACATTCTATGGACAAATGTATTTAAATAAATGGGTGCATAAAATAGACTGTTTTATTTTAAATATTTAACTTTGATACAGAAATTATATTTTAATAAATAAGCAATGGCAGATATAAATAATGAGAAAGACGGCAAATTTAAAACAGAATCTGTTGATCACTCTGCAACAGAATGTTGCAAGAATTGTGGACATTTATGTGATCCATACAGTAAACCAGCATTATGTTGTAATGAATGTTTAGGAAAGATTCATATAGAATGTTTAAAACGTGGAAGCGTTCCAGTATCATTTGTAGGGGATGTATTTTTTGACTTGACTTGTTTCCATTGTAGTCCTTTTGGTGAAGAAATAGTAGCACGTAATAGAATGCCTTGGCTAAATGTAATTATATTAACATTATATAATTTACGTGAAAAGTCGAGTGGTATTAGTAAAAGAGGATACTTTCATTGGAAATCTGACATTAGTACATTTGTTGATCGTAACTGGGATTGTTTGTTCAAGAAAACAGTGTAAGATATTGTACTAGAAAGCTGACCAAAATTGAGATTCATGACAAAATCTATATATGTGATTTAATTTTTATTATTTTCTAGTAAAAGAAAGAAGAATTGGATTGGTACAATATCTGGAACTCTTTCTCATTATAGCGGAATTTTTTTTAAATCAGGAACTACAGAATTAGGAGAATCTGGATGGTGGAGATTGATAGACAATGATCCTCCTGAAGTTCTTATTGCTAAAAGTAATCAACAATACCTATGATTTTCATCTAACAGTTATATAATATTCAAAGATTATTTATATTTTTTAATTATAGATGAAAAAATGATATTGGATCGTAAAAAACAAGTTGGTAATCAAGTAAAAACAGCAAGTAAATTACACGTTAGTCCAACTCCATCAGAATCAAGTATTTCAGTTGGGGAGGATAACAGTTATGGAAATGGATCAACAAAGAATCAAGATTGTTCTGCATATTCACAAGGATATGTTCAACCTGATAAAACATTATTTGATCTTTTACTTGAAGAAGATGAGCTAAATAGTATGTACTTGTACAATATAGGTGAAATACAATATAGAAAATTCTATAAAATTAATACAACATTAATATTATTTGACTTTAGATATGGAGATTGAAGATGATATAATGTCTACTGAACAAAGTGATACACCATCATTGTCTGATTTAATAAGAGACTGTCAGTATCAAACCAATAATTTCCACTTTTCACAATTATTGGATGATTTTACATCAGAATGGACATCTACTACAGATGCTGTATCAGAAAATCTTAATATTAAAACAGATCAGATAAAGGAAGATGAAGAAGATGAACAATACGAAGAAGATAGTAATGATAGTCTAAGTTCTACTCAAGAACAACCACCTGTTTCTTTATTTAAGATTACGCAACGACGTCCATGGCCCTGGCAGAAAAATCATACTAATAGTATATATATCTTTTACCATATATTTACGATATAATTCATTTCCAATAATTATTTTCAAATATCATTTTAGAAGAAAAGATTCCACGTATGACACATCAGGAAGAAGCATATTTATTACAACAAGTTAATAAATCGACTCTTAATTCTGCACCCTCAGAGATCAGACGATTTTACCGAAAACTAGCTGTACGAAAATTGAAACGAGAATATGGTTTACCAATACTGGATATTGATAATTTTGGTTCTAAGACAGAAATACTTGAGAAACCTTTAAAAGATTCTGGCAGAGTTTTGGATCGATTTTTTGGCGACGATCTAAGTTTGTTTGAGCAAAGACTACAAGGATACAATGAACCCACATCTGTGCATAGTCCATACACAAATAGACTTTTAAAACCATTTATAAGAAGAGATACTTCGTGCCGTCCTTTATGGATTAAAGTAATGGAAGAGCTTCGTGTTAAAGTCAATAAATCTAATCCTAAATGGAAAGCACCGCCGACAGCACCGATTGATTACTCGTATGTGAGGCCGCAGCACATTCCCGCGATTAATAGTCTGTGCAGCCAATTCTTTTGGCCGGGCATTGATTGTGAGTGAACACAACGATTATATAATGATTTGATATAAGATTATCTTTAATATTCATTTTTGTGGTCTTGGAAATATAACAACATATATGTTATATGTATATCCGAGATTGTATTTAAGAAAAAAATTTTATTTTTTTCAGTGACAGAGTGCTTGCAGTACCCTGACTTCAGCTGTGTGGTTTTGTACAAAAAGTTAATTATAGGATTTGCAATTTTAGTTCCCGATGTTGGTTACAATGAAGCTTACATATCATTTTTTCTAACTCGTCCTGAGTGGCGTAGGTCTGGCATAGGAACATTTATGCTGTATCATTTAATCCAAACGTGTATGGGCAAAGATGTTACGTTACACGTTTCAGCTACTAACCCAGCGTTAATTTTATATCAGAAATTCGGTTTTAAAGTGGAAGAATTTGTTCAAGATTTTTATGATAAATACATGCCACCGAATTCACGAGAATGTAGACACGCGCTGTTCTTACGATTGAGCAGATAAATATATACATTGAATAATATATTTGTTGTGTATATATAAAATACACATATTAAATCAGTTTGATTTTCGTGTAATGATGTATGTAATGTATATATAAACAATAATACGTTTATTTATTACGTACAAAGGAATATTTTCGATTTTTACGGGATATGAACTATACTATGTAAATATCCGTACAATAAATTTATTTTAATAAATTTATTTTAAAAATTATCAAATTATTTATTTCACATGATAATGCAGTACGCTCCTTATAGGATTAATTATAATTTCTGCAGAGGAAAGTGAAATGGAATTTGTACAAATGGCCAATACTATTAACTTACTATTAAAAATATAAATTATTAAATACTATTAAAAAAGAACTATAGTTTCTCTTCTAGCAAACACAAATCTCAGTTATCATTGCACCTTGCATATACTATTTTATCGATTATAAAAATTCTTTATGTATT
Organism: Bombus affinis; assembly: GCF_024516045.1. Taxonomy (NCBI): domain Eukaryota; kingdom Metazoa; phylum Arthropoda; class Insecta; order Hymenoptera; family Apidae; genus Bombus; species Bombus affinis. The sequence goes on from NC_066354.1 coordinate 5,351,581, forward strand.
ATCTTTCATGCATTATATGTATGCATGCATAGAATTAATATCCACAATTACGTTCATCAAGTATATCAATAACATACTCGGCTAAGTTCAGATCATAACGAAAACAATATGTCACTTATCTTTTTCCGTCCAATAGAGTTAAATGTGCAAAATTATTGTTATTTGCCAAAGTAATATAAACTCTATTCAATATATATTGCTAGTATATTATTTACCGAATACATCGTTTATTTATCATGGTGTCGATATTACGTTTCATAAAGCGCGCGGTCACGTTTTCGATCTATAACTAGGAGTGGGGATTACTGACGTCATTAAATAAGTGCTACGGAACTGCCGTCGACCCATTCTCGAAAGTTCCGGAAGCCACTAGAAGGAAAGTTTGTATATATGGACTGCACAGCTTACGCGACACTTTAGTACGTAAAGAGAGGTGTTAAATGTTGTTTCATCCAATCTGTCAGAAACAAACATTTCGTCAGACTGCATAACGGTTTTTCAGAAATCTCAGTGAATTTGGTGCCAATTGGATTTTCTAATTTATCAAGCGATAACAAGAACAGCAACGGTAAGTGTCGAATGAAAATCATCAACGATAAATACTACCGTAGGGTGTTCGTTGGATTCTGTCAGATGTTCGTGAGGAAATAAAATGGGCGATCCGCGATGGGAAGTCATTCGAGTATATTCGTAGCATAATTTTATGATAGATAAATGCTTCAAGGTGGAGATTAGGGTAGCCATCGTGGACACAGTAGAATTTATTTTTACGCTGCTCGCAATAGTTGCACGTTTGTAGAAGCGGACACGTTCGTCGCTTGTACGCGCTCATCATTGCCAGAAATAGATATCGGTGAAATACGTACGTGGGTGTGCGTTAGAGAGACATCCATACTTCTTTTCTCGAGAATATACGGAAAAATGGCAGATCATTGGCATTATCGTATTTAGTACCTATATACCATTGTTCAGTCTGCGTCTCTCGATAGTTGGGAGAACGGGGCAGGTTTTCTACTTTTGCGCTTTTATGAGTTTAATTCGATAGTAAACGCAATCTGATATAAAACCAACTGTTTTTCAAACTTTCAAATTTCCAAAGTTATGTAGCCTTCTCACAATTACTTGTTTTCTCGATTGCAAAACCTATACGTCATATAATAGTAGTATTAGTACTAGGATGCAAAGTTTGACCGTACCGTAAAAGATTTCGATAAAGCACTCAAGATTTCGTTTGATAAATTTTTGTAGACATTTCGTTAGTCTAAATCAATAACCTCTAATACAATTATGTAAAATTATGTAAATAGGAAAGTAAGATGGAACTGAAAATGGTTTTGATATATGTATAGAATAAAAGAGAATATATTTTGCATTTCCTAAAGTGATTTGTAAAAGACAAAAACAGTTCTTTGTGTCGTATGACGTCGAAATCGTACTTGAAACTTCAGAAAGAGCCGCACTTTTATGGTCACGTTGCGTTAAACATCGTTTCCCAAATCGTCGATATAGAACATTATACGGATCCTCGAAAAACGTGTTTTGCAATGATGTAATATTTCACTTGGATCACACATTGTTATGTATGTAATGTTCGCAATATGTGCAGCAGTGTAATTTTTAATAGAATGTAATATGTATGATATACTTTCCATAAAAAAATAACTTACAAAATGTTTCATATATATTATAAATCTACTTATTGTTTAATAGAAAACAATTGAAGTAAATTGAAATAATTTCTTATAATTGGATGATATAATGATTTAGAAAAATACCATAAAAAGAGATTAATGAAATGTAATTTGATAATTGTAAATAAAGGCAATAAATTGATTTTTTGTTTCAACAAATTTGTATTTTTCATTTTTACATAAACAATATATCAATCTTCCTTTTATTTAAATTGTTCCAGATCTGTAACCAATGGGGAAAGATTACTATAAAATATTAGGCATAAGCAAAATTGCCAGTGACGATGAGATCAAAAAAGCCTACAGAAAGTTAGCTTTAAAGTATCATCCTGATAAAAACAGGAGTGCTGGGGCAGAGGAGAAGTTCAAGGAAATAGCTGAAGCTTATGAAGTACTTTCTGATGCTAAAAAGAGGGAAGTATATGACAAGTTTGGAGAGGAAGGATTAAAGGGAGGAGCTGGAACAGCAGGAGGAGGTGGTGGTGGCACAACATATACTTTCCATGGAGATCCAAAAGCAACGTTTGCTCAATTCTTTGGTTCTGCTAGTCCTTTCCAAACATTTTTTGAATTTGGAGGTCCTATAGGTAACCGAGTTTTCACTTTCCACGATGATGATATGGACATAGACGATCCCCTTGGACTAGGAGTTGGACCACAACGTCAAGGTCAAGGTGGAGCTTTTAGGTCACATTCTTTCAACTTTGTGGGATCTAATTCTGGCAGGGGAGGCAATAAAGATCGTGCCCAAGACCCTGCTATCGAGCATGATCTGTATATCAGTTTAGAAGAGATTCTACGTGGTTGTACGAAGAAAATGAAAATCTCCAAACGAGTTGTTCAGCCGGATGGTTCTACCAAAAAAGAAGACAAGGTTCTCACAATTAATGTAAAACCTGGATGGAAAGCTGGCACTAAGATAACGTTCCAAAAAGAAGGTGACCAAGGCCGTGGGAAGGTTCCAGCAGATATTGTTTTCATCATCAGAGATAAACCACATCCTCTTTTTAGAAGGGAAGGAAGTGATATACGATACACTTGCAAACTAAGTCTGAAACAAGCTTTATGCGGTACTATCATTGAAGTTCCTACGCTTACTGGCGAAAAAATCAACTTAAATTTGACAAGAGAAATTGTAAAACCCAATATGGTTAGGAGGATTCAGGGACATGGCCTACCATTCCCAAAGGAACCATCAAGGAAAGGTGATCTCCTGGTCTCATTCGACATCAAATTTCCTGACACATTAACGCAAAGTGCGAGGGACATATTGTACGATACTCTACCGAATTGAACACAGAAATAAGAATAAAAAAAGCATGGATAATTGTCATCACAACGACAGTCCTCTAATCGTCCCAATTGACGAGAATAAACACTCGTGTACGTTCTAGTACATAAATGCGTGGTTAGAGAGCTGTGAACAAATATTTGTTGACACGATGCAAATAATAATTTTATCTTCTAGCTAGGAAAATGTGGTTTTCGATTAGTCAAATGTAAATCAGGTTTTTGATTTGGGTTTAGGCAAATTTATGTTTGTTATAATTCGAAAGAGTAAAACAAATGACCATTGCTTTCGTAGTGCAGTGAAACGTATTTTGCCTTTACATGCGGGAAGAAAGATCCTAAAATATTGAATAAGACCGAATATGTTTACATTAAGTTATATGATTTAACAGTGCGAGTCTGTCAGAATGCAGCTCTGTATGAATGTGACTTGCTTAATTTTGTTTATTCTGTACATTCAGAGCATGTATTATGTATACAATTACAGTGAATGAATGCATGTTTGCGTATGCGTATATGGTCTGTAAGTATTCTTTAATGTAAATGCGTATAGCGCGCCTGATTTGTATGAACGGTAAATCTGCGGAAGTATGACAAATTGCCACCATCATTGTGTTCCAATCGTCTTATTTTGCCTTTTGTTCTCTTATTCCATCATTCGTATATATATTGTAATTCGGTTCTTTCACATTTTCAATGAATTACAAGTACGTACATAAATACGTAAATATATAGTAGAACAAATTAAATTTGTATATTCAAACAACAAATTGTACCTTGCTCATTAATTTCCTTCAATTTCACGGTGACTGGATGGAGGTTTTTGTCATATGAAAGCACATGTATGTATAAACAACTATTTGTAATATCGAGCTGATTGTTTTCTTATGTAATGCGTTTTCTTAATTTTAATGGTTGGTTAATTATTTGTACGCTAAAATAATATCGATACAATTAAGTGACACGATTTTGTATTTTTATTCAATCCTTTCGTCTCATGATCGCTCCTACGCTGGATATAACATCGGGACACTCCTAAAATAGACAGCGAAGTAGATGACGTCATCGTCCTATCTCCCGAGGCTCGAGATACTTTCACATACAACTGCGTAGTGAAACAGTAGAATTTCTGTGTAAATATGCATATACATATATATTCACGTATGAGGTTTACACCCTTCATTTTTCTACATGTGTTTCTCATACCTACATACATATGTATATTGGCGTATAATTTATTGATATATTTATATTTATACTACATTATATAAAGTAGAGAATACAACTGAATAATAATGAGAAGTTAAAACAAGTAGAAACCGCAAAAATATATGTATGAACACTGCTTTTAATATTAATAATTCGAATTCTCTTAGAAACTTTTCTTCTTCTTTCTTTTTTTTGATCTTTTTTACATCAATCAGTAATTAGACTTGATATCGTTATCTTATCAATCACCTATGTTAAAGATTGACATGATAAAGAAATACTTCAATAACTATAATTTATCAAAATTAGATGAAGGTACTGAAATCAATAAAAAATACTTAACAAAAATAAATAAAAGAGACAAAATGAAGAATCCATTAGAAAATTATTTCTGTTATTCTCTTATCCGATACGATGACTCAAAGGAAGTTTCCTCCGTTGGTTTCATCAGTTCTACGTAATCTTTATCGATCCACTCGTCCTCGTCTGGCGGAAACCCAATACCGTACGACAAGGAAGTCAAGAGGGGCAACCCGTCGGGGCCCAGACTCAAATACTTAATCACCTGATTGTCAAGACGAAGCCTTCCGGCGTGTGCATTTTGAGGGCCGAACTCAATGTCGTCGTTCCTCTGCCGATCATTTTGCAGCGTTTTATCGAAACGAATACTCTCTGGCAGACAGTGGTGCTGGCGACAAAAATAATTTTGTCCCTCCTCGACATGACACCATGTCCCATCTGGAAAGTATGGGTCAAGGCCAAGGTCGTTTAATTCCACGCGCGGCGTGTAATAAGATGCTATGTCTTTTCGCCGACAGAATATAGCGCAGGCCATCCATGGCCTTTCGCGTTCGTGCGGCGCTTGTAGCCCGCCACCCTTCGCATCCAATTCTGGCAATCTTTCGCTGAACTCTCCGCACCTCAGTGCCGCGAACTCGCTCATGCTCTTGCGCTTCTTCTTGCATAGATTATCGTCTTTGCAAAGAACTACGTCATAGTGCAATCCTTGGCAACCGGTTTCTGTGTTCTTTGGCATTGGCCTGTCACAGTATCGTCGTCTAGTTTGAGCGCCGGTCGATTTCATCAAGCATCCACTTTTACAGGACCCTGTTTTCCATTCACTCCATCCTCCCTGTTGAATAAAATCGGGGTACATTTGTAGGGCGTTTTTACATTCACCACCGCGGCACTCTTTTCCTGGTGCACAGTAAGTTCCATCTAGAGCAGGTCCAGCGAAATAGTATCCATTTCTATGCGGAGTCTTACACTGTAGCGACTCGCAGACTTTATACAACGTGGCTACAGTAGCATCTTTATCGCGGAGCAGCACTTCACATTGTCTTTTAGCGGTCCATTCTCTGCCTGGTAGATTGAAGAACTTGCTGTGATCCAATCGACTGCTTATAGGTGAAGTTGGCCTGTCTTTCAGACAGGGTTTCGTATATGGAAGATTTTGAACCACATCGCGACTGCATTCTGACCAAGCGGTCTCGCCATTGATACCTCTACTAGGAGACATTATGTAGCCATCCTTTGGACACGTGTTTCCAATCGAATCGTGATGCATGCCTAAACTTTTTAGGAGAGAATCATTAATCAATGTTATCCAGATATTTCTTCTTAACATTTTTGTAGGAAAATGTCGTTTAAGTTCGTCGTGTTAAGAGATTTCGAAAATTAGATAAGAGAACTAGACTAAGAGAACGAATGAACTTACTTATGTCCGATTTCATGAGCTGCTATATAAACAGACGTGAACCCTGCCGATGGAAATGGTTTTCCAAATTGATTTGTCACGCCTAACTCAGCAATAACGCAAGAATATTGTTTAATGCACAATCCACCTACTACTGCCAGACCCATAGTGGCACTATTTTTTTGTCCAGCCTCCACAACATAGAAATCCAAACCAGAAACGTACAAACCCATGTCCCAATGATTAGGATGAAATTCATCCTCCGGATTCTCCTTCATCGCGTAATTGCAAAAAGAATCCAATAATTTTCCTCGTTCGCCATCGTGATGCGGTAGAACACGTGGCTGTTTTTGCATAATCTCCAATCTAACGAGGGAAATATCGATTGCAATTCCTAAACTCGGATGATGATAAATTGCCTGTACACCGTTTATGTAAGCTAATAGCATGTCAATGATCTTCTCGTCGTTTTTATCAAAAAATGGTGAAAAGATATTGTAGCCAGTCTCGTCAAAGAACAATGCCAATTCTAATGTCAAAGCATCGTTTATGTTATTTCTGTTGACATTTTCAAGTGGTTCTCTGATCTCATTTTCATCTGTTAAATAATTATGAAGTTGAATAGAATAATCTGAATCATCTTCGAAAAACGTGAAAGAACTGTAAGTTCTTTTGACGATATGAGGCTCTCCCAACAATTCTGAACGTCGTCGTATGTAATGATCATGGAAAAATGAGATATCCTGATTCTGAAGCGGTGTAATCTCTAATGTGGTGTTCTTTAGAAAAATGAGACCATGCTGTGATAAAAAAGCGCTTGTTTTACGAAATGTCTTTCTTTCTAATGTTTCGGAATTTCAATACTGACCACACCGTGCTCTCCACAAAGACTCACTGCCGCGGAACTAAGATCATCTCGATGAAGGTAATGACACGAGATTGGTTTACTAAGCTCTAACTCTTCCATGATATCTGTATCGCTGTGCTTCCAAATTTTAAATTGAGGTGCTGTGATTTTATCGTTTCTGTGTAACATTAGTTCAACCGATTGGTCGAACGCTTTGAAGCTTAGAGGCATCTGTAATTTATCGATGAAGTAACTTATAACGCACAATGATGTTAGCTTTATAGAAGGAATATTATTAATTTAATAAACTATATTAATAAAATTATTTTACTATAAAACTTATTTAAAAAATCTTTTTTAATTTGCGTATCGCATGCAAATTACAAAAAGGCAAGTGTTGACTTTAATCCAATGCGCATATAGTGAACGTGCAAATTTTGTAAATTATATACGTATATAAAAATAAAGATGTTGCAATAGATAACTACCTCTGCGCTATCTTCCGCATTCCATAATGGTAATAAAACAATTTCAATGTCCTGCATGTTTTGAGCGTAAGCTAATCGGAATAAAAGCAGTAGAACAGTTTCTAATGCGAAGGCCATGGTGCACGTTATAAAATTCAAGTTCAAGTACATAGAAGAGCGACAAACTTGTTCTTATATACGCGTGTGAGTGCACGGGTTGCAAAACCCGTATATCGTTTATCTTTTGCAAAAGCATAATATATATGCAATACGAGATGCATGCTGGCACCTGTATTGCCAATGTCATTGACACTAAGATTTGAATGAATTATGTAATAATAATGTAGGAATTCTACGTGAATGTTCATCGAGGTGCATAGGAAACGGAATTCATAGGAAGTTGATAACTTTTTTTTTGTCGTAAATACCGTTTTCTATATAACTTACATGTATACATTAAATGATAGTACAGAATATACAGTTTCTTTTTTTTTTTTTAATGAACGTGATAATAGCATTGTCAATGGAACGATTAAAGATTTAATAAATTAAGATAAAAATGTGGTATATTTCAATGCATTGGTTACTCGATGTACAAAACAGATACTGTATGAAATATAATCTGTTCAGGTAGAACTTTGTACTTTGTTGCATTATATCTACAGATACTGTTTACATCTGTTTCTCGGTTCTATAAAATCGTATTATGATCATTTCTCGTGTATATATGTATATTTCAACCATTGTTCGCTCACGCAGCAAATCAATGAATTACCCTAACAAACTTACTAACGTGTCCTTTCGTTTACAACAAAAGTGTGTATTATTGCATAGATAACAATTAACATAATCAGGCAACATCGTAATAAATTTCTTTTACCCCCATTGATATACGCTTAAAAATGCATTTACCATTCTATACTGTTTTTCTCTCTTACTACCTCAACAAAATGGTAACAATACAACATCGGTATTATTTTCATTTTATCACCATTCCTTAAGTTTCGTTTTGTTCTTCTTCTTTTATTACTGCAGTGATAAATCACGCAAATGGAAGGTAGGAATGAAAGAGAAAATATGCTTGTTACAAAAACCTTAGTATTAAAATATTTCAATAGAAACAATAAATAATAATAATGATCAATAATAAAATTAAAGAAGTTTTTCGGCAGTGTATATAACATGCTAAACTTGGCAGGTGCCTACATCGTTATTTAATTATATCGTACTAATGTATAAGAGGATTATTAAATAATTTGATAACTAATTACAATCATGTACGAGGAGTGGTTGATTTTCTTCTAAACTCCCTTTTGTTTTCTTTTTTCTTACATTTCAATTGTTGACAGTTATTCGGTTGTTTCTTTCTCTCGTTTTTACAAACTTTCTGCTATATTTACGACACAATGACTAAAAATTCTTTTATACAATGTAGATGCGCGTAATTTTTAAAAGGTACGTCGCATTTTATTTACAAATTGAATCTCGTATTCACCAGCGAGATTATTTCAAGTCTGATCAAACTCTGCTGGGAAAATTTCTTTATTTAAACTCTCGTGGAGAGGTCGTTCTTTGGATTATTTTGCACAATCTTAAAAATCAGTGGCTAAATTTGTGCCAAAAAAAGAAACAAAAACAAAAAAGAAAGACGAGTTAGATTTAACTTCCGGTTAGTGAAATGACTATTTTTCGCTGTCTGTCGTCATATTCATTTATGAGCAACAGTGAACACTTCGATAACTGCATCCTCCGGAAACAATTGGGGGATACAGAGCTGCGTATAAAATATGCAGCGAATATTTGCTACGAACACACATAGGTTTTGGTAGCTTCTTTTCTTCCCTTTTTGTGAGCTAATTACGTTAGCTACGACGCCCATAATATATGGTAGATTTTTTACACAGCACTTTTCTTTAACTTACTACATTTTATATGTGATAGTCACATACCATAATTATAGACGAATCCATTTACAAATTGTTTAACTTTTCCTTTTCTTTTTTTTACGGAATATAATCTCTATGGTATTAGCATATATTTTATGAAGGCAAACACATTCTCACCGTATGTCCATATATCAAATCGACAATGATTATCTTCTAAATTGTTTTTTTTTTCTTTCATTAAAAATGTAGTAGTTAATATTAACTTCAAATGCTTATCAGTGAGTAATGTATAACAGCGTCTTTGACGTTCTTCGGTACTTTACGTTTTAATATACGCGTGCGTATATAGCTAAATATTAAATAGATTTTACTATCGAAATGTAGCATTCCGAAAAAATTTCATAGTTCTTTTAACCTTGTGATCAAGGTCTCCGTTAAATAAATAAATATTTGGATGAAACTTATAAAAGGCAAATTATAGAACATCTCACTTCACTGAGTCATTTCTTATTCTTTAGTCCAAAGGAAAAAAATAATTAAAGAAGGAAAATTTTTAAGTCGAATACAAGTACCACGACTTCTAGCTGAATCACAAGAAGTGTCTTATACTGCAACAATATACATGTATGTTCCAAATAATTTAGAATTGTCTTAAACGCTATATTACGAAGAGTAAAAAGGAAAGCAGAAAATAATATTTCTACTATGAAATGAAATAATACACGAATAAAACTCTATTTATCTGAATCCACGTAGAAACAAACAGTTCAGTTCAACTGCAGTTATGCAGTTCACTGACTCTTCCTATTACCTACGATTTCATTTAAATAATATGACTCCAGACTCATGGATAAATAGAACGTAAATAAAACTCGGATACATAAAATCGCTAACTAAAGCTTCGTTGCAAAGATGGTGTTCGATAAATGGAGTTTTATTGCATCTGTAACTAAAGAAATATAGACTTGCATTCAACTTATTTCTGTCAATCAAACCATAAGGTACAACCCGTCAAAAAGCTTAACATACTAACTTATGAAGACACGCTATATAAAAAATTGATTAAGATTGTTCGTCATTCGAAGGCCATTGTCCTGAATGATTCCAATCCCAATCTTTGCCTTTAGGACGAAACTTACTGGTACTCCCAGAGTTATTCCAATCTCTATGAAAAAACTTTTTCTTAAAATGATGTCGTTCCGGATCTGGATGACGTTGATATTTTAGAGGCACCGAAGATGTGCTACTGCTACTACTGCTGTTACTGCTCGTACTACTACTGTTGGAGGGATTCGGTGGGCGAGGACTGGTCGGTGAAGGTGTACGTGGAGGTCCCAGTGCTTCATCTGGCGACGGAATCACCGGTGGAGGTCCCGTCACCGTGCTGTCCGATCCTAAACCACTGTCAGGACTTGTATTTACTCCCTCTGTAGATCTTCTTCGCTTATCCAACTCCGTCGATGCAAATGCAACCAGTCTATCAAATCCAGAACTGATACGATCTTGCCAATCCGCTTCTCCGTCTGTCAAAATGAACTCCACTTAGATACACTGCTTACACGCTCTAAGACGGTACAACGTATTTTCATAAAAATAAGCCAATAACCCTTTTCAATAATTGTACAGTAAGGTATATTTGTATAATTGTAATTGTTACTTTGTCATTCCTTATATGCATTATGCACATACGTGTTAAATCATAGTTATTGTGTAATAAAATGATTCTATTGGTAAAATAGTATATTATCTGTATTGTGTATGGAGATAGTAAATATTATTTTAAAGATAGTGTATAAGAAGCAGTACTGCTTGAAATATAGTTGTCAATAGAGATAAATGCTACGATATAAATGTTCATCATATAGTTAGTAAATGTCATTTGTTTTATTTTTGTTATGCAAATAAAAAATAAAATATGTGCGATATTTATCATGTACAGTACCTTGTAAAATCCACTTCATCTTTTCTTGTACAACGCATATAACTACTCAATGAAAGAAACACTACATTAATCGCATTTTATATATTATGCTATCATGCAGAAAAGCATGCACCAAAAATTAAAAAAACCCATCAACTAAAGATACAGTATTTTTATATAAATCTAACATGCTCCATCTGTTCTTAAGTTCCTTGTTATGCATAAGTAGGCTGTAAATTCTGAAATAACCTTTATTATTGTTTTTACCAAAAAAATTTCTTGAGTCTGGCTTATTTTCATGGAAAATTTATTATATTATATAGATAATATGTCTAATATTTATATAGTATAAAAAATATATAAGAAATCTAAAAATCTAAATCTGCATTTTATCGAATGGCTGTAATAACACTAATATAAAAAAGGAATTTTGGACAACTCCTGTGGGATAACTCACCAGCAACCACGAACCAACCCACAGGCAGCCGTACTTTTTGATTTCTCCCTCTGAATGTGTCTCAATCTCTAATAAAACAAGCTTCAAGGGTTGTGAGTGAGATTGAGTATGTGACAGACAGATCTAACCAACAAACAGCTACAGTGCATCTAACAAATACAGCAAACAACAACAAAAATAAATATAAATAAAGATCAAGTACCAGCTCCATAAGATAAGGGAAACCATAGACAATGATTGTAAACCATTAGTGCATAAAAAACTAATAAAAGGTGCATAGCGGAGACTAATACGATAGTGTCTTAAAAAAGATAAAGCAAGGTGTTTAGAGTATAGGTTCTGTATAGTAAAGATTTAGAGTATTGATGAGTAGAGCAAATACACTTTGTGTATAGTAAAGTCAAAATGCTAATTGTGGAATGTAAAAGCGAAATATTTGCATTAATTTCAAGATATTTTTTTCTATTCCGTTGCTGGATTGGTAACTTGTATTGCTATTTTATATTGCTGTGATCACATCGTAAAAATTAGTTTTTAGTATTTAGAAATATTTCAAGATTTCAAATATACTCATATTTTTTCTTACAGCCAGTGTGAAAAGCATATTTTAAAACTTGGATATATACATTCCAAAGCATTTCCTACTCTAGTACTTTGAAAGAATGCATAATAGAAGGAGTAAAATTGAAATATAGGACGTTCTGCTCACCGTCATCGCCAATACCATTTCGTTGTCTCTGCGTTGTCATTTGGGGCTCATCGACTAGCGGCGTGGACGTATTAGAATGTGGTTCCACGAGAGGACTCAATGGCGCTCCGCTTGTGCTTACTGATGATACCACTGCCTCCGTTTTTAGTGACATCGAAGGTTGTGATTGACAAATAGCTGTCACCATACCATTTGTTGTTGTACTGCCATTGTTGCTACTAGTTGCATATCGAGGATATGGTTGAAATCTATTATAACGGGAATGTACGGGTCAAATCACTTTTCCTAACACAAAGGAAAGGAAAAGTAAAACTAAATAAAATTCTAATACCTTCTATTTGTAGTCAGTATTGGCTCAGTTTTTGTGTTGTGATTATTTAAAATACGAGCATGTAAAGATGCAGCTAGTCCTTCTACTGGCAAAAGCTCGCCGGTTGATGTTGCCTGTGATGTATGTAATGACGGTGGCGGATGGGCCTGTGTGAGTGACTGAGAAGGATTGTCAGAGAAATACGATTCATGATAAGGTTTGATATCTGCACGAGGTAACTGGACTGGTGTGTATCTAAATAAGGAAAAATAAATTATAAAATGGAACTTCTAATTTATAAGAACACAATTACTGCTAGATAAGCGTATAATATAATACCTTTGTGGTTGTGCTACTGGAGTAAATAACACAGATGATCTTGAAGTAGTGGTAGGAGTACATGTTGAAATACCAGAAGAAGTTGGAGCGTAACTTGCTACGTGCGCTAGAGTTGATAAGCCAGCATCACCTTCTGCACTAGCTGGTCTACTGATAGGAGAATATACATTTTCTGGCCTTACAATTGCGCTCATATCAACAGCAGCATTTATTATAGATTGGTTGGATATTTCTAGCGTTCTCTCTATTTCTCCACTGACCAAATCACCAATTGTTCTAGTGCCAAGCAATCCATTTCCTCCTGCTACAATACGATTATCATGACTCGATTGCCTCGAGTCGATTATTGGTCTATCAGATGGTGTTAAATGAGAGGAAAGACGTTCTTGAGAGAGGTGTCGACGAAGTGCTAACTTCGCAGGTGAAACCTATGGAAAAATGGTTTACATATTACATAAAATAATTGAGATAAAATTATTATAATATTACCTGTGTATAATCAGGAGTAGAAACATTTTGTGGCAATGTAATACGTTTTCTATCTTGCTCAGTCTGATTTTGTAATTGCACCTGTAGTTGCATTTGTTGTTGCTTATTTCTATTTTGTTGATCTTCATTTAAAACACTCGTAATGATACTCTTTAACCTATCTTCAAAATTTGCAACCCTAGGAGGTTCCTGAGTTCTATTTGTTGTCTCCTTATTATTTATTTGCGATTGTGAGGATGAAATAGATGGTGAAGTAGTAGAAAAACTGAGAGATGCTTGTGGCAGTCTGGTTCTAGAATTAGTACTGGTACTACTATTTTGTCTGTTTAATATTCGACCAGCTTCTATTTGTCTGCCAGTTTCCAAGATCTTTTGCGCCAATATTTCTGGATTATTTTCCTGTATTTTCCCAATATCAGGAACATCAGGCCATTCTTGCGATCTAGAACGTCCTTCTCTATTTTTTCGTGATGATCCGCTCTTTCCATTTTGCTGCTGCTGATGATGTTGACTTTGTAAGTGTTTAGAACCTAGTGCCTCTCTTTGTTGCTGAGCTATTGCAGCAACTTGTTTTTCATTATTTGCTCTTTCCAAAACATTTAGTTCATGTTCCAATTTGGATACCTGTAAATTTATTAGGACTCAATTTATGTATTTAAACATTTGTTTGTATTTAATTGTATAGTATATTTTTTAATAATAAAAATGATGATAAGAACATCCTACCAACCTGACAATGTAATCTTTTACGTTGAGACAAAGTTGCAGAAATTTCTTTCAATATGTAATCCTGAGTAAGTGGTTGTGATGGATTTGATATGCCATTCGTATTTGTGAGACTACTATACTTTTCTTGTAATTCTTGATGTCTAAGCGCAGTTAATCTCGATTGTTCATTTTCCATAGATGCAACCTGGGCCTGTAGCTTACTTGCTTTAGCTTGCAACTGTTTGTGTCTAAGAACTATCTCCTTAGCCTTTGCAAGTAAATCTCCAGGCGATGTCGCATTTATACCTAGCTCGGTCATTCTTGCTTTTAAAAGTGCTACACTATCATCAATTAATACCTTTATTTGTTTTTCTAATTGCGCCGCTCTCGATTGTAACTTTGAATTTCTTTCTCTTTCTTTTGCAATATCTGTATTGACTGACACTCTGTACGAAGGAGTTCTCATTGATTCTAACATGAGCATAAATTGGTCCCTGCGTACGAAAATGTATTTGTATAAAGAAATACGTATACAAGCAGCATACATATGTGTATATTTTACAGAAAGCAAAGATACCTGTACAAGTCCAAAAGTATTTGTAATGCGTACGGAGTGGCGGACGGAGCAGGTGGTATACTAAGTTCTTCATGCACAGAGGTGGAATGTGACTGTAATGAAAGTGATAATGAAGACAGTTGTTGATCCACACAACCAGGCGCGGGCGGTGGTTTCTTTCCCAAAGCTTGCGGAGATGTACTCAGTAATGTTTGACTATGCAGTAAGTCCAAACCAGAAATATTAATTGCTTTCTTGGGCTTTGATTTCTTTACGCCTCTTCCCCTCTGTCTGCCTCTAGCCGGGGGTCTTATACTACTTGATTTCCTACTTATTTTTCTACGGATCTTAGTTGATTGCCGACGATTTTTAATGTTATTTTCATCTGCATCAGAATCGCTATTTGTTCCTTGTTGCTCCGAATGATTCGGACTTTCTAACTGCCTTGAAAGATCCCGTTTAGCTCTATCACCTCTTTCACCTCTATTTGTAACCTTATTGTTATTGTTGGCAGTGTTATTTATCACAGAATCAGAATTTTCATCGCCACCTTGCTTGTTATTCTTTAAGCGGTGGAAATAACGTTCTAACTTAGTACGATCAATTACATGTAAATAATAAGACACCGGTTTACCAGTCCACGAGACAGAACCCTTTAGTGGTGACATCTCTGATACATGCATTATCGTACCAATATCTGTAAATAAAAAAGATATGTTTGTGACGCTGCACGTATATTGCGTCTTTTATAAAAATATGATACATTACCACTGAGATTTCTATCCGTTATGCGAAAGTTGAGGGGGCAAAATGATTTTGACGATACGATTCGTGCTCCGTCCCGTAAATCAGCAAATCGTTCTTTCAGTTGATGATCCACCGTTGGACCGAATGCAAAATTATTAACAAACACTATCGTAGCTCCAGTAATGCTTTCACGATGTTCATCAGCTAAAAAATCGCCTTTTACCAAACGATATTCACCGCATCTTTTCCCATACCAATTCAACCATTTACGAAAGTTTACTTCCATACTCTAATATTTGACAAAAATAAGACTTGTACAGATAATATTAATTATTAATTCAACAGTACCATCTCTAAAATATCTTAAAGAAGTAATGTACCTGTGCATATCTTGATGGTACATCAGCTCTTTCAACTCCAATACAAATTTTGCATAAAGTTGCTGCAGCCATTTGAAGAACCACTTGTCCAACTCCAGATCCCAAGTCAACAAATACATCATCTTCTGTTACATCAATTTGATCAATCATTTGACACACAAGTTCATAACTTGTTTCTCCATATACTTCTGGTGAAAATGGCTCGTACTGATTTAATTTGTCTGGTTCCACTACTGCTTGATTATATGTTTGCTGAAGTATATGCCTAAGTAAACCTCGACTAGGTCTTTTATTCAATCTTTGAGATGGTAAACTAGTGCCTTTCTCCTATGTCAAATTATGTTCAATTATTACAAATAAATTATGGATTTAATTAAATACAACTAATTATTTTACTTACCAGCTGAACTAAACTATCAATTGCTCTATTAAATTTGTCACATAAATTTTTCATACTTTCATAATCTCTTGTGTCATAATCACATAAAATGTTATTTTCTAATGGTAGCTTTAGATCTGGCAAATCCTCACAAACCCATCTCATTGTTTCAACAACATCAAGTGCACCATCATGACGATCCTATAATTAATTAATAAAATTCATTTGATTCTCTCTCAAATATATAATTTTCATAAACATGTAAAATTCTGTTTTATCTTTTCCTTTTTTAATAAACTTATTCAGTAACTTAAACATAAATATAAAAATATTTTTTATCTGTCAATATTTTCTAACTTTAGAATTTATATCCTAAATATATTTTATAAAATCATATACAAAAGAATGTACAGGAAATAGATGATATATTATATACTAATGAAGATTTATAGCCTGCAATAAGGATGACCTCCTATTTGAGATTTCTTATTGTCATAAATCAGTATCCTTTGATTTATGACTCTAATACAAATATTTTTAAATGTATTTAAACAAATAAATGTCTTTACAAATTAAAGTCAATAAAATAATCATTATAACATCAAAATTATATTACTACATTTGTAATTTAACACAGATAACTTATAATTTATGACAACATCCATATTTCATTATTATCTTTATTTATAATAAAGAAACGATTAACCTACAATAAATAATTTATACAAGGAATTTAAAGGAAACTGTTTTGTTTGGAAAAACCAAAGAATCAATCTTTTCACTACATGTATACGTACACATAGTATACAGTGAACAATTAAGAACCTCATATATAATAACAAATAATTACAAATAATTACACGATGTAGAGAATTCGATAATTAAAAAAACTTTCCGACAGAGTAAAATAAACGTGACAACGAGATGAAATAAAGGTGGGAAAAAATCGCGTCGTGCGGTACATATACCGATCAGCTGAGAGAGTGAGGGATAAAAGACAGGTCACGTACCAGCACTTTATGTATTTCCAACAATATCACGTAGTATTTCCCAGAGATAGAACAATCACAAGTACGTAATTAGGAAGGTCCACTACTCACAGATCCGGATCCGGAGGTGAGGGGCCATTGATAGACGATCGGTTCTGCTCCGGCTGGCGAGTGCAGGCGCAGCTCCATTTTAGCAGGCCCGTCGTCCTCGTCCCCGTCGTCGTCGCCTTCCACTTCTTTAGTAAGTCGTTTCTTTCGAAAGCCCAGCTCAGGATCGTGTGTGACGTAACCACTTGGATTAACCGTTCGGCGGAGGATCGTGGTCGCTCGTCCTCCCCGCACTAGGACACTACCACCACGTAGACGACGCTCGCGGATCCCCCCGCTGCGCGATTACATCGCCGGACATGAAAAGACACGAAGGGCCACCTCCAGCGACAGTCAATCCACAAGGGTAATCGTTAGCTCGAAAGGCAAGCATCCAACATTCGACGAGACGATGGGAAGGACGAAATGGAGCACGCCAAAACGGCCACCGAAAGGAACACGGAACACGAGGCGCACAACAGAAAAACACTGACAGACTATTGTGCTACTCGAGAAACAGCGGTTTGGGGGGGGATGACGACATCAAAACATGGCGTCATGTCTCTTCCTTCTACCGTATCGTGCTCATGCGGCAGCACATCCGGGTGTTCCGCGCTAACTTACTTTACTGCGCATGCGCCTCTAGAACCGTTGAACTTTCGACCGCGGATACAACTTTCTTGTTGTGTTGTTATTATTTCATATTTTTTTTCAATGTCACTTTATTCATTTTACATTTGCAAGGAAATAAACTCAGTGGAGATAAATTTCCGTCAGTTAATGAAATTAATCAGACCACCAGAGCAGATTGTTTTTTATGTTATATATGTATGCTATAATATAAGGAGTTAATAACAAATTGACGATTAGAAAAATTCAGTTTACTGAATAAAGTTTGGGATGTGATATACATATAATGTTTAGGACCGTTATTCCTTTTAGTATATACAATAATGTTTCATTTTAAATAAGAGGATAATCTGTATACATGGTTACGTATATATGAGAGCGAAAGTTACGATATCGATACTTCTAGAAGCGCAATTACATTTACGGGATGACCTATTGATAGAACATGGTATTTGTCACGTAGGCAGTCCACACAAGAATCAGCGCCTCTGTAGATAATGTACAGAACTTTAGTTCTGCTATTTAAGGTCATCATGTTGAGTAGTAAAGTCAAAGATGTATTGGACGGCGTATGTACATTTGAAAAAATTGTGTAACATGAAATCAAAATAAAAAGAACATATACTTAGTAAAATATTAACAAGAAAGTTGTACTAAATGTTCCATATACTTGTGAAAATATCTACCGATGTTTTGATTCACCTTACGGAGCTTATGCGAACTAAAAAGTACAGTTACCATTGAATGACGTGTTGCACATATTTTTTGATTGTAAATTGTAAATATATTAAAACTAGGTTAATTAGGTAACACAATAAACGTGTAGCCATGTCGGACGAATTGAAATTAGATCACCGTGCGAAAAAAAGGATCAAAGAGGTTAAAAGGAAAGCTAGACCAGGTAAACATGTCATAACCTAATTTTATAACCTATACGTTGACGTGATATGGGCGTAAATTACTTTTAACAGACAATTATTCTTGACGAATTATTTTATATTGCTAGTATGACTAGAAGTAATTGAGACACCGTTTGTCTTCTTGTGACGCTCGTCGTTATAAACAGAATTTGGATATGTGATACAAGACCGAACTATCTTTGCCGACCTTGGATGATGTAACTCCAAATTTCCTGAAAGTATTGCGATAATAATATAATATAATGCACTTATACGTAAATAGTTTACCGTTTAAATTGCTGTATAAACATTAAATATAATAAATTATATAGTATCAGTAATATATACAAATCTTAATAAACCTTCATTGTTTACATAATATATTTTATTATTTTTATATTGTTCAAACGTTTCATTCTTTCAAAAATCGTTCTTATTCTTTTCTTTACAATAGTTAAATGTTTTTTCTAGAACTTGGTGATAAGGCTGCTTGGATCCAACATGGCTATAGCAAAAAATTTGAATCGTTTTGGAATTTCATTGATAATGTGGATCGTATCGATGAATCTAAAGTATCTACAGAGGAATTTATAGAAAAATATGAGAAACCTTACAAACCTGTGATAATACAAGGTGTTCAAAATGGTTGGAAAGCCCAATATAAATGGACTATAGAGGTACATGTTTTTTAAATTAATTACAAAATACATTATTATCTACAACTAATAATTTTCTATTAAAATGCAGAGATTAGTAAAAAAATACAGAAATCAAAAGTTTAAATGTGGTGAAGACAATGAAGGATATAGTGTAAAAATGAAAATGAAATATTATGTACGCTATATGCTTAATAATGAAGATGATTCACCTTTATATATCTTTGATAGTTCCTTTGGTGAACATCCTAGACGAAAAAAATTACTAGAGGATTATGTTATTCCTAAATATTTCCGTGATGATTTGTTTCAATATGCTGGAGAACATAGAAGACCGCCATATCGTTGGTTTGTTATGGGACCTGCTAGGTCTGGTAAGTATTTTAATTACATTCATAAAATCATAAAAAATTACAGTAATGATATTACCTGCTTTAAAAGATATCTATATAAATAACTGCTTTATCTAAACAATTATTTTAGACTACGTTATGAATAAGTAATATGAATATAGGTACAGGCATACATATAGATCCATTAGGAACAAGTGCCTGGAATGCACTGATTTCTGGGCATAAAAGGTGGTGTTTATTTCCTACACATACTCCGCGAGAACTTCTTAAGGTATCTGCGGCTGAGGGTGGTAAACAAAGAGATGAGGCTATTACATGGTTTTCTGTTATTTATCCACGTACAAAATTGCCTACCTGGCCACAAGATTGTTTGCCAATAGAGATTTTACAAAATCCTGGTGAAACTGTTTTTGTTCCTGGTGGTTGGTGGCATGTTGTTTTAAATCTTGATGAAACTATAGCAGTTACTCAAAATTTCTGTTCCCGTACGAATTTTCCAGTAGTGTGGCATAAAACAGTAAGAATTTATGTATAAAACAATGAATTCACAATAAAATAATATACATGCTGTATAATAATATACGTATGTTTTAATAATTTTGCTATAGGTACGGGGGAGACCAAAATTATCACGTAAATGGTTAAAAGTACTCAGGGATAAAGAACCAGAATTAGCAGCATTAGCTGAAACTATTGACGTAAAAGAAGATACAGGTGTTGCCAGTGATTCTTCTAGTGGTTCTTCAAGTAGTTCTTCAAGTACTAGTAGTAGTAGTCAATCAGAAGACAGTGCAGATGACAGTGGTCAAGAATCATTGACAACACATAAAAAGAAAAAAAGGTAGGAACTTGTTATTTTATTATATGTAGTTTTCGGATTGAAAGAAAACCACATTTAATATTATTATTAGTCCATTTATTTTTTGTAATTATAAGTATAATAAGACATAATACTGTTTTTAAATTTTTAGAAGAAAACTAAATAACAGCCAACCCTGACAATATCAAGCATATGGGACCTACAGAGACCTCAGACTGTACAGTATTAACCAACAATTGTTTGTACTAAGAATAAATATTATAATTATTACGACCTTCATGTTCATAATAAAATAAATGCTAGATAATACCAAATTTGTTCTTATTAAGTAAATTTGTTTAAATACTATACTTAATTCACGATAATGCACTTAATTTTTGCTGAATCAATTTTTTTAATAATACATCTTTGGACTTCATATTTCTCTATACTATAGAATCGTTTTGTTATTTAAAAATTACATTTATAAATTTTATACATGTGTTAAATGCTTATATTCATTAAGGCAGTACACGCAAAACTTGTTATAAAATATTTAAAGTGTCAAACACATCATACATATATGATCTCAAACATAAAATATCGAAATTAACACATCAGCAGGCAATAGTCAGGTGCATTATCATTACAAATCCTCAAATTAATTATCCATTGTGTTATAAATTAATACAAATTAACAAATAAATAAAAAAATATAATTACAAAATAAATACAACATTTCCAATGAGTGCATGTATTAGCTTTTCAATGAGTTGCTTCTCTGGAAAGTTCTTGCATCTCTCTTATAGTAGCTCCACAGCCTCACTGTTGCATCACTTCACGTCGACATCATATTGCATGCACCATATTGGAGTGTAAATAACATAGAAGCAAAGTAATACAAGAAATTAAATTAAATTTTCATATTCGTTAACTTATACAAGTCGATGATTATGACAAGTATTATTTTCTACTACAACTTCATTCAATCAAACAAATGTTTTACATAGAATACATTCATAACTGCAACCACACTATTAATGACAAATTTTTGCTAAAAACTTGCATAAATACTTTCAAAAAGCAATACACACAGCTTTGATAGAAACGAATGAAAATTGATCAGTAAAAGAAATATGAAATTTTAAAGAAATATCATTAAGTTATTCTTTCATGTTCAATAACTAATCTACCATGTAATATCAATAAACAATTTTACAGAAATTTAAAGCGCATTTCCGATTTTCATTACATTCGATGGTAATTACATGTCAAAGCGTTTGAGGCAGAAAATTAAAGTTACTATTATTTTATGATCTATCTTTTCATTGTATGGAATAATAATTTCGGAACTATAATAAACAAGTATGTAGGTGTGTAAGCAAACGAACTGTTGTCTGTTTTTTTATAAATATTTACCAGCTGAAAAGTTAAAATTTTATCAAATAAAATTCATGGTATGTATTTATGATAAACATGTCCACACACTTTTATAAAACAGCTGAGTGGATAAGCATGCGCATTACCACATCAACAAATTATAAATGCAAAGGAATATTATGCAGCAAAATAGAAAAATAAGTTAAAGGGAAACTGTGGAAATAGACATGGATAATGAGGAATCGGGAATACGCCACAGCTTCACCTCTCCAGAGCTGCAATCAACATTTTAGATGTTATTCCATTCAAGAAAGTTATGTCAAGTACTGAACCCGAGCAAATATTTCAATCTAAAATAATTTATCTAATCAAGTCCTCGAAGTTAATTTAGAATAATGTAAAATTTTTATGTTATTGCAGCTTATATTTCCAATATGCTTCGGGTCAGTTTAGTATGAGCAACAATACAAGAATGCATACTTACTTGCTTGCAGTAAAAACGTGTTGCTGATTAGTTGTTACAGCATTGATAGCAGTACCGTGTGCTCGAACTTCTCCTATTGGAGTACATTCTGCTTGATCCTTTGGTACAGACCAGGCTTTTAACACACCCCCTCTGCATCCAGATATCATTATAGATCCATTATTAATCATACACAAACCCAAGATCCAATCTTTGTGAGCATTATTTAGTGATTGAACTAGTTCCATTCTGCTCAAATCCCATCGTTTAATACACATATCCCTTGATCCTAAAAAAAGTTTATTATAAATTTTAAAAATATCTCGAATGTATTAAAGGTGATAATGATGTTAGAAACCTGATTTTAAAAATACTTGCCAGAAAACAATGTCGATTCGTAAGTTGTCAAACATTGAACACCATCATAATGTGGAGGTGCCAGACTGACCGATTGCCCGGATGCATTTGGTTCAACAAGAGATATCAAATGATCTTTGCTACCTGTTATCACCCTTCCATCATCTGCGACAGCTAAACACATTACTGCGGCCGTATGTGGTGTACTTAATCTTCCAGTGTGTGTTAATTTACGGAGATCCCATACTCTGACTTTATCGCTAGACGCGGTATATAATTCTTGCTCATCTATACTGAGCACTAAATCATTAATGGTTGTTTCACCAACAGGAACTTGAAGTACTCTAGATGGAGTTGATAATGCGAGTGGTCCACTTTGAGCTTGACCAGATGAAAATAAAGTTTTCACGCAGCTGTTTCCTGTACGCAAATCCCAAACTTTTACATATGCTGAAGAAACACTGAATAATAAATTATGCATTGGTGAATATTTCACCGCTACGACGTTATTCGGATGACCACTTAATGTGAGATTCTCAATTCCTGTCCCTAAATCCCATACTTTGACAGTTCGATCTAAAAATTTTATACATAATTAAGGTATAAAGAGTATTAAAGAGAAAAAGAGAGAAATGTAGGATACTTTTAAAGATATTAAATATCTATTTTATGTCTGATACCTTTTGAACCACTGAAGAGTAAATCAGAAGTTACACATATAGTCAGTACTGCTTTGCTATGTCCTTCGGCAACATGAGTGCATTGCAAAACAGCTCGTGGCTGTGTCTGAAAAAAATATATATCATGTACAACCAATAGAATACAGCATTCATACTGTATTTACCTTGCCTTGATATTGAGAAATAATTCCTTTCATAGGTTGTGGATCTGTGGATGTTGGTTGTCTACTTGCAGTTAGTCTAGAGAAAACGTTTTCTTCTCGACTATTGAACCGTCGGTATGTAGTCGGAGATCCAGGAGGTGATGACACATCTGTATGTGCTACTTGTTCCCTAGTTGAGGGTTTGTTATGTTAGCGTGTTAGTTAGCCGGAAATCTTGTCAATTTTAATCCGAGGTAAGCTATATTGGCTCAATACAATATGGATCATGCAAGTGCATTATTATAAGATATAATTATACATTGATTTTAATATAATTAGTAACAGTGTTGCTGAATTATAAGTATATGAATCTGTATAACATTAAATATATTACAGTATAAGAAAATATTACACATTGATACTTGGAAAATAAAAACTGTAATAATAAATGGTTAATTTATGAGAAAACTGTAATTAATGCACATCATGATTCATTACAGAAAATGTTTAAAGAAATTTAAACAAAAAACAAAAAAAAGAATGATCCACCAAGGGGCTTTTTAAAAGTATTTTCATAGAACAGTGTACCTTAAGTGTTTGTGCTTTTATTTATTAATTGTCATGTATACAAAATAGCTGCTTACATATATACAAATTCATGATCCTTTTGCGAAACAATGTGTTTTATACAAATAGAAAATTTTGCGACATTTATACATATTTATATTAGAGAGAGATAGAAATGTATATAATACATTGAACAAATTGTTTGGCATTAAAACAATCTTAATAAGGTACCTGTAGTAAGAACAATAAATAAAATGTTATTATTACCAAATTTCCCGAAAACTAACGAATTTTCAAATGCATTTCGTATGAGATATAAAATTTTGTACAAATTGTATCTTCTTGTCTAATATAACAATTTGTATGTTAGTAATCTTATTTTGTAAATTATTAACGTAAACAAAATGTGAAAAAAAAATATAGAATCAAAAGAAATAATTTTTAATAAAGTCAATTCCCTTAATACATACTTTCTTGTGTTTATAACAAAAGAAATTATGTCACTGGTACACCTTTTCTGGCTATAGTTCAAACAAAATTAAAATCTCATGATAAAAATATTAATAAATGTACTTGTCGAGAATGATACAGATTTTTTTAAGAAAAAAAATTAACCAGTAGTGCATGAAACAAGGCGTCAAGACAAAGATATACAAAGAATATAAAAATTAGGACGTGCTGCAGGATTATCACTCACATGGAGCCTCCACCAGGATGAAGCGGTCGTCGCAGCGGCCTTGGCGATGTACTATCACGTCGACTTAGAGTCGGGGATCCACCACTTATGCTACCATGACTTCTGGTTAAAACCAATCCTCTTACGAAAGAAAAATGTTCATTTTATATTTCACATTACATGATTAAGTTATTGGAGAATAACTGTACTTACTTTAAACTACCAGGTGCACTAGGCACCCTCGTAAGTGGATGATTATGACTTTGATTTTGTTCTTCTGTCTTTAAATTATCTGGATTAGCTTGAACTCCATAAAGGAGCTCTTGAGGTTGTGTAGTCCTTCTGCGTACTTTATTATTACGTTGTTTTTCCTCTCCAACAATAACTTGAGTGTAATTTTCACTAATATTTCAAATTAAATAAATATTACTAATAGATATTGCTAAGAGGTATTAAAAAAATAGTGTATGACTTACTTATCTGGTGATGAACTCCTAGAACTAGGTGGACTATAATTCATAGTACTATGATTATTCGTAAGCGATAAAAGATCTCTGTCTCGCAACACGTGCTCCAACAATTGATGTTGCACATCACTTTCTTGCGCAACTTGATTTAGTCTTGATTCCATGTCTCTGACTTCAAGCTGCTTTTGTGCAGCCATGCAACTTTGCTCGACAGTAAAAGCTAGCATTCTTTGTAATAAATACTGAGCCTCATCTACCGACTGAATCGTTGATATAAGAGCTTCAACACCAGGTTCCCCTTCGCCTTCACCATCTCCCATTTCCATCATATCACGTTGACATTCAGAGATACTATCCTGTAAAAAATAACTTGAAGAACAAAGCAACATTAATTTGGCTAATATAAGAAAAAAAAGTTACCTGTAGATAGCTAATTTTACTTCTCACATTATCAATTTCTTCATCTATGTCGATTGTGTCACCTCTCGAACTTTCTATAACATTTCTGTGTTTTTGAAGCTTTTCAAGTTCTCTACCTAGTTCTTCTCGTTCTTGAAGAAGTCTTTCCATTTCTCTCTCCGTTTCTGCAGCTGCCTGCTTAGCCAATGCTTGCTTAGCAATGGTTCTTTCAAATGTTTGCCACCTTTGTTTTAATGCTTTTGGGTTAATTGGTTTAGGAGGTGCTCTACCGGCAGCCTTTTGGCTTAGACCTCTGTCTCGTTTTCTTAACGCTGAAACTTCTTCTTGTTTGCGTCTAAGAACTACTTCTTTCATTCTTTTATCTGCCTCAAGCGTTCGAATCGTATTTGCATTCTTCCTACTTTCCTTACGCAATTGTGCTATTTCTCTATTACGTCTCAACTCATTTTCTTTATGTCTCTGTGCTTCTTCACGCATTTTATTCAGAAGTTTTACTTTTGCTCGCTTCATCTCTGCCAGTTCATTTCGAAGCCCTCTTAACCTGTTTTCATTCTGAGATTGACTCTTAAGTAGCCTCGCATGTTCCTTCTTTGCAGATTGCAAAAGTCGTACTTCTTTTTGCATAGCAGAAAGTTTCTTTTCATATTCATCGCGTAATTTTTTCACTTTTTCTGTTGGTGGTATTGGTTGTTGTTGTAATGATTGCAACACCTTATCTCTTTCTTCTTGAGTATTTCTGATTCGAGCCTGTAATTGAGCAAGTTTATCTTCGTAATGTTGCTTCATAGTTTGTAAACGCCGTTGAGAAAGTTCAAGTTCTTGTATTAGTCGTTGTTTTACATCAATATCTGACGTTAAAGCTTCCAATTCACGACCCATAGCTGCCTCTTCTTCGTCTTCTTCTACAAAATATTATATTATATATAATTATATATTATCTAAATTATATATATAATTATGATATATATATATATATATATATACCTTTTCTATCGGAATCATCATCCGAATCATCTTCGCTTACAGAATCTTGCCCAGCTTCTGTATCATCACCTTCTGTTTCATCTCCTGTTTTCCCAACAATATTGGAAGTATGTCCATGCTGTTCCTTTAATGCAGTTAATGTTTCGATTTCTTTTTGTAGTTCTTTCTTAGCATCATTTAATACTGATGTAGAGTCACTATGAAATATGTATCCAGAGTCACCATAGGGGTTGGCAGCATTAACCTGTATGAATTGAAACACCATTAGAAAATCAATTGCTACATAGGTCAATAACATATGTATCTGCTATTACTATATGCCTTACCATTATGTATGTGCTATTATACCTGTATTTGACGTTTCTTCAATTGCTGATACATAGCTTCTGCTTCTAAAAGACGAGCTCTTAATTCTTCTATTTCTTGCAAATATCCTTGTATTAAACTCGTCACTTCAGGATTTTCACCTGTTGATGACAACCATTGACCGGTATCTTTTTCTGCCTGCAGAAGAACATTCTTTGCTGTCAATGCTTCAACTGTTTCTGAAAGGGCTTTTACTCTAGTACGAAGACTCTGTAATTCACTGTTCAACATTTGATTTTCATGCCAAGCATCGTTTATACCATCTTCACCAACAACTCTTTTTCCTAATAAAAAATAAATAACAAATTAAAATTTTAACTTTTCATAATAAATTTGATATGTTATAAAAACCAATTCTCCATATCCATATAATATTTTATACATTTACCTTGCCTATATTCCATTAATTCTAATTGAAGCTGCTGTATTTCTCTTCTAAGAGAAGCAATTGTTCTTGAACTCTTATCTTGATTAATTGTAACTTTATTCTTTATGTTCCTTGCTCTGTTTGCATACTTCAGAGTACTTAAAGTTTCCATAAAATCTCTATCACTTGGTGATACACAGGCTATCATAACAGTTTGACTGTTACCTACAACCATTGTACATAAATTAATACAATTAGAATTGATAAATTAATACAATTAGAATAAAAGTATGTATTTTATAAATATATTTATGATTCTATTACCTCCTAGTGAATCTTGAAGTAGCCTTGTTAGCTTTGAATCTCTGTATGGTACATGCAAAGCTCTTTTTGTCTTATCACCAAGTGCAGAAATTACATTACCTAGAGCCAACTATAATACAAAAAATAATTGTTCTGATGGTGATTACAATATTGTGTAGTTCTCCTATAAAATTATCAATACATTACCAATCCACAATTTATAGAAATCCCTTCTTTTGCTCTATCTCCAGTAGCACCAGTTCTTTTTAGCCTTTCTGATCCAGCTAAATCTACAAAATGAAATTTTGCAGTTAAAGTTTCAAATTCACCAGCAGGTTCAGAGCCACTTGTATCAACATCAGCATCTGGATCTTCAACTTTTACATATCTTTGCTGCTTTATATATAGTGTAAATATTGCATGTGATCTTGATGACTGGGTATTCATTTGGGTAGATCCAGTTGTACGTGACAATGCTCCTAATCTTAAATACTCTAATGCTTCCTCTGGACTAGTAACAATTCGTGGTTCCACTCCAGCTAAATGAATATTGCCTGAGGGATCTTCATGAATACGAGCACCACCCCTAGGACCACCAGGTCCTAGTAAATCTTTCAAGTCCTCATTATACAATTCCAAAAATTGTGCAGTAACCTATTATAACACATAAAGAAAACAATTTATATAGAAGAAACATTTTATCTTATGAAATATTAAATTTCACTCATAAGTAGAATAATTTATTTCAGTGAAGTAATATGGATTTAGAATTGTATACAAAATTTCTTTGTAAACCTTAAATTCCGGAGGCATTTGTGCACGTTCTCTAGCCTGCTGTTGTTTTTCCGCAATACCATTGAACAGGTGTCTAATAGCTCTTGGAATAATTCCAACTACAGCTTCACCTACTTCCACATCAAATCCAGTACCCATAGTATATGTTTTACCAGATCCAGTTTGACCATATGCAAGAACAGTTGCATTATATCCATCTAATGCACCTTCTACCAAACGTGCAACACATGTTTCATGAATTGTGCTTTGTCCAACACCAGTATCAAAAACATAATCATATGTAAAGGCCTTGTCTGGTCCAAGAAAGACTTGGGGTTCTCCTGGAGGTACTTGAGTACAAATTCTACACATGTCAATTACTTCACGTGCTACTTGAGGCCTTATTCTGTGATTAATAACAATAAATTATGAATTACCGAAATTTCTTAATATTTCGATAGAAGAAAATTAAATATTAAAGATTAAATACGAATATAAACAATGAATATAAAAAGAAAAAGTACAAGTGATTTTTATTTTTCATATATAAATTACGTTTAATCAATTCGTATTCGTATTCATATATAATGTATTACGTTGTAGTCACATTTAATGTGTTATAATCAACATCATCGTACACAACGTATCAGCTGTTACTGTAATAAAAATCCCGCGCGATGGTAAGAAGAAATATATACAACAAAATGCACGAAGAATGCAGCTAAAGAACAATTTGAAAATATTCAAATAAGGAGAGGACCAGATGGATAAAGGTAGGAATGACTAATACAAACAATTCGAAATCGAATAAGTTATGAAGAAACGAAGAAAATATGGTGGGGGAGGAAAAATTCATTCATCAGAAATCGAGATGCATGTTCGTCGTTCGTTATACAACCGGTAATAAAGCCTACGACCTACGCATCTAATTCTTTAAAAGGAGATATTATGCGATTAAAATACGCAATGCAGTACTGCGTAAAAAAGAATGCTGACGGCATTTCAATTATAAAATAACTTCATCGAAAAATAACAGGGACATTTGGAAGATAAAGACGAAAAATATTAATGACAAATATCGCATTTACATATCGTTATGTGTTTATTAATAAAATAAATAATTTTAAAGAAGTGAGTAAAAAAATTAAGGATGTTAAGAAACATATGAATATGTCGATAGTTAATTCGTGCAACTGTTTTAGTAAGGATATTCGGAGAAATTTGTAATCATGTTGAAACGGTCTAAATAGAGGAATTTTCTAAAATCGTGAAAGTGTAACAGGAATCAATGCCTTTCGCAATTCTAATTATTGGATTCGTAACAATGGATCCCAAGTGAAAGAAAAAATACATATCTATAGTAATAGATAAGATACACCGGGAAAGAATATATAATGACAATACGCGTAAATCACGGAAACATTGGAAAAGTACAGCATTTTTTACAGCAAAATTTTTACGTTTTGAATTCGAATAATACCTCCCGCGAATCTTACAGTTATTATTAACTGTATCACATCGGTGATATAAGCTGTCACCGCGTATGTCGTTTTAGTAGCTTAGTTTGCGACAATGTAGCCTACTTGACAGAATGTCTTGCACAAAAACAATTTGATGAATTGATGTTTTAATAGAAAACCTGGACTTACCGTACGGCAACGCGTACACTTGTATCATCAGACATCTCGATATTAAATATTGTGCAACTCTTTAGGATGTGAAAGCAGAAAGAATAAAATCTCACTGGAGAAATCAACGAGAAATTGGTGCGATTAGGCCGAAACTATTAGGCGACGGGGCTATAATTTTTCGATACGCAGATATACTGAATGCGCACGCGTTATTAGATGCGGCGACCGTGAAAATTCCGCATTTTTCGTCGTGGACGCGCGCACAGACAATTGTGAAATCCACTCAAACATTTCTCATAACGAAAGAAAAATCTCTACGCTAGTCGCGTCGACCCAAGGACTGTATAGATCTTGGATTGAAATCATACGTGACAGACATCTTTGATTCTTTATGGCATAAACCGATTATGTAGCATCATCTATTGACAATTCTTGAAACTGTTAACGATTCTCTGTCACTCAGAAATTATATTACATATATCATTTGTTGGTAAGTTCTTATTTGTTGTATGTTGAGTCGATAATACTGGGAATGATGGTAAAATAATAAAGGGCCTCTAAAGCCTCTGTTCTATACTTTGTGTTACCGTGATATTATCCAAATTGTAATAGAATCCGTCTATATTTAATAACTAATATTTTTCAATTACATTTTAGATTTCCAGCAGTTATTTAAACATTACATTGATTACAACATATGTACAAGAGATAATATATTTGATGATGTAATCTTCTACCTATCATGACTGAATTAAGATACAGTGTGATTAGTATTTAAATCTGAAAGTGTGTATTCTATTTATAATATTAAAATTTTACTTCAATCAAACTATTTTCTTTCTGAATGAAAAAGTTAGTGACATTAACATAAGTGTAACTAATTACTGAGTGACATCGGGTATCAAACTGTATAGTTCAATCTTGACATCTAATTATCGTGAAGTGAACTATATAATATATGTAGAAAAGATAGTAGAACCACGGTTCATGCGACCGTGAGTGGAACGTTGTGGTTCTCCTATTACATTATTGGGTAATCAGAAATTTTCTTGTCATCTTTTATTTCAAATTAAAGTTTATTATATCTTTTTCTTTATTTTATCGGTGATTGTGCTTCATTTTTTCAGGCTTATATCGTATTTGATTGGAAGCTTAGATAACGTAGATAATGGATCATCAAATATTTAAAATATACAACCAGAAAGATTTTAACAGAATTACAAAGGGTATTAAAGTTGCACAATGTATGCAATCGCGATCGTCATCTGGTAATTAAGCTTAGGATATATATCTATTTTTATTTAAATGCCATTTGATACAAATTTATGTTTGTATGTGAATACTTACTATTAAAATTTTTACTTATATTTTTTAAAGCTAAGGATATCTATTAATCACTTTAACTATTTTGTGTATTTACTGTTTAATTACGTCATTCGAGTTGACTGTTTCGAGTTGGATGTTTTCAAATATATAGAAACCATATGTTTCTAAGGTTAAAGCATTTTCTTTCTACGAATTGGAAAATTACAAATGATTAAGAACGATATTATTGATAATATAATAGACGAATTTATGAAGTGAAGTTAAAAGCACTATTATATTAGTTTCAGGAAGTGAGAGAATGATAAGTCAACTTGATGATTTAGTTGTATCTGATTCCTTAAGTTGTTCATTTTGTAATACTATATTTGAAGACAAAGCACAACAAAGACTGCATTATAAGTTAGATTGGCACCGGTATAATTTAAAACAGCGTTTGAATGGATTAAGACCTATTAATGAAGATAAATTTAATCTTTTAGCTGATGAAGGTATTACCAAAGAACTTAGCTTTTTTGTATACTTAACGTATACCATGAAAAACATATCATTGTTAACATTGTAGGCAATGTTTCGAGTTTATCTGGAAGTGATGTAGAATCTGAAAATGAAGATGAGACATATGCCTCAGAAACAGGATTTGGTCATTGTGAAAATAAAATCTCCATTAAAAATAAGAAAATTGAAAAAAAAGGAAAAAATACAGAGTCAGTTTCTGATAGTTCTGATACAGAATATTGTGATGACATTATCAAAGAGAAAAAAGTTGAGGCTTTATTAGTCACTGCAAATCGTCATTCAAAAGTTTTTTTTGAGAATGATGATGGAAATATATTTAGTATATATAGATGCTTACTTCACAACAAGAAGGTCTGTTCATTTATAATAGTAGACATGTTTGTCTATGATATTATTCTGTAATTTGATCTACTTTGTTAGAGTCACTTGGCGTGTCTATACTTGCCAGATCAGGAGAGATGCAATTACATTTTAGGAAATTCCAGAGGTAGACAATGAGATGATTGCTCAGGCACTGGACAGTGGGAGACAAACAACATGGACTGTCATCATGATTGGTGGAGGACATTTTGCTGCAGCTGTGTTTCAAGGTATTAGTTTTAATGTATAAAGAAATATTTTATATACTAGAATTATAAGGAAATATCTATCTGCTTTAGATGGAGAACCTATTGTGCACAAAACATTTCATTCTTATACAGTACGCGCAAAACAGGGCTTTGCTCAAAGTTCACGTACAACAGCTAATCATCCAAAGAGTGCTGGAGCTAGTTTACGTCGTTATAATGAAGCATCTCTCCTTCAGGTATATAGTTAGTAAATTTAGATAGGGACTATTTTCATCATATTCACTAATTATTTATTTTCAGCATGTGCAAGATATACTTGAATCATGGTCATCTCATATCAGTAATTCCTCTCTAATTTTATATAGAGCAGTTGGTCCATATAATCGTACTGTATTATTTGGAGGAAAAAATCCACCTTTAGATAAGAATGACTTAAGATTAAGGCCACTACCTTTTCCTACTCGTAGAGCAACATTTAGTGAAGTTAAAAGAGTGTATGACATTTTAAGTTCCATGGAAATTTATGGTATGATTTTGATATTGTGTTTCAAATATTAAAATATATTCATATTTATCTTACTAATGGTGTATGTTACAGGCTCTGCATCTGATTTTACAGATTCTTTTCCTATTTCACCACGTCAACCTCTTAGAAAAAAAGTTTCAAAAGCTGATGTATCTAGCGAAATTCTGGAGAAAATAGAGAATGTAGAGTATGATTCTAATGCTACCAATAACGCACGTAATCCACAAGATAGCGATAAGAATAAAATTCCCGCTCAAGCATCTCCCGAAAGACAACATAAGAATTCTCGATCTCATATAGATAGAGCAAAACCAAGAAAAAGTCCATGTCGCCCTTTACCCGGTACGAAAATTAAAATATTTTGAATATGAGATACAATTAAATAATTAATTGAATTTTCATTTGATCTTGTATTGCAGATATCATTGCTAGGTTAGCACAATCGTCTTCGGAATCAGAATTGGATCAAACAGGAACTTCTAATATTCCAATGGATGTTTCATTAATTGAACAAGAATTGGAAGTAGAATTTAATGAAAATTTACTCGCCTTTCAAGATACTGTGCCAAGATACATGAAGAATAAAAAAGCTCGTCGTCAGAAGAAAAAGACGAAAAAAGATGGTGAATACATGTATATATATTATGTTCTTTTAATGATCATATCTTTTTACATATATAAAAATACTTGCATTTTCAGAATGCGTACTAAACGAAACTTTAACCAACGCTAAAGTTAAATTATGGTCTGCATGTAAATTAGGTGATGGTGAATTATTATCATCTGTAATTAATGATCTCGTAATTCAAGTAAAAAAGTTTGTGGAGTTGGAAGAACAAAATCAAGAGGACGTAACTGTAGATTTTAATTCAATTGTAAACAAAGATGATGTGAAGAAATTGGTAAATGATGCTAATGAAGATGGTAATACGATGTTACATGTAGCAGCTTTGGGTGGACACTTGAAATTAGTGTGGTATATTAGTAGTTAGAAATTAGTATGTTGATGTAACTATTGTTTTGTTTTACAAAATTTTTATCAAGTTTACCTGTTTTAGGCAATTACTAGAAATTGGATCAGATCCTTGCAATAAAAATAAGAAGCTACAAACACCATATGCTGCGGCAAATGATAAGGAAACCAGAAATACTTTTAGAAGATTTATGGGCGCTTATCCTGACAAGTTCAATTATAGCAAAGTATTTACTACATATTTCTCTATCTTTCATTTATTAAGATGTCATTATTACGTATAAAATTATATGTGTTTGTTATAAAGTCTCAAATACCTGGCCCACTTACTGATGAAATAGAACAAGAGGAATTAGAAAAAAAGAGACAACAAAGAAAAATAAAACGGGAGAAAGATAAATTGAAGAGAAAAGAATTTGAACTTAAAAAACAAGAAGAAGATACAAAGCAAAGATATCTTAGTCTTAGTGACAGAGAAAAGGTACATATTTTAAAGATTAATTGTATAACCATTTAGTACTAATAAATTAAATCGTTAAACGTTTCTATCACAGAGAGCTTTAGCTGCAGAGCAACGTATTTTAAACCAAGGCTGCACCATGATTTCAAGATGCTTTCAATGCGGTGTGAATATGGCAGGTCAAGTGCCTTTTGAGTATAATTCCAATCGTTTCTGTTCTATGCCGTGCCTAAAGGAACATCGTCTTCACAACAAAGTTGTTATCTGATGGCGCTTTTTTGCATTTGAAACCGTAATTTATGTACGTTTTCATGATCTAGCCTTATTTTTTTTATCAAGTACAGGTTATAAAAATGACGTATTTCTTATAAAGGACTAGATTTAAATGTATGTATACTTTTTTCAATAATGAAAAAAGAATTGAATAATCACAATATGATGATCAAAATTTAGGAACTCTGTGTTCAAAATAATATGGATATGTAAATTTAGAGTATTTTATGTTCTGCAATACACGTGATGCATATTTATTGTGTTGTTCAGATAAAATTTCTTGCATGTATGTTTCAAGTTTTGGGAAGAGATTATAAAATGCCACTTGATGTACGTACAAGAATTTTTATAATAATATATGGATTTTAGCAAGAATGTGATGAAATATTTTATAATTCATGAATTTCATTCATCTTCCTTTTTGAAAATATGAGATATGCCGAACTCATATTTGTTAAAAATTAAATACATTTTATATACTTTTTACTTTGGTTACATCTTTGGTATAACATTTTTAATTATATACTAAATGACATACATAAAGAACTAACATTTTATGTTTACGATAAACAGTAACTAACTTTCACATTCATGACCGCAATATTACATTCATTCAGAGTTTACGATATTATAACATTACATCGATTACGTTTTACCATTATAATATCATAACATTGCAGTACATATCAATATATAATGTAACGTTCATGCGAAGAACGAGCCATTTGGATTATTTTTATAAGATTGAAATTTAATAGGAATTTGAGATGGCATTCACACGTGAATCTCATTGCTGACTAGTATAGAAAAAAAAAAAAAAATATAAATTTTCCAACACTCATACTGTAAAATCGTGGGAATTTAATATCGGTGGTATATTGACGAGAAAATGTACATTTCATACAGTTTATGTATTTGACGTGCTAACAGTAGCTAGAATATGTTTTCATTGACTTTTCATTCACAGCAGTAAGCGTTAAAAACTTTTATATTTTAGACACGAATTATGAATAACGAAAATAAAATAGAAACCGGTGTTTGGAATTCCTTTAAAATTTGTTAGCTATGCATTTTGTAGTAAGCATGACTGAATATAATTCAAGTATTTACAAGTTATCTTAATTTTATTCGGATAGAAACAACACTCTTTGATTCGAATAAAAATAATACATAGAGATCCAAAAGTTATCTTCATAAATATAATCTTTTTCCAGTTGATTTCTATCGGTCACAATTCATGATGTAAATAACAATATGAGAAAATATTTGAGATCGGCATGTCAGTTTTCGTTATTTCGTTCTCAAAGTGTGCTTTAGGCTAATCAAACTGTTACCTATTAAAATGGTCTTTGATTGGTAACTACTGAAAATATTAATTTTCATAAAATTGATACCGTTTGAATGGTTTAAGTACAGAATATGAAATTTTTGTTAATCTCTCACTACATCAATTTATAAATGTCATAGATTAGTTGGATAAAATTTTCTTGTTTTATCTATTCTATCGTTATGATTAGTATCGTTAGTTCAATTTAAATGGACGTGGAATCATCGGAATCCGTATCGTCGCATTCATCGCCATACAGTCCGTGAATATTTCCATCGATCCAGTTGTTATCTACCTTTACCTCATACCTGTTCTCTTGAATTTTATTCGATGGGAGAATTCTTACGTACGTGTTCTTCATGTTCTTCAATTCGGACTGTATGCCGGTGTTCTTCAGCATCGGACTCCTTTCACCGCTACTCACCGACTTCGAACGAACTTTATCTGTAATTTTCTCGCCTTCCACCGATTCCAAAGAGCTTTTCCTTCGACTATTTCTTCTGTTAGACTTTTCTTTGTTGCTCGTCGTCTTTCTTCCTACTTTTGGACTTTCGCTTTCTAAATACTTTTTAATCCACTTCGGGGTCTCGCTCGAGTAAGACGATTTCTTCACGTACTTTGGATTGGCTATAATCATTGGTACGTCTGTTTCTATCACCGTAGTGATTACCTGTTCGTTTTCATCAAAATTACTTTCTAAATATTTCTTCTTCGGTATCGCGGACATGCTTATCTTTCCAAGTATCGAGGAATTGTCATCTGTTTCGTATGTGTACGAGTAATGTTTCTGAATATGTTTAGGTTCATCAACAATATCGATAAGAGTTTCCGAATTCGAAATTTCGTTCTTCCGATTTTCTTCTTTCTCATCCTTCCGAAATCTTTCCAGAGCCTCCTCGAATAAATGTTTCGGTGACTTTCTGCCAAAGTCGAGAGGTTTGATCGGAGAAATTATACTCTGCCTCAGATTGCCTGTAATACTGTGTCTTTGCCTTGTTGGCGGATCAAGCAATCGACGCAGACTCGAATTCCTTATTTCGGGCACCGACATCCTTTCCCTATTAGGAATCGGTGAGACTGATCTGTGAAGTTTGCTTGTCCTAAGCGTCGTCTGACTCTTCTGTTGTGTTGTAGCTGACGGTGTCGAAGCAATTGCAGTCGTTATTTTATTTAGTTCGGCTGATAATAATTGTCTTTCGCTTGGTGGTAGGATCGGAGTTGTGCTTGCCACAAGTACACTCCCAAGGCCTTCTCTAGCGGGACTTTTGAGTTTACCTCCAGGAATTCCTACTTGTTCGTCGATCTTAGGTTGCTGGTGTTCACTGATAGGTGAACTAGCTATCGGTAATAGTCTGGACCGAGTCACATCCTGATTACGTGTCAGTTGACTGTCCAAACTAAATCTTTGCTTCGGCGTACCTGCTATTAACCTAAGATCGTTTTGCGTCTCGAGTTCCGGTATTGAGAATCTATCTCGATTAAATTTCGTCACAGCCGACTCCTTGAAGTTCCTATATTTAGCACCAATGTCCAACTGCGACAGACGATCCCTCTGGCTAGCGTGTATGGCAGGAGAAAATCTTTTATGCTTGGTAGGCGGTGGAGAGGGAGAATGGAAAACCATCGTGGGTAAATTGAGATCTTTCCCTGTACTTAGGCAAGGTTGAGATAATCTCTGTTGACCACGACCAGGATGGTAATCACCGATAACTAAAGTGGATTGAGAAAGGCGATCTCGTTTCCCTGGTACATCCTGACGTAAGATAAACCTTGTTACATCTGGTTGAGACAATCTCGAGGTACCTTGATCCATCGTTAAGCTTCCTCTCGAGCTTCCTCCGCCGAACGGCGCGCTTCGTGCTGATAATCTCTCTTCTTCATTAATACTATTATCCCCGGAAGCTGCTTTAAGACTTGTGTAAGACAATCTAGAGCTACGATTCATCCCGACAAAATTGATACCGCTGAAGCTCAAGTTCAACGTAGGTTGAGACATTCTTATACGGCGGTCGGCCGAACCTCCGGATCTTTTGTCGTGAGATATCAGGAGAGTGGGTAGATTTGGTTGAGAATAACGACTTCGTTGACTCGCAGGAGAATAACTCGGTGGACAAGGTGTCGTTGATTGAGTTCCTTCGTATGTCACGGAGTCCTGAGACTCGATACTGGACTGCGATTGAGGTGGTGGCTTCACGGGAGTAATATGAAGATTCGGATGAGACAGTCGGTTCTTACGACCTTGAGTGGGCTTCTTTAAGTGGTCGATAAGGTTGGGTTGCGAAAGACGGATGTAAGGAGTAGGTGGTCGGTTCAGGTACCAGAGGTCCCGTCGGGAATACGGTTCGCATCAAAGGGTACCCTCTTCGCGTAAACGGCGTATGAAAACTGGTCGCACATCTTCGAAGAACGAAGGCAGATCTAATTCCGCTGCCCGTGCAATTCCGCCGTCTTTGCATTCCAGCCAGTACGTATCCATTAATCCCTTCCCCTACGAAATTAATTTCATTCAAGAGCGTTGTCCGATTATAAATTTTACATAAAATATCTACCTTGACATCTACCAAACCACGATGTGCGATTTTGAAACCTCCTACCGCATCCAAAGCTTTTTTCATTTCTAGGCTAATATGTATTCGTAGCGCTTCATATAAAACAAATGAAAATTAAAATTAAGTTGTAGAAAAATATGTGTTTAGTACCAAAAAGAAAATAAGGAACTTGATGAGATACCTTCTCCAGTTGATTCCATACGACTGGCTGTATTCACAGTATCCCCGAAGAGACAATAACGGGGCATTTTGCTTCCCACGATTCCAGCAACTACGGGTCCTGTATGAGCACCGCTTCGTATTTGAAGACGTTCACCGGGCCGCTTTGGTACTTGAAATACCGATGAAGCTGCTAGAAGATCGAGGGCCATTGTCGCTATTTCAGTTACGTGTTTGTCCCCTTTAAAATTTCGTGTCATAAATTTTTTTATTATATTATAATAAGTAAAATTTAAATAACAAAATTGTGTAGGAAAGGATTTCACCATTTCTAACAGGCAAGCCAGAGGCGACCATATATGAATCGCCAATAGTTTCAACTTTGTACACGTCGTAACATTCGATACGCGCATCGAATAACTTGTAGATCGAATTTAGAAAAGTGACAACCTGGGAAAGCGTAATAATTTAAAGTACAGATAAATCGAGGATAATTTTATACATGGTAGGAAAGAATTTTACCTCTAAGGGAGTATTCTCCGCAGCAATTTCTGTGAACCCAACAATATCGCTGAAGTATACGGTTACTGCTTCGTAATATTCCGCTGGAACCTGCGGAACAAAGGAAACGTTTGTATATCAACAACGTAATATTTTTCAAACGCAATTGTTAATTACCTGTTGAGTTTGCTTCAATTGCTGTGCGACGCTAGGAGGCAACATTTGAAAAAGCAACGTGTCACTCTTCCCTTTTTCCTGCTTCAGTTCCCGAGCCTTTTGCGCTAAATTGGCTGCGTACATCTAAAATATTCCAACGAAACATCTAATTACCAACGCATACGGAATCGGTTTATTACCCATTAGAATCGTTAATGGCGGTGAGGATTAAAAAAAATGAGATCAAGCGGTGATGAAAGTCTTTAATTTCATTATCTTGCTATATTGCGAAGTAAAAGAATTATACTGTTGTATCGGTATTCGATTGAAAGGAACAGAAGTACACATCACTTAATTGGAATTGTCGATGCTGCAGCCAATAAAATACTTCTTTCGCTTGGAAGATTGAATATTTCCAAACGTTACAAGCAGATAAATAAATTGAAGTTTAAACCTAATTACATTACAATTATGAAAGGAATCAATTATATAAATATTATATCAAGCAAATATGTGTATTTACTTACTTGTATCGTTGCAACCGCATTACGTACTAGCATTATAATAATAGGAGAAACGACCAACACTAGCGCGAGTATAGCTATCCCAGCAACTTCTTTGTTACTCGCATCTTGTAAAGTTGAATTCACATAATCCCTATTCAATTACAATTACACTATTCAAGTTATCATATAAAAACTATATTTTTCCATCACTCTTATAAAGATTTACCGGATCATGTGACGTAATTCTCGTTGAAGTTTACGCAGCTCATCCACATAAGTAGCCATTGAATCGAAATAAGCGATAGCGTCATCAACACTCGGTTTCCTCTTCTGGTTCTGGAGGATTTCATCTCGTCTGTAATGTATGTTTTCCAAACAAACCTTTCTCCCTTATTTCATGCATTTTATACGCCGACGCTCCAACTTTTCACTCATTCATTCTATTATAGAAGTTACGCTTATATTTTGAAAGTCTTTTCTAGCTGTTCGACAAGTCGAAAGTTTGCCTAGACTTAAAAAGCCTCTTCCCCTCTCTCTCTCTTTTTTTTTTTTTTGCTCTTTTAAATAGTTTTCTTAATATGGTCGTTGCATACCTAGATTTAATTTTTCCATAGTCTGACATGGAGTTGGTGAGTTCTGCGTAAAAATGTTTAAGAGAAGGCACGTATGTGAGAGATCCAG
The DNA here is from genome assembly GCF_024516045.1 of Bombus affinis. Taxonomy (NCBI): domain Eukaryota; kingdom Metazoa; phylum Arthropoda; class Insecta; order Hymenoptera; family Apidae; genus Bombus; species Bombus affinis. The sequence continues at coordinate 5,392,175 of NC_066354.1, forward strand.
AGAGGAGATCACGTCCAAGAATATCGTGGCGAACGTAGCTGACGTAATTGTCCCCCACAAGGGTTCCACGTCCAAAGTAATTGATTCCGTACACGGAAGAAATACCCAAGCTCTCAATACTCTTCAGCAAATTTTTAAAAGCAATTAGATACCTGAAATGCCGAGATATATCCAATTGCACGAATCCAAATATTTTTTACGTAATTCTTGAATTGTCAACATATATACATATATAAAAAGGAAAAAAGACAAATTTTACTATGTTACAAACTTTAAAATTGATTTTTATTTTCGAAAAGCTTCGAGAAACTCGATGCACTTTATAACTCTCTATCCCACTTTTATAAACTTTCTTTCTGTTAACTGAAAAATTGATTTACTTAACTGAATCCTGAAGTTATCTACCCTCCCCTTATACTTTCTGTCTCATGTTGCTAAAGAAATGTAATAATATTGATATTTTACGAGAAATGTGTATGTAACGTATACGTGCTTGGTGTGTTTTACGATAATGTCAACGATAAAATTTTCTCTTTACCTCCAAACTCCACTATTATCCGTCTCTTTGATCTGATTAGTCAAATGGTCTAACATCGCCGCGTTCACGCTCGTATACCACGCCATCACTTCGGTAATGCTGCTCTCTTCTGAACTTATCTTCTGCCTGAGAAATGAACAAAACTTTGTACTCGGACTCGGCTAACTCACACTATCCATAGGCTAGAAATTGAATGATGGTGTATCCATTGTTTCTTATAGATGCTTTAGGGATGAAACCTAAGAAATAGGGGTTGTATCGATTTTCCGAATTCTTTTATTGCTGGACCATAGAATTCCCTACTTTTCTCTCAATTCGTTACGCGTAGTAGAATGTACGACTATCACGAGTAACGAATGGGAACGGAACTCTAAACAGAGATTCTTATTAAGGAGAGATACGTGGCAGAGAAAAGTTGAATCGAGTCAACAGATAGTGGAAGTATTCGTTGTATCGAAGTGGGCTTTTAGTCAGAGACATGATAGTCATAGAACGGCAAAGAGAAAGCAGAGGAGAAGTGGAAAGAGGGAGGTGGGCAGAGGGGTCTAAAAATATTGTCTACTGCTCCAAATGGGCGGTCACGCGCTCATGTGTGACAACCTCATCCATTGCTCATAAAGGTAGTTCGACAGAGAAGGCCGAGGAGCGAAAGAGGAAAAATGACGTACGATTTCTTTGAGCGAATTTATTACAGCTCCGTACTTGTGTGTTATTCTCATTTGACATTTTTAATGAGACGCGAACATCCACTATTCGGGATACAAATCTTAAACTTCCTCAAACATTAGTATTCTAAATCGAGTGAGTATTTAGACTGCCTGTTATAGGTATGGTGACGCAAATCAAGATTTTGAGAATTTAGATTTAGCCATCTGTTTCAACTCCTAAAAGTATCATTATCCTTTAGGTAATGTGAGGTACTAAATAAAGTACAATTTGTTTGAGTTTTCCAATAAATGAAACAAGTAAGGGTTCTAATATGTATGATTAGCAAGAATTTTTCAATTGACACACTTTCCTTAATTAATGCCCAACAGCATTTAGCAATCACTGCAAATTACGCGGCTAATTGTTGTTTCAGAAGTTGTCGATAGTTCAATTACATATTACAGCCTCCGTTGCACGGATGCAGTACGAAACAAATGTCATTAGATCGTTAATTGGTCGAGATGAGACTAGCCATGACGATAGAAGCTAGTTAGTACATTGAAAATAATCACTTAAATAGCTATCCTAATTAATTCGGTTGACAACTGATGGATCGACAGGCCAAAGATTAATAGAACATCGAGAATCGAACTGTGTTATTTCGTCTTCGATGAAATCGAGTTAACACGGATCCTTTTCCTCCTCGTCATCTTTGTCAGCCACATAATATCTTCGCTGGCAAAAGAAAAGGATTGTTAGCGGCTTGTTACCGGTGCTCCCGCTGACAGAAATGCGTTCTATTATCTGACATATGTTCGTGTAATAGCCAACGCGAAAACCACAAACCCTCGAGTCGATCAATGGAGAATTTCCTATACAAGAATGCCTAGAATCCGATTTCTAGACGCCTAGAAACCGTTTTGATACTGCAAGAAATCAAAATCCTTCATATTCTTCGATTAGCTTGTTCCTTAATCGAAACTTTCTTTTAGGTTCTAGAGAATTTTTTATACAAAATGTCGGAAAGTGCATTTTTTTAAAATATTCGATAAGAATTTGTAACAGAAATTGTTTGTGCAATGAAGCTAGATGGAAAATGAAATAAATAAGGGTTGATATAATATATGTCGGTTATTAACGAGCTTCGAAAATTGTTACATGAGAACAATGTACATCTGCGGTCACGTAGAATGGGAAATTTCCACTACATTAACACGTCGTCCTACATAATTTATACGGGAAATATGACGCCCTTAATTAGTATCGTTCGTGGGATAGATTAGTAATGTGTTATTACTAAGGTTCTAAATCTAATCCTTTCCTTAATCTCTTCTCGATATTTTGTAAGAAGATATCGTAGATCAATCTTTATTCAAATTTCACGAGTTTTCATGCCTTTGTATAACAAATCAATTTTGGGAACTACGGATGGAGATTATTCATAACGGATACTTTGACTCTTGGGCTTTTATCGATTTATCGGGTACCCAGTAACGGAGCCTCCCGTCGTTTTCAGTTCGACAGAATGAAAAACATGTCTTCTGTAAATATTCTTGTATTCGCATATTAATGCCATTTCATCGTGTTTCCGTTGGGATGCAATGAGATGTAATCTTATTTTTGTATCTTGGCAACCTTAACATAGATATCGATGACACGATATTTCGAAGAAAACGAAAGTTAATAAATTTTCGATAATGGAATGCTTATTTGCTTTTTTCGTCGAGATGTAGCGATCGCTCGTCTTAGACTCGGTCTTGGAAAAACTGGATCCTGGTTACGTATTTTTATAATCGATCGATATACCAAGACAAATGCGACACGACGGTGCTATTATAAAAGCATACACCGTTTTACCATACGTTCCACACCATGCGGATTATCTTTGCCGCACCTTTTGGCTCTCCCCTTCTAATTAGATGATCGAGTAATATCTACTATTGTAATATCACATGCTATATTTGTAGGTGTAGAATAATTTTAATACCCTAATATTCTATGCGACACGAACAGGAGAAATATGATCGATTGGTGAAATTTCGTATCGCTTGATGTATCAGCATTTTTTTTTCCTTTATGTATATACACGCGATATTAAGGTTAAAATATCGTCATTTTTATCACATCACGTTTGATGTATCATGTCTAAATTATTAATAATATTAAAATTTCTTCAATTCTATTTTTGCTAATGAGTACTAATTATTATTCCATATATCGTAGATTATAATAGAAATGAAAATTTACGAGCGTTAAAAGCAAAATACTGGATTGATCGGATATCGAAAAAGGAAGTTCTTATATTATCGAACTGCAAGGAAAGGTAAGCGGAAGAGGAAAATTGTCCACTTCGAGGTTGAATGGAAATTCAACAAGTGTCGGAACGGAGACCGGAGGGAATAGAGGATTGCGCCGTAACTTTCCATATAATCATATGTTGCTAAGACAAGGGCTAACATCAGAAATGCACGAGTATACTCCCATTAAATCCTTTTTATCTTGCTATCAGCTTTAAAATAATCTTCCCCTTTGACACATCGCCAATGACTAAATCAGATCCTCCGCTTTAAATTTCCAACAGCTTAATTTAGCAGTGGTTGCCAAAAGAGATGTTGAAGCCAAGGATGAAGAAAATCGTTATTGTTTAATCGATTACGTCAAGGAAGTTATGGTAATTCAGGTAAAAGCCATTAGACACATAACGGATCTTCTGACGTCATTAGTGATGCACGCGGATTCTGTCTGGAGTAAAGAGGGCCGGTGTCGAGTATTTGCTAATCGATTCCTTACCTGAAATCCTCGAGGCGTGCTTGGAAGGCCTCTTTGCTGACCACGTCATAGGTTTGCGTCTTGCTCTCATCCCTCGGTACCGAGACCAGGGGCCACGTAGTCATGTTATGAAGAGCCTGATCGGTTATGGCGAACCTCTGCGTCAAGTTCGACCTTCAACAGACGCAAGAGACCATGGCGTATTAGTACTGCGTCGATAAATTGGCGGAGAGGCTGTGGTTATTTATTTGTTTTAGTTCGCGTTGCCATTCACAAAGCCGAGACGTTCCTGAAGGATTATTGAATTATTTTTACCAGGGAAATTTCGTTAATATTTTACAGAGTTTCCCTCAGTTCTATCAAAGAATCGAAGCGGAAGGGTCAGGTCAATATGTCACGTTTCACCGATCATGCGACTCTAATCGCTGAAACCTTGAATTTACGAATACCAATAAGTACGAATCGAAAGCAAATTAAGATTTAGAAAATCGTTTAGATTAATCTCATGTGATTTCTGTACTCGTTATAATTCCCCTGGCGTGAATCTTTATTTCGATTGGAAACTATTTAGGTCGAAGACTGTTTTCGCATTCTGTGGAGCGACTGTTTTCTCGAAATGCTAAGAAAAGTGTACCGCGTCTGTGGTGCCTTGATTAGAGGATATCCTGCTTGCTCATCTGTTTTCATTGGCCTGTACGTTAAAGGGTTCCTCCTCTTTGGACAAATAGCTTTTGTCACTAAGTCACGTATACCGAAAGATCAAGCGATCTTAAAGGCTTCTGGCGAACAGTAAAACGATTGTACAGCATCGTGTACGACTCTAATGCATTTCGTATGATACTTTGCGACACAAATTCAAATCGTATATCTTTGATATTGATTCAAGAGAAAGCTTAACAACAGGTTGCATGATAATACCTTAGAGTGCTGCCATTAGTGTAAATAAAGAATGCAACCTCAGATCTTTCGAGCTGCATCCGCGTGACAACCTTCCCTAAGTCTGTGGCGATTGTTACCTGTAAAAAGTGAAGAACCATAATCAATCAACGTTTGACAAGAAAAGAATAAAAAATAAACAAATTATTAGAGGAAGTTGCAAACACGTGACAATATCGAGGACCAAATATCCTCTTAAAAATGATTACATAGTGTATTACTGTACCTATATCGTTGAAAAATGCATGAAGACCAAAGCCTTGTCAGTCATTAGTCAGTGTTGCCGTCGAGCTCGTGAAACTTCCGGAAGGAGATGAAACTAATCGTAAGGGAAGGACAAAGTGGACAGAATAGGGCGAGTGAATACCTCTTAGGTACACATTGTCTGGTCACTCGAACTTCTAAGTACCTAAATGGCCTTCTGTTATACTTGCGACGCTTCTACGTTTCATACAGCATTTCAACAATTATAGATCGGCTGTCGTGATAAAGCGTCGCAAAAAATAATGGTGAAATACCGCCTCTTTTTCGCATTTCAGGATACGAAGAAGTGACATTATAAAACGAATGGACGTTGGAATTTCTCGATTAATGCATAATAATGAATAGTCGATGAGTCTCTAAAATTAATTTAATCTTTATCGTTTTCAGTGCCGTCTAACAATTTTCAATAATATACAGAGTGTTGTTGACACATTCGTTCATCGAGAATGGGGGAAATTCGAACGAAATAATGTCAGGTTTGCACGTCTGGTATACTAACGTTTTATAGCCAGTACGTCAGGATTAATCGCGACAACAGACGTTCTCCGACTGTATTGACTGAATACTGAATCTCCATCGCGATAATCTCTATCGTGGATTAAAAGTTGCGAAATTATTAAAAATTCCGAAAGCTTCTCTCTACTATAATACGCACTTCTAAAAGTGAAATTGAGATCGTTATACAAAAAAATGATCTCTCCGTAAACAAATTTAATCATTCCGTGGTATCATAAACAATTTAATTTTTATCAATAAAGTATAAGAAAAGGGCGATGACTTTAAAAGGCAAATGAAATTCGTTCTCTTCGGTTCTCCTATAGATTTTAATTATGGAGGGCGTGGCAGAGCAGCAACGCGAACGGGTATAAAACTCTCGACACGCTTAGCAGGACGACAGCAAACACCGGGAACGATGAAGATAGGGACGAGGACAAGCAAGGAGGAGAATGCGTCCATTCTTTTCTGCCTTTCCTCATGCCACGCCACCGTGCTCGTCAAACAAGTAACTCGAGATCGAACGGTGCACTCGAGACTACACCCCGTTTCGATAAATTTCGATCGGATCTATCACTCTCTTTCTTCGTCAATTCTTCCAGTACTACGCTACAATAATGACCATCCAAGAACCAGGCGAGGCTACTTCATTCTAGTATGGAAATTTTTTCAACGACAGCTAAGGGTGGAATTGACATGTTCACTGCGTACGGCGTGGATCTTAATCGGCATGTATCTAGATTATATATAGTATCGACTGGCACGTGAAATAAAAATCACGAAACTATGAAAAAATATTTTATGGCGATCTACATCAAACACATATTTAAAGTTTCACGATACAAAGACGGGTATTGTATGAAAATTATTTGTTAGCATATAATATTGTAGAAAATGAAAATCGTACCTTTACTTAACCATTATCGATTACTTATGTAGTGATCGGCTTCTCTGTTGACAAGATTTTTGATTTCATGGAAGACAAAATTCGAAACTCGAAAAAGGGGAGGGAAGTACAAATAATTTTTCGGGTCTGTTTCGAAAAGATTGCACGTGATATGTTTTTACAGTTGTGACGAAATAAAAGAGTAAAAGAGTTGTTGACTCCTCCATTAACTGGAATTCCATTTTCGTGGATCGATCGTTTACTGGTAACAATACGGTTCTGTATGAAGAAACATTGTGAAGAACTCGATGCACCATGAAACAATACCTATGTACCTTTGTTGATGACCAATGTATTGTGTTATGATAGAATGGGTTATTGCTAGTTATTTACATCACAATAGAAAATATCATTGTTGATGGTATGTAATCGATAGATCGATATTGACGTCTAACGAATCGGAACGAAAAAGTATCTTTTCCTGAAGAACACTGTCACCGATTGTACCATAAAAAAACTTATTAACGCATTTTAATTCCCCCTGAGAAGGCGATCATGCCTCTGGATATGCTCTCTCGCCGATCAGTATATTGAGAGAGAAACACGAGCTTCGACGCGCAATATTCGTTACTGTGCACCGTTTTAATTTACCAACAACATGCCAATCGAAAGCATCGCTTTAAAAACAGATTGATTAGAAACTCAAGTATCGATTACGAGCATTGGTAATCAACCAATGTAACGCATAGCGTGATTATTGAACTCGCTATTGAACAAATATTAACGTCAAAAATTGAATATTGCCACGTTTCATGTTCGTAGAACTGGCAACGAGTCTCGTTAAAATTTAGCGTTTCCGGCATTAAGGAAAACGAATATATATTAAAGAAGATACTGAGCTGGAAAATGAAGAATCGGGGTCAACCATAAAAGGGTTTATACCGATTTCATAATCGTCCTCTGCAATAAGGGGACTCTTATCCGTTTAGGAGGAGCGCAACACGGCATGGTGGATAGAATACCAGGGAATAGCGATAAAAATTTCCTAAATTACATCATATTTTTCGTGTAAACAGAACAGTTGTATATCCGATATTTTTCAGTGTAGATAACCCCACACCGAAAAATATTTCCGACCATTTTTGATAAACGCATGAAATCCTTGGAATCACGATAAATAACAGTTGACAGTCATCCCCAGTCGTGCAACATGCAGTACCACGCAATTTATGTGTCCAATTTAACAAGTGTGTGTAATCGATTTTTGAGAAGTTACTCCGCTATAAAGGTATTAAAAATCATAGTAAATTATAGGCAAAGGGTTTGCAAACAGATACGTTATCATGACTTATATGCCTTTTTTGTTGGAACAATTGAAGAAATGGATGTAGAATGCATCTACCACGCTTGAAAGAATGAGTACGTAGGTGTGGTGCATATTTATTCACTCCTTTGTTACTGTTGGATAGCTCGTTGATCGATTATTACCCATTAATCGTACGTAATACTACGCCACTATGTGTATTCCGAGAAAAAATAAGTGTTGAGAAATGCTACTTTCCGATCCATAAATTTACGTGATCTTAAATCTCGGATGAATTTAGAAAAACTTAAGGTGAATTGAAAAAACAATTACGAAAGTTTAGAAAACTAATCCACGGTGCGAATAAAATATTTGGTTTAAGAAACATCTAGCCCCTAGATTACCTGCGTTTCAATGTCAGAGACCTCCTGCCGATAGATCAGAATGTCATTGAGGGTGTTAGCTGTCTGAACGATCAAGGCTAGGATCGGTATGAATGGTAGCGCCAGCATTTGTAGCAGTTGAATTCGTCGTCCACGGCGATGAGCCGGATTCGTGGCACGTGCCCAGCAGGACTTCTTTCGGTTCGTCTTCGTCGTCGAGACATCGTCCGACGAGAGACTCCTCACCGAGCTTACTTCCGCCACGCACGAGCCATTACGCGGTGACATGCTGAAATAATTTCACCGTTTCCCTGAATTCCTAGCCGAAAGCGAGTCATTTACTTTGATCGTGGTCACAACAATACAGTAACTACGACAGACAGCACAGTGCGTTTCATTAGAACAATACTAATGAAAAATATCAATTAAAAATACCGTGATGCCTTCCCATGTCACGCACGATATTCGATTTTTCGTCTAAAGGAGCATCGTTGATGGTATAACGCCTTGGTTAATGGCAGGTGCAGAACATGCATATACGCATTGAAACGTTTTTGAACACGAAACGATGGTTGTGTAAGTGAGCGTGCGTGTACGCGCTGCAAGCGGGGCAAGTATTGTAATTAAACTATGCAAGCTATTTTACACTTAACTACATTAAAAGAAGACTATTTACGCTCAACTACACGACACACAAGAGCTAACCTGTGAGAGTAGATTACGAGTAGTTCTACACCAGCGTGCGCGTGCAACGTTATACACTACTCTTGCGCTCGTGTATAATTCGATACGAGGCCACGAATTTAATGGCTGACAAAATGTCACTATGTCCGCTGAGCTTTTGACTGTCGAGCTATCACATATCGATGTTTTATCCTGTACGAATTTATATGAATTTTTTTTTCCAAATTATTTCCTTGCCTATGCATAAAAATATACATGTCGTTCGTGTCGTGTCCTTTTAACGCTCGATTACGATATATGCATCTTTTGATGACTTTTCAATGCCACAAGCTACCTTTGTTTCCTCCTAATTCGCTAGGGAAACTAAATAATCGAGCAAACGAATAATGAACGGGGATGGCCTCGAGAAGAAAGGAAGCCTTTGACATCGGCGTGCACGAGCGACTCCTTTGATACACGTGTTTTTCCTCTGTACATCATGAAAGAAAATCAAGCATCTAAGGAAAAGATCGAACGAACGGTTGAATAGTAGACTGATTGTCACAAGTATACCGTCAGACACAAATTAGTAAGTCTACTCCCACCTTTTTGATCTCCAACCAAATGCTTGCAATCGCGGCGATCTGTTTTTATCTTCTTCGCTGCGAAACTCAGGCGACGAACGATAGTTCAGTATGAAAACACGGGATGCGCATTAAAGCTTCTCTTCCCCTCCGGTTTGCTTTTCCAGTTCGATGCATCTTTCGATTCAATTAATTCGCAGGATCGGGAAACAACGTATAACCATCGAAGAACGCGCGATAGAACAGCAACAGAGAAACATTGCTTACAGCTGACTTCCGTAAACCGCAGCCTGAACAAAATGATCGTCGCTGACGCGCATTGCCTGTTGTTCTCTGAATACAAGGTAATAGTCTCACAACAGCCAAGCAAGTTTAAGACCATAAGACCCTTTTCTTTCTCTAAACTTTGCACACAATGAAACTAACTGCCGTGAAATCAAATCTTTAAGGGTGGAAGGCTTCCACAATACTGTTATTACACTCTCCGCTGTTTCTTTAATTTCCGGAAATAACGATAAGGATGATTCGAGTCAAATGGACCATGGAAAAGGTCACAGCCTTGTCTCTTTCGTAAAAATTTCTTCTAACAGAAAACTCGTCGGTGTAAAAATTTATAGACGAGCTATTATCCAGCATCTTAAGCAATACTTCATAATACATATTCCTGCAAATGACTGCAAGTGAATTGAGTATTAATTCGAACAAATACGAAAGTATCACGCGAAGCACTTATTGACACAGGACAGCAACGAGGCTCAAGAGACCAGGAGGAAGACAAATTCACCTGTACATGTATTAGATATATGTTTAATGGAGAACAAAAACTTCGATGCCAGGAATAGGTACTGTGCCTCAAAGAAAATATGTCAAACTGTACGTTGAACAGAGAAAAACGATCGCATAAAGCGAGGGAAGAATGTGGGAAGCAATCTTGTGAACTGCTCTCGTCGTAGATTGTTTCTACTATAAATTTTGCATAGTAACCTGTAACATAGTTTGGAATCTTTCATGAATTCGGACGAATTCCAATATAAAGACTCCCATGCATTGTGCAAAGCAGAATCGAAGTGGAGGAAACTCGATCCACGCATGAATTATTATTATCAGACACGATGGTCGATCAACGTCCTCATCGAGGAAGAAACTGGAAGAATAAAAGGGATCCGTAACAAAGAAAGCTCATAGCCTCCTACAGGTTTCCTTCGAGAATGTAGACATGTTGCAGATACGTGTAACGAGGCTTTCCCTTCCAACCCCTAGTTGTTGTTGTCGCTTGGACGATCGGAATAACGCCATGCTAGTCGAGAGAGCAAGCTGCAATTAATGAACCGCAGGGAGGCATGGTGCAAGCCTGTCCCATACTTGTCGTAGGAGGCAACCCACCATTAGATTATGCACCGTTACTGTAGTGGTATATTGCCATGTTACTACACACGATGCAAAGGGAATCCACGTCGACTCGAAGAACCACATCACGGTATCTACTTGGAACCGCACCTTTATAATTGCGTATGTCGTGTTATGCTATAAGCGAAACCTCGTGAAACGATTTACGCTCTACTAAAACTTCAAAACATATGAATGACTCTAAATGGATCCATGATTTACGTGAAATTTGTCGAGTGACGGAGATTAAAAGGCCAGAATTGATGTACAACTTGGAATAAGGATTTGCTAGGTTTTATGGGAACCTGTAAAAAAAAGTAGGATTATCGGTAAATGGCTGGGATGAAATATCGTTATTCGATATACCGGTTATGAAGTAACTAACTTATCGAAAATCGTATAATCGCAAAACCACGTAATCGGTTACTTCTGAGGCTTTCCACGTACTGGTTTATGAGGTCTATCGCTAAACCGCATAATCACCACGAAACCATAAATCCATCAACAAAGAAGGTAGACGAGTATGATTCTTCCATCGCTGAAAGGAAGTTTAAAGAGTAGATGAATGCATTGAGCTAGGCGACGCAGCTTTATTCCGTGTAAAGAGAGAATTCCCCTCTGCGGAAGGGGAGAGCCGAAATTAACAAGTGGAATTTTCTTAAAGTGCGTATGCTTGGATATTAAGTACGTGGAGTACTAAACTTTTAGATAGGTGAAAAGTAAATTCGTTTAACAAGCATGGACGACGACGCGTATAAAAATAAAACGAAGGAAATTACGGGAGTGAAAAGTTTGGACAAGAAATCGTCAAGGGGAAGCCTGCTGTTCTAGATTTAGCCAGAGAATATTTGCTTATTCCTCGGCTGCATAAGCTTGGTAACTGTTGAAAAGTCACGAATCGACCGACGACCCCTGAAACCATGATCAAAAGCTCGAAGCAGGAAGCATCAGCACGGCAGCGATTTCTGAAAAGCTAGAGGAGGTGAAAGCACGATAGTGGAAGATATCCACGGATGCATCGATGCAACCAAAGTATCGTGTAGCTACTCAATCGCATGCAAACCGATATACTCACTCGTTTTGTATGGTGAGCATGACTGCAGGGGCCACGGTGTCCACCCTCACCTCGCGCGATCTCTCGCGATTCGATGGATCCGACTTCGGGCCTGAATGACTTAGGTACAACCAGGCGTATTATCTCATAGAGGAGGCTGCTCTCTCTGTCCATTCAGTCTCGATATAAAGGTACGCGGGGAAGGGGCTACTATCAAACCATCTCAATGGCAACGACTACAAATAATCTACGAGCTGCAATCTTACGTACATACGTTGCGCTCCGCTATCTTGTATGCACGACTAAATGCTATCGTTTTTTTTCATTTCGGATTCACAAGATTCTCCTCCATTTCTATCAATTCGATCGATCGTCGTCACATTACGCATTTCCACGGAATCCCGTGCCATTAATGGGGAAAATCATTGTTATCCTTTCTCCTTCCTCTCCTTCTTTTTTTCTTCTTTTCCTTTTCTTTTTTAATGAAAGAATTCTGATACTAAGGAAAACTCGGCAGACTTGCGGGAAAAATATATCAAGTAACTTTTTGCCTGTGATTTATGTCATATCGGAAGAAGTAAATAGAATTCGATATAATCAACTCAAATTTGATTTTGTTCTCGGAAGAAATTCAAATTCATCTGAAATTTGACTCGTAAGCGGAGTAACTAACAAGTGATCTTAGAATCTAGGAATACAAAATAATCGCCGTTTTCTGGCGGTTTTAGATTACAATTAAAAAAATATGCGAGAATTTTGCGAAACTCGAGAATTGTGAGAAAGAACAGATAGAAGGAAATAGGAACAATTATTTCACAGACATTAGCGAGGTACAGTTTGATCCGCAACATGCAAAATTTTAGAATCTGTCTAGAATATAACAACACTTAGGTTAATTTCATGCTACAGTGATAAAGGAAAAGGAGAATGTGAACGGGGTAAATGATTACATTAATATCGAAAGATGATACATACGAAAAAAATTAAATAGACATTTGATTTTGAAAAGATCGCATGCCGGTTCCTATTCGTGAATAGATCCGTGGCAAAGAAACAAGAGTGTCCATCAGTACGAGCAACCACGAACAACCGGTTTACGTCAATAGAGAAAATTGCTCTTACGCGTGTTTAAACGAGGACCACGAGAGACACGTGGTTGAAGTCACGAGGACGTTCCTCTCTCGTGGTTAAAACTATCCTCGTCTCCTTCGCTCTTTCTTTCTGTATTTTGTTCGTTATTCGGTTACACCGATTATATCCAACAATTCTTTCTCTCCTTTGATCACAATCGATAATTTTTAGAACTATTCTGTTAATTCTCTAATCTTCCTTTTAAGAATTTAATAATATTTAAAGATCTTTTGATCGAAATATTTTGGTGCTTTTCTTTTTCTCTCACCCTCTCTTTTCTTTTCGATTGTTCTCTTACTTCGATCTTAATTCAAGGATTTTGAATATAAATATTCTCTATGATTTTTTCTTCTGTTCCTGATTTTTAAATATTTGGTGATTGTATTAAATTATAAGTAAACACGATGAAAAGTATTCGACGTGATTTGAGATTGAAAAGCCGATGTAAAAGCCGAAAGAACAAACAGGTGCTTCCGCATGGAATGCGCGACCGCATACTGACGATGTGATCCAGGAACGTTAGCTGATACACGATAGACTCCTTCGACGTCCAATGCGCATCCACGACAACCCTACCGAACACCAACGTGTTCCAACCCTCTTTTCCGACTTTTACATCGGATCCCTTCGACATAAGGCTAACACAAGTTAAATTATAAATTCTCTTGCAAATTCAATTTATCTGTAATGTAGTAGAAAATAAAAAAATATAGCACTCCTCTTTCCCAAACTTCCAATTCTATTAATATAACTATTAAAAATCGACTTACTTAGCATATGTATCGGAACATCCTGCATAGAAATATTTTAAGAAGTTTGTAACACATTTCTCCATTTGTATACATAAAAGTGTATAAACAGCAGGATTGATTTGAAATATAATATTGTAATTATCGATACGAGAACTCATAAACAAATATCAATATCATTTAATGAATTTTTATTTAGATTTTGTTGTTTGACACACGCGAATATTTCAATACTCCAATAAAACTGCATTGTGTTGCCATCTCTGAAGGAAACTATAAGTAATTTATAACACGAAAGTTTTTGACGTCAATCGACAATTTTGCTATCTTATCTGTTTTGTACTTGACATTTTCTCTTTGTAAACTTCATTTATCTTTCTTGCTCGCACTTATTTTCGTCTTCAATAAAAATACAAGACTGTATGGAATTTCCCTATATTTATTATCTTCAATATAATTTAGTTATATAATTTTCTAAAAAATTTGACAAATATTCCATAGATCTGCTTATGCCTTATTACTATATTATTTGTTTTAAATTGTTTAATTCTTTAATATCCGAATTTGGTGAAACTTATAAAAGCTTTCTAATCTTATAAAAACTTCAAAAATTATTTTTTTGATTCGGCAATGGCAATGTCAAGTAAATCTATCGCCAATATTTTTACATATTAAGAAATACACGTTATATTGAACATAACTATAAATTGTTCTATATATCTCTATAACGGAGATTCCGTATAGGAATTATTATAATTGAAGATATATATGTATATGTAAGGAACTGATTTATTACACTCTTATGAAATAAAAGGTCGTGCTCAAGCACAAGATTAGATAAATCAAGTTTCGCTTGACGAACTACATTCAAGATCTTATATATGTATTACGTTTCTTTCATTTACTCTCTCTAATTGAGTTCTTATTTACAGGTAATTTCAACTATATTTTTACTTATATTTGAATTATTACAAATCTATACTAATATCGCAAAAACAAACTTTTAGGTAATTTTGTATATCAATATATCGATTATGGCTACTTTAAATCCCAATGAACTTACCATAGTAAAAAGAGACCTACATGTTCCTTCTCTTGATGAAATAAAAGATGGTAATTCTTAACTGAAATGTAATCTCTATTTATAAAAAGATTTTGTAATTTAATATAAATACACATATTTTTTTTAATAGTCTTAAAAGAAGGATTGATTAAAAATTTCGCGGATGTAGAAGTAGAAGTTGTTGATTGCCCAGATTTAACAAAAGAACCTTTCACACTTGCTGCACCAGGTAACTAATGTTTTAAATATTAAATATCGTTTGTATTATTTTAAATTAATATATGAAATTGAATATTTAGGATTAGGTGGCAACCCAACATTACTAGAAATTGGTGGACCAGCATTTCTTCTTCCTACTGTACAAAAAAATAAATTATATGACATCCAACAACTTTTGAATCACTTACAATACAAAGAAGATTCTTTTGTTGTTGGAGCAGGAGCTGGTCCATGGCCATATCTAAATTCCAATTGTGAGGTATAACAATTACAGTAAACTCTTAGTTATAAATTTACATATTCAATTTAATTATTTCCTAGATAAATAATTTACTTTCTTTTAGCTTATAATGAATTTAACTGTTTCACCATCCAGTGTAAAAAATGGAACTCGTATTTCATCTGTCAATACAACAAATGGAAATTGTGTGCTTCAAACATTACCTAATACTGAAACAAGACTTGCTTTATTAGCTAATTTGTTTGTTATTGGAGGAAAACCAGGTAAAGTTTTAAAAGTCCATGCTAAAAGACGTACTGGAAATAATGATTTTATTGCATCTATGCAAAAAGCAATTGCTCTGCATTATCCAAATAATCTTGTTGGTAAGAAATTCTATTATTAATAAATATACTTGTGATAGATGCAGTTAAATTTTGTATTAAATTTTTACAATTATAGGATTAGGTGGAACATTTTTAATGAAAGATGGAAAAGTTAAACAGCATGTTATGGCAGACTTCTCAAAAACTCCATTAAAGACGGAAGCACAACTTAATAACTGGTTACACTTCTATAATATGTCAACACCCCTAATAGCTGTTGGTACATTTGTCAGTTCTGAAAGTGTAAGTAAAGTTATATAAAAGTAGATGTTTTATAGTTACAGGATAAAGTATCTAAACTGCATTTTAATATTGATAATAAATGATCTAAAATCTTATTTAGCCTATTATGTGTATTGTTTCACATTATATCACGTATGAATTGTAATTTTAGGATTTAGATCTTCGTGTTCAGCATTTCCACAGCTTTTCCCATCACGGAGAGGGTGGACATTATCATATTGATACAACACCGGAAACTATTGAATACTTGGGATATTTCAACTTGGGTACTACACTTTACCGTGTAGATAAACCACTAACTGGTATTCAATTTGGAAAGGATTAATTGCTGTTATATAATTGTATATACATTTTGTCTAAAAAGTGATGCATAAATGTTTATGGTATAATAATCTTACAAACATATTTCTTTTCTAACTATATAATTCAAATTATTTGAAAGGAAAAATATATTTTTTAAATTATTTTACTATCATAATAAAAATGATCACTGAAATAAATCTATAAGGTGTATGAATGTATCTACAGGCTCCTTCAATATCATAACATACTCAATATACAATTCATTTAACAAAAAATATAGATTCCAGTTATTTATATTAAGTTACATAATTATGAATAGATGTACTTATTTCAGTCATATTAATGAATACATTAATTTCAAAATGAAAAATGTCTTTAAATAAATGTAAAGAGAACCATATTTTTATAACAAATTTGATCTTATAATTAACATTTTTTACTGTTTTACATACAGACGAATTTCAATTCGATCGTTACATTTTCCAAATCTTCCTACCAGCATTAATCTGTAATAAGCTGTTTGACGTGCAAAGCTGTATGTTAATTTTATCAGACAGCAGCTGTATTAGCGGTAAACGGTAGTATACCGCAAATGTCTCGTTCAGTATAATCGTGTATTGTAGCTGTAAAATAGCCAAAGAATGAAGTTCAGCATTGAATCTACTGCTTCTTATAACAGTATACATCCAGAATATCATTACACTGAACAATTCGCCAATAATGCTGAAACGTATCAAGAGGGTACCAAATGGTATGGAGTATTTTTGGCATTTTTATCAGGTACATTTTTTACAATTAGTTCTGCATTAGTCAAAGCAGTAGAAAACGTACATCCTATGGTATTACTGGCTATCAGATCTGTTCTACAAATGTTAGTTATGGCTACTGTAGCACTTAAAGTTTCCAAAAGTCTTTTTGGACCCAAAGGGCAAAGAATGCTCTTACATTTGCAAGTATGTTAACTATAAAATTAATAATAGTTATATAATATTCTATAAAATAATAAATAAAAATAATCTAATAAAGTATATCATCTTTTCTTAGGGAATAGTAGGTGGTGCAACTTTATCATTATTATATTATAGTTTTCGAAAATTACCTATAGGAGATGCTACAACAATCATATTTAGTTCTCCAGTGATTGTTATTGCACTATCTTTCATTTTGTTAAAAGAACCTTGTGGAATATTACGTGTGATAGTTATGTGTGCACTCTTTGCAGGTGTTGTTTTTGTATCTAAACCACCATTTCTATTTCAGGTAAAAGAACAACATTTTTTATACTTCTGTAAATAAATAATTTGATATAAAGTATTTCTTTTTTAGACATATAGAGCTGAATCGTACAATGTGATGGGATATGTATGTGCTATCTTAGCGACCCTGTTTACAGCTCTTAACATAGTTATTATGAGGAAGTGTTCGAAAATCCATTATTCAACAATAATCTTCAACCTATCTTGGTATTCACTCATTACAGCGATATTTTTCTTCTTCCTTGTGTCAGATAATCACGAACAAAAATCAAAGTTGCCACATGATTGGATTACCTGGAGTAAAATATTGTTAGTAGCACTAACTGGATTATCAGGTCAAATTTTAGTAACTAATGCATTAAAGATAGAAGGTGCTGGAAAAGTATCAGTGACTAGATCTTTAGATATTATTTTAGCTTATATTGTACAAATATATTTTTTTGGAGATCAGCCTACATCAACCAGTATCATTGGAGCATTTCTAATCATAGTTTCTGTTATATGTATGGGATTTGAGAAAGAAATTTATAATGTTTGTGATTTTATTCCCTAATTAAAGATACAGTACCTTAAATTATATACCTGCTCTTAGCATAAACATAGATAATATTATACATATTTTTATGAATGGTGAAAACATTGTTGTTATACTATTATTATGATTTCCATAATATAAAGTTTTAAGACTTTATACAGTATAATATTAAATTATATATAACTACCATTCATTTACATAATATTTTCAACCGCATTAATTTGTATATTTTGTATAAGTTTTAATTCAAAATAAAAACAAAAGCAGCAAGTATTTGATAGTGTAACTTAAACTGATTCTATCGAATCTGTACCATTTTTTTAAACTTGTCACTAGATAGAAATGACACAACTTTAAAGTATACAAATGAATACATATTTACAATTGTACACACATCATTACTATATGTACTTCGAATTATCCGTGACTTTGTGCGGACGTAATTAATTATATCTTTATAATTATTGACGCGGTTTATTAAAAAAAAAATATATATATAACTACGATTAACAACACCATACCATATCCAAGATAATAGTATGTACACTTTCCTTCTGTAGCTACTTTATCTCTGATAGATACAAACAATTCTATCGAGAAAATGCTAATTTAGAGCTTATAGATCTATACATATTCTTAGATCTTATATAGTTTACAACTTAAGTAATACATATACGAATTTTTCAGTAACTGTTTAAGATTTTATCATGCAACATAGTATTGTATGCTACACTATTTATTTTAGATTAATTATCGGTAGAAAGAAGCCACGGATACTTACATGCAATCAATCTTCTTATAGTTGAAAAAACAAAAAACTTATGTACATGTTCTTGTCTGTACCACTTTTTAAACATTTTATTTCGAAATTTCATCCAATTTTCATTTCTTTGCAATTATTGCCACCTGCACTAGCTGCTCTATGCACGCGTTAACTAAATCAATTTTCGAATCTTTTGTGTTATGCTTAAATAATATTAAAGCTACCGTTAAACGGGAATGTAATTATGTGTAATATTGAAATAAGCATTATTTATACATAATATATCAACCTTTGTCTGAGATTTTTGATGTTTTTTTATGTAAATTTATATTTACATAGTTCTTATCCAAAAGTTGTAACTTTACATTGGTCACATATGAATTTTTCTAAATTTATAAGACATCTCTAAATGTCTTATATCATAATTTCGAAATAGTACGAAGTCTAGCTTGTATTCTGTGAATTTAAGTAGTTTTAAACTGGTTTTAATTGTTTCTTTAGCATTACATCATTAATATAATTACATATACTACTAAAAAAATTAATCACTATTCAAATATGTACACAACATACAAAATATGATGCTGTCCCATGAATATAATTATTAAACGCATTCTCTATTACTTGAATGTTTCTCTGAAAAGTGTCTTTTTTCCTTAAACAATATTACCAATATTTTTTAATTTACTTGTTGAATTTTTTCAAATAATTTCGTTTATATATAAAAATATAGAAACAAATGAATAGTGGGCATTGTGCACCATTTCTATAAAGACAGATAAAAATATCAAATAATAATATATATATGTATATACACACGTTGTTTTGCAAAATGTTACAAATGGTATCAGAATTTTCATTATATTCTTCATTATATTCAAAATATCTCTTAGTTATAAAAATAGAGCACACACTGGTTTTGATTGATTGCCTCATATAATGCCATTGAAATACAATTAATTTAACTTTGGAATACATATATATATATATATATATATATATATGTATATATATATACAATCACGCATATACACATATATCACCTCGAAGCTAAGAAAGATATTACAAAAGTCTACAGTATCTTGGATTAAATATAATAAAATTATTGTATGTTACTTTATACAAGAAAATATATATATATTTTAAATAATTTTTAAAACATAATATTCAATTATACGACCTTGCAGACTTTAAACAATTTGAAACATTAATTAGATGTTTTTTTATTATTTAATATAATATTAGATATTAGTTAGTAAAATATAAAACATCTGCAAAGCAATAAAAATCTTGAATATCTGTAACATGTAATTTAGTAAACAGCAAATATTATTTTATATAAAATAATTTCAAATTTAATTTAATACAACTTTTTGAGATGAAATATGTTTCTTATTAATAAAAATTGTATTCAGAGTATTTGAACAGAAAAAATGACAAGAGATAATTAAAAATTAATTGAACTATTTTTATCTGAAAATAAATAAAATTATTAAATCTCTTTAGTAATAATTAGAAAGAAAACTTTAGTATCTGTGTATAATTATTTATTTTTATGGAACAAAAATGCGATGTTGCGAAAGCTACTTGTCAATATATCTAAAATATTTGTACGATAGTATATACACTATCTCCAATACTCAAATCTTTACTCTGTAACATTAAACTTTTATGAGCTTATAGTAATATGTAAATTTATATTAACCAAAACAAAATGTAATTCTGCTTTTTCCTCTATGGTACTGTTTAATGTAATGCTATAATAGCACTCATCAGTTATAATAACATCATCAGCTATAAATAATATACAATTGATGGATGATATCACATCTAATGAAATAGATATTTTCAACATGTAACATAAGTAAATAAATAAGATAATAGATACACTAGAATTTTGCCCTTCTTTTAAGTTTGAAATTCATATTTGATTCTGCATATTATACCAGCACTTAAATTAAAATAATTTGGGAGCTTATAACATTTAAGTTTTAATGTTTCCTTTTTCATCAAATTCTACACATGTTTCATATAATTACATATAATGCCAAATGTATTAAAATGGTTTTCTAATTTAAAAAAGCCATTCAGATATGTTAGTATAAACAAAGTATACCATAAAAATAATTATATTTTTACTATGAATACTATTAAACAGTAACAATGCATTCGTGTTTCTTGTGTCACAAAATGCTCCAAAATATGAAAATTAATTTGTACAAATATGTTTCCATTGCAACTTGTGAAAAGTATGTATATTATTACATGTTACAATGTTACAGGTATTTAATTCAAGACAAATTTATAAGTATAATCTCTTTTTTCTTCAAATATGAATCAAATAGTTAATACCTAATTTCCCAATTATGCTATGTTGATTTCTACTTATTGTTATAAGTAAAAAATTAATGAAAAACAATCTGGGTTCAGATGGTAATATTGCATACAAATTGTTTATCATAATACTTCAATGCATTGGCTGTCATGTATCCAATTACTTAGGAGCTAAAAGCAAAGTACGGAGTAGATTTAATTCATATAAACGAATAATATATATTATAAAATACACTCGCATTAATATTTAGAATATTTTAATATTTTATGTACACAGCGTGCCATTATTTCATTTTTTGTTAAATTTCATTATAAAATTGTGGATTGTAAAAGAATGGTCTAAGATTTCAATCCTTTGACAGGGGTAGGTGACTTTGTAAATTGTAAACATATAAAATATTTATAACATTACTCATTGTATCATGATTCAATATGAATTTTGAGCCAAACAGCTTTGTTAAAGAGAAACACGAATAGTATAAAAAGGATATAATAATAATGTTAATTGAAAACGATTATGTTTGAAAGTTTCTGCATACCATACATAGAATGACGTAATAAACTAAAGACAGCATCAACTTTTAAAATATATGTTAAACACAAACATCTGGTGCACTTCATAGAGCAACGAGTAGAGGACATTTTGGCATAATAACATAATGTCAATTGAAATAAACATATAAACTTTCATTGATCATTGTTAAAATATTGCTTAATTAATCAAATATTCTTAAAATTGAACAAATTTTGCATACCTCATTAACTTCATTGAACAAATTAAATCAAATGTGTATTGGAACATGGACCAATAATTCTGCTCGGCTGGAAAATACTGCAGAACACATTTCGCATGTATATTCTACAGCATCTGGTATTATAGTTTCTGGAATATCATCCACAGGAGCTATAACGCTATGAACAGCCAACATTCTTTGAGGTGTTGACTCAACTTTTACACTAAGTTTTACATTTCCAGTACCCACATCTTCGGTATTACTTGCTTCACCTACATCAGGAAGTATATTTTCTTCCTCGGTAGTAACACTTGCCTCGAATGCGACTTCTAAATTACTTCCATCCACTGAATGATCCATTAATCTGTCTGAATCCGTATTTTCTGTATTATTATTATTTTGTATTTCCTCATGGTCAATATCTATTGGTTCTTGCTTAATTACATCTTTCTGTTTTTTAATTTTTCTCAAGACACCTGATTTTTTTCTAGGTGTTGACTCCATTTTTTCATTATTAATAGCAAGAATATTGCCATTATTATTTCTGTGATTATTATTTGACGTTTTTTGTAAGTTTGGTTCTATTTTTATATTGGTTAATGGCGATTGATGATGTATTGGTGTTGGAGGTAATAAAGTTTCTTCCTTTTGTTTTGGGAATGTTGCAGGTGTTGGTTGAAATTTCCCTTCAATGTGATAACTAACGTTTTTTGTTCTTGGTCTGTTTCTTTCCCCGCCCGGAAAAACACCTAACTTATGCTCTTGTGGCATCATTTTAGGTGTCCTTGTTACCATTGTTTTAGTTTTCTGTCCTTTTTTAACTCCATCACCACCAATTTCTACAGGCACTCTTGTTTTTTGGGTATGAATCATTTTTGGTCTACCAGGTTGACATGAAGCTTCAGCTTCACTTTTTTTTTCTTCTTTCCTAAGCTTCTTCTTAGAAAGCTTCGATTTTCCAGGATTTAACTTTGAATTGCTGACGATTGAATTTATATTTTGTAAAGAGTTTTCAAAACTTTTAAGAACATTCTGATAACCTTCTTCAACGTTCGATCGATGTTGCTTATTTTTTCTTCCAAGCTTTCTTTTTGTATTATCATCTGAATCAGAACCTCCTTCCATATCATACTGCTCAGTCATACGCAACATCGTGTTGGTTTCATGTGTTTTTAATTTACGTCTTCTTTTATATTTACGTGGTCCAGTTTGTGGCTGACGT
The DNA here is from genome assembly GCF_024516045.1 of Bombus affinis. NCBI lineage: Eukaryota > Metazoa > Arthropoda > Insecta > Hymenoptera > Apidae > Bombus > Bombus affinis. The sequence goes on from NC_066354.1 coordinate 5,415,242, forward strand.
CTTAATGCGGTATTATCATCACAATGTTGCACAATATGAGCAACTATTTCTTCCGATGTTCCATATGCATCACCACATACTTTACATAAGTATGGTGTAATACTACCTACACATTTTGGATCGGGACCTGAATGATGAGCACGAACGTGTTCTCTAAGAACAACCTAAGGTAATAAAAAAGAAGTAATAGAAAATTAAGATATAATGTATTTAAATGGAATAGTAAAGTATATTTTAATTAAGCTGCCTTACTCTTTGATTAAAAGCACGTGGACAAATTGCGCATCCATATGGCTTTTCTCCTGTATGGATACGTTCATGTTTTCTTAAAGTTCCGCCATCAGCAAATGCTTTCCAACAAAATCTACAACCATATGGTCTTTCTCCAGTGTGAATACGAATATGAATTTGTTGTGAACTACGACTACCAAATGTTTTTCCACATTCTCGGCATGGGAAAGAACGACCACCTAGATCTTTATTATGTGAATGACGGTGGCTAACCAAAGCTCTACCGTCAGGAAACTCTTCTCCACACTCGTCACAAGCTACCATCTTATTGCGATGTGATACCATATGTCTAAAACAAGATTGTAGTAAGTAAATGATTGGGGTTACAGACATATAAGAACAATTATAATAAGTACCTTCGTAATCTAGCTTTGCTATGAAAGCGTTTCCCACATTTTGTACATCCAAAAGTTTTATCGACATTATGAACCCATGAATGTTTTAATAAACTGCGTTTATCTTTACACGTTTTTCCACAAAGAGTACATGTATTTGGTGGAGCATCTTGAGCATGATTTTGTCGAACATGTTCAGCAACTTCAGCATCATCACGACATCTTTCCCCACACAGTAAACATCGATGACCGGGTGATCTAGGCAGGTTAAACAATCTTTTACGGTAATATTCATTTAAATATAGAATATAAATAAATTTAAAATAATATAAATTTTCAAAAATATTATTATCCTACAGATCCAAATTTTAATTAAAAAGAAATCTTAGTTAAATAGTACCTAGCATGAAGTTCAGCATGTGCTAACAATGCCAAAGCTTCTTCAAACCATTCACCACAAACATTACAAACATGAAGTCGACTTGGACCTTCCATCATATCAGCAGCCTCCTGTTTGACATGAATCCTAATGCAATCAACATTAAAATTAATATCACATTGTAATTAATTTTCTTGCAAATTGGTCAAGCATTGAGACAAAATGCATTTTTAGCTAATATATGTAATTTTAATAAATAAATATAGTTTGTCCACTAGCATAAAGTTATCTTACTTTTGATGGCGTTTAAGTAAATCCAAACGATGAAAAGGAACACCACAAGTATTACAATAGAATTCCCCAAATCTTTCATCTCCTGTATATGTGGCATCATTATCATATTCCTCTGTATCAGATTGTACTGTACCACCATGTTTGATACGAACATGTTCCCTTAAACTATTAACATCCCAAAACATATCACCACAAGATGTACATTCAAATGGACTATCACCACCATGTATGCGTGCATGAGAAGCAAGTGCTTTTTCCCTTGCAAAACCAACACCACAATACTGACACACATATGGTTTTGTTGGATCAGTTATAGGCCACCGTGGTGTTTGAACTTCGTTTGATACAGGTGACATCTGTTCAGTCCATCTTGAGCTTGAAGCATAGTTACTACTGCGCGCAGAATTTCTACTAGTCATTTCCTCCAAAAGGCGCATATCTTCATCAACATAATCATAAGATTTACTGACGTACTTGCCCATTTCCATTTTATTATCTTCCATATTGCGTTTTGAAATAGAATTGTTTTTGCGTTTTCTTGGTACGCTTGATTGTACCTTTTTACGTCTACCTTTAGTAGATTCCTCTTCTTCTGGTGCCAATGAATCATCATCGTTTAAATCATCCTCTAAACCATCTCGTGGTGGTGCATAAGCATGAATCTTTAAATGATTCATAAGATCACATTTTCTTGCATAACGTGCTCCACATAAATTACAACCATGAGGTCGATCTGTTTGATGTGTTACCATATGATTCATTAAGTTTGCTTTCTTTCTAAACCTCCTGCTACAGAAATCACATGGATAAGGTCTGCTATTTGTATATGAATCTTGATCAATTGGCAATGGTATCTCCATATCATCATATTCCAATAAATTTTCATGAGATACTTTTACTTCTGATATCTCAACTCTTCAAAATATAAAATTAATTAATTATTCAATTTATTAAATTTAACTTAAAAAAATATTTTATTTAAACTTACCCATCTTCTGGACCAGATCTATCCCAATTATCTGCAATTACTTCTTCTGTAACCTGTATGTTTAAATAATCATGACCTTGATCTTGTGGAACTATGTAAATAGATTCCATGTCGTTGGATTGTGGTACCATTAATATTTCTGACCCTGTCGTAGAAGTAACATTGGGAACTGACTCTACTGTTTCTTCTATTGTAACTTCTTCGCAAGCTCCTATCACTTCCTCTTCTGCTCCAACAAGTTGTGCTTCTAAACCACATATTACCTCTTCGTGAATAACATTTCCCACCTCCTCCACCCACTGTAGTGTTAAGTCTCCAGCAACATCCATTTTGTTATAATCTAAACTTATTTGATCACTGAAATCACTAAAATATAAGAATTACTCTTAATCTTAAAGTTGTATAGTGATCATTTTAATTTCTTTTATTTCATTACTTTGATATGTTATTTATATAATATCTATATATCATCTACCAGTATATACATAATACACAGAACATATAAATACATAAACATCAAAAATATATTATATGAGGTTAAATATTGACACAATTAATTTAAATCTAAAGAGATATGGTTCAAATTCAAAAGAACAAAACCTTCTTTTTAATAGATGATTATCTACTTAATTTTTAAGTAAAAATAAAACATTGTGAATTAAAGAATTGTTTTCACAGAAAGTCTTCTATCTATAATAGCTATCTTTGTAGTAAGAAAATAATTACTTTCATTCATTAATTATAAATTGTTAACGAAAGATTCCTCTTTATACATTTCCTATTGAAAATGAATTAAATTTATTTAATAATATATAATATTAAATAACATAAGGTGCAATGTTGAAAGTTGTGTGTGAAACTAACTTAGAAGATACAGTAAGAGACATTCAAAATTATTTATCAATTATGGATTTAAGATTTTCTAAGAGCGTTTTCACTAAACTTTTTAAACAACGAATATTTAAAATGTTGACATCTAAGGTTATATTATATAGGTTATGACTTTAGAGGTTATAAGAAGCATTTCGAAATAGAAAATTGTTTTACGCGAATGAACCAATTGATAGAAGTGCCAAATAGATGGGTAATGAAAAACAATGGGTGGCCGATAGGGTAACAGTATTTTACATATGATCAAAGCAGTAGCCATAGCCTCTCTTTATTCTGAGCCTCCTTCCATCCAATTACACATTACGAACTATGCTAAAGTGGTACTTGTTCGTGCACGCGTAGAAATTTTCTGCCTCAATTCAATGTTGATAGAAATAGACGCAATCACAATAATTTACTTACTGTTAAATATCCTCTACACAGCTATTAACCTAACCAAAAATACTTTATCGAGATTAAGAACAGCGTCAACCTTCGGTTGTTTTCAATTTGGAGGGGATACGTTTAGAAATAAATTTAACAAAATGGCCGACAGATGTGACTTTGGGGAATAGCCAACTATAGATAAGAAATCTGCGCAAAACTTTTCACATTTGCATAGTACTTGCTTGTAACAGGTAATTAATCGTGTAGTGTAAATTATATACATAAGCATCCATAAAAATTATTGTTATACAATATATAACTTTTATTTCTAACTTGTGGATTTAGAATCATAAACTAAACGCGCGATATGTAAAATGTAAGTTCACAACTTTTCATTGGTGTATGCTATGCTTGCACAATGTAAATGCGCCATTCCATATAACTGAAACATGATTTGTCACTTACGGATCTATTCATTATTGAGTTTCATGATTAAAATCCGTTAAATTCTAAGAAATTTGAATTTGTTTATATACATTATCTTTACATTTGTATTTTATTTATGTTTATAGTGTAATTGTTAAAAGCATTTAATTATTGCACTACATTATGTGAAGTAAGAATGGATAAAATAAGTAAAAAGCAACTTGTGGTATAAATTATAATGTGAAAGATATAATATTTTGATACGTTAATACTCAATTAAGAATTAAAAATAATGCCTATTACATCTAGTTCAACAGTGGGTGTAAATTAAATTTTGTAATATATAAAGAATCTACATAAATGATATACATGATTACATATTTTCTTTCAGGGTAAATCCAAAGTTAAGCGACCACAGTCAAAAAGGATGACAGAATATTCAACATGTTCAAAATTACTATCAAACAGCGTACATAAAAAAGGTAATTTCGCTATAATATAATTTTCGTACATAAATCAAATAGTCTTACTAATTAAGTTTTCATTTCATAGACTATGAAAGACCTCAACCAATTAAAATTGCACAATTGCTTCGTCTACCCGAAAATGTAAAAGGCATTCCTCAAGACAGTGGTACATATATATATTTTGTCCTTAATCTCTTTTATGTAAGTGTTATATATTCATAAAAATAAACGAATTTCAGTACGTAAAAGAACACAACCAGAAAGATTGGGTGCACTTTCAAACAAAAAAAATATAAGGGCAAATGTGGAACAAAGTGGTTAGTATATATTAGTATCTTTAATTAAATATTTATAATAACATATAATTTTATTTTTGTTAGGTATTCAAATTGAATCCTCTAAAAAGCATGTACGTAGATTTCTTAATTTTAATGGTACTCCTATTAATGCTACAAAAAATAACAATGAAAATAAAACTCAACCAGATAAATCTGAGCAGTTTCATCATAAGATTTCTAAACCAATAAAGAAAAGAAGTTTATTACTACCACCAAATGCTATAAAAGATAAATATTTAGAAAAATGTAATGTGAACATAACTAGGCAGTCAACAATATATGAAATATCAAGAGAAATAGATGAAATAAATACTGACTCTAAAAATGAAAATAAAATCACGAGTGAATCCTTAGCTGTTAATATTAATTCTGCAGTACCATCTAAGAATAGGCAAATATATAATGAACAGAAAATTGTTCAATGTTCTAATAATTCAAAACTAAATCCTATTGATATAAATCATGTACAACTTTTGGAAACATTACATGTAGCATTAAAATCCTCTCAACAAATAATAACAAATAATGAGAATCAGGTGTTTACACAAAATAATTCAATACATGAGAAATTTATTCCAAACAAGAGTGCTTTAAAATGTGACATATCATCAAAACCAAAAGAAACAGATAACTGTATTCAAAATTTATATAATGATATTGAAGATATAAAATTAGTGGCTTCTGGAAATTGTACAAATGTGGAATCACCTGAGGTGATCTGTATAAATAAAGATAAAATTATTCGATTGGAACATGACTTAAAAGATTTATTAAAAGAAACAGAGGAAAGGATACCTAAATTAAGATCACTATTAACACATGTCACAGAATTACTTGTAAAAGATAGAGATATTACTTCTGATACTGAGAATAGAAGTAATAAAATGATGGACAAAGGAGTGCAAGTAGAAACTTGTTGCAAATCAGTACAATATTCAGAAGAACAGTTGAAGACACCTATTACACATATACCACAAATTACAGTAATAAACAAAAAGGATTCAAATGAAAGTAAGTCAACTGGAAATGATGAAAATAAAGAAAATGACAGAGGTTTCAATATAAGAAGAATGTCTGATACTGCAGTAGCAGATGGAAGTTTTCTAGAATTAGAAAATCAACTTAATATTATGCACGCAAAACCTATTCAGAATTACTTATCTAAACCAAAGACTCCTAAAAGTCTAAAAAAATGTAAGCTGAATCGATCACTCAGAGAATATATGGCTTTAAAGTCAAATATAAATTTTTTAGAAACTCCAGATGGTAAAAAGTTCAAATCATTATGTCAAGTAGATAGCATAGATAAATCTGTTAATGTAACATATATATCAAATAAACTGCTCACGGATCTTCAGAATTTATACTCTGAATCACCAGATTCTTAAATATGAATTTCTTTACATAATGATATTGAATTGAAAGATATTGATAAATATATGTATTTAATTTATATACAAACGCTATACAATAATCTAATATATTATATGTAGTACAATTATGATTAGTAATGTAAGTTTTATAATTGTGTATGTGTATGTTAATGTGTGCATGTTTAAATTTTAATGAAAAAATTGTTCCAAATTTACATAAAAAATTTAAATATAAAATAAATATATGTATATTTTTTATTAAATAGAAATTAATAAATATATTTTCGTGTATTTATTAAAATACCAATTTTAACAAGAAAATTGAAGTTATCATTCAAATTTAACTTCATAGATTTTATATAAATTACAAATATAGGTATAAAATAAAATTTCTTATAATATTGTTAAAAATATATAAGTTTCTGAAATACATGTAAAAAGAATATTTAATATAACGTAAAAGTGGTATAGGTTAGAATAAAATAATGTAAGCAAAAGTGTATCGTATGATTGCATATCTTTTAGGATGCTCGATCAATGGTGCCACTACCTCAAGCTAGCTTGGGATGATTTCTGTCACAGTGAAATCATTAAATATATAATGACATCCAAATTAGGAATTCGTATTTCAAAATTGGTTTTCGATGTTATTATTTTTAAAAGAACCTGTGCATTATGTTACACCTTTTAAACTTCTCATAACAAATCTAACTACCGTACTTTAACGAAATAAAGGTAAAGAGAATGGCTCGGCCAAAGCATAGAGTTAACACGGATATATGCGCTGACTGCGGAGCACTCGGTAAATGTATTCTTTTCTTTTAATGATTTATTTAACATACGATCTTTATTAAATATATTTAATTTTTTACTAATATTGTGTAATCACATGTTAATAAAAAATTGTTTTCAAATTGATTAAAACTAATTACATTTCCTATATACTTTTTCACATGTCTATGTTATATAAGGTAACTAATTTATGTATCAGAAAATTATATTTTATTGATAATTTTTATATAATTACTAAATTTTATAATGTATATTATATTAACTTTGAGAAAAAATTATTGTTATTTGTGATTTTATTCATGTAATTTCTTTCTATTTATTACAATTTAATATATTAATTTATCACTAATGATTTATATTTTATCATAAAAATTACATGGAAATAAATTTTGAAATTGCTTTTAGAACCAGGATGGGCTTCATTGAACAGAGCAATTTTATTATGTGATGACTGTTGTGGTGTACATCGTAGCCTTGGTCGTCATATATCTCAAATAAAATCACTTCACAAGAGCATTTGGCATGCAAACCTCCTTAATGTTAGTAAAAATAAATACAAATTTAGTCAGAAGGTTTCTAATTTAAAAAATAATGATTATTAACTTATAGATGGTACATACATTGAATGATAATGGAGCAAACAGTATTTGGGAACATTCCCTTTTAGATCCTAGTAATTCAAAAATTAGTAGAAGAAAGCCTCAAGCTAAGGATCCACTACAGTTAGTATAAAATATTTTATAACAAAATATGAGATATAAAATGTTAATAGTGATTAAATTATTTTTATAGCCCAATAAAAGCTGATTTTATTAAATCAAAACATCAACATTTAGCATTCATATTACGTCCAAGTAAAGAAGAATGTTGTAGTGAAGAAGAATTAAGTAGACAGTTGCATAGTAGTGTTCGTACAAGTAATTTAGAAACTTCTTTAAGATTACTTGCACAAGGTGCTAATCCAAGTTATTTTTACAAGGTAGTTTTAAACAAACCATTATTATGCAGTTTAATGGTAGAAACATATCATACAATATTTCATTTTACAGGAAAAGGGTACAACACCTTTACATGTAGCTGCTAGAGCTGGTCAAGCTTTGCAATTAGAGCTTTTAATAGCTAATGGTGGTAATCCTAGCATAATTGATTCAAATGGGCAGACACCTGCTGAAATTGCCAAGTATGTAACTATTAGGTTGGCAACTAAGTGATTGCGGATTTTGTCAATATCACCTAATGACAAAATTCGCAATCACTTAGTTGCCAATCTAATATATGCATACGCTTATTTTGCATATGAAGAAACATTACTTATATATGATTGTCATATTTTTGTTATTTAGAATGGCAGGACATATGGACTTATCTGACCGCCTAATTGAATGCATGTATGAATTAACAGATAGACTAACATCTTTTATATGTTCACGTAAACCAAACCATAGACTGGACGAGCATATAATTATACCTGAATGTACATTATTATTGGAACAAAGTGATCTGTGTTTAGAAGGAAGGAATAAGTTACAAATGGTAAGTGTACTTTATCAAAGTATAAATGTATTTATTATATGAACCTCCTTCTTTTTAGTTATCGAATCATTTGTTAGAAGAATTGGCAATGGATGTTTATGATGAAGTAGATCGTCGAGAAAATGAGGAAAGTAAGGACATAATTGCATTATATAAATTATTTCCAAAAATGAATAGATTAGCACCTGAAAATAATTCTACATTATTCATAATTTTGAAGTTTTATATGTAGCTTTTTGTAATATACGAATATATGTATATTCATATATATAACTGATTTTATAGCAATTAAGTATACACAAAACAAACATATTACATTAACCCACGTTTTTTCATATATTATGCTATTAATATGCATGCTTTTTTTATTGCATCATTTTAAAGGAGAGGTGAGTTGAATTTAAGTTTTAATTTTATTTTAATATATGCATGATTTGAATAATAAAATAATTGTTATAAGTACATATTATATTTTAGTAATTTGATAACTGACAATATTAATTATTTTTTACTTTATGTTCTTGAAATAGTTTGGTTTGCATCTGCAACCTTACCAGAAAAATGTACAGTGCCTTTCCTACCAGTGAATCCACAGCTATCATCAACAAGAAATCAAGGTAGACAAAAACTAGCAAGATTTACACCAAAGGAGTTTGCTACACTTATTATAGATTTTCTCATTGAGGCTCGCAGAAGACATATGCTTGCAAATAATGCACCATTACAAGGTTTGCAAGAAATTGTATAAATTAATTTCTTTAATTTATTCATTGTATCAACATGTATAGTATTTCTAGATCCAGCTATTTCTATACTTCGTAAAGAGCAACATGGAAAGTATGGATCGCAAATGTCTGATGATGAACCATTGTACGATAGTGTTGCTTCTGATGATGATTATGCATTGACATCATCTGACAATGCAGTGCCAGAATATCCCGCGCAGTTTAAAATGGATAACGAGGTACGTATTAAATTACTTTAACTTTAATTAATTAAATTAAATTACTTTAACATAAAGTTAAAAAAGTAGTTATAAATACGGAAAGTATGGTATAAGATATAAAAAAGATGGACAATAAGTTACATGCTAAAAATAGATAAAATTGTATGGTAACGTATTAAAGGTACCAGCTCTAGTAACGAAAAGAAGAATAAGGAATCGGCTAAGTACATGGCTCTTCTGTAGACAGTGCTATTAGGCAAGTGCACAGGTCTGTTAGTGCATGTGCAGCCTTTGCCAGAGAATGCTATATAGTTCACTAAAATTTATAACATGATCATACTGATTATGTGTTTTGTTTTGTAACAACCATATAACTTCTAAAAGTTCTCTTTTTTTTTACTTCTTTGTGGCATAGAAGTGAAATTTCATTGTGTATGTTAAAATGTTATTACAGGAAGCTTTTGCACCATTAGCTAAGGGACTTCCATCTGTCGTTGAAGTTTTAAAAAAACAATTAACTCTCTCCGAATCTACTATCAAGGATCTCCGTGAGCAGATTCGTACTCTGCAGAGTACTGTAGAACAACTGACACATGAAAATAATGAACTGAAGCAAATGATTCATGTAAGATAAATATTTAATATCTTTATAATATATTGCGAATTAAAATCTGATGTACAAAAAATATAGGTAAAAGAATCTACTGATGGAGTTATTAATGGTCATGTTAGTGGAGAACAAGAGCCAGAACTAGAACCAGTGCTTGATATAAAAACATCTCTTAATAGGAGCAATCAACGTCCTGCGTCTATGTATGAAACACGAGAAGGTTTGCGAAAACCAAATTCGTGGTCAACGTCTATTTGTCAGGTAATAATTTGATGAAAATTTCTTTAATTTGTGTTTCTTAATCTCATTGCATAAAATTTGATTGATACAGGCAAAACGAGATTCAGAGACAATATCTCGTAACAACACACAAAGTTTATGGGAATGCGGTGCTCCTAATCTTCCCCCTAGCGAGGAAGTTACTCGAAGAACTGAACAAGTTACAAGAAGAATTCAAGAACTGTGGATGGCCATGCAAGATCCAAAACAACGAGAAGCTTTTGTACCTTGCGCAGAAAGAATTCGTGTTGCTGTTGCTGAACTCACAGCTATATTTCCCCAAGTAAGACGTGCATTTCTTCTTTAAATGTAAACATAAATTTATGTTAAACACATTCAAATTATGTTGTAGAATCCTATTGAGGAAAACATCAGATCTGCTCTGCGACAATTAAATGGTAATACAGGTAGACTTCAAGCAGAATGTTCTGGTCTTCAGAGATGTACTAGTGATATAGAACATATGGACAGATGCCTTCAGCAAGTACGTTCATGTGCTTATGATATTGCCAAAGCAACAAAGCTTCTTGTTACCCAATTTTAAACGTAACAGATCAAAGGCAAAGTATTACAAATTAAATAATTCTTTCATATTTGATGTATATAAATTGTACAGACGCTTAATATCCTAATACTCAAAATCATCACAGATTAATACATTGAATAAGTATTCGTCTTATATTACATAATAATTTGTTGTCTAATATTTTTTTTTTATTCTAATGTAAATAAGAAGCAAATTTTAACACATGAATATTCTTATAGTTTGTTAAATCGTATAAAACATGACACGTTTCAAGATTCGATATAATATTTACGTAACTTTTAATGTATGATAAAGACTGAATAGCCATGAACCAATGAATTTTATTAATATGCAATTTTAGTTTCTATACTTGGTTTTACAAATATACTTTTTGCTCATATAAGCTGGCATATAAGAAACAATTATAAATATGAAAAAATTTATTGCATTTGTGTGATTAAAAAAAGTATTAAGTGCAATACCAAAAGATTTAAAGTATCATAAAGTTGTTGTTAAAACCAGGTAAAAATTTTGTGCATTTTTAGTGCCAATAAAAAATTTTATTTTGCGATATCAGTAAATAATTATTTACCATAAAAATGTATAATTAAAAGATCAATTAATAAAAATGTGTTTTTATTGATAACTTATAAGTGATGAAATATTTATAACTAATCCATTTTGTATGTTTAAATATTATATTTTATTATATATATAAAAAAACCAGCTTATATTAAAGCATTACAAATAAGTAAGAATTTTGTCGCCAGTAAAAGAAGAAATGTTTTTACTATTATTATTATTATTATTATTATTATTATTATTATTATTATTATTATATTATATTAATGTGATCAACACATATGTAACAATGAAAGTTTATATTGATAATGTATTAATTATTTTACTTCAGGTATTTTCATTAAGAATTGCTCGTACTGTATTATTGGTATTAAGAATATATGTTTAATAGTTAAATAAAATTTAAATATATTATCGTTGATGCAAACTACATGATATATTTACTGGCAAATATAATTATCAAATTGAAATCGTTTTTAAATACTTTTATTTATCCAAAGACTAATGTTTCATATTTATATTAAAGCTAGTAATTGCTGTGTAATGATAGTTTGAAGTGCATGAATCATCATTATTTCTTATAACATAATCGTTCAAAATGGACAATAAAATTATCTTACATATTGTAAATGTTTCTTTAGACTAACCCTTATTTATATGATAAATGATTGTACTTTACAATATGGGGAGTGTATAGATTATACAACCTATTATAATTTATTTGGTATTATCTTAATTATTTCTTAAATTTTATTCTTTTTTTTTTTTATATTTTGCTCTTAATAGAAAAAAATGAGCTTTAATAACAATTATTTTCCAATGTGATATATATTTCTCATGGAAATGACTAAAACATAAGTTCTCAACTATTACATATGATATTAAAATTGATTATGGTTTTAATAATATTAAACTTTTAATATTAAAGATCATTATAGTCAATTACTGTTACCTTGTGAAGGATAAATAATATCAACATTGTATTAAGAAAAAAATTAAATTTTAATGGAAATGAACCTTAAAAAAGTAATTGTCTAGTGAATTTTGTAGGCCAATGATTCACAAGCGTTTTCGCGCTACCTGTTATGAAATCTTCGACGGATGATACAAAAACACGTGTTCTTTACACTTTAGCTGACAAAGTTTTGAGTAATTCAGGTAAATTTAAGAAAGTTTAGGTGGGTAGGTAAAAGAAAGTGAACAGGCGTGAAGCAAGGGTAGTTTTAAGTAAGTCAATCGGTAGAATCGGAAAGTTTATGTGGATGATTGAAGGGAAAGTAGTGAAGCAGGAGAGCGGCCATTTTATGTTAGTATGACGTAGAGGCTGGGTGTAGCTTCGCGTTCAACCGTCCGTGTTCTTTGGAAAAGGCGAGAAAATCTGAATTCTGATGCTGGGGTCGAGGTAAATGCACGTACCACGCACTGAACGTGTGAACCGTAAATTAAGCCGAAGGAAAGTAAGGAAATTAGTTAAATAAGGAAGTACAGGCGTCGTGAAAGAGCGAGCATGAGCGAAGAAAGCAATCCGCGAACGCTCTATGTGGGAAATCTAGACACTTCGGTGTCGGAGGAACTATTGTGCGCACTTTTTTCACAAATAGGTGCAGTTAAAGGATGCAAGATTATACGAGAACCAGGGAACGATCCATATGCATTCGTCGAATTTACGAATCATCAATGCGCGGCTACAGCGCTAGCCGCCATGAACAAGCGATCCTTCCTGAATAAGGAAATGAAGGTTAACTGGGCAACGAGCCCTGGAAATCAGCCGAAGTTGGACACAAGTAATCATCATCACATATTTGTCGGCGACCTGTCGCCAGAAATTGAAACACAAACTTTGAAAGAAGCATTCGCGCCTTTTGGCGAAATTAGCAATTGTAGAATTGTCCGCGATCCACAAACCATGAAAAGTAAAGGATATGCTTTTGTATCATTTGTCAAAAAGTCTGAAGCTGAGGCAGCGATAGCAGCTATGAATGGTCAGTGGCTTGGATCTAGAAGCATCAGGACAAATTGGTCGACTAGAAAACCGCCACCACCAAGATCCGAAAGGCCACGACATTCAAATAATAGTAAACCTAACTATGAAGAGGTATGTTTTAAATTTCAATAGTGATCACCTATTAATTTTCTTACCCTTGTGTCTAATTAAGATATGTGGAAGTTACGTATAGCTCACTTGTTGACAACATAAATAATTTTGTTTATTTTCTAATTTGTGTATATTATCATTAATAGGTATATAACCAAAGTAGTCCAACTAATTGCACAGTATACTGTGGAGGTTTTACAAATGGCATTACAGATGACCTGATAACCAAAACATTTTCTCCCTTTGGTACTATACAAGATATAAGAGTATTTAAGGATAAAGGATATGCATTCATAAAATTTACTACTAAGGAAGCTGCAACACATGCCATAGAATCAACACATAACACAGAAATTAATGGTAGCATTGTTAAATGTTTCTGGGGCAAAGAAAATGGAGATCCTAATAGTGTGGGCCCAAATGCAAATCACCAAGCTCAACAGGTTATTTTAATGCATATATTTTTTATTTTAATGATCCATATGCCTTTTCTTTAACAAATTAAAAAAATAAATATTAAAATATATATTATCTTTTTTGTTTAATAGGTTACAGCTGGGGCTGGACAATATGCATATGGATATGGCCAGCAAATGAGTTACTGGTATCCTCAAGGATATCCACAAATGCAAGGTCAATTTTTACAGCCTGCTCAGTACTATGGTCAATACTATGGACAACAGGCTCAATATATGAATAGCATGCGAATGCCTGCTCCTGGTGCAGGTACATGGCAACCAGCACAAGCGACCGCCGCACCGCCGACTGCAACTGCACCATTGCCACCAGGTCAGCAACCTGCAATGGTAACATATACCATGCCACAATATCCTACGCAATGAAACTGATCATTGATCAACATCAACTAATTGTTACATATGATCCATCTAACCTTGGGGCGTTTGCAAGATTTGTTCTGTCATATACCTATTCCAACTTGTTTATTGGTATTTTGACTGCAGCATCATATGTACAAACTTTCCAGTTGTACTTCGAATGAAGTATTATACAAAAAGAAGTTCTTAAATTTGGTTGTATCAATATCAATTGGTATTATATTTCAAAAGACTATCGAAAGCTCGAAGTGATATATATATTGAATATATACACTGAGATATTTAAATATACATTTTTCTTGTATGTTTTCCTTGCCAAACAATAGAAATGTATACCATTGTAATGAATACAAATATATCCTGCAATTTTTATCGAAAAAGGAAATATCATAGCAGTCAACCCATCAGTGTAATATAACAATTTTTTCAAGACGATTTTTATGCTGTTGAATGAGGTATATTTCTGAACTCAAAATTGCAGCCCCTTGATGAGCCCTGCATTCGTTGTGCTGCGTAAGGTGTACGTATGTATGCGAACATTGCGTTGTTATATTTTTAATATTTTTGCCACAATCTTTAGTTTATTTCAAATCATTAATGAACAGAGATAAATGTTCATTTATGGTAAACAGAAGGTATGACTTTGAACATAGTATAAGATAGGGATTATAGGTAGACACGGCGCCTGTGATGTAGCTAGATTTGGATGCATGCTTTGACGTGTGCAGGGCCCTTATTAAAGTAAACTATGCGATTGATAAACGAGTTGTAAACTTTTCTCGTTTTGTGATATTTATCGTCGGTGGTAAATGTACAAAAAACATTCTTATAACAAATTTTAAGAAAATACTTCTGGAAGTGTCAAAAATGAAATATTTTACGCTGAATTTAACTTAATTCAATATACTTTGTTATACTGCTTAGTGACTCCTCTCCATTTGTACAAAGAAATAGCGAATCTTGATGTAATTATTACAATGTAATTTAAGTATAATGGTAATGATAATGGTGAACACTTCCGCTAAGAGTTGGAGTCACTATTGTTCTACCTTTATTGATTTGTATATCAATAGTTGAAATTATGTTCCTTTAAACATGTTGTAAAATATTCAGTTCTTTTCTTGTAATAATTAGTATATCAATTGACAATCACATTTGATGTTATCTGATATTTTGACGTTGTAATTATCACATGGCACGATACATATGCCTTCGTGTCTTCCAATTACTATACAGGTGAAAATTATTGCATAACTTTAATATTTTCAATTTTCAATAAAGTTAGGTTTAATATTTATTTATTATGTTTTTTAAGAATTTATTATTTTCATTCTGATTATTTCTTGAAAACTCATTTTCCAAAATACGTTTCATTAAGTTAATAAATAAACAATAAACAAATTAGAGTGAGTTAGAGTAAAATTTATCGATACTTCGCTTCACCACCGACGATAATAAGCCATAAACCTTTCAAAACCAATTTGTATAAAGTCAGTACTGAATGTAATAACAGAAGAAACATAAAATCGAATATAGCAATGATTGACTGCGATAAGTGATATCGAACTATGGAGAGCCAATTTAAGAAAAAAAAACTTGTCTATGGATTAATAATAATCAGTGAACCGATGGAAGACATAAAAAAAAATGTTATATAAAAAGTAATTTAGGTACAGTAGGGTGCGAAGCCCTCGAAGATGCTTAGGATAATGTTATCTTATAATAAAAACAAATTGTCCTTTGAATGAAAAAAAAGGAATAAATATTTAAAATACACAATATTTTGTATTATTTCATAGCCCACGTTATTATAAAATATAAAGTTATGAAATAATAACAAAAGTGACTTTTTAAATTTATAAGAAACGTAGTACCTTCGTTTATAACTGGTTAAATGTAAAAATAATATAATAAGTTTTTTAAGTACATACAAGGTAATTTTATTTTACAGCCGACATACTTTTACAATAATTGTTTACGTTAACCGAGCATATTTTTTTCTGCAAACTATCTCGTCAAGCACTTAAAACACTTGATGACTTATGTAGAAGATATAATTCTGACTGATTTTTTGACACAATAAAATTTAACGTTAAGTACAATGTTTGCGATTTATTGAAGGAAACACAACTTCTGTATAAAAGGGGCGTCGTTATGTTCGATTTAAACGGAAAACATTACGTTGGTTATACCATTACTATAAAATAAAAATATTTCTTTGGTGAATATTATAGCAATGTCAAGTTAGAATATTTTAATACTTTAATCAAAACTAAATTCGGTAATACTGTGAATAATTTAATTAATTTTCACGTGAAAATTGCGAGCATTCCTTTTTTAAAATGAAATGCGCTAGAATAATTTGTACTGTACACTTTATTACACAATACATGCGTTCCTCGATCTCGATCACACGGCGGCAAAATACTAAGTAGGATATCTTGTATTTTTGTACAATAAGTGACACTATACTATTCAGTTACATTCGAAAATTACTATTTAATTGCATGATGTCACTGAGTATATAGATGTTAATTAAATATGTATTTGTTAATTGTTTCATCAAGCGAACTAGGATATAATATATTAAAAGAAGGAGTTGCTCAACGAAAATTTTAGTTTGCAATCTACAATTATAATCTGTCTACCTTGTTCTACATATTTTTTTACGTAATTTATGATATTGTTGAGAAATATAGATTTGACATTTAATCAAAGTATAATTGAAAAAAAGATCTACGAAAAACATTGTTTTCGTTTTGTAAGTTTTATGTTACGTTTTATCAAATCAGTTACTACTTATTTTGCAAACATCATTATCATTTTAGTAAAATTTCATATTAGTGCATATTAAAAGTGGATTGAAATATCTTAAAATCAATTTTATGCGGTTATCAAAATAACTTTTATCCTTTCGTAATATCGAGAAAAAGAGGGTTGAAACTTACAATTAAGGAAACATAATTCGTGCAGTCATGCACAGATGTTTCTTATAATTAATTCACATTTGATTACTTTTAATTTACGCAGCAATAATTAATATTAGCATTATTATTTGCTTATATTCTTAAGAAATTTCCTATTACAAGTTTTTATAAAAGTAGCAAAATAACTTAATTGAGGCTGAGCGTGTTTTTAACATGGAAGGCCAGGGTTGTAAATAGAGACATACCCATATTGATAACAGTCTGTTGTGCAAGATCATCGATAAAATTTGGACAAAAATATTTTACTTATGCTTACCATAAATTATTTAACGCCGAAAAACTTTACATATAACCAAAACTTCAATACAGTTCACATTATACTTTTGCAACATAAATAGTTCTAACATTGACTTAACATCAAGTTCATAACTTTTTCAATCAAAATTCATTTCATACAGCATTCAGCAATACATATTGAACTTAATACATCTATATTGATATAATGCTGAGATTGAACTTTGACATTATTTGTAACTTTAGTTATGTTCGTATGTTCAATAATAAAGAGGTGCGCAATTTTGCGCAAGTGCAAATTTATACTTTGTACAACTATTACCATTTTTCTATCAGTGCATCAGTCGTAACTGATATTAAAAATTGTAACAAGTGAAACGGGCAATCCTTGTTTCATTACATGACAAAAATTAAAAAGAAATTTTTAACATCATTTTACGTAATATGCTATGCATAGATTATACTATACTACATGGGTCAGTATTAACTAGTGATCACACAAGAGAAGCTTCGAACTCGTTGCATTATTGTTATTAAAAAGCAAGGATTGTAACGAGTTACAAAGTGAAGAAATAATTACTCCACGCTTCTCTTATAAGCAAATACATGTACGTCGAGTAAAATTAGGAGGTTCTTATTAACTAATTTCAAATTGAAACAATATCAGACTAGTATCGAAGCTTAGTATTATGGTTTTGCAATAAATGTGTTTTTAAATCAGTGATTATATCGTACAAGCACAATCACCTTTTAGTTGAGCATTTGAAGCAGTAGATGAATATCAAAAACTTTTATATATCCAACTTCCTTTTGTAGCATACCTTTATCATAACATTAATTTTTTACTGACAATATTTACCTATAAATAATAAATATTTTTAATTTCACGAAGTTCAAATATATAATTCCAGTTCGTTGTCTTATAGAAATCTCACCAAATCAAGAATTGATATATATTTTGATAAGCATAATACCCCTGTTAAGAGATCTTAATTATATAATTTCATTTTAACAATTATCAAACGAATATCTGAAATGTTACCAAACATAACATGAATAATATTTTCCCCAATATGTTATACAATATGCAATTTGTTATTTTTACAAAACTCACGTGCCTAAAACGATTTTATCTGCATACTTTACTTTTAACACGTGCTTGTGTAAAACCAAGATATTCATTCATTTTTATGCTTATTTGATAACATAATTATAGCAGTAATTAATCCTTTACACCCAATTACAGTAATTGTTTTATTATCTGTTTGGACGTGAGCTGTTTCATATGCAAATACAGTCTTCCTGCTAACATTATTCAAATCAATTGTGCTTGAATGGTAATTAAGTATTTACATTACTCTTTTTATTATAAAGTGCATATTGTAATTGCTAATTGTAGAATTACATTCTTCTTTGCATTATTAGAATAATTTATACTAAACTTATTAGTGCATAACCGTATAACAAGAAAGTAAATAATAATAAATTAATGTTCATAATTTACTAAAATATGAAATAAAAAGTTACCGAAATCTACATAGACAGTATAACTACAAACATTGGAATTCTAATATCAACATCTTTGGAGTGTAGTAATATAAGTATGAAGTAATATCAACTTAAACTTAAATCTATAATACCTGATTGCTGGATGGAGTATAGAATGTATCATATATGTAATATAAAGCTAGTAATATTACAGTGTTACTGCTGTAATATGATTTAAAAAACAGTACTTAGCAAGAGTGCCTTTTGCAATATCATAACATTTTCTTTTTGTATATAGATGTCATTTATAAATTAGCTTAGAAAATGTAAAAGCTGATATATTTACACTCTGTAATAATTAATATCGCAGAAAATCATTTTTGTTGTATTTTCCGTCATTAAGTTCCTTTCTTCTTTTTTTCTTTGGAATGTGCCGATATTTTAGTGTAACTTATTTTCCAGCCTTGTGCATCAACTAATTCTTAAAAATCATAGACTTACGTCACCATATTCGAAGCTCCACTTTTCATAAGCTGCTAAACTTGCAGGTGACACTGATCTACGAATTCTTTTAAGCGAATCACGAAAATCTTGCATTGTAATATTACGTACGGAATTAAGGTCCAATTCCTTTACTTGATCTGGATTAAGTTCTGTGCAATATTAATACATCTTTTTTTACAAACTTTACGATATATCTTTTATACATACTTAATAATGATTAATTTATTTGTTAGACTATCTGGTCAAAATCTTTCATATCCATTCAGTCTAAGTAAGCATAATGGAAAATGTGTAATAGAAGCTTAATATTTTATTTTACCTCTAATAGGGCCAAGTGCTGCATCTTTTGCTAAACCCGTTAAATCGCTTCCAGAATAGCCCTGGGTTAAAACTGCCATCTCATTTAGCTCTTCTGGTGTTAGAGGATCATTATGTTTAGCTAAAAGTCGCTTCAGTAACATAATTCTTGTTCGTAAATCTGGCAACGTAACATATACTCGCTTTGTAAATCTCCTTAATGCAGCTTCATCCAATTCTTGAGGTCTATTTGTAGCAGCCATAACTAATACTCTTTCTTCTGGATTACATGGCAAACCATCAAATTCAACTAAAAATTCCGTCTTCAATCGCCTATGTAATAATTGTTAATTAGATAAATATTAATCATTTTACATAAATGTCAAAACTTGAACAGATCTACCGTGAAGCTTCATGTTCATTATCTCTACGTTCGCTTAATAACGAATCCACTTCGTCAACAAAGATCACAGATGGCTGTAATTCTCGCGCTATAGCAAAAAGAGCTCGTACTAGCTTTTCTCCTTCTCCAACATATTTCGATGTAAGACTAGCAGCAGATATTGAAAAAAATGTAGCATTGCACTGAGTAGCCACAGCACGTGCAAGCAATGTCTTTCCATTTCCTGGTGGACCAAATAATAATAATCCTCTTGCTGGTGTTCGTAAGCCAGTAAATAATTCTGGTCTTAATGAAGGCAAGATGACTATCTCTTGTAATGCTTGCTTTGCAGTCTGTTTTATAAAAGAAAATATAAAATTGTAAGTTTATCTACTATATTATGCATTTTTCCTTATTTAACAATTTATAGATATAATAGCTACAGACTTCTTGACCAGCAATATCCTCCCAATGTACTGCTGCACCTCCTTCTAAAATCTCATCTAAAATTACTTGTGCAAGTTTTGGATCTACACCTTTTAAAAGAGGTACTTTTCTTGTAGGTGTTCCTCTATTACTGTTTGATGTAGTTGGTGTTCCTGGTCTCCTAACAGGTGAACCATTTCCAGGTACTGATAATTGTCTTTTTACAGAAGGTGGCGTAGATGATGGTTTAATAGGTGTAACTCTATGACAAGATTGTACTGGTGTTGAGCGTCCCATGCTGCGTGGTAATGTTTGACTTTTGCTTATAACTGTCCCCACTCTTTTTCCAGGAACAGATAATTTTCTTCCAGATGCTATAACAACATAAAACAAATAATACCCAAATAATAAACACATAAAAATGAAACTATTAGTACTTTTAAATACGAATCTCTGTTAACTCTATTATATAGAACTATTACAAGGAATAAAATACAAGACAAACGCTTTGCAATGAAAAGAAGTAATTATTAATAATTTCAATCAATATAAAAAGAATGAAATATATTTGTCAAACTAGTATGCATGTGATATAATTAAACTACATTTATAATACATATGTAATATATAATTAAAACATTAAGAGCATACATTACATTGTTAATATTTCATATATATAAAATATTTTATATTGTTAAAAAGTCATATACAGTAGTGAACAAATGATATTTGAGCACTGAGTATGAGATTACAAAATAACTATGAAAATATTTTTTAGAATATAAATGTAACAAATACTTTTTAGACTATTCTAATGTGTTTTTCAAATAAAACTTAAATGTTTATATGAAGCATACATTCATGCATATAAACTAATTTGTCTTCTTAATTCATTGTTTCATATAAAGTATATATACACATGCACATAGTATCATATATATATATATATATATATATATATAGTCTCATACATACCTACATATAAATAATTTTATTTCTTTTTAAATTACTTATTCAGATAAATATATTACATTACAAAGTGTGGCAAAACTATGTTAATCATAGCAAATAATATAACATGCTTGCATTTATTACTTGTTGTATTACATCAAAAACTAATAATAGATGCATGTGTTAATAATGGAATAGAAACAACAGTTTTACAGAAGCAATTATCAAATTTACATTCAAAATCTGCATTGTAAGCCCAAAACTTCAGACAAACAGTACCTTCAGAATGGGCAGAATAGTTTTTTGGTGAACGTGGCCTTAACTTGGGAATTTGGGTACATGTATTCTGCCCTATGTTCACTGTTTGTGTACTGTTTGTGTTTTTAGTATGATTTGTATTTAAAGAAGATCGAGTTGTTTGTAATGTGTGTATATTGCGTCGGACCCTCAGATTCTTTCCTGGATGTTCGTTGTCCATTTTATTTCCAGGAGCACGATATTCATTGCAGATATCCAGTTTTTTCAGCTCACACACACTCACTACAAAAAGGAAAAACATTCTCTGCCATGCTGCAGTAGGCTAAATAGCTAAGTACAGTTTGAACCCATAAATTTTGTTAACTTTTGTCCAAATTGTAAACTATATAACTAGTACTTAGATTTGAAATGAATGCTCAGATGGCTGTTAGGAACGCTACTATATGAAGTTTGGCTACTAATTTGTACATAAAAATTTGCATCGCTTATGAAAAAAACATATTGTGCCAAAAATGAAACCATTAAAAAAAGGGATAACGCGCGCATGCATACACGCACGAGTACATTCACGCATAAATACTCTCGCACAGACACACACATACGCGTGAACAATATAGAACAATTAACACATGAGCATGCTAAATACATAAATATTGTATTATTCTTAAGCTGTACCATAACTTTATTTAAGAATAATTTATTATTATAAAAAAAATGTATAAATAAGTGATATATAATTTTGTTAATGCGAGTGGAACAGCTTAAGAAATGTGCCATGTATTTAAAATATTTGTTTACAAACCAAGAAAATCAAGTCTATCCTTTGCCATTGCCAAATTAGTGCGCATTTTATCATGAAGTCTTTGTGCATGTTCCCATACTTCTCCTCGACCACCATTACACTCTATAGCTATTCCTTTTTCTAATTCTCCAATTCCCTTCTTATAAAGTTCAATTGCCATTTCTTTCTGGCCTAATAAAAGTAATATTGAAAATGAAATATCAAAAACAAGCAAATTATAAGAAACAGACAATCTAGATATATCTAAGAATATACCTTCATTATCTTCGTCAATCTTAAGTGCTTTACTAATAAATTCAAAAGCTCTACGATGATGATGTTTTTGTTTTGCAAGTAATGGGTCTCCAGGGCCAGGACCAACCTGCCTTCTAGGCACTTGCGACATTCCCTCGTTCTCAGTTTGCCCAGTATTATTTAAATTATTATTTAAATTTTCACTAGACTTTTGACCAACTACGATCTCTAGCTGGCAGGTCTGTTTGCAAGTTTGTCTTCGTTGAATCAACTGAGATGTAGATGTATATAAGTACTTAAATACCACAAATAACTGATAAAGAAGTGTCCTCAGAACATTGAACAGCAGTATCAAAGGAAAAGAAACAATATAGAGATTACGTTTGTGTACTGACGGCTGAGGGGTGTCGAGAAAGCGATGATTATGATGGTAATGATTATGGTGATGATTATTGCAGTTAATGGTTGTTGTTGTTTTATCACTATTTTCATTCTTCGTCACGCATAACTTTTTCGGCGACTTTGTGCCGTATTTCCGAATTGGACGCCCGCCATCACTGTAAGACATTTCCTATCGCAAATTTTTGAATTCGTATATTTGTATGCTACAGAATACACACTTATTATCGCCAAATACAAGTTGAGTTAAACATTCTGACATTCCCAATGTTGCGTAAATGTTGAAAATGAAAGACGATTTTCAAGTTGTCTTAGATCATCTTCTTAAAAAACATTTCGGAAGCTCAACAACTTAATCTTCCTAGAAACAATTGCAAATTGAAGACGACGATTGTTTTCACTGGCGATTTGGCGAACGAGATAAAAGAAAAGAACGACAAGATTCGGAATTCCGTGGTGTTTGGGATTGGTAAATCATGAACGAAATAGAATGGTCCGCGATCTTCTTCAGCATCGCTTGTTTTGATTCACGTTTAACTCGGAACATCAACGTGTAATATGGATTTACAAACATCAACAAACGTTGTTTTACAAAATCGTGTATACAAAAATATATACATAGAGACTCTTGTATTACATACATGCACCTCTGTATTTACTTCGTTTAGTATGTGTTCTACATTCCACACGAGATAGATTACTTTATGCACTTGCGCTCTTTATCAGATTCCCTTGCACATGCGTGTATTTGTATATCCTTAATAATCCTGCACAATCTTTGATTCTATATTTATATATATATATATATATTTTTTTTTATTTTTACTCATTTGTTATTTCATTTTTAAAGAATTTTAAGGTTTGCCCAACGAATAGGTAATGGGATTTTTTTATATTTATGAATGCATTTGCATGTATATGTACTTCTAAGATGCAACTTTCATGATATACAATAAAAATATGTAGCACTAAAAGAATTATCATTTTTTTTAATTCTTTAATTCTTTTAATTTTTAAACTATGAAGTCACAAAAAATAATGTTTATAATATGTACATATATATACATACATGTTTTCTTATATTTCCCGGTACAATTTATTATTGATTGGTGATAAAAAGGTTTGTCAGTTTATCATTTGTATCATATTAGTTCATAAGTTTCTGAGAGAGGGCTTCTTTTAGTATTCTGCCGCCATTTTCTTCATCAGTTCTGCGTTTTACATTCCAGAGATTGTATCAAGGCAAAATGTCGTCCGCAAGTGGTGATGAAAGTGAAATCACTTTAAATGAACCCGGTAAGATGATATTTCTGAAAGAAACTGTATCCAACATGACATAATATTGTTATCCATTTATATTTATATACATTTACATAAAACGAAACAAAAATATTAATACACCCGGCAGCTGAGCAAAGACTTGCGAACCGCCATTAAACGAATGGCGTCTCGCACACGCATCTAACGTAAATATTTCATTCAAATTTTGCATTTTTTAAATATTTTTATTTTTTTTTAGTACGACGTACAAGATCTAGTCGTGCACGTAAAACTACCGTGGTAGCAAAAAAATCACCTGTAAAGAAACTTCTAGCAAGAGCTACACGTTCTCCGAAAAAAGTGCAAGAGATCGAAGAAGTGGAGGTGCGTAAATTCCATAATACTGCAGATAGTTCTAGCACTCATCAATGCTTGTAATCGACATTTTATTCAATAGAAGTAACTAATTGCAATTTTTCAGGAGGAGGTGCCTGTGTTACAAGAAGAAGTTGTAATGGAAAGCATTCCAGAGAATGGAGTGCAAAGATTTGGTGACATTATCATTGAACAGCATAATGAAGAAGATTCTTCTATGTTACATTTGGAATTGGAAGATTCTAGTGATACTACTATTCACGAAATTAATATGAATCAGAGTGTACAAATAGAAGTTCAAGAAAATGTACCTGATTTAGAAACATCTGCATCTCAAATTGTAAATAATACATAATATTTTGTTCTTTTAAGTCATATATACCAGAATTATATCTTGGAGGAATTATGTTTTATTTTTATTTTAGGATCATTCTAATACAGTATCGGATTGTATGATCATAGAAGAAAATAGTATGGATAAAGTTGATATGTTGAATGAACGCGAACAAATGGATATGGAAGGACAAGATATTAGTAATGATGAAACAAATCAACGTGTATTAATAGATTTCCAAGAAGTTATGAATGATGATGGGGAAACAATAACACAAGTAACAGAAATTTTAGAAACAGAGGAAATTGAATCTGAAACTGTTATAAATGAAGGTACTGGAATTGAAGTTATGGAGGTAGATAGTCAACAAGAAACATCAGAAAGTATAGAAAATATTACGGAAAAAACTGTGCCTGATTATGATATGACAGGAATGGTGGAAATGACAGAAACAACAGAGGGTGATATGGAATGTTTACCTGAGAATGCTATTAAAAAAACAGAACCCGATACAGAAGCTGTATCTGAGGACGAATTGCCTACTGAAGCTACAGCAAAGGTATTTTGTTATCAAAGCAATAAAGAGTAAATATACATATTTTTGTATCTATTTGTATATATACATATGTGTATCTGCAGTATATAATATTTTATCATTAACATATAGGAACCTGAAACAGAAGCAGTATCTGATGAAGAATTGCCAGCAGCAGCTCCTGCAGATTTAGGAGAAACTGAATCAGTTTCTGAAGATGAATTGCCATTAGACAGTGAAAAAAAGAAGAAAAGTGGAACAAAGATAATGAGTAAAACCCTGGAAAAGAAGAATAAAATAGAAGGAACAAGTAAGTGCAAAGAAGAAAATGTTTGCTTAACAAACTTTTTTATTTTGTACTTAAATCTTTTTACCTTATGCGACGTTTACTTTTACAGATAAACGTAAGTTAAATGCAGAAGGAGAGTACGATCCTAGTTCACCAACGTCTGAAAATAATGATGAAACACCAGCAAAGAAAGTTGCGCTTTCAACAGAAGCAGATCCAGGGGACACTAAACAAGAAACTAAACCAGCATCACCAAAGAAAAAGACCTTACCGGAATTAGAAAAATACTGGAAAGCCGTTAATGAAGATCCATCAGATTTCACGGGATGGACATATCTTCTTCAGTACGTCGATCAAGAGGTAATTCGAAAAGCAAAAAATATATATTGTCAAAATTATATCAAAATCATCCGTAATACTTGTTTATCATACAGAATGATGCTGAAGCTGCACGTGAGGCTTATACGAAATTTTTGGAGCGTTATCCATATTGCTACGGTTACTGGAGAAAGTTTGCAGATTACGAGAAGAAGAAAGGCAACCCCGAAAATGTCCAAAGGGTGAGTCAATTCGTTTACCATATCTATTAGGTCTATTTCTCATTATGATATCATTTAATTAACGCAATCTAATGAAAATAGCTCGAGTTAGGAAGACGCGTGGGCAGTGTGCACGCACGTAAATATGGTTTTCCCTTCCAACAGCCTAGCACGTCTTGCGGCACCTATACGACTCTCTCCGTTTACCAAATAGCTAGTTACTTAATTATTCTGCGATATCTACAATATTATTGCGTATATTAATGTTTTACTTATACCGTTATATCAATATTCTACATATGATACGTAAGTCAAGCGAAGGCTAGTTGTTTCAATTTGCGATATTATCGTGCAAGAAATTGTGTGTAATATTTACTGTAAGCATTTGTACACATAGCTTACTACAGAAAGTATTGTAACTTAAGCATAAGATGCGGTACCTTACTTAATGTAAGTAAGATTGGGTTGGGTGTTAAATCAAAGTCAGAAACAAAGACTTAGGACGTGAACATGCCAGAGAGGGAGCAAGAAAAAGTGGCGGAAGACACAGAGGCACCCAGATCGGAACACTCCTTGACTTTAAGGTGAATGCACAATGCTCTGCAATCTCTGTGTTAATTAAATCTCTTTATTTACAGTACGCGTATGATATGTGAGTATACGTTGCTAAAAAACAGTAATGCTTATCGAAAGCTAAAAAAAAAAACAAAAAACAAAAAAGAAATAGGTATAAGTCTACCCACCACCAGCCCAATCATTTGTAAATCGTTCTAAGTGTGATTGCAAACCATTACTACAGGTATTCGACCAAGGTTTGAAAGCCATTTCGCTCAGTGTCGACCTTTGGCTTCATTACATCAATCACTGCAAAACCGTCTATGAAAAAGATGAAGAAAAACTACGAGAACAATATGAAAGGGCTATTGAGGCATGTGGTCTTGAATTCAGGTACGAATTGGTTTCTGTTTTATATATATGCTTATCTAGTCATACTTGGATACTTATAATATTCTGTTTTGTTAAGATCTGATCGTCTTTGGGAAAGCTATATAAAGTGGGAATTAGAGGGCAAACGTCTAAGCAGAGTAACAGCATTATATGATCGTCTATTATGTACTCCAACACTTGGTTATATTTCTCATTTCGATGCATTTCAAGAGTTCGTCTCTTCAAACTTACCCAATCGTATTTTAAATGTTGACGATTTTCTTGCATTGCGTGCTGAAGTGAAAGCACTTTTGAAGTCGGATGATAGTACTTCTACTTCAGCAGCAGATGATGCACCACCTGGAGAAGAACCGCCGCCACATGAACTTCCACCAACTGATGAGGAGACCCGTGCTATTAGAGAAAAAATCATTAGTAGTAGACGTAAAATGCACAAAGCTAATATTAATGCAGTTGCTGCAAGATGGTCATATGAGGAAGGTGTAAGTATGCATATTATATAATTTAGTGTAGCATTTATTACTTAATATTTAATCTCCATTCATAGATTAAGAGGCCATATTTCCACGTTAAACCTTTAGAACGATGTCAATTAAAAAATTGGAAAGAATATTTAGACTTTGAAATTGAACAAAAAGATCAGAATCGGATAATCATCTTATTTGAAAGATGTTTAATAGCGTGTGCTTTATATGATGAATTCTGGATGAGAGTAAGTTTTATTTATTTTTCTCTAATTGAAAAAATCTTTACATTAAATGCTTTAAACATTTTTTAATTTCTTCATAGTTCGTTCGTTATCTGGAATCTTTGAAAGGTGATAATGTGGAAAAAATTAGAGATGTATATACGAGAGCTTGTATGGTGCATCACCCGAAGAAACCAAATTTACATCTACAATGGGCAACATTTGAAGAGGGTCAGGGCAATTTTGAGAAGGCAGCAAATATATTGGAAAATATTGATAATGTAATACCAAACATGTTACAAGTGGCATATCGAAGAATAAATTTGGAGCGTAGAAGAGGAGATTTAGATAAAGCTTGTATATTGTATGAAAATTATATTAGCAATAGTAAGAATAGAACCATTGCGAATAATATTGTAGTAAAATATGCACGATTTTTGTGTAAAGTAAAGAGTGACGTGGATAAAGCAATCAAAGTATTATTAAAAGTATGTTCATGTGAATTTTTGAAATACGTTTTACAAATTTGTTTTTTCTCATATGACTACATTTTATGCATTATGTAAATTATACATTTTTAGGCAACAGAAAAAGATAAAGATAATCCAAGGCTTTATTTACAATTGATTGATTTGGGAATGCAAAGGACTCCTGTTGATACTCAAGAAATTGTAGGATATATGGATATGTTTATAGAACGAGAACACGCGGATCTTGAACAAAGAGTACTTTTTGCACAACGTAAAGTAGAATTTCTCGAAGATTTTAGTCCGGATATTCGACAAGTGTTAAAAGCGCATGAGCAATTCCAAAAATGTATTAAGCAAGCAAAGGAACGGAAAAAGACGAAGAATGACGACACAAAAACGTAAGCATTATTTTTATAAAAAAGGTGCTTAAACTATCCTCAATTAAATGTATTTAATAATTTCAATTTTATGTTCTGCAGAGATACTTCTCCTCCAAAGAAAGTTAAAACTGGAGATCAATCTAATGTACCACCTCCGCCTTCTGTAAGTTCGCAGTCATCATACCAATACAGCAGTGGCCCAAGTGGACCATATCAGTCACAACAACAATTTCAAAGTGGTCAATATGGTGGTCAAGGCGGATATCAACAGGGTTATCAACAGTATCCACCTCCGTCCGATCCCAACTATGCCAATTATCAGAATTGGCAATATGGACAAGGAGGGCCACAGGCATATGGACCGTACAATCAATGGGGATCTTACAATTACTATTAGAGGATAATACAAAATTTGTCTTGTATCAGCTTTCATTGCGTTGTTGTATCTACTGTACATTTTATAATTATTTTTTCATCTAAGGATGAGATAAAAAAAGAAAATTCTTTCAAGTTCCAATGACACATCAGTAACCTGACACGAATAATAGTAATAAATGTCGTACTGATGCTTCTTTCAACAATTCTTTGCATGAAATTCTTTCTTAATATATTTTAAATAATAGCACAGAAAATTGTACGCGAAAGTGCAGGAAATACTAAAGAATTTTCAACCGATGTTGAATATATTATTACAAACATAACATGATACAGGTAGTTGATAAAGATTGCCATACAGTATGAACACAAAGAACATTATGTGAAATATTTCCCAACTACACTATTTGCATTGAATTTGTATAATGCAATATTATGTGTTTAATTTTATTCCGTGACATTATGTTATTTTTTCAACAGAAAGCAGCAGTTTATAAACGTTACCTATACATTGTAATAAGTATTTTTTTCGCGTACTTAGTTTATAATATTATAATTTTTTTTGCTGATGTGCGTTGAACGTGTCGCTTAATAAAATTAAAATATACATGTAAATGGAAAGATAGATATTTGAATATTTTACAAATGCTACGTAAGCGCACTTTATGAGATATTCACGGAATAAATATTGTTAACATTTGTCAGTACATTTTGATAAATAATAAATTAAAGAACAGACTATGTTTCTACAACATATTCAGTTATAGAAATGATGGTTGGAATCCTATTTTCATGTTTCAATGTGCATATGTTATAATTTCGTATTTATAACTAGAATCCGAATTTTGTCGTGAATCGGCATAGATGTCATATATATTAACCCTTTGCGGACGGGACGGTTCGAATTTAACCGTATCGTGGGACCGAGCTGCTGCCGCGATAGTCATTTAAAATTACCAGCGCACATTTCTGCTTAGACGCGCTTTTTGTTCGTAAATGTTAAATTTTAGACATATGTACATGCACAGATTCTCCATAGGATAAATAAAATGACACACATATGAGTCTTTTGGTTCTATCAGTTGTTTTCGCCAAATGCATATATGAGTTCCGCGGCCAAATTGATGGCTTACGCATAATGCATATATGCGGCGGTAGTCCGCAAGGGGTTAACACGTTCAATGTGAAATCGATACATGTATTGAGGAGGAATCTCTTCAGTCATGATGTCAATGTATCGATATGACTTTTTTTTATTATGTATATTTTTCAACAATCTGACTTGTATTCTAGCCATTTTTTAAGAAAAACCAAATGAAAAAATTGTTTCCAATCTTTTTCAATACAGAATATAGAGATCGCAGAGATCCTTTCGCATTGAACGTGTTAAAGACATCTTTTTCCGTATGTGAAATTTTATAATTTCTAATAAATGAAATTGGAAAAGTACATGAATACTTCTAATGACAGTGCATTGCTTGCATTAATTTAGAATTTCAACGAAATATATTTATGATTGATAAATAAAAGAAATATAATTTTTAATTACGTTCTGAATTGATGTTTCAATTCGTTTGCTACTAAATTAACCATTACGTTTAATAAATTTTCGATATTCGAAGGTTGCCGTTATGAAGATTACTTATGCAAATTAGTAAATTATAAGGAAATGTCGGATACTAAGACAAAAATATGAATATTTATAACAAATATGTTTTTTATTATGAAAACATTATTACGATTCCAAACAATTATAATTGCGAAAACTTCATCTCCTTAGAGTATTTATTGTGAAAATGCAGTTTTACTTACGAAACAAAATGCCTAGGATAATCAATAAAACATGTTATAAGAAACTTTTTAAAATACAAGCAATTAACATTCATATTGCATTAGTAAAAAAAAATATAATTTTTTTCGAAGAAGTTGAATATTATTATTAAAGGCATTAATTTCTTAAATATATTCGTTATGCAACTACGGCACTTGTGGCCATTGTGTTAACTCCACAGGTACCATCTCCTCTATAAACTCTGTAATAACCACGCTCGCCCCATCGTGGGCCCCAACTATTCTTTATTATCCAATACGGTAATTCTTTATGGAAAAGAGGATATTCTGGAAAAAGATCTTATATAAAAATGTGTAAAAATTAATATATTTAAAAGATATATAAAAATGTACGTACTGCTAATGCCATATCCCACAATTAAAACACCATGATCTAAATTTCTAGGACTGCATAAGAAGTTGAGTGGGTGTGAAACTCCCCCAAAATAAAACTGCATGGCATTGGCATTAATTCCAACAGAAATTGGGCCGTTTTTAACTAGCCATTGTGCCATTTTCTTTTCATCCGATGTAATATTTACAGCACTGACAACTTGTACCTTAGCCTTATTTTGAAGAAAGTGGCATTTTTCATCTTTAGCATCATAAGGATAATCTGATTCTAATTCAAGACCTCCTAATTTTTCTATAGCTTTATAAGCATTTTCCATATCTCCTCCATTGCATCCTTCATCTAAAGAATCGCAATCTACTAATTCCTGTTCGGATAAAGATAACAATTGATTATGTTTAATTGCGTATTGTCCTTCCACGTTTCCAGTTACAGAAAACGCCCAGCATGATCCACATTGGCCTTGATCTTTCACAGGTGTAACTACACTGTGATCGCGCCAGTCGAATTTAAGTGGTAAAGAAACATCTGGTATTTCAGCTTCAGGAAGAGGTATTTCGTTTTCGTGTTTTAGTTCAGGACGAAGACCTAAATAACGAGCTTTAAATTCTTTAGGCGTGAGATCTGCAAACATTGTAACACCATATTCAGCTGTTCCTCGTTCAAACATCTGTAGTTCTTCAATAATTTTTAGATTTTGTTTAAATATTTTAAAACGATTTAGTTTCTCATCGGCTGAATTGTATGTTTTTCCAAATTTCTTTATAAAAGC
This sequence comes from Bombus affinis, assembly GCF_024516045.1. NCBI lineage: Eukaryota > Metazoa > Arthropoda > Insecta > Hymenoptera > Apidae > Bombus > Bombus affinis. The sequence goes on from NC_066354.1 coordinate 5,447,698, forward strand.
TTCAAATAATGTCTCATCTTTTATTTCTTCAGCTAGCTTTAGCATTTTTTGATTATATCGACTACCTCGTAAAGATCGCTTTCGGCGTTTATTTGAATCACAATTGATAGTAATATTTGGAGATCCTTTATCTAACCATACCTGAGACCATATAGTAAACAAACATTCTTTAATTTCAGTTCCTTCTTTCAATTGACAACCATCTTTTGTACCTTTTGGACAATTGCTTGTACCCAATTTGACCCTTATTTTATATAACAATCCAGATACTACTTGTTCTGAGGCTTCAACAATTTCTACTATCATAGGTTCATTTGAACCTTCAGAATTTTCTGAAAATTTCCTAAGACCCTTATCTGCAAGTTCTTTAATTGTAGAATCATTAACATTTACATTAAAAGGTGCACCTGGAATACCTGACCTTTTCTTTCTATACATTGTGTGTGATTTATTAATTATAGAGTCTACCTTTCTTGGATAAATGATTTCTTCTTTAACTTCCTCTCTGTTTATTTCTGGATCTGATTGAGTTTGTCTTGTAGGCAAATCAAAATCTTTCAAAAATTCACCAAATTCTTTTACCTTATCTTCAAATCCTTGAGGTTTAACATCATCATCACTTCTGTTTATGGAAATTTTTAGAATAGGATGTTCTGTCACTTCTGATTGTTCTGATTCTTCTGATTTTTTAGTTGTGATATAAGTATAATTATCCAGAACATTTTTTAAATTTTCTAGAACTTCCCATTTTTCATCAATTGTTTCTGATTTGTTGGGTGTTGGTGTTACAAGTGATTCGCTGTTTAATGTTGAATAAGAATTAATATTCTCTTTAATCTCTTCATTAGCAACCATAGTGCAGTTATTCTTCACTATTTTACGGCTAGATTGCTGCCAAGGTTGTTCTTTGAATGTTACCAAACATACCTTGACAGGAAGATTTGTCTGTATAGAGCATTCTAATTGCTCTATTGCATTTTTCAAGCAGTCAGATTCTCCTATACGTAATAAAATTTGATATTGTATAATATTAGATGAAGGTGGAACAACACGAGTTACTTTGACAATATCAATTACTTTATGCTTGAAATCATTTTGTATCAATTCATCCATTGATTTCACTACTTGTTCTCCAAAAGCAACAAATCCAGGCAAATTTGGATTTAACTCATATGGACATCCTGGACAATAATTAGGACTAGAAGCTCTCATTGCTATGAATGGTCTCTCATTATGATCTCCACTCTTTTGAATTTCATGATCTAGTTCAACACTTTGATTGTTAATAATTTGCTTGTCTAAATTTTCAATAACATGATCCTGATCCTGATTATTTTCTTGTACTTGCAATGGATCATCTTGTACTGATTGAGGATACAAATACATGCATTGTATAGATTCTCTTAAAACATTTATATGTCCAAGTTCGTGTTGTTTCACTTCCACAGTACATGCTTCTCGAGGACAAGGTTCTAATGCTTCTTTGCAAGTAGGAGTTAAGTCAAATGTCAGTCTGTATATTACATATGGAGATTCTTCCTGAAGGTTAAGAAATTAAACGATATTTTAAATTTAAACTAGTACAGGCAAATAATTAAAAAATTTCGATTATTATATAATCAATATTTGATTTTTAGAAAGTTTATAGAAAGCATACCAATTTTTGCGCGCTAATCAGGTTACCGCCCTCATATGTATGATGCGTTGGAGAATCCTGATTCAATGAATTCAAGGCACTTTGAATTAAAGGCTCCGGGACATTTTGTACTGGTTTGTTAGCGGGACCAGAAGATACAAGGATTGTATTAAAGACAAATAGAAATAAAATGCGCGTTACACGCAGCAGTAAGCCTGCCATCTTACTACATACACTGCACGATGTTGACCTCCAACTGACGCAATTGACTCTTTGGTTGAGGTTTTAAATTCCTTTATATTACTGAATTAAGAATGATAATCAATTCTTAAAACTTCCGATTGCTAAATGAAAACTTTGATTTTGATCGTTCTACTTTTTATATAAATATTTATGAGACGTAAGCGAAAATAACAGATTTCAAAAAGAACGATAAATAAAGTAACTTGTACAATATAAATAGAAATGACAGATTAAAAAGTATGTACTGGCTGGTACTCGTAATCGTTTACGCTAAAAAACATGGATTTTTCTCTTCGACTGTGAACTTATTATATATATCTTTTCCGAAGCATTTTTATTGCACCAAAGATAAGATAAACCTTATAATTTAATATGCAACTAACTGATATTCTATTAATTCTTGTAATTAACATTATAATGTAACATTAACAATAATTTCATGTGATCGTAAAATTAAAATATTTTGTTGTTTTGTATTTCTAACTGAAAATATTTAGTAATTTAATATATAAAGTATATAGATTCGAATTTCAAAATCGAAACATTCATGATAACGTGCATATAACAATAAATATGTGGATAATGAGATGAAACTAAAAAGTGTTGATAGCTTTGAATAATTTCGAATAAAATTTAATAATTTATAATTATATTTGGAAGTTTAGAATCTGGATATATAATTCAATATGAAATATTCATGATACAATATCAGTCAGACTCAGTTTTATGTAGTGAATAATGGAAAGTATTACAAGTATTTTGTAGTCTGTATAAAATATTGAGATGATAAGGTCAATAGTTGCTTATATTTGTTAATTTGACACGATATTTTTTTATGTTTAAATAAAAGTTACGTGACACACACTCTATTATAAAATTTTAGATATGATATGCACTAAATAAAACTTCTTGGAAATATTTCTACATATTATTTGAAGATTGGTTATATATTTCTACGTTCAAGTTTTCGCGCCATTTTAAAAACTGATGTTAACCATTTTCAAGTTCCGGTTGTCAAAAAAGCAGCAGCTGTTTCACTGTATCGATGTGATCACCAGTGATTGCTGCAGTGTTCTCGAAAAGACAAGACGTTAACCGAATTACAGGATAGTTCATTCGTGGCATATGATAAATCCTTGATTATCATTGGTGAGCAAATATACTACTTATTTCAATACACTTTAGACGAAAGTTATATAGGTAGAAACTAACAAAGTACTACATTGCAGTGAAGTTATATCGATTTTCTACTTTACTCTAGCTATCGTTTAACTCACGTTAAAATACGTAACTTGTGTTACTAGCTTTATTGAATTTGGAATTTTATAACGAATTTTGGTTTTCTTACTCTAAAAATTTTTCCTTTCTACTTTGAATACACCTTATTTTGTAATACAGTAATACATATGCATTCAATTGTAGCATATAGTTACATATTTGGATCTCCACTCATGTCTTTTGCATTTTTGCACAACATTATTTCTGTCAATTAATTACTCACCTATTTTTCAATTTTTTCAGACAACATTATATTAGATAAAATAGATAAAATGAAAAACATAGTTGCAGATATACATCTAAATACTGTCTAAGCAACTGCCTTTACAAAAAAATTATCACTTAACAATTTGCATTTTTTAAGATATTGACCAATGTTTAACCTCAATTGTAATGGATAATTTCGATGATGATGAGGTGATATTTGAAAATTATTATAATAATAAAATGAAAATAGATTTATACATGTTATAAATAGAATTTCAACTTATTTCAATGAATTAACTTTTTTTCATTAACACATTTGCTTGTACTATATACATACATATATACATTTTTGTATATTATTTTCATAACATTATGTGTTTCTATATTTCTTTCATCAATCCATATACTAAATTATGTATAAGACACATGACTCATTACATATATTTTCGATATACATTGTAACTCGAAAGTTGTTTCCTTAATACTATCACGATATTATATTTGAAAATCGGCATAATGAATCAGTGGTTCTCAAACCATGTGAGTATCGTATTTACATCGCAATCATCATGTAATTGATTTGAATTAACATTTGTTAAGAGCTATAATTAATCATTAGAAGAAACAAATAGTATATTATATAAAATCTGTTATGAAAAAGTATATATTTCAATATAAAATAAGTATTCCCGCGTCTGGAGTTTGCAGCTTTATAATCCGGTTTTCCTATTGGTGCTTTTCTTTGTCGACGACATTTTACCCCCACTACAAGGCAAGCGCTGTTCTGAAACTCTGCGACTGCTCGTTGCTCAGTAGCTGATTGTGAGTACTAATCTTTCAGTCGGAGAGAACGTAGCTTCGTGAATTTTTCTCAGGATTCTACCGGTTTTTTACACTTTTATAGAAAAAAGTGTCAGTGATCATCAGGAAATTTTATATTCCCGATTCTTCTTCAAACAAGCCAATTGTAGAGTTCACTACCGGCGGAAACACCCATCGAAGACAACTTTATTGACGAGTACGGTTAGTAATAATAGCTAGACCGGTGATACTGTATATTTTTTTCCTTCGTATCTTACGTTACCACGCATTGATACAGTAGAGCATCCTGTCATTTCAATTAACCTTAATGATTATTATCTTGCATTCTTTTCACAAATTTATATCATTCGTATGACATTCGAATTCTATAAGTAATGTATTTGACCTAGAAATTTTCTTTTCGTGACACACCAACGTAGAGAGACAGTCATCAATGGAAATGATGACTTTAAACCACTGCTCACCACGATTCATATTTATCATATAGATGAGAGTATTTCGAATAGCTTTGAATTCCTTGTGCAGGGAGAAAATCGGAAACCAGGCAGACGTCATTAAAGATTTACTTAGTATTACAGGTTAATTAGATTTTATCGTGAATTTATTGCTTTCAAGAAACAAGATAAGTTTAACATTCAAAGCATGCGTTGCAGAGGAGGTTTTCGTATTTGTGTTGCATTTCATCCTTCGAGGAATGCACTTCATGACGTAAAAGCGAATTCGTTCAAGAGAAAATTTAACATTCATTTCATTGTAATATTTATATTTATTTCAAGAAAGAGGGATAACGTCGCATTAACATTACAGTCTCTAACCGGCTATTTTATTTATTGATTTCTTAATGTCATACGTATGCGCGGTCTACTTAATGCGTACGTAAAACTTTATAAATTAATATTTTCGATTACTCGATTTGACTGTAGAAATTCGAATACATCGAAAAATGACAAGCATTTTCGACCAAGTAAGCTCTTGACACTTTTTCTACCGGCGTTAACAGCTGAGCGTCATTGATGAAAAACATCTGAGTTTGTGTGTGTATGATAAGAGGGCGCTGGCGCGCGCACGCACACAGATACTTACACGTCACTTCGTGCGCGTGTGTGCGAGAAGAACGAGGGAGTATGTATGACGTCAGAATACTTGTATTTTATATTTATTCTTTGACGTAAGATGGGGCTATGTAATTATAATGATGCATATTTGAGTAATCAGATGCGGAAATGCACTGAAATATCTATTTCCTCATCTACCTAATCGCCATCGCGATTACTTTTTATTCAGAACCTCTTGATTTTTCATTAAAGTTTCATAATGCGAATAACGCCCTGTATATTGGAATTTATATATTAATATTACCTGTAATGGTAAGTAAAAATTAAAACATCCATCTGAGTATCTCGAACTTTAACATTCAAGCTTCAAGTGCATTTATATCGAGCCACTTCTTTTTGTATATCTACGTAAAAATTCTTATTCTTTTCCGACGAAGCATTCTGATTCGTCACTCTCGGAATTAATTCATCTATTGTTTTCTCACCAGCATCATTCATTCGATATGACTTTCTCAGTACTTCCTGTCAACCTAGAGAACGTTTTCATTACACATTGACCACGTTTCGCGTTCGAGGAACGTTAGACCTCGAACCATTCTAAACAGGAAGGCGCGTGTCAAGACATTCGTGCAATACGCAAGCATTATGTATGTATGTATATACCTGCACGCATGCAGATTGAAGTACGCGTCATGACATGGCCGCATTATCTTACCGGCATCCGGCACGTTGCGCTGCGCGATCGACATTTCCTACAAAGCGCATCTACATGTGTGTCCATCCTTCCACGTGACCACTAGAGATCATCATTATTCTGAGTATGACTTTCACGACCAAATATCTCTCAAGAATATGAAGCTCGTTCTCTTAGTACGCTTTGAAGGCAAATCTGGAGTTACGACATAAGTTGCAACGAATCGCAACCACGAGGCAATGTTTTTGTCTATTGTCTCGTAATTTTCTATTTTAAACCTTTATCCGATGATTTGAAACCACCTAAAGCTATTCGTCGTGCTGTCAATAAGTTAAGCAATGCTTATCTGAAGAATGCGAATGAGAATATACCGATCAACTCGAAACGTTTTAATCAAAGATTCCGTTTGGGATTCATATCTTGTCATGCATGAAAGAATCTGTTCTGAAACGACGTCCAAGGGTGTCGTTGGTATTGGTACGGTTTGTGAATGTACCTACGTAGCTCGAGAACATTTCCTCGGAGGTCGATATTGATTTCTGAACACGATTTCCTTCGAATGTTCTTCATTTTTGTTTTATCGAACACCAATATCTGTTTGTTTGCGATTTGAGAGGGTATACAAGCAGCGTCCTCCAGGTCTGACTAGTCGTCCGTGATCTTGGCGAGGTGTACCGTGACCAGGAGAAGCGACGCGATACCTTTCGCCCTGGAAACGAGCCAACTTCGTCTCGAGGGCAAGGACAGCTTCAGTCAATTGATCACGCCATAATTTCTGCTACATACGTACGAAATCACCGACCACGGAGGTCGCCGTAATTTTATCACGCACCGTTTATTATACGTGTGAACTAGTTTCCCAGAGATTACATAGGAATATGTATTACATCGTTGATACCTTTTCATATTCTCTTCTCTGTCTTAGCTGGTATTCATGTCTCTGTTACAACTCATTTGTCGGTAATTAAATTTACAAGTGCCAATTACCAGGCTCTCGCGCTGTCTTAATGCATTAACAAGGTGTTCCGCGCGCTTTGAATTCTACGCGAGTCTTCCTTTCGATAGGAATCTTCCCTGAATGGATCGGCTCAAAATAGACGAGGAAGATTTATTTTTGAATAATACCTTTGCATCAATTGTTCAAGAACCTTTAGCCCGGAAATCTAATATTCTGATTCAACACTCACTTCTTTCAGGTAGAAATTTAACAAGGAACTTTAAAGAAAGTTATACTGACGCACTCAGTTACCGTAACCTTTGACAAAGCTTCGATGCACATGACGAAACTTTCCCCTAACCGTTGAAAGCGTTATTTATGACAGCAGGGAGATCGTTTGGAAGGCTGTCGAAATATCGTAGGGTATAAAAAAGATGCTTATTTATGGAAGTTTGTTAAGGTGGATGCATCGATGTTTGAAAACATGCTTCCGATGTTTCTGAGAGCAACCCACGTACATACATCGTAGAGCTCAGCTGATCGGTTCTCGTGGTGGTGCTTTGGATTGAAGAACTGGTGGGTGGTCATCCAGGTGGTAGGTGCGCGCGGAGAAGAGCTCGCAAAAGGGGTTGGTTATAGGAGGGTTGGAGAGACAGGAAGCACGAAGCACGGCGTGGAGAAGGCGCGGTCGTGTGCGTCTGCGCGCGATTCGGTCGGTGGGTCGGTCGGTCGGTCGGTCGGTCGGTCGTCGGGTATTGATTTTCATAGGAGCACCGCCACACACGTAATTCCACCACGTAAACGCGTATACATGCATTCACGACTATTGACTGGTTGGCTGCTTTTACCAAATATCTGCGTAAAATTTCACAATCGCAGATTCTCCACACGCTGAATCGACTCATTCCAGTGTTACGCCTGCGAGAGAATTGCAAAACTTTGTTGATCTTTGACCTTGCTCGCCTTGTATCGTCTTTATCGACTGTTCGTTAGCATATCTTGTGGTTCTTCCTTTCGAAAGTACGTGACTCTCGTTTATTCTGTTCTCTCATTCTCTCTTAAAAATGCATGTGTACATCTGCTGGGTATTTGTGTTTCTCGGTCCAGCATGTACACGTGACGTAAACTAAAGCAATTGACAATCGTTCGATAGAAAACAGACCTTAATTTCGTTACTGATATTTCGCAATTACCTGGATTTAATTAAGCCACTGGGTAACTCGATTATATTCATGGAGCCGTGTTCGAGGTTTTTTTAGTTAGAACGTAGAGAAGCATTTTAAGAATGGTCGTTTAATCTGTCGTTTACTCTTCAACGTTGCAGAACGTTCCAGCCCACAAACAAGGAGCTGCGCGGGCCACACAGCGAGCCAAGAGGAAGTGCGTTCGTAGAAGATAGTTAAATCGTCAGGCACCCGACAAGATGCCTGCTCCGGCACCAACACAGGGTACGGTGGAGGGTGGCCCACCTCGCACCGAATTGCAGGAATTACAATTAAAGGCCGATCAAACTACAGATGAGGTAGGTGTATTCTTTGATACTTGATATTCTTTCGACGTCTTTCATAATGATTGATTCTTTCAATTGATTCATTTAGGAAATCCGTACTATTACGTATCAATGAGATTTCGCAATGTTCCACATTAGAGGAGATTTATCTACCGTTTGACAATGATGCAATTTTTTTTTTATTAATTCTTCGTTTAACACGTGCATTGTCCGTTGCTCCAAATACTTGTTAATTCATTAATTTGTTTGTTTGCGTTAGAACTCACATTGTAATTTATACGCATTGCTTAATCCACGTGACGCGTTCTGTTTCAGTCCTTGGAAAGTACGAGGCGTATGCTGGCACTATGCGAGGAGGTGAGTTCGTCTCATCCCTATGAAACTATTCTCTTCTATTTACGCATTAACCTTCATCCTCGATCATCCTCGGTACTAATCCTCGATCCTCGTTACTATAGCGATTTATTCCCGGAGTTTTTACTCCCAGATTTTGTATCATAGAAATTATAGAAGTCTAATTGTCGCTGGTAAAATCGTTGCGTGTTATATCGCGGCAAAGATGGGCGTCATGGTCAATCCCCGGGTGAACTTGACGGTGTGCAGTTGAAGGGACAAAGTCAGACGAAAAGGAATTAAAAAAAAGGATGAAAACGCGCTGGAGAGAGGTGGGCAAAATACTATTTCGGCTAGCCCGAATAAAAACACTGAAGTTATATTATACTTTTATGTATACGAGAGAGAACCAAGTGTAAGTTGCATTCGAACGAACGTAACAAAGATCTTTCTACATATAGCGAAGGCAGATAAATTTTATGTAGCGTTAAAGAATCTTGAAATAGTATTTGACCCAGCTCTGGCGCCAAAAGCATTCTTCGTTCCTATAATACTTCTATAAATTTTGAACAGTATGTAGTCAGCGGAAGTAAATAATAGCCATATCCGGGATAGCGTGGCTTTGTAACGTGGATTTTTTCGTTACGAAAGCAAAAAGAGACATTTTCCTCTTAAAGAAAGAAGTGGAGAAAAAAGAAAGTTATCGCACGGCTGCCAAGCAATTTATATGTCCGTTCCCATTGGGATCGCCGTGAATGTACTCGGAAGAATTGTAAGACGACGCATCGACGCGGTCCGAGACGGTAATCCGCAGCACGAATGCACGCGATAACAATGTCATGTCATTATAAATTCGCTTCGTGCTAACCTTGATACATCGCACGCGAAATATCTTTTGCTTCATCAGTCACGGAATGAGGAAGATATCAAGCTGATAAAAAATCTATCGAAAGTAAAATGAAACGTGTGCGTTCGTGCGCGTGTTTTCGTGTGTTCTGTCTACGTTCTTCAGCTCCGCATTTTTCTTCCCATGCATAATTATTCGTTGTCTATGCTCGTATCTTGGATATCTATTCTCGATATATGTATGTTACGTCTCTATAAGTGTGTGCGGAACTATTACTGTGTACATCCGATGTCTTCATTCTTTTCCCGTCTAACTTGTCATTTATTGTCGAAGGAGCGAACGTAATCGACACCTAATAACCCGGATGTAAATTATCTCTTATTCGCGTGATCTTCATTTTATTCAGGAAAACGATTCTTTCAAAGACAACATATCTCTGAATCGTGTTTTAAAATGTTCCTTTACACCATGTAGAATACTAAAATCCATAGGTGAAGAGATCAAGATGCGATGAGGTTAAAAGGTTGTTGCGTCGCTCCATTCCAATTTCTTTTGCTACTTATTTGTGGCTGCACTAATTAGCACGTGTCGCATTTCGAGCACTGGAGACGTCAACAACTATTTGTAGTGTACGTACATACTTTATACGCAGGATGCCATTAAAAGAAAGCTATCCGTACCTATAAATATATATATATATATTTTTATATATATACGTATATGAAATTGCTGTCAATGTCAGTCAATTTGTTCGAGATATTCGAGCTTCGAGAGGCTTCGAATGTGCAAAGACAATTAGGACAAGCACAAAAAAGTTAGACAAAAAAAAAAAAGATGAGAAAAGGTCTCTTAATGCTACCAGTGGTGGAGCATATCTTTTTTCAGCAACGGTGAATTCCAACGCACGCACTGGGTCTTCTGGAAAGGACGCTATGGAAAACAGAGAACGTTTTTGATACGATAAAAGATTTAGAAAGAATGAAGGAACATCGATGATTGCGCGGTATTATTTAATAATTTTATCGTACCGTATACGTGTCGTAACGTATACGTAAAGATGACGTGGTTCTATCTTTTTATACGTTGCGTAGAACATTCTCGATGATTACAGTCGTAGCGATTAAGACAGAGGGTAATAGGGCTTTTTTGTGTGATTTCCTATTCTTGTATCTCTTTCGCTCTTTTCTACTCTTCCTACAACCTCTCCCTGTTCTTTCTTTCTTTTTTGTTTCGAATTCTTCTCGATCTGTCTTGTCCATTTCTTGTCTGTTTTCAATGAAATCACGACGAGGATGAAAGAGTTTCTTCGCATCGATTTTTGATTAATATTGTTGAAACGGTCGAGAAGGATGTGTTCAACTTTCGGAACACGAAGATATCGGAAGAATATAACGATCCTCTTGTATGTACGTGCACAATCCTCTTTCAGTTGCTTCCGTCTCCCCCTTCCTCTTTTCTGTTACTCTTTATCTTTGTCTCCATGCAACTTGTATGCAAACATGCAACGTTTTCTTTCCCATTGTGAATCACATTCAAGAAAATATCGAGTCGACGATCGTATTTAAGGAATTCTTTTACACTTTTTCTATAAACGTGTTTCCAAGTTATTTAAACGAAGAAATTTCAAGGTATTTGGCAAATCTTTAATGAAGGAACCCATTAAGGAATTAATTCGACCAGCAATGTATTAGGAAGAAGAAAGAATCGATCGTCGAGTCGAGAACAAAAGGGCTCGCCTCGACTGAAGCGTGAAAGCCTCTAGGGAACGTCTATGATTCTCTCTTCTCATAGTTTGTCAAGCGATTGTCTATTAGAGGCTGGCCGAGACAGGTAAACGACAGTAAAACAACAGCTCTGATCTCGACGAAAGAAAGAAGGATCGTTTCTCGATTTTTGGTCTGCGAATCGAGAAAAGAGCGCGCATAATCGGCAACTTCTGTCGCTGCTACCAATGTAATCCGTGTTGCTGGCTGAACCGGGCATTTATCAATATTGTCCGTGTTGCTGGCTGTGTATGTATGTGTTTTCACGTGTGCGGTGTGTGCCCACGTGTGTGTTTGCTTGCTTAAAATTCAACAACTACACTCGCTTGCTCGATCGCCCGCTTGCTTGCCATCGCAAACTTCCTGAAACCAAATGTATACCGGAAATTTATATTATATTATATTTTTACAAGGCACACGTTAGTTATTAATACTGATTATTACTCGATTGATTAATTTCAACAAAAGTAGTTTAACTTTTACACTATCGATTTTTCTAACGTCGCCGGTATACTTTCTAAGTTCTGGAGAAGTTTGTTGCTTATTCGCTTGCAGAGTTCCCGAAGCAAAGTTAAATCGAGAACGCGATGTCCTCCAGTGACATTGGTCGCGTGCATGTAGGTTGTCATACGGGATAGCTTGTTACAATTTCCCCTGTGAAAGAGAACACCGATCGTCTGATAAATAGTCTTATTTTCGCAAAAACCGATGGCTGTTATCATCTTCGCGAACTTTGCTGCCTATCTGCCTTGGCTGTATGGCTGCCTGTGTGTGTTTGCCTGTCCTCCGCGAGAACACTCTTCATTTTCTCTCTATCTCTCTTCCTTTTCAATGCATCGTGCTGTCACTTTTCTGGTCCGGTATCATTCTATATCGATACTCCGTTGATCTCTGTTGCGCACAACCACAATTCACTCACCACTCACAGAAACACAGCTCGCATACGAGAGATTCGCACGCGAACAGAGAGGTAGCCCGTTGAAATTTTCTATCTGCCCGATCGATCTCGTTCGGTTTCAGGGGGAAAGCTACTTTGCTGTTCGTACAGTCATCGATGCCATGCGAGTCTCCATGCCATCCCCTTATTCTCCTCGTTTCTTTCGTTCTTTTATTTGGTATGCTTTCAGCCGCAGTCTCGTCGCGACTCTAGCCGATCGTTCTCGTCTTGTTTGTCGTTTGTTCCGTGTCACCGTGTAGAAAAGATGCCATTCACATGCCTATGCATCATCCACCACCATCACCACCACCACCACCACCACCACCATCACCACCACCACCACCGCCACCACCATACGACCGATCAAAAACTCTTCCACTTCTCGTTCTTAACTCTTTCTTTATATATGCACCCGATATTCGACCAAAGAGTATTTACCCGAGTAAAAGAGCGTAACGACGCGACGGTATTTCTCAGTGATACTCACGAGTAGAAACGTAGCGAGGATAAATTCAATATCCGGTAAATACTCGAAAACCAAAACTTGAAATTCAACGGCTCGCTCTATCTCGTTTTGATTTTCTTTCTCTCTTTTTCTGAAACTTCATGCACATTTCCTACGTGGATGAATGCGCACGCTTCTCTTTCAAGCTGAACGAGGAAAGGAGCAAAGAACTTCTTTTGTTTCCGTTCTCGTGACCGACTAAATAAAAGCGTTCTGGAGAAGCTCATCCTTAATTAGTTCCGCCGGCTACTGTCGAACATTAATGTGGATGATAATTATATAGCACGATTCCCTTGCAGTCTCCAGTTTAATATTTTTTGTCTTTTTTTTCTCTTTGGAAGTCTACTTTCTGTATCTTTCGCGATTCGTTTGAATCAGAGCTCGTTCGTTTGGCTGAAACGAGAGAGCATAAGAACGAACGCGTCCGGATTAATGTCGGTCTCCAGCTCTCTTGCTAGGAGGCTTGCTTCGAACTGCAAAGGAAGAAGATAAGCGTCGTTTGTTGAAAACGACGATCACGGCAACGTTTCCTCCTTCGAAAGGCACGGCTCCTTTTCTTTGCTCATCTGGTCATTCGCCGCTCTCTTCATGCTCTCCCTTCCGTTCCTTTCCATTTCTCTGTGTGCGTGTGTTCTACTTTGTATTTATTTAAGTGTCTTTCGTCCGTTTGAGTCCCGAGAATTCTCGTATCTGGAACACGAGAAAAACGGTTTCCTAGAGAATCGACAAATTTGGTATCTTTCTACATACTCCCGGTGATAGTCGACGCTTATCTTTGAGAAATGATCAACATTCTCGCGACTCAAAATGTGACCGAGACCTTTCGTTTTTGTATTGCGCATTTTCGATTTACTTTACTTCTCCATAGAAAAAAGAAAAAGAAAAAATGCTATATATTATGTATCGTTCTGTATTCTGCGGTACTTTCTTTACATACACTATATATATATGTATTGTGAATTTCCTTTTCATTCGTGTATATTCAGTCTCCTAGACTCTTCGAGTAGTATCTTCTCTATTTCTCTGACTCTGTTTTTTTTTTCTTTTTTTCTATCTGTTTCTCTTTTTTTCTTGCTCGACCTCTCTTCTTCGCGTGGATTTCCTTTTCTTCCTTCCATTCGGTGAACGGAGGAAGAACGGTGGAATGACCGGCGATGGAAGAGAACGAGATTCCTCCCAACGAAAAAAAGAGCGGTTCTTTTTAACCCGTCACGCGCTACTGAAACAGAACAAAATGAGTACGTACAAAAAAACATTAAACGAAAGTAACGTAATAATAATAACAATACAGAGAAAAGAATCAAAATCAGTGCGAGCCTTCACGCTTGTAATGAAATCTCGATTAGCCAGAAGGAAGATCTGACAAATAATAATAGAAAAAAAGTAAAGTAAATAAATAAACCTACAACAACGGCGACGACAGTTACAGAGCAACAGGAACAACAACAACTACAACAACAACAACATCGTCATGATCGATAACAACATCAAGAACAACAACAGCAACAACAAGCGACAAGCCTAATCTAGAGATCGAGAAATATACTCATTCGAACCATAAAATAATAATGCCAGTAACGTGTTAGTTCGTAAACGTTTCGTTACGTGTCCACCTGTCTGCCCACCTGTCTTTGCATCACAGGCAGGATAATATATATATATATGTAAATATATTAACACGTGTGTATATATATATTATTACAATCGTCTACGTCGTGAGCGCGTCAAAGGCTTTAACAAATCCGCAGATATTAAAAAAAGCGTCGGATTTAGACCCATCGAGAACGAAACTGATAAACATGAAAAAAAAAGAAAAAAACGAACGAGATACTATTAAAAATAATCGATTTTTCTCGTCTTTTTCGTTGATGTCGCGGATACTTAGCCCGATCCGGTCACGATATATATCCAGCACAGTTTTGTCAAAATATACCTTAACTTGTTTTGCCCACTTCTATCCATCGACTTCCGTTACAGTTCCGACTCTCCGTTTTCTACCTACCGTAATACTATTATACTACTAATATACTACTAATATTACTATACTATATACTTACTAAAAAGAAAAAAAAAAAGAAAAAAAACAACTCTCTAACACTGGTGGTGGTTGTCTGTGTTGTGCTGCCTCTGTCTGTCGTAGAGCAAGGAGGCTGGCATCCGTACTCTGGTCGCACTCGATGACCAGGGAGGTGAGTGAATCGCTTTTTAGCCATATAAGTAAAACAACATGAAGGAACCTCGGCTTTTTCTCACAGATTACATAACAATTGAACTGTGTCTCGTGGCACACCTGACCTCAGCACAAAATTGTACCTTTCCTCTCTCCTTCCGGTGTCCTTCGATCGTTCCTGTGGTGAAAATCTCACTGCACGCACGGAAGATCACGGGGGGAATACCGAATATCGCGTGGATCCCTCGAGGACACCCTTTCTACCATCTTGTCTTCTGTCGTCCAATCGGTCGCGTTCCTTATCTATATATTTTCCTCTTCTCTTTTCTATGTTTCGTCTCTATTCCTTTTTTCCATTTTATCGTCCAACATTGTTCTCGACGATTCCGTTCCCCCGTACTCTTCCAACTCTGGCTCTAAAAATCGATAGGTACTTCGCCACGGTCGCTTATCTCGAGAACACTCGTGACCTCCTGACCTTTTTTTTCGCAGAGAGAGATTCGTTAACACGTCTCTACGCGTCTCTATCCGTTCTCTTTTTCATTTTCACCTTTCTCCGATAATAGTTCGAAAGGTATTTTATGATTTTGCGTTTCGCGTCGCCGATCGATACGCATCGTCGAAGGTATCTATCCTCGTTAGCTATGGTCGATACGGGTTTAAGTGTCGACTTAACGTGTCACGGTTCGCCGGCTGGTTACGGCCGAAGAGACCGAAAGCGAATTACCAAGCCATCGATCGATCTGCTCGTGATGTATACTATCCATCTTTCCTTCTCAGTTTTTTGCCCTTTCTATTTTTCAACCGGTCTGTTTATTCGTTATACGGGTCGTAGGAAGGCATCCTTTTAATAGAGTATCCTGTGTACCGTGAAGCGCGAAGAAACACCCTCGATCGCATTTCCGATCGATCGTGCTCCACCTCGCACGCTTTTGCTACGACAAACCAGATATATCCCCCCTTGGTTTGTCTCTTGAAATTCTTCCGCGAATTGACCTGTTCTTGGCTAATCGACCCGATCAAAGTTTCTCGCGTTCAACCAGCGGACGTTCTCTTTCTATATTTTTCTTTTTCCGTTCTCTCTCTCTCTCTCTCTTATTTCTCTTTTTTTCTCCACCTACTACTACGTCGTATATACACTGTCATGAAAACTTCTAGAATTATACACGCAACTCCCTGCTCGGTGAAGTATTTTGCAACGAGAAAGTAGCGGTAGATTTGCTTTTTAAATGCGGGTTAGAATATACATATAGCGGAAGTATCGAACGAGACAGTGCGAATTCGCGGTTGACGATGAAAAGCGACAGCCAACTACCACTGTACAGCTGTACTATACAAAATACTACTACTATTAATACTACTACTTAGTACTACTACTATGTTATTACCGTTACTACGATTACTAGTATTACACCATCAACACTATTAATACTGTTTTGTTCTTTACAATTGATCAAGTACAAAAGTATTGGGAAACAATATTATTCGAATGTTCTTCAAAAGATTGTATTAAGTTTACATTTAAAATAGCATTTAAGAATGCTTAGAATAAAGTAATTCTATTAAAAGACAATCGATTTCCCTAGATTTTTGTACAGATAACTAGAATACGACACTGCTCACTAATTACTTACTTATGCGACAAAGACACTGACTATCACAAACACTTAATTGCTGGTGCTGCTATTGCTGCTGCTGCTGTCAGTACACGAATATTCGATATCCGAGAACGCTGTTATCGAATCAAATCTGTACAGAGCATCATGCGCGGGATCAAGTTGACTCGTTTATAACGCCCTGTTTTGTTTCTTCGTCCCTTTGTGTGTCTACGATATTTTTCTCCTTTTCGCCCTTCTACGGTCTTTCTACTTACTAATATAACCCTTTCTTCGTGTGTCCATTTCTCTCATTTTCTCTTTATATATCTATATATATATATATCTTTATTTCCCTATTTCTCGACAGCCTCCTCTCTTTTTCTATACACAGCGATTAAGTACTCGAACCGTAGACGTGTATCTCGTGTATATATGTATGCATCTCGACTAGACGCATACGTATGTATTTTGTCAGTCTCTCTCTCTCTCTCTCTCTCTCTCTCTCTTTCTCTCTTTCTCTCTCTCTCTCTTTCTCTTCCTTACCTCTCACAAATACACACGTTCTTTCTTGGATTGTGTATCTTTTTTTACTTCGTAGCCAAACACGAAGCTTCTAGCTGTGTCGCTTTATCAGTCAACGTGTAATACGTACATATTGTTTATATATCTATTCATATATATGAATATACGTATCGAATCTATAGATAATGTTATATACATATATCACGTATGTGTATGTATATAAAACCTATGTACCTCATATTCTTTAGTGTACAAAACCCAAAACAATTACTTAATGAAGCTCCCTATCTATCTTCTTCTTCTCACCTTCTGTGTATATATATATATGTATATATGTACTTTACACGTACACATGTCTGTATGTACATACATATATGTATACACGTACGTATATTCTAACTCTGTTTTTGATTTCTTTTTACCTTGATTTATACCCTTCTGCATCAAATGTAGGTACTTTTTGTCGACCGTCGTCTTACCAAGCAGGTGTTATATTGTCCTCCGCTTTTTATCTGCGAGTTTACCGATGCCGTCGTGTACATATTATTATTATTATTATTATTATTATTATTATTATTATTATTATTATTATTATCATCATCGTTATTATTATTATTATCATCATTATTATTACCATCATTATTATTATTATTATTATTATTGCTTTGTTACTATTATGTATCATGCATATAATACTAGCGATTGTGCGATTATAGTTATCGAGTCAAGGTCGGATAAAAGTAGCACGCGATTCGTGTAATGCTTTTTACTGATCGAGACAGAGATGCAACGACGAAGGGGAAAAAAAGAAGTAAGAAAGCGGCGAGACTCGAGACATTTTCTCACCGCCCGTTCTTTCCTGTTGTATCATAGTTGTGCTTCGTCAGCTCGGTATATTTATACCCACGTAGAATTCTGATTTTCTTATATACGTAGGTCTCCGCTACGTTCTCATCTTCGAAGCTGCCAAATATCAGTATTATATATCGTTGTCTCTTGCGAAAATCACCTTACGTATATATACTTAGCAGTGCGATGCGCATGGTGCAAACAGACGCGTCGACGTCGACGTCGTCGTCGTCGTGTGGAAGTTTGACGAAATTCATGTAAATTTTCTAGCGCTAGTATAACTCGATCCCACTTGTTTCGCTCTGATTAGCTACGATCTCATTATTATCATTCTTATCATTCTTTTATACGCGCCACCACTCCTTTATCTTTTCGTCGTTATTATTGTATTCTCATATGTTATGTTCTAATTTACCATCGCGTTCAAGGTGTCCGTCCATGAGAAATTATCTGAATCAATATCAGAAATCGAGGGAAACAGTCTTTTCACATTCATTTTCATGGACGTACATCTTGGACAGAACCATTTTCTTTCGTAGATAAATATGAAATTTTTATTTTATTACAACCTGGCACGTTTTGTCACACGACTCGGGTTTCGTGGAGTTCCATCGAATTTCACGAGCCAGAAGAAAATAGATACGAGAAATGAGGCGTAGCTTCGAGTTGAGATCATCGTTTGGTATTTCATAGAAGAAAAAGGAGAATATAAATGTGATCCATGTGGCAAGACGTGCCCGGAGGTTTGCTTGTTTGTCTCTGACTTAATTTCGCAGTTGTTCTCGCGCATCACTGAACGATCTTTCATTTCCGTTAACGTGTGGGCCCTTCGACCCTGTCGTAGAGCGAGGAGGTCGCAGCGAACACTCTGACGATGTTAGACCATCAAGGCGGTAAGCAGTTCCCTCAGCAATAAACAAAACAACAGAAAAAAGAATTTTAAGAAAAGTAAATTATCTTCTTGAAAAATGAGTCGAGAATATTAAAAAAAGAAAAGAAAGGCGAGAGCAAAGTGACGAGAAATGAAAGGAAACGGAACATTGAAAAAAGGAACAAAAAAGTTATAGAATACGGACGAACAAAGTTTTTTTTTTTACTTTATTCGATTTCGAATGGTTAGATAATTTCTTTCTCTTTTTTTTTTTTTATTTTTGTTTGCTTCAAAGAGAACAGAAGAAAGTAAAAAGAAAAGACAGATCTTTTCGTACACTTTCCACGGTTGACGGGATTAGATCGTTAAAATAGGACACACTTTGACACGTATTTACGCGTACCATTCGGTGGTGTTCGTTTTTTAATGTCAAAAATTCGCGACTATGAGTCCTGTCGGTTCACAGGTTATTTTAATTTCCCTGACAAACGTGCCCGTGTTTTTTGACAAGGGGACAACACTCGAGTTTCGTAGAAAAATTACGTGGTTTCGATTTCTGATCTGCTAAAAGAAAAAGAATCGCTGGAAGTGAAGTAGCTTTTTGAAAATCGTCCGAAGACTAAACCGGATATCGACAGATTAACACAACGACTACATATAACGACTATAGAAGTGTATTTCCGCCTGTCTGTTCGGGAACTGAACGCGCGTTTTATTCTCTGGTTCTGATCTCTTTCTCTGTCCTTTAGCTAAAACAATCTTCTAATTCTGTATCTTACAGCGCCACGGTACTCTGAGTGCCTACACTGGAAACGAAGCGTGTCTTTTTCTTCCTTTAATCTGCTTCTACGCCTTTGTCTGCTCCTATTTAACATTCGACTTCTCGCATCATCGCCACCGCGCCACTCGCCCTTAATTCGATTCGGTTCATCGATTAAATCCATTTCGTTCTCCCTCATCCTCGTTCATCCCCTCACTGTTACTCTATCGTAGACTCGATTATCCAGCTCCTCGACGAGACTTTAAGCCACCCACTCCATAATAACAGAAATATATAGTAGAGCGTGTAACCACGTTTCGCCGTTAGTTAATGCTATTAATAATTTTTAACTGGCTAATCTTTGCTCTTGGAAATTTCACAGATCGACGTGCAATTTAATAAATTCCCCAAAAATCCAATCTAGAATTCTTCGATCCCCGGGAAACGTTGGATTTACCAACCGTTCGATCGACGATCATATTTAAGAATCGTCGGCCCTCTTAGCTTCTTCGCTTCGTCGATCGAATCGATGAAAAATTCATTCTTTGGTTCGTTATCTCATTTTTCAGTGAGCGTTTTCCAGTTCTCGAGAATACTTTGGCTGTTTCGCTCCGTGCATTGTAGTACACGAAGCAGAGGAGCGATCAGAGGAGGACGATGTCTGTTCCGCGTTAGACGCTCGACAAGTTTCCCATTCCGCGGCGGAGCCAATTATTTTTCAAGACGCTTCACCACGCGTCTCTCTCTCTCTCTCTCTTTTTCTCTCTCCTTCTGGCTCTCTCTATTCATCCAACACTATGTTCCGTGTCGCCGTTTCGCAGTTGGTAAATCCAACTTCACATCGATTCTACTCGCTATTACGAGTGCAAAAAGATCCTAGTCCTCCAGCAGCCTGACCCGCAATAGAATTAATAATCAGGATAAAATGTCGTCGTACGCGCCCTCTCGCTCCTCCGATATATCATCAAGATGATGGACGGAAAAGTGTAATTGCTATCCACGATGAATCTGACTTCCTCGGCTCTACCAAGAGATCGAAATCCAATGAGAACGAAAAGAATGAAAAAGAAAGGAACAGACAGTAAAGGAAAGGAAAACACAAAGGAAAAGATGGACACAGATGATGGTTGTCAATTTATGTTACAGTATTACGTAGTCAGATAGAATGAAAAGACGGAAAGTAGTGTGAAGAGCTTTGAGTTAGTTTAGTTCGATCAGTCTGTTAACCCGTAGTTTGCCCGTCCTTTTTTCTCTAGAGCGTCCCTCTAGGTAAAGAGGGTTTTGTGAATACAGGGCGAGTCCGATTCCTCGTTGATTAGCGTCCGAAGTAAAGAAGTTTAAGGGTCAACTGTCGCGTCTCTGTTTGGCCCGTGGTTCAGTCACGGGACGAGGGAGACACAGCTAGAAAAATGTTTTCTCGTGGAGCGAAGCGAGGGAGCGTTTCGACGGTGCTTCCTGTACCTCACGTTTAACAAGCCGCTGATTGGTCGGTTGCCTGTTTAGAGCCACGAGGTCGGGATGAAAACCCTCGTAATGCTGGACGAGCAAGGCGGTAAGCCATTTCAATCTAGACATACAAACATTAAACTTACGTAAAACGTCTCTTACAAAAAAAGATATATATTTATCTGGTCTCGACTGACACAAAAGCCAACGATCGACGACCATATATATTCTATATGTATTCTATTATATGTTCTCCATACGTTCTCCACCCGCCGATGTATATAATATTTATATATAGTCATTATATGTATATAGTTATTATATATAGATATTATATATATATATGCATATACGACACTAATTGCGTGTAATAATCGTCCAGACACTAATGCAACCCTCTGTACGTCGGAATTAAATTTCGATCGAACGGCTGATACTAACCAAAATGCACCAAAAGACAACAGATTCGTTCTTTCGACATCTCTTCACATTCCTTCAACGTTCAGATCGTTTACGTTCGAACAATCATCAATTACTTTTCTTCCCTTGTTCTTACGTTTCTATTGTCCTGAATATTGCATCTTGTTTGATACCTTGATTATCTATCGCCTATGACCATAATATC
Source organism: Bombus affinis (assembly GCF_024516045.1). Lineage (NCBI taxonomy): Eukaryota > Metazoa > Arthropoda > Insecta > Hymenoptera > Apidae > Bombus > Bombus affinis. The sequence goes on from NC_066354.1 coordinate 5,469,306, forward strand.
TCCTTCCAATTGCATTCACGATTCTCTCTCCTCGATCTTCCTCGCTCTTGTTTCTTTCGATCATCGCTCTGCTCTCTTCCATCGCCTTATCCTATATATTTCTCTTATTTCTAATACTTCCTCTGCCACTCTATCTTTCTCTTTCTCTCTGCGTCCTATCGTTCTCTCCGTCTGCTTCCTCCTATTCTTATCTTCGCTTCCTTCCGTGAACGTAATCTCACGAAGGCGAACGAACAAAAACAGAGAAATACAGAAACAAAACAAGTAGACGAACAAACAAACCCAAGTAAAAGAAAACAAGAATTAAAAGTAAAAAAAGAAAAAGAATACGCGCTCCACGTTTTAAACGCATCCCTCCGGTACTTCCGGCACGGTGTAAGTCAAAGCCTATTAAATCTACTATTGTATTTGTTGACCGGCACATTTGCATCAGCGCGTTACTCTTCGTGAATATATTTGGTTCAATTCGTACCCAGTACCCTTAGAATCCACCGTACACCCCAGTACATACAGAATTACTCACCCGATCTTAGGATCTTAGGTTACCCTTAGTAGGGAGACTCTTTGCTTAGCTGTTGCACTTTCGTTGCACTCGTTTTTTTTCTTTTCCGAGGATCCTTCGTCGAGAGAAGATTCGTTTATTATATTTTTGATAAATAAATCTACCAATTATCATCGCAAATATTTTTATAATGTATCTTTTTTTTCTTTTTTTGGGCGTAGAACATGGCATTGTATTGTAGTTCGAATTCTATAGTTACGCTAAATCTTAATATAGTGGAGTCTCTCGATGAATCCTCGTAGAGTATTATGAAACCACCAATCGTCATTTAGTATAAGGGAATAGCGCGTTAAATATTTTGCAACTAATTTAACTTCTAATTCGTTTAAGGATAGTTTAACGTTATCTGAAAAAGAATTGAACAAACAGTGCTCTATTCCCTGATCGCTTAAAAAATGACGATTCACTTCAATTTTTGAGGAAGTATTTCGATCCTCGAAAGAGAATAGGACAGCGTGTCCCCCTTCTTTATTTTTCATTTCTCGAGTATCCAATTTTTAGCAAACGAATTTCTGTTTGGTTATTTACAAGCGAGATGTAGAGGTACAGCGACTAACGCGGTTTTTATTTTCACGTCGGCTGTCTGCTCTCTTTCGGGATGCTACGTTAAAGATGCGATAGGAAAGATGTTAACAATGTTCTCTCGTACAATGAAACAGAGCAACTGGACAGAATCGAGGAGGGTATGGACCAAATCAACGCCGACATGCGCGAGGCCGAGAAAAATCTCACTGGAATGGAAAAGTGCTGCGGTCTCTGCGTTCTCCCATGCAACAAGTAGGGCTGTCCCGAATCGTTTTACGCTTCTTATCCTTTCAAATCTTCTCTTCTACTTTACAGCGCACTCTCTAATCGAGAAATTCTATCCTCGATCTTTAACGCTTCGTTTCTACCTCTATTTCGTAAAGAAACTAAAGATAAAATTTACCCTGTGTAACTAAACTGTGAAGTCTATTCTTATGGAACAAAAATTTCTGTCGACTCTGCAAATCTTGAAATACCTTCGGAATTTTAAGAAGAAGCGAAAAATGTTTGAAGCAAAATACGAAAGATATTTCTTTATTCGATGTATCTTGTTCCTTTGAATTGTCTATGTAATGGGACATGGAATTTGCTAATGGAACATTGATCTTTCACAGAGGCGCCAGCTTCAAGGAAGATGAAGGCACGTGGAAGGGAAACGATGACGGCAAGGTAGTTAACAACCAGCCACAACGGGTGATGGACGATCGCAATGGACTCGGTCCTCAAGGCGGCTACATCGCCAAGATTACAAACGATGCCCGTGAAGGAGAGATGGAAGAGAATATGGGTCAGGTGAACACAATGATCGGTAATTTGAGAAACATGGCGATCGACATGGGCAGCGAACTGGAGAATCAGAATCGGCAAATCGATAGGATTAATCGCAAGGTGAGGAGACGATTCGCCAGTCGACGAGTTCAAAGATTTGAGTTCAGAAAAGTCACCGAATCGTCCACCTTCAGACTTCCCTCTGTCTGTTTGATTTCGAGTTATTTATATCTTAACCTACCATGATCTAGAATGCTCATATTCGCTATACGATTCTCTTATACAGTCACTATTATAATAGTTACACATTAATTAATTAGACTCAAGTATATGAAATTTTCTATCGCATAATGGTAAAAAACTATGATATCATGAAAATGAAATGGAAACCTGATAAAAGAACGCTTCGTTGCAAGATAAGGGCATGTGGCATTATGTTTTTGCAATATTGTCTTTTGTAGTCGCATAATTTAATAATAAAATTATTGTTCAATTTATTAAACGATATTAGAACGAGGAAGGTCTGAAGTAGTTGAACGAGTTGTTGATTGAAATGATGATTGAAAACACGTACGATTAGCTCCGCTATATTTTTCTCTCCACGGAGCATGCGTGGATTATTTATCTCACGATGCACGCGCTCAGAGCGATGCACAACACGTTCGTTGTCGCTTTCGCTTTCTTACATGCCCTTCGATCTACCTAGCCGTCCATGTTTCCCTTCGTTCCTGGCGCGGTCCCAAAAGTCGGGTCGACGTTTCACGTGTCCTTGGGAATTCCGTTTCGTTCTGACACGTCCTACATGTACAGTGCTCGTGCCAGATCTTGTTTTCCGCTCAGATCGAATTACTGGAACGAAAAACTGGCGCACGGTAGATTTCAGGTGAAAAGATAACGCGAAAGATTTTAGCGTGCATTATTGTATTCTGTATAAAGACGGGGCGATTCATGTGAAGTCGGCTTCGTGTAAGAATTCGTGGTTTCTTTGACGATACTGTCCGATTGCAAGACTTCTGGCCGCCGACGATGGGCAACGTGTCGTACGAGTATACGCTCTATTTGGTAGCATTGTTGTTCCCTTTTCCTTGTACATGTATCCTTCAGCCCCGAGTCATTGTTCCTCAACCTAGAAGAAGACAACCTAGTCGAGATTATCTCACCTTTCAGGAGAACGTACTGGATAGAACGTTTCCTCTTCTTTTATATATACTTCTATAAATCCTACACATTATTTTTGTATTCGCACGGAAATTCTATTTACCGAAGACGAAACGATTGTTGTTGAAAGAGAGAGAGAGAGAGAGAGAGAGAGAGAGAGAGAGAAAGGGATTGCACTACAGGGACCGATTAAAACGAGTCGTATTTTACGCGTCGTTATTTAAAATAGTAAATAAACGATCGTTTCGTTTTCGCGTTGGCATGCGTACGCACGTGCACCGCACGACTAGCCGTCCCTTTAACTATCCCCTTCTTCGTCATCGCACCACCGGCGTCATTCGACTTTTTGCCATCCTCACGGGCTGTCTTTTGTGTTCAGCAATATTGCAATCACAAATCCAAAAAGAAACAATGGAAAAAAAAATAAAAAAAGAGAGCACATGTTAGAGTATATAAGAAACGAGTAATGTATAAAACGAGACGAGAAAAAAGATGCAAGAATAAAAGAAACAAATTGATAATTACATTGCACCAAATATTAGCTATCGGTCGATCCTGACCGTGTCTTACACGCTTTGTTGGCCCTTTTTTCTGTCTTTCTCTATTTTTGTCTTTTCTTTCTCTGTTTCTTCTTGCCTTACGTTCAACTGATGATTCTCTTATTTTATACCACCTGTGACCAAATCCAAACTATGATAATCCGCAGGGCGAGTCAAACGAAACGAGGATAGCCGTGGCGAATCAGCGTGCGCACGCTCTACTCAAGTAAAATGCGTCACTCTGCCCACGTACCCGTCTCCTCCGAGCCCTAAATAGTCAAACAATAAATGAATATATATATATACATATACGTATATATATACACATATATATATAATATGTATATCAGCTCCAAAATATTGTACGCTCACACGCCCACGACCCTTTCTTCTGCCTTCTCGTCGTCGGTCGGACACCGCCAACCCGTCAACCCAACTCGATCCACCTGTTTGTGCTACAACGAAATCATCGAGCCTTCCGGTTACATCGATTTATATATTACGTGTGTCTTATATCTCGTGTACTTAGTGCAATCTCCTATTATTATACACGTCGTTTAGTTCTTACACCCCTTGTAACCGTGTTATCTTTTTTACCGTTCTTCTTGTTGTGTCCAGCCTTTTTTTACTCTGGTTTCACCGATATGATTATACCGTACGTAGTATATTATACATATACATACGTATATATCTATATACATGCGCTTATATCAACGTCTAATCTTTTTGGAATCTTATTTGTCGGATGAAACCCTGCAGTATCGTCGCCGCGCTCGTCGTTGTCGTGACGACTATGCACGAGTTTTGTTTCCTTCTTATCGCTGCTGTATTCCTTTCGATTCGATCGAATATTCAATCTGGTCCTTCTCGTGTTCGATCAAAGAATCCGCGGTATCGTCTAGATTACTGCATCGATTCTGCCAATCGGGCAGAATTTAAATCAGAATGGAAATCGGGCGCAGCAGCGATCGAGCTCAAGTACGAAGTAGTACGAGTCAACGATGACGACGAACGACCAGGCGAGAGAATAAAAAGCGCAGAATAATCGAAGTTAAACGAGGTCGACGATTACATGATCTTGATACACGCTTAAGTTTGAGTTACGATCTTCCGTTTGTTTGTTTTTTTGGTACGCAGGGCGAATCGAACGAGACGAGGATAAAGGTGGCCAACGAGCGAGCCCATCAGCTACTCAAGTAAGGCCACTCTCGACCACTTGCACCCCGTCGGCCACCAACAGCAACAAATACTACCATCACCACTATCACAACCACAACTACACTATTATTGATAACAACAACAACAATAACACTAGCAACTACAACAAAAGACCAGGGCTATCAGCTACAGATACACACGATCAGTTGTTACTCTCAGTTAATCGTGTTCATGTACTTGCAATTTATTTATTACGATTTACTTATACCTCAAATCGTCGTGAACCTTTATTACAAACGAGTTGACAAATAGACGATCGAAAGAACGAAATGCAACTTCTATATTACATGTTCTTTTTTCCGTCCTACGTTCGAATCTTTTTCGTTCTTCGTTCTGTTCAATTTATAGTGTATATTTGTAGACAGTAAACGCGTGCGTTATAGAAAACGCCCAAGAGAGAATCGTTCTCATCGGTTTTCGTACGTATTTACTCGCAGTTAGTCTATTTATTGTTGTTCGTGCAACGCGTCGAAAGAGTTATTGCGTTCTGGGAAATAAATTGTACCATCTTTTACCCTGTTGTGCACTTTATTTTCGGCGAACGTTAGAAGTAAATTCTATTTGAATATATTACTTGTATCTTTATTGCCGTCGTTAGTATATCATCCAAGTAGCTCCATTCTCTAGCGATTATACCTTTTTTTTTTTTTTTATTGTGAATCTTTGATTCCTCCTTTCGGTCCGTTTTACGTTCAACTATCTTCGAATGGTCCTTCAGCGAATCTGCTCGGGCGTACTTACGAACATCATCTTTAACCCTTAAGAGAGCAAATTTTCATCTTTAAGACATAGAAATATTTAGGAGGAAAGTAGAAGAGAAAAAAAAAGTTAGTTTATTTACGAATAATGTTTACATGTAACGAAGATGTCGACGCAACGTCGTCAAGTCAATTCAGTGATCCGATAGAGTTTTTTAAAAGACGAGCCAGATGTTTACAAGGAAAAAGATAAGAAAGGGAGAAAGTAGAGAGCAAATGATGAAAAAGAGGATACAAAAGTGTAAAGATTTTTTCGTCTTAATTGCACGTTTATCCAAGTTCTTCCTCTCGTGATATAGCGTTTACACTTTTAACGATTTATCTAAAAAGTTTCTAAAATAAGAAGAGTTATTAACAGAGAAAATACAAAAATAAGAATACAGAATACAACAAATACTAGAGATCCATTAGTTAAAAAAAAAAATAATAATAACGAATCGCGCGCCTGTTTAAGGGTTAAAGATTACCCACAGTTAACGAAAATAAAAGCATATAACACAGGAAACGACAATGTCAGTTGGACGGGAGCGCACACACGCTGTAGTTCTCTGCATCGTTACACACACACACACACACACACACACACGCGCGCGCGCGCAAAATCCAAACGACCCTGTATACATACATACACATATATAGGTACACATACATGTAGCTATGTTCAGATATACAGAGAGAAATCTGGAATACAGCCATATACAGCGAACAATACAAAAGAGAAAAGGGAGAGTAGTATAGATCGCACAGCGTGTGGGAGTGCACATGTGAACGATACATACGCACAGCGAGCCCTCTTTAGGTAATACATACCATGTAATTTGTTATCACGATTAGCGTTACGACCAAAATATCCGTGTACAGTAGATCGATACGTAGATAGACATCAGAGATGCGTGTGTATGTGTGTATGTGTGTGTGTGTCAGAGCACACGCGCGTGTCGCGCGGTAATTCCAAGCAGCAGTAGGTCGTAGCGAGCGTGCTAGCCGAGGAGCAGCCTCGAGATATACATGTATGATGTACGAGATTACCATGTTTGAAAACGCGAATGTATATCGAATGGATCGAGGGAGCTTACCCGTAAATGGCAAATAATATTAGGTTCCTCCCGAAAGCGGTCGTTACTCGCTTACCTTTTTCTCGATACATACGCTCTACGTCGAACATCGTGCGATCAACGAAATATCTCGCTTCCCGAGAGAACACGAGAAACCGGAGGGGATCACGACAGACGGGGCGAGGTAAAAAGCGGAGGAGGACGTTTAGCGCGGCAGCAAGTTGATGTTTACGAAGAAGAAAAGGGAGCGGAGAGAGTATAGTGGTTCCTCCCGTGTGTAGAGTAGGAGGAAGGGAGGAGAAAAATATAAGAGCAAAGTGATGGGAAAGGTAAAAGAGAGAAGGACAGGCGGAGATAAGAATGGAAGAAGAATTTGATAAACCAATGCAACGAAGAGGATGTCGTAGCGAAAAAAGTCTAGAAGAAAGAGAGAGGGAAACGGAATGAGAAAGCGAGAGGGGAGAGAAGAAAGGAAGGAGGTGTTAAATGTGTAGATAGAATTTTGTTCATCGTTTTATCTGTCGACTCATCATAGAGCGTAGATCGATTCCGTTTCTTGCGGTCCCGCGCACGCTCAACGCGCCGGGTTTGTCACTGTAAGGTTTAACTCCAAGTGAAAGAAATCACGAATGCGATAGAGAGAGCAAGAAGAATACGACAAAAGATTTAAACAAAGATTGTACATTATTGTATTTACACGAAGCGAAGTACCTCTACTTTGTACTATAGCGAGCGAAAGAACGAATGAACGAATAATCCATTGTACGTCGTGTCACCACGGCGCCCTGGGATTCTCCCGGTTACGTTTCTGTTTCGCGGTCTGCGAGTATCCACATTCCAGAATTTATCTCTTATTCAGAATCCTTATCTTATTGAACCGTGATAGTTGTTTACGCGCAATAAGTTTGCGATCGTTCTGACAATGAGTCGATATTTTTTCTTTCGTTTCTCTTTGCTAGAGGACTGCAAATTTGCAAATACGTAGAAGTAGCGTACTACTATATAATAATTTGTAACTTGAAATAGTGATAGACATGACGTGGTTACCGCGGATTAGATCCAACGCTGCAGACAAGGGATGTTTCTCGAAGCAGCTGTCAGCCTTAACAGTATTCGCATCTTTACACTTACCTCTTTAGCTTTAAGAGAATGCATAGAGACAGAGAGCAGAGATGCTGTCAGCGCTGACGTGATCCCTCAAATCAGTAGCATCAAAATTAGTCCGTAGAAAAGAGAGAACGAGCGAGAGAAAGAGAGAGAGAGAAGGTGAACAAACAATAAGTATGAGGAGAGTTTGTCGCGTAGAGATTTTTTTATGTAGACCACATTTGGCAAAGAGAAAAAGAAAATACGTGTACACCGCATTTAGCATATCGTCGATAAGCATGAGATGATTTCGATACACGTATTAATTATTATACATTCACGTAAACTTTATTTTGGATTTAACGAATTAATCATATATATATATATATATATAACGATATTGTATAAATATTGTAAAGGGTATCGCCCTCGAGTCGCGCGTTGTATTAAGAATGGAGCACAAAAAGAAGGAAGGGGATATATTACGAGTAGTTCCTTTCGATTTCGCTTGTTTGTTTGCTTTTCTCATTAACGTAGTAATGCAGTTATGATCGGTAGCTTGCAAAACTTCTTGGACGCTTCGCCGGACGAACGTACTAAGAGGAATAAAAGAGAGAATGTTAAGGGAAATTTGGTGAACGAAGGAACAGAGCAAATGAATGTATGAGAGGGAGAGAGAGGAAGTAATATTAGAGAGCAAGTGCGTGATATTTGATGATGATAATGATTATGATTGTTACTCGAGATCGTTAGGCCTATCGTAATTATTTACTTTGTCAGAGGAAAGATATACGAACGATTATAAATAGGTATAAATATATATATATATATAAAGATTATATATATATATATATATAAATACGATACAAACATATTACATGCATATATTTACGGAACGAGCGCGGTGAGCCCCCTTCTTATGTAGACCTTTAAAATAGAGAAAAAAGAAAACGAAAAAAAGGGAGGAAAGAGAGAGCGAAAGAATCTACTTTATTTGCGAGCGGATAATGTTGTTATATTATCATAAATATTATATATATATTATACAATACGGAATCGAGCAATATTGTATTGTTACTTCGTCGTTAACATTTATCACCGCCTATTCGAAGAATTATATTATGTACCTATTTTACAAAATAATCCCTCGTATCTGAAACGAGTAACTCATATCGAACCTGTTATAGGTCTATGTGGTACGCGTAATTTTAAATATTCACAGAATTGTATAGAACACGCAGATTTAAGTAGATAGACGCATAGATAGGTCAAAATAGACGAAGTAGCCTGCGGAAAAGGGAAATGGTTTACGGTGTGAATGAGAGATCGAGTGAACGAGATGAAATTATAAACCGATTAATTGAACAGCAGTTTTCTTATAAAATGGAAAACTATGGGAGCAGCAACCACAAAAGAAACAAAAAAAAAAACAAAAAAAAAAAAAACGAAAAGACGGAGAGAGGCGAAAGCTCGCGAAAGATCGTGTGCAACCGATTTGAAGATTCGCTGTTGATGCATTGTTCTATTTGGTTGACGTATTCGTAATGTTTACGGTGGTTGCGTGCAATTTTTCTCGAGTCGATCTTCAAGAAAGGAGAAGTTTCGTGCGAAACTCGTCGTTCGAAATTTATCTTTCGACTGTCTCCTGACGAAGTTATTGCGGTATAGAGCGGTATTGTAAAGCGAGACGATGAGAACTGCGTGCACCGACGTCTAACGTTTGCAATAACAAGAGTACGATCGCGATTATTAACACAAATTGGGACCACCGTGCAAAAGTGCAAGGTGCCGAGATGAAAACGACTACGGCGCGACGAGTACCACAAAGCTCGACGCTGTTAATTTCTTTTGTTTTTCGACTACGACGAACGTCGAACACCTCGTCGTTGCCGGCCGCTTTCCGATTCTTTGAAGCGACGATAAAAACGAGACGAGAAATCGCGAATATTCAGTAGAGTAAACCACGAAGCCTGACAAAGAAGTTAGAACAAACGTAAAAAAGAAAAAATACTGAAAAATAATGAAAAAAAAGAAAAAAAAAACATAAGGATGATGAAAGATAGAGGGAAAGTACGCGAACATTGTAAAGTATTTGGTAAACAGACAAATTGATGAAAAAATCAGCTTTTCTCTTTTTAGTACTGATGTATTGTCGCTAGATGTATTACAGAGACGTAAGAAGTATTCTTCGGCAGTACTATTATAACAAATGCCTATGTATTTTACTTCTCGGCAAATAAACCATCAAGTATTGTATGACTGCTGTTTCTTCTACCTTGGATTCTCATCTTCAGTGACACTGCCAGGTATCGTTTTTCTATTCTCTATTCTTTTCTACTTATATTTACATTTTTACATCCAACTCGCTTGCAATCATGATCATTACTGATTACTACGGCAACATTTTACAGAGAATCAGTTGAAGAATCGAGTTATCTACGTTGGACGGATTTAGAAACGGGAGTAGATCGATTCCAAGACGCGTAATCTCCTCTTAGAAACTCCCTATGCCGCGAGAACGTGGCGCGAGCTTTTCTTCGAGCTGAAGCAGAAAATGTTCGAGCATCCTTACGAACTTCGACGAGAGATTCGCGAGAAGAAGAGCTGGGGCTTTGCTCGACCGGACGATTGCAAATGCTGCATTGGCGTTGTTCTCGCGGTAATGCCTTTGTTTCACAAATTCTCTCTGAATTTCTGGTCCATTTGATCGGATTTGGCGAAGGAAATGGAGGTAGAGGTGGAGGTGGAGGTGGAGGAGGAAGAGAAAGAGGCGGAGATGATGCAAGAGGAGGAACAGATAGTTGTATTGAATGTGGTTGAAAAATTGGCCTTGTATGGAGCTCAAAATCTGCCAGTAAACGATAAGAAGGAGGAACATTTTTGCTTCGTATCCTAGCTAGAATATTGCTTCTTCTGATTTCCAGTTTCATCCGACTTCTGGGACTGTAAAGTTTTGTCGATCCATTTCGAGCTCTAATGGCCTCTCTTCTAGCCAGAGTGTGCTGAAGAGTACCACGGAACCTATTGTAAATGTCCGTTGAACTTAGCCTTGTACGAACTTCGCTTCTCGAACAATCGTATCTCAAATTGCTACTCGAAATATCTGCTCCTCCGCTTTCCCTATGCTGAGTACCTCTATCAACACGTTCCAAGATTTGACCAAATTTTTCTAATACTTTTATGCGTCTGCCAGAGTTCTGATTTGTAATTACGTTTTGTATCGATGGTACATTAACTTTTGTTATATTGGAGGACTTTGAAGGCACGATTTCGGAAAGAACTTGATCTTCCTCGTCGTCTTCTACATCAAGATTTAGTAAAAAAGGAGGTGGAGGTGGTGGTGGCGGCGGTAAATTCGCCGAGGAATCGTCCGATAATAATGAAAACACAGAGAGATGATCTTTTTTCATAAGAACCTCAGATCTCGTTTTATGTTCCGAGAGAAGTCTCGTTTCTTCTTCTGGTTGCTCATCTTCTTCCTCGCCAATCTCTCCCAACCGTTGCGCGCTTCGTTTCTTACCTCGAGAATTGTTAGAAAAGAAGGTAGGTCTAATGGCAGGTAGGCTTTTCGATTTAACGGAGGAAATTTTCGAACGAATCTTCGTTAAAACTTTCATGCTACCCTTCCTGTTTTTACGACGCTGCGAACTCGTTTCCTCCTCGTCCCAACTTTTCGAGAACGTGGAGGCTAACTTTAGTTTCGATTGTTTTCTCTGAGGACGCATTCGCTCGCTTCTTCGCTCGTTTCCAGGTAAATCTTCCGGTTTGAAGAATATCCAGACGTGGTAACGAGTCTTCTGAGGTCCTATGTACAGCTCGTTGCTATAGGCTGTTTGCAATAATCGAGACACGTACGACAAAATTACCTGAAAACCAAAAGTGAAGTGTATAAAAATATTTTTGACTTTTAATCATTGAACTTTATTCTCGAAAGACTTTTCACCGTGTTTTTATATGAATTTCTAATTTTATTCTTTTTATACGTACCTGATATAGGGATAAAAGAGCAAGATATCCTGTCAAGTACGTTTTGATAACTTCACCTCGACTTATAATCTTCGATCTGCACCCATTAGTGGAGATGGTTAAATGTTTAGGATCGTAGTTGTAGACGGCACTGGGGCTGAGAATATCGTGATGAACACAAGGTTTCGGAATGTCATTGGAACAGCAGGAAAAAGGTACATCGACGGGCGTGGAAGTTTCTTCTTCTCGCTCTTCTGGTACTGATCTTTATCACACAGTCAATGCATTCAAGCATTAAGGCAGACTAAGAGAACTTACTAAAAATGCTAATACCTCCTTTTAAAACAGACAAAAGTAAATGGGTAAAGCTGAGATTAAGCGGTATTATCTACGTTCTCTTAAAATCGTTCGACAATCATCGTATTTTAAGGAACATTCTGAAAAAATATTCAGGAGCCACATGGTAAATACATTTATAGGTGCCGAGTGAAGCACTATGTTCATATTTATTCTGTAAATATAAAAGAAGAAAAAATTCTTCGAGACCACTATAATTATCGATAATTAAACGTAGTTCGTATTTAGAAACTAGCATTAAAGTGCAATTCCCTCAATTCACGATGTAATTTCGCAGTTCATTTTCTCAGAAAGTTCCTCGATTATCCTTTTAACCATTTTTCATATTTATTGCTAACACCTTGTTTCCTTTTCTACACTAGCGTGCACGATGGTCACTAACCATTTAATTCTTCTTATTAACAATAATAAATGGTAATTGGTTCGATTATACCCACTGCCCTTCCAGTCGAGGACCGTTCTCCATATCCTCAGGTCCCTCCATCGACAGTTTCAGCCACGGAATTCGAAACCAATCTTCGTAACTATCATCCCCGCAACATTCGAGTTCGGTTTGAAGAGCGTCCACCCTCGCTTTCACAGCGACGTCAATTCCATATTTCTCCATAGCTTCTATCAAGCCATCGCGGCTTTTTTGCTGAAATCCGCTCAACAGAATCAAGTAAGTGGCGTTTAGAATAGCTACCAAGAATCCTGACAGCAGGCAGGCAATCACGTGGAAGAATAGAAGCCGATTCACATCGTGAGGATCTACGTTGTCATCCACTTTGTGTTGATCCTCTAAATCGTTTCTAGCTGGTTCTAGTTTCAGGTAGAGCCAGCACTTAATTCCCAGGATGTAGGCAGGGGAACAGCAAACGCCAGCAGACACGATGATCGCGGTCCACACGTGACCGTCACCTGCTCGTCGTGATCCGCTCGTTAACCCACACAATAAAAAAAAAACCAATTCTAAAAAATTCGTCGTATGACCATCATCGAGAAATGGGAGAATTTTTTAGCGTTAGTCGTGCCTAACGATAGCAAAATATTATTATGTGACTCTGCTGCATTCCGTGGATCATTCGTAGCCCAATCGTCATTTTCCATTCTTAATAAGTTATTTTAGTTTTACGAGTTATTATTGTTGCGATATTTTATATATAATTCTCCGAACGTTCAGAGTCTTTTTATATGTTGAAATAATGATAATATTAAAAGTGCAACAGTGTCGATACATACACTAGCGTTCATAAGTCACGAGAAAATCGCCCGTTTGAAACACTGTCTTTAATAAAAGAGATCTGTAATTAATATACGCGATAATATCCGTGAAATATAAATAATATGATCTAGATGCCGTTAACAAGTATCAACTTTATTTTGTAATTACGATATCCCCTTATGGCTATCCCAAATATGCTAAATCTTCCATGATTCATTGACGATAGAGTATATTTCAATGTACAGCAGAACTCCATTTATCTAAATTGTGTTTCAGTTAATTTCTGTTCAACCGAAGCTCAGCTGATTAACTCTTCTTATCTGGACATCAACTCTCGCTATGTGAACGAAAAATAATAGATAGTAGGAAGAATTAATATACTTCAATTATATGTTTATCACGATGTGTTCAGATAAATGAAATTCTGTGTATCATTTATACGATCACTAACTCCATAATAGATAAACGCTCGATACCTGATTAAATTGGAAAAAGATTCGACAGATTGAAAGCTGTATTTTAGAAAACTGCTACGAGACACAATCAGAAAATCTCCCGAAATCAGAGGATGAAACGAATCAGAATTAAAAGCAGGTAAATGGTTTTCGTACGTGGACTAACCGGGGGTGATAAGATTCAGGTAATCGGCAAAGCCTCTTTCGAATCGTACGGCCCAGAGAATGGCCAGAACGACGGCTAAAAGACCAGCCAGGTTCATGGAGAAAACAATACAGTAGAGTACTTTCACGGAGGGCCAGCAATAAACGGCATTTACTAAGCCCATGTATCGTTCGCTTTGTGATGGATAATCTTCATTGGTATCGAAGAGCCAATCATCGTAGTTTGTGTGATTTCCCTAATTATTTCCTCTAAAGGGTTACAATACAAAATTGCTTTATTGCCAAGATATTGAAACCTGAAGTGTCATGCGATAATGCTATTTCTTTCGGTGCTATCTTTGCACTGCAAGTTTGTGATATAGATTGCTAATAATTTCAAGATATATTCGATTAAAAATTCGACACACGTCATATCATTTTATCTCTTACAGGCTATCATGGAAATTCATAGCAGCGCATCTTTCTTAAATTAAGGAATTAATGAAATTGAACAAGTGGAATTAAATCGGACGAAGAGTAGAAATGTTACTGTTTGCAGCTGTCGCAACTAACGATATTACGACGGTATTATTACAGAACGATAATACTAAACCAAAGGTCGTATGGAATGGAACTTCGTCTATAATAGTTATAAAGGCTTAAATGGGGCTTATAAAGGCTCAAATATTTTAGGCAATGGATCATTTTGTTTTTTTGAGTATTAGAATCAGCCTACATTAGTCGCTCTTAACGTCTTAAACGATATAGATAAGACAAATAGTGAAATATTAGAAAGATTATTTATTTATTTATTTACTTATAACACTTTTTTTTCTCATGATAATATTGATCTATATCAACACTGTAATATAGATAGGATTATTAGTAATAACCATAGATGTTACGGTAATAAAAATACAGAGATGATAGTAAAGTAATAAAATTAGACATTACTATAGTGATTGTAATCAATAAGTGAATAAGTAAAAATATACATATATATATATATGTATACTATCTTAGAATTTATAATATTCCTTAATACATGTGCACAGAACGATAATACGATAATATGGTAATAACAACTGATTCTCGGGTTGGCCTCGTTAAAAACTATAAAAAACAGTAACAACGACGACAAGGATTGCGATAAACGCTATCAGCTCGCCATAAATGCCGTATCAATCGGCTATAATATAGAAAACGAGTGCCGCATGTGTTCCATATTCACACATCCATATTCAGTTCCATACTCATTCATCTTATTTATTGTATATATATCATATATCTTTTTTCTCAATTAACAATATCCTCCATCGTCTTCTCTTTTGCCTCGAGTTTCTATGCATCGACAAATTATCAACAATCCAAATCAATGAACAGCGAAACTCATGGACACGAATATATTTGTTTGTATGAGGTAAAATCATTATATATAGAGAGAATTATGCTCTATTAGAAGTAGAATCGAATCAAGGTTCGATTTATTCATAAAACAATATTATACCACACAGGTAGATCTGTTCTCTCATTATCCTTTATACTACAAGACTTAACCGGCTAACGCCCTAAAAATGCATTGGCACTTTCGTATGAGAAAAACTATCATCACGAATCCATACGGCACGTTATACATAGCACAATTACCAATGAAAAAATATTGATATATTTGCACGATACGCGCTATCAAATCGTGCAAGATAAACACCCTGAATCATCTCCAGCTGCGCCGCTTTAGCATTTCATTGCCCCGTAACAAACTGATCCTCTATTATCTCGCTCTAGATATTGCATTTCTTCTTCTTCTTTTTTTTTTAATCCTCTCCTTTTTAATCCTCACGAAATCCGATCAACTCTATTGCGGAGTCGGCTTGTATTCGGATTAAACACGAACGCTTAAACGAGATTCCGATTCAGTAGACTTCCAAACAATTCCGGTTCCACTTGAAGCAAACCACTGGCCGACATACTCGTATCATAATCAAAATTTTCGAATGGCATCATCGGCGAGGATGGCGACGACTCGATTGATCCTCCAGTAATAAATGTATTGTTGGATAGTTGTTTTCTCGCAGCAGGACTCAGCTGGTCGAAGGATACGCTAGACCCTCTGGAATCCAGACATTGAGGCACCATTTGGTGGTTCTCCAGGTTCACAGACAGTGGAGACATCAGGCTTTTAGGGTATATGGACGGCACGTTCCGCGAGTCCATTAGGTTTTCCTAAATAATTTATACCAATCATTATCCTTCGTTCACAGATTTCTAGAGTATGATGGGTGTGTCGTTAAATATCGCGTGACTCTTGATATTTTAATCAACCCTCCGCGAGGGTAATATACTATAACACGTTACGTAACTGATAGGATGAAGTCAGTATATTAACCAGATAGCTATAATTATATACTTTTACAAGGAATGGTAACTCTGAGATAAGAAATAATCCAATTACTGCAGTTTATTTTTAATGTCTTTTAACTAAAATTTTGTAATTAAAGGATAAATATTAATGGACAAAGTGCGGACTTTTATGCACTTAAGAACGATTTCAAAGACGGAAGAATGCACGTAATAAACTATATATAGCCAAGACTATATCGTGTTCTTAAAAATATAAATTTGGGTAAAAACTTGCAGTTTATTGAAAATAAAGATATGAGGCTAACATATGAATCAACACGAGCCCTGACTCCACCTTACTCGTTCAACGTCAAATATTCTCTTTTTATTTATTCTGAAAATAAACCTCAGCCCTCCAAATATGAGCATGTCTTCACAATGTTGTATGTTTTTCAACGCGTCACGGTCTCGAAAGCGTGTTGCTGCGTTTCGTATGAAAGACTAGGAAATTGGGAAACATTTCTAACTACGAAAGAAGTAAAATAGAAAATATTACTTCTGTACTTGTTACTTGCATTCGCACGATCATTTCAAAGTTTTAAAATACATACAGATTCGTCAGCTTTGGTACAGGCCCTGATCTAAACAACACATTTCTAATCAACTAGCATATTTTTTAAATTGTAAAAACAATGATTGATATATTGATAAATGAAATGTGAAACGCATAAATTTTTGTCATAAATACCATGAAATTTCGTACGCGACGAAATCATACTTTATCAAGTATGTTAAACGTTATTCGCTTTTTCAAATTACGCAAAGCAATCGATGCAATATCTTTGAAAATAATCTCGTCACTACCGACAGATGTAAAAAAAGATTTAATAATCAGCATTATCGATAATGATCGATTGTTTCTTCGATGTTGTTCATGATACATCGTTTAAAAGCAAAAGCATCGTTCGTTGAAACGTCGCTTGATATACTCAGCACGTGGACGTAGCATTAATATCAAGACTACGATGGAAGGCGATTGGAGCGGAAGGATGAGAAAGGAGGAAACGAAACGCAGCAGTTCAGATGATTCGATGTTCAATGTTCAATGTATTTGGACAATCTTCAATCAACAATTTTATATACTTTGAAGTAGAATACATAACGTGACGTTAAACAGCGACACGGTTAAACGAACTACGGCCGTGCGAAGTTACATCTCTCGTCTCGCCTAACAGATCTCCCGTGTATCCTTCGAAGACACGGGAGACGCGCGCGTGCTCTGTACTCTATCAACAGCATCCTGAATATTTTGTACTTTAGTCACCTCGACTCTCTAAATATTCTCCCTCTTTATCTTTCTCGCTTAAGACCCCTCGTTCACTCGATCTTCCTTTCTGCCTTTCTCTCTCTCTCTCACTCTCTCGGCGATCATATTTGCGAGTACCGAATCGAGTATCGCGATAGTAACTTTCCTAGGAAACTTATAAATCCATCGTTGTCCGCATCGCGAGAAAAATTACACGAAGTTCGGAAGCATCGTCTGGTGAACTGCCAACTAACTCTTCGCGTTAATCCTTTATCGGTTGATCGGCTCAGCCTCGGAAAATATCGCCTCTGTCTCAGACTGTCGCGAAACGTTGTCGAGAGTTAAAAAAAAAAAAAAGAAAGATAAAAAGAATCGATCGACGATTAAACGCAGAGAGCGTTCGTGAGATCGGTGGACGGTCGACCCATCGCGACGCGATGTTTCGTTGATGATCGCGTACTGGAACTAACTCGGCAATGATAGCTGAGACGCTGAGAACGCGGCTCACGACCTATGAAAGACCCAACGTTCCAGGCAGAAGACATATCGTAAAACGATCGCGAGTTCGAACAATCGCCTGCTTCACGTGCTCGCTATGCTTTTGGAGGACTTCGGTTTCGCGAAACAAACGTATCCCGCACTCACGTCGCAGCCGGATACCAGGAGATTCATTAGCACGCTGTTGCACGCCGGATTCCGCTGAGAGACCTGACTGATCGCGTCGCCGTTTTCTATGCCGCTTCGACGACACCTTCCTTCGTTCGTTTCGACTTTTCTTCCTCCGCCATCGTTAACTCCTCCTCCGCCACCACTGTCTCCTTCGCCATCCTCCGCATTCAGATTCCCTTCTAACCGATTAACGCTTTGTCGACCTTTTACCGTACTGTCGTACGATCCGTTCGCGAAATTATTCCGCAGAACGTTCTGTTGAGACACCAAGCGACGCAACAGTTGACTGTTGCCCAAGTTCGACGATTTTCTCGAAGACGGCTGTTGGTTTGTTAACAGGTGATCCTCTAGACTAAGGTGACCGCTACATTTCGCGGATTCGTCACATCTGATGCGCTTATTGTCGTTCCCTGCGTCTACGGAGGCAGTGTGAATACGCTTCGTTGGTCTGTCCATTTTGGAGGACCAATGGCAGTTATCTAGATTTATATCTGAGACAGGATAACAATAATCAATCTCTCGACGAAACCTTAAGTCATCCAGATAGAAGAAACTTCATAGTTTCATACTTGTTATTGGTAGAGTTGTACTAGTAGATAGAAGAAGGGACTTACTCTTTCTAGGGATCTGACCGAGAACTTGTACTGGGTTCACTAGACCTCCTCCATGGTCGTTGTATTTTCTGGAGACGACCTGATCCATTTTCAATAACTGCGCTAAACTAGAATCTGTCGTTCGTTGCTCCTTTTCCGTTAACGTCCTGTAAACAATACATAAAGATTCACGGTTCTCGTCCTAGCTCTCGTAATTATAATTTTCGTCCCATCATTTCGTACCATTTTAGACAACTTTTGTGATCTGTCGTCTGTGGCGGACTCCACATAACCATATCATTGCTTATAAGCAAATCCAGAGCCTCATCCTGATCTGACATTGGGATATAAGGTGCTCTAAATTCCAACTCGTCGTCGCCTATACTATCGTTCAGGCCTAACATTAACATCTCGTCCTCCGATAAACCGTCCGCACCGCTACCCCCTGTCGGGCTACCCAACGAATCTATACTTCGTTCTGGACTCTGAAATATAATACACGACGGGATTAAGCAATTTTTTACTACAATTACAATATGTAAAATTACTTGGAAATATTTGGCAACGCTTGGAAACACTTGGAAACGTTGTATGGGAATACTTGGAAATACTTGAAAATATTTGGGAATATTTATAGTATATTTGAGAAGATCTGAGAATATTTGTGTAATGTCTGCAAGTGTCTGGAGGAATCGAGTAAATCGACTCACTTGACGGTACTTGGTGAGCGGCGGTGAAACCGCGCTGGGATCGATGCTACATGGACTGCTCGGCGAATCTCCGTACATGAACGGATCGCTATCGGCCAGAGACTCCCCTAGATCCTTACTCCTCGTGGTGTCTCCCAACTCAGCATCTTTGAGAGAGTCGGTGAAATCTGTGGAGCGTAATTCAGGTGCTAGGGTTCCATCGGGGCTCAGTAAGGGACAATAGTTGTCGCTGCCAAGAATAAACTCGTCGAGCATGTCCGTAAGGAAAGGCGTGTCTTCGAGGGGGACGCATACGTCGCCAGGTGTAGGCGCCAGATGTGTTAGATCCTCCGGTTCGTCCTTCAGCACTGTAACATTCCATAGATGAAATTCAGATACCTTCAAGGGTACACCGACCGTTGTTTACTTCCGTATTATAACAAATACCGGTTATTCTATACGAAAATTGAAAGGAAGATACACAATAAGACGTATCTTCTGTATTTCATAAGAAAGCAATTTTTAAGTTAAGTTTATGTATTGTCAACAATTCCATATTATCTAATCTGTTGTTTCAATTGCTTTAGGAATTAAACGTGCTCATGTCTATTCTTCTGTACATCTATCTGTGTACCTATCTATCTATTCTTGAACATTTAAGAAAAATTAATTGTTGTACGTTATAACGTTAGCTACTTTGTTGCTTTTAAGAGAGAAACTTCTTACATTTATTATCTAATTTTAAAAGATAATATATCTCTTTACACAGCAGATCGTTTTTCTCTTCGACTAAGTAATATTGAAATCTTAGCTTCTATATAAAAATGGAGAAATTAACAAATATAATCTTATCATGCTGTTTCCATGTGCTCATCATTTGATCCTGAATGTTCGCAATATCGTATCTCGTGTGATAGGAAAGATTTACTGTCTACCTACGAAGTTTTTCTTGTATCACGAGTACTTCTCCATCACCTAATTATTATTTTCTCTCTCTCTGTCTCTTTTTCTTTTCATACTCTTCATCGTTATCGACCGAAGTCGCGTGTTACGACATTTATCTCTCGATTATTGCGCGAATAGCAACGAGTTTGAAGAGATAGGCAAACGAGTGAAATGTAAAGATACAAGACGAGGAAAAACACGACTCGTTGCGAAACAATACGAAGGAAGAGATGAATGACACCCACTCGTAAGGCCTGGATGATCCTCGCTGAAAGTCAAGAAGCCTTTGTTCATGTCCTCGGTACGAGGAGCGAAGATACTCGCTGTCGCTGTCTGTGGCGGTGGTCTGCAGGTTATCTGGTCTTGCTGTTGTTGTTGTTGTTGTTGTTGCGTCGCAATAGAAGCAAACAGGTGTCTGGTAACGACGTGTGGCCTGTCCTGACGAACCGTTGTCTCCGGATCGTATTCCACCGCGGGTTTTCCCTAGAAGATCATTTCCATCAACTCCAAAATTCTTTTCTCTTTCTTTCTCAAAGTGAACACACTCCCCTCTCTATAAAACATATAATTTAAGAATATAGCGAGGTCGTAAAATCGATCAGTGGCTATCGTTCACAGCTTTGGATGGTCAATGAATCAATGAGCAATTAACGATCAATTAATATAAGATGTATCGCAGGTCATGGTTATCTATTCGGAAGGATAAAGATAATTTGTAGTAACGCGAATAAACCAAATAAAAATCAAGTCCAAATCGATCAAAACTAAACCATATTTCTATTTCGTAAGATACGTGCAAGTTTATACAACTCCTTATAGTAACAATTTCTATTGTCTGAAGACCTAATAGAGTGACCCAATAAATAAGTCACTCTGACGCCACATTGATCAACTGCAGAAATAAAAATCAGATAAAAGAGATATCATTCGAACCTCTGTTTCCCTGAAGTTTACCTTGGAATTTACTATTACTTATATGTTATATCTTTGCAATAAAACTACAGAAGTAAATCGTTTCTTTTTTAAAGTTGTACGCTAATCCTACGATAAACCCGAGCAACAAAATAAAGAAACTAACAAAGAAGAAAGTGGCGACAATTTAGTCGTTCTAAAAGCCTTATATATTAGAACTCTGCCTGTTTATCGCTGCAAGTCTCTTCGACTATCAATCCTACCGAAATTTAACTGTTTTACAGCCTCGCTATATTCTCCTTTCTCGTATCATACCTGGAACACGAACGGAGCGCGGCTAGCAACAGATTGCTGGCGGCACCGTTGCTTTCGTTTTGGCTCGTTGTTCTCCTTCAGCGACTCTTCCAGCGATTTTTTCAAAGCCTGTACACCGACGAACGATTTCTCTGTAGACTGGACCGGTCTCGGGAAGGTGTTATCCTTCCGCGAGCCGTCCTGAAGTTGAACAGGCTCCTTCTTCGCCTTCTTGTCCGCCGCGCGGAAAATCGAACTGGTCACTGTCAATGGTTTTGCGCGATCGGAAGAGCCGGTAGTCGCTGGTTTCGATTTTGTAGCAGGTAGCGATAATTGTTGTTGGTTCCCCTCGAGCGCTGTATCCTCGAGCTTCTTGCTCTTCACTTGCACTCGAACACGAAGCTTTGTGGTAGCTTGAAGAGGTGGAAGTTGGACAACGTCGCTCGTGGCAGCCGGTTTCTCCTCCGGCTTCACGGCCTCCTCGCTGTCACGTGCTGCGAGCTGCCGCGCGCTGTACACCTCATCCTCGCGTTCCACGCCGCTGAAAGCAGAAATCCTACCTGGTGGAAACTGCCGCGCCATCGACGATCCTGTTTCTACGTGCGACCACTTTCTCTCTCGATTCATTTAATAAACCTGCGTTTTCTAATAGCTAACTCTTGCACGAAGTCCGAGTGAATTTCGGTTCATACAGCGATATTACGTCTGGCGTTTCTTATTTTCCAAGTTTCAACAGTTCCCGGTCAGACTGGCTCGCAAGTTCATGTTCTATTCTGAACCGACGTTCTAAGGGATTTCGACTGATATTACGTAATTATATAACAGCCTTCGTCTGTTCTATTATATTCTCTTACTTGCCGCGGTGAAAATTCCCTTAGATAGCGCTTCCGGGATACAAAGCGAAATTCACTCTCGTTTATACCAGCTTTTTGCGATAAACGATCCTACAGAAGCGAGTCATTCGTCGCTTAAGAATCGACCATTAATTGCATACTTGTGTAATGAAATTGAAAAATTGACAAATATTTCCGAGAGATTCAAATATACCGACGACGCGTCCGTACATTCTACGCTCGTAACAACGAATTATCCAGCCTCTACCGAGAGTTAACTCGTACGGAACGTTGCGCGATAAAGTAAAGTACGTACCACTGCCACTCCTCAACGATCGAGAAAGAAAGATCGGTCGACGAAAGATCAAAATCCGCGAAAATTCCCAATCACGGTGACCAAGAACCACGTTTACCAGAGTATTAAGGAAAATGTCGAACGTACCAAAGAACGACCGGCTTATGCTATTCGAACGCGAATAGGTTGGATGATCAACTGAGATGGTACTAGCCGTCTTCGACGGCCTAGTTAGACGTTCGAACGGGCGCACCGCTCGTGTTCCCCCCTCGTGTACTCCGGTTCGTTCGTTCGTTCGGGTCCTGACCCTCGTACGCGAGAGAGCGAAGCACATGGCCACGGTTTTTAGCTCGCGAGCCCCCCTTGCATAACAATTACCGTTTGATGGGCCGGGAAGCTACGAACGCGTGCTGGAACGAAACGAATTCCTTCGAACCAACATGGAATCAACCAACCGATCGAGTCGAAGCTCAATGAACGTGTACTTCTTCTTTTCGTGTAGATGCAGGCGAATGGCAGCAGTTGACTCGAGGTCGATCCTCGAGTTTGCCATTACCACGGCCAGATTTTATGGCTTTAGAAACCGCGCGACGACTTGGACGCAAGACGCCTGCCAAAATCGATCTCTAGATACCGTTCTTACCAAAATGCTTTCGTTTCTGACGAATTTTAATCGTCACACGTGAGAAGACGAACAATCTTTGGGATAATTTTGTCCTCATAACTCGTTGGTCTTACAGAGGAGACTCAAGTGTCGTCTTGGCAATTTCCTTGTGCCCGCCAGTTTGTTTTTCATATTTATATAAGTGGGAATGATTTTATTCGGTTGTCTTATATATCCGTTCTATTTTCGTCCTATTTACAAACAGAAAATACGAAACAAATATAGGAGCCACACTGGGAAGTCGAACTAACCAGGTCCGTTCTTTAAAAGTTCCTTGCGATTTTAGAATCGAGAAGTTACGACCGATGTTTAATTCTTCGGGAGCCAAATATAACTAACCTCGATGGAGTTGCTCGTCAGTTTGACGTCCGAGTGGCTCGTATATTATCGACCTAATAATTACTCGAAGCGACGAACAACCTTTGGGAAATGTACATCTATACCTACATCTATAATTAATTGTACGAGAAGATGCGAATTCGATCTTCGTCGTTTTCTCCTATCTCGGAATCTCTGTAGTATGTTACACGACCTCGAGATAAAGACAAGAATCGTCCAATCGGATATGGCAAAACTACGTGTCGAAAATAAGATAAAGCTGCACATTGTAATCATTACGAAACTCGATCACGCCGTTAAATTCCTGCAAATTGTTCTCCCGCGAGCGAAATAAGCTTGGTTCATTGGAAAACGGATCAGTACGATAGAGGAGGCGTCAAGCGATTCTAATGTCACAGTGACACCTCGATCGGCCAAAATGCGTCAGGGACATCGTAGAAAAGCGACCACACGCCGATCTCTGGCGAGGAGCCGTGGCTTTCTCGCCTCTCTGCTCTCGATGTAGGTTATCGCGAAGGTTAAGGCTGCTACTAGCGCTAGCAGCCGATTCGACGACGAGCGTGATCGGGCGCGTGTGAGCCGGCAATTTTCACGGACGAAAAAAAAAAAAAGAAAGGAAAGTAGAGTAGAAAAGAACTCGTTACCCGCGGATTTTCGACTACGGAAACGAAAAATTCGAAATCGCTTTTTTATAATTGCGTAGATAAATTGCAGAAATTTAAAACGAAATACAGATATCAAATTTCTAATCTCGATGTTAAACTCGCTGATAACAGAACTACACATAGCGGATACCTCCATAGGGCACGCCACGGTTCAAGGATTAATTCATTAGCCTATTAAGAATCAACGTTGCATCAACATAACGCTTCATGCGCAATTTGTTGTTTTCCGTCAATTTATGTAACTGGACTATGATTACGAGCTATAATTTACATAACCAAATTTTGAATTGTGATTGTGAAAAGAGATTTCGAACACTTGCCTCCTACTTCTTTTCTCACTTACTCGTATTTTCTCCTTTCGCCTACAGTCTACTGTTTCATGAGATTCGAAGAAGTCGAGCTGTTCGTACAAGCTGTCTCATAGATCGAAGGAAATTCCTTTAAGCTTCTGCGAAAAATTTATCTAGCGTACGCGAGACGATAAATATAATTTATATTGTCTGTATTTCTTTTAATAATATTGGAAGCTTCACGCTGTCTGGATCAATGACTAAACGAAACACTGCACTAAAACAGTGCACACTTGTTGCAAACTTCCAAACTAGATATCCAAATTTGACCGCTGACAACTGAACGATGAAAATAAAGCGACTTGTATAAAAATACATATCGGACCTTTGGAATTCCTTTTTATATCCAGAACGTTCAAGGAAAGAATTTGATGACATAAAGCGACTAAAAGGAAAAAGCTGCGAACGAAATGTTACGTTAATACAACGTTGTTCCTTAATGAATTAAATGCGACGAGAAGGAGAGAGAGCGATAGAGGGTTTGAAGGGGAAACGGTGAAACGTCTGACGCTGCGTTACCGTATACAACAGTATAGGCCGAGTCGAGCACTAACTAACTTTAACCAGTCACAACGGCTCGGTAATTGTCGCAAATTGACCAGCGGGACCCCAAACGTGGAACAGCAGGAGCGTCGTCGCAGTCGCCTCGTGGTTGCGTGCAAATCACGCGAGAGAATCTCAACGGGAATACCTACGCTTGTAAGCGAAGAACGTGGCTTCTTTCATAAATACAGAAGCGATAGAGATAAAGATAAAGAGTCGCGTGACTATCCATTCGAATTTTTCTCCTTTAACAATTTAAATTTCCCGCCTTTGTCAACCTGTTAACGGAGAAGAACGAGACACATAGCTCGCAACTAAGATCCTCAAACAAGTAATAATTTCTCTGTAGAGAAATTCCTTCTATTAGCCTCTTTATTAAGAGAAAACGATCTTTTAATGTTTCAAGAAAAAAGAAAAATAAAACGGAAGGTCGCATACGTCGATGATAATTCTTTCGTATTTTTCTTAAATTTCTGAAACTTTGTAACGACGAGAATATTATTTGGTAAAAATGGCCCAGAGAGTACGTTATATCGTAATTTATATTGACGAGGACTTAAATCGTTTCCAATATGAAATATAATTTGTCTCTATTAACTGCTATATTCTCTTTAATCTCTAAAGTATTCGATGATTACGAGAGTTCTGATTAAAAAATGACCCGGTTAACAGAGTAATCTCGAGATTAAAGAAAAATTCACGAAATCCCGGGATCTTTGGGTCGTTTGGTTATCGTAGAGCGAACAAGCTTAATGAACTCGAACCGGTGGGCGCGGCGAGGTTTCGGAGCGTAGGATTTCGTGAGCCGTTCCGACCGATCGCGGGCCCGCGAATTCACTTGCATAACGGCGCGTTGCACGATAAAAAATGCGGCTTCGAGCGGGGCTTATTTTTAGTTGGCCACGGTTCGTTCGTCTTCGACTGTTTCGAGTTTGGCGAGCGAGATGAATTCTGCCGAGCCGCTCAAGTAGGAAAATAAACGGCGCGACCTCGTACACGATGATGTCACTTCGCGACAAGGTGTTCGACCCGCGAATTCGAAACCCCCGAGTTCTTTTTTCTCAGCATTTGTTCTTTTTACTCGCGTCGAATATTGCCGCGGTTTTCCGTAGATTATTATCCGTAAAGCTCTTCCATCTCCGACGCCTAATTGACTTTCGTTTAAAAATTTCGATGTGAGAGAGATCGACGTACCAGAGCGATTCTCCACCGGTCTAATTTCTGATAATTACATATAACGAAATAATTTGTAACAATATACGTTGTAAAGATTGTATTCTCTAACTGCATATCCTTAAGTTCTAAGGAAGCATTTGTCAATCTCCGCGCTTCACTTTCATACCATTAAACGTTTGCGCACTCGTACGAAACTAAGCTACTAAACGATATTTCATAATCTCGAACCTAATTATTCGATATAGAATAGACGCGCTTTCTGTATGCACCGTACATTATTCTCAATGGTAGCGAAACTTTATAATTTTCTGCTCGATGACGCTAGTTTACATACACGATACACGTCGACTCACTACCACCTAGGCAATGGCCCAAATTTATGCCCCATCTCTCTGACAGGGGAAGTGACGACAAGAATCCGCGGGTTTGAACGTTTAGACAGAGAAAACGACGAACGGTCATGTGAACCGTGCGACGAAACGATAGGGAATTTAGGAGAGAAAGAGACGCATAGAGAGAGAAAGAGCGATTAGGTTGAGTTAGGTGCAAGTTAAATATGCGGCCGGTATTGTTAAAAATAGAGTGACGGCCGACCGCCCGGTTACTTGTGCAATCGAGCACGTGGGATCAGTCCCCTCTTCTCTTCGGTTTCCATCTGGTATACCCATGGCCCCCTACTGTTTTTCTATTCCTCCTATACGTCAACCATCCCCATCCCCGCGCGGAAAATTTGTCGCCCACGCGTCAATCGCTCTTTCCCTCGACTACTGTTCGTTTCTCTTTGCGATGTGTGTCTCGAAGGGGGGTAAGCGAGAAGCGAACAGAGAGCGAGAAAGAGAGGAGGGCTTTGCTTTGCCAATGATTTTGGCACGAATCGGACACAACACGCGTTCTGCTTCGCGGCCTTTGCCTCGTTCGCGCTTCTCGCCCCAAAGAAAAGGGATTCGCGCTCTGTCTTCGCTTTGACGTCGATCGAGAGAACAATAGGGCGATTCAGTGAGTGGCTGGACAAACAAAGCGACGAGATCAGAAGTCCGGAGAACGAGGCAGATACTGGGTACGAGTGAAAGTGGGTCCTAACGAAATTCTTGTCTTTAAATCTTATCGAGATACGAATTATACAATATACAGCTGTTAGACTTTAGAAGCAGGAAAACGCGTGTGTATTGGAGTCTATCGGAATTTAGAATTGTGGAGATTAGGATTCTGTCATCCGAACGAGAGAAGACGTTTTGTTTTCAGACGAACGATTCGCAGCAACTGGCTGCGATCAAACTCGGTATCCATTAGCATCCAATATCCACTCTATCACCAGCGAGGACTAAAAGTGTCTTCCTAAGATCCAAGGCGCTAACGAGGGCTGCCCTTGAGGCGGAAAACACGGCGCGCGCGTCCGTTCACCAGGCGCGAAAATAACGTTCGTAACTCGTCAACGCGATGGCAAGGATTTTGGCTGGGATACAACGAACGAGCCTCCGTGCGCGTTTGACGTCCACAGCTGAAGATCGTCACGATTATGGACGACGACGTAAACGTGTTTATTCACGTTACGAGGAAAAACGTAATATTACATGGTGGAGAAAAAGAACGTGTAGTGTCCGGTTTCGCGGCCGATACACAGCGGGAAGAAATTGCGTCCCCCGTGTGTGTTTGCCAGTGGTTTGCCGTTTAAATAGCGGTTCGTTATGTAACGAACCGAACCACGATCAACGCTCGTCTATCAGCCACCCTTCCTGTGAAAATTGATCGATCGTACGATCCGAGAGATCATTCTCTCTCTCCTTCTCGGCTATCCCTCGCCTATCGTCGGATGTTTTAACGCGGGACAAAAATGAATAAACCGAAGAGTCGCGACGAATAACGAGCGATTCCCCGTTCCTGCGCTTTGTCACGTTGATCTGACGTTTCGCGGCTTACAGCGGTACTTCGGTCTCGGAAACCTGTTGGCGATTCCGGGAATTTCGATACCTTGTGTGTAAACTTCAGAGAAATCTATATGAGACGGGAGGATCCTCTTGTTAACTGCAACTTGCGCTCCTTTCCCTTCATCGAATCAGAAGTATCACAGCTATTAACGATCTTGCAGTATACTGGCTTGTAAACGGTATCTTTGCGAATCTACATCTTCAGCATCTACATCCGAAGTTTCAACTTCCCGGATTTAATTGCAAATCGCCAGTTCTCAGCACCGAGTTACGTGCGAACATCTCTTTCAAGAGCGGAAACGAAACGGCAGCGATGTCGAGGCGAGTGAAAAGAAAAGCGAGACGAATGGGAGAAGAGAAGAGGACGCGGCGCGAGACAGAGGCGAACACGCGATCTCCCGACGTGACTGTTCCGGCAAATGTCCGAACGACGCCCGATTGGCACTGGCACTGACACTAACAGCAGAAACGTTGCACTCGCACTGGCGAGACTGGCTCGGAAGATCGCGCTTGCTGCATTTGCTGCAACGGCCGCGCGAGCGTGTGCGTCGGCGAGTCGACCTCGCGTCACCCGTTCCTCATTCACCCGTTCGATTTGCAAATCGCGATTCCGCTCTTTCGATCGTTCGGTTCTGGCTGTTACCCGGCGATACACGAGCTAATTCCACGCGACCACGCTTTGTCACTGGATCGGTTATCTATCTCTCTCTATCCGAACGTGCTTCAATCGTACGACGATGTACGCGATAACTGACCGATAACAAGCAGACGAGTAAATTACGCGGATCGATTTATACGAACTACGACGAACATCGATAAATTGGTAGGAATAGATTGGATAAAGAGGAACTCTAACGAGTTTTAACTTTTCGGAGTGGCCGGTAAAATTAAGAAAAATCTAAATGTCGCATATACGGAGCGCAGGATATACCACGAATTAAAACTTGCCGGTGATTTCTAATTTTTAATTTTTAATATTCCAACTTTTAAATTCCAATCTCGGTTTCGTTTTAGCCGAAGGAAGAGATCCTGCGTGTTGTAGGAAAATGTTCGCCGTGAAATTGAAATAAAAAATCATACACAACAGCTTTTTAATATTTCGCTGGAGCTTGCGGTATTTTTTAATGTTGGAAAAATGAATTTCGCTTGAGAGACATTCGGTCACCCAAATATATATCCCTTGACGTATTTACTCGGTGCATTCTAATGTCTTTTTCTGTTCGTTCCTCCAATAAATAAATTAGTTGCTTTGAGTATCCGAGATTGTCTGTACGATGATTTTTGTCCCTAAATCAACTCTCGCGGATTAACGGAAAAAAATTGCCGAGATGTGCCGCTCGGAAGGCCGGCTAATGTAGAATGCGCGTACATTATCGGCCATTCTTTGAATATTCATAGTTACGAATGTCGTAACAAGTTGAGTTACCAGTAACGTAAGAGATGACGTTAAACGAAAACGTTTTGAGAATAAAAACGAAGGCAGTTACGTGAACAACGTTTCGGAATTCGACTATTACGCGGTAGGACTAAAATTCCACAAAATACAAAGGTCTGACGCGTCACGCTGCGGAAACGCGGATTCGTTTTATCGTGGAATTTCATGACAAGCCGATCGCGTGATTTTCGCGTGAATTTCCGATATATTCATCCGGAAATTACTACGTGATGAATCGCACGATCGACTGGCGAGAGAAAAAAAAAAGAACAGATTCGAAAAGAGGAAATAATAAAATATCAAACAAACCTAACTATATTTTATTGTTACAAGATCCACCAATTTTTCACTCGATCTTCCGTCCCAATTTTCTGGCCGCGCACCTCGACTCTTATCAACGAGTCAATAGCTTAATGCACTCCAACGAAATACTCTTAATTCCAACGATCAAGCAAACGAAGACGATATTCACTGGATACAAGTAACGACAAGTTTTCTGAATTGGACTGCCAGCCGCGCGATCGCCGACGATATTGATCGAATCTATAGACACTGCTGATCTCTATACGCTATTAAACACGGTGACGTGCGGTCGAGCGACTGCCGCGGAAAAGAATGCTTTCTCTCGCGCACGAGGTACGGCGATTCACTAGCGCGGGCGTCGCGCCGCGTCGCGGCACGGCGCAGTGTAAAGCGCGCGACAGATTATCTACCAGTCGAAGATAAACCTTTACTCGTTACGAAATCTTCGGTGGCAAGAGAGAAGAGGTGGAGACGACTGGCAAGAAGAGTTCGATAGCTGGACGTGACAAGAACAGCGTTGGTCGGTGTTGTTACTTGATAATTAGTTCATAAAGAATGGTTGATATATAGCAGAAACTATTATTAAACTGACAGAGGAGGAAACAGCGATGCGAAATAGGTCAACGGAAAAATGCGTGAACGATGAAAAAGAAATAGATAAATTGGTCGGTAGAGATGGGAAGATGTGTGACAAATACGTGGGTTGGAAATCTAGGCAAACAAATAAAAAAACTGTAGCCAGGAGAGAACGCTTTCTGGTTAAAACGAAAATACTCTATGCTCACTGCCCCTTTCCTTACGTTCTCGCGATAATTTACGTGGGTTCGATGCTCTTATCGCTCCACATCCTCGAACTACACATGCGTCACGGCGAGAGCTTTTGCGACCTCCTTTCAATTCGATTTCGGTTCTTTGAATCTCAATAGGAATTACGGTGTTTTGGTTAACTGGCTACAGAATGGCACGCTATCTGGTCGGTTATCGAGCTATGTATATCTGTGGGAAATACCGAGTATTCTCTCGTTAAATGCAAATGACATACAGGTACCTGACGTATTGTTTTACGTAACATCGGAATATGGTGGATGGGCGATTGTCATTGCAACTAGAAAATCAGTTGAAATCGACCGATACTGTTTGTTTTTACAGATTCCCAGGATATGCCAACGTTCTTGCTCACGTTAATATTAACTTTTATAAAAACCTATAAATAGAGAAAATTCTTACGTCAGATTCGACTTAATTCAGTTGGTAATTATTTACAGCACCTCGGGATAGAGTAAGAAATGCACTTGCACGTAAAATATTACAGAAACCAAGTAAAGATAAAACTTCTCGTAGTATAATTAGTTGAGCTTACCATTTCTCTATTTATACGCTCGCTACTGTTTCGATTCTAATTGGCTATATATAACCCAGTATAAGTGGATAGTTTTAACGTAGCGTTAACGGAGTCTGTATCCTTTTCGCCTCCTTTCTGACCTATATTCTGCACACGTATCCTGGACTATTCGCCTGTGATCCTCTTCCGTGTTTTTGTCGCGACACTCGGAGCAGGTACGCGCGGTCGATTTTTTCGTGGGAAAGCCGAACGCAAGAAAATACGGTCCGCTGGGATCAAGTTAATCCCAGCCGGGGATCGAGATAAAAGCCCGGCCCCCTCCCCTTTTATAGTCGTTTACGACGTCGATGGTAAGAAAAGCCCACCATTCTAACAAGAAAAACGAGCCAGTCTTCCGCGTCTTCGTCCTCGTATCCTACGATCTATTGACAGAAAGAAAATTCCCTCCTTTGTACCAGTTGTAATTTCAAGAACTTCATTTCATCCTATGTATGCAATTGCTCGACAAACGCGCCGACCATAGCCTGCATCAATCTTTACTGTATATACCTTGGTATTTATCTTTGTATATCGCGTGTTACTTAATCACACATAAGCACAGATATCCGAAACTCGACTTTTTCTCGGATGTATTTGCCGTGTCAAGTTCGATAAAAGAGACTGCGCCGATATCTATATCGGGTAGAAGAATTTTGGAGCTCTTTTTTTCTTTCGTTTACATAGCTTAGAATACGGAAATTTATCTATCGAAATTTACCTTCCACTCGTTGAAAAGTGCAGATAAATAAACGTTCGATGAGTCAGATCATTGACTGGTTTGTTGCTTTACTACTTGAATCGCGTGACTGGACAATAAAATTGAGAAACTGATAGAAGGCAGAATTAATTAGAAAAACGTTACGGGGCCGTACATATCATCTTTTTCAAATTTACTTCTCAATTTACGATTGTTCGTAACATCGCTCAGAGAGGGATATACGCGAATAGTTTGAGTAGCTTCAAAAGGCTGAATATCAATCGCGCGTCGGTGTAATGAAATTGAGAAATTGATAAAAAGTGACGTTGATCGGTTCGTCTTTTGAAAGGCTCGTATATTTTGCAACCCATTAACCCGTTTCTCGCGAGCATCTCTTTGGAAAAAAACTTTATAGTGTTCAAACTGGCACCGACGTCTCGCATATTGCGGTTATCGTGGACGAACTTAAAAATATCCAGCCGGCGTAGAAACGCTTTGATCGAGGACGTCGAACTTGCGCGCCAACTCTCGTGGCCGGCACGCCGCTTCCATCGCGAATACCTGAAACACGCGCGACGATCCACGCGCGATCATTAACGCGATCCCGTCACGCAACACGCTGTGTTGTTGCACCGTAGCTTCTTCAACAACTCGGCGTTTCATTTCGAAGCGATTTCGATAGGCGTCCAATTTGGCACGTTCCTCGCGGTTCGATCTAAACAACACTGGCTGGCTCGCGAAAAAGCTCGTGAAGAATCTCGTGAAAAAGCTCGCGAAGGACACCTCCTTGTTTCATTGGTAATTCTTTCGTGTCAAAACAGGGAAAGTCTAGTAATATCTCGTGTTACGAATAAAATGGAACTGATGGAATTTACTAATAAAGCTGGACCAGAATTTTCGAATATACAGGTACGGTAACGATTAGAGTTGGAAAAGTTACCCCTTTTTTATACTAATTTTCTTTAAATATAAGATTTTTGTATAAAAATAATGACGTAATTCCCTTGCTACTCGAAGAGACCAAGTTGCTATTACTCGTGACCGAATAGACCACACGAAAATTTTCCACTTGCGTCTATTAACAAAGGACCGAACTCCCCTACGTGAAGAATGCAACGTACCAGTCACAATGGACCAACTTATTTTAGACTGCGCGGAAGCATACGACACGATAATCGTATCGTGCACAAACTGAAACCGCGTATCGGAAACGTCAACAAGAATAAAATCTCACGATCCGCCAAAATTCGATAAGGAAAGAAAAATAATTGGCGCGACATCTTAAGCATATCCGGTCGTGTGACATTAAATCTATATATAAGAAAGTACTCTGTTATCGGTCGCTCTACGTACGAATTAAGAATAGACTAAAATCTTCCATCGTTTTTCTATTTTCTAGCGAATATATAACTAGAAAATAAAATAACATTTGTACAAAGTATCAGCGAGCTTCTCGAAACCTATAACACGGTATATAACGGTAGCAGATTGAAGAGCGGTCCCCTCGAACCCGACAATAAATTATTAAGTTTCATGCGGGCTATAAAATTGCTGGAAGCTCGACTGGGCTGTGCACTGTGTGGGCATATTTAAGTTAAAAATATTTAGCGGTGCCAGTGATGCGTATTGCGTAATGTGTTGGAAACCGAACGATAACGTACATCGTTCCGAACCTTAAATGTGTGCCGCGGTCTTCGTCGAAAGCTATTTAGCTTCAACGTTTTATAATACCGCAGCAGAGGTTGTACAAACACTATTTTATCCTCCTTGGAAAAGGATTCGTCCGTAGAAAAAAAGAAAAGAAGAAAAGGATCTTTCGAAAGAAGATGAATTCCTCTTCCTATTCGTCATTTATACAAACATAATGTAACGTAGACGAGACAGAATTCGCTAGCGAACTAGATCACGAAACGTTGATATGGTTTCGACATCGTTTACGACGACCTAAATCAATTCAAAATAATTCACGATCTTCCTGCAATTTATATCCATTTGTCGACGATCCTCGTTTTCCAATCCATACGTGAATACATTTACTTTCGTCGTTGTAGGATTAAATTCGAGTGGCGAATTGGGCAAATATTAATAGCCCTTTATAGCTAGCGTTAATTTATTTCGGTGTGCTTTGGCCTTGCTCTCGATCCACCTATCAATCGAATCGCCTTCTCACGCCTCTTTTTAAAGATTTATCTTTTCCCCTCGCTATCGCTGTTTTCCTATACAGATGTACGCACACACTTCCAGCACCGTTTTATCAACGTCCAACCACCTTTTGCATGTTTAATTCGATTGAATTTCATTTTTATTAACTCGAACCTTCCACAAAACTTCGCGTCCAAAAATTCCATCGATCGTACTACTATCGAGAATCGAGACAGACTACACGGGCACGTGTGCTTTACCGTGACAAACTCGAAGTGACGAAGCGCGACAATTGCGCGAACAGTAACTGCGGTTCTCCGAAGGATGCAGCGATCTATCGAGATCGCGATACACGAGCAAATCCGAGGATCACTGACGGTGAGTGTCGCGCCAACTCTCAAATCGTTCCAATACGTTTCCCCTCCTTCTGTCAGCCAACAACAGGATCGTTCGATTTGTTGCGATCTAATTGTTACTCTTGTGCACACAAATGCCCCTTCTTCTTCTTCTTAGTGGTGGTACGCACGTAATCAGTCAGCACTCGCCGTCCACGCTCTAAAATGTGTGTCACGAGACGCTAATCCGAGGAAATCTCGCTTGCTGATCGCTCGCGTCATCGGCTTCCGCGACGTTCCTCTCTTTTTCTTCTTCCGTCTATCTTTCTTTCGAACACAAGGATTCTCTTCGACCGTTCTTACGTCTCTTCCGATGGACTCAGAGATTGTCAATGGTTTAATTCGCATGGGTTCCTATCGCAGTTGCAGCGTGGTTATCGTGTTTGTTAGAATTAGTGCTGATCGTTTAAGACGATCCAATTGTGCAGTTTCCTTAGATCGAAGGACGTGACGAAGGAAAGGAGAGAAGTCGTAGTTTGGTAAAAGTTATTCGAACGAACTTCATAAATTTTCCTCGCTAATTTCACGTTCGAATAAACGAGATGCGACTAACAGGAGTTCAACTGCGTGGGTACTGATTAAAATTTTGTTTCTATAAATCGAACTCCACATAGTACATATGAACTGTTTGTCCTATTATGAGTTTGGATAAATGAAATTCTACGCATCATCTGTACGATCATTATAATTCGACGAATATTAAAAAGTAGCTTCGATCTTTTTCCCGCATGATTTTGATATCAAAGGAATTTCTCTTTTTATTCCTCCGGGTTTACTTAACTCGTGATTTTTCTGCCGAAGATAGGATACCCCTACTACCTGTCCCGATTAAATCGTAGCACAGTCACAACGTTATGGAACTTGAATAAATTCTTAGAACGTACTGAATCATTTTCCCGCTTTGCGATTCCTTCCTGCCACTTTGATAAGAAATTCATCACCGGCTGGCGTCGACATTTCCCGATAAAGCCAAGTATAATTCATATATACCCAAGAAGGTAGCGATCGTGTTATCTGAAATAGAGGACGCACACATTAGCAGAATGGCGTATACGAACGGGACAATTGACCATCATTTACCAACAACGTGCGCAAATCATGAATGTTGGCAGCAAGGCCTTTTTTAGATAAGAAATTGATGGAAATTTACGAAGTAGGGCAGGATACGAATCTCTCGAACGTATCGACGATACACCGATTTCTACAAACGGCTGTTGATCTGATTCTCGAATATGTTTTTCTAAACCTAAATGCTCGCTTGAAATGATGATATCGATGAAAGAAGAATTGCTGTTGGATCATCAGGAGCAAAAAAATAGTACTGTCCACTGTAGTTTAGTAATAGATATCGATCGATATGTAGTCGATCGGATCTATCTACCCCACCTCGTGCCACTCCTATCGTCACTGAAAACGATCCTTATGCAATCGAGCCGGCTGGCAGTCAAGGTCGCTCGCATGACGCGCCACGCGATTCTCGCCTCTGCGCCCGCGAAAACCGAGCAACGTCTTTTATGAAACTCACTTCTCACAATCAAGCCAAATCATACGAGCAAATCTAAACAGGAGTTAATCACGTAGTCGTTAGTCTGAAACTTAAAGAAACGCATCTTTTAATTTAAAACTGCTACTACGAATTTAACTGCGCGCTACTGTTCCAGTTTCTTACGCCGCAGCCTCGCGTTAGCTTCAACCGAGCAGAGAATTTTTCATAATTTACCAATTAGCAGATTGATAGACTACGGATACTTATGTAAATTCGTATTTTTCCAAAGATAATTAGGAAATAATGGACAGAAAGTTGTTTTGTCCAGCGAATACATATTCTCGGGTGCTTTACATATTTTTGCATGTTACGTGTCAAATAGCAATATAAAAATTCATGATCTATTCATTAACATAGAATGGGAACTAGAAATCACGCTACAACTTATAATAATAATCTTCTTCCTTAAGAATCTTTTTTCAATTTATACGATTCCATCGTATTTTCCTTGAATTTAAAAAACCCTCCAGTAGAAAAACGCGACTGCATCTAAAGCGATCGGAAGTTTGCGGGCAAAGTTTTGGAAATTGTTTCACACTGTACGTGCGTGTATTCTGCCTCGTTGAATCGTAGAGAAAAAGGACTACGTATGTAGAAATTCAATTGCCCAATTTTGTACCCGATCACGTGACGAAAATATGATCGATCAGTAGTGCGCGATACGCGTATCTTCGTCGCTGGCTACCGTGTAAATGTTATCTACATCGTTGCATAACGCGTGCGTATTGTTAGCTTCCTATTTGGAAGTCGTAAACACCGATGATATAAGAAACGAAACGAGACGAGAGGGAGCCTCGAGATGGAAAAGACCCGTACGTTTCCCCCAAAGGCATGATGCGAGTATCGCCTGTTCTCTGGCTGGCCTATAGGCAGGCGAGAAAACTGAAAAATAAAACGATAAGGGAAAAAGAGCGTGGCTGGCTGTATTCGGTTGGACATTGTCGCGTTTCAGCGCACAATGATCGGATCGAGCAAAGTCGTAATCGCTAAATCGCGTAATCGGCTCGAGATCGAAATAGAGTGGTTATCGCGCGACAGCAGCATCACCGGCTGCAGGGACGTTCATTAATTATCCTCATCGCGTTTCTGATGTTTGAACATCTGATCGGAAAATATTCCTGCAAATTAGAGCAACAAGGGATTTAATGGTAGTAATTTTGCCATCTTTAGGACTTCGGCGAAATATAAATAAAACATTGAAACGAAACATGATAAATTTGAATGAAGTAATTTATTACGTAATTTGTTATGTATGTTACAGCATTGTAAATAAATTTCAATTGTTTTAAGTCGTGTTGAAGAAAGGAAACGGATGAATACTAACTGATAAAAATACGTAAAATTAAATAAATCCTTGAAAGTCTTTTTCATAATAAATGTAAATTAACTGGAAAGAATTGCAAATGAAATGTATTAACGCAATATCGTCTCTTAATGAGTTAATCACACAACAAGTTGTATTTCTGGTTCTGCTTTGCTCTCTCGGCTGCGACAAATTTATATTTATCTCCGGCTGATGATAACCACAATTATCACCGATTAGGTATTTATATTGCAACAACTTGACAATCTAAAGAAACTCCATTTATTGCTTTTCCGATCAAACACTTTTGAATCTTAATGCACACCACTGCAAATTCCCTTTCTTTTTACAACGGTGTAAGGATAACGATTAGATAAACGTTTGAAATATCGTTTCAAGCAAATTGAGTGACGATATTATGGCTTTTTTCGAATAGATTCGCAAGTAGAAGATTGTACATTAGACTATCTACATTAGTATGTTCAATGCGTTTGCCCACGCGTCAGGATGTAGCGAGAGATACTATTCCGACAAGCAGCAGGAAGTCTCGCTTCCCACAGGCTCATATAGTCAAGAAACTTGAATATCCATTCGAATTGCACGGTAACGTTAGCACTTGAAGATCTAGTCCGCTATCGCGTGTCCACCAGACGTCGTGTATCCGCACGTGTAAGTACGTATATGTTCGAAGCGGTGTACTTCCGGCGCGTTTCTTATTCGCCTTTTAAGAAACGGTACTATCACCAATACGGTCACTTTACATCGCCCCGTCACGAGATACTACATTCTATTTCGATGAATCTTTAGAATCTTCCAAGAAATGCTACTATCACGCGGCAAAATCACTTTGCATCGCTCGATTGCAAAGTTGTAAATTCCACTTCAATAAATCTTTATTACGTATAATCAAATCCTTATGTCGGGATAGTTGAACGCAACATTCTTCGACGGTTTCCTCGCGAACGATAAATAAACAACCGCTAACGTCAAACACCAAGAGATTCATCATCGCCACTGTAATTCACGGAAAAGATACATTTATACACAGAGCATTGCGAAAATATCGTGAGCAAACTTTGATATTACAACGCAAAACTACGAATCAACGATAGCTGAACGGCGATGAATGAACACATAGCACAATCGACGTCCTCGTTCCCCTCATACATACCCTTTACGAGGATCGATCCTACCAACCGAAACAGCCCCTCCAAAAAGCTCGAGCCTCAAACACCAAACCTACCCTCCGTCCCTAGAACCCGCCTGTCACTTGGAATCTCACAACCTCGTTTGTTTCGATTCCAATGCCACTTCCGCAGCACCGTGACCTCTCTACAACCGAAAGATGCGTCACCTTTGCCACTTGCCATACCGCTCGGTCAGTCGCTCAGCAGATGTTCCGAAAACTGGCCGCGACTTCTCAATGAAGCGTCGACTGCGCGATAGCCCGCCGTGCCCTGATGCATCGATCGACCCGCGCGTGTATCAGCTACGATGCACAACAGCCCCGTTTTCCGAACGAGCCCACGATCAATTCGAAACGCAGAATTATCCTCGACTCGTAGAGGATCGAAGATGATCTTCGGGCGAATTTTTGGGACGAGACACGCGCTGCTACTTACACTCGAGAGAACGATAAGCGCGACGAACACCGTGGTTCGTTCGCTGGGTGGAATTGCGTTCGTAGAATTGTTACGGGCTGCTGATGGCGAGGGAACCACGCGACCGAGTTTGCGCGCTCGACCGACTTTCTCCCCTTCGACTGACTGCTCTCACTTTCGTTCGGGGTCGCGCCAACTGACACTGCTGAACAAGAGCAGTATCGACGACCGCGAGAGGAACGCGGCTAACGGAGGACGAGCCGCGAGATACGCAAGTCGCGCAAGCGCCGCGACGCCACGCGCCCTGCTGCCCTAACATTCGGACATCGGAGCTTTCACTCTCTGGGTATGGGCAACCCACTTTTTTCGACTACTCGTTAGCTCCCCTAACCCAACCACCTACGCGATTTTCTGGGCGCTTCAATCGATGTATTACAGGGAACTGTGAAATTTTTTACATTCAGAGGAGTGCAATCTGTTTCGAAAGGAATCGAAAGTTCCGAGATATTTCGAATTTGGCAAATAGAATTCAGCAACTTGAGAATTTACTGGCTGGAAATTTTTCCGAGAAATTGTAAGTTCGGAGAAATTTCTGTTCCAATGTCGAATCGAAAGTTCCCGTTTCAGATAAAGCTAAGCAAATAGAATCCAGGAATGTAGAAACTCTATGCATAGAATTTACTTCAAAACCAATAGAAAGTTCCTGTTTCGAGCGATAACAGAGAAACTCCAAGTTTACAATACATGGAATTTGAAAACGTGGAAATTCGCTTTCTGGAATTTTTGAAGAAATTCTGATACAGAGAAATGTAGGGGTGATTTGCTTGAATTGAATGGTGGTTACGGTTGCACAGATGCACATTTCTCTGGATAATAAAGAAGACTTCGCAGGGATGGAAAATTAAAATTCCGCGTTGAAGACCACTTTCATCTTTGCTTTAAAAGAGCTGACCTTCTAGCGCGACAAGACCCGCGAAGATCGATGAAAAATAGTAGAGCGAGAAAGTGTCACCGCAGGTTTACGAAAAAACTTATCCCTCTCTTTCATCCTCCAGAAGAGCTTCGAAAGTATGTACTCTGAATCGTAAGGAACTGATAGTGTTTCGTAAAAATGTTGTTTCGTTCCTAGATATCGTATGCACGACGCGTAAAAAACAAATCGTTCTTTCATAAGAACAGCTTAAAAAGAGTTAAACTCGAAACGTGTATATCACCCGTTTCATAATTACGATATGGCTTGCGCTTCGGGCTTACGATATTCCGAGTTGCGAAACATAAATTGGCGCGTTCAAAAAATTTGGCACGTCGCGAATCGCGCACGCTTTTCTGCCTGCATAAACAATTTCTCGTCCACTCAGCAATAATACCGATGCAATGAACGTCATATTATTCGTTTCGTTTAAACACGAGGTTTTTCGCTCACCGTTTATCCTCGATAAAAGTTTCCCTTCCGCGACTTACAGCGTGTCTCATAACCGCATCGATTTCGAATTTTCCGCGACGATAAAGCCGACGCGACAAAAATCGGGCAGATACTCCGGGGAGCGATAAACCGCAAACCAAATCCGGAAGCAAGCAGCAGAATGCTCAGCAAAAAGAGAAGAGGGGAAAATGAAATCTGGTTTGTCTCGCACGATTGAACTAACATTCGTAAAATTCTATATCATTCGTGAAATTTTACGAATCATCTTTATTAATAAATATTTTCACATATCGTTACCAAGTTTGCTAACGAAACAGATGAAAGGGTAAGTTGTATAAATTTCAAGTAAAAAAAAAAAGGAAAAAAAAAGAATCTACAACCTGCAAATTGTAACTTAACAATTCGCTAATATTACCGATTAGTGGATTATCGTGAAAAAGTTTCACGATAAGGAAAATTCCGAAAAGGAAGAGAACTAGGCGAATAGAGGTAAGGACGAAATTCGTCCAGATGGCAAGCTCGTATCGACTAAAGTAAGCAGGAGCCAGCCAGTAAGGGAAGACGAAGGGTGTCAGGAACCTCTTTATATGGGCCACGAGATCCGGCTTGCCCCACGATCATTTTACTCCTCCGAGGGACGGGCTAGTTCAACGCGTGTTACGCTAGAAGAGAAGGGTGAGACGCGCGAAGGGGATGCCACTGACTCGAAATTACCGTGGGGGATAAATGCGGAAGACGAAGGAAGAAACGGTAGCCGTTTTATTTGTTTTCCGATAGAGAAACTACTGAATGCCAACGTGCCTGTTTGTTTGACTGGTTACACAGACTTTTTATGATTCTTCTACCTCTTTTATTCATTGTTTATCTTCTCAATAGATGATACGTAATTGTAAAAAATCGTTTTACTATTCTTATCCTCGAATAAACCGTCCTACCTACATTCCAAAATTACATTTCTCTCCTCCGTTCGATATAAAATATTGAATCATTACTTTATAACAGCCTGCAGAATTTTACCTGGAAGATAAAAACACGGGGACCTCAAAGTATTTCAACGTATCTCGAAAAACAAAAGCACGTTATATGGATTAAGAATAACAGATTTCTTAAATAATCAGGCACCGTCGTATTTAAATTAATGTTACGCTGGTACGATATAGTAATGCGATGAGCAAAAGTCGTGTAGTTCATTGCCAGAGCTCGCATGAACGCCACGTTGCGTCATAATTATCGCCGGTTGCCACTAACGAAAGCTGTTTTACGCTTCGCGGAAAAACGGCTACAGCTCGTGCGTATCACGCACCTGGAATTCGCTCGAAAAGTAACGTACGCATTAAGTCACAAGTCATCGACCAATCTGCCGATGTTCGAGAATCTGACGCAAACGCCAGAAGATACTGCTCTCTATAGTTCTCCATAGCTAAGTCAGGGGCAAGAGGAGAAAAAAGGCGGATCTAATGAGGCTAGAACCCTTGATTCTCGCGATAAATCCGCCTCGTAAAACGTATAGCGCGGAGAAATCAGTGATAGTCAGAAGTATCTTCCGTAAACGAAAAGGGGAAAGACAACGGACGAAATGGACATCAGATTCTGGTCGATAAATGAGATCTGTCTGCATGCAAGCGTGAGAAAAACATGCGGAGCACTTACCTTGCGTGATTAGCGCCGCTATCGCTTGGTCTGGCTAAAAGAGTTCGCTGAACGAAAAACGCGTAATTTGATGGCGGAGATAAATTGAAGATATTAAGAGGCGAGCGGAACTTGACTTCTTTCATTACGAACACGCGATACTTCTTTCGTCGCTCGAAAAAAATCACACGTTTCGCTTTCGTCATTGATCGAGTTATATCAACGTTTAAATTCCATTTAATACTCCTCCATCTTTCAGGTATAAGTTTATCGAGGGAAATTCTTGCGTAAGATAAAACGGCAAATCGTACACGTATAAATAGCATGCGACACAAAAATAAGCGGGATGGAAGATACTCTGTGAGACAATCACACTGGTGGACATGAACGACGAAAGATCGATTGGTCCTACCTTAAAACGTAATTCACGCAGACGACGGAAAGTGGCTTTTGCTGTTTGGTGCAGTGGATCAGGGTGGCTTGTGTTACGACCCACGCGTAGCCTCCTCGTTTCCCAAGAAATCTGTAGGCCACTGTCTCACACTGTCCCTTGCTGAACACTGAAACAACGCCAAATTGGGGATATCAGTGATGTTGCAAGGACTAGTGAATCTGCCAGGACTCATACTGCATCATGCGATCTACCCTATATAACTGCGCGACGTGCGGATACTGCGTACGCAACAATTCCTGCATGACGAAATTTTCGCGCTAGAATTACCAATCCTTCCCCACCTTCAATTTCTCGCACGTATTCGGTTGAACGTGAAATTCTGATCGAGTAGGATGAGGCAATAGTGAATGTAATTATAGTCACATAGGTAGCTACAACTACGGAAAATCCCATAATTCTTTGAT
This sequence comes from Bombus affinis, assembly GCF_024516045.1. Taxonomy (NCBI): domain Eukaryota; kingdom Metazoa; phylum Arthropoda; class Insecta; order Hymenoptera; family Apidae; genus Bombus; species Bombus affinis. The sequence continues at coordinate 5,512,352 of NC_066354.1, forward strand.
ATCAGTGACCTTATCGAGATCGTTCATACGACAAGGAGAATTTTTTCCACGCTATCGCTACTTTCCGAGAAACCGATCAGGATTACTTGAAATTTGCACCGTAAATTTTTATACCACTCATGGGTCGGCTTATCGAGGTTTATGTGTGGTCTGGATGGTTCCTCGAAGGTTCCATTATCGCGATTCGCAGGAAGGACGGAACGCATGTGTCACTGATCTCCTCGCGTAAATCAAGGAACGAGAGGCGAAATTATCGTGGTCCGAGCACAACGATGCAGAATCTCAAGAACATAGAAAGATTAAATATATATATAAATACGTACAATAAAACAATGAAATTGTTAAAAAAGATTGCATTGATTAATAGAAGAAAAATAAAAGGAAGATTGAGCGTTACATGATAACGTAGTATGTTTTGATCAGAAGAATCATTTTGTATGTTATCTTAAGATAACAAAAAGCTAAATCACGTACAAACAGTTATTGTCCTAGCTACCAATTAAATGTAGTGACTCGTAAAATATGTTAGCTCCTGAAATCTTGTTAAGAGGATCGCTGCCCTTGAAATGGTTCTTTTTACGGTGTCGTTCACCCGACCCGACCGGCCCATACCAACCGACACTCTCTTCCCGCCCAACGCCTACGACTCAACCTTTTTTCCACGACAGCCACATCGATCGGTGCCAGCGCATGACTTTCTTCCGTATTAGATGCATAACATTAGGACGAGAAGGGATCAGAAGAGATTCCGCTCGAAACGAGATCACATGCAAGATTTAAATCCCATCGTATAAGCGTAATTTAAAAAACGAATTCTCTTTTTACTTTTAAAGTATTAAAACATTTTTAAAGGTGTTATCCAAATGTTATCGAACGTTATTTGCTATCTTTTTAAAATTTATATTTCGATTAATTCGACTGATCAAGTCACGAATTGAAATTCTTTGTACACGCAGGCAAATAAAACATTTGCAGCCCGCTCCTGAAATAGCGAGTGGGTCGTGAACGATCGCGTTTATTCAAATGACTGTCAATTGGCTTCTACTCACGTGATTTAAAACATTTATCCAGAGCCAAATTATCGAGGGCGTGATAGAACTCGAAAACGGATTGTCCCACTAACTCCTCGCTGCTCCAACCCAGATATTCAGCCAATCTAACGTGTGAAATAAAAAAAAGAGACATACAAAAAACATTTTTTTACAATCGGACATCGTTTTGTTATCCATAACTTTCATAATCTGTACACGTACTCACTTTTCGTCAGTGTATGTGAACTTCATACTGAGGCTATGCTTCGAGAGGAAAGTGTGCCGTCCCAACGGTATCTCTATATTGCTGGGATGTGGTATGGGACATCCCAGTAGCACCAACGAGGCTCCAGTGTCTCGTTCATTTCCATCATCGTCGCTTTCGTGTTCCGCGTCGCTAGTTTCTGATGAATTCGACACTGGATTGCGGATATATGTTAACCTACCGGTACAATGAATCACCTGACAAAAGAAAACATTGCGTAATCGATATGTACATACTATTATATTTTTTTACACATCATACAGCAGCTGACTAAATTTATTTACCGTTGGAAAAAGCGATTTACCTTGTAGGAAGCGCTCTTTAGATTGACCTTCCTCCCTTTACTGGTCAATGTGCATTTAAGCCGTAGAAAAAAATTACAAGCACGCTTGTCGCTTTTCTCAGCCGGTTTCGAGGACAGGCATTCCCGCAATTCGTCGTGATCGCATGGGTGACTATACTCGTACACGCTCTGACCCATCATGTCCATCTAAAACGAACAAAAACAGATTCCCTTAAAAAATCTCTCTTTCCTTCTTTTCCATCGTTGGCAAATGCTTTTTCGTACCGGACAAACGCACCTGAGAAACACCAAGGTAATCACTGACATTCTCTGACAGATAGATCATGTTACCATCGTTGGATAGCACCAACATGAACCCGTTTAGAGCTTTGGAGAATAATTCGTCCATGTGATTCAATGTTTCGGATTTGGTCAGTGTACCTGGAACTAAAGGAATAACGAGAGGATAGATTGATATTGAAGATTGAAACATTGTGAGTAAAGAAAATGTTGTTGAACTCAATGTAAACACTTACAGGAATCAACCACTGAGCGCACTTTGAGATACGCGATTGCTAGTCTCATAACACTGGCCTTATCTAAGTGAGATGCCTGTTCCGATGGCAATGGAAGGGCGGCAGCTAGATCCGAGAAAATGTCAGTCTCTTTGCTCCGACGGTATCGTGCAGCGTCACGAGACTTTTCCTTCCTTTTCTCGTTACACCTACAGCATAAACATATATTCTATCCTTAATGCAATCTCGTGTCTCGTTAACCCTGCTATTCTCACAATCACGTTCTTTTACATATTTTGTTCTCAAATTCTGAAATACTTTGCTCATGAAAGGCGTTTTCGTGTTCTATGGAATTTTGCATTATCGCACGCTAAAACCAAATATTTAAACATACTTTATTCGTTATCTATGTCTTAATAATATTTGTTGAAATATAATTTCCATTTAGAAGAATGAGCAAACAGACCCAAGGAGGACAATAGGATTAAGCCTTTGTCTGAAAAGACCCTCGTGCAAAGTTCCCCAAGTACCCTCGCAATTTCTCTAACTGCTTTCGAATTAAACGTGAAAAATACCTGGTAGAATAATTTTTTCAATTCTCTGTAACTTTGACACGATCGAATGACTGTGAGATTATGAGAATAACAAGCACGATACTTCATGAAGTATCGTGGGTCCTAACGAAACGGCAGAAGTACGTTAATGTCCAATCACAGATTTGCACCTACTTCTGTGAGTCACTCGAAATTTGACGTCAATAGGACTGATAATTATCGACCATCTGTTACTTACAATTTCGTGCCTTTTAATTGACTATAACAAATCGTGACCATATATATATATATATATATATATATGGAACGACGTAAATAACGGGGAGAAGGTGAGATTTACATCAAACACACGTTTTGTCACGTCCCGACTATCTCAAATGGTTGTTATCTCTCGTACGAAATGACCTTCGAACAGTGTTCTTCTCTCCATTCCTTGGAAATGCTATTATAGTCGTGGCATCCACAGTTTTTTTTGCTACTACGTATTCCCTTCGAAACGATAAGCCTCTTATCGACGTCTCTAGACACGAAAATTCTTTCAGAATGTCCTGGATACTTGTACCGCCATACCATCATGCAACGAAACGACCGCATTTTTCCAATCCCACGCATATTTCACTTAATTGGAAGTTCATCGTTTAATCTTCGTTAGACTAAACTGAGGGTATTTATACAACTTCGTGCATAAATCATCCACAATTACAAAGTACAACCTAGGCAGAAAGCTTTTACTACCCAGCAATTGCTATGACTAATACTGCACACTGAAAGAAAAGGGATTTTGTAATCTAACGCTGATTAAATAGAATTACAGAACCTTAAAGCTGTTCCCTTGCAGAAGTAGAAACAAGAAACGCGACTTACTCCGTTCTTCGTATATTCTGCATATATTTTTGCATATTGCATGCATTTTGCGTATGTAAATTTCTTATAAATGCATAAAAATTCACAGTCTACTGAGCACAAACGAACACAGGGATTATCGTAGAAGCTGCAATAAAATCCTCCAGAGAGAAACCTATCTATAAGCTGCCTTATAGCGTCATTCATTGATATTTGAGTAATCAAAAGAAAGATAACTTATTCCTTTGAATAATCATGTATGCACTACGTTATTAGAACGAACGAACAACAAAGACGCCATTCGAATATATTCACACTTGCAATCCTTGCAATCCCAAACCCTATATACCTACCATACCATAGGAGCAAACAAATAAGGAACGAAACTTCGAACCTCCGTTGCCCGGTGAGCCGAGCACTTACAAATAATCCTCTAGTAGCTGTTCGTCCTCGTTGTACTCGTATTGGCAATACTCGTTTCGCAGATCCTCCTGCAGGCACGGTGGCAGGACGTTTTGCCCATACGAGTAGGTGGTGTCGTACAGAGGGCAACGATCGCTTTCTGGACACTGAAGCCATCGTTCTTCGGTGCAAAAAGTAAACGGTTGAGAAAAGTAGCCACAGAATTGTCCACCGAACCAATCCATACACGGTAGATCACTGGACGAAACATCCGTCAACGAAAATCCAGGCTGTTCAAATTGTTTGTCGTTCGTCAAGGAACCTGGATAGGGACCGTATCTCGTTGCTTTCACGCGACGACGAAAGTTCGACGAACTACTCGGTCGATAAACTCGTAATGAGCAATTCGTCGTTGGCTTATCGGATTCGAAGCATAGAGCCAAATCTTCGACGTCCACCGGACCCAGCTGGCAATTCTTAGCGCCTTTAGGCGTACTATTTTGCGCGCAGTCTCGAAACTGGCTACATTGAGACTGTGCTTGAGGTTGCAATTGCTCGATAGGGATCGATGATTCCATGCATGGAAGGAAAACTTGATAAGCAAGCGTTCCAACGTCCGCAGAACGGCATTCGAACGGATTCTTGTCTTGGTCATTGTAAGATCTGTCCACGTTCTGATTAAGGGAATGATGATAATCGTCAACTGAAAGGGGTTGAATCTGTGCACGAGCGAATTGGCAAGACGGTAAGGTGGATTGATCGTCATAGAAACTCGCGTTGTCTGACTGTCTGGCGATCCAATCGGAGCAACGACCGGGTTCATTATCGGCCAGCGTATCGATCGGCTGGACACGTGACGCGATCATCGCGCTCGATCGTTTCCGTGTCCCTTAAGAAGCAACCGGTTCGACGAGAAGAATGTGGCCAATGAAGGAAGGATGGATCGTTTGACTTATCCAGATTTTTACGATGCTCGAAACGCCGGCGCCGAGTGTCGTCGCAGCCCTCTTCTTCTTCACCGTTACTCGTTACGTCGACAACCAAGAGACGACAAATAAAACTTTGGCCCGATTTTGCTTCCCCTTCTCTATGGTGTGCACCTTCTTTTTCTTCCTTTCTCTCCGACTCCTCCTCCTATGGCGTGATCCTTTTTTATCATCAACCGCTTGCTGCTGTAACTGGCCACGCGTGTTCCTTTCTTCGATTCTTTCTTTTTCTATGACGTTCCTTTCCACCACGAGAGAGACTTGCCCCGGATGAACCGCAGCTCTCGTTCGTCTTTCCTCTTCTTCTAAATTCTCGTAACTTCTGTTAGATTCTCTCGCTTAAAATGACTTTCCTTCCTTTCGTTTTTACAAATTTCTTTTCGTTTCGAAGATGTCTTACATGGACAGACTATTGTCAAATTGATAATACACGTATGGTCGGTTAAAACTCACGAGAACATACACGTGTCGCATTTGGTATAACCGTAACATACTCAATCCCATGGAAGACTATCCTGTGGACGATTGCACTCAAGCGACATTCTCATAGCTCGTCTTGAAACGTACTTCGAAATCGTTCACAGCAAGATCGAATTTTCGCTGAGTCGACTGTTCACGCGATACTAGACCCGAGAATACAAAACCTTGTTGTCTTGCACACTTGGAACGATGGCTATCTTCCGACGATAACGATACTACCTATCGCGATACACCAGTTTCCCTCGATTTCGTTCCCCAACGAATCAGAGCTAATCTTCCAATTACGTTAATCTCCCTTCTACAAACGGTCAGCGATCAAAAAATCGACCGATTTTGACTAAAAATGTTCAACGTTTACTTTGATATCGAATGAATCGCGCAACGAGATAGTATATTAGATTAAAACGCATTACGCATTGAAATATATGGTAGAAGAAAACATATATACTTATAAATTCTGCATTCTTAAAATTAGACATTCATAAAATCATCATTTCGACATATTTTCACACGTAGAATAAGTTACTGCCGATTGTCCATTCTTATCAACTCGGTGGGACTAACCAAGTTCAAGTGTATTTGATACGAGTTTTCAAATGTAATTTTCTTAAAAACTGATCGTTATACGAAGAAATGTTATTCTATATTTTCAACTTATTTTTATCACGATTTCGGAAGCGTTCTGTATATTTTTGTTCTTGATATAAATCGACCGAGTTTATTGTAAATATTGGTCGAATAGATCAGATCGAATTAAGATAGTCGATCATCCTGATAGAGGCATATATTCTCCACGCTTTCGCGATTTTGCAACGCGCTAGATCGTCATAGATCTAGTAGAGGAATGGGTATCACGTGCCGATCTACGACACGCTACGGCAATCGACCTTGATCGACGAAACTATGGCTTCTGCAAATGCGGAAATGATATCTGATTCTGAGTAGTTAATGATCAACACATTATTCATGTGCGATATGCATTTACAATAACTATTGTTGATTGCAAATATTCGAAGAAATGTAAAGAAGCATGTAACGGCAGCTTCCTGATTAATGTATGAGATCTATTTCAAACATTTCGTAAGTGCGTGTTAGCAGAACAAGAGCTTTAAAAGTCGATCGAGAAAAGTACATGTTATATAATTTGTCTGTTTCAGACAGAGACCGGTTGTTTACCAATCCCTACTAACAGAATCGCTTAGAACCAAAACGACTGCACACGTTAACATAGAGAATAACTTTTTTTTTTATTATTAAATATTAAATTGAATATTGAATTATAATTAAATAAATGTAGTAAAAATAATTAAATAAATTATATTGAATATTGAAGAAATATAAAATTATATAGAATAAATTGTTCAAATTATTCGCGTATCGATCATCTCTGTGTATCACCAATAATACACCTATTAGCAAATAGTTAAGAATCACAGAGAAATTCTTCGAGAATTATCACACTAATAACATTATCCTAAATCGATCGATAAAGAAGATTGGTTTCTGAATATTACGTCCTTTCGGTCAGAATTAATTTTCTGAGCGTTGGTTATCGAACGATTAAAAACGCATATAGGCCTATCATACTCAACGATGCATAGATATTTTTCGCTGCTCTTAACTATTTCAATTCCAGGAAATCCGACTAAACGTAATCGCGTGTCGCAGAAAAATTTCTTGAAATCGACGTGAAGATAAATTGGACGTATTACAGGCGAGGTTACTAAAAATAGATTAGCATTTGATAATTCCACGAACATATAAACAATCTATTAATATATGGAACTAATTGGAAAAAGAAAGTTTCCAGAAGGTCGCATGTCGGCTCAACATTCGAGTATACTACAATGCTACCAAACGAAACGATGGTGTGCGTGCCTCTATCGGACCGTACAAGAGATACATCCACACCTACACATGCATATACTACATATCTACGTAGCCTCAAGCAGAGAGAGTTCTCCTTTTCCTCCAAATGGGGTTACTCGAAGAACCGAACTATCATTATGAATTCACGTAATAACGCGCTACTACATTCATGCATAAATATATGATATATATCTGTATATATGTAGACACATTATGATACACTACGTATACAACATACACACGTAAATGCACATGGGCATCTTTCGAACGTCACAGTGATCGAGATATGGTAACTGATGTTTACGTTGCCGGTGATTGTTAAGAAACAATTTGGTTGTTTGTTGATAGTTTGTCAAACGAAATTAATTTATTAATGATTTTATAAGTACTCTTATCAGTTAAACGACCATTCTGTAAGTTAAACAAATTTGAAAAATATGTATATCTTATATGGAAAAGACACAAGCCCGCAACACATACACAAAGGTACCATAACTCTTTATCTCCGTGTGGGTTGGTTTCTTTGATTATGCCGCTCAATATTAACATACATACATACATAATATGCGTAATACTAACGCTTTCGATTTATCTGAATTTTAATGATTTCGAGAAGACGAGCTGACTATTTTTGCGATCGAATCTGATTTATCTGTCACGTACATCGTGTACCATTTTCGCGTTAGTTTCGTATCTTAGAAAAGTTACTGTGAGAAAATAAATATATGATATATGATATCGTGTATATGTAAATACATATACAGTAGGTTTTCGTGGCAATCGCGAATTTTTAGGTTAGAACTATCATTTCCTTTTCTAAATTCTATAAGTTTACTGTATCGAATACAACTGATGCCGTTCTAACAAAGTAAATATATACAACACGAAACTTGCCATTAGAATGAATACCTTGTGCACACGTGGAAAAAAACGAAAACAAGTACAGAGTACGATTTATGTATAGTGTAGTTTGTTTTTCTACCGCGATACAATACAATGTATACAAAAAAACTACAAAGTTCGCTCTTTGGCCTTAGAATGGAATTATCCCAAAGGAACATGATATCGCATGGACATCTACATCAAATGTAACAATGCTTAATTCGAGTGCATGTAATTTCGTTTGAATGACGCGCGATTTAGATGAAAGGAAAAAGAAATCGTTATATCCCCGCTCAGGTTTCTGAGGCCCTATGGGTTTTACCGATCTAACGTGGCGGTCTACGTAAAAACCAAAGTCTGAATCAAGTTGGTGAATTACCGCATTTCCTTGTACGCGAAACTTTTTTTTACTTTGACTGTCCCGCTTAAACAGTATACGCAATCGCAGCTGGAGAACAAATGAAAAGAGATCGAATTATTAGAGGGAAGAGACATAAAGTAATCTTGTAACGTAGGGTAGGGAGAAAAAGATATCGGTAATGGAAGAGGAACAAAAAGAGTATAAGAGGAACAGAGAGAGAGAGGGGAACTCAACTCGGAGGAAACGCGATTGCGTCAAACACGCACGCACTCACGCATATGCAACGCGCGCGCGCAATACACTGAATTTGTCTTTGGAGTTCGTCAATTCCAAGAGCTCAACAGTGCCTGTCTACGTACAATCATGCGATCGAACAGAGTAGAATATCGTAGTTAACGGCATGCTTGGAATTTTCTCGTGAAAATTGAGGAAACTTCAAATAGAAGCAGTAATGTCCATACGGGTGCTCTGAGCATTAATTTTTCGTACGATTCACTTACCTTCTTTTCTCCTTGTGTTTCTTCTCTTTCTTCGGTGGATCCATAGCTCGGCGAAAAATTTTAAAGAAAGTTTTCTCAGATGGTACAACACTGTGGGATAGTCTCAGTCACTGCTAAGTAACGTATTTAACTTACAGCCCGACACAGGCTCGTCGCAAAATTCTTCGTGCTTGATTGTCCCTGCCGTACTTTGCTCGCACCGACTCTCTCGTGTTCTCCCGTTATCAAAATCGATGCACCAACATACGTTCTTCACACGGTACGCGACGTCACCTCTGCTCAGTTACTTTCATTAGCGTGATGAAACGAAAACACATTGTGCTTCTCTCTCCGTACGAAACGCTCGACGAACGCCAAACTCATGGTGTGATGGCGATGATGATGACGATGGTGAAGGTAGTAGTGTAGTAGTAGTGAGATTCGTTACAACAGTGGTGGTGGTAAACGACCGCGGCGTGGTGGTAGAGGTTGTATACACGAGACCGACTATCCCAAGGGTTGGAACGAAAGAGGGGAGACCGTAAAGTTGACGTCACAACACAGGTTCCATCTTTCTCGTAGAGAAAGATCGCACCGCCATCAAACGGCCGTGACGTCAACCATTTTGTTGCCGCGCTATAAAGTAGGACATTCAAAACTTGATGTCACAATAAGAAAAAATTATCTCTCTTCCTAAATTGTGCGTCACAAGTGAAAGGAGAAGGCAATAATGTATTAATTCGAGGAACTATTTATTACTTATTGCGAGATTGTACACTGTATGTATAATCGATTGAGATACAGTGAACAAAAGCGAGAAATAAAATTATTAATTGCACGTTTAAGTAATTTGCTTTGACTCTTAAATGAAAAATAATATGTATATCTGTCTGATGAGGTTCAGATTTCTTGAAATAAAATGAAAGTTGCAGTCAAATAGATTGGTTTCTCCTTGTTAATAACATGTTGTAAATGTTATAAATGTCATGAATTATTGTACTAGAGGTTAAAAAACAGATAGGTAAAAAGCAGCATTTAGGAGTACTTTATTTTGTACAAGAATGCTTTTTTACACAACCTATCTTTTGCAAAATTTTTGGAGATCTTCTTTCATTAAGTCTTGGTGAAAATTTATTCTCACTATACTACGCAAATACATTATTTATTCACTGGCAACAAATGTTCACTTAACATTAGATTGTTCTATTCCCGTTCCAACACTGGATGTACGGGGTAACTCTTTTACCTTTGATTCTAAGTGAGAATCTTTGTTATCGACCTCTAAATTTTTTTTATGCTCATCCATTGGATCTTCGTCATCTTCCAAATCCTCTAGAGATCCTCCTTTTTTCCCATATAATGCTGGATATTGTACCATGCATGTTTGCATGGTTTTAAATGCATCATAACAGTCTGAACCTTTTGGTTCTGCAGTTGAGTAATGGAAACAAGAAAAGGCCTCACGAAATTCCAAACCACATGGTCCAGTGGCCATACCTCCCAAACATGGACAATTCCAATTAATTTCTCCGCCGGATAATAAGAGACCAGGACTTGGTTCTGGTTCTGGTAGTTCTATTTTACTAGGCGTTGCATGATCTTCCTTTGAAGCAAAGATTATAGTATCTTTACCTTCTTTGCGGATGAATGGCATCATTAACTAATTCATAAAAATGCAAAAGGCAAAGATATGAACTTGTTCTTCAAAAAAGAAAATAAAAATAAATAATGTTGAATTTTTCCAAATTCAGCTTGTTCTAAATCTTTATACTTTAATGTTGATAATTCCGACTATTTGCACTAAATGATAATAAATTTGCTGAAGCACGATGAATAGCATAAATGCAAGTATGTCCTTCGTATTTTCCAGCTACGACTAAAGCTGCCCGAAGACGTACATAACAATCATCAGTGCACCTTAGAACACATCTGTGTTCCTTTGAATCAAATTTTAGGATATCTATGGTATCCTTGGTTCCTTCTTCACCAAACAATTGTTTTATTGATTGAAGAATGTTCTTCTTTAGATAGACATCTGTGATTTCAAGATTAGGGCTATCTGGCAGTATTCTACAAATAAAAAAACATATTCTGAGTATACAGATTTTTTCTTATAAATGTAAAGTATAGTCACTGAAGTTGTGTATAGAAGGACAAATCGCATAACATCTACAAATTACAAATGAAAAATTATTTCATCAGATTGCACAGTAAACGAGTATAATGAAATCATAAAAATAAAAAATGTAAATTATGAATGAAATAGGGTACATTTTCTTAAAATAAGATAGATAACTGTATTTCCAAAACGCATGTACTTAATTAACTCATATTTAACTTTTTACTGCAATATTTATCCATATAGATTATATTATTCTCGAAATCTAGGTTAGGTTATATGTATAAAGATAAATATCTTAAAAGCTGATTGAATGTACTAACAGAGAAATATCTAAATAATACATAGTACACACAACACTAACTCGCGACTCACATTTAATATCTACGAATTTAAAACAGCACTTCCGAAGAGGTTCCGTATAAATACTGCGGCACTTCATTCATGCCTTTCTAATAAAGTGTGAACAACGCATTGTGCGAAGAATAGATGGCGTACCAGTCGGTGACATCGCAATTTTTAACTTCAAGTACTGTATTTTGTTATCGGTGTCTGATTTTTAATGATACATTGTCATGCATTAATTTTCAATCTGAATTATAATAATAAGAAAAGTATACTATCTTGGAAATTATTATCTAGAAATACTGATAGGGAAATTTTGAAAGAACGGTATAACTGACTATAAACGTTATCCAATGAAATGATTGGATTTCTAGGAAATGTTTTAATGCGATTGCTAGTTATAAAATGGTTATACAAATTCAAGGCAGTCGATAAACTAGCCTTTATCCTGCGAAATTCTGCGAGATATTAGGGTGGATGAAGAATTTATCGACATAAACCTAAAGCGTCTTATATATCAATAGTTAACCCTCATTCTATCTTTAAAATCTTGTCAACTGAAAATTTTAAATCTTAATTTATAATCTCTTAATGTCTTATAAGGCAGTATGTATTCGTTTTCTTTTATAAAATGGTAATTTACTACATATTTCCCACTTAATAACTTTCTAATACATTTAACAATGATTTTGGTAAATTCTTTAATGCGTCAGTATCTTTAAATAGTAACAAACGAAATTAAAAACTAATTACATCGAGAGTTTAGGAAATTATTTTAACTGGACTCGAAAGCGCAACTTCTACGCGCAAGGTCAATGCTAATGTCAATAGCCAAGGTTAAAAGCGGTTACAAAGAGAACTTTAAACTTTCACTGAAAGTAGCCACATTTTTATAACATTTCAGTAGTTTCCTGGTTGTAAAAAAAGTGAAGTTATCTTGTTCATTTTTTCTTTCTCTATCTTTTACCGTATCATGGGATTATATTGCTGATATCGGAGGAGAAAAAAAACGATCGTGCATTGTGACGTTGAACCCTAATATCGATTGAGACATGAAAGAAGAACGGAAGTACATTAGATTTCGTACTTGCCGTAACATTTACGTTTCTCTTTTGACACTCGGAACATCTGTCCACCTTTTCTTCAATACCGAATGATTTTGACAAATCCAGGGATACATTCGAATGTGCGATCTGCGAAAGAATTGATGCTTAGGTTACCTGAAGCGTTATTCGAGTCCCTGACCAATTGCGAATCCAGCGACTGGGCTATCCAACAAGACCCTTGTGCTTATCCTTTTCACTGTTCCACGTGGGTCCTGTATACGAGGCCTTCGCATTGGCGTAATGCGACGAGAATAGGACTATAGCATTATCCTACATAATACAGCCATACAGCCCAAAAATTTTTGTTTTACGATACATACCTGAAAAATTTTTTTATTATTGGGACCGCTACTATTGATTCGGACATGGGATTTTCATTATTCCATGCAGACTATTTATATAGGGACTAGTCTAATGATGTAGAAGGGCGGAAGTACTCTCGTAGAGTGTTTCATTGTTTCAAAATATTCTAAGGATGGATAGACTTTCTCATTTCTCCATAAATTTCTAGGATACCTGGCGGAAATTTGCGAGTAAAAGAATACTTTTTACTCGGCGAAGAAATGGACAAGTCAAGCAAAGTATGGTACATATACGATGGCCGGAATGTGTGGCGTAGCAACTTGCGGTGCGCTAAAAGGAAATCGCAGGAACATGTGAAAATTTACAACTCGAAAATATCGATGCGCTTTATGTGGTTACGCTCCCTGGCCATCTTTCTAGCCCCATTACAGTTGGAGATGCAATCAAACCGGACTTCTTTCATTTAAGGAGACGATCGATGATGCGATGCTTGAAACACGCGCGCGTGTGCATCAAAAACCCTGAGCTTTAATTTCGTTCGTACACAACGTATCAATTGTGAAAAAGCATGTATACGTGGAACGCATAAAGATACGCTGGTATAACGCGTATCATATACAACTACATAAGTCCTACATTTGCCAGCGCGATAATGAAATTTTTAAATGACAACATTTTACGTTTTATTGGTCACAAGTGATTCGATAGATTTTATGAGGAAGCTTATGGAAGTTTTGGAAAATACGTTCCGCGATACGCGTCTGTGAAACGTTGCAGAATAATCTACAATTCCCCCTTAGCGACTATAATTTCGTATCGAGTTCGATAGAAACGTGTCATCGAATACAATAGAAGACTAATGACGTCACGGCAACTATACTACGGAAAGTGGTGTATTCGCCGGAATGTCATGAATAACAAAGAATCGTAAAGTCATCGTATTTATACGGCTGTATTTAATCGCGGACTCGTCGATACTTTCAAAAAAAAAAAAAAATGTGGAAAAAGAAGAAAGCATTCGCAACGAAATATTTCACGCGCGATGGAACATTATCGGGCGAGGCTCTCACTGAAAAACAATGCCTGGTATCAGACCGAAGGAATGTTAAATAGAATGAAACGTCATGACAAAAATAATGGCAACAAAAGGTTGAAATTGCACCAGGAAGCGTGGTTCCTGTACTTCATTGTGACTGCCCGGGGTCGCACACCTTCCGTATGCAAGTTTATTCAGTTTGAACGGGAGGTTACGCGCTCAAAGGTTAAAAGATCTTGCACCTACCGTGCGTAAACGCTTTTAAAATACACGTGATATACCATGCGACATTTCTCCTTTCTTCCTTTTTTTTTACGACATGGAAAATCGTAATTCAATGTCCGGACTACCGGGATGGCGCATAATTTATTTGATGAGCGCGTGCGCGTTACGCAATCCATCGAGAATGAGGAAAACGGAAGAAGACAGCAAGATGCAACGAAAATAAGAACATTCCTCGTGATCATTAAACTCCGTACCTACACGAGCCGCCGATGGGACTGGTTCTCCTTGACGATACCGCACGCGTCATATTGCCGTTAGTAAAATCTGTCGATTCAGTTCTCTGAAAATCACTGTTACAAACGATCTCCCCTTCTTTCTGTTGCCTTCCAGTTTCACGATAGGCGACAAGCGACAACACAAGCGTGTCTTTCTTTCGCACCCTACACGCTGTGTCACCGTAGGAGTCCAAGAACCACGATGGACAAGGAGTCATTCTCACTGCAGATATTTTACACAGCCAAACTTGATTAGCATGTGTATAAAATGGAAACAAGATGGAACTAGAAATGAATAGTAGTAAAAGTTGTTTTAACATGAAATATAAATATATTTGGGTGGTATTGTACAGTCAGTGATTCGTTCGTATATACAGAATTATGTACATGCCGAACAGTACGTCCTCGAATACTCTGCGCGTAATCTCACACATGCATACATTTGACGAATCGGTCGACCCACACGTGTTTTTTTATTTTTTATTTTTATTTTTTTTTTTTTTTTTGAAATAGCCATCTATTCACTCGGATCCACACATCCATCTCATCCATTTCTTGGATCCGCAAATCTCTTTCTCTCTCTCTTTCTCTCTCTCTCTCGCGCTCTGGATTTTCTTTCTTTTATTATCCTGTGTTTTTATAAGCCCAACGGTATTTCTTTTGGCGGTCGTTTACAATTTCAAGTGTTGCGGTTAATTAGGACGTCGGCCGCCGGACAATTCCTTTCTACGAGTACACTGGCGCCTTTTTCGAGCTTTTTATCGCTTGATTTCCTTTTTCTCAGTCTAAGATCAACCTAAGCGGATTTTTTTGATCATTTACTGTCGTTATTTCATTACTTTTTTCTTCTTTACGTAACTCGTCTTTTTTAATCTTTAGCCTGCAATTTTTTTTATCATTTATTTACTGTTACAGAACTACTTGTTACTTGTATTTTTATTTTTATTTTTTTTGCTTTTTAGTCCGCGTTACAAACCACAACGAGGTATCGTTACTTTAGACTTCATGACTACAGTTAAGAGAATAAGCGTAGAAATGTATCACACTAGAGACTTGTACATTATCTTAAATGCGTAGGTATGTTCTGTTTTTTTTTTTTCATTTTCTTTTTACTGATAATACAGTAGTAGTTGGTTAGCTAGCTTTACCCCCCAGAAAACGAAGATCCCGTAGTCGTTCGAGAACCGAGGAGAGGATCGTCAAACGCCGAGCGCGTCTACGACGGCAATGGCGGCGATGGATAAACAAGGCGACACACGTGGCGCGTTTAGCAAAAGGTAGACGCTCGGCGCACACATGTAAACATTTTACTCACACTCATACATTCTCTCTTTCTCTCTCTCTCTCTCTCTGTTCTTCGTAAAAGCTCTCCAAAGTCCTACACACAACACCATGACGGGAAGAAATAACAGGCGCTTCGGCTCGAATTTTAACGAACGATCGAGCAAAGTAAACATACACGCGCACACACGCCGGCTCTAACGAACGCTCCAGCCAACAGACACGCGGTACGTAGTGGCTTCAGCGATCAGAAACTTTCGATTAATCACGAAATCAAGGAACTAGAAGGAGAACAATCGCTCGTTAAGTTACACGCTTTTGGTGGAAACAGTCGGAGAAACGTAGGAAGCGAACAAACGGCACGTGGGGTCCAACCGTGGCCGCGCAAAGAGAAAGACTTTGTCTCCGGCAAATCGATCGTTCGCCACGTCGATGAGCCGTATCGCGATAAAGAGAGCCATTTCTTCCTTTCTTTCTCTTCTCCTTTTTTTATTCGAAGGAATGCGATCGAGCCAGTGCGACACGGCCGTCTATTTGATAGAAACCCATTCCTTCGTCCTTCTTTAAAATCGAAGGAGGAAAGGAAAAATGTCAGTCCTTGACGATGAAAAAGAAGGATAAAGGAAGAAGGTATAAGTAGTAAAAATAGGAAAAGGAAGAGAGAAATAACAGGGAGAAACGTCGCGGAGGCTGTCAAACGGAAGAGGCACACGGTATGGTATCGATTGGCCGGAGAGGCAGGCCTCGGGTCGCTCCAGGGGCGTATTCAGTTGTCCCGTTTCGTGCTCGACTTTTGCGGTGGTAATTTTTGCCAGCTTGTCGCGAGTAAAGGATCGATCGTCGAGAGTTCGTCGAAGCGGAGATGGCAGACCGAGGGCGTGGTCCATCGTTTCGAATCGTTCGAACTATCCATAGATAGACAGAGTAACCTATAATATCCTGACGTCCGTGACACATGGACGTGTGTCTCTCCTCTTTATGGCCACGCGGTGCTCATTCCAGGATCGAGACCCTCCACCCTCTGATTCTTTCTTTCTTGCGCGCGTTATGCTCTATCTATCGCTTATGCCGCTATCTCCCCTCGAGTTCAACTATCGCAAGACCGCAACAACCCCCTGGCACGACTATGTTTCCGACACAACTCTACCGTATATACCAGAGAGATTCGAGCGATTCGGTTGCAGAGACGATGATATTGCTTTTGCTGTAACGACGCGATCGAAATATCGAAAATTCGCGAGTGCAAAAAATTCACAAAGTGACGAGATAGAACGTATCGTATAGAATAGGATGGGAAGAAAGAAAGAGTATCGCAGGATGGATGGATCGAGATTGAAAAAGATTCGGTAACTCGAAGCGAATTATAGGGGTAAGGAAGGAGTGGCGTACTCGACTGAGATCGAGCCGTGCCCCCGTATATAAACCGGGTACGCGCTGAAGCGCGTACAAAGAATAGCGTAAAATAGCGTACGTTATATTTGCCGAATCAGCTGGTGTACTCTGATATAGGAACAATTCGTGCGTCAGAGGTGGGTAGGGTCATTGTTAGGTGCATACCGCGCAGCTTCTTAAGTGCTTTTCATTCGCCGGCTGACAGCACACAGTCCTCTCTACCTCTCTCTGTTCCTGCTCGAAGGCTAAGATCTGGGCCTGGTCGGAGAAAGATCATTCATCGAGAGAGGGGTAGACGATTTAAGAAAAATTCACGTAGAGCCAAGAAGGTGGTCCACCCACGGTGAGGCCCGCACGAGGAGCGCACATTGTAATTCGGGGTCTCGGCTGGAAGCAGAGAGAGGATCGTGGATCAAAAATGGCTTCGGGTCGGTCTTTATACAGCCGGTGCTTTCTGGCGTGCAACTACCTGCCAGAGAGCCACGGTTGGCACACGGCTCGTTCGCTCGTTCGCTGCTTCGCGTCCCTTTGCAAGAGAGTTTTACCTTTACCACACCACGTACCTGGCCAACCAGCCGGTCGCTCGCTAGCTCGCTCGCTCGTTCGCTCGCTCGTTCATTCGCTCGTTCACCCGTCCATCTACACGCTCCGTCGTCGTTTCTGCCCCAGTGTTCCTGGACCGGGTGTTCGGAGGGGTCCAGAGTTCCACAGAAAAAGCCTTGGGTATATCTTTACGAGCGGAGCCATAAAAGCCGTAGGAGTTCGTCGGTTTCTCGATTAACTCTCGCGGGGTATGGATCGTGTTCGACCGGCTACGATCCTTATTGTCGTGTATATTCTTCAAGCCCGTATAACGCATGAACGGAAGAACTACCGTCCTTCGAAACACCCAGTCATCCCGTCATCGTCATTGTCATCGTAATCGTCATCGTCTCCGTAGTCATTGTCAGTTTCTAAAAGATGGAGCCGAGAGGACATCGATGATTTTGATTTCCCCCATCAAATTTTTCTCGTCTCTATTTTGTCGTTTCGCTTCTTCCCCTACCTTCGTTTCAATCTCGTCATGTCTTACCAAAATGTCTCTTTTGGTCGCGTTTTTCTATGTCCTTTTTTGTTAACCATGTCTACCTTCGAGTGGTCTCCTCGCTTATCTGAATCATCTCGTCCGCGAGAACAACGAGATCTCGTCGTTTGTTTCGTAGCAACCTCGACGATCTGCTGTACCCCTCTTCTGCCCTTCTACGTTCTCTTTTCCTATTCTTTTTCCTTTCTCCTTTGCTCAGGTATCATATACATGGTGTGTGTGTGTGTGTGTGTGTGTGTGTGTGTGTGTGTGTGTGTGTGTATGTGTGTGTCTGTCTGTCTGTCTGTCTGTGTGTTCGTTCACATATGCTATTATCGGTTCACAGTGAAGAATGGAAAAAATGATTTTCCTTCCTTTTAATGAATCTCGATCAATGAGGACTTAACGTCACCGAGCTGGATCGATACATTTCTCTAAGTTGTCCTCAGCGATCTATCCGCTCGCACATCATATTATACACACGCTCGCTCGCAATGCGCGAATAGTTTCCGTTTAAGAAAGCGCTACACACAGTGCCCTTCTTTCTCTCTCTTCGTCTTTCTCCTTCATCTCGCTGAACGCACACGTTATACGCGCTCTTTCCGATCGATCGTTATCTATATATCCCCCGTTCTTCTTCGTTTCGCTCGTTTTTCTCTGCCGCCGGACTCGTGATCGCGTAACTCTACTCGCTGGATGCCGCGATCGAGCAACTTATCTCAGCCGCGATCCCCTTTTTCTTTAATACTACATAATTATACACAGGATTAGGCGTTTCGTTATTCATTCAGTCGAAGTGTAAGTGAGGGCGCTAGCTCGTTTAATATATTAATTATTTGAGGCAGTTTACGTCATTTTGTTTAAGGCCGAGTTAATAGTAGTGAACTATGTTTTTTGAGAAGGTGTACGCACGCGTTTAAGCCGCGCCGCGCCACGCCATTCTTCGTGGCTGATTCACGGTGAACGGACAACCAGCAGGAGTATGCACCACTTTGTGTCCCTGGTCTGCTGTCTTGCGAAAATCTACTGGCAATTTAATTTAATTTCGAACGGCTGGTGAATACTCTTTTTCTCGTTGGGAACAGGGACCCGTCGGGGCCCCTCGCCATCGAAAGTGGCATACTTTGAGCTCTCTTATCTTTAACGGGCCTCTTTTTCTCGTTTCCTCTTTCCTTGTTGTCCGTCGAACGTGAATCGAGCTTTTATCCGGTGCGCGTCTACTGTATACGCACAAAAGTACGTTCGTATATAGTGGAGGGCGAGGCACGTTCGAGCACAGATTCTCTATTTTTCTTTCATTTCTTTCGCTTCTTTACATCTTTCTCTTTCATTCTTTCTTTCTCTCTCTCTCTCTCCATCAAACGACGCGATGCACACGTATCTCGAGAATAAGCTTGACCGTATATTTTACGTATAGTTCGTTACGCGCGACGTAGGACAAAATATTTGATGCCAGACTTTTTTTCTTTTTCTCGTACCCGCTTACGGAGGAAGCACGTTTTATTACAGAGTAAATATATGCCTTGTTCTCGCCGACTACAAACGCGATAAACAACCGAAGAAGAAGACTCTGTTTTTGCGAATCGATCGAAAGAAAAAGAAAAAATAAAAGGGGAACGGAGAAATAAGAGAGAGAAACAAAAGAAAAAAAACGAGAAGGAAAAGGGCTAAAAGGAACACTGAACGAAGAAAATAATCGGTTCTGTGTACAAATGCATTCACTGAATGCAACGTTAAATAAAAAAATTACCGGAACGACCGCACATGCCGTGTATTATTTCCTTCGAGTTACACACGTGTCGCGTCGTGTTGAGTTGTGTGGGATTGTGTGTACTCTGGCTGTCTCGGTGGGTACGTTCACATTCGCTCTTTATAACGTAGAACCAGCGGACGCACGATGCTCTTTGAAAATATATCTTCGATCGCAACGTTCCTAACCTAATTGAACGCAACACGGTAGAATAGAGAGACCGAGGATGAAATTTCAGTGGAACGGAAAGAGATTTCGCCACCACAGAACCACGAATAACCGTGTGTTCCGTGAGAAGAGGAGAATCGTGAAATCGAACACAAAAAAAAGGGGGCGACTGGCGATGCACGTTATGCACGCGTATCTAGAGAGATCGAGCTGATGGCAACTTTCAACAACCGCGAGAGAAGAGGAGCGCCTCTATCGCGTTATCTCCCCTAGAAGATGCGCGCAGCCCGGAAAGTCGTTCGACGTTCCCCTTACGTAATGTTCCTAGGTTTTTTTCTCAGATAGTAATAACGATAATACTTGATCGATGTAAACGGTGAATTCACCTGGGGTTACGATGATATAAATGTAAAGAGTAATACTGACACGGAAAGAAAAATTTGTACAAGCGTTCGGCAGAAGTATGTAAAGATTTTGGAATAATTGAACAGCAGAGGCACACGAGGGACAGAATACGTTACGAAAAATGTGTTTGGCACACGAAACATCGTTCAAGAGTTTACTCGCATATGTTTCTCATGAATCGCGTAATCATCAACGGCGAAGCACTTTTAAGCGTCGATCCCTGATATGCGCGAGGTGAAAAGTTAAAGGCGTAGCTCTCGATCGTATCAGCCGCTGCTCTGCTTGACATTCGACCGTGTCTCGTCGTTGCGACGCTACAATGCCCCCCCGACCAACGGAGTTTCGTTCGTTCCTTCGTTCGCGAGGCCCCCTTTTTTTCTTCTTCTTTCGACACACCGACCGACGACAATCGAATTCTACGAGCGTACCCTTTGCATAGTAAGCGGTTCACGATAAACGATGGAACATACAACGAAACATACGATGAATAGGAGGAGACGAGAGGAAGTTATGTACGTATATACAGGTTGATGGCAGATTACGAAGAAGCTAGAGAAATTCAATGGAAGGAGAGAAAGGGACGCTATTTCTAACCTGTCGATGTTCAACGTTTCAATATTCTAATGCCATTTGAGAAAATTGTCTATATAAATATTCGATCAGATCGTTCAACTTTAACTAACTAAAACATATGGTTGGAATTTTGTTGCAAGATTTGTTGATTTATAGGAATTTGCAGAGAAGCAGAAGAAAGAGTAACGCGTAAAGCTCCCACCGTCGACGATACGTCGGACCACAGTCCAAGTAACTCTATTTAGGCCCTGTATCCGTTTAGCCTTCCCTCTACTTTGCCGCTAAGAGGATCGTTCCCTTTGAACGAGCAAAAACACCGGGGCGGAAATGCTCGGCCGAGATGGACGGCGAAGGGTAAGTGGTGCCAGGAACGAACTGTGCTCTCGACAACCGGGTCGTCTCTGCCAACAAATTTTACCAGGAACGAAGTGACTACACACACGAAGCTGAAAATTTCTACGTGGCCTCCGTGTTTCGATTTGGAACAACGTTCGAATCAGGATTCGATGCGTGAACCATTGTACCCGATGTCGATTTAACATGCTACAAGGCCGAAACGAACGTTGTGAAAATCCGTTGCTGGGGAACGGGGGATCGTACGAAAGTGGAATGCTCCGCGAGGAATAGTTTCGTGGACGTAATGTGAAATTTAAAAATAACGTTCCGACGAATTTTTTTTCTCTACCCGACCGTGGAAGAGGAGCGAAAAAGACGGCTAGAAAACCGACAAACGAGCCGGTGAAACCTTTTCAAAGTCACTAGCCAACGTTTCTGCTTGCGACGCTTCCTAATTACCTGATGTCGACGTCACATTATATAACGAGTTCGACGGGGGTTTCAACGAGGCACAATAATGCCCTCCTTCCTTCCACGTCGTATAAATATCTATCAGTGGATGAAGTTTAACCCTCTGACGAGCGGGAGGCCGATCTATAACTAGGAAACGTATTTACTATCGACCCGGTTGTATACGAAGAAGCTACGATTGCGCCTGGTCTATTTGATTCAACTACATCGAACCCTATACGTGTCGCGTCAAACGCAGTACGCGTTAGAAACGCGATGCGCACTTTCCCCTCCATCCTCATGTATACCTCCGTCGTTTTATTCAAATCAATTCCTCGAATCACTTTTCGGAGAGACGTCGCACAAAAGTACGCATTTCCTACAAAAATAAACGTTCAGCGAGCAGTCTTGTCAGCGCACCCTTCGAGGAACGCAGTTTAACGAATTCCGCAAAACGGTAGGGAAAACAGATCGTTAAAGTCAGCCACACGCTATAATTTCGAGGGTGAGAGCTAGACGCAAATTTACGAAACGAGATTTATTAGATCTATTGAGAAACTATATAGTTTCCTGTTATCGAACGTAACAAAGTGCCTTCCGTGACTTTCATATTTTTTTTTTATTTCGGTAGAGTAGAACGCAGGAGTAGAACTTTCCATCTAATTTCCCCGAAACTCTCCTCATTTAGTCATTTTTCCAAGGCTCCGCGAGGCGCGACGAGTGGAAATTATAGGAGCCAGAGTCGCACAGGTTCGCATTAGCGACTGTTAATCTAACGTCCATCCTATGCACATGGTCGTCGGTGTTTTCGGAGTGCGATTCGACGCATCCTGCTCCCTCCGATGCGTGCGAGCCGTCTCTCGGTTTCGTCTCTGCCGATCCCCATCTTGACCGCGCCCCCTTCGCGTCTGGTCTGGTCGCGTCCCTCATTCTCCTCTCGTCCCGTAACCGCCCAGATCCGTTCCGTCCCGTCCCGTGTGCCGTCCCCGTCCCGTTCGTCCCGTCCCGACCCGTCCCGACTCGTCGTCTCGTTTCGCCTCGTCTCGCTTCGTCTCGCTTCGCCACGGCTCGCCCGTACCGCCGGTGCGGTCGTGCGGTCACGTTGATCGATCGTTACCGTGTAACGAAATACGGTCCCCGTCCGTTTCTCCTTGAGCGCGCTCTTTGAAAAGGGCGCAGGACAAAAAAGAAGAAATCCTGCCCCGGCTCGGACCTCGAGTTTCTAGAGATGTTCCCGACGAGAAACCGACAGAGAAGGAGAAAAAGACAAAGAGAGGGCCGCGGAGGAACGAATAACGCTAGAGAAAGACGGGGAACAGAGTGATTCGTGGTGGAGAAAGGGTGAGAGGAACGTTCCGCTAGAGCAGGACAACTGCAATCGCGGCGCCGTTTCCTGTGTGCGCTTGCATCGCGAAATGAAAAGCAGAATCGAGAAAAACTAGTACTGTACATATGGTCTATTTGGCAAAGATGCGCTTGCACCCTGTTGGGTAACGTTCGTTCGTGAGGTTGCGTTCGGGTTTTGGCACTTGCGATTGCGATGATTGTCGATCCGGTTTGGGTACATCTGTAAGCGGAGAAGACAGATGGTTGAAGCGAGGATGTTGTAAAGCTTAGAGGATGGCAAAATATCGGCAAGGAAAGTTCCAACTATGAATCGCGTAAATCGTTAGAAAAAATATCTAATGTTATAAGTACATATATGAGGGAATCGGTGGTAAATCTTAAAAATACTATTGTCGATCTATGTATTCGCGATCCGCTGGTATTTGAGAGTCGATGATGGGAAAAAGAGCGAAAGGGCCGCCGCTACGGCGGTGGTATACAACGAGAGACGACCGCGTGTACATGATGTTTGCCCGGTGAAGAAAGGCATCCGAGTTTCAGGAATTTACGCGAAGAAAACTCACGGTCTCTCTCTATGTCTGAAAGTGTGTGCCGGTTAAAAATACAAAGGGCCTAAGCAAATGGATTTTTATACCTGAACATAATGTACACGTATCGCAGGTGGATGAAATCGCTCGATGCGTATAGACGGACGACCATTTCAGTTGCTGGTACTTCCCTCCATCTGTCCCTGGCTCGAACGTATATCTGTGTGTGACGGTGATAGTAGTGATGGTGGTGTGTATGCGTCGTGTGTTTATTCTGTGGGTTTCTGCTCGTCCGTTCGTCCGGCCACCCGCACACTGCTGCCAACAACGGAGACCACGGCACGTACGGTCGTTGCGTCGACGACGATACGTACATAGACGTATATACGTATGCATACAGATCCACAGTATATACAGTGGAATATACACGTAGATAGAAGTAGCGTGTACGTCGCAGAGATAGATGTATCCCGAGTGTACTAGGCAGAGTTTAGACCAACCCGTATGCTCTTTAACGAGTATGGAAGATAAGTCGTACAATAGGGAAGAGAGAGCACACAGCTTTGCAGCCGGATTAGGTGAATAAATGAACGGTGGTGGCAACGGGGTCGGTCTCGAACGGGTTGACGTTGGTGCTGCTGCCGATGCCGGTGGACACCTAACTCTGCGGCAAAAGCGCATGATAACCGGGCGTTTCGTAAAAACCGGCTGCCTGGAGGGCGTGTAGCGAGGTCGCGTGATGCCTGTGTATCGTACTCGCGTATACGCTGGAAACGCCGCTAGAGGAAACGCCACTGGAAGCACCGATCGACGTCGAGGAGGAAGAAGAGGACGAGGAAGATGAGGAAGAAGCCTGCTGACCAACGTGTGACGCTGTACGTGACAGTAACGTCGCCGACGGCCGTCTATACGGGTGATGCCCGACAACCGAGGCCGTCGCTGCTCGCAGATGACTCGACGAATTCGAACTCGCGTTATACGTCTGTTGATACGTCTGCCGTAGAATGCCAGAGATCGACGTTGCCGTCGGCGTCACTGACGAGGAGGAACTTCGGTCGCTTTGGTGAGGTTGATGATGAAGTTGATGAGTCGTTCGATGTTGCTGTGTCGCTTGCTGCTGTGGTTGTTGCTGCTGCCGATGCTGGTGATTGTGAGCGCGCATCGCGCGAAAGTAGTGCTGATAAATACCTGATATGACTGCTTTTTCATCAGCAGAAATCAGTTCGGTTCCGGACGAGGTCGACGTAACCGAACTAGTTTGCTGCTGCTGCTGCTGCTGCGGTTGCTGTTGACCGTGATGGGGGTGAGCGTGAGGACGATGATGATGATGATGAGTTTGTTGCTGTTGCTGCGGCGGAGGCGGCTGCGGCGGTTGTTGTTGCTGCGGATGATGACGTCTTTGTTGTTGTTGTTGTTGGGAGAGCGTCGCGGCGGCGTTTAGAGCCGCACGATACGAAGCTGCCATGGCCGCAGCGGACATTTGACCGGTTGTAGAAACTAAATTCGATCCGGAATCGGCTGTTGAGACAACGGCTGCGGTTGCCGATAAGACAGCCGCAGCAGCGGCGACAGCAGAACTCGAAGATGACACGGTCGAAGTAGAAACGGCGGCAACCGTGGACGAGGATGCGACAACAGACGCAGTGGAGGACACGGACGCGGAGACTGTGGCCGCGTTGGCAACGACTGCGGCGGCTGATGCACTTCGCCTGCTGCTTCGCCTAGAGGATGAAATCGGCGCGTTCGCTGGCGGTGGTAAATTGTTGACAAAAGGACTTCTCCTTTCGCGTTCGGCGCGTCGGTAGTAGCACGGATGTATCATGAGAAGGGGTTCGCCTCCGCCAGGCGGTGGTTTTGCCTGGCTGGGTAGCTCATACTCAACGCTGCAATCGACGTGGAGCGGTTGTGAGTAGTCCTTGTAATCCTTGTAGGTGGTGACTGCAACCGCAGCGGCTGCCGCCGCGGCCGTCGCTGCGGCCGTCGCGGCCGCAACAGCTGCCGCGGTCGCGGTAGCGGCGGTCGGATTCGAATTCGTGCTGGAGCCGACGTTAGCGGCAGCAGCAGCAGCAGCGGCGGTGGTGTTGTCGACAATGCCGGTCGATGCGGCCGGTAGGACGGTTTGCTGTCCGGTTGGGCCCGTCGCAGCAGCCGTGGCAGCCGCGGCGCCGCCGCCGCCGGTAGACCCGCCGGCGATCCCATGATGGTGATGGTGATGGTGATGATGATGGTGGTGGTGATGGTGATGACCGTGTCCATGCATAGCGGCACCTACCACCACTTCCTTTTCGTAGCAGGCAGCGGCCATGTTGGAAACCTCCTACTATCCAGGCTTCCGTCGCCGAACCGTCCCTTCTTGCACGCCCGCTGACCAACGACCCACCTCGAACGCTAGGCTCTCATTTCGTGGGATCCTCGTGATTATTCTCCCCGATGACGACCACGATCCTTTGCTCTCCGTCTCGCCCAGCGTTGAGATTACCCGATCTTTTGTTACACAGCCGGAGACGCGAGTTCGCGATCCTCCGGCGCTTTTTGCTTTTCCTTCCTTTCCTCAACTAACCCCTTTCTTTTCTTTCTTCTTCTTCCTCCCCTTCTTTCCTAGACTTCGCTTCTCGCTTTGTTTTCTATCTCCTTTCGAATCGCATTTACCTGTGCGACTGTCTTAATGATTATAGCATTCCACGCTGTCACAGACATACCTTGAAACGAGGCGAGAAAGAATGGTTACGGTTCATCGCAGTGAAAGAGGGTTGCCTTATCCAGGGGTTGGACCAATCAGCTATTATATCCAACACCGAGGAAAGCCCTCGAGGCAGAAGCCCGCAATGTACAGCAATGAAATGGTTATCGCATATTTCGAAAGAGGGAAGAGAAAGAGTCCTAGGTAAAGAGCTTACAACCGACTATAAATTCAAACACCACCGGCCCTGACTCGTTCGACACCGGCTTCCTTGCAACACCAACCTTTCCTTTTTATGATCTTTAGTTTCTCGATGTATTTTTCTTCGATCTTTCGTCCCTACCTCCAAATTATTCCGTTTTCTTTTTATGAATACGTATTTTATCCTCCCCTTTCCTTGCAATCTCTTGTTACATAGGATTAATCTACTTCACTTTATCACAAGCCGTTTGTATGTGTCATTCCGGGTGTTACATAGGTGTATTGTGTTTCCATTTAAATGATGCCATATTTTCACTTTAGTGAATTTCCTCTTCGGCCGCACGTTTTCGTTGATAAAGTTTTAAACTACATTCGTGAGAACGCTAAACCAAATGGTGTATCAGACTCAGTAATACGGCTTAGACGTGATCCGGCTGGGCGTAACGTTTCGTTCGGTTGTTCGTTTCGGCAAGGCTGAAACACCCTAATACGCCGACGTCGTTTCGCAATTCTATCATTGGCTTACATGTTCCATTTTTTACTTGAATTATCTGTCTTTCTTACACACAGCACACACAGCAGCACAAAGGAATATTCGACGACAGAGAACACGTTCAGGCTTCTTCAAAGGGGTACGCCATTGCTGCGCGTGTGTCAATTCGTCCGGCGTATCGGTTACTCGTACACACGCGGAGACTGCGCCTATGAACACTAATACATATACCGAACGCGATATATACATAAACTGCACAGCGTAGTAAGTGTAACTCGATTGTCTCGTACAGACTGCCGAGCTGCGACTGAAAGCCAAGTCCTGTCGAACCCTCGTGTCGGCTCACCACATTTTGCAACGCCATCTTCCTTGCGTTGCTTCCTTCTTACTCATTCGATTCCACTTCCTTGTCTACACCGTGTGGTCGATTTCGTAGATTAATGGCTAGTATCTATGAAATGCGACGCGCGATGCACCACCGGGATAGCCAACCTGACGTGCCCATTTAGTTCCCTTTCATGCAAAATTCTCTGATTGGTTTCTGCATCGAGAAATATAGTTTACATTTCCTATACATTGATTAAATTTTGCTATTGAATTCTAATATCTCCTAATTGTCACGCAAATAAATTTGTCTTCTATTGGATTGTTTAAGTTTGTAAATGAACTTCTTGTTTGAATCGTATAGCTTTTTGTTTTCGACAATCTGCAATATTGACTGTTACACAATACTCCATCTTTGTTCTGTTGATAAGTAGGTAATCTGTAATGTCTACACAGTAGATAGATGTCGCCACTCTACTGGCCACTGTAATAACTTGAAAGTTTTGGCACGCATCTTTTTACAATTAAATGCACTTTTATGTCAGTTATTTTACTTTGTTTTCTTGCTTATAAAATCCTGTATATCGTAATAAATTATAGTTTTTCCTCATATAGTCGTTTTCTCCTTTACAAATACGTTGAGATACGTAGCGTGATTAGAATTCCATTTACGTTCTTCACATATGCTCACTAGACATTCGATGAATATCTTACAAACATCAATGAAACTTTTAATTATATTTTCCATCAACTGTAAGTAATAAATTTCCCATTAAATGATGTAAGCTTCCTATAATTTAACGAGATTCGAAAGATAATATCAAAAGCTTATAGAATGACATCATAATTTTTACATAGAGAATGTTCTTAAGAGATTACAAGCATGGTAGTTTATAGGTAGAGTTTGTGTGGTAGGTGGAACTGCCGGAAAAAAATGATGCTATGCGAATAATGCGATAGTACCGTATGGGATGACGTCAGTGAAGTGTAATTGTTGGTTCCATGTAGTAGTGGAAGAATATGTGAAGAAGCACGGACGCGGCGACCAATAACGGTTCTCCACATGTAACGTTTCTGGTCTCAGCCAGTCATATTAAAGGCTGATGCAAGTGTGGTTCTAGGATGTTCTGCAGTCACTCAAATGTTGCAGCTCGTTAGTACGATTACATCAGTTAGAAAAAGCGTACGGAGTTTACGTTCTGTCCTTCGGTGTTATGTATTGGATCAGTCGGTGTTCGGCACTCGGTGGTTCGAGAAGTTGGACAAACGATAGATAGAGGTGGTGAAGTTCTAAAGCAAGTGACAATAGTAAATCCTTTCTATATTTTATGGCTGATTATGAGCGTACTGAAAAGTGTTATCATCACATTGCCTAAAGGCGTGCCGTCGAAGACGCCTGCCGTTATATCGGCAACGGAATTAACAAAATCTGTGCCGAAATTAAATTTTTCTGCTACCTTATTAACCGACAAAACGAGAATGGATCCAAAGAAAATGAATAAGCACGAGGAAATTCAGGATGACGGTTCATCGTTCAAAACAGATGTATGCGTTCGTGGAAAAAAACGGCGGCTAGATCACTTGACATGGGAGGAAAAACTACAGAGAAAGTACGCTGATAAGAAATGAAAATTATAAATAAAAATCATAGTACATATATAGATATGTTATCAAAATGTGATAAATCCATTTCTATTGATTTTCTGATTTAAAATTGAATTTTTCATATAATTTGGTAATTAAAAAGAAGTATTTTAGTATGAAATAATTGAAGAAGGAATATCTTAATCGAGTTTTCTACGATGTTTTTTAAGACACGAATAATATTAGTTTAACTGTTATGTTAGTTTAACTTAATTAATATTAGACTGCATAGCTAATTTTATATTGATATTATTTTAACGTTCAAGAACTTGGCGAAATTACATATTGAATTTTAAAATTGGTTTCTTATAAAAGGCGGCAAATGTCATGTTTATAATAATGTCCTATGTTTTTCGTTCATAATGTGATTAGAAAACATTCGAAACTAGTGTTGAATTAATCCGAAATGATATTTTATAGGAAATTAAAAAATAGGGTAGCAGCTCAAACTTCTCGGGACCGTAAAAAAGCGAAACTTGATGAATTGGAAGAAACTGTTCGAACTTTAAAGGAACAAAATGAACTGTTGACGCAAGAATGTTCGATGTTAAGATCACAAAACGAGATATTAGTCACAGAAACGAAAAGATTGAGGAAGGAAAGAGAGACCAAGAACGCGGGAGAATTTGTTTGTTCTATGTGCCAGAGTCGTGTCAGCTGTGCTGTGTCCTCGCTGGGATCTACAGTGTCCCTCACTCACCCTCTGCAGCAGGGTGGAACAACACAGCTGGCATCGTCGCTGACGCTAACCCCAGGAGCAACAATTCTCCTGAAGATACTGACCATCTACCTCCTCTTGAAGAATTATTTGGCGACTTCCAAGGAGACGATTACATCGAACGACTTGAAGAACTTGCAGAAAGCCTTCTACGGGAGGTTACAGCAGAAGTGGAAGCAAATCCTCATAGGACAAATGAACAAGTGAGTATTTTGATCATTATTGATCTATCAAGCAACTACATCATATAATTTAATTTTATTGCTTTAGACTTTAGGAATGAATGATTTGTTTGAAAGAATAGAAGAATTTTAATATATTCTGAAATCCATTGGAAATCATTGATTATTAATAATTAAGCTACAACTCTTGAATATTGTTAAACATTTCATTCGTTTCTGAATTCATATTTTTCATTTGCAACTCAGTCTTCCTTTCGTTAATGACATAATGATTGTGTCTTGTGTAGGTGCCAGTCAAGGAAAATTCCACTGAGAAATGTCACTATTCAAAAAGAATGGTGGGGCAGACATCAAAAGATGTGGAAACCAATGGAACCTGTAGAAGCATGAATACACATCAACCATGGCATTCTGTTTCTAGCACAGCCAGTACACCTTATACCACAAACACAACCGCACCTGCGTCGATAAAGTCAGAGGTCGAAGTAAAACAAGAAGTCGAAACACAGGACTTAGACACTATTTATGGTACCTACGATGAAGCAACCAATTCCGTAATGATCATTTATCCAGGAGATGAAAGCAACGTAAGCATTCAAGAATGCGTTCAAGAAGTAGTTACGGACGGTATTTGTACGGATGGTGTTTGTTCGAACGAAGATTCAACGTGCATAACACCGAATTATTATTCCAATCAGTTATCACCATGTTACACAAATACGGATTCTATGTCGCCGGCGAGTATACATTCCGAAGATGTGGATATTAATTACACACATACGAAATTAGATTCTAACGCGTCCGATTATGGATACGAATCGCACGGTTCTCCAAATTCTGATATACGACTTGAAAAAAGTAACATAGGTCTGTCGGATCTTTGGCACGAAAGCTTCTCTGAATTATTTCCAACATTAGCATGACGATTTCCTCAAAAAAGTAAATCCAAAAGACAATATCTGTGATACGCGTTAATCATACTTGTGGACTTGCGGAAAAGCATTCGTATGATTAGATAGTTATTTGTTATTTTCTTATTTTGACGCCAATAATATGTATAGCGCAAACTATGACACTTTATAAACCAATAGCACATCTAAGTGTACATTTCCATTCATACTTTTATACGTGTATTCTTAAAGTTAAAATATTATAGTTTAAAACACATTTTTCTTGACTTATCTCGATATAGAGATTCGCACGACAATGATAAACACGGCAATGAATGTTACTGTATATAATATCTCCTAAATGTTTATTGGTGAAATAATATGAATACTGCTGTGCAACAGTATGCCAAATAAACAGCCTATAAAAAAAGCTCTTGTCTATTTTTAGATTCTATCCTAGTCTTTATATAAAAAAAAGTAAGAAATAGGAAGCGTTTAAGAAAAAATACTACAAAAATTAATCTTTAATTCATATTTTTACTGCTCTTACATTATGCACTTATGGAATATTTTGCTTTTGATTAATTTATGTCATATTTATCGATATTTGTAATATTGTATTTCTTGTGGATATTCAGATACCTGGTAAATACTAATCTCTATAGAAACGTCTATATTGGAAAATACAACTTGTATCATTGCAATCGTAAATATAAATATTTTATAAATACGTATCAAATCTATCAGAATTGTAAATATTTGGTAATGTTCCAATTTGACAAATATCTTTTTTAATTGGCAGCTTTTTTTCTTCGATATATCCCTCAAAAATTACATTATTAGTAAAAATAAACTACTAATTAGCACCCTTTAATAATCCTTAGATTGTAGGTCAATGTGAAATACATAATATAAAATATTCGTGAAAATATTAGCAACGTGCCCTTATTAAGGACAATGGAAGATAATAACGACCACAATTATCTTATTACCTTATTCTTATGATAAGAATGCATAAGAATAAACAACGATACGTGATATAATTGAATTGTTGCACCATTTGCATATTGAGATTTATAAAAATTTCCAAAGGCTGCTTCGGGTCACGACACGAAGCTTGAATCGTGGAATATCAGTACCTGTGTATGATGACTAAAGCGATTACATATTCTACGCGGTATAGACATATGTGAGCAGCCTATAAAAATTGTAAGTAATACCAAGCGAAACAGCGCCTGTTCATCATTATGTTACAAATACGAATACTTTGCGGTAGATTTTTAACCGAATAATTTGTCGAAACACCCGTGACAATATGGTTTATCGTTTTGTTCTTTAAAAGTACCTTTGTTCAATTGCTTTAAACAGAACGCGCATACAAAATGCTCGGGATGGAACTTCCGGAACATTGCGGTTATGCAACGACCTGAAAGAAGATAATGTTTATTTACAAAATTAGTGATTAAAGATATAATAATTATTAGTAGAAGGTATGAAAGCGCAGGTACCTGTAATTGGTTTATGGCACCCTGCGCATAGGGACCCTCTTTTAGCGTGGTAATGAGTTTCACAATAGGGTAAACCTTCGTGATCAAAGAACGAACCACCTTGAAACTTTTGTCTACAATCCTGTGAATATAAAACAAAAAAAGCGTGTACATCAACTAGAAATATTTTTCATGAGAAAAGAAACGTATGACTGTATTGAACATGATCACAGAGAATAGAAAAGACAGTACTATACGATAATGTCGCTTCTTTAGTCCCTATTCATTTATGAATGAATGTAGAACGACTACTCCATAATATGGAAGAACGACTCAACGAGACAAGTATACATTATGTGTGTTCAAGCAAGCGTATATCTGCTGTACGTGTATGTATATGGGATAATGTATAGCTAATATATGAGTAGCCCGTGAAATCTACAGATCGTAATTTGTAGTGAATCTACGCGTTGACAAACATCATTAGATCAATATAGGATGCCGGCGTCCGACACACCTGCCTTCAACGAAGACACGTGGCAAGCGGCAGCATCCGAGTCACGAGCTAACTCTGTGTTGTGTGTGTTTTTTTTGTTTTTTTTTTTTTTCCTAATTTATTTTTATTTCGCATACAATACTAGCAATTGACATTAGCGTAACGATCGATTATTAATAATATTTATCTATCTAGAGAACGTAATTTAACAGCAAAAATTTAATTCCGGCTGCATCGAATAATTTTTCATAGAATTCTATTGCAATTCTAACGGCGCCCTAACTGTTTGTAACGTGTATCGTACATTTATCCGTGTGTGTATGTGTGTGCGTGTGTGTGTGTGTGTTCGTGTATGTAAATAAATAGGAATTTCGAGAGAGACAGATAACGACGGGGATGAACTCGAATCGGTGCATTCTTCCTTTCTGGGCCACCTAAATCACCTGTTGAAAAAAAGATGGGAGGAAGGGGAAAGAGTCAGGATCATAAACTTTTGCAGCCTGACAGCATAAAGAGGGGAACAATAGGGCTTTTTACATAAGAAATCGAAGCAAAGCAATGGCTCGCCATCGCCTATGCTTCTTCCTCTTCTTCTTCATCATCATCGACACCGACGCATTTCGGGCAAACGGGTTTGCCCTCCATCGCATAAAACGACTTCCCAGATACCGGCTTCTTGCAATCCTGCAAGTTTCACATTTTAAAGCTACTGAACTGTGCAAACAGGTCATCGATACTTCGCATTAACCCTGAAGCGTAGCTGCAAATGGAAACAATTTGTTACGGATAAATATCGACAAGCAAAAGACCTACCCTGCAGACGAAACAATCCGGATGCCACTGACTGTTTAGAGCGGAGATATAATTCTCCATAATAGCACGATTACATCCGCCGCACTTCGGCGCGAACATGTCGAAGTAATCCTCCCGACAGTACGGCTTTCCGTCCCGCTCGTGGAACCCCTCTTCACCAAACTGTTTGCCACACTGAGCGCAAAAGAAGTGCTCCGTGTGCCAAGTTTTTTCCAACGCGGTTACGCATTTCTGAAAATAACAAGAATCTGCTGTAATACTAGAACGAAACACCGCGTGTGGGTTTCGTTGGACGCCTTACGTCCAGAATGGGACCGTTGCAGTAGGCGCAGCGTGGTGAGAAAAGATTATGATAATCAGGCTCGCAATAAGGATGACCCTCCCTTTCGAAGAAATTTCTTGTGCCCAATTCCTGGTTGCAGTGCGTGCATGTGAAGTGTTCAGGGTGCCATGTTTTTCCTAGAGCGGTGATCACCTGTAAGAGGCATAATTTATCACTTGATTATATAAAAATTTTGTCGACGAATTTGGCAAGATCCAAACGACGATTGAGTTGGATTTACTTGTCCCACGATTGGTTTCTCGCAAGCGCTGCAGCATCCCTTCTGAGTAGTGTTCACTCCTTGACGACTCATATCGGCTTGAAGGTTTCCTAGCATAGAATCCAACTGATTCTGTTTGGTTTGAGTCGCTGGCTGCGGTGGATAAGGCTCTCCGTGTTGTTGCTGGTGGTGATGAGTAGTGTGAGTCTCGGTGATATGAATTCGGGTTTGCGTGCCCTCGGGTGGCAACGGGCTTTGCGAACTCTTGGTCGCCTTGTTCGGCTTGGCGTATGGAGAATCGGTCACTGTTTGAAGCTGATGAGAACTACTATTGATCTGCAAATGTATGACATATAATTAAAAAAAAAAAAATCAGAGATAGCGAAGAACATGATGTTTCAGAATATTCTCACAAATCAAGCAGGATGAAGAGCAATGAATGAGCATGGAAAGCGAACGATTTTTCGCTGCAAGATGTTAAGAAGAAAGAAAATTGAAAAATCGGCGAGGTATGTTATTAGAGGCGGAATGTCAAGGTAGCGAAAATTTGAAATTTGAAAACTGAAAAATATTAAGGACCCGCGAGAGATGTCGATTGGCAGAGGCGAGCTTGCAGACTGGCTGAAAGCTTTGAGAGATTTCGTGGATCACTATATTCCCCACCTTCTATATTTTCCCTCTCCTACCACGGAAAATCGGTGAACACGAAGAAAAGGAGAGAGAGAAGAGGAGTAGATGGTCGAATAGTGGTAGATGGTGGATGGTGGAATGGAAGTTATTTTGGTAACTTAGGGAGCCAAGAATGGGCAGGGATAGTTTTAACGGCACTGTTTTCTCATTCTGTAGTGATTTTAATAGTAAGCAAACATTACAAACGCTTATTGCACCCGGTGTCGAGGAATCTATGAATTACGTAATTATTCTTAGGTGGTAGGAGATCTGACGATTGCGCTGACGCGTTAGAGAAGATATAAGAGACAAATTTCCTGATATACACCGTACCTTGAATTCGGAGAGAGAAGCCATTAAATCGTCAAGCTCCTTGGTAGCGTTGCTGGCGGTGTGACCATTGGTATAACTCTTCTGGGCCTCGCTGCGATTCAACGATCCGTGCTGTCTAGGAGGATAACCATCGTACACGGGTTGCACCTCCGTGGATGTTTCTTGAATGGTAACTTTCACTCTACCATCGGGAGGATAATCCCTGACGAAGAAGACCGCGTTAAAATCAACTCCGAAGTACCGTGTTCGAATTGCAAACTTTCCAACTTTATCTTTTCCTCCTCTTTCTCGTTCGTTCGTGATTTTTCCAGGAATAAAAGAGAGACGCTTACCCGTTCGGTACCGCGGTGCTCAATTCTTCGAGCAACGAATCGACGGTGGGCCTTGAAGCTGACATGCTACTCGGAGAACGAAGCATCGGACTAGAATCACCATTCATTCCTCCCGAGGAAACGCGATTCTCTACGATCATCGATATTTCGATCATCATCGTTGCACAGTTTTCGTCAAATTCTAATTTAATTTCTGATCGAAACTGATGTAAACGAAAGACATGAAAATAGGATGCTGACCTCTTTCCTGATAGTGAGCATTGTAACGGGCGTTACTTAGATCTTGCAACAACGTGTCCAACTCCGACAGATTGTTGTTCAGGGAAGGCATCTTTCCTCCGCCGCTGCCTTTCGCGATGCTCTCCTCGATGGCCTCGCGGTTCTGATAAGTCGGCTGCAACAGCAGTTCGTCGTTCGCTATCGATCCTTTTCAATTTGTTTATCATCGATATTTAACTCATCCAATTTTTACACCTAATATGTCCATTTTTCGACAGATTTTTCCAGGATTATCGCGGAATAGCAATTTCTCATTGGTTGTAATATTCGCTTGTCCGATTGGTCTGAATATTTGTGTTATACAAGCGAACGAGAATCAACTAGGAGTTGTGTTAAGTGCGTGCGCGTACGTTTGTTCGTTACTCGGGGGAAGAACGAGGGAAAAAAGTGTGGCGGACAAGAGACAGATGCCAAGTTGCTGCAAAAGCGGTATTATTTCAAAACATGATGTCATTAGATGCTGCGCGGAATTTGTAAATACATTATCAATTAGGTGGTCGCGCGGAGGACAAGGCGTCATGCACTTTTAATAGAAATCTGCTCGCCAAACCGACCAATATTACTCGTTTGTTGCAAAATCCTCGAGCAAGAGAGAAGCACCGCGAATTTGTTCCGGCGATTCAACGAGCAACGACCAGAACCGAATCAACTTTGTTCCAACTTGATCTTCGCCCGATTAAATCGCTGATAATTAATCAACTACGTAGGAAGACGGGTTTATCAGATAACGTTCGGTTAAGATCGTCCGATACGTCTTATTATTCAGATCTAATATATTCTTTCGTCTTTCATCGTCACGATGATGCGATACGGAACGATACATCCTGATGGTGGAAACTAGGTTGCTCAGTGAGTTGTCGTTCCAAAAATATCCATAGCGAACCACCGACGGAAAGAAAATGTCGCAGTACATCCGACAATCCTGCAGAACCCTGGTCGAAGTTTCTTCGACTGATCCCTCGAACGTGGAATCGTAGCCTGCGAAACGCTTTGCTCGTCAAGGCTGGTCGATCAAAAAATAAACACGGGCCTATAAACCGCCGCGATCTACAATGACACGGGGAACTTCATAAATCACCGATTCACCAAACTTGCGAAAATAGGCCGAACGCAAACTTTCCTGTGGAGATTTCCTCCGTGCTTCCCAACTTCGTCTAATATTCATCCAGTAGGAGACGAAGAGGACGTGTTTTAAGAGAGAAGTATGTAAAATTAATTCTTAAAGATTGTCGTGGGTGAAAGTTCGTCGCGGTATATCTTCCTTGAATTAAGAAATTAATAAATAGATGGAGTCCGATATTTTCATTGTTAGTTACTAGACGAAGAGTAGAAAGATCATTGTTCGCGGTGATTACAAAAATAATTCCATTGCGATGATACTTTTACAAGATGCCAAAAAATGTCCATCTGCTAGATTTTAAAAGTTACATATTTTCATTCAAGAATCCCGTATCGTCTGAGAATCGATGGACTGCGTATCGATTTCCTTTTCCAATGTCAGCCAGTACTCGACAGTTGACAAGAAATATTTTATTTAAGAAGAATAGATTCGAAACTAAATCGTATCATTGAAAGAATCGCGCATCTGAAGAAAACGCTATAAGTGTCAAGAGACAAGTTTTTCGGGAGAAAAAGGAAGCTTATGTGTTTTAACGTAGTCCAAATTCGTTCAAAAAGGGAAGTATATGCAATTTTCTTAGTTGTAAAGAAAATTCGATGTTGCATTCGTTTAGACAGACGGCATAGAGAAAAGTAGAAAGTCAGACAACTAACGTTTATTGGAACTTATATATTTTTCTACAGAGGCAACGTTGCTGCGACACCATTTTTTAGCATTGTCGGTAAATTATTTAAAAAGGAAAATTACATTTTGATTCTATACCGCGGTATTCTCATTGGTAGGTAGAATAAAAAACAAAGTTTTTCAATTTTGGCATTTACAGTGTCTTCTCGATCGCCTCTTGCAATATTATTTAACACTGAACCGCGAAAGAAAGTCGCGTTCGAGGAGCAAAGATTCGAGAAACGAAAGAAAGATTCAAAGTCGAATATTTTCTTTAAAAGGATTGCGCGTGGTTCGAGAGTCGCGCACGGTTTACGCAACACTCTCGAGAATCGCATTGGAACCCGTACGAATACGTAACACGGTTCGTTTCGTGCTAAATCCGCATCAAAAGAAAATAGTGCGCGATTCGACAGGTTTTCGCCAACTTTTCGTTTATCGTGGCTCAACGCGAGAACGCCAATCAGCGTCACCCAACGGCAGTGTTTCGCGACACTGCCAGTGTTCCAAGAAGAAGAGCACGACGTTATGATTTATTTAACACTAGCGTCTATGAAAAATTATGCTCGTCACAGACATAAATCTCCAATGGTCTACACTTGTTTCGTTATCGCCAGCAATTTCTCGCGAAACCATTATTTTCCTTGCATTTGGTCCTTCCTTTGTAGGTTGATAGCGGCAAATGGAACATGACGATTTTCATAGGTGCAATAAAATCTATTTATAAGACGAAGCTCCAGGAATGTTCGAAAAGATATCCGCTATATTCACGGCAATTTCGAGCAAGCCTCTAGCGGGATTTCTGAGTACTGAATGTCCTTGTTTAGTAGCGAAAAAATTGTTTTTTTCGATCGAATGGTAAAACACGCAAGGTGAAACAGAGACCGTGTAACGTATCTATCTATGCACAGCCGTTATGCCTCGGTCTTTTCTCATGTGCTTGCATACGATGGGAAAGAAGAAGACAAGTGATTGTACAATGACACCGACGATCGATAAAATATACGAAGGCTCGGTGAAAAGGTGTATGGAGAATGTTGCTCTGAATGTCTAAAGTTTTATGAATACGCGTGGTAATTTGTTTTAATGTTTGAAGGGAACTACGCAGTTGAATTTCTTTCCTTTTTTTTTTTTAAGTTCAACTTTGATCTGGGAAAATTATGGATAAAGCTGATATAAAAAACTTATAGTTAAGTAAATTTTATCGGCGGTATTTTTCTATCGAAGATGGATTTTACCTAGAATTAGCTCAATTTAAAGTTGAATAGTAATGAAGATAATCTATGTATAAATGTTTCTGAATATTAAAACGAGCTTTGAAAATTCAAAATAGAATTCTTTTTCCATCGAGCTTTTTCATTTATCTCAATCGAGGAAATTATGAAGAAAGATGTATCGTTTCTTTGTTTTCACCGCTTCAAACGCTGTTTAAGCGAATGAATTTCAATTAAATTCCGCTAGGTGATACGCCTGTCATTTGCAATAGACGTTTGGTATTCGGTGAATGCGTTTCCTGTTCAATATGTCGATAAATCTTGGCTATGTCTCAAATATCAACTGCTCGACTATATCAATATCTCTATTAAACTAACTATTTGATAACGTAATTAGAAACGATGGAACGAAACCGCGTCGTCATGTCGTTTTTTTTTTCTAAATGATTATAGCTATGAGATGTTAAATGCTATTTGTCGCGGAATATTCTAGCAAGGAGGAGTTACCACTGTAAGGATGACTCGGTGGAACGCCTAAAGCGACCACGTGTTACGCAACAAGGGAATACTCGAAACGGTCAAGAAATATGGCGACGGAACCAGGCAATTAAATCTCAGATGAAGTTGTACTTTATAGCAGGAATCGGATTTGGCAATTGGTTACTGTGCAGTTGGCGCGATGGAAACCGTGTTGCACGCGAACCGGGAAACTTTGCAGCCAACTCAAACGTCGAGAACCTGAATAATTGATGCATCGTTGCTTCCACTGGGAAATAATCGATAATACCACCGGGGAACGTAACAAATATTCCGCGGGAAAGATCGATAAGCGTGCGAGTCCAACTCGAGAACTCTTAGTTTCCAACCTTCGTATCGTTTTACATTTCTTCCTACTCGAAAGATGTTTTTGTTTCTCTTTTCTTTTCTTTTTTTCTTTCTTCTGATCGATTACGAAATAAAAAACTAAAACAGCTCTCTCAAGAACAGATCTATGACAACAGAATGGTGGATCAAGCAGTGTCTTGATCTTAGTTCCAGTTTCTTCATACGATTTAAAACCACTGGGGGCCACAAGTTATGGTATTATATATCGTCTTTTCAACATGCGAGAAATGTATCAGAAACGAAACAATCAAATATTTTACGGAAGCCAAAAGTTCAAATCAAGAAATATAATACGACTTTTTGTGATATCGGAAGAAGATAGTTACCGTAACGTTAGACTTCAGTGGATTAAAGAACTATATTCTTTTTATAGGTACACAATAAATATAGATTCCATAATAATTTAACTATCTAACTATGAAATATTATACTTGGCAACCACATATTTCCAATAACTCTATGTATTTTTTTGGAAACCTCCTCAATTATTTTACAGTGATCTATAACAATTGCTGACGAAAGTCTAGCGTTGTTTTTAGAATCTAAATTTGGAAACGACTCGATTTACATATATATATATATATAATACGTAATAATAAATGTGACTGTACTGTAGGTAGGTAATTGGTCAATTTCCTGCGAAATGATCGAATACCGCCCGTTAATAGTTTCGGATAGTAATGCTTGCGATCCGGAATCCGATACGATTCATCATCGTGGAACATATTTCAGAGTCGATTAACTATGAAATTACGGATCGATGATTAAGTCATTGGACATCTCTTCGCGGCAATAAACGATCGTAGGTTTAAAAAGAATCGACTGGACGCATGTAATACGAGCTCATTTCTCGTGATATCCATTTTTTCAAGGATCTATAGCTTTTTTGCAGCTTGACGACTCTCGACTGGTTAATTTTAGAGGCGATATCGGTTCTAATTTTAGCTGATTCTTTGCGTCACACCAACCACTGGAATGTAACTATTTCGCATAGTTGCTCGTTTGCGAACATCTCTTTCGAATTTCCTCTGAAATTGGAAGAAAAGGTTTGCCTCTGTTTCGACTTTATTTTGAACGCATGACGCGAGATCACTCGTGTTGGACAAGTTCTAACAACGCGTTTCCACGGCCACCTCTAAAAATACGTTACAAGAATGATTGTGATACAAAGTTGGCTTCGATAAGTATGAAAAATACAACTGATTGACCGTGTCTGCCAATTTGTCCGATTAAACGAGGAAATCATAATCGTAAATTCTTGGTTATTTTCAGAGTCGTCCAACTGCCATTTTTCAGCGAAGCGCTAGCATACGTTTAGTCGTTTCGTTTCGTGAGATTATGGAAACTCGAGAGAAGGTCACCGTAAAATTTAAAATGGAACCGCGAGAAAAGCGTGCCGCGCCGAACATATCACACTCGCCATCTATCTTAGCAAACCGCAACCTAAAGCAACTAAGTC
This sequence comes from Bombus affinis, assembly GCF_024516045.1. Classification (NCBI taxonomy): domain Eukaryota; kingdom Metazoa; phylum Arthropoda; class Insecta; order Hymenoptera; family Apidae; genus Bombus; species Bombus affinis. The sequence goes on from NC_066354.1 coordinate 5,553,427, forward strand.
TCTCTAATCATCTGCGAATAAAACGCGATATCGATAAGACAGTTAGTTTTCACAATTTATCACTAATAGAACAAATTCACGATTTATAAAAAAAAAAGCAGAAATTTGATCCACCCTCTGAATATTATAAAAAGTATTTCCTTTGAATATCTTTTACGTTTTTGCACATTTATGTAACTCATAAATACATAAATACCTATAGTTTAATAACGAATACTGCAATTTAATGTGCTATTAAATACTTTGCCAATTTTGTCAAATAATTATGACTCTTCGTTGATTACAGAAACCGAGATATACGAATATTCGTGTATCGAAGCATTGTTCAACAATAATGTATCGTGACCGTGTTATAAGTACGTTGCACAAATATTTCTCCCATTGTAAATGATACGAAATTGGTTTTCACATTTGACAGCGCTGTTAATTGAATCCATTGGCATAAATGGAGAAGAAAAATAAAATTTTTCCTATTGAAATATAACAAAGAAAATTTACATACCGATTGCGGCGGAAGAGGAGAAGTTCGATTATCGTAGGATCTATAGGCGGTGGTTCTCGCGCCGTTCAGCGATCCATAACCAGGAGTGGCGTTACTACCGATATGATTTCCTTCCGATGACACTGTGTTTTGCAGATCTGCCAATAGCGCATCTGAAATCAAGAAATAATTGCTGTAAAACGTCGCTGAGAAGTATCTTCAATTATCCCTAATGATTTCAAGAAGGCAATTGAATTATGGACCTCTTTGCAAGAATAAAACAAATTGGCTGATTTCACGTAGAAGATATTAGTAAGAGGCATAGCTTGTTATTTTCCTTCAGATATTGCTTCAGGTGTATCAGAATTTTTGTATACATTTATCGCAAACAGTAATAAAATGGCTGCCTGTGTTGTTTAAATAACGAGAATGGCGTCAACGACACCGATAAGCACATTAAGTTTTCATCGAAGCGACTAACGAGCGCTGCTAACACCGAGTCAGTATAAATTTAGGCAAGCTCATTGGAAAACTGTATCAAGATGAACTAGTTCAGTAAGTAAACCACTTTAACATTGCTCGTTTATTCACACATTTTTATATTCCATGATAAAGCTGTCTTTCCTTTACGATAATAAAATGACGAACTTTTTTTCTCGCTTACCACCTGGAAATATCGATTGATCATCAACGCTTGCGCTCTATGTGAAGATGTTTTTGCGCTGAAAGTATGCACACACAAATATTTTCGATATTTCATGGCAGAATAGCAAAGAAAAAAAGACGATGACGTGAGCGTTGTTTAACCAGCAAAACTTAGAGATAAGCGTACAAGGTAAACCTCCGTGAACGTCGTAAAGTCACGTATAAAAGAATCATTTACCAAGACTGAGAAGATTTGTTTCCGTTTTCTCGGTATTGTAGGACTCATAGAGATTATCGGCCCCAGCCTGCGACTCACATCCTGTTTCCATCGCGAGACAAACTGCGACACACCCACTGTTCCGAGAACGTCGAACTTCGCCACCAATTTCCAGTCGAATCGAAAGCAACGCGTGTGGGATATTCGCGAGATCGTGTAGTTTCCACACTTCTATTCACAACTGTACAATTACTCTCTAGTCAAGAGTGGGAAACGAAACGTATCGACGTCGAAATCGTCGACGATTTGACACTGATAATATCGCAGACCTCGCGAAATTTTCAACTAACGTCCGTGTAAATACTTTATACACGTTCGCCTTTCAATAATCGCATGCAACACCAACGATACATTCCTTTCTATTTGTTTATCTCTGTCCGATACTCTCCCCTGGGCGATGTAAAATCACGATATAGCGAACAAACTGTCACGTGCTTATCGGATCGGCGAGATTTGCGCACGTGAACCTGTGATGATCGGCAAAACGGTACTGATTGTCAATCAAGTTCTCGGCAAAGCGACCGGCTTCGAAGCCGGAGAATAGAAGCCTGGAGGAGGCAAGCTGGTCTGGAGAAGGAGAAGGAACAGGAGATGGAGGGAGTATTCTCACAACAAGGGAAGTAGAAACTCGAGGCTGGTTCGCGAAGACAAGGAAAACCAACCTAGCCAGTTACGAAGAAATGGTTCGCGGGTAGAACCTGAACTAGACAGCTACTTCTGAATCGGATGGATGTACTCTTTCGCGGAAATTGAAATGTTCCTTGAATTGGACCGTCGATATCGTAACTTAAAGGTTAGAAAACGATAAGAAAATGAATATAATAATTCAAATATTGCGTCCTTGCTTTGTCGATAAAGTAGATATTTAAGGGAAAGGTGATAAATTTTTATACATTATGAAACAAGAATGTTAATGCAGTAGTATTTTTTAATTAATGATGAATTATTGAGTTTCAGATCTAGTTCGTGTTGACTTTGAATCAATATAACAACGCGTTTGAATGAAATTCGTGGTTGGCAGGAAGCCTACCGAGCTCCCCCGGATCTATTTTATACTGCTGAATCATACAGTCAATTTGGACATTAATATTGCACGATATGCGTAACGCACTTTCGTCATAAATTTCAGTGAAATTAGACAAGTACGATAATGACTTTAGACACTTAATAAATCATATAGAAGTATTACAGTCGCAGGTATTTAAGTCAAAATGTTTCTGCTTTCAATGTATTACATCGAATATGTATTATTACTATTAACATCTGATTAAGCAAAACAAAAACGTAGTCGCAAAAAAGCACGTAATTATAATTAGGATTCGATGCAATCATAATTTCCATCGATCTCTGCATAGACAAAGTTAGTGATTACTGTCATTAACTCGCATTACCATTGGCTCCAAATTTACTTACTTATATACTGTTCCCAGCGTGCGTGTCGTTGGATCGTTGCCAAACGAGCCGGTGTAATCGGCGATACAGGTCTCGTAATGTCGGTCATAGTCATATCACTGTGTTTTCAACGACATGACACTAAATCAAATGACACTAGAAATTGGAGTTTAATATATCACCGAAGAACAGAATGAGAATTGAAATTTTAAGAGTGTAATCCTTATGATTAACTCGAGAGTAACCTATCCAAACATTGATGATGATATGAAGACTGATCTCCGGTTCTGTTTACGAACAGAGAGACACAACACGAATGAGGAACGACAACGATTATACGGTTCTAATTTGGTTAATGAAAATATTCGAAACATTCTATACATACAATAGATCTCCTTCCCTGACAATTATTACTTAGTATGTACTTACTCTTTTGGTACGATTATACACACATACAGATAAACATTTATCTTGTAGACACAATTATATTATTTAATAATGACGTAATGCTTTGACACTTCAGATAATTGTTATTGTATTACAATTAATCTATATGATTACAAAAAATGAAATTAAATTATTTCATACCACATTAAATTATCGCCACGTGCAAGTGTCGAAGGTAATGAGCAAACGAAGATATGATGGTTAGGAGGCACGTATGTGTTGCGAGATCAGGTAGGACTGCCAGCACGTGTTTTCTCAGTTTGCATCTACAGAATCTGTGTTACGTGAACCCATCTCCTCCTTCCTTTGTCCCCCTTCTCCTTCCTCCCTCTTTTCAACCTCGTTGTTCTTCGTCTCTGTTTCGCACCTTCTTTCATGTGATGCTTATATATGTTTACATCTAGATTCATGACGACAAAATACCCAAGAATAACTTCGACCACCTATCATCTTTTGCCACGGTTTTCTCTTACTATTTTGAATTTTGTACTTCCTTCGGGAGAGTGGTATCTTCCAATCAGAGGATTTACGAATTTGTTCGTAACACAAGAGTAAAAAAATTGTAGATCGTTTTGTGAAAATAAAATGGATCACGTTGATCCTATTCGAGTCATGTATGCCAGTCGTAAGCGTAGGAAGCTAAATCACACACTGTCGTGCCTCATATGGATATGTATAAATCAAACCAAGGTTCGTTCAAGGAAGAGATGCCTACGCACACATTGGATCATTATATGAGCTTTTATGCAATGGAATGCGTGATAAATAAGCGCAGTTTCCTGTATCTCTAAAAAAGCTAGTGCATTACGACTAGAAATGTAATAATCCATATTGGTGATAACAACTTTCATATTGCTGTTCATCGTATAAGCAGAGCTATTGTATTCATCGTATAAACATATACATACATATGTTTGACTTCTTTATGAAACTCATATAAAATAAATTACTAAATTATTTGGCAAGAAAAAATTAGTAGTGCATATAAATATGCATTTATAAGTCTTTCACATTAGAAATGGAAAAAGAATCTTTAAGAATTAATAATTAATTATGTACATATATAATGACAGAAGCACTACCGATAAAATTGATCCCTTGTGTCGATACATCAGCATCTTATCTCCTGTGTGATCAAACAGATGACGCCACTAGAAAAATCGACCCAATATTTTTAATTCAAATTTCTTTCGAAACAAATAGAAATGAACTATGTATCACATTTTTTATAGATTTCCATAAAAAGATCATCCGTAAATAATGACTTCGAGAATTATTTCAGAAAGTTTAGTGTCAAGGCGACCCACATTGTAGGTGAAAGGTATTCCAAAAAAAATGATGTGATCTGTTGCATCATGAGTCATCCCTTCAGACCGAATTAAATGTGCATTTTAAAAATAATTTAAATCCACATATAGTGTGATTGCACATGCGAAAAAGTCGAAACATGTACACTTTTTAATTTTAGAAGATTTCTTTAAAAAATGTTTCAAATAATAATTAATTTCAATCAATAATTAATTTTTTTAATTTATAGGAGTAGTCTTTTCATAAATTACGAAAACGATTTGGAGTTCCGTATCTTTAAGGTTGGCTACTTTATGTATTAACCTTTGAAAATATGCCAGAGGTTCATTTCCGCCAACGATTCAAGACTATTATAAATTTATCAAAACATGAAATGGTAAATTAGTAAGCAGTAAATTAGTTACTGAAAAATAGTAAGTAAAAAAGACATACACGAATAAAATTAACCCACCCTTTTATATTTATAAATGTAATCTAACTAAAATGTAAACTAGCTAATTTTAATAATTACTTATATTTATAAAACCATTTAAGGATGGCACGACTAATTCATCCCTTTCAAAACGTTTTAACGCACTCTATGAACTGACGAAAAATGATACCGTCAGAAGCAATTGAGCTTAATTTAAAAGTTCGTATTACGTTATCGCGCAAAGTTGCGTGAACACAACCAACGCAGACATAGATACTAAATCGATATATTAACTAATGTCTCCAATTTTAATTCCACGAAAAGAAAGCATATCAAGAATAATTTTTAATTAGTAATCCAGACCGGTATTCTAATTACATATGCAAAAAGGTCGCATATATGCACGTATGCATCCGTAATCATTAGAAATAATTTCATATCATCGTTCCATTTTAAAGTTATAGTACAAAGCATTAAAATCACGCAAAATTAAAAAGGTTAAAAACATAAAAAGAATTATCGACTCACATCCTGGTGGTGAACCTTTTGTGATGGTGATTTTATAGGGCTGATAAATAGCGCTTGGTTCTACTTTTCCGTACATTGTTCGATCCATAGCCATTTTTTTTTTTTTTTTTTAACGTACCACTTGAAAATATAATCACACTTATATCAGTTTACTTATTTTATGTCAGTTCATACGGAATCACGAATTCATCGCGTACAAGCATGTATACTATTATGTAGCACTTTTACTGCGGTAATGCTTCTCTTCACTGTCTATCGCGAACGACCGAGCTGTGTAGACGATCGATTAGTGGTGGGGATGATGCACACACCACACGACCACTTGTTGAATGCCGTCGGTGAATTTTATACATACGAATCCACAAATAGGAGAATAATCTACTAGGTTTAAAAAACAGAAAAGAAAAGAGCATCAAAGGTAAACAACTTTATAAATAGTAGTAGTCTATCGATCGTTATCTCATTTATACTTCCAATTATTTTGCGCTCACGTTTAAATACACTGCTACAATCAACAGATTTACTTACGCACACACAACGTATTATTGAGATTTTATGCAAGAAGCTGAATGAATACGTTTTTTATTGTCTATGATTGTAGAATGAATTGTCACCGCTTGTTGAAATACAACAGAATAAGAATCGTGGTATCAATACTCTGTGAATAGAGTGAATTCGACGGGAGGAAAACAAGAAGTTCAAATGTACAAGTGTATTTCAGGCGCTCGCCCGCACTCACGACTTCCATCCTCTCCGAGCAATGCTAAAACAAGAGGACAACGGTGCCGTGAAATATACTAAAAATACGTAGAATCGTTGGCACACGATAACCCAGAGCGCACTTGCGATATTATGCGGATTTTGGAAAATCTCTTCCGGTATAAATAAATACACCACGTGCAACCACCCGTACTCCTCAAATTTTTCGCAGCTTTTTAAATTAACTTAAAAGCTTTTATTTATAGAGGTGCTTAGAAATTCTAATTTTATTCAAAAATAGAGATCATTACATCGCAATTGCGTAATTTTATCTCAAAATGATAATCGATGATAGTAACGCTACTTATTAACATTATAGTTTGTACTTGAAGGTATAAATACGTAATGATATAAACTCATTGCGATCGCATATGATTGTAACAAACATATAATTAACACTGATTATATAGATATTATAAGTGATGCGTTAAGCAAATCAAGATGGAAAAATTTGTGGAAAAAGATTTATAATTAAAACCTGTATCGCGATTAATAAAGTTACTGGGGATGAACGAACTAACATGTGATGCATTTAACGGTGACGCAACAAAATGTTACCATGGTAATACAGATAACAGTTACGTACTTCACCTCGCCTGATACTCGTAAATTCGTAACATTACAGCATGCCATCTATATTTTGCAACTAAATCTAGTCCTAATCAATTTTCATCTAAATACATTATGTAAAACACTACTGCGAAAGGAATACGTATACATAATGATACAACTTTGGTTATAAATAATAAGATGTATACCTTTTATATTTACGAATGTACATATATAAATAGTAACAAAAGTGAAATACAATAGAATTAAAATTGTCACGTCATATTTAGATGTATTAGAAAGAAATTGCATTTTTGATTTTCTTTAGCATCCCTTATCGATAATATTTGTTCACATATAAATATTATATTAAGTGTGTGTGAACAAATAAATATAAATATACATGTATAATTATAATATCGATTTATTGATATCATATTCGAAAAATTTAAAATAAAATTAGGGAAGTGATATTTTACAGTTTCCATATTTTTTAAATTTTTAAAGCAAAAATTAAAGTTAGAACTCAAAAAAGATATAAATAATACATATCATTAGATGATAATATGTTATAAGTATTCTTATAAACATAAATGTTTCTGACAGTATGATCGATTCAAGTTTGAGGTTATTTCATCAATTGAGTATTTAAAATTCATTTTACTCACCTAGATCATCCATGTTTAATATATATTAACCCTGTAGATATTGTTGCACAAATTACACTCAACCCGTGATAATTTTCAATTAAAATGACGGTAAAATGTGTCAAAATTGAATGATCAATTTACGTCCCTCAGTTGGGCAATGCAAACATCAAATATGGAGAACCCGGTTCTCTCACTTCATAACTTCCAGCATTCATTGTCTAACCTTTATATGTGTATAGAAGCAGATGTATCATCTCTGGTATAATATATTGAACTTCTTATTCGTTTAGAATAATATATTTAAATATAATTTTTACTGTAACAAAGTAATTATCTATAATGTCCATGAAAAAAAAGAAACTTTTTTTTCATTATTTATATACATATATGTTTATAAGTAAATTACATTCCTTTCAATACATTCTATATATCATAAGGGAGCAATAAAAATATATAGATTATGGTTTACTTCCTTACAGTCATAAAAATTATTTACATTTATAAAGTATGAAGTTAAATTAAAATCTACACTATAGAATTTCAAATAACCTATACTTGTTATATACTTTCTTCATAATTTATATAGCTACCAAGACGAAAAATCACCAAATGAGTTTGTTACGATTTTTCTCTTTTTAATTATAGGTGGTATACTTGATTCCTCTTTCTTCATCCTGCAAATAAAATTAACAATTAATATTGTTCTAAAAATGTATATATACGTAGCGACAAATATATGTAATGCGATTTTACTTGTCTTCTTCTTTGTTCGGTTTTATGTATTTTCCTACGCCTGATCGGTATACTTTTAACACGTCATTCTTTCCTGCTTCATTATCTGATTTATTTTTCGCAGCTTCTTGAGCCAATCGTTCAATTTCGGCTGCACGTTCTGCAGCTAATTGTTCATCTGCTTCTTGAAAAGGATCAACAAACACTTGTGCTTTTTGTATTATTATATCTTCTATTGGTCTGTCTTTGTTATCTACTTCAATTTTTTCAATGGCATTTAACGTTTCTAATCCACCTACTATTTTTCCAAAAACTGTATGTTTGCGATCTAAATGTCTACATGATCGGAACGTAATGAAACTGTAATTAAATGGAACGGAATTATTAGATTTTAATGAAATTCCATCTGTAAACGTATGTAAATATGAAATACAATATATACAATTGCGATCCATTTGTGTTTGATCCAGCATTTGCCATTGATAAAATTCCTCTTCCTTGATGAACTAAATTTGGTTTGAATTCATCTTCAAATGTTTTACCCCAAATAGATGTTCCTCCATTACCAGTATTTGTAGGATCACCTCCTTGTATCTAAGTAAAATACAATGTTAACATTTTTATTATCTATAAACCTCTTACTCAAAGTGGCCATATATTTACCATAAAATTTCGTATGGATCTATGAAACTTTGTTCCATCATAGTAACCATTCTGACAGTGTTTTATAAAATTTTCACAAGTTTTTGGTACAAGATCACAATGCAGTTCTAAATTTAAAGCACCAAAATTCATGACTAATCTTACATATCCTGAAAAAAAATGTTTCAGTTGAACAAAATATAAAGATATATATAGTAATAATTGTGCTCATACCTTTCTTTCGAACTCTTTCATATCGTACTAAATCTTCTGCAATAACTGCTGCTTGGTGTGTAGTTTCTGTTGGCATTACTGTTGATGTAAAGCCAGCTGCAACCGCACCAGTGGAGTAATGTGCCTACATTTATAAGTTTCTATTTTCAAATGTTATATTATATATATATATAAAACTTATATTAATATACAAACCGCATTAAATTTGTCCGCTTTTGGTTTAGAGATTTCTTTTTTAGTCTCAGTCTGTTTATAATCTCTATCTAATTCAGCTAATATTTCTTTAGTTTCCATAGATACAGTTTTCAATTTTGCATTTGGATCATTACGTTCCCTTATCATTTCTAGAATAATTATCAGTATCTATATCATATTTATTCATATTAGTATATATAAAAGTGTTATTGCAATAAATGAAAATTTCTATTTTGAAGTGTACTTGTAAGATATTACCTTCATCCTCAAGTTTTATATTATTTTTAATATGATGGAATGTAGATAAATTGAATTTCATTGCATTGTTTGGATCTTGTATTATGATAATATCCTTCCTTGTAAAAGGTTGATCATTTATTAAATCTTTCCAATTACGTGCCTTTATATTCAATTGCTCTATTGCCTAAAAAAATATTGCTATAAATCATGAATAAATGTTTTTTATCTTAATGAACATTTACCTCATATGAAAATACATTTCCAGTTGTTTTGATAGCAACAATATGAGAGTGTTTAGTGAATAATTTGAAAAGAACTGGACAATGATATTGTCCTTCTGAATTCTTATGAAAATTAAGTTTTATTAAAGTTTTTGTGTCTAATGGCTTTCCTGTAACTGGATTATGCTTAAGTTTTTTTATATATTCTAATATTGCTTCTAATTCAAAAATGTTTCCTTGTTGATCACAATAAGGGTGCTGGAAAGGTTGTAAAGTTAAACAACAATGATCATAAGGTAAGCGACGAAATGTTGTATCTTCAGTTGCTTCAGAACTTCCAGATTTTTTCCCACCATATAATGTTGTCCATTCTGTATATGTTAAATACCTGGAAGAATAATAAATACAAACAATTTAATTCGAAAAATGAAAAATATAAAATTATAACCTAAATAATATTTTTAAAAATCTTACATCTTATCTTTCTGATGCTGACGTTTACCCATTTTGATTGTGTTATTGATTAGTTATCTTTATAAAGGACTTACAATGATTATATCTATTTAATTCAATAATATTTTTAAATTATTTAATACTTGTTTGCACTTTACATATACCAAAATAATTGATATATATTTATACTACAGCATAGTAAACTTCTTTTTCAAGCTTGGCCAACCTGATAAAATAACTATATTATTTTATTACTACATAAAACGTTTGGAATACAAAACTTGAACTTATTTGATACGAATAAAGTATGAACCTCGCTTTAATGGAAATAAAATTATTGCCTCGTTTATTGCAATTTAATGATTTTCAATGCATAGAATCCGAAAATGCTAATCTTGATTTTAGGAATCTAGTGGTTAAAAAGTTATCCGTATATAAAATTGAATGTTTTTAGCGTATTTGACAGTTTACATTGACATCATGTTGGTTTCTATTTGCAATTCGTTCAATGAGTGAAGTCGCTGGCTGTATCAAATGCAGGTGGATGTTAATCATTTTGTGGCGGGATTTTGAATCGTGAGTATTGGAATAGGCAGAGAAGAAATTTCCTCTCTGGATTAGGTTTGGATTATGCTTTATCCTCATACAAATACAAACTAATACTCGACGATGTTTAGTTCAATGCTCATTTATGTGGACCAATTAGATTACGAATAGGAGCAATATGGTGTCACACTAACCTCTAAAATACGTTGATGAGTTTTACATACGCATAACTCTGGAACCGCTGATTTCTTAAAGTTAAGACTTACATTTTTGGATTCAATGCATTGAAAACTATTGAATAGTAATAAAGAAAGATAATAATTTTATATCCATCAAATCGAAATTGAACTTGAATAAATTGTTTAAATAGATTTTAAATTTAAAGCAGTTGAATAAAAGTCTACAGAGATGTCTAAGGCAATTAAAAAAGGGAAAATGATCAAGAAAATACTACCAAAGGTAGAACACCCTTCACCTTTACGGGTAACTATTCCCGCAGGAATGGCAAATGCTAAACCACCATTGGGATCACAACTAGGACAGGTTAAAATATTTTATACTTAAAATTTAGGGTATTTTACGACGTCGTAAGTTGACGTCGTAATTTATTATGTGCGGTAATTGTACTAAACAATTCAACTGTTTTTTATAAAAAATATATAGGTTTTTGATAAAAAATTTACATTATTACTTTTAGAGAAATATTAATGTAGCAAACTTTTGCAAAGATTTTAATGCAAGAACTGAGAATATTAAAGAAGGGATACCTTTACCATGCCGTGTTAAAGTTAGATCTGATAGGAGTTATGATTTAGTAATACATAAACCACCAGCAACATATTTCTTGAAACAAGCGGCTGGAATTGAGAAAGGAAAAATAAAAGCAGGTAAATGTTATATTGTAAAATATGAATACGTAGATATACATTAAATAAATTATAATATTCTTCAGGGGAAGTAGCAGGAAAAATAACATTTAAACACTTATACGAGATTGCCTGTATTAAAGCAGAAGATCCACCTTTGGCATTATTAAGCTTACAACAAATTTGTCAAATGTTTGTTGGTATAGCTCGAACATGTGGTATTCAAATTGTACATAAATTAGATCCAGAAGAACATACACAATTTATGAAAGAGAGAAAAGAAAATGTTAAGAAATTCATGGAAGAATTAGAGGCTGCTAGAGAAACCAAAATACTTAGGGCAGCTTAAATTAATGTATTAAGACAAATTTACTGTACATAATTAATAAAAGCAAGGTAGTTTATTTAAATACAATCTAACAAGATATTATATAATTTTTCCTTTTATATTTATCCCAGTTAATATCTTATATAGATTCGTACAATTCCTAAAAGTAATAGCACATTTCATATGTATATGTATGAAAAGATCTTAAAACCACCTTAAACTTTAAGGATAAAATCTTATATATAGAGTCTTATGATTACATAATATTAAATTCTTTGAATCTCTTAAAAGTAATGTCTATTATAAAAATAAATGCTACAAATTAAGAAACATGATGATTTAAGTTTACATTCTTTAACAATTTTATAATGATTACACAAATGAATTTCATATAGTTATAATTTACTACTTATGAAGTACATGTACGATTGGAACTTGAAAAAAAATATTTTTAATCTTGTAAACATTTTTTTTTTTCAAACATTGAAATCATATAAACACATACAAGAAAACATATGGTAATCGACTTAATAATATGCACTATTTAAAATTTTCAATATCCTCTAGACGTATGGAGAATTGTGCAAGAAAAATTTATTATTTATTTGTAAAACAATATTAATTTTTTTTATACTGCGTATGTACATTGGGATGGTGTTCGAAGATGCAGTTTTGAAGATCGAAGAATAATGTATCGATGATGTATTGTTAGCGCGGAATAATCGTTTGACGGTTATTAGCTAACTTCAGAGCGATTTGCTGACGTTCTACTCAAAGATGGCGGTGATGAGTACGCCATGTTTTTTGTGATGTTCGCGCATTAGGCAAATTTTTTGAGAATTGTAATCTGTATGAGCAAAATGGCTGATGATGATCTGTGGTTATTAAAGGAAGACGGTTACTTAAATGTGGATACTGAGTGTAAAAGTATAATTTATCATGCTAATCTAAATGTGTTACTAATTACCACTGGCAGTGCGCAAGTATATGTATTTGATGTCAACTCAGGAGTAATTTTGCAAAAAAGTTCTTTATCCGGTAAGCATTTCGATTCGTTTCTCTCGTATAAAGGAGAATTTCATATCCATGACAAATCATTATATTAAAAATCTTGTAGGTAATTGATTTGTAATATTCAATCACGCCTCATGGTCAAGGTCGTATACGCGTACAAAACGTCAGGCGTGACTCAAACTTGTATAATCTCACTGATTTTAATATGATCAATTTTTATTATTAACTAATCGTTATCATTTGTTTGCCACCGTTTGAGATATAACCAAGTTCTTAGAGTAATTTGACTATCTCCTAAACTGTTCCTATTATTACTCCATTTACAATCATGTTTCTTTTTGGGGAAAACGTTTTTGCTATTTGTTGATTTATTAAAGTGTAGTCTTCATAAGAAGTATATCAACTTCTACAATTGTACCAATCATTATGTAATAATAATTTTTGAAAATGTAGATTGTACAAAATATCTATTGATATTTATTTTATAATGCTACATAAATATCTGTTTTTTTGTGTTGTATTTATTGATATCTTTAAAGTTCATCTGTGATAAAAAAATAAATTCTGTTTGCATAATCTTTTTTAATAGATTAAAGTAATTAGATATAATAATCTTTATTTTTACAGGAAAATTAAATGGAAGACTTCAAGGTACATATTTGTCAAATGGTGTAGATAAAATATTGTATACAGATGGAAGAGGAATTGGAGTACGTAGTGATTATAATGGTGTACTCTTTTTGGACACTCTTTTACAAACACCTGTTTCAAGAAGTGAAGAAATTGTAAAATTAGAGTTATTGTTTTCTGAAGCTACTTTATTATATCAGTGTCTACGATGTGTAGAGTTACCAGGAGTAGATCATGTGCAAGAAGTAAAAGATGAATTAATAAGTAAAACGTTTACAGTAGAAGCAAACCAGAAAAAGGGGATTAAAGCCCAAAAAGTATGTATAACAAATAAATAGATACCAAAAATTTTGAACTACTAAATGAACTAATATTTATTTAAATATTAATTTATCTTGTTCTCAACAGTGGAATACAGTATGTTTGGAACTATCACACAGTTCTCTGAAACTTGTGTGTTCAGGATTAGTAACTGAATTGAAGAGATTAAGCAGATATATTCCGGCATTGCCAATTGCTTCTGCCATTAATGAACGATTAAATGGCCTATTACCAGGTCTGCCATTAGAAGGAGGTCCTGCTGATAAAGCATTAATGTTTAGTGAAGCTACACGTCGAGATACTTTTTCAAAATGGCCACACATGAATTACAAGTATAACACTTAAATCATTGGCTTTTAGTGGATAATAATTGAACTGGTTTATTATATGTATGTTGTTCTTTAGATGGGCTTTACCAGATCAAATGGCTCAGGCTGGTTTTTATCATCAGCCAAATGCAACAGGTGACGATAGGATAATGTGTTTTACATGTAATGTGTGTTTAGTTTGTTGGGAACCAACAGACGAACCTTGGTCAGAACATGAACGTCATTCTCCAGCATGTCCATTTGTCAAAGGAGAATATACACAAAATGTTCCTTTGTCTGTTATCCTTGCTACTGCTCCTGCACGTGAGGCTGGTGATACTGTAGATGTAATTAGCACTACAAATGTCAGTGGCCTTGTAGCTACAGCTTCCAGTGGAGGTTTTATTAATGTCTGGAATGTAACAAATCAATTAAAGGTAATATATAATAATTATAATAATGATAATAGTAACATGTTAATTGATGCTTTTCATATAAAAGTATTCTCATCTAATGTATTTTTCACAGAGGGAGGTATCATTTTATGTGGCTCCTATAGATCAAGAAATAAATAACAAAGACTCTATTCAGTTTGGTTCCACAAGAAATTTGTCATCATATTTAAGGACGCTTAATTCAGAAGCAGATTCCCTTTCTGATTTTAAGCATCCAGGTTCTCATAAAGTACAAGTCACAGCATTGTCTGTAGTAGGTTCTCCCATATCTCAAAACAGTGAAGCAAAAATATCTGGTTCTACGCTTTTACCTGTAGAGACATCAGACTCTAAAATCAGGCCATGTGTAGTGTGTGCTGTTACTGTGACAGTTAGTAATCCATCACAATTAAGGACTTTAGAAAATGTGTGGGCTACTTCAGCAGATCTAGCTTCATCATCTCTCGTTCGCGCAATGAACAGTGTAAATAGTGCTACCAGTGACACTTTAGATATAATGAAGGTAGCAGGTGATAAATACACACCATCAAGATTGCACTATTTAGTATTTTATGATTTTCATCACAAAATTGCAACAACACAATCAATTAAAGAAGATAATACTAAGGATTCTAAGGCTAAAAAGACATTATCTGGAACAGGCACCAGTGCTAGTTCAAACGGTGAACGTCAAGAAAATTTATATCAAGAATTTTTGGTTGGTAAATTTTTTTATGAAGTTCCAGTAATAGAGGATGTAGATTCAGAGGTAGTTGGTCCACATTTTGATGGTATTTTTCCAACATCTGCTCTTACTGCATCATCTTCCAATGGGATCTACTCAAATCCAATTGGTATCACAGTACCTCCAACATCCAGTTCATTTGATGCCAATTTTAATCCTATAAATGGTCCAGAACATTTTGCATCAACATCTGATCTAACAACTGCGAATAAGAAAAGTTTGGATATTATGAAAATAACAAAGACTGAACCAGTTGTTGTAAAGACATTACGTATTGAAGCCCCTGATTTTGTTAAAATTACACACATTGAACCATCTAAAGATGGAAGACATTTGTATGTTGCTATGTGTCCTACAACAGATAACACAGATTCGCTAATTTCAAATAATAATCAAATGGATATCGATGAAGATAGCGAATTTTTCACACAGAAAGGTTATGTGTATTGGGACCATAATGATACACAGTCTGATAGACTAATAAATGGTAAAATACCTGATGATATAAATAATATAAATACCGTTTTACTTGTGTATGCTTTGGATTTTTCGGGGCAAGTGGTAAAAGTATTTTCTGAACCAGTAGCAAAACGAGAGTTATCTGCAGATGAAGCTCCTGTTGAACATGCGTTTTTACCTCTTCAAGAGAAAAATAAATATACACAATCTGATGAAAATTTTAGTAGAAATTCTACTAGTAATTCAAATGCATCAGCACCTATAGGACAAGTGGCTCTGGTATGCAGAGATGGTGTTATCAGAGTATTAAATTTAGATTCATTAAAAACTATTACCGAAGCAAGAGTAGAAGGCAAAAAGTTTGTTTCTGCAACTTATTGTACTAGTAAGTTGTAATATTTATTCATATTTCTATTAATAGCTTTAATTTTTGTACAATATAATCTTTCCAGGCTTAGAGAGATTGTGTGCATGTACAAGTGATGGCGCTCTTCACTTTTTTATTACTGCAGATGAAGAAGATTCCATGGAAGACAAAGAAGATATTGAGGATATTAATATGATGACAACTGAAGAAAGTAGTAATAAAAGTACAATTCCTAGCACGTCAACGTCATCTGCTTTTCAGTAAGATTAAAGATGAAATTAAAATAACGAAGTAAAAATATTTTAAAACATGAAATATTATATCTTTTTAGAGACCAATTAATTTCGCACAAATTGAATTTCTCGTATTCGGATTTACGTTCTCTTTATGAATTGACACGATTTGACCATCATTCTCCCGCATATGGTGCTACCGTTCCTCCTTGTTGGAATGAAATGATGCAAGCTCAACGACAGCGTCGTCATCCCCAGCATTTTCACCAGTCAGAAGATCAACACCATACTCGTACATGGCGTTTACATAATGAACGGTATGTATAAATATAGATATATACAGATATTTAGAAAGTATAATTTTATTTTATATTTTATCTTTGTTGATTACTTTATAAATTATAGAAATACTTGGGACGAGCACATATTTGAATTGACTCTCCCTCGAAGTGCTGCAGGACGTATTGGTCATGTAGATGTACGGTACAGTTTGCATTCAGTTTGTCAAGAATTGCCATCAATTCAAATTACTTTACTAAAGCAAAATATTAAAAGAATTGGTCATCATGAGCCTTTATTAACTCCTGTGGATGAAAGAATAGATTTTAACATAGGTAATGAGCAGAAGGGAGAAAATCCTGTGGTCACAGAGGAGTTTCAGCGGCAACATAATACGGAGATTTTATGTGGACCGATTGATTTACATCGTAGTTTGGACTTATCTTGGCGTTCTGGTTGTGTTACACTGACTAGCCCAAAATTGTTTCGTTCTAAAGCCAGGACGCTTCTTGTTCATATCAAGGCTCTAATCGATCCTACGAAAGATAACGTAAGTACTTATTTAAAGTGCGTATTGAAATTTAAATACAATATACATGATAAATGTCATTTTCCTTTATTTCTAGGCAACGTCAAAGTCGAAAACAAACTCATCAGACAACAAACCTCCTACATCTAAAAAGTTAAGGATAGTCGAAGTGCGTCGATTTGTAGAAGGTACAAGTAATAAGAAATTAGACGTTTACATCGGTAGGTACAATTTTGTTTACTGATTTATTATATATATATATAAACTCCTGTGATTAATTCCTTTTTCTCCATATTCATTTAAGGTTGTGATTGTATTTATGAAATATCAATTACTGTTCGAACGGTATATCCTACTAATATACCAAATGAGAGGGCGCAGCGATGCGCTATGCTAGAATCTAAAAGTTGCTTTGAAAATTTATTAAGTGTTGCTTGTTTGGAGACGCTTGATAAGTAAGTTTTATGAGAATTATAAATGGTATTACTTATATTTATTATACGCAAATGCGTTATAACGCATTGAAATGTTACAGATCGCCTATTGCACAATCACTGGCATTAGATGTTCTTGTATGGATAGCCTCTATCAGATTGACGAGGCTTCGTAACAATCAAAACAATATCGAAATAAAAAGTTTCCAGTTGGAAACAATTCGTTCAGTACAAGCACGGCTATCTAATTTATTAAAAACTTGCCTTTTGCATGCTGGTCGAAGTATAGCGCACAAGTGTATAAAATTAATTATGCTTTGTAATATGTAAGTTAATGATGCAATAACTTTTGCGTAAATAATACGTAAAATTTATTTTATAATGCTACAAATTGTTTTCAGTGGTTTTTATAATTTGAATGATCCTCCATCTCAATCTTTCGACGAAGCTTTGGTGTCTGTTTTAGTAATGTTGTTACCATCAATAGTAGAAGTTGAATGGGCTGGTTCGCTACGTTGGTTACAATTATTAATTAATAGAACTTTAATACGAGATAGAAATCACAGTATTGCTCAACAATGTGTTTCTTTAATACAACAAATAGCTGCTGAAATATCGAATCGTGTAAATCCATATCATTTATTACTCGCGACAAGGTATGATTAAATATCTTAATGTAATATGTTTTATCGAAATGATTTAATACAACATCAACAAAAGTTTTCAATTTTTTACAGATTTGGTTTGTATAATTCTCCATTTGAGACCGAATTGTTCGACTTGGAATCACCGATGCCTCCCAAATATAGTCCTATACCTCCCACATATGTGTCAGCTGTAGCTAATGAACAGACGGGACCGTCAGCTGCTTCATCAAGTTCCATGTATTCTCAGGATGCTATTGATTTGAGGGACCTACTTACACTGCCTACACATCCAACTAGTGAACTTGTGGTATCTAGCAAGTTGAAGGCTTTATGTGCTAATCATAATATGAAAGGACTTTTAGAGGTGATTTATTGATATTATGAAGAACTAGAATATAGCATATCAATAATATTTGAAAACGGATAAAAATTGTAAAATTTCAGGTTGAGCCTCTTCACTTCACTTGTCTTGCTGCTTCTGATGGTACCAAGATGGAGAAAATTGACCCATGCATGAATACAAGTAATATTGGAGCACCTCTTTATGATAGCACAGCTACAAATAACAATGGTGTACCTGACATCAAAACCATTCATCACACTTACGTAAGTTCTCGTGATCTATCTACCTTTTTTATATTAATATATCAACAGTTCCTACATATATTCTGTTTTCCTTTTTCTATTACACTCTAAATCTAACGATTTCATGGAGCATGCAATTATTTCAAATTTGATGTAAACGTGACAATACTCACATTAGTAAAAACAAATAAACGTTATCTACAAAGCAATATGGTAAAATGAAACAGGGAGTTTACCAATTTCTGCTTCTTAATTAAAAGGGTTAAAGCTGTTACAGTCATTTAGCATTGAACATTAAACCTAAATGGTATAGATGTTTTTTCAAATAGAGGAAACATAATCTAGATAGAAATCATTGTACATTGTAGAACTTGGATGCTGGATCGTTAGGAGCAGATGTTCAGGCTAAGCCAACACCTATGTTAAGTGATCTACTTAGTCTATGTACAGGAAGAATGTTAAAGAACCCTGCTCCACAACTGATATTCACACCTGATGATCAATCAGACTGTGATGAAGCTAACGATATGCCTATCAACAATCAGACATGGCATAATACACAAAATGATATGCCTACTTCATGTATATTAAGTTCTACTGTAACGAAAGAAAAATCGTCTGTACAAAATATCAATACTACTATAAACAAAGTTGAAGACAGCAATTCTAAAAAGGTAGATTACATAGATGAAAAATTGCACTTTTTCTTTCTGTTTCTCAGTTCGACGATTTCCTGTCGTTACCATAAATTTTTATAGCTTTATTAATATGCTGTTTGTAACTGAGTTTATATAATTTCGTTAATTGTTGGATACAAAGCTAGATACATAAATTGCAAATTGCATGACAGCCTTAGGATACCATGCATTTAACATAAATGTCATTTTGATATTATATTATCATACTGCACATTTTCCCATTTATATTTATCTACAAGATTTATAAAACATAGGTGTGATAAGAACGCTGTCCAGTTACACAGGTCTTATTGTACTGAATGATTTGTTTTGATTTCAACGCACGAGCAAATATTTTAATGATACGAGGTTGTCTACATCTACTTTCATGATTTAATTTTGCAAGTATAATATCGTTTCCAGTTTTATTTCGCACATACACAAACACACTTACACGCGGGCGCATACACTTTGGCTTTATAGATTTAATTAAATGAGACATGTAGAATTGATTCCTACTTAATGCTTTTAATGTTATATATATAAACGCATATATTCCTTCCTACACCATGAAATTTTGGGTAAGAATGTAGGAATAATTTGAATAACAAAATTATTTCTGCTATGAAATGTATGGAAAGTGGAAGTGAATTGTATAGAGCGATATCTAAAAAAATGATTTTACCCAAATTTCTAATTCTTGCAAATATTCAGTCTTAATGTACTGTTTTGTAAGATGAACTGATTTATTTTTGCATTTTCATGTATTTGTTTGAATGATTATGATCCATTTCATAACAAAGTAGAAACTAAATAGATGTTTAACAATTATCAAAATAAATATTATTAAAGAACTCTCTTTGTTATCTGTATATATTACAGCGAAAAGATGTTACATTCCCATGGGGAAGATTATTGTGTTGGCCACCACAACAGGCATTGGTGGTCGATCGAATGCATTCTGGTGCTCGCCGATTTGTTATCCTTGATTTTGGATCACCTGTATTGCTTACGGATTTGATTATTCCTTGCTGCAGTGATTTAGCATCACTGTCTATAGATATATGGACAAAAAAGGAAGAAGTTGATGGTACACGACTCATTGTTGCTGGCGATATTGGAAATAGGTCATTGGTTGTATGTGATCTTCAACCACCACCTGTTTGTAGATATCTAAAGGTATTTAATAATATTCACTATATTTTACTATAATAAAAGAACTTATTCATTTCATTTAGCTTAATTTATTTACTCATTTATATTATAACAGAAAATTGTCTTATTGCTTTCAGATTATAATCATAGGTCGGTATGGAATGTCTCCTACAATGTGTAAAATTCCATTAGGAATTTTCTATGGACACATGATGGTCTTACCTGGAGAAGATTATGCGGAATTAAATAGTAGTTCAGTAACTTGCGACAACACCTTTGATTCTAATGTGCAAGCTACTATCAATACGCAGTGCAATATATTGTCAGCTCTCGCAGAAGATGTGCAGTGCAGGTACTTACAATATATTTGGAAGTATAAATTTTGTTTATTATGTTTTATACAGTTTATGATTAACATTTATTCTCTTATTCTTCTAGATTTAGTCTAGCTACTGAAAAACTAAAAAGCCTATTAGATCCACTGTTGTGTTCAGAAACTACTAATGTTATGCATATGCAACACTATCTTTCTTTTAATAAAGTACCTAATGAAAATAAAGAGCAGCCATCTGCAAAAATATTGGCCACTTATCAAGTAAGTTAAATTAAGTATTTTAATATAAAGACTCATTACATGCATAAAAAATGTACATGTTGAATATTATAGGAATGCGTAATGTTTCAACATCAACTAAATGTTGTCCGAGGTGTATGGAGACGATTGGAATCATGGAAAGGCTCTCGAACCATACCTACAATGTCTTTAGCAAATGCACCTACCGACAAATTGCGAGCCCTTGGAGAAACTTTACTCGATATTCTCCTGTTTGCAGTATATGAAATTGGTCCAATACCTAGCGTATGTTTCTTAATCTTTATGTACTATAATTGTATATGACATTATGATCGTTTAGAATTTTGTATATATATATATTTTCTTTTTCTTTTAGATACCGTTATCAATATGCGATGTTTTTACACCAACCGTTTGTGAAAAGTTTTTTCATTCGATTTGTGTTGTTACACCAGCTCCGCGTTTACAACTACAAGCTGTTGCACTTCTAACGCGTATGGCTGGTCATCAACCTTGGTGGGGAAATTTTTTGTCTAATGTTTTAATTAATCTCTATTCGTCGTCGTCTACGCACATATTTCCACAAGACAGGTACGACATATATAGTGTTTAAAACTTTTTAATAAAAATTAAAAACGTTATATAAGTTGAAAATTCCTTGTTTAATTTTTTAGAGTATTTATTTTGCTAACACTTCTCGGACGTAAATCATTGATTGCTGGCGTCAATAGATCTTCTGTAATAGATGCTATGGTTCGCACGCTAGGCAAATTATTGGCACCATTGTCAAATCCTCAAACATCAGATACAAATCATTTGGACATAACACTTATTGGCTGGGTATTGCTTTTCCTGTCAGTATGTTTGGATACTATAGCGATACCACCTACTTGCTTGGAAGAAAATAATGAAAAAACTAAAGAACAAGGTACTACATATACGCGTGGATATTTCATATAGATGGTAGTACCAATATTTTAAATGTTGATTATCATAAAAATTCGTTTACAAGGTTTATCATCTCGCTGGGAATTTATTCAAGGAGAATCTGCAATGCAGAGGAAATATGGTAATGCCAATCGTTCTCTAACTTTTAGTTATCGTAAAAAATTACAGAAACATATAATGCATCACAAGCAACAACTTCAAGAGTTAGAGCAAGCAAAAAAAGTGTTCCATACGTCATCGCAGGTATGAAAGTACTCTCATCTTATAATAATAAATATAGTAAGCATTTAAAGAATTAATATGTTATATGAATTTTAAAGGGATGGACTAATCTTTCACATACTGCTTCATTGTGTAGTAAAATGAAAGCAACATTAAAATCGCAGGAGCAGTTTTTTAAGAAAACATTAAGACAAAATTCTGCCAAGCATTTCAAAGATATTCTTAGTATTCGCAAAAGTGATACACAACACACTTCCCGTAGTTTACAATCACAAGCAAACGCAAGGTTTGTAATGGAAATTTATATAATAGTCTCATCTATCTCTTTTTAAGATTTTATAATAACTTAACTGTATCATATAAGTTCTAGTAAATCGGAAACAACGGACGCGGATGTTGAATATATATCCAACTTATCACATCAACATGTTTTGCCTGTTGCACGTGGGCTCATTGCTCTTATTTTATATAATTCTGCTAATGTGGATATGTTCCTATTAGCTTGCAAGGTAAGGAAATTCAAAAATATGATATGTATTTGCCGAGTTTTTGTTTTGTTTCCTTTTTTCCTTTTTTGATGTAAAAATTTTATCTTCATTATATATTATTTATTTATAAACGAAATATAACTGATAAAATTAGCTCATTAATGCTCTATTTGTACTAATGCTTAGTACTACGATTTACAATCAAAACATTACTAGCTTGTAGATATAGTTGATAATTTTTAATATATAATAAGCTTTATGCTTTTCATGGGGCAACTGTTTGAATTATTGTATCATGTACCATATAGGTAGTCGCTAGGCTAGTGATATCTACACGTCCTGCAATTAGCTTGTGTGAGCTTATGAGCGAAGAACAGCTCCTAAAATTAGTCAGATTGGCAACGGGTACTTCTGACGCGGCCTGGTCTTCGCATGCAGTTTCGTGCCTTTTGCAGGATTTATTAGAAGGTATAATACAGTTTTTATTGCATTACTACTCTGAAATACGATTGTAATACCTATTATTTATATGTATTTTTCTTTTTGGTCTTCATTAATCTTTTTGCAGGTGGAAAATTAATTCCAAAAACGTGTTCTACTCATGAAGGAAGTCCTTCCGAGGAAAACTTCGAATCTCTTGTTACGGAAAAGAGTCGAACACCAGAAGAAGAATATGTTAGTGCTGCTGAAACAAGTAATACTACTGTTCCACTTGGTAATGATGAAGGATTTGCGGAAGGTGAAGGAGAAGAAGATGCTCAAGATGGTATAATGGTGATGTCTGCAGCTGCATCAACATCAAAGTCCAATGGATTTTTGCCTTCCCTTTTAGAGTCAGATGACAGTGAATTTGAAGATTTCTTAGATGATATTTTGGAACGTGGTAGAAATACGTTGAAAAAAGGTCATCCATTACCTAAGAATGTAGACATATCTGGGTATATAATATATATGTAAATACTTAAATATAATCCAACTGTTCGAAATATTAAATTAACTGAAAATTTTTAAAGGATTTCTTTGGCGATGGATGCAAGATTGGAATATGGGGTGGAAATGGGAATAGAGTTATCACTAAGGATATTGTCTATGTTCAGCATGTATAATTTACCTTATAGTATAAGTACCACAATACATGTGAGTTGGTGATGTTTAATTTATATTTATTCCTAGCATAATTTGGATAAAATTTATCTTTATTTTCTTATATAAAAGGTTCCACCAGAGACAAGTCGATATCCTCAACAATCAACATCCAAAGCAGAACCTAACTGGAATGAGAGAAGTCAAGACATTTGGAACTCGCCTGACACAACTTTTTCGAGTTTAATAATGTTAACGAGATGTTTTGACAAAATATTCGCGGAATTATATTTACAGGTAATATTAATTAAACAGCAACTCTACTACTCATATAATATCCACTACTTAAACCCAATGAACTAAAGAGTAAACTAAAAATTATTTCTATTTCGCAACAGAGCGTGGAAACAAATCTGGAACTTATCCTTCAACTTTGGCTAACATTGAATTTAGATGCTTCTACAGAACAATCAAATTCCCCAAATCAATTTGATCCTTCACTTACACCTGTTATACCTTTAAGTTCAACAGCTATTTCAAATCTTATATCTGCATTATCTTGGTAAATACAAAATTCATTTTAACAATAATCATTTCTTATTTAAAGTTTTCAGTAATAAAAATCAATTTGTAGGCATCCAGGAGTTTCTTTACGAGCCTGGTGTCTCGCTCTCCAATGTTTGACTCTGGCAAATAATCAACCATTACAGACAAATCCTGCAGAAGCTGCAAATAGTAGACAACCACTAGAGGGTCTTCTGGGTGGTATGGCCGGATGTATTGTAAAAGAACGTAACATGGGTCCTATGCTTTTGCGTTTACTTTCTGGAAGCGGATTAAATGTTAACGCTATGGACAAACAATATATTATGGTATGTTGATACGCCTTCTCAAATACTAGATACTTTGCAGTATTCTGTAATTTTGTATTTCAATATACGATTTTTAGGCTGGACCTACTGTTTGCCAAGCACTACAATATTTTTTAGTTAGATTAAAAATGAGATGCGACGTGATTACGCCTGGCAGTACTTTAGGGAATGCATTAAAGGAACTGTTACTATGGGTAGTATATCAACTTGTACAACCTGGTGGAGCTCTGTCTACAAGAAGAGGACCCTTAGACGCACAGTACAAACTTATAACATCATTAACAAATCTAAATTTTACCAACACAGATTTAGGAACTGCAATGAGTATAACAGAATGCGTTGGAGTACTAGTTTCTACTTATGTTAGGGGTTCTGAAGGTACTTTTATGAATCAATATAAAGTATCATATTACTGAATTGTCATATAGTTCCATTTTCCATATTCCTGTTTTATAACAGTTGGAGCTCAATGTGGTGGCACTGGTGATTTAGCAAATTCATCTGGAGGATTTGGAAGTTTATTTGCTTGTGTATTCGGTGGAGATACCAGACAAGATCATCCTACATCATGGGATACTTTAGTCGTAGCTCTTATTAAATTAGTATACCGACTTATTCAAACACCTTTACCAGAGGTACACATTATTGTTTAAAATGTTTCATATCGAATAGATATTTAGAATTTATTTTCATATTAGAATATTTTATATTTTCAGCCCTGCCCAGGTCGATCTGACGGCCCAATAAGAATCGATCTATCTGAAACAAATTTCGATGCAAATATTGATATCAATGATACTCAAATGAAAGTAAATATTTCACAAACGGATGAAAGTAAAGTCGCAGAGCAACAATCTTCATCACGCTTACAACAATGTACATCTAATAAACCTCGTGTACGATGTGTTGCAGATACTGGTATGTATCAAAATGCAATAAGTTTGTTCTAATCAAATATTAATTAATGAAATGTTATGATTTTCAGTTTTGCAACATGAACCTACCATGATGCGTTTGCTAGGAGCTCTAGGCCATAGTACCGGTTCATCTCTAGCTATGCTTTTAGGTGAAAGTGCTGGTGCAGGAACAGCAACTGAACTTGGTGATCCCGCTTCGATACCAGACGCTACATTTCAACTTTTGACTACTCTTACTAAAAAAGCAAGCAATCGCTCTTTAGTACTCAATCCACTTTATCAATACCTTTCCTCTTGTAAGTCATATTATTTTCAGGAATTTCAATTTTTGCAGGAACATGTTTTCATATTTAATATATTATATTTTTTGCAGCATGTGAACAAAGAGAATTAAATCGACAGTTGGGTGTTATGCAATTGTCAGAGCCTCTTCTTTGGTATATCTTAAGGGTTTTGGACAATGAAGTATCATTGGCAATGTTTACAGCGATGGGTGGAGTAAAAGTACTTTGTGAAAATTTAGTAAAATCAAGTAACAGTGGCAACACTAACTCTGCTTCGCCTGATGTGATTGCATTAGTAATGGAACATCTTTCGAATGTTCCTAATGTGTTACCAGTAGCGTCTTCAAGTAGCAAAAAGTCCATGAATACGCTAGAAACTTATGAAGATGGATTATTAAACTTTGCTCCTTTGGGTATTATATCTTGGTTTAATCCTGCTGCACAACCGGCAGATGTTCTCATACAAAATTCCACGCCACATAAGCGAGCCAGGACAGCTGCATGGTTATATCACTGTTTCCCTGATGAGGCATGGGTTGATCTTGCGATCACTTTACCTTGTGCTATATTATTGAGAAAAGTGGAACTTCAACCACATCTTACGTCTTTAGCTAGTAAGATATATAAACACAGTATTAATGGACAATACATGTTATATTTTGATATTATAATATTACTATCTTACAGCGTGCCCGTCGGCTGTGGCTATCGAAGTTTCGAGAGAAAGTAACAGTCCTCTAACACCTGTTTGTCCACCGATGCCTACGGCAGGCTTGACATTTATTCGTATCACTTTATCTCAGCCAGAAGTAGCAACATCTGTACTCGTACGACTATACAAGCCGCGCGACTCAAGAAATATAAGTTTAAGTCAGATTAGATTATTAGGTACCACAGCATTCGGTGAAATAAAAACGAATCACGATACAATAGACGAAGAACAACTTACCAAGACAAGGTAATTATTTACTGATTGCCTAAATCGTACATTTATTGATATAATTTTTAATCGTATTCACTGTGAAGCGAACACTTCTATGATTTCATGAGTCCAAATACAATTTTACGTATCAATTTAACGTATCTGTCTAGCTTGGGTTGGTTGCGATTGTTGCATCAATGTCTATCCGTAAGCACGTTGAACAGCAATCTCGCTGTTAAAGTGCTTAATTCTGCGGCTTCAGTTGAAGGACTGGTTGAGGCATGTTGTAATCTTCTGTTACTCCCAGCACCATCTCTTTTTACTCCCAATCTGGAGAGGGTTCTTTTGCAACTAGGCTTACATTCTCGAGAGCTTGGACTTCGACTCATTGGTCTTTTACTCAACAACAGGTCTACTTCTTTCTTTCAAGGTACTGCTTTTCTTGGGAATCGATTCTATTCTTTTTTTTTTTCAAGTGTATTTTTCTGAATACATGAATTAAAACCGAACTGGTTGGTATTTTACAGGTGCCACAACTACACAAGAAACATCAACTGTCCAATTGGTTGTAGAATTATTGCAGCAACTATGTTCCATTCAAGATTTTTGCACGGAAGCTCGTATGACAGCGGTGTTATCGTGGCTCCATGCATCAGCAGTAAATGGAATTTCTCGGCCCAGTAATGGTCCTAATGCTATTAATCCGCCTGCTGTATATATTCATTGTGTGTCTTCTATTATATGGGAAGCACATCAACAGCAAAATCTTAATTATGATTTACAGG
Source organism: Bombus affinis (assembly GCF_024516045.1). Classification (NCBI taxonomy): domain Eukaryota; kingdom Metazoa; phylum Arthropoda; class Insecta; order Hymenoptera; family Apidae; genus Bombus; species Bombus affinis. The sequence continues at coordinate 5,581,244 of NC_066354.1, forward strand.
CTTTATTGACCGATGAACTTTTTAAGTAAGTCGTATTCTCGATATATTTAATTCTTTTTCCATTTGATAGTTCTTAATATAAGCTATCTTTTCAATTAGTGCTTTGTATCAATGGACTTTGGTTTTGGGAATGAGTTCTGCCTTAAAACAGGCGATTGATTCTGCTCTTTGCGCGTTTTGCTACGTGAGACCTTCATTATTCCCTTTGCTTCTTCAAAGAGTACGAATTTTGGTACCTAATATGGCAACAGATCATTCTGCATCTATATCGGATGATCGTAAGGAAAGAGAGAGTCAAACAGATGATAGGAAGAGCGAATTTAATGGCGAAGAATGGTACTATCGTTATGTGTTATCAGAATATAAACGATTAAATTTAACAGAAGGACAGTTGCTTACTGTAGCTGCAGCCGCTCGGTCTCCACCAGGTATTCAACAATTGATTGATTCTGGACTTCCTGCTTCGCTGACAATGTTAATTATCGGTGAGAGATTATCTTGTGAGATTATTATTCTAGAATTGGATAAATTTCTAAAGGGTGAAACTTCTATGTAGATTTTTGTAATCTGGAAAGTTCACGACAAGAGCAACCGCAAAGTAGACGAATATTAACGAAGGGTAGCTGTCAAAGTAATTTAGGAAGTTTAACTGATAATGATAAAGCTGGTGAAAGTTCCATGGATACCAATAATTATGTTGGTAAGTGTGTTATTTGGAAAAGTTGTAATTTTTACAATCTAATAACTTTTTTTGCGATCTTTATAAACGGTATTATGATAATCATTATTTAGGTGAATTGTGTATGACAGAACCGGAAAGTATAGCAATGGTGTTAGAATTTTTGACCCTTGTCTGCTCGGAAGGTAGAATGCGTGATTGGCTTGGTAAAGAAGGACGTGGATTTTGGTTACCCCTTCTTTCACTTCTCAGTAATCGACCCGTAGAAAATCCATCTTTATCGTCTTTGAGGTAGTTATACATATTTCATTTATGGTACAAATATAAAAGAAAATTTGATACTAAAAAGATTTTCATTTTACAGATGTTCTAAAACAAGTATATCATATGCATCATTAGAAAGTGCAATGATTAAATTTTTATCTAGGTGTTGTTGGTGTCATCTTGAAAATCAAAAGTTATTAGCCGAGTTATTAACCGACGTGATTTCTCAACAACGAACAACTTCCAGTAAGAGACGATTATTTTTAATTTAGTTTAGATTCATTTTATTTCATGTAGTATACAACATTTTTGTCGGATAGATGTGCGCTATCTTCATGGAATTTCCGGTTTCACGAGACGACTGATTTTGCAATTATTGTTGGAAGGTGAAAAGGTATTAGTATCTGTAACTTCTGATGCACCGATGAAAGTTTCAAATACTGCAGTCAATTATAGCATGCTGGCTATGCCACCGCATCCAGCTCATCCGCTCGGTCATTATCATCAATTACTGTACATGTCTACTCAATCAACCGTTGCGGATATATTACAACAAGTCTCTGGTGAGTTAAGTTTCAATATTCTTTTCTTCAATTAGTAATAATTAATATGCGCAATATGGTTCTAATAAAATTTGGAATGTTTTTCAAAGGTACATGGCTTTTTTTATTGTTGCCAAATACATATAAGGGTAATGAAACTGGAACGAATAATAATCGATCTAGAGAGCTTTGGGAATCTGGTATGGCCTTCATAGTAGATACTCTTAGCGTAGCCGCGGGAAATACGGCGAAAGACAAGAGGGCTAAGGAGGCATCTAACAGATCACAAGCTCGTGGTCCTGTTATAAGAAAGTCGCGAATAAATTCTGGCAAGTCACTTGTTATTTATGATATATTATAATACATGAAATATGAGCAAATTTTAATTATTCTACTTGAAATTTCGTATTAATAGATGGAGCGGCTAGTACGAGCAAAACATCGACTAATAATGTTCAGCAGAATTCTACCAATTCTACTAATCAACAATATTTGATACATTCATCACGTCCAAATACTCCTTTACCACCGCAGTTGACCATTGCTCAGCTTTTGGCTATTGCCGAAGATAGTGGAATATCTTTATCAGAACCTTGTTTGCATCTTATATTGCGTCAACGTAATAAAGATTCAAAAGGTATGTATTAAATGAAATTCATTAGTTTGGAGGAACGTTTATAGATAACTGTTCTATTATCTTCCAGATGACATAACGAAACAAAACGACAGCGAGTTATTAAATTATAGAAGCATAGAAAGTTCATTAGGAGTGTTCAGTGCAGGTGGTGGTTTAGCGGTGTTAGCTCGACATTTACCGCTTGTGTATCCAGATTCTAGACCACCACCCGTCCCGTTACCTTCGCCAGAACAAACATACGAGGAGTGGGTCAAATTAGGAATCAGCGATGATGCTTGTGAAGTCGTGGAAGAAAGTGGAAATAACTCTTCTCCGTGGGCATCATCACCAGCTGCTTACGTGCCACCACATTCCCTTGCTGCTTTTGGTTTGTTCCTCAGACTTCCAGGTTATGCGGAAGTACTATTAAGAGACCGAAAACGAGCACAGTGTTTGTTACGTCTTGCATTAGGCGTTTCGGATGATGGCGAAGGTGGAGACGTTTTAACGTCACCGTTGGCTGCGTTGTTACCAACCTTGCCATTCCAAGTGTTAAAGCAATTACTTGATGCTACACCTGCGACCACAGACGATGGTCTTCTTTTACGTAAAACAACCATCGAAGTGGGTGCTATGCTTCTGTTGTTGAATTGTTTAGCCGTATTTACCCACCAAACGAACCAGAACGAAAATTCGGAGCAGAAAGTAACTAGCAACCAGGGCGAAGCAGGACGTAGCGACGATAATTCGCATTTGTACTGGGCGAAAGGTACAGGATTTGGTACCGGGTCTACACAACAGTCGTGGAATGTCGAACAAGCTTTGATGCGACAGAGATCCGAAGAAGAGCACGTTACAGTATTACTGCAAGTTTTAGCAAGTTACATTGGCTCCGGTGGACAAACACAAAGAGAACTGCCAGCATCTTTTCCCGATCTACTAGCCCGATCCTGTTTACTTCCAGCCCTGTCTTCGTATTTGAGAAACGATTCGGTGTTAGACATGGCGAGGCACATTCCTTTGTATCGGGCAGTATTGCAACTGCTCAGAGCTATGGCTCTATCGAATCAATTAGTTCCGCTTTTATTACCTAGAGGCGGAAAGTCTGGTGAACCATCCGTTGTATCACTTTTATCCGGTATGAGAGTTTGCGTGGACACGTATGTTCACAAGATTAATCGTACTAGGAGTAATAAGTCGAAGACGCTATTCAAATATCCTGACGATACTGAGCAAGACGAAGGTCTAGCAACATTGATCCCTGATATTCAAGAGAGCGCTACTATAGTGCAAAATGCTACCTCTAGATTGTCAGGAATCGAAGAAGAACTACCTGGACCAAGTCCCACAGCTCCAGAATTACCTCTGCTTTCTATCGAACAACGATACATAGAAGTTATGAAAAATTTACAATTTGGTAAAAAAATGTGTTTCTTTTAGAATATACTTATCATTTTTTATATACATATATTATTTTATTTTAATGTATTACTTACCATTGTAGATACATATGAGATGATTACTGAAAATTCAGAAGCTGGTGGATATAAGTTTGCTGTTTCATATCATTTTGAATCCACCATGAGGGCAGCTGGTGAAAGAAGTCACCCCATGAGGGTCAAGAGATTAGCTCAAGAAGCTGTCACACTTTCTACGGCGCTACCTTTGTCGTACAGTAGTAGTGTTTTCGTTAGGTGCGACACAGATAGATTAGACGTAATGAAGGTAACTACACGAATGAAACAAACAACTAATGTAACATAATTATTAATTATATCTTGTATCATGAACATTGAAATTCTTTATTTAGGTACTCATAACAGGACCAGAGGAAACACCATATGCCAACGGGTGTTTCGAGTTTGACGTGTACTTTCCTCCGGATTATCCTAACAGTCCGATGTTAATAAATCTAGAAACTACAGGTCGCCATACCGTACGATTTAACCCAAATTTGTACAACGATGGAAAAGTCTGCTTGAGTGTATTGAATACTTGGCACGGTCGTCCGGAAGAAAAATGGAATGCGCATACTAGTAGTTTCCTGCAGGCAAGTGTTAATATTAATAAAGCGTAGATCAAGTTTGCGTTTTGGATCACTAACTAACTAAATGTTACAACAGGTCTTAGTATCAATACAATCGCTGATTTTGGTATCAGAACCTTATTTCAACGAACCAGGATACGAACGATCACGAGGTACGGCGAGTGGGGCACAATCTAGTCTGGAGTACAATGTGAACATTTGTCAGGCTACTGCTAAGTGGGCGATGCTTGATCAAATACGTAATCCATGTCCTTGTTTCAAAGAGGTAATTACATTTGGATATTCGCTTATTATGCGAAAACTGGATTCTTACATTCGTGTTTGGTGACTACAGGTTATACACACTCACTTTTGGATAAAAAGGCACGAAATTGTTGCACAATTAGAAGGATGGATAAGGGATATGGAATTATACGGATCAGATCGCAGAATCGGCCGCACTCTTTCTCTGAACGCATTAGCTTTAAGGGTAATTAATTAGTTTTACATATGCTATTATTTCAACTTAGGTATGTTAGGGTAACGTGTTGGAATCTTATTTTATAATACCTTACAGAGGCATTATAGTTTGTTGAGAGAAGAACTGAGTAAACTGCCAACTCCTGAAGGTTTAGAGGATTTGGTGGAACCACTCGCGTCACCAGACTTGCCGATCGAACTTACCAGCACTCCTGGCACCCCGTGTTTGGACACGTCATCAGCGACAATGCTACCTCCAACCAGCACGCCAATTACTAACTCTGTCGATACTATTAGCAATGCCAGTGCTAGTAATCACGTACACCACGACATCGACACGGACGTTGAGATGGAGAAGATGGTTTCAAAAGTGTGTGAATAGCTAAAGGATGTTAATAGACATTGTTGGACATTTTAAAAAGTCTATATTGTTTGTGTTATGACGGACAAATAACGGACTGACCGAAGATGAAAGGAAATCCTAGTACATGGGCAAATTTCAGTTTATTGACGGATGATTAGGTGAATGAAAGATTATTGTATCTTTTCGTTGAACACATGACGATATCGATAAAATGAAAATCCGAGAAACGAAGGGAATAAATGTATGCGTGCGTGTATGAGATACATATTGATGAGAGATACGGTAAAAAAGTAAAAATGCGCGAGAGACAACGAGACGAAAGAACCGGTAAAGTAGAATGGATACGAAGAATGAGTGTGGAGGAATGAAAGAAATGAATGGGTAGGCTGAATCGATAAGAAAGGAGAAGGAATATCTAGTGATTATAAAGTCTAGTATGAATGTGACAAACTCGTACGTAGTAAGTACTCTCTGTGGCAACTGCTATGCTATATGTACGCTGCATTCTACTACTTCGTACTATCATAAGTAACAACTGTTATTCGATATTTATTATACGTGTTCCTCGTTTACGTAGCCGGTAATTCCCCCTCCCCCCTCACCCCAATAGCAATGCGACTGACTTTAAACGACATGTGTTCCAGCAAAATGAGACGATGTTGATAATGAACGCAAAACAATACGAAACAACGATACGAACTTTATTTAGCGAAAAACAGCATAACAGTCACTCGTAAATATGAGTGGAATATGTACCTATACGATGTAATTTTATGCGAATCGCTTTTCCGTTATAACATTTCGTTTCGTTCCTCGTTGCTACCCATTGTATTTTTTCCTTGCAAAATCGTCTCAACCGTTTAGCTCAGCGTCGCATTGCCCTCGATTTACGAGTAGAAAACAATGCGGAAAATTGCTCTATAACGCATTATGCAGTTAGCACCTGATACGTGTGCGCAGTGTGATTTAATATTTATCGTGCCTGTATTGATTGCGGTCCGTATTGTATTTTTTACGGGAAATAATAGTATGACGTGTTCGGCTTAAAAACGATTGCATATTTTTCAACACCGAATTCCTTTCGACGACTTCATTGAAAAAACAAGAAGACCAGGTTTATATCGAACAGCCTTCATTTCAAAAAGAATTGAGATCTGCATATCGAGCGACGATACATTTTTTTCTCTTTCAAATATTCTTTTATCTTTTCCTTCGTATTGTCCTTTTCCATTTCCTTTTTCTATTTTCAAAGATTTCAATGTATCAAACCGATTGAGAGCGAAAAGAACGGAAGAGAAGATGGTATTAAATCCGGTAATTCTCCATAAAATAAAGAGGGCAAACTACAGACATTTGGATAACTTGAAATACCGTTGCATTTGATATAATTAACAAAAAAAAAAGAAGGAAAAAAGACCGACGATTATAACCGGCATTATCGAAGACGCAGTAATCCCCCAAGCTGTCGCGATTCAAAACGCGATCTCGCTTGGATTCCTGCTCGTATAGTATTGTCCCATTTCTCTTATCAGCGAATAATTACGGTTAGTTGTAAAATTACTGGTCGAATTACACCGCCAGTACCGATGATCGTTCTATCTGTAAATAATCGTCACACGAATAATCGCATTAAAAGTAAATGTTTGTAATTCCTAAGTAACTGGATAAAATGCTCCATTGTAACGTATACTATTGCATGGATTCCTAAGCAATGAACGAAGCGAAACAAAACACGTCAGATGATGATGTACACGACAGGACAACGTGTTAATAGTTATTTATAATAAACGATTATTATCACGCTATTCTCAACTTTCTTTTACATCGTTCATTTATAGTAACCCTTCTAACGTAAAAAACCTCGAATACGCCCACTTGTCGACGTTGAAACATTCTTTCAAACTGAGATGTCTATTTAATATCGCAAATATTTTCGTACGGGATATCGCTATTATATTATTATTTTCCAATTCCATTTTTCTTTCATCGTAAGTAAGGAGCAAGATTTATTCGATAATTTTCCCACGTGAAACGTATACTGGTGATTTTGCAAACTCCGTAAGTGCAAACGCGATCTGATTTATGTCGAAATTCTTCGCAGCGAAATTAGAAAAATCGTGAGTTTTCCGGTCAATTCCCGTGCCAATTTGTCACGGGTTTCTATATTGGCCGGGGGCCGTGGCAGGAAACCGTTTCCCGTTTTCTTTCGTACACTCGTACTGCATTCACGCGTTGCCCTTTCCGGTGAAATATTAAATTTTCTGCAATTCTACGAAACCGGAGAACACGTGCATCCGTTATATACTAGAAGGAAGCTTGCAACTGTAAATTAAAACTGTGATGCGAATTCGAATCTTCTTGAAGCATGGTTTGGAAGTCTATCTTTTACAGTCCAATCACGTCTAAATTTTGTCCGATGTATCTCTGAAAACTAGCCAAGTGAAAGCGATTTAGTATGAGTTATGCAGAGTTCACGAAAGTACGTAAGCAGTGAATGATTTCATTATATTGACAAAGCCCAGCATTCAGTATGGGACCATATTTAATACCTTGTTATATATCTTAAGATGGCTGTATACTAATATGTTTTATTAAATATATATTTGCAATCGATATCTTGTAAATGAAAGATATTTTTGTGAGCACTACCTTTCAGGGAATAAGTGAGATTCATAGTTGATTATCGAACGAAAAAGGAAACAGATGATATCTCGAATACCGATCGCCGAGAGGGAGAAAGAAAGCACGAAGGGGTAAAAAGTGTATGGCCGAGCATGTACGGGGGTGGATTTGATTTATAACCTTGCCCACCGTAACACGCTATGAAATTTCATCCGTGACGCTGATACGAACACGCCAGTTTCTATATTAAACGATGCCACTACGGTGACACGTAGAGTTCGCGTACGCAGCACAGATGTGTGCGCATCCGCTCGAGTGCGTGTCGCCGAGTAGTTTCGTACAATTAAATCAGTGCCGAGAGCAAGCCCATCGTTGAACGCGTCATTGCACATCCGTAATCATTTTAGCATACTTCGTTCCCCGTCACTGCTATCAACGCAATCTATTTTAGCGTATTCCTCCGTCACGTGTCTAAGCGCCGGATGTTCCGTTATCGTCCAGCTGCCGCGTAAAATCTAGATGAGACGATTTTATGTCACTGGTCACACCTGGATACAGAATATTGGAACGTGGGTATGGTCATTATATCGCGAGAATAATAATTAGAGTTAAAATTCTTTTCTAAAATAATATTAACGAAAACGATAATAAAATCGATATAATAGCGCAGGAAGACAAGACGAGGAAAAAGAAGCTTCATCCCTGTCTCGAGTGTTCCAAGGATGAAAAAGACGAAGTTTGTCCGTCGAATTTTCACTATAACTATTGAATTTAATTTTAAATTCGGAGACGCGTGTTTCAGGCGTTTTGAATACATACCGGCTTTCTCGGCAGCAGGAGTCCGCTACGCCATTTACAATTTCATTTGTGGCACGTTCTATTAATTGCAGTAGTAAGTTGATCTCTCGACTTTGCGTTAATATCGCGGCGAGTATTCTTTCACGAAAGCTCCGATTATAAATTAAAGGCAAGAACGAAGTCATAGTTAAAAATATAGGGAGGTGAAGAATGCCGAAGGAATTGTGGCGAAATGAGAAGACCGAAGAAAAGGTAGCATATATATCTTGGCGAAACGTTGAACTGAGATGGAGGCAAGTAATTGGAAACGTGCAGGATGCGAAAGCTTGAAATATGGTGATACTTATATCCAAAGTAGGGAAATGAGTAGGAGGATGAGGAAAGCGTCGGAATTAGCCAATTTCGCAGGAACGATCGGTTCCTAAGCTGTCAGCAAGTGAACGGAAATAGGGAAATTCCATTGGGGAAATGTTGACACGGCACACAATACCAGGGATAGGTTAAACGGTATAGGTGTGTTTTGAAAAGCCATCATTGCGGAGTGATCGAGTAGTAGAAGCGACACCGCTGGTGTCAGATGCAGCTGCCTCGTTAATTGTCCTTCGGCTCTATTCCATCCTTGCCCTCGTTCGATGACGTTTCATCCGGTTAAATCGATGTTTCGTGTTTCCAATTAAAAAACCACGGGAAACGGCAGACTGTTGCGGATGTAAAATTTCGCCGAGCGATATGTTTTTGAGGTAATCGGCGAATCGCAATCGCAATTCGACTTAGTTATAAATTATATAGTCGGATAAAATTGCGAAGATTTACAAAAGTTAAAGATCTTCGGGATTCAGGTTCGTTATATAAGTACTTTCATTATCCAAATTCCTTTATTCCTCGGAGCTACGTAGCACGGCTTAATCGTATGCGACAATGGGGTTCGAAGGGGGTGGAGCTAGAGAAATTAGGATTAACGGCACATAGGAATTTTTCCCGATCGCCTTCCTAAAATTCCTAACGAACCAACCCTAACGACGAAACGATCGCGTCAGCTTAAATCGACGTTCCACGCGATGTTTTATCTTAAATCGACCTTCGAATTGGGGTGAGTTGGTTGAACAGAAAAAGGGACGATGGAAGAAAGGGAAAAAGAGCAAAAGATCCATGTGGACAAGAGCGGTACGTGAGAGAAAAGTTCTTTTTTATTTTAAAGGTTGGTTCGGATCTGTTTTTGATAGATTTCAATCGATTCGTGGCAATGCGTAATTCAAGTTAAAATTGAAATTACAAGACAAAGAAACCGATGGAATATTTCGCTAGCTGTCAGCAGTTTACGAACGTGTACTTTTGAATAGCCTGCCAGTGGAATTAATATCGGTGTATTTTGCCAGCGTTTCGCTCTGTTGAATAAACAATTGTTCCGTAAATATCTGTTTTACGTGTTTCTCTGCGTCCCGGTGACGTTCAACGCGTTTCGTGTTTAACGTTCGCGAAAATCGCGAAAATTGAAAACCAATAGACATCACCGTGCGTGCAAAATTCGCCTTGTGTAAGACCGGAAAATACTGCTCTGCGAGAGCATTCCTGAATTTTATATTTTGAAAAATGTACTCTTTTTCCCCCGTATTCTGGTGTCCTATAAAAATCGATTCGTTCCTCCAGGGACGTTCCATCGATCACCAGGCATGGATGCCTCTGTACGTTGTACAAATCAATTGACGCGTTGAGCAGAAGCGGAAGGAAAAATATCCCGAATGGCACGGAGGGAGTACCAAAGGTATAATGTATCATGGGACATTAAAGGTGTTCGAGCCGAGGCGAGAAGTCACGCGGACTAAAAGAAAAAGAAGCGACACGGAGAAGAAGAATGAAGGTGCGCGGGAGAGACCACCGGGAGCAGGAAGAAGAATCGATCCCTTCTTCCTTTTTTGCCTAACTACCTACCAATCGCCTTTCTCTTCTTCTTCTCTTCTCTCTCTTCCTCCTTTTCCTCCCTTTCTTTCTTTCGTCCCTCTTTCGCTCCCTTCGTCCCTTGTTCCAAGCTGACTCGTTACTATCTACTACCGACGACTTTCCTTTCGCAATCTTGCAACAAATCAGACTTATTCCACGACTACTCACACCCAACCCATTGCTCCAAGTGTCGAGAAAAACCTCTGCTCTTTTGATTTCGACTGTCCGCCGGACAAAAAATTCGTTTGCAGTTTTTCACGGCGAAATCATTTGCCAGGGCTACGCGTTCTTACTTGTTACGCGGCTTGAGCCCAAGTTTCTTTCTCGCCGGATAGCTTCGAGGACAAAAAACTGGGAATTTATGCGAAACACGGAACCTCAATTTTTTTCCTACTCAATTCCTGTTCGTCGAGCTAAAAATTAAATAAAAATATAGAAGACCGGATAGACCGGATATATTCTACAGGCTGGTCCGTACAGTCCGTTGATAGGTACAATTGGCTACCGTGGTTGTTCTACGTGGAAAAACAAGTCTGAGAAAATCGAATTCGGAAATTTATCAAGTATAATAATCTTTGTTAACCTATCGATTTGGTACGAGAAAACAATCAGCGGTAGGTTACTATACATGTGAAATAAAATTTTTCCTTTTAAGATTTCATCTCCAAGTAAATTAAGTTTGAATATGTTTAGTTAAGAACTGGTCTGATACACGCGCATGTTACATCTTCAAATTTATTTCTCTCGGAAACACAGCGTCTTATGAAAAACTGTACTATACTTTCGACATATTTCTTACATACATACTTAAACTCCTGTTGAAGCAAATTTTGAAAACTCGATTTTTTCGGAAAATTTTCGCCTTGTTCTTTTTCGTTTCGTGATCAACTGTACCGAGTGTTATGGATCACCCTGTATATCTATATACCTTATTATATTATACTACAAAATTACGAAACCCGTATCACTCTATATTTGTATCGTGTAATGGCATGTATCCATGATTTTGAGAGGCGAAGATATCGAGTAGATCGATCTTGTTTGTCGAAGGCAAGAGGGACGTAACGCGGAGGATCAAGTTCGCCGGTCTTCGTATTCCCAACGTAGCGAGCTGCAAGCGTTAATCGAGAATCGGAGGATTTGCCGGGTAGATGGCGGGCAAACGATCGTCAGCGATGCTTACGGAGGAAAAACAGGAGGGTGGAAACAACGAAGGCATCGTAATGGACTTTGCGGGTGTCGATGGGCGACGGTGTTAATTGCACCGCCTCACCTAATGGCTCGAAACGTCCGCAAATGCTCTGGAGACTCGACTTTCCCACCTCCTACCCACCGTGGAATCGAGCCTTTTAAACCGACCATTTCTGCGCGTCTTTTATCCGCCTCCCGTGGGCTAACCTTCCCTTTCCGGCTTACTTATTTTTGCCCACTTTTCATACGAGTGAAAGATGGGACGCGAATTCAAACGAACCTACTTACACTGACCTAATTAAACGAGACCTTGTTCTCTTTATCTACGCGGTCGAGAGCCGTGAAGAGATTTTCTAAGTGTTTTAGTGGCGGACGTCTGTGATTTAGCAGAACAGCGACGAGCCTCTGTGACCTGACAGTAGTATAAACCGGTAGTTTATCAGACGCGATCGATACCAATTATAGAAAGGAATTCTTCCTGCAAAAATTTATGCTTTGTAGGTAAATGTTAATGTATTGCTATGGTTCAGGCGATGAGATGTACCTTTGCAGGTAAGTATAATGACTGTTACAAATAATTTTAACAAATCTTCTCTACCTGTGGCGACTTTGCTTGAACTGCGCAATTCTAAGCGATTACTCGTGTCCTTGGTAGTTTAGATTTTTACATATGGGACCAGGAGCTGTTCTACTTATAAACGGTTGTGTATTCCAGTGAAACGTTACAAGAGTGTTTAATTAAATGTATAAATTTCTACCGTTTCGACGTCGGTGGTCGGACGGAACACAGTGCATGAAATACGCGTTCTTTTTTTCGCGGTCAGGGCAGGCCGTAAAATTTAACGTTGACGCGACGCTTGACAATTTCATTAAGATTCTCGCGCATCGTCCCTTTCCGGGACTCTCGTTAACGCCATCGCTGGAAATTGCTGGTTGCACAGCACGAAGTGCGCCCGAGTAATTGCATCGTCGCCAGCATTGCGACAGACGTTCTGGTCCACTCTTTGAGCATCCCGAAGTTAGATGGGTCGTTAGTCGAAAGTAGAGTAACCGGAAGTTAGCTGACCCGGTAAGATAGCAAACCAACGCGCGCTGCGGCACCGGCCCAACTTTCCTAGACAACTTTCTTTCTTTGTTCCACCCGCAGTCTCTTGTACATTCTCCGTTTGTTCTATTTAACGCACCACTGAGCTACGATAATGCGCCCAAGGAGAACGTAAACGCGATTCTTATCTGCAAATACGTGTCCTAATAGCTCGCAGTGCTCTTCTGCCGTTTCTGTTAATACCGATAGGTATCGGTAATTGTTTCAGCAATTTCAGATTTCCAAATGGAAATCGCAGAGACTCGATCTCGTTCGTTAGGTTACTTTTCCCTACTGTTTCGCAAGACGAGGATATCAGACGAAGTTTGCTAAACGCGCATTAGAGATAAGCTTTTTCTATCCTTTCCAAGAGGTGATATAATTTACTACAGCAATTTTCTGGTATATAGATGAAACTGCTTGCATAAAGCGAATCGACCAGCGATGCGTATTTAGCCTGCGTTCGAGCGAAATATCTAGCGGCGAATCGTCGAACGGGATTATATTTTATTCGCGAGTTGCCAGACGTCGGGGAAACTGAACGCTGGCTGAACAGGATGAAAAACGAATGGCAGAATATGTATTCGTAAAATTTCGTGAGTCCATTGAACAGGGACGAACTGTTGTACGAGGAAGTAGTAGTTATAGAAAGTGGCAAGCGGCGTCACGCAGCTAGAAACTTTTCTATTTAGTCCGAAACTCCGCGGTAGAGGACGCTCCTTCCGGTTTCGTAGCTCCTTTGCATTTAATGAGGATCCGCTGAATATTCAGAAACACCGCGTCGCGTGCTTCCATACACAAGAGCGGGGGTTTTTTCGCAAAAAACTGGGTCGTCTCATCAATTTCTTAATTACCGTCTTCTAGGATTCCTTCTTCTCTCTTTCATTTTTCCCTTTCTTCCTTCCCCGATGCTATTATTCTCGGACGGTAGAAATAAAGGAGAGAGAAATATTAAATCCTGATGAGTCGGTTTCAACCGGAGGATAAACGAGTTTAATTCCATAGTACGATGTCCTCTGCTTTTGTCTCTCCCGTTAGTCCTCCCTTTTAGAAAAAAGGCCTAAGATAAATGCGAATAAGAGGAACGCCGAAGCTATGGGTACGCGTCGTTTGCTTTCCCAGTCTTATGCCGAGAACGGAAATATTCGTCCCTGGCGTAACGGGGAACACGTTCCGAAAGTTGGTCGGATCGTCCAGACATAGGGTCGGAATAAGCCGGAAGTTGTAGGTAACGGTGCCGCCGCGATAGGAGAAGTTACGTAGCAGCGAAGTAACTTCGTCCTATCCTGGCCACCTCGTTTAACACACGCTGTGTGTGCTGATGTAAGTATAATTAGTTTCGTCCAATCCCCTTCTTCGACCTGTTTCAACCTAAATACCTCCGTAACTCGGACCCCGTTTGTGTGTACCCCCGATAACCATATATCCCTACCGTTCGACCACGTTTGACCACGTTTGACCACATTTTCACGCTTTTATTTATGCTTGCTTTACGCAAAATTACTTCAACTACATGGCTATCTAGATGGTCGGTGAACCAGCGATAATGGTCAGTCGTTAGCGCTTTTTTGTCGCTTCCTTTGCAAGCCGGGTGGAGCGCGTAACTTTTTTACGTATACACACGTTGAACGGTTTGTTTATGGCACGGCAAAGGCTGGCAGAAATTTCCTAAGAGCATCATCGTACGGTAACTTTGGTCGCTTGAGAATAAACTTGTTTCAGGTGAGAATCTTAGCTGCGCTTAACCAGCAAGTGGTATTAGTCGACACTTAGACAGACGGAGAGGCACACTTCTGTTTATGAGATTTGGGAGAAGATCTGATGATTATTAACGAAACGATTAAATCGATCAGGACGTTGTGTTTACGCAAAATTAAGATACGATGATTTGAATAAAAATTTGTTAAAATTATTTATAAGCGCCACATAGTAACATAATAAAGTTAAAAACAAAAAGGTATAATAATTGGTCGTAATATATATTGGTGTTAATCGTAAATGCAGTATTCACGGTTTGGTTGGCATTCTACCCAAAATTCAAATTTTAATTGTAAAATCATTTTATAGCATATGCATATGGAATCGAGTTACTACAAATAGGTACAATAATAACATGAATATTAAAATTAATTAAAATAACGATAGAAAGACGCGCTGGATATGAACAACAGATTGATGTGGATATTGTTATAATATTGAATATACGGGTACTTCATAATTTACATACTAATGATTCTTCAGCTTCATTCTATTTTTCCACAAGTATCTCGATACTTTTGAATACTTCCTGTACGCTTTCACGTAATCGGCCAATTAGGAAGCCAAAAGACCGCTGACCGTCAATGATACATCGATAATAGATGCATTAATTAAATCGTATCGCGAAACAATTTAATCAAATAACGTAATATAGAACACGTTTACCATTTACTTGACTTTATGCAATAATAGCAATCACAGTGACAATTGGTAGATGATTCTCGTTTAGCGGCTGCTCTGCGGTAATGCACTGAACGTAGAAATGAACTCGTATGCATATACACATACTACTCTGGCGAGTCGTAAAATGACACGTTTACAATGCTGCTAATTACTAATTACATATCGTATTGTCGATCGCATTCCCATTATCGGGAAGAATTTTTATCCACGTGCTAAATTTGGAATACGTGGAAATAATTTCTATTCGATTCAGAAAGAAACCGTTTGATGCCTGTTAATTGGAGAAACGCGAGAATGAATTGTGCGGACGGCAAAACAATGTCGAAGGTTTAACAGGAACGCCGGTAACTATCGCGGTCGCGATAACGGTCGGGCAATGGGAATTCGACGAATTCCAATAAAGTCTCTTTACGTGACGCGCGGTGAAAATGCGACATTTATCGTTTTGATTATAAAGCTATTAAAAGAGTGTCTGCCTCAGTACGATAGAATTAATTGACCATCCTTTACAGTTGCGCACAGCTGTGAATTGATACCATTCAACCGCGTGAACTTCTGTTTGGAATAGTTTGGATCGTGTAAATCGAATGGTATGCCCGATATTTTCCCGTAACTGTCAATCCACAGATTATTGATCAGATAATAAATCTATTTCCAAATATAGATTTCTGTCATTTATTTCCTGAAATAAACAAATGAAATTTTATATACCTTTCCGTTCTACGTTCTATCTTTTTATCACTGTTATTACTCGCACCAACACAATCCAAGCATTTATGTCACGAAAACAAAGTTATAAAGAATCTATCGAGAAAACTCGAGATGGTCCCTTGAGGACGAAGCAACGTGCAACCATCTTAACTGCTGATCTATCGTTACTGATGTATCGAACAACACGTTCAATTGTATTTCGACTGGGAAAAACAAAAGAAGATACTTATTTTTTTATTAATTTTAAATCCAATCCTCATCGTAGAATCTCTGTATTCCGTTTCGTAGATCTGTTCTCTCCACGTTTTCTTTTTCCCGTTTCTGGAAAATATAATAAATCAATGTTATTACCTTCGTCGTCTGCGAAATGTATTACGTTAGGAAGCGAGCCGTTGCTCCTTTTATTTCCTCATAGCGTATGTGCTACCTGTCTATCTTGTTCATAGTCGTCCATCAATCCATTTTTCCGGTTCATTTTTCCTGCACGGCCATTTTGAATGTAACGCCTGTCCCGTCGTTTCGATATTAGTTCAGATTTCCCGCTTCTTGTCGAATCCTCCGCGCTTATGTTGCAATTTATGACGAAAGTTTTCGTACAAGTGTTACGTCGAATTGGAATTTCCGAGCTATTATCCTCGCTTCTGCCTCTCGAATGCTCTTCCATCGATCGAAGGAAAAATTCAGAGAAATGGTGGAAGCGAGTGAATTTCACTGACCGCCAATTACAGAGACGAGTTACAATTTTATTCGCTACCGAATAAAAATAACAAAAAGCGCAAAAAGCAGAATTACGCGCACTGTGATTTATCCGCAAGCTTTGGATTAATCTTCATTCGAATAGCGGTATATTTGCGGTAGTTAGTTCATTTAACATCGAGATGCAATTTTATATCACGTCGATCGTTTCACGGCTAATAAGAATGCCCCCGAATTCGACACGATATTGCTGCCGCGTAGAGTAAAAATTTCACCGCGGAGTGTTTAAAATATAATAACGCGA
This sequence comes from Bombus affinis, assembly GCF_024516045.1. Lineage (NCBI taxonomy): Eukaryota > Metazoa > Arthropoda > Insecta > Hymenoptera > Apidae > Bombus > Bombus affinis. Next base: position 5,598,001 of record NC_066354.1, read on the forward strand.
ATTTAAATCACGGTTATTCAAACAATTTTCAACTATCGCAGGTTAACCGCTGAAAGCGCGCATTCCAACGGAGATTATCTGACCGATATAACGTTAAACTTTCCTTTCCGCCTCCACTTTCGAATCGTTCGCTACTCGCGGGAAAAAAGCCCATAATTCTCGCTTGGATGCATCGTCCGGTGTATTTCCTTAATTTAATGTTCGGCTAACAATCCCGAGATACAAAGCATACGGTATTAATAATTACGCTTAATTACTTTCTAATTTCGAAAGTTCCCGTTTCACGATAGAAATAGCGCCATCGGCGGCTGAGAGCAGCGGCGCGATAGACCACGCCGCTAGTTTCAGTAGAGAAAACACGTATTTGGTCGGACGAGGACGAACTTATGCGCGTTTCGGGCCGAGGAAACGAGTCGGAGAGGGAGTCGTGATTGGTCGGAGTGGGGATCAGGTGGAGGGAGCACGCGAAAGCCACGGAGACCTGTCGCCTGTCAGTAAGCGCTCGACCATCACGCTTCTACGTTCGCGTGAGCTTTTCCCTTCGTTATCGCGCACTGCTCGTGATATTCTCGTATTCTGTTCACGTGTGCGCGTGTATATCTCCTTGTTTCGGACAGTTTTCTTCGGAGTGGCGATGAAGTGATCGAGTTCCAACGTGCTGCATTTTGTACCAAAGAAGCATGGATCGACGTGGTGCCTTCTCCATTTCGATCGTTTGCTTGCTGATCGCCCTCGTTTTCGCCTCTGGTAAGTTATATTCTCACGTGCTATTTTTTCACCCTTAGCAATGTTCGTCGTTCAGTCTTTCAGCTTTAGAATCCTGAGGAGGTCGTGTGGACGTTTTCGTTTGATTCTTCGAACGAAGGCTGTTGATAAAGCAACATCTTTGACGTTAGTTGTACACAGTGTCGAATGGTTTTCCGATGTTTCGGTCGCAACAACAAGTAGAGAGCACGTTTTGTTTTTTTTCGTTTAGAGAACTTGTTAGACACGTCGATAGAAATCCTGTCGTACTTGAAAACGCTGTGCTCTCGTTTTCAGCCTATCGACGTGGATTTTAATGGCACAGCCACAAATTATTGCTCCCATAGTGCGAACGTAATTCGCATGAACAACGATTTATGCTGGCTGGAACAAATTCTTTTCAATGTTATTCGGTGTATACGCTGTAACGTGCTCGAGTAACATTTTGTTCACGTTAACTCTTCACCGCATAATTATGTCGCTATAGTTGCTAGGTTATTTACAGTACTGATTGTATTTAACTGGGCTAGCCACGTGTTTATTTGCCAAGTGAATAGGACACAGAGAAGTATAACCGAGTCTTGAAGGAGAGACCTCGTGTGGTGCAACATATATACATATATATAACGGGTGACGAAAGAATCCCGATTAAAATAGTGAATTAATATATCCACGAAAGACATTGTAAAATCAAATATGAAAAGATATTAAACAGAGCAGAATATCTGCCACACGATTACATGTAATAACGTGCGAATTAACGTACTATGAAATAAAGTATCCAGTACTCCGAAATTAATCATCGCACGAAAAACGAATATATGAAGTAATTTCACCTCTGACAGATATATTCGTAGCAATACCTTCATTGTAAAGTTACGTGCGCAATAAATTTTACAAGCGTGAAATATTAAATTGTGCTCGAGGGATTCGCGAAAAATTTACATTTTTAGATTGATACTACAAAATATTTTCCCCCGGAAATCGTTCGCGTTTTCTGTTATTGTACCAATAATTTCGTTTCTTCGAAATCTGCATAATAAATTCTCAATACCTTTCAATAAATCGTTACATTTTCGAAGCTCAGTGAAAGCGTACTGTCTACACTCGCTCGTCCTTCGACCAGTGATTCCCCCAAAAACTTACGTTCTTAGATCGAAACACCGGATACAATATTTTCCTCTGAAAATCATTTTCTCGTTCTCCATTGTCGCACTAACCATTCAGTTTTTCCCTAATCGATCTGATAAACTCTCGATTATTCATTCAAGCGGTTGCATTTTTCGAGTTGATCCGCCGTAGAAGCACACATTTGCTTGCCGAAAACGGTACTCCAACTTGACCCCTTAACTCGTAATGTATGTACACCCCTTTCCGCTCGGTTTCTTTCATTGTCGACTCGTGCCCTCTGTGTAAACAGCGAGAGGCGAAGCGAGGTGAGGCCGGGCCTGCTCGGGACGTAATTTGCTCGACAAAGAGGAGGCGAACGGAGGTAGGCCAGACCGAGTCCTCTCCTCTCGCAACTTGGCTACAACCCCGGTGGTAACGCCGCGTTGCACGTGCACCCTCGACCCTCCTCCACTCTTGCGTACACGCTGGATTTAACGAACCGACGCTGTTCAACCCTTACTCGTTCCAGATAATTATCGAGCCGGGTCTCGCAGTTGACACGTCTCGGGGCTCTGGAAACCACTTTCGTCTTCGTTCCAATTCCCTCTTTTAGCTTCGTTCCTCTTGTTTTAGCAACTTGGAAACCACTTCTGGACACATGAATTTGGAAATTCAACGAGTCTGATTAAATGACTAAATATTTATTTGCTTAATTAGATCTCCGATGTTATCCATACGTATATATTTGAAAATGGAAAGGATGATTGACATATGGTTTGGAACTTGTAGAATAATTCTGCCTTCGTTCTATCCTCTTTTAATTTTCGTTTCTTTCGTCCGAGGAAACCAGGGAGCATCTTTGGGATCTTGGGAAATTCAATAAATGCGATCTATTTCTAAAATATAGATTTGCTTATCTCGAGCCTTACTCCTGGAACAGTATGCTTTCGTCATTGAACGATGGAATAATAGAGTTGCAACTCGATCAGATTAATATTCAAGATATTTAATTAAATACTTTTACAGCATTCTGTGCTTTCCTTATAGGATAATAAACTTGGTCATAATCTACGTACTTAAAGATTGAAAGTTTGAAGGCGGTTTCCTTTTTTATTCGAATAAAAGAGTGGATAGGGGATTGGCGCGTAACAATGAAAGAAGATTTCGAAGAAAGCTTTCCACGTTCCCCATAGAATGGATAGGGGGGGGGGTGGGAAAAAGGGTGCATTCGGCGAGTGTATTTTCAGCAGGTACTTAGACGTCGCCAGACTTTCGTGAACAACAGGCCTCATTATCAGTCTCTTAAGTTACGGGACACGGAGCGCTCTTCGTTAACGTTGCAAAGTAGCAGAGCCCTCTTTCGAAGCTAGGATTTTCTATACATATAGTCTCGCGACCCGAAAATGCTTCTTGCTTGTCCTCCGCGACGAGGAGGAATAAATTTACATTTTTCTTACCCCTTTACCCTGGCTAGCTACGCTCTCGACATTCTTTCACGCTATACGTTCCGTCGCGTCCATTCGAACGGGGGATTAAAGTGTTTCGAGAGGGAATAAGGAAGACGTTGTCCCGTTTCGCATAAATCTTCCAACGAAGCGGACTCGTGGACGGGATTAGTGAATTCGGTCAATTAAATTCGCATCGCAGCGATTTACTCAGCTCTTGGCGCAAGTTGCATCGGTAAATATCGCAAAACGAAGCTTTCGCCGGATTACAGAGTTATACTAGTTTTACCGAGGACAAGAAGTTTCGGCCGAGTTTCATAGCAAATTCGACGAGTTTCGTCGCAACTTCTGCCTCTACTTCTGATCAGCTCGAAATCTTTATATTTGCCAAACTGCTCATAATTAATCTTGACGTATCCGTCTTAAACGAACTTCGTCTGGGTGTTTGACTTAGAACGCTGCGAGAGTTCGGGGCCACGAAATCCTGCAGCGGAAGCTGAGATCGATCGATCGAACCGTTTACTTGTTGAATGTTTGATCTCGCTTCGGCGAACAACGAACCGTGAAGGAAAACGATCCTCCGCTTCTTTGGAACGTTTTTTCATTGTTCATCACCCGAGACCGTCAACGTTAACGCGATAATCTTCCAGACGATGAGCGAACCCGAGTTTTCTCGTAGATGAGCAACTTTCTAGATCTTTCAGCTTGCTGCAAACTTGAAATAGTTAGGGACTGAAGCGAGAAGTTTTGCAATTGATTGATCGAGTGAGCTATAAAGCTTATTTGATGGTCACTCTCAAGTTTTACACTTGGAACTTTTATGTAGATTTCCGAGTTTACTTGCACTTAGGATCTTTATCGAAATTCTAAGATAGTTACAAGATAGTTTGCGACTCGATATATCTAGTCTTACATTTCGCGAATATTTCTGGTGATTTCCAAATTTTCCAACTTTCCAACGAATCCATGAGCATTTGAAATGTATGGAAAATTTCAAAAATACATAAGGTTCGTATCATACCGCAAAAAAATACAGAAAATATCCAAGTACGGTAATCGTACAAAAGAACGGTGTAAATATAAGTTCGTATTTGTATCCTAAATATAACGGCGATAGAAGTGTGAAATCGAGGATGGATTTCGTCTATAACAGCCAGAGAAGATCGCATTTAAGAAGGTGTCACGGCGGGCATTAGAAAATGGAGTTTGGTCGGATGTTTGGTTATCCCTGCATTTCATGGCATAGTACGTACTTCCTTCGGATCTGAAACTTAGCATCGACACAGAGAACACGACGAGATTTCCGTGGAATTTAATTACTTCGGTAACTCATGTAAATGACGATTGCGTGTGAGCAATGTTGCTGTAAGATGCGCGCCATTGGTTGCCGCACGAATCCGTAGCTACCGCGAATTTCCCCTACGGCTTCGCAGCAGATCGTTTCCGATATTAATTAAGATTCGTATTAAGCCAGTCTAGGCGTATCAGGTATTGCTTTCTATCACTCGAGCTCGTAATATACCGACCTGTTTCGAGCGTTTGAAATCTGCTTCGTTTCGTTCCGGCTAATGCTGTCCAATGGTGATACTTTTCCCGTTTGTATCCGTTTTTGGCCATACTTGAATAAACTTGCAGTAACATCAAAGTAAACGTACCAGTTTTGAACTAGTTCGGTACTTTCGTTGATTAAAACCGGTACTTTGAAGAGAACGATTCGAAAACGGAACCAAAATTTTTGTCTGCAAAAATGTTACTCATAATGGGAGAACGTTAATTCAGCTACGAAGCAGTGCAATTGGATAATAAAATGCACTTCGTGCAATTGATCGCTGTTAATCGGATTACCGGATCGTTGCATCATCGCACGATTTCGCTAGTGCTGATAGCAGTTAATCGGTTTCGACGTTCAAAAATTACGTCATCGAATCTCCTGATCCTCCCTCCTCGTTCATGTTCCTTGAAACAAATCGATCATCGAGAAAGCCTCGACCCAACCCGTTCGACGACAGTATTGGTTCAGTTGCATCCACGCTGGCTCTCGACGGTCCTGCAAATATTTACGAACGCGTCGGATCGAAAACCATTTTTCCGTATTTTGCTCCCTTCTCGTTTACTCCTATTCATCTCCGGTCATCTTTGTCTTTTTTTCCGTTAGTGCTTTCGTTTCTCCTATAATCGTTGACTCGTCTCTCTTCAATGAATAAACACGTTAAGAGAAAAATTTATCTTTTAAATCCACAAATTGAAATACACATTCGGCTATTTTTTCGTTTCCGGATCGGTTTTGGTCCAACGATCGATTTTCATAAAGCCCTGAAAACGTATTTTTCACGACATTCGATACGCACGTGTAATCGGTTTTGTGCTTCGTTTCGAGCGAGCCGAGCGAAACGTTGAAACATCGAAACGTCGAAATGTTTTTTCTTTTTTTTTTTTGTTCTTTACGCAATTGCCGGGTCGATGTGAAATCTAGTAACTGCGGTTTTGTAAACGCGAACGATGAGAAGTTTTCAACGGATATCGGACCCAGGGCTCGGCTTTCTGGACGCGATCGAACGATCTGTTATGTTCGAAACACGTTCGTGCTCTGTTCACCTTTCGGTTTACCGTTTGTGGCTTGCTTTGCCTTTTCTATCCCGGTGCCAAATCGGCCCGTAGAAATTGAAGTTCTCTTTTTTTTTTGTTTATAGCCTCACCTAAGGATATTTTTACCGTGTTTTCCTCTAGCATTTTTCGATATCGCGTATTCCCTTTGGGTTCTTCCATCAATATTCGATAGGAACGCTGTGATTCCAAGCTGCCATACTAAACAACGTGTTTTATTACAGTACGTTGTATAGATTCGACAATAAGGGCAGCTATAACTTTCGGATAGCTCACGGAAGGGTGAAAAGAGAAACGAGTTTCGACAAAGGCGTTACGCGTCGGTGTCTGGAGGATAGAATTTTAAAGTGCAGGATCGTTGGTCGGGAAGTTTCAAGAAAATTGGAAGCTCATAGCTCGGAAACTGTTTCCCCGTGAATTATCGGGCTCGGAGGATTAAACGTCCGAACGGGGTAAATTTATCGACGAAGCCCGCCAAGAATAACTGAATGAGTTCTCTTGATTCACTCTTATTTCTCCGGCTCGTTGATGCGAATTTATCGCGTTTACACGTCTCGTAATTTCAGCCACGCGACCAGCATGGAAATCCATCAGAGTCAAAAGAAAAAAGAAAGAAGAAAATATGGAAAATACTTCTATTCCTATAATCCAGATGTATCGAACGTCGAGCAAAAATATTTGAAAAACTACCCTGATATCTGATAGATGATTTTTTTCTCTCGCTAACTCTTAAAAAGCCCCTCCCTTTTGAAAAGCAACCGAGCAGCTGATTTATCCCAAGGTATAAAAAACCTTGGCAAGCGTTCCATCTGTTCCCGACTGGATGCACGTTAATAACGTTTTTCGCCTAGTTTCGAGTTGTTGAAAGAAGAGACAGCTTGGAATTCGATTCGGCGTAATTGGTGTGCGGATTTTACACCGGCCTTCGGATATCGAACCGTCTTAAGACGGCGAGGATTCGCGGTGAAGCCCGGTTTTAATCTCTTAGCCGAGGGGTTTCTGTCTCGAGCGAAAATCCCAAGCGTCGCTTCTATCCCATGGATACCGGGGAAACTGTCCCCCGAAGAAGTAAACCGGCAAATGAAATTAGATTTGCAAAGTAGCGCATTGAAGCGCGTCGCTATGCATTTCTCTTTCGGCCGGACTGATAAGCGAAAAAATTCGATTAGCTTTTTCTTGGTTCGTTTTCGATCTTGGTATTACTGTTCCGGATAATTAACTCATTGTCAGATGATCGATCGAAAATACTCGATAAAGATTCGATTCGTGGAGAAAAGGAATGATCGTTCTCATCGTCTACGAAGAACTTAAGCCGGAGTAATTATTTTCCAAAGTAACCCGAGGGAACGCAGGTTCGCGATAACCACCTAATTCGCCGATATGATCCAGAGACTTAGAAAGGTCGTTGGTTCCTTAATTGCAACGGGAATATAGAGCTTCCATTCTATTCGGCAAAGTCTGCTTTCCGATCGCAATGCCAAGGAATCTTACTTTGGCGAGTGAAACTTTGAATGACATCCAAGTTGATGGAAATCGATCGGATAAATTCAATCTCCTTTCACAAACATTACATGATATTATTTGTTACTCGTTTATCTCATATAAAAAGGATAAAAGGTGTCATCGGCGTACAAGAAAGAACGTGTACGTGTAAAAAGATGCAAGGTTATTGAAAAAAGTTTGCCATTGGAAAGTGCAAACACGTTGGAAAAATCCGAAAAGTAATTTGATACGTTATCAAATGGATTTTTAATAAGATTACGATTACAACAAAACCAAAGCCTCAACCATGGTCACCACATTCTAACGCCAGGAAGTTCATTCTCGAGATTAGTTTTATAGAATATCTGCATTTGCAATGTGAATAATAACACGCGATTTCTATAGGTAACGTTAATGCCAGAGAAAACGGAAATTAATTGACGGTATTGTGGTTCGTTACTTTTTATGTCCTTTATTTGCGAAGCATTCAAGGCGTTTATGCTGGAGGAACCGCAATATCCATTTCAAGATACCCGTGCGGCTTGTACATTTTCGTAGAACGATAGCGAGAGCGGTAACGGCAGGAGAATCCGATACGCCTTTCGTAACAATTTCCATCCGCGCATATACTCTTGCCATCGACTGATTTCCCATCCTGTTCGAGCTTCAACCGCAACTATATACACTATCGCGTTATATTCGGGAAAGCTTCTATGAAAATTGTATAATTTTAAACCAGCCACTTTACCGGAAGATAGAAACATCTCGTTTATTATGACTATCTTGTTCGTTTATTATGGCTATCTTGTTCGTTTATTTAAGCGATTCCTGTGTCGGGAATTTTCCCTCTCTTATTGTTAGTTACGCGATGCCCGGCACGTCGATCGATCATTAAATTAATTAACATTTTTCTATCGCGTTCTCAAGAGCTGTTTAATAAGATCTCCCGATTCCTTTCTATAGGAATTTCCTCGACAATATCGAACTATTATTATTATTATTATTATTATTTTCGATAATAGCGCATCATCAAGTAACATCCACCAGCAGCCATTTCCACGTTTTCTTTCTCAGACAATCCTCGCTATTGTCTCGTTCATCACAAGAGAGCAGAACAACGTCGTGAAACATCTTCGAAACTGTAAGAAGTATCTCCTTGAAGAGGAACGATGTCGACTGTTCACGGATAATGTTTAACCTACAGATGGATTCTTGCGGCTTGCAACCGCGATTTTCTTACTTCTTATTTCCTCACTCTTCCTATTGTATTTTCGAATGGACGTTTTTTTCGCGTAACGTTTGATTTATCGGCAAGAAAAATACTGAAAGTCGACGAGAAAGGACAATATAGTCAGAACCTTATCCCGTTCGCTCGCGCTGGCTCTGTTCGAGTATTTTGGTGTCGTTTTTCTTTCGTTATCCTTTGTTTTCTCCGTGATTACACTTTGGTTATAAAGGAAAACGAGCCAGTACTCGTGCTTTAATCGCCGGACGAATCTAATCCTGAAATTGCCACTTCCCACGCAATGTCGATTCGCCCGATCGCATGCCTGTTAAAGCACGGACTTCGTTCAGTTTTATCTCAGTCAGTATCTCGCTGAAATTCTTTTTCTCGCAGATATGACAGTATCATTAATGGACAAACAAAGAATCGTAAGATTTTGTAACTAGCCAATTTTACGTAAGGTCGTAGTCAAAGATGACGCGAGTATGGAGTGCTAAATTCATGTTTCAACGCAAAGTATTGTAGTTTATGGTATTAATGGCCGAAGCTGCACAAGCTCATGTTGATTTACCACGAATCGATCGCTTAACGCTAGATTCAGCTTCGAAACATCAGTTTTTAACTAAGAAGGCCAGTATTTTTAAATATATTTATTTTGAATAAAACTGGTCTGGAGTCTCGTATCTTCTTTACACAGTTATCCGAAGAAACGTGTCTCTACAATCGATAGTTAAATAATTCGGTCTTCCAAGAGTTAAGATTCGCGAAAGTGATAAAAAATCATAAAAAATCATAAAATCGTCTATACACGGTGATCCGAGATTCCAAAATTTCGATCCGCGTTATGGTTATGGTTATACCGGAGATTGATGATTAATCCGGTCAACTGTACCGCCGATCTAGAATACCAAGATCGGATCGTGTATGTACGTTGATTTCTCATTCACGAGACGTTCCGTCATACGGAACGAATATACATTTCCGCGGGATGTAGCTCGACGCTTGGGAACGACGAGCCAAGGGAAGTTCCTCTTTGGCTCGTCAAGTTGCAGCCCGACTAAACTGTGAGATAACCCGAAGTTATAGGAAAGCGCGGCATTGTAATATCGTGCAACAACATTTTCGTCGGCTCAAAGGCGTAATAAGGATTTGCCGTACCGGCACTCCGCACCGCTACGACTTCGCTTGTCTGCGCAACCCTCTGGATAATCCTAAAAGCTTCGACGGGAGCGTCGCGTCCTTTTGTAATGGATCGAGACACGAACTTTCCGCCGTCTCTTTCTATCGATCGCCGTCGACTGGCGACAAGTCGAATTTGATGCGTTTCCTCCTTCTTAGAGCAGCTAGGTAACTTGCAACTTTATCGTTTACTTCCGTCATAATCTTTCGATACTACGATCTCGATTATGAACGTTAAAAGTATAGCCAAGGTTTATGATTCCAAGTTACGAGTCTTTGCCACTGTTTCAAAGTTTCAGGCTAGTTTCGCTGGAGTAATATGGTAAAGTACGTTCGTGGTCTTCTTAGAGACAACAATTTATAACTATTTAATTAATATATTCACTGCCATCAAAGTAAGAATTCCTCTTTAGGAGTTGCATATTTATATTAATTAAATTATATATATATTCATAAATTTATATTATGTGTATTTATATTTATATTTATTTATATATATTAATAAATTAAAGAGTTTCAGTGATAATATTTGTAATAATGTTTGTACCAATTGTTTTAACCTGTTGCTTATTTAAAGATTTCACGCAGTCAATTTTTTACGTGAAATCTAGTTCGCATTGTCCGAATCGATTCTTACTCACTAACGTGTTCTTAGTTACTGTTTCCCCACGCTCCCTCAGAATCACGATACTACGATATCTAAAACATTAGGAAGAGACATTGCAATAATTAAATGGTCTCGTAGCAGAACGAAACAACCAGTGTTAAAAGGGTAATAACTACCTCTGCTACTGTAGAACATCCTCAGAGTCCAAGAATAATTGTGGAGAAGTAGAAGAAGAAGAAGAGGAGGAGGAGGAAGCGGAGCAAGGCTCGTTAACGAGATTCGACCGTGACATTACACGGACAAGTCCGCTGCAGTAGGAGGTACGTTCCCACATTTAATCATCAAAGGAATTTTCTCGTTGGAATGCTGAAAGAACCGAGGCGGAAGCGTGTCAGAGTCGTCGCGAAGAAAACTGTCGTTTGGCCCGGTTTTGTAAGGAGCCGTGTATTTACGGCTCAAGCCACATATCGATCTGTCGACCTCCTCACGGCCGAGCGTGTCAACGTCGCGTAGTCCTTGGCAATGTTCGTCTTTGTCTCGCTCAATCGTCCAGGTTTCTCTCGAGAACCCTTGAATCTGACATTTGGCCAAGGCAGCCGGAACAAAGGCAGCCTTGGGCGATTGTTTCGAGGTCGTTTCTTCTTCCTGAACTCGTCGTTTAACTCAGACTTAAGTATCTTCCATCATTCGTTATCTCTCTAGTGAGAGGCGTGTTTCTTAAACATTACACGAAAGCTGCCGCTGTAGAAGAGAGCAACGCGGTTGTTAAAACTCTCCTGTCCATCGTTAATCCCGGTTTTCGTCTGCAATGATCCCCGATAAAGATCGTGGAAGAGCATTTGTCGATGAACGCTTCGTTTCCTGCGAATTCTCGTCGAAAAAACGCGAACAGACCAGAAGGGAACGTTGGTAAAGGGATCGAGCCGTCGAACAAAGCGGTTCGTCCTACTTTTTTTCCATCTTATCGACATCTTTTAATCGCTTCATTTCCCGACGTATCCTCGTTGTTAACTCCGCGGACGTTATACGGAATTTTTTATGACGATTACGCGGACGTTTTACGATTTCTGAGAGATTGGAAAAGTTGACCAGAAGAACAAAATCCGTGACTCTGTTAATTATAACGTTGACCATCGCTTAATCAAGAATACCAGACGCGATGCCTGGTCAGAACTATCATTTTTTACCAGAGACTAAAATCGTTAAAGGAATCAGCGAGTTACGAGTCATTTGAAACGTAACATTCATTTAAATAATACTATGAGCATTCTACATGTATTTATTTATTATTTGTCACTAACATACTGGATAAACCATTGATTATTCATCATCTCCGATTAATCTCCTGCCTTTGTTAAAATTCTCCAAGGAATCGTTAACGTAACTAATAATCTATTAATTGTTTATCACCGGCAATAAATTTTCCACGAACCAGACTTTGCCTTTCTTTATCCATATTTTCCAGATTCTATCTAGACATTCATAGTTCCCGATAATCTCGAAAGGTACACGGTGCTATTGAAAAAATTGGGAACTAGCGGAAGTCAAGTAGTATAAGTCAGTCGCGTGTCGGCCATTGGAAGAGGCGGTCGGCTCGGTTGACGTCTCAATTCATCTTCAGCTCGTAAATCGAACTGGAGCATCGAGCCGGCATACGAATAAAGCAAAATAGAGCGGCAAAGGGTTAACGGTTCGAGAAAAGTTCTTTCGACTCGCTACGATTTTATCGTGTCGTTTGAGACGCGCACCGGCTGCCAGTCGTCGAGGAGGAACAAAGGTCGATTGAATTTTATCGGAGATAAACCGATGTTTTCCTCGGCGCTGTCGAAATCCCCGGCGGAATCCTTCTTCCGCGTTCTTCATGATCGTCGATCCGTTAACTCGCGACTCTCCACGGCTTTTATTCTTGCGTTCCACGCTAGAACCCTTCCTCGTGTGTACACGATTCCTTTGTCCTAACAGAACAATGAACATACTTGTATTTTTTCGTGACCCACTAAATTCACTTTGCAAACGCGTAACTTTACGCCAACATTCTGTTTTTGAATTTTGTGCTGGATTGTCGCTCGACGATCATTATGTGAAGGGTACGCGGCAGAAAGAGGAGAAACGTCAGTTTTTAACGAATTTCGAATTTCATATTTTTTTCGTATGCTCCTGTGAATGCTCTCTATGTAACACTGGTAACATCGTATTGGTTGGAATTAAAACTTTTCGAGTTTCACAGTAATTGTAAGGAATTTAGGTGCACAGCGTACTTCTCATTTTTTACTCTTCACATTTCGCTTAAAATTATAAGTAAAAGTTGGAAATAACGTAGAATATAATGTAACGTAGAATTATAGAGTAAAATCTATGAGAAAATCTGAAATTCTGACATTTTGTATCGAGAAATAAATTTTCGTTTTCTAAATGACACTCCGAGGAACACTCGTCACGCGTCTTTGACTTGGAGAGTGTTAGGGGGCAGATTTGATCTGAAGGAAGAAATTCTGACTCATATTTTCTTAACATTTCTTTTAACAACTGTTATCCTTATGATCTTCATTTTCTCACTATATATAGTGTATCAACAAATAAGAATTCTCTGTAATTACATAGTTATGTGGCTGTCATGTGTACGCAACAGCGAATAATAATATAAACGACGATTAAAATCTTAGCAAGGGAGTACCTGCGGACGAAGCGCTGTCTCTCGTAAATTATGGGTAAAGTTGGAATCTGCGAGTCAAGAAAATTCCTTGCTCAAACACAGGAAAGAGGTTGAAACCCCGCGGCGATCGTTCTATCGGACATACCGCGCGGAGCTTTCCGTTAGGGGAATACACATGGGGTGTGTACATGAGGGGAGTAAACCGCACAGCTCGTTGGACACCGTTGCATCATCCGACGTAAACACCGTGAGAAAACGGCTCGTCTCGCATAAACTGATCAAACTTTCCCCTACCGCTCGCCTCGAATCTTCCTCCACAATTACGCTTTTACGCACGTAGGATAAACATGGCCGGTTCACGAGCTCGAGAGCTTCGGTTAGCTAGGAATTTACGATCCAACGTAATCACCGTATCATCGTAATTCGAAGAGGGAATACCGCGAGAAAAAGTTGTCGAAAAATGTCCTTTCGACGAGGACGAAAGACGCGAGATACGTTTCACGCGCTCTTTCTTTTCTATTTCATCGTTTATTTCGCTTCGTATCGCGATTATATAAACGATTCCCGAGATTACCCTTTTTAATGGTACAAGCGTAGAGAATTCTTCTTCCACCAACGTCGATTAATAGAAGTTATAATTAATTTCCTCGTTCGAAACGCGCATTTCCACGCAAGGGCGGAAGTTGCGCGTTCAAAGTCTGAAAAGTTGCATGGCTCGGCTACTTGCACGCGCGCGCGGCTCATAGAATTAGCTACACTTTTGACGCGGCAAAGCGAAACTCGCAACTCGTTCAAGTCCTATTTTTCACCGGCCTGCCTTTTTTCAACTATTCCCTTGCCTTTCGCGTTTCTTTATCACTTTGTGCCCGTTCTCGAATTTAACTAATTGCTTTTCCAATCTCATTTGCCTTTCAAACACCAAAGGACCTGCTGTCCATCCAGCGAAACATGCATTCATTCCCCTTTGCCATTCTTTTTCTCCCTCGTCGCCTTTTTTACGCCAAGCACCGAAATTCTTTCGATTCGAAGCGATTTCTCTTCTCTCGCTCCCTTCCTTATTCCCTTGCAAATTACTGAGATCCTTTCAGTTTCACGCTCTCTCTTCCCTACATTCTCTTCGTCTTTCTCCGTTTTTTCCGACTTTTTCCAAGGGACAGAGCATTCTGACCGACGCGCGGTGATTCATCTTAACAGCAGACCTGTTCCAATCAAGTCGCCGTTCGACGTTCTCTTTCTTATAGCCGGTTCTTCCTTCCAATCTTTTTCATTCTGATTCGATGACGCGAATATGGATACGCTTCCGTTCTTCGCGACCCTTGACCTTTCCGAGTTTCGGCAGTCGGAATAATTTTCTATCTTTTCTTCATCGCGTATCTTTAGAATCTGACGCGGTAGTTATACAGATACACAAACGTATCATCGATTTCATTGATCTTGTAGCTGAGCTTTTATTTCGTGGACAATGCGACTATGATTGACACATACAATTGCGTGTTTTGATATTATGACCGGAATTTTCTCAATTACTTTTAATCGTAGCGTGCTATAAAATTCCTTAGAAATTGTAATTATTTCCTTATTCGTCGCTTAATTCAGATTTAATCTAAATCTAACACAAATCCTAAAAATAGTTTTGTGTACACGTACAAATGAAAGTATCCAAACTCAAAGTTAATTATTAATTTAGTTATTTATTTATTCATTTATTATATTGACGGGAAATGTCTATTAGTAGTATAAAAAGAACCTAATAACTGAGTCTAGTTACGGCTAATTCGTAATTATCAAATAATAACCGAGTATTTCAATAGAACTTGATTACTATATATTAATAACTAATAAGATAAAAACAGAAACAACGAGACATTCATCGAGACATTGACGTTTAAGTAAGCGAGATGATTTTTGACACTTTTGGTATGAAATACCATACAATTGAAGCAGCTAAAATAACTGTACAACGATGCGATGTTCAACTCGCAATAGTTCATATCGTAAGTTTTTAAATGGGTCACGTTAAGCTTAAATTTCTCTATAACGTCAAGGTAATGTAACGCTTTACGTACAAATGAAACATCCAAAACTTTCTCGATAGAATTGATATGTGTTTTGCAATAAGAAGACCAGAGATTATGGAACCACATTCCGGTATTTGCTTAACCAGGGAACAAAACCATAATCCGTGTCCGTGTCGTGAAAGAATTCGCAAGTTCTTTGAATAAGTCCGAAGGTTCTAAAAGCACGAGCGATGATATTTTTATAACGTTCCGTGCAATTTAAGCCAAAGAAGAAGGGAGTATCGAGGATCGTGCACCGAGTCAAGGCAACTTATCACAATATTGCGAAGAGAATAATTATACGTAATTTTGTTTTACGGCTAAGATTATGCAATATCCGAGCCAAAAACTTTCTAGGTGGACTATCGATTCGAAATCTCGACTATTTGAAACGAACGCGAACAACCGGATGCTGGACGTGTACCGATAATTGAAGACAGACAGACGCGTCTCGCGATCAGATATCTCGGAGACTCGTTCGAGTTGGCGATTAAGTTTTCCAATTCTCGGTGTTAGGAAGTTTGCCTGCAGTAAAGGCAGGTTCCGTAGCTAGAGGACATTCGTGATACCCAAGGATATGCTGCCTCCGATGGAAAAGTTTTCGTTCATCTTTGATCTGCGATTTGCCGGGCAGATACGTTGACGTAGCTTAACTTCCTTCGATTTTACGCCAGCTTCCTCTTTTCACAGCGTCGTATATTCGCGCTCCTATTCGACGACGTTAAATCGTGAAAAAGTAACCGGAAGTTAAGCCGGAATCGCGTGATCCCGTGATACTTTCCTCGCTCGAGGAGTCGTTGCCAGTCGAGCAAACGCACGAACGAGCACGCTTCCTCGATTTGTTCCTGCCGGAGAGTTTTCGCCGCTGGCGTTCCTTTTCCCCAAAGGCGCGTCTCGTTTCCTCGGGGATTCGCCCTCCAAGAAATTATACTCGTTCGTTGTTATTTCAGAAGCTTTTCATTTAGCTGAGCTTCCATCGCGGTGAATTCAATTTTCTTCCGGGCGCGTAATCATTTTCTGGTTCCGGCGCCGCGCGCCGCGAAGAAGAATTCCGTACACTGACACGCGGCACGTCCCTTAAGCTTTTGATGCATCGCCGACCTGCAATTTCACCAAATTCTTTTAATCGTTTTTCCAAGAAAAAAGGGAAAAGGAAGACGAAGAATCGCAGTTACCCGAGAGAGCTCTACAGACATAAAAATTCCATCAGCTGCTCGTATGTTACACGAAGATTTTTATTACGCGACCGAAATGCTTCGCTGTTCCTAATTTCCATGTGAAAAAGCAAATTCAGTCGGTTTCTAGGTCCGGTACCTAACACGTTTCACGGCTTTTCATAGATCCTTTCTCCGTGGGTATTAGGGAAAAAGGGCATGATGAAAGCTGGGATAAATAGAAAGAGAAAATCATAGAGGAAACGACGGCAAGGGGATGGAAATTCCTGTAGACTTCATTGGAAAGGAAGTTAATTCCCCGACTCGTTGAACAAGGTCGAATTTCCAACAAAGTCCTCTTTAAGCGCCTTCTCCGATTTCCTCTATATATCGATTAGTTCCCTTCCAATCTCTTTTCCTTCATCAGCGGTATGTACGTTTCTTTCTCTCGCTTACATCGTCTCTTGTCGTGTCGAACGTTAATTGTTACCGGCGTGCTACTCATCGCCGAGGTAATCTTTTTACGAACGGCCCAGTGCACACCCTCTCTGCAAGAATGTCTCTGGGGAGCATCGGCTAAACGGCCGCTGTCTACCAGCCTCTCCCTTCAAAGGACGTTGGTCCATTAGCTTTTAACGCTGATGCAAGCTTCCCCTGTAATCCTGGCCGATCTCATCGTTCCAACTGGGACCTGTTCGACGCGTCCTAGGCGTCCGCAGCCTTTCGTCAGCTTCCGGGAATTGAACGCACGCCGAGGGATTACTATCTTTTTCCCCCAACTCATTTACTTATTTATTTATTTACGTTGGGATTTGATGTATAAGGGCAGGCTATATGGATTGGCACGAACGAGTGACAGTAGGAGAGCATGCACGAAGAAACGGTTGTGGTAATTAAGAGTTCGTTAGTAAATACTGGTGGTTACAAAGAGTAGGTTTGAAGCAAGCGTTCCTTTTATCAGGTTCTGTTTTTTATTTTATTTTTTATCAGCTTTCATGGAATCAGATTTTCGTAATTGCATGAAAGTCGTATACTAGGTGATACGAAATTTTATATAGTTTGATCTAATTATGTAGTTGGTATGTAAATGTGGTAATAAATAGCATGCGGCGTACAAGTACTTTTTTGTAGTTGCTGTAATTATAACTAACAAGCGTATATCTCGTTTTGCATCTCTCCCGACCATTCCTTTTTCAAGAAATGATTATAAATTTGAAATACAGGAGGCAGTAATAAATTTGATAAATAAAAGTTAGCAATTTATTCACGGGATTGACATTTTGATACTTAAAAGATAACACATGTAGGAGAAAAAATATACATTGTTAGATATAAATAAATGAAGAACAAATTACTCTAATAGTACACACTGTATGCGTTCTATAAATCATTTTGAAATGTCATGACCATAATCGTAATTAACGACAGTATGGAATTGACAACTGTACCTTCGATATAAAATCGAGAAATTATCTCGTTGCTCCGCTTGTTACCAGGCCAGGCTTCTTTTTTTTCCTAAAATCAACATCGACATTCGCGTCGCAGCGGTGTAAAGTCTGCAACGCCACGCAGCTATATTTCCCACAATATCAAGTCGATCGTTTTGCCCGCGAGAGTTTCGCGAAATAACTCGTTGGCAGAGTAAAGCAGCGGGCTTCGCGGGGAAATTTGCTATGGCACGGTTACCGGGTTTCTGTAACAAGCGTGTTACTACAACTCCGTAGCCTCGTAAATTCGTCACGTAGCTGGAGAACACCGATTGGTAGAACAGAGAAATCGGGAGAAACAGTTCGGCTGGGTGCGGGCTTTTTTACGCTCCGGCGACACTGCGTCGTTTTATTCAACGATTTGCGTATTATACAACGAGACAGAGAATTATACGCGAAGAATTTTAAACGAGAAAATGTTTCATTCGAACTCCTCCTTTAATCCCTTTTTTTCTGTTTTTCATTAACCAAATGCACTTTCGAGATAAAAAATAAAAGGTATCATCAGCCTCTGTGAAACATTAACGTCCGCCGTGTTCCATAAAATCTCTTTGTTTGAATAAAAATAGGATCCTTTAAAGAACGAAATATAATCTCGCGTCGAGTATAGTCTTCACGAAATGTATGAAACTCCAACAAAGAGAAAATTATAGATAGATTTATTGTAATACCAGCCTCCATGGTACCACAGAATTAACTTGGTTTACAATATATTCCTTATCGACACTCATCCTTCCACAGCATAGCTCTGTGATCTGTATCGTACATTCTCTTTGGCCCTATCGCTTCTCACCTCCCATTCAGCCTCCTTCTCCTAGTCTTAACATCCATGTAGGGTTACGGGGTATAACCAGCAACGACAAAACACAAGCAGAGAAACGTAAAAGATACA
The DNA here is from genome assembly GCF_024516045.1 of Bombus affinis. Lineage (NCBI taxonomy): Eukaryota > Metazoa > Arthropoda > Insecta > Hymenoptera > Apidae > Bombus > Bombus affinis. Next base: position 5,616,640 of record NC_066354.1, read on the forward strand.
TACCAGGTATCCGAAAAGTTTATTCCACTAATAAATACCGCTAGCTAGAGCTGAACTAAACTACAGCTAAAAACTAGAGGCGAAGGTTACTTAACGCGAGCATAAATACAGATAAATAAATATATATGTAATACCAATGGCACAGAAATATGCATAGATAAAAAGACAAGATAGTTATTGCATTTACATTATAGACTTTGGTGTGATTCGTTCAGATGGCACATTTGAGCTTCGCATCTCGCTGTGAAAATCTTTCCGCCTTTCTCAGTTTTCCGTCCAGTTTTCTTAGCCATTTCACACACTTTTCTCTCCTTTTTCGTCGCGTCGATTCCTTTTAAACTCCAAAGCTTCTACTCGCGTGTTCTATCACACATCTCCAGGCAGTTAAGAGAAAGTTATTATTACATTACACAACCACCCAGTATTATATGCTTCAAATAACTGTTCACGTTGTATACTGGTTTTCGACTTAACACTATATGTTGGCAGTAAATATTTTGCAGCTTATATACACATTTTCAATCTCGTTTTTCTCACAGTATACAGAAATCGAAGCTTTCCTCTCGAAATATCTTCGCGAATGATCGCGCGAAAATAATCTTGCGTTGCATCGTGGCGAAGGTTTTTAAGGCGACTTGGAAAGATCACGATGTAACGACGACTCGAGTAAAAGCAAAGTCGTAGGAAGATTCGACATGTCGAAAGGAGGTCGATTTGATTCGCGTCGTTTTATCCCGATCGTTCCGCGGCGGCAGCAGTTTGCTTTTTCCGTGTCTCTTCCTGCGGCTTCCCGTTTTCTTCGACCACATTCGAGCGAGCAAACATCCCTCCACAGACATCCCTCCATAGACATCGCTCGAGAACAACATTCAACCAGTGGCCGTAGCCTCCAATGCTCTCTCTCTCTGTCTCTCTTTCTACCATCTTTCTCCCTACCCTGTTCATTCCCCTGTTTTTTTACCTCGTAATCGATATCGAATCAGAAAACGCGAAATAATGGAAAAATTACTTTCTCGTTCGTTTCGAACCATCCGGACGTGTCTTTATTAATACATCAACTTCCATGAATGAGAACTAATCCCACGGGGGAACGCATTAGGAAGCTGTCAACGGTGAAGCGTTGTTCCGCTCGCGAACAGGTGGCCGCGACCCGAGTTCTTCCACAGCGCAGGTTGTCTTATCGATTCCGGTGAACTCTCGAAAAAGAACGAACGTGTTAGTTATCATTCTTATTCCGTCCAGTGTCTTCGTTTCCACGTGGAATTTATTTATTTATTCTATAAACTACCGATGTATATTAATGAGAAACAACAGCTTCCTGATGGCACGTTGAGCAAGAGCAACTGTATGATATCCAGGCAGACAACGATGTTTTTAGCTAATTCACCAGTGAAGATTATATCAGATATCATCTTTCTCTTGATCAGTGTCGGAAGATTTAAATTATGGTATCGGATGTCCACTACGTTTGGCGGCTAGACTTAAACATTTCTGTTGGACACTCTCGATGTTATGGCTGTAAGACGTACAATACGAAGAGATTATATTATACTGGCATATTTCAAACCTGATCTGACAATGTGGCAGTATAGTATTCTAAGAGTGTTTGTATTTTTGAGCAAGTTAAAGTATATACTTCCTCATTAAGGCTTTGCTTATTTCCAGTCTCGTTAGACAAGATTAGATTTCGTTTCACCTTGAGCATCTACTGGTAGTAAAATTTTTAGTTACATTATTTAGTTTCAGGGTATTTATTCTTAATTCATATCTCATAATTTACGCGATAAATATCACCGATGAAATGTCTTTATCGCGTATGATATATAATATTGTAGTCGTGGCCATGATAAAAATTTCCAATTAAAAAGAACCGCGGTGACTTCACGGAAAACATCTCACAACCTCCCGAAGCTCCAAGTTATTCCATCCAAACATAAAAAATTTAAAACGTTGCAATTGCGTTAGTAGAATTTTCAAATAATTGAATCGAGAAACCATATGCGCCAGCTGGTATCATATATTTTCTATCTTATAAAGTAAACTTTCGCGAAAAAGCCATCTCTTTTCTCTTCTCTAAACAGCGAGAAAGCCGTGGACGCGTCCGAGAGACACGACTCTCAGTTAAAAGTTGGTGCGGTGCGGTGCAGTACGGCGTATCGGTGGCGTGTAGCTTACTAGGAGACTCGCGAGACCATGAAGTGCGACAGGTCGATAAATCAGGAAGGAAGGAAGAGCAGACGGAGATGGAAAGAGACGCAGACAGAGGAAAAGTTAGCGAATCGTCTTTCGCATAAATAAAGCGCTGGTGTAACACCAAACGAAACTATCTCGAAGATTCATCAGTGACCAAAGTTGCCAATAGCCTCTTCGAGGCGGTATCTTTCTATTTTTCGCGTTTGTCTTTATATCGCGTCAAAAGACGGGAGAAATAGTCGAGATAAATTTCGAATCTGGCACCGCGCAACCTCCAACCGCTTTGAATAACCAGAGACTCTGAATATCGTGTCCAAAATTTTGCTCGCGGTAGTTAGGGAGGATTTTCGTGGAAACGTGACTCGGTTTCATCGTAACATGCTAACCGTATTGATCGGATCTTGGATAAAAATGTTCGCGGACACGATTGTTTGCGTTATATTCGAACGTTTATTGCCCTCCGCATGTTTGAAATTAAGTTACGTCAATATTTAGTTACAATATTGCGATTGCCACGATGATTATTAATACGGACTAAATTGTGGTTTGGTGGGATTCGATTGTGATTTTAATCACAGGGATGCAACAGAGAAATGAGAGATCAAAGGGAAGAGTAAAGAAAGGGACCGACAGTATTATATTTTGTTCTGGACTTTCTAGCCAGCTCACGTAGTCCACGTTGAAGAATACTTTCGAGAATTTTGCTTTTCCTGTGCGTTCCACGAACCACGAAACTCTGTTTTGTGTACTGTTATTAATTGCACGCGAGCCAATTAAAGATACGAGCGAGAAAATTATAATGACGATGCAATAGGCAATAATGCAAATTTCGATACTTCAATTACGTAGTAAAAAATTTTAGAGTCGCATAAGGGGGCAGTTCGTCGTTTTATTTGACAAACAGTCGGCTACGCTAACGTTTAACAGAATGTAACCGGGCTATCGGATATTTCAGAAGGGAACAGTAGGTGAGTAGAGGGAGTGAATGACGGAGAAAATACACTGGATCAAGGTTGGATTTTCTAGCAGTTCAGTCGCCAGTAATCAAACGTAACGTTTATGAGTTGGCGATAAGGAGGAATTCTAGGGGTTACTGGGGTGTGTAGAAAGAGAGTAGTAATGTTAGAGGGTGGATAGTGTTAGCAACGATGCAGAAGGCTATGTCGAGCATAGCGTGCTCGAACGGTCAGAGAAACGTTTCTATTCCTGTTGGAGCAGAGAAGGGGTTGCAAGCAAAGCCACGAAATCCCTCGTGACTGGAGTCGACCCGTAAAATTTCGTCTCGTTTCTTTTTTAGGGGAAACGAGGAAACGTCGTTGCTATCCAGCTGGTTTCGATTCCTGTAGAGTGCCGGTATATTGCTACTCAAAATTTTACGAATACGCAACGCCTTCTCGTCGTAAACCCCGTTCCTGTACCGGAAGTGCAGAATCTCCTGTAATCTGTGCTGATTTTTTTTCCTGTTTTTCACCCTGGCTTCCGGCAAGCCTGGCGTTCCATGTTTTATTCCAGCGGTGCGGCGGTAACGAAAATGAAGAACGCTTTTTGCCGACGAAGAAACTCCCGGGCTACGTTTTCGCATACGAAATGCGAAACCGTTGCAGGTAGATGCGCTGCCGGTGTTACGGTCCTTCGTTACCGCGATTACGCCTCCGCGATTGCTCTGTTACTTCGCCATTTCACCGCAAATAATTTGTTGCAAACGCGTTCTTACATCACCCTTTTGTTAAATTGCTCTCGTGGGAGGCGAAAATCGTTAACAGATTAACAGACTAACAAGCAATCCCGCTTCTAAGAAATTGCGATCTTCTCTCTTGGTAGCCTCCTTCTATCACGATCGAGGATGTGGTTACAGCGGATGCGTGTTTTGAAAGAACTATTCTTCTGGCGAATGAAACTTTTGAAGAACGAAATATATAATGTAATCATAAGGATCTACGTGTTTGATTGCTTTGGCGAATGAAATATTTGAAAATCGAAATACATATACTCCAAAGAGTGATGGTATAAGAATATATGTTTGACCGTTCTGAAGAATTAAACATCTGAAAACTCAAGATCAGAATGCACGTGGTCATAAGAACCTACGTATTTGACTAACCATGTATTTGATTATGTATCTGACGAACAAATCGTCTGAAGACCAGAGTGCACATACTCCTAAGAACCTATACGTTTCGTTGTTCTGACAAGGTAAACATCCGAAGATCAAAGTCGTATAAAGCGACACTTCCGTTTCCAAGTTTCTCATCGGACCAGCTCATGGCGCTAAATCCACGGATTGAAAAATCTGCATTTTTATCCGGCCAACATCCGGCGGGATCAGTTTTCAATAGCGGCGTTTCCGTATACCTTGGGAAAGCTGCGTCACGGGCGGTCAATCTCGTGCTTCGTTTCACAAAAAGCTGAGAACGGCCGGAATCATGGTTGAATACATGGCTGGGCTCTGTTTGCTCGGTAGCTCTCTTCCTTAGAGAGCAAGGTAGCTAGAAGTACTCGAGGTATTGGGTCGACACTCGATCTTGGATTTATCGCGGACGATCGTCAATGGCAGGTACGTGACACACATTCTATGTTGCTCCGGGGTATACAGCGAGACCTGTGATGCATTAAGTCCACACAACGTACACTCGTACACTCGCCACGAGCTTTGGACTCTAATTATAGCTCGCCACTTCCGGAAGCTCTCGCAAACAGTCCACCGATAACAAGGAGACCAGGCAAAATTGCGTTATTGAATTTACAATTACGCTTCTCGTTCGGCGATCTTTCGTCTCGAGTTTTCCTATCTTCTTAATACCGTTAATGGAGCATTCTTTCTCTTAATCTTTTTATTTGTGCTTCCACTCTAGTTTCCGTATAGTATTTTTTTTCTTCTTTGAGTAATCCCGGTTTCCGGAATGTGGCAATTTTGTTACAACCAGACAGGTGATGTTCCATCGGAGTTAGGAGGAAAATTGACGGCTCTTGATATTAAAATGTTAAAGTAACTTGCACGTTGCTTGATTAACACACAGTTTTTTACATACTCTTTTCTACCACGTTTCCACTTGGACGTATTTCTATTGATTATCTCATAGGTGACGAAGAACGTAATAGTTGATCATAATTATTAACTTATTTATTGATAATTATCGCAGATTGAATGTTTTTATAGTTTCTACTTCCTGGTCATTTTATTACGAATCTGTTACTTCATTCGCGTTGCACTAGCCTCATAACGTAAAGCACAAAGCGAAGCAAAATTCGTTAGAATTTTGCAATAAATATATACCTGTCAGTATTCGCGTGTTTATGGCTAGCAGTATGCTTCAACATACTTATTTAAATGTTCCTCAACGTTGTTTCCGCATAACTGCGTTTGCTTGTGAAACAGTTTATGTAACAGTTCGTTTGCTGATGAAACCGCTGGCTCGGAAGTAGATTACCAATATCGAATCGCGGGGGTGTTCTAGCCTCCTTACTTTGAGCCAATCCTCGAGCTCGTAACTCGCTTTTCGTTTTCTGCGAGCTAATTGACCGTTTCGTTTTCCAAAGTAACGAGGACTGAGTTCTACTTTGACCAGGAGAAAATTATCGTCTGTAACGCTATTCTTTGGAAAATAATGGCCCCTCGACGAGTTCTCGAACGTTTCGCGAGAGAGAACTTATCTATCTTTCGCGTGTTGCTAGAGGCTGATTGTCACGAATAAATTTAGCCGCTCGAAATGATACTTATGATCGTGGCCGCGACCAAAGTGCCTTTCTATGACGAATGGTAAATGGGTCGAGTATCGATCCTCTCGTTCGTGTTCTTGTTGCCGCGTGTACAAGTGAACTGTGGCGTAGAAGAAAAGAAGGTCGATCGGAAAGAGGGTTTCGTCCGATCATCTTTGTCACGTCCTTGTATTTTTTAACGCTAAAACCATCCAAGAGATTAAAATTACCAATTTGTTATTTTTCATGGAAATTTTAAATATTCATGATGGTCTATACTCTTTGGAATTTAAATAATTCTCTGGAAAATATATAAATAAAAGCTTCTCTTCCTTCCTATATTATAGATAGGTCACAGATTTTTATACGTTTATGTGAAACTTGAAATTTAATAAGCAGAACAATTGTCTATCTGTATAAATATCTGCACTTTAATTAAAATGTACATACTTTTTCGTATTTCTTCACACTTTTGTCTCGATTACTTTGACACAAGTTTTATGCTTCACCCATTCGTATTTCCAGCGTTAACCATACTGATTAACACATTCGTTGCTATAACGTCGCGTCGATTCGTGTATTTGAAATAATTTTATTAGGACAAACAAAAAGGCGGTCAGTACGTCAGAACAAACGTTATTGTATACTTTAATTGAAAAAATGTCTAGCGAACGAAAAACTGCACAATTCCAGCGGTTAATCGTACTTTTTTTTAGTATCAGCGAATACGTTGCAACTTTTATTCACAACCATTTCTCTCTTCCTGGATGTTTTCATCATCCACAAATTTAATTTGATTCGGTAGGTTAGGCGAATCGTACGTTTCAATGGAAATTTATTAAGACAGCAGGTAATCCTGGCATTTTAATGGTTCGCTGCGCTTCGTCGAAACGGATTATACTTTTCCGGTGTATTTGCTTTTCGAAGCTGGCATGAAATATGCGTACGTGCCTTGAAAGTACTTGGCAAGGAAAGTTACAGAGGAGTGTAGCGTTACTCGTGGGAACCGCGGCAGTGTTCTTCAACCCTCTGACACTGGGGTGCAGCTGCTTTCCCCGTCGATCACCGGCTTCTCCCCTTCCCCCTCAAACAGCACGAAACAGAAATAGAAACAGAGTGTATGCGTACACTTCCAAACAGTGATTCTTATTCCTTTGCATTTCTGACATTATGTACGAGGACCGCGAGGCGAGAAAGGGAACGATTCTTCTTACTTTTCAAAGACGACTTAAGAGGTTGAGAGTTTTAAGAGTAGGAAGAAACTTTCGCCGATAGATGGAAAGATGGCAACAAATGTCGGGATTATAAAGAGACACGTCCATAATTGAATTTTAGACGAAAACAATTCCTACAAGTAGACCGAGGGAAGTTAAGTTTCTTGGGTATTGCGAAGTTGATATTTTAGTAGAAACATATGGAGTCTCGTATAAAGTTCGCATGACAAGCTTATATTTGCTAATTTTCTGATTTTTGTATCGCTTGGAGATTATCATCATTGTTCCAAACTTAAATTAACGTGATACGATGTATGTTAGAACTCAGTCGGAAATTCACAATGTTATCATTGCTAACACATCTTTGAGAAAATGAAGATTTTTCGTAGAGCCTCTTATGGTTTAGACATGCTAATCTCAATCGGAAGATCAAATTTAATTTTGTACTGGGAAACGTTGTCACGATTAAGAAAATGATCTACAGATAGAATGCAGTTACGGTGATTACATTTATTTCGCTTATTTTTAGTTATAATATTAGCCTGTGTCAGTTTAGTTAGTGTGCCCCATTCTAGGTTTGGTGAAAATAACACGTTTTCTTGTGTTGGAAAGAAGCACAGATCTTTTATCAAATATATTTTATGTATTTTATGTATATTGGATGGAGGTGCATTTTTAAAAAAATTATTTTCGATGTTTCTTCATGCAAATAATATTGCTGACCGAGTCAATCTCTTCCTTGGATCAATTAATAAATGTAGACGAGCGATTACGAAATTGGTCTACTCGCAAAACACATTGAACTCACTTTTCTGTCTGTACTTTTACATGCGTATCTTGTTAGATTAATCCTCTCCTTCTCTTTATCTGTTTTGTGGCATAGGGCTATTAACTGAATGAATAAAATAAATAAATAAATAATTATTAGCCGGTCAATCCCTTTACAAAGAGATAAAGATGGTACAAAGGGACAAAGGTATGGTGCGGGGAAGAATAAATTACACACTCAGATATATACAAAACGAAGAAAAGAGAAATATGAACACAGAAGGTTTGAGTTGAAAGTCGCGATGAATATAAAAATTAAAATATACGTTCTAAGGAGTGTCTTAAGGACGATAAGGATTGTCCAAATAGACCGACGTCACGATGCAGAGAGTCAACGGGGTGGGCAACGAGATAGCGAGTCCGAGAAGTTTTGTATAAAATTAGCAGACTAACTAATGATGTGACAATTAATATCTTTAAAATATTCAAGAATAAATTGACAGCAAGAATACATATTTAATGTCAAACGAAAAAACAGTTTGGGTAATATAGATTTAATCGATAGCCTCTTGAAGTTTTCCGTTCTCATTTTCATACCTAACAAAACCTTAGATATAAACGCGAAGGTAATTAAAAGAACGGAGGAGATCTACAACAGCATTTTTTAAATATTTCAGCTGGAATATAATGAATTTATGACGATAATACGGAGATAGGTGGGCAAGATTATTGACTTAAGACTTAAAAGGGACAAGGAAGAAACTCTTTACGCAGCGTAGCTATTATTTTTCGAGAAAATCGTGGCCCATTTCGAGGGCAAAGTAATGTCTTGTAGCACTTTTGAGCTTTCTCGAGGCAAAGTTTTCGCATAACTCGAGGGAGAAGATAGTTTGGTTCGGTAGTTTGTTGACGAAACTTATTCCTCTCCGGTGTGTCATTCTTCTCGACGAGCGTTTCCCTCGTTGAAATGAATTTCCTTTGTACCGTGAGAACCGTCGATTTTTTCTCGTCTCGTTCCCGCTTTCTTCCTCCAAGAACAAGTAATCATTCGCCAGAGAGGGTAGTTATTAAAACGTTTTTATTTCGTTACTCGAAACAAAGGCTCGCTTTTTCAACTGCCGTGAAGAGGGTATGTTGACTTTTATGGATTTCCCGGGAGCAGAGTTCTAAAAACGGCACCACATTGCGGTCATCAAAAGTTGAATGAGAAACACGCCGTTTCCGTTCATTCGGAAACGATATGTAAGAGGAGAAAGACTGAACAATGCACTTATTTTAATCATGCGTGTTGTTACCGGGTAAATATCGTCAGTACCTCTGGTACCACTGGAACGCGATTGTTCACAAAAGCCTAAAAAATACCAAACAAACTCAAAAAAGGAATATCTAAAAAAGAAGATGAAGCTAAAGAAGCGAAACGAGAATAAAACGGGCGAATAACGAGAGGAAGACAGGTTGGTGAAAACAAAATTCGCGAGAACGGCGAAAAATGTGGCAACGAACGTACAGAGAAGCAACAGCGCCATGGAACGAAACAGAAGACTACGAAGAAGAATAAGAAGGATAGAAGAGGGAAACAAGTTAAGAAAAAGATGTAAAAAGAGGAACAAGGAGAAAAAAGGTAAAGAGAGCAGGAGTTGAGGAACAGCAGGAGAAGAGAGCTTCCGTTGGAAACTTTATCTCTTGGAAAGTTCCGACTCACTAGAAAAGTAATTTCGTGGACGATATGTACTCGACGATACACGCGACCCATGCTACGAATCTCTTTCAGAAACAACCGCGCCTCTGATGTAAAAAGAGTATCGTCCGATGCGCGCCACGAACTCTGCATTACATTACGTTGCTCGATATCAAGGCTATGCGCGCACTAGCGACAATTTGTCATTGCCGGTGTCGTATCACTCTAAAGTTCAATTTTTTTCTCCTCTAATAACAAAAATGTCGCGTTGCACTCGCGTCGTCAAAATGCGCGCACGTTCATATAAACGAAAGCAATTTTCGTAAGCGACGAATTGTTGCAGGTAGCGCACGTACAGCACAAGTCACCAGAGAGTTTAACGTTTCCCCGACCTCACTTCGTTCTCTTTTCGAAACGAAAAAGCTTAAGGGAGATTTGACATGGATTTGCTTTTCATCAGGGCGAAAAACAAGGGGTTTCGTCCTGGTTCGTGATTAAAGTGCTTAATTAATGCGCTGCGGACAATGGATTCAGTTGGTTCGAGGGTATAGCTAACTCTGCCCCGCCTGCAACAATGTGTAGACCATGTAAATACCCGCTGTTTTTCTTAGCCAATGGTTGTGCAGCTTGCAAATCAGAACGCAGCTTTCTTTTTAAGCTTCCGAGTAAACGATAAATAAAAAATTGCGACTACGTAACGTTATCGTTCGATCAGAACGTATGAAGATTCTTCGAAGAGCGAGCTATTATCAATCTCGACGAGGAGACGGCAGAGGTCGCGCGTTTAAGAACTCGACGTACGGGTTTAGAATGCGGTTTATGAAATTTCTCTTTGACGATATGGCTTGACGAGCAGCAAAATAAATTGCGAGCCCGAGGGTGAGAATAAAACGATATAAGGAATTAAAACACGCGCGTTAAAACGCCTGTTTTTTATTTACGTGATGCATTTTAACGGAAGGAGCAAACTCAACTCAAACTCTCTCTCTATAGAAGGAGAGAGAGAGAGAGAGAGAAAGAAAATGAGAAAAAAGGAGAAAAAAAGGAAAGGAGAGAATAGTACACGGCAGATGTGCAGCTTCCTGACAATTTTCTTGACTACGGAGTGAAAAAACCAGCCGATAGGAAGGTCTGCGAAAGAGGTCGGAGGAGTTAGTCTGGGAAATATTCATCGCCATCAACGGAGATGCGCGTGAATAAATCAAAGCGGTTTAAGCGACGAAAGCGCATAACTATCCGGGCATCTCTTTCTTTTAATGATCCGTTTGTACACGAGTTTTGGACGTTCGCTCGTTGAATTTGTTGGCTCGTGCAGTAGAGCGCGAGTTTCTTCGTTGGCTGTTTAATTCTTCGGTCGTCGCCGATAACTTTCCTCAAAAAACTACCGAAGCACTTGGTGTGCTCGCGAACAAGAACAGCCGACAGCCTTGATTTATCGTCGTCGAGATACTCTCTCCAATATTCTCTCTTGTATTTAAATATTTCATAAAAAAGAGATAAGGTTCAGTTCGCATAGATATTATTCTCTTGTGTTTTATTAAATGAGACTATAAATACGCGAAGAAGAAATCCCTTCATATCGATTGAATCATTTTTTCAATACGCGACACGCCACCGTATTGTAAATTTAGCTTTTCACCATTACAGTAAGTTATCAAAAAGGTCAACAAATTTAACGAGGATCATTTTTGCTGCGAGTCCTTCGATTATCGTGCGATCGAGATAAAGACAGCGATCATCAGCGTTTCAGCGTTTGTCAACGTCATGTTTCCATCGACCAGGCATCAAGCTACGTGTTACAGTCGGTCTCATTCTCCGTGCTTTCCACGTTTGCCGCGTCTTCTTTTTTTCTGCCTTTCACGCAGCCGGCAACGCAACCCGTCGAATGAATATTTTTCGCACGCTATGCAAAGTTTCCATTAGTCCGTGAATAGACGCGAGAGAAAAGGGGGTGAAAAATAAAAATAAAAAGAGAAACTCAGCGACTCTCTGTTCTGTATCGCGAATTAATCGGTCTGTCTGGCCAGAAAAATCATTTTCCACGGTTCTTCGTGTGTTGATTTCCAGTACCGCCCGCCTGAAATCCCTTTCATCAGCAGCCTTTGCTTTTTATTCGCCTATACCCGGATCACTCTTGTTGTACGCATTTGATTTTACAACCAGCGATGTTCCATCGTTGCACATCCGAGCGGAAGCAACTTGGATCTCGTGTGCCATGTTATTATCCGTTGGTTGAACGCTTCATTAATGCGACCATTTTAATGACACCGTCCAACGTATCCGGAACGCTGTTGGTTATTTCTGCCAAAGCGCTGTAGACCGAAATGAAAATGCTCCATTTTTTCACCTTGTTTCATCGTTGATTTCTCCTCTCGTTTTACCATTACCATTTACCTAACTGCTTCTTTCTCTCTCTCTCTCTCTCTCCCTCTTCATTATCGAGGATTTTACGGTGCTCGTGCGTGGATGCGTGGACGCACGAGTGCTCGCGAATCGTTACACGGCACGACACGGTGCGAAAGTTAAAAATTCAATGGCCGGTCGTCGATGCGACTGGATAGTTCAAGTTAGTTTCACCCGCGAAGTTATTTTCGAAATTTCGAGGGCCATCGTCGAAACACACCGAGAGCGAGCGCGTGCTCGTTTTTCAACTTTTCGAATTTAATTTCGTCGCTGAACGAATCACGGTTTCGAGAGTGTACAGTGGTGATAGAGAGTTAGCGGTGGGGGGATCCTAGGGGTGACGTCCAGCTTGCTACAATATCACGTCGTACCGTGTTTTCCCAGTTTTCCTTTTTTCTCTCTCTCCCTCCCGTTTTTCTCTAGTTCGAGTTACTACCTATCGCCTGGCGCATTTACACACATCGAGTCTATTTTCCGAACGCGAATCATACCCTTCGCTGCGTTTCGAACTTCCACGAAGCTCGTGTATTGTTTGACTTCGAAATTGATTGTTCTTCGCTTCTTTGTCGGAAGTTACACCTCGCTATTTCTCCTGTTAATTTCCTGATCCATGTGTTTCTGCGTATTGTACCGATAGACAATCGTTACATTTGATTTCAATTCTTATTTAACCCTTCAACGCATCTCAACTAATATAGAATCGTTGCACTAATGAATTATAATACGTTCAGGATGAATCGATCAACGGAAGATTATCTCGACCGTCGTCGCTAACGACTATCGTATTTTTTCTCAAAAAATAACTGCAACACGCTATACAGAGACTAATAAACTAGCGCGAACCAAGGAATCCACGAACCAATAGACCATTACTTTCTCAAATATTAAATTGTCTGTTCGAAATCATTCGTCAATGCATCACTGCGTGCCGCGTAGATTGAAATTTCAAAGTCAGCGCACCTCAAGGTGCTCAAGCGTTCGAACGTAAATGAATTCGCATAAAGGATAAATGAACCGCGTAAAGTTGTCGGCCTGGGGGCAGAGACGTCTCGGGAATTCGTTCCCGGAGGGCGGTTAATGCCGGGACTGTCGTGGTTCGCCAAGTCTCGCGGGTAGACTCGGTCGAAACAAAAATTGGACGACATCTTAACGGAAACGGGAGAAGGAGACGGCGGTCTCGGCACGGAAGTTTTCTTAAGTAAACCGACAAGCAAAGTTTCGTAACTAGCGAGCAGAAATTTCCTTTACTGGGTGCGCTACTCTATCGAGCCTGGATGCCGTTCTTTGCGAACAGCGAGTGTGACAAAATTGTCGTCGGTGCAAGCGACCAACAATTGTTCTACATTACGCACACTGTAGGTTCCTGGTTTTTCTTGGCCAAACATGTTCTCTTCTTTTTTTCTTCGTCTGCTTTGTTCCTATCTTTTTCATAAAAGTATCACGCAAACTCGGATGAAAAAGTTTGTTCCGGCGCAAGCGACGAGCGATTGTATCGAGGACTGCGCACACGTGACGTCGCTTTCTTTCTCTCTGTTTCACAATTTCAGTGATTTTCTTCCTTTTTTATTCTTCTATCTATACTTTATTCATCCTTCTTTTTGCAAAAACATCGCAGCAAATCTGACACGAGAACTGAAACGTCCAGAAGCAGAAGTTTCATTCTGGTGCAACATGCGAACAATGGGTAGACGAAAAAAGGGGCAAATGGGTTCGCTGAATAGCAAAAATGGTAGGAGCTGGAAAGTTTAAAGGCGAATCACACACTCGCTTGTCTTGTATGAATAATCTCTCAGTTGCTCTAACTTGCGAGCCTTCTCTTTTCTGTCGTGAAGTACGTCTAATGGTTTCCACTTTTATACAAACTATCAGAAAATATGTGGTCAATATTTACAGGCTACGTTCTGAGTAGTCGAACGACGAAAAATGTTTAAGATCTATAAACCGAAACGAATTACACGGTGTAAGGTAATTTTGATTATTATATTAAAGTAGAAGATACGAATAGGAAGACTCATTAGCTGATCCACTGATACCAGTATATTTTTAGTATGAAATAAAATTTCTGGAAGCCTTGGTCTTAGACGAAGCAGTGTTAAACGTATCGATGCCACGTGCAACAGCGTGAATAGCAAAGTAGAATTGTTTGTAACTTGAAAAATAAGAAAAAAGAAAGGAAACTCAAACATATTTGAAACATCGTTTTCACGTCTACTACTTTACACATTTTCCCACATTTTTGACCTTGAATTCCAGCTATTTTTACGCAGCTATGTACCGTTGTATCTAAGGTTTGAAATTTTTAATGGTCTGTTTGTTAAATAAAGATTGTTTTTCACAACGAGGGACAGCGATAACGTCGATCAACAACAATCAATGTTTAATCGAAATGGACAATCAGAACGAAAAATCACCGGTCTTTCACGCCTTGGAACTTTTGTTTGTACGCTATCTTATCGATTCTTCCTACCTTTCGCTTTTCCATTCTGTCTCCTCGCTTTGTCAATGATTACAACGCGAGTCTATCTCCTCTTCCGTTTGTGTATTCATACTCGCTCGCCATGGAGGCGTCTCTCTTTGATCACCAAGCGAGGACGTGCGCTTGCGAATCGGGTACAGAGCCAAGCTCCCTTTCCCTTTCCAGTTCCCTTTTTCGATTTTCCAACGCTGTGAATCATCCGACGCGCTCTCCGCGCCCTCCAATAATTTCTTGGACACTTTTGTAATATCATAGCATTAAGACTTCATTAACGTAAAGGTAAATTTACAGGCGAAGTTTTTTTTAAATTTTAGCGCGGATTTCTTTGGATGTTCGTTCCCGTTGAAGATTCTACGAAATCGTTCGGCAGTTGCCGGACTAGGTATTCTTCTTAGTATCGCTTATAACCGCGGATATTCGTAAATTCACGTTTGTAAATTCATATCTATATGAATAAAATTAAAAAAAAAGAAGTAGAATTTAAATAGAGAATTATAAATCTACGCACAGAATTTTGAAAATATCCGTTAGACGCACGATTAGGGTCGATATTCTTTTGCCGCAGTGATAGAATAAGCGCGTCTCTTGGGTGTTACGCATAAATGGTACATGACGATTTTATCGAAGTTTGCTGAAAATTGATATTTTTACTTCTGACAGGCACACTTTTTTTGGTACTTATAAGAGATAGAATAATTTTCTTATTTGAGAATGTAGATGTTAACGCTGATTCTTATAAACTAGGCTTTAATTGCGTATAGTTATAAGATACAAACTTGCAAAGATGAATTTTGTATGACTCGAAATGGATAGATCACCACGTACTCGGTAGGGATGGACCGCCTGGCTCAAGATCATACTAAGTTAGAGATATTATTAAAAATTGAACTGTTATTGCATTATATTGATATTATGATTAATATATATTTTTTATTAATTATTGTTTTCTTACGTCTCAGTGGAAATGCTGATTAGATATATAAGAAAATCGAGGTGTATGGCAAGAGGAAAATTTAATTAAAGTTGGTTTAATTAAATTTAATTAAAGATCCGTTGGATAGTAACGAAGGAGAGCTAACTATTTTAAATAACAAAAGTGCTCGTGATGAGTGATTCGAGGACTGAAACGAAGATGAGTTTGTCAGATGTAGTGATGACTCGATCAAATGTATTGTCCGCTCTCGATGACTTCACGAAATATGTTCGAAATTTAAAATCATGTGTAGTCACTGTGACAAGAAGGAAGAAAACAAGCGTTTAATACACAATTCCTATAGCGTCTAAGAATGTTTTTAATATATGTTTTTAAGTAATATATTTTGTAATTTTGTAATAGCAATAGCCATGATAATTGATAACAAAAGTCAGCTAAGGTTTTATTTTCCTCTTACTGTATTTGTTTATAAAGATATTATGTTGAGATCTTTACATACTTTAGAGAAAATCGTTCACTATACAAACCCATAAGCATAATGCTTAATATTTCTAAAATATTCCATTTTTCAACATTTTTGGAAACGTGATCCATCTCTCCCGGACTTGCAACGAGTATTGTAGATTAGATATTTTATATAATTTTGTACGTTATGTGTGTTTTATATACCTTTACCTATAGCGTTTACCTAGGAAAATACATTTTTAATCTGGATGGCGAAATCCTCGGATCTTCTACTTCGCGTCACGTCCAGGTTACCGTCTGACAAATGGCAAATCTTTTTCCCTTACTTTCTAATAATGCATCGTGGCGGTCTGTCGGCGATGCTGCGTTCCAGTGTTCGAATTTCCCAAAATCTACACTCGCGTCCTGGGTGCTATATAACTCTTTAAATACAGCTGTCATCGAATCTACAATCATCATGAAATATTGGTTAGTCAGAGACTGATATTAAAATTTTTATTGAGTTTGGGATGCAAAACTCAGTTAATGATAGCTCTATTTGTTATTGCATTTAGCTTTGTAATGGTTTTATGTTTGAAGGAAACCGATTTACGAAAATTTACCTATACCTAACCAGTTAACTGCGGAATTTAATTTTAAAAATTCCTTTAGGTGTGCGTAATTAAAATCAAATAATGAGTCGCTCGCAGAACAAATGCTCCTATTATAAATTTTACGAAAAAAATAAAATAAAACGAGGAAGGATTACATTTTTATTCCATAAAAAATTAACAAGTCATCGGTGAAAAAGGTACTGTTATTAAAAATTTTTTAATTGCCAAAAAATAATAAAGTACACAAAACAATTCGCGGAATAACCGATATACCGAGTAAGTATACAAAACAATTCGGGGAATAGCCGATATACGCAGTGAAGTACACAAAACTATTCGGGAAATAGCCGATGCATTGGGGAAAATAATCAATTCAATTAATAAAAGGCAATACATTATACGAAGCATAATCAATATACTAATATATAATCAAATAATATATATACATTTATAATAATCAAATAATCAAACTTTCTTTTTATAAAATACATAATAGTTTTACTGGAAGTATAAAGGGAACATACCACTAAACGACATTTATATTACCTTTTACTAAAATTTTGAGTTTCTATAATAAGTGATAATTTTTTATTTTACGCGACCGCAATTAACTGGTTAAATGAAATTAAATAATTCTCCTCTCTTTTCGTACTAGACTTTCTGCAAGTTTTGAATTACATATATATATTATATTACGTATTACATATATGCTATTAACACCATCGTTACGCTTGACAGAGATGCACTTAATTACCTTTTCTTCTCGTTCTTTCCATCCTTAATTATCAAGATAAATCTACTTAGCTTCGGGATAGTGAACGCGATGAACCGTATAATGAATTTAAAGGAAACATCTTCCGTCTCGAGTATACGTCAACGATTAACATGGAGATTGTTCAGAGTATCGCGAACAGTATTTTTCTTTTCATGAAACATACAACACGAATGGTTGGACAGAGGTGTGAAAAAGGCATTTATTAAATATAGTACGTATCGCCTGTTCGGTTGTTTTGTTTTTTTAATAGTTCGGTTTGCATCGAAATGGCTGATAAAGCGGCTGAGTTTGCGTGCATAGCTTCTCGGATCCAGTTTCCAGAGTGACGTAGAGTATGGGAGAATCGTAGATTGTGAACGTTGTAACGTTCCGCTTTTGACGCATTGCCCTGTCAGAATAAATCGCCCTATCGTAGTTTACAGTTGTAGTCAAAGCTTAGCGTATTCTTTATCGCTGTATAACAAGCGTTCATACAAAAAATAACCAACAGATTATTTATTACGTTTTGCAGAAAAGAGACGCTGCGTTTCTTCTCTCTATCGCTTTCTTCTGACTTTTTCTGATTTTTCTTTTAACTCCTCTTTCTCTCTCCACGAATTACGATCGAAGATAACGAATGTTACCACGAAAAATACGACGATGAACTGTAAAACGTTGAAATCGACGAGGGAAAAGGGAGCGCAGAGGATACGTGACTTTGCCGCATCGATTTGCGAAATCGCCGATTTATTTGCGACATGTCCGATTGGTAGGATAGTCTGGTGGTAACTCTCTCGCTGTTTGTATCTTTATACTTGAATCGAGACATTTATGCGTGAATCGTGTATGATGGTCGTCAATTTCACGACCGTTTCGAGGAAATGAAGCGGAAAGTGGAAAGTCGAAACTGCGAAAGAAATTAAGAATATGATCATAGTGAATGCCTTCTGACTATCGTTTTAAATATCGATAAAACATCTGAAGAACGATGTAGTCTCATAAAAGTCTGTATATGCGGGAGTTACAAAAGGCATAACTTTAATTTTTAATGAAACGTTCTTTCACTAGTTTCTAGATTTTATTTCCATAGTATTACATTTTTGTAATCATATGAAAGTGCTACTAAATTATGCAAGTTTATTATAGTCGCATCTAATTAATTAATATGCAAATGCTGTAACGAATACAATCATGTACAAATACTGTTTGTAGTTATTGTATTTAATTTCAGCGAGGCTCAAATATCTTCAGATATTTCGTACATCTTTTATATGCAACCCTTTCGTTGAATACAACAGAAGCTAAGGATGAAAACAAGACGAGAAATAAAAATAAGCTTCCGTCAAACTGGACAGGTCTTTCCTGTAGACGATTCGAAATAAAAGCATTCGTTGAACGGCGTTCGACGAATCTAATGGGATCAGCGTTATCGTTACACCGTGTCGCGATTTCTAGCCGCATATTTTACCGTTTAACGGCTCTGCTGGAAAAAAGGGAAGAGCACACGCTCGTTCGTTTGATCGTTAAATTCCGGAATTGTCCCATGATATCGTAAACAACACGCGTCGCGCGTTGAATCATTTGCGTCGTAATATTCGCCACTCATTTTCATCGCGTGCTGTAAAAACTCGCCGGCCGAGTGTTGAGATCATTATAGTTTTCCATTAGTGACACCATGCACGAAGTAACGCGTTTCCATGATACTTGAAGCTATAAAAAGACGGAGTTTAACGACGTTTAAAAGTGTCACTGGAAGGCGGATGAAGATAGGATAAATAAAAGAAGATGATATTGTCGAAGTTACTTCGCGAACTACTCGATTCTTGCTCTTTCGTTTTCATTTTCATACCAAGGGAACAATTATTTGTCAATTTTTGGACTGTTCATGGAAAAATGTGACAAGCAGACTGCGGATTTTTATGCAAATTCATATTTTTAAGATTTAAAAAACTCGATAGAGAATTGTTTTCTGCACCGAATATATATATTATAGAAAATACTATATTTCGAATATTTTATATTTCTTGTAGCATGTATACTCTATGTAATTTTGTACTTTCAAATTTCCTATAAACCTAGTGGTAAGCGACTCTCAGAAGCTAAATTAATTGATCAATTCTACCCATTCATTTTTTCAATTTTATTACATAGGAACGGATTAATCTTCAGTTCTCAAGATGTAAATAATTTACTCCCATAACTTTATTTATCGCAAGAAAGCGTGCATAGTAGAAGATTCTAAAGTAAACTTGAGAAAATACTCTCTGTAATGCCATCACTTTTCTCTGCCTTTCAATTAATGGAGTTGATTGATGTGGCTTCTGAACGGTTCCAATATCCCTCACAAACTTTGACACTATATAGAGAAAGATAGATACACACACACACACATACACAGAAAGAGAGAGAGAGAGAGAGAGAGAGAGAGAGAGATGATGGCTTGAATTTACGAGATTTTTAGTTTGAACAAGCGGCAGTCAGCACGGTGTGTTCGATAAACGCTCTCATAATGGAAATTCAGCGACAATAGAGAGCCACGTATCGTATTCTCGCTAACTATCGTATTCTACGTTTGCGTAAAAACTCTCGATATCCCTGTGAAAAAAAGGAGAAAAAAAAAAAACGTCATAGAAGATGGGAAGTGGCGGAGCGGTAGCGATAACAGTGGCGGGAAGGTTGCGCGTAGAATGGCGAATCTCGTTTACGTCGACTCTGGTATCCAAGAGGAATATCGGTGAACTTCTGTTGCCGCTGCACGCTGGTAAAAGTAGCTTCTCGGTCCGCGACCCGACCCAATAATATCGGCGTGTACCGCGCGAGAAAAACGATGCCACTTTGTAGCCAATTCGTCGCTTCGTGGCAAGGTTCGCCATGGAACGACCACGATGGAGTTCCCGGATGAGCATCGAACCAGCGAAAAACCCGATATACGATATACCACGAGAGGTATTTTCCACGGTGGTTCAACGAACGGACCGCAGATCGCCGCTCGAAAGAATCTTCGCCCCCTTTTCGATCGTTTCGACTCTCGAACCTCTGTCGTAAAAAGATACAGGCGCGTATGTTTTCCCCGCGGGATGTGTCTGGAAATGGAATGAAACGGGAGTGGTTCTCGCTTTCAAGCCACCTCCCTGTTAGGGTGTGACGAAGCTGTTTCGCGCTGGTATTAATAGCCTCGCTCTCGCTCAGTTTTACTACTTTCGGTTGGCTGTCGCGTCGTTTACTCGAATCACTGGAGGAATTCAGGTCATCCCACGCGACTTTTGTCTTTTCGTCTCCTTCTCGACTTCTCCTGGCTGCGTTTGTGTTTATCGAGTCGGGCCATTTCCCGTGAAAAAGAGGTCGGTATATCGAGGTCGGAAAGTTAATCAGTCTTGAAGGGGCAGAAAGGTATTGGCTTTTCATCGATGGAAATTTGGGAAGATAAGAATTTGGGAAATATTGGAAGGAGATAATACGCTGTAGGTTCGTCAGAAGCGTTATACATCAATTTTGAATTTGTTGTTTCGCTGCTGTAGATTATACAGGATGTCCCATCTAACTTTATCATCTGAGGTGTCTCGTTTGTTTTTGATAGCATCAGAAAGTGTTTCAGGAACAAATTGAGTGGCTTCGAGGGAGACTCAATGCCACATGATCATCTTTTTCGTAGAACGCATAGAAAATATGTATGAAATTCATCGATATTTTTCTGAATTCGATAATATATTTCTTAACATATTATTCGATCCACTTGGGCATTTTCTACAAAAAGATATTAGCCTATTTATGTTAATAAACTATTAGTCTGGCAAATATTTTAACTTTAATTTGTGAAATTAAATGTATGACGGAAAACAAGGGAAGATGCATGTGCTTTCTATGGTGATAAAGGCGATAACGTTAAGTGGAACAGCTTGCGTGTGTGTATAATTTTTACTACAACAATATAATGTAACAGTTACTATATAAAGCAATAGGAGATTAATACAATGCACAGTGGCTATAAAGAGTAGTACTTACTTGATACGACCATAAAAATTTGACGATATTTAAATGAAATATACAACCTGATAAAAAAGAGAGATGTTTCATTGGAAAATAAGGGTACATACAATTCTAGATTAAAGGTTATTCCTTCTGTAGCTGCTGTAATTTTAATGGAAGGTTGTAAACAGCAGTTTGGAATATCCATCCATAAATAACGTTTGCAACTTGAAATTGAATATGTTTCCACTTTAGGATGTTACACATTCATTTCGACTAGGTCAATCCGCGTGTCCACGTAATGCTTTAATTTATAACCTCGCTATATCCTTCCCATCAGGAGTATTTATATCAAATCGCAGCAAAGAGCATTGATAAATATTACGTAACCGGAAAATCACGACTGAATTTCATTTTCTAATTTTATGACGGAATTCACGATCGTCGTAATCAGAATCGTATTCTTCGTTCAAGATACAGCAGCGTGTTCGTATATCGTCCAACAGCGATGTACGTAGCGTCGGTAAATCTGACTTTGTAGATGACACTGGATGGCTTTCGTGCAGAGCAGTATTTGCTCTCAAGACTATAATCCACCTCCGTTTCCTGTACACCGTATAACATAATTATTATGCAGTGGATGCGTGCTAGGTACGAAGATTAAGGTCTTTCATCTTCACCTTTGAACCATCCGAATAAAAGGAGAACGCGCGAAAACGAGTTTCGTTCGTTAACGACCTGCTCTGCGGTGGTCTGTATTCGCAGTCGTGGTTAAATCGGCGAGCAAAATGCGATGACATTATACGCCAATTGTTGTTCCCACTGATTACGTATTATCTGTTCTTATCGTTAATTGCTCGAAAGATCCTTAATATCCTTGAAAAATAATTCAAGAATTCGGAACCATTAACAGTTTCTGCTCTTCTTCTTGCTTCTGCTAATCTTCGCTGGAAGTGTTCCTAATATCTTCATTTTCTTATTTCACGCGTTATTTGCTTCGTATCCCGAAATTCGCGCGACCCTCTTAAAATACAGAGTTCACTTCCTTTTCCGTGATATTCCAGTCTTTCACCGCAATTTGCTTCGCTAGTGCGAACATTCGAAATCGCGATACTCACAGCGAGGAGACGAAAATTGAGACTTCCTTGTGCGTGGTATCGATAAAGTTGCCGAGAGATTCGTGTAAGCCGTTCAAACGAGTTTGACAATGCGACGCATTTACGCTTCTATCGAAGCTGGACCTGGCCACTTTGAACAATTTCGCTGGAGGTAGATAGGTTGTTGGGCGATTATTTATTACAAAACAAGCTGTTACTATTGTTCATATGAACTTTTCTTCTTATTTTAGTGCGCTCAGTCAGACCCTGCTGTACTTCTCACATGTTATGATTCACCTTATATACTACATCTGAAACTTCATACTTCTGAGACCTATTTCCGCTATCTGTTCACTTATTTTTGTCCCGGACTGTACGTTCGATATGATCTAATTTTTTCAGAGGGAACCGAAGTATATCCTGACGCAACGATCTTTCAATTTTTTGACAAAAAATTCGTGTGCATCAGACTCTATTTCCCAGTTCAATCGCTCGCCACGTCCAAATCCGCTTTATTACTACTTATGAGGACATTTCAAATCTGTAATTTACTATCGATAAACGATATCACCGGAAATGATCACGAGGAAACTGGTTTAAATGGCGGCATCGGTCGATGAATCCTTCATTAGCCAAATGAACGAAATGATTGTTCGGACCTTGGATGAACCCGATTCTGGACAACCGATACGCGTTATTGGTGACGTTTCATCGCGAATCGCGGCCGGGGGAGCGAGTGCGTCGCGAATCGGAAATAATTACACGCTGGTCCAACCAGCGTCTGTCCTTTAATTCCATTTAATCGCGGCCGCTCGTGAAAATTCGAATTATCGTGGTCGCTCGCGAAAATTCGAATTATCGCAGCGGCCTCGTTTCTCAATTATTCAGGACTTCCGAGCACATGCCGCTCGTCGGTGATAATTGCGCTACCGCTGTGGCGGAACGCGCGCGCGAATTATTCGAAAGGGATTCGCGATTTCCACTAGGGAAATGGAATTTTTAAAAAGCGCCATTTTACTAGCTCCATCGTTATTTATTATTAGATAGAAAGATTCGCGCGCTTATACGTAGTCTGTTAGCGATAAACTCGGATCGAATTTCTTGTATTAATTGGAGCGTTAACTACATATGTGACATGAATTACATTTAGTGCAGCAGCCAATTACTTTAGCTACTGACGTTTATGGACCCAAGGGACATCTCATATACTAAAATATATATAATAATAATAATCGGTTATTTGATTTCTACCTCGTAGCCAAAATATCCCATTTCCTTATAATCTTTGTATCCCCACGCTCCGCCTCCAGCCGATCTTCTCACTCATCTTTTCATATTTTATTCTTATCCTATATTACTTTATCCTTAACCTATACATTGTACTATATATTACATACAAAGAATCTACTATACAAGTTCCTTCTACTTTAAAATTATTATTAAATTAGCCTCCCTTACTAAGCCACTGCAAGCCGTCTACTTATTGCGCCTTTTAATCTTTGGTATTTCTTCCACCATTTTCCTTTCTTTACCCTTTTCTCTTTCCTTATTTCTTTTATCTTTCTCAATCCTGTCAACCCCCAACTCCCCCACCTCTTTCGATCCTCTATCCCGTAGAATCTCTTCTACGCTTGTGTTTATTCTATCTACTCCTGTGCAATTTTCCATCGAATGTTTTAACGCCTCAATATTCCTTCCACAGATTTTACACATTCTTTCCTGTTCCATTCTTCGATATCTGTTCCCCGCTACCACATTTCCTCATACCGCTCTAGTCACAATGTCTTCACTCTTTCTATTCTTTTTCTCTTTCAAATGCTATGGCACCTGACACATCGTACGTATCTATGCGATCTATTATATTTCGATTCTCTAATCTTATTATTAAAACATTTGCGTTTTTAGTTGCTCCTTTTTAAATAAAAATTTTATCATTTTTAGTAATAAGCCGAGGGGAAATTTATGTTAAACGGTAAAGCGTGAAATTGAGTTCTAATTACTCGACAAACTGAGTATTTGTTTGCCATTTAAAATACGATAGATGGGAGTACAAAATATTTATCAATTATCGACCGATTTCATTATTAGCAGATGAAAATATATTCCTTCACATTTTTCTAATTAATCCCACTTGATGGAATGCATTAATTAATTAATTAATTAATAATTATAAATTTTGTTACTTTTGCTCTCAGTACTTTATAGCTGATAAATCTAAAGGACAACAATGGTGGAAAGTTTCTCCATTTACTGTGTATATACGTATTTGTATCTCTCATTTGTTTCGTCTCATCGTCTCCGCAGTATTCTAAATGCCGAGAGAAGTTTTGAAAATTCGTGCTTTCATATTTTATGAATTTAAAGTTGGAAATAACGCGGCAGATGCAACAAGAAGCATTCGCAGTGTTTGCGAAGAAGGTCTGTTATGAAAGAACAGGTCAAAAGTGGTTTAAACAATTTATAGAAGCGAATGAATCACCAGAGGACGAATAACTTCTGTGACATTTATTTGTTCATAAGTTCGTAACGTTCTTTTATGTTAAAAAATATGCAGATATAGTTGAAGTGGTGATTGATTCGTTCAATAAAAATTAATATTGTATTTCGAGAAATTTTTCAGTTGCATTAAAGTTTCTAATATAAATTGTAATTGCTTCACCTCTGCGTAGATGAAATTCGTATTTTTAATTTGTAATGGTTTTTATTTAGTTGAATTTTCTGGTTGTTTGCCTGGATGGAATTTTGGAAGCAAAATTTCGTTCTATGAACCACCAGAAAGCAGTAATTTGGGATGTATACTCATTTCCGATAACAATGCAATATAATTTCAAAAAGTTGACAATTTTTTTTAATGGAAATGATATTTAATAACGGTTCATAATTGATAGTTATCTAAAGAACACTACTCTGCATCATATAAAATACTGCATATGTATTTATTTTAAATAAATTGTGAAAAATAAAAAGCAGGAAATAAAATATATAAAATTTAAAAGTGTCAAAAGAATCTTTTTATTCTTATTTAAAATTGTACTTTGTATTGAAAAATGTACCTGAAGGAAGAAAATAATTTTCCTATCCATTAAGTAATCGAACGTAATAATACTATACAAGGAAACCTGTTAATATGTTGGCTTTTTATTTTCTCAGCTTTTGTTTTTAGTACAATGTGAGCAACAATTAAACGATATTCTATTATGTGATAACCGCGTATGCCCAACAAATACAGGTTTCATTGTAAATTATTGTTACATTCAATTACCCAATAATACTTCAATTATCTAATAATACTACTTAAGAAAATTCTTTTATTCTATTCATTTCTAAATAAAAGCCATTTCTTCCTACGTTATTTAGATATATATAATTTTTCCTCGACCATTTCACATTCGTTCGCAATTTCTTTTCTCGCGAACGTTCGTTAACTCTTCGCTGGATTTGTAAGACGCGGTAAGTTATACAGAGAAGCACGAGGAAATGATAGTGAGAGGAGCAGTAGTCGAGATTTCTTCGAAATTATCCAAGCATTTTACGGGTCGGTGGATTCCTCGAGTGGCATCGTAAATCAACAGCCGAGGAACGCGTTTTCTCCGAGGCTTGATGGTCGAGGAAAATTCGTCGGTTTTTCCACCACGCAGCTCCGCGTAAATCACCGAATCACGTCGCGCTTTCATCGCATACTACGTTCCTAGGCGAGGTCGTTCAGGATGCGCCACCTGCCATCGGTATAAAAATAATCATGGAACGGAAGCACAGTCACAAAGCTTCGTTTTACAATCGTAATTTTCGGTTCGTAATTTTGCAAGATTCTGCACGGGTGCATCTGTTCGATTTCTGCCGTTGTGCTCCTCATTGAATCTCCACGTTTCTTCGCCAATATGAAGACGTCATCTGTATGTCTATATGTGTGTCTGTGTACGTATACACGTACACGGCTGACTGTATAAGTATTCGTTTATAGATAACAAACTACTTTTTCAACACATTATGATATCTTGCTAAATTTTCTGCCAATGTTAAGTTTCTTCTGTAGTCATAAATCCTCTGGACGCATTCACAGGCGATAATATACGATAAGTATCGCCGTGTCAAAGAGCTCTAAGGGTGCGGTGTAATAAAATATAGTCGACTTTACGGTTTAAACTGCCCGATAGACGCTCGTTCGCCGTGGAATCGATAAAACAAGCCCCGAGAGCTCCAGGTAAATCACGTACTCGTTCATCTTTCACGCACACACCAGTTTTCATAAAACTGCGCAGACAGTCTTAAAAGTAAGACCACGAAACGTGTTCGGTGGAGCGGCTGAAGATCCGTAACGAAAGTTTCCTGGAAGAACACGCTTTAAATTCCCCCGTTCACGTTCGTACCGTGGACCGCGGAACTTTCGCGATCCCCGTGGCTGCCGTAAAACTCCGTGCGCCATAGGGAAACGCGTTAATATCGAAATTACGAGGATAAAAGTAAAGCTGGCCCGTATAAACGAGTTCAGAGAGACGAGGAGCAAAGAGAGAGAGAGAGAGAGAGAGAGAGAAAGAGAGAGAAAAGAGAGAGAGAGAGAGAGGGAGCTGGGTCGCACGATGGCAGCTCTAATAAACTGCGCCGCCGTCACGGTCGAACCCAAGTTATTTATGGAGAGCTGCGCGTCGATCGAACGCCCCGTTTAATTGGCATTAATTAAGTAGAGATCGTAAATCGCCGAGCTGTCTAAAACGTTCGAGAAACAACAGGTTACGCGACCAACTGACACTTTTCCAACCGGTGCCTGTTCTTATTCGAGCAATGAAGACGAACGAGGGTGAGTTGTCTCGGTGACCGGTTTTTCCCCCCTTTTTTCAGCCCTGGTTCTTCTTAAAAGAGGATCTCTCTTCGAACGCTTCGACGATTCCTTGCCGCGACGTTTCCCCAACGGGAAGGTCCTGTACGTTGTTTCGAGAACCTGTTTGCTAGCTGATTTTTCTTTGACTCCACTGAGCCTGTCTCCGAAGAATAATTAAACAACGTTGTTGCCAGCCAAGTGGTAATTTCGTTTCCTTTCGCGAGGTTTTCTTTGGTTTCGATCCTTTCCAACGAAGATATACGAAGGGACCACGGAAAAAACGAGGAAATGTCAATTTTAATGAGTTCTCTGAGTTTAACATCATTTCGCGTGCTCCCGTGAGTGCTCTTTATCACTGGCTATTTCGCATTAATTCGAATAAAAATTTCCCGAGTTTCACGATAATCATAAGAAATTTACGTGTACAACGTACTTTTCATTTCCTACGGTTTAATGTGTTATATATTACTTAAAATCCTAAACGCAAGTTAAAAATCATGTGGAATAAAATGGAGAATAAAATGTTTTGTTTTAATGTAATATCTATGATAGAATACGAAATTGTGACGTTCTATATTGCGATATATTGCGAAATTTTCCTTTTCTGAGAAACTCCCAAGCTTTGACATTCCCTCTTTTCCACGTCGACTCTTTGTATATTGATATCGATTCGAGTTCGTGTCCGTTTTTAAAGTGCCGGATAGTTCAAAGTACTCTATTTCGTAAAGTAGCGTTGTTAAACTGTATGTAATATTTAGTTTCTCCATATACTTTTCATTCGATGGTTTGATACATCGACAACCAACGGGATCAACGAACGACCACCGAGACATGTACGTGTTCTAGCAGAACTTTGGCAAAATATGTATCTGAATATGTATTTACAGGAATATCGAGTCATGGATCGTCACGAGACTGTGTTTCTGTACCGGGACACGAGCGTATCCGTATGTACTTCGGAGGAGAGGAATACGGTTTGACACGTTCTACAAGATTGGCGCACGGTATATCTGAATCTTGCATAGCCATTTCGATACGAGTCCGCCTTCGAAATTTCTACCTCTTTCGAGCATATATTACAACTAGTTTCGTAATAACGTCCTATTGCAGAAGTAGAGTCTTACCATGAAAAATTCCATTCGTCTGATATTTCTCGGTTAACGGGCGAAGATATGAAAATGGAAATGTAATTCGATTTTACGTCGCGGCCTTTCGATTCTATATTCCATCCCGACTTCTCGAAGATCTGTTTCATTTCTGTTTCGAGACGAGAACGCGGGTCAGACGGCGTTCATCAGCGAAGAGTTTCGAACACCGTTGCGAACAAACGAACGGAACCGGAGAAGTTTGATTAAATAATCCCCACGGAAATTGAAACGGTGTTCAATAATATCAAACGACTCGTCGTACAACTTTGCGTGTAATTTCCCATTCAGCAAGTTACGATCCCCAAGCAGAGCTCTACACTTTGAAATCTCACGATCCACTTTATGGATTTCCCGTTCCTTTTTTCTTGTTTCCTTTGAGCTCGCGATAAGAGGACTTCTCCGCTAAAGACGCAGCCGTCGAGGACATTTTTAGACCCGTACACGGGCGTAGAATTTCGAATTTATGGAGAAAATTCTTTCATTAAATGAAGGACTGTTATTAAGACGTGAAACGGGATTTACGTTCTTCGCGCGATAAGCCTCTCCGCTATAATGGCGATTCAAGCACGGCTGTAGATGCAATTTACATACAGCGTTAAAAGTTGACGAGCACTCGCCTTTAAATCTTGCTACTTAAAGGTATTCCGCGCGGTTTATCGTCTATAATTCTATCTTATGTCTGCTAAAGGCCTTTTCACGCGTTTGAAATTACGAAATCTCCTTAGACGAAACCGTTCCCGGTTACTTGATACAGATATTACCTTAGTTTCGTATCCAACGAAATTCTTAAGGGATTTCAAACAGTATCAAACATCCCCTTTTTCTCTTTTAAACATCTTGATTCGTTTGAAGTTAGCGACTGCGTTTTCTCTCATTTACAGAGATTTACATCATCGATCTAGTTGATTCTAAGTCAAGCACAATATTTCAAGAGTATTGATTTATTGAAATAAAAATCACGCACCTACTTCGAGAGTAACGCGCGTCAAACAAGATTTTCACTATCATCTAAGCCAAGAACTATTTGCAATCTTACCGAAATATTATTGATTAAACACATAATTGCTGGCAGAAAAATAAATACTAAAAGAACAAGGGTTAAGTTGATCTTTCTAATTTCCTATTCCCAGTCCTCCTAAATCTTCCAGACACAAAATTGAATTACTTTGAATATTAAAACTAGCTTCGAAATACGTAGACGCGCAAAATCATACTCGACTCGACCACCGCTGATCTCAACCTTATCAAAATACGTTTAAAAGTTGTTTCTCGTCGTCGTTTGAGAGCCGTCGGCGTATTCGTATTCGAATTCTCGCTTATCAATGAACACCCAGCACCGGCAAGAAAAACGAACATACTGGATTCTCGGTGGCAAGTTTCTCAGGCAATAGTTCATTCTCTGGAAGTCCCACTTAATCTGCGGTCGAACACAAGGGGCGAGACCCTCGTCGATCCGACAGACGTTTATCAGAGAACGGCTTTCAGGAAACGCGAAAGAACAAACGAGGCTAACTGGAGAAGTTTCTCTACCCACTGGACTACCAGTCCAATGACTACCAGTCCGGCGACAACGACGACGACGACGACGACGATGGTCGGTAGCGGGTAATTTAATCGAGCCGGCGCGTCCGGCCAGCAAAATTGCCATGCTGGAGGAACTTACCGTGACAAAGTGTGTAACTCCTGACGTGCCACACGGCCGTCCTTAATGACTCCCGGCCACGACTAAGTGGGCCGCACCACGATAAATTATGCTCCGCGCAAGAAGGATTTCTATCTAGCGCGCTACCACCGCACCCTATCGCTTTCCCTTTGTCTCCCGCGTGCAACCGGACGCTATTGTTCCGTACCTTTACGTTAGACGCAACGCTATGTTTCAAGCTCGTCGATTCTTCTTCGGATACCACTGTTTCGTTTCCGCTCGCCCGAAGAAGATTTCGACTCGGTGAACCCGTTACCGACCCCTTTTTGCCGTTGGAGGTAAGTGTCGGTTGGTAAAAAGTTTTAAGCAGATCGTAGGTGGTCTCGTTTGGAAGAGCTTTTTGTTCAAGAGGTTATTTTTTAGCGAGTCAACACGGTTCTGAGAAACGATCAAACAATGTTGTTTGTCAGTCGAGTGGTAATTTCGTTTCTCTTCGTTACAGAGGCTGAGGAGTTCCTCAGTTTCGATTCCATTCAGCGGAAATATACATTGGGTCGCTCTCGAAGCTCTTTGGGAATAATACTTGACTACATGCCCATTTGGTAAAATACGGTTGGGTAATCGGCTGTGGTGGATTCTTACCGAGGGTCGTAGTGCTCGAACGCTGTATGCAGAGAATATGTGTCGAGAGTCTCGAAATGAATGCACCATGGATACATCGAAAGTTCAAAGAACAGAGTTCTCTCTTTTTTCTGGAAACGCTTGAGAAAATAAAGGAAGGATGAGAAGGGTAGGAGATAACTTTATTTCTCGAGTGTCTACGGAAAGGTCGACAAATCCTACAATTTATGGATCCGCGTTCATCCCAAAATTTTATCGAGTATTCGCTTCTATCCGCGTTTCCTTGTCAGTTACTTCGTTATTCGAATGAATAAATCCAAATGTCATTGGACCGCTCCGTTGTTTCTATTTTCTAACGCGATTCTATCGATAATAGCCGGCGTGATTCCATTTACGCTCTAATAGCATTCCGTCATGAATTTCATTAAACGATATTAATGAAATCTGCAATGATCACGCGAGAAATCACGTTTTATCTGGCTGCACGAACAGCCTCTAAAGTATTAACACCATCGAACGATTCCAGCACTCGTTTTTTCGTCTCAAGGTCGAATTCATTGAAAATTGATGCTGCGGTATTCCCAGTTGGAACAACATTTAACGATATTCTATTTGATACTTCGATATGTGCGGAAATCCATACGAAACAAAAGGACGAACTTTCGGAAACATCACGCGTATTGTGGATATACGTTACCGAGGTGTTACCAGAAAGGGAAGCGTTTCACTGATATCGTTGCTTTCCTGTCAATTTCACCTTTCCGCGTTGGATTTCCCACGTCGAAATTGAAGGTACGTCGACGATCCAACGTGAGAAGAGATTGCGAACACATTTTCCTGGTGGGGTCGATTAAAGCTCGACGATGGTACGCGTTTTCGTCGACAGACGAGGCAGCATTAAGGGGGGAGCATTCAAAGCAGATGCATAAAGCATCGCTGAAAGTGGCACGGCAAGATGGAGGCGGGCTGCGGAAAAGACGGCAGAAAAAAAGAGAGAAGCGCCAGCGAGAAGCTGGAATCAGCAGGTTATATCATTTGCAGCAAGCCGTTACTTTACTCGTAAATTACAACAGGTTACCAGAGGAACGAGGAATAATACTATAAAGGCGCAAACGGCGCGATAATATAGCCAAGATGCTACCCAACTTTCCGTGCTGCATTTTAACATTTTGATAGTTGCGTAGAAAATGGAATACCTAAGTCGGCTTGGTTATATATTTATATTTTTAAACTGGTCTATATCTGGATAATTTTAATCTCTCTCTGGTGTGCTGTTCTTTTTTTTTAATTATTACACTTCACGCGTGATAATCGCACATTTTTGATAAAAAATTCCGTAAAGATTCATTGAAATACTTTCAACCAGATATATAGTTGAAGATTATAAATTTCAAATATTGGAAAAAGGTTAAAGAATCCTTTTATTTGCAGTACATTAAATAGTATCGGTGTATTCTACTAAGGCCGTGAAAGATTCCAACGTGTCATTGTAAATTTTCCTGGATTTCCCGTGTGAATAAAATGTAACAAAATAAAACAAAATAAATTAAAAATTTCGATAGCTGCGCCGAAAATGAATCGGCTAGTTAAACTTTTGTACACATATATTTTCAAATTGAACAATTTCCGAACTATTTTAACTAATATTTCCTCTTTGTTTTTATTGATAGAACGACTGGATGCAGCATGAATTCAATATCCTATATCTCGCGTAACAAATAAATAACTGAATTTTCGTCGGCGATGTCGACGAATAAAAAATAGATTTACCAAAAAACGGATATCCATTCGCACCCACGATTTTTTTCTTCTTTGTCGGTTCGTTTGTTGAAATTTTTATGGTGAGCCAAAACGGCAGCGCACGCTGCACTGTTGTGTCGTAACTTGTCGCGAAAGTGTCTGCGTCGACCCGATACGTCAACTCGATACGTCGACCCGATACGTCGATCTGATACGTCGATCCGATACGTCGACCCGATACGTCGACCCGATACGTCGATCTGATACGTCGATCTGATACGTCGATCTGATACGTCGACCCGATACGTCGACACCATTAAATTAACACCGTAAGGTTATTTTCAAACGACCGGAAACTGCGCTTGATTTTTATGCAACTTGACCGGAAGCTGAACGATTCAGCTTTGAGTGTTGAGCGTGTTTGGAGGATTTTTTTCGGCGATTCAGGCAGAAAAATCGCATGGTCATATCAGCGCGCAGTTTATTGTAACCAATTACAGATACGGTTTGCATTTATAATCCGAATACCGATAACCGGCCGCTCGTTCGATTTCACGATTTTCGTTCGTTTAATCCGACGCGACATTCTGTTATCGTATGTCCTCTAATAACAATTTTTCTTGATGTTTTTTTCTATCTCGTCCCCGCCTCGGATACTGTCATAAAGTAATAGAAAAAATAGAAGAGAGGTATCGGAATGTTGCGCGTCTATGCCTATCTTCGAAATAGAGATGTCTAAAGGATTCCAATTTATATCAAATCTATTCATATTTCGTATCAAAGGATATCAAAGGATATTTGTGTCTGAAGATGTTCAATTTAAAAGACATGTTGTTTTGAAGCATTTGATACAAAGGATATTGTAACTTTAATTTTGTCAAATGCGGTATATAGAAGAAAAGGAAAATCTGAACATGATAGTATTGTACTGTATGTTGTTTTGTCATTAGCAAATTAAATTCTTCCTAATGAAATCATTTTTTATTCTCTATCGCTTTGGAATTAGAATTCTGTCCAATTGCGCGCGACACCCTATATATACGATATATCGGTATATATCTACATTTCCGTATATATAACATAAAATTGGCAGATGCAGCAATGCGGACGCTTTAATCTAATTCGAAGTTGATGCCAACGCGTCTACGGCGATCTCGTTCGAATCGGAATTTTAGAAAAGTTTCGATTACTGTGATACGGAAATTTAATCCGATGAACGAAATGGTAGAAGCGATCTTGTTATAGGCGGAAAAAGCGTTGCAAGAGAAAAGTGAAAAATCGAGGCCGTTGCATCGCAGAGCGAAGACAACAACAGTAATCAATGTTTTCACCGTATTAGGGACGACTCGAGCGAAACAACTCGCTTCTCTTTTCTACTTGAACGACGTCGTTTCTCTAATCATGTCGTTACGAAGTAGCTACTCGTTTTCTTCGATTCGATGCTAATGAAATTATCAAGCAGCAGTTACGCAACGCTTATTAAGAAACGAAGAGCGAGAGACCTGCAAGGGGAGGCAGAAGAAACAATGGGAAATTGTTCTGGCATACTTTCTTCCTTCTTTCCTTGAAATTGTTTAACTCTTTAACTGTAGTACAAAATAGACTCGGGCAAGCTTTTAAATATAGTTCTATAAATCTCGTGCTTAAACACATTCGTTACTATTGTACATGTTGTATTGAATGAATAATTGAATTTAAAATAACACCGTTAAATATTCCTGTTGTGTCTCTGAATTTGTGCGTTTCGACAGAACGATTTAAAAAGAGAAATAAAACAAGGAACATTTGACGAAAGAAACAACGATGAAAGAAAACTGGGTACGTATAAATGATAGATGGCCATGCGTTAATAGCAGTGAATACCTTAAATCATCATAGTTAATTATTTCCTACAAACAGTCGAAAGTTTTTGCGTTTTTTCCATCTAACGCCAGAAATAGAAGAAATTTTGAAGATGAGGAGATAATTATTTTTCAAACTTTCCGTCGTTTCTTCGCAAAAGGATAAATCGCTTTAGAATTCTCTTCGCCAACCACATTTTCCCCATGCATAAACAGGATGTAGCGCGGAAGGTGGCCGAGTAATCTAGCATCGATCCTAAAGTCTTATTCGCAAAATTACCGCGACACATTTTTTTCTCACGTTCCGAGAAAAATATATTTTGCCGGGCGCCTCTGGCTGGTTTATTGGTCGCATAATACGCGCACCTCTGCTGAATTATTCACGACTGGAACTGCTATGGTATTGATTCAAATAACTTTGAACTTTGCATCGTGGCAACAAAAGCCATCACAGTATTTGCACTCCCGTATATGCGTGCGTTTCTTTCGAAAATACTTCAGCCCGCTCGTAATTTCGAACACGAATACTTAACGGGAGTAGAGCTACTAAATAATTCCGTGCTTGCTATCGAACAATGATTAAGTTAAGGGCTGGTTCGCTAAGTTGCATGAGTAATGAAGGATGGAGACGTGACATGGAAAAATATTCCCGCTACTACTAGATTCTGTGTTAAATTTAACAAGTTCGATCGCATTTCTCTAAAACAGCGTCGAAGACTGTTATATAAGCTCTATTTATATTTACATGTAATCTATAATGTATATTCCTGTTTATAAGTCACGAGATACTTGTTCTAATTTCTGCAAGATAATATATTATATACTATTTTGTTTAATTATTCTCTGTACATACGAATTAAGTGACTTATTTACATCACTAAAGCTTTTGCCCCTTCATCAAACATTTCCGATATGTATATTTTCATGTTATTAAATTACGTGTTTTATTGTTACTTCGTTATTATTTGTGCAAAAAAGCGTTCTATATATTAAGGCAACTAATATAATTCCAATATTAAAAGTCTAATAGAAAATCCAATATCGTAAATTTCAATTAAACCGTAATATCTCTATTGCTGCACTAAACCATACGATTGTAACAATATTTATCCATCGTAGTTAGCATACGAAAAATTCCATAATGATAATGGAGAACCACTTGATATCTTGAGTAATGTTAAATTGGTATTACTTTCTCGTCCGACCCTACTTCTCGTGGCTATACGTATTTTTAGGTCAAATTCATAATAGGATATCTAAACTCCTATGAAACACGAACACTCTCAAAATTGTTTATTGTTAACTGAACAGACCTATCTTAGAATATGATAGTATTACCTGGTGCCCGTATTGTAAGTCTCGATTCTCTACATTGTAGATTTTTCACTAAAGAGATTTTTCGCTCCTATGAAACTGACGATACACAGGTAAATATCTGTCAATATGTAACCTAACTGTACCGTTTGACTATTGCAAACTTTTCAACAAGATCACCGGTGAAGATTGTTTTAAACCAAACAGTAATCTTGGATAACAGTACGAGTGAAATTCTACATCTCTTTAAAAACTCTTCTCTTATTTAACACGGTTATCCAACTTTCGATTCGTTTCCACGAGTCGAGTTACAAGAATCAAAATCGCATCGAGAGTTTCCACAATCAGCAGAGAACAGGGGAGCTTAAATGGACGAAGGGAGAACTCGATGGCCCGCGATATGGTTTTGACGAAGGAGAATGGACTTCGCAAGAGGGATGCGGCCATTCGAAAAGCTAAACGTGACGCGAAGACGCGGTCTGCATAGCGGACGTGTTTGTTATGCAGTCACGGTGTCGCACTTCGCAACAGTTAAATTAAATGACCGTTCAGTGCAACCGTCGGAACAAAGAGATTGTTGCCAGCAGTTGTGCGCGGTGCTTCTTGCAGTCGGGGTCCTTGTGATAAAATTGACTGTGAACGAGTTGGAGAGTAACTTTGCTTGAGAACAGCGGAGAAAGTAGCCTTTGTTTCATCGAAGCGACGGATAAGCGTTTTAAGCGAGCTACAATTGGCCGAGTAAACGAACGAATTTTAGAAACGTTACGTCGACGGATGATTATCCGGAGCCACGGTTCCGTTGCTGACTTGCAAAAATCGGGCAGGCGACTAAGTCGCGACTAACTCGAACACTGCGAGTTCATTCTCTGAAGTGGAACTGAAGATCTTTCATTTTCTTGTGAGAGGCAATAGATTTAGTCTTTTCAAGACAGCAGCGGTGAAAAAATGAAGTAAACATGTAAAGTTATGTCTTTTTAGCACGATTTTTTCACCAACGAAAGGTAATACAAGGAATATTAATTTTGCCACAAAAACAAAGAACATTTAGTTACTCACTGCCCCGTGTTCCAGAGATGCAGATTACTACGCGTGGTTGCGAACGCTTTCGCGATTTCTTATACATTTTGTACAAAAATTTGGCGACGTTAACGCCGTGTCAATACGATCTCGTGATCTATTTTTTTTTCTTTTTTATTTTTCACAATGATGTTTCAAAAATTCATTTCGGACGCGTGAGTTATGTTGCGCGAAATCGAATCAGATAGAGATGCAGAATCGGCATGCAATCCCAGATAGCCGGGTCCACTGAATGACTTCTGGCGCCGGAACAATTGGCCGGAATCCTGGAAAAAGCAATTGCGCCCCACAGAGATAGTATAATCTTGATAAACACGAATATATTTTCTTGTTCTCGGGATAGAGTTCAGGAAACAATTTCGTTCTACTATAAAGCGCTTCTCCGACTGATTGTGGAGATGAATAATTGCTTTCGCGGGACACGTTATTCCATTAAACTTAATAATGAGTTCTTTGCAGAAAAAAAAGAAAAGGGGGGGGGGGCACAAGTTTGTTGAAATAATTTTGCCGGAGGTATTCGCATTGCGTAAATAATTTTCCTGTAGCCAGTTCATGGCCTTTTGCCGGGCGATGAGAGAAACAAAAGGACGTCGCGCGAAGACTCTGTCAGAGAAATCTGTCTTTAATTGTTTCTGCAAATTAAACAGCAGCTGGTCAAACAATCTGGCTGAATGGAGTCTTTACGTCGTACAAAGTGCATCTCGTGGGGCACGCTGGAAAACAATGCTCCATTTTCCGGTCTCGAATGCCCGCTGGTTTTTCCTTCTATATCGTATTTGTCTACTAATTGTACAATCTCCAGTTTCCAGAGAATTCTTCGTGGGCTAGACGAGTTCTGTTGCGAATAATTTACCCCAAACAAACAAGGAAGAATCATTTACCTTTCTCATGTGCAACTACTTTAACATGGTCTGTTTAGTTTTCAAGGCAACTTTTTAGTGCTACCGAGACTTTCAAAAAATTTGAATAAAACATTCACTAAGATATCTAACGATGTATCTACTGGGTGGTATGACGATTCGAAACATTTTTCAACTAGCATGAAAATTCCTGCTGGATAAATTGAACACTGAAATTTCGTTTGACTGAACTTTTCCATCATCGTTCTCCATCCCCGTACCGGTGCATCAAGCATAGTTGTTGAAGAGACCTTCTTCGTTCTTGGAATTCTACGTTTCCTCGTATTCGTGCGAGCGATGAGCAATATACTTTTCTGTTTTCTTTATTACTTTCAATCTGCCATTTCCTTACATATTCGTATACTTTCTATCCAATTATTTATTACAGTACTAGCTAATATAATCGAAACTCATATTTACAAGACATAGCGTATTTTTTGCTGCAAATTCCTGGGTTCATTCTATCTTAATAAAAGAAGTCCGAAACGAAGCATAAAAGAACAGGATAGCCGTTATATTGATCACGTTGAAGCGTTACGCGCACCTTACATTAGTCGACCTTAGCTCTGGTTCTCGTTTGTAAATCTTTTATCACCGCGCTTTATCTCGACTTATCCCAACGTAATTTTTCATTAGGCTCGCGCAATGGCCGTTTCGAGGTAACGTTACCTGCGGTAACGTGACTCAACTCGGGTTTCGTTGTAATTACGCGACGACTCGTCTAATTTCCGCGTCCTTACGATTGTATCACGTTATAAGGGTGCTAAAGGGAGTTTCCTGTGTGTAGCGAAGCGGCATTACGCCCTTCAAGAGAACGCGTTTACCGTCTCTCAACGAGCATCGTGCCACGGTAATATCCTCTGTCTTTAATTTCCTCGTAGTCCTATTATTCTTTGGGAAAACACTAGTAACCGTATGGCCACAGGCTCACGCTGTTTACGCCTTGGGAAAAATGGTAACGCTCGTGTTCTCATGGAACATCATTTGCTACCTTGGCTACGTAATACGAGACGCGTCGCTTGAAACTCGACCGGCCTCGCGGCGGTAATGATTTCATGTTATAAAGCGTTGCACCGTTGAATTTGATAGTGTTAAAATGTTTTCACCACCAGCTTTATTTCGCGTTACCGTCTCACCTCCGGATCTTGTTACGTGCAATTGTTAAATAGGAATATATTCATTCGGTCTTTTGCCAGTGTTTCACGTTCCTTGCAGTTACGAACGTACTTTACATTCGTGTTTTGGCGACTGAACCATTGAAACAATTGAAAGAGGGCATACAAAAAGAAATTATCGGTAAAACGATTTTAATTGGTACGCGCAGTTGCTCACAAAGGAATTCGAATGTATGTAGATAACTTTTGTGAATATATTATGAATATATTAATGTGTTATACAAAACATTCTCAAATTGCATTGGCACTGTAATGATATTCAACCAGCCGCGGTTATATCGGTAAAATTTGAAACGAAAACGTATATAAAAGTATTCGCAAAAGTATTACGACACCACTTAAACAATACCTATTCGGTGTATTAATTTCACGACTGTATACTAATTTCTTACCAAATACGATATACACGATAAATATCTTCAAAATTTCTATATACATTTTCAGATTGGTTTCAAATTTATCCAATATGATCACGACATCGGTCGTGTCCTGTTACAGCTGACAAAATTTAAAAATGTTTCATGCAATACGCACGATTATCCATATAAAAGTTATCTATGGCAAGTGTCCGAATATTTTCAAGTCACTATATCACAATGGTAAGAAAAATCCCAAGTTCAATGAAGTGGAACGTAGCCTTTGAAATCGATAGCACGACGATTCGTCCTCTATTCAAAGGACGAATCGATTCGCGCGGAACTTTATTTCTCGACGATTCGCAAGCGTCGTTTTTTCCCCCTTTGGCCAAGAGAAAGAGGTCGTGGATCTCGTGACTCGACGTCGAACATATCGTCGGTGTTTCGCGTATCGGCGAGATCTCACCGAATACCAGGAATAATTCTCCAATGATGTATCGGTCGTGACCCATCGGCAAATACGGCACGTTCTACGTCAGTGAATTTATTTTTATTCGCTCCACGTAGCTGGGAATGGAACGTGAAATAGTAGACAGCCTAAATAAGGCTCTTTTACATGACTCACGATACGCCGGACCTAGTCATTTCGCGAGCACGCTTAGCGACAGGGAATCGACCGACGAATTTTCGATGCGCTACCCTTTTAGCCGAAGCACGACGTGCCACGTGCACGATTCAACTTGCTGACAAATTACGAGTTTCTCTCGCCAATTTTGTATTCACTTGCTTATTAGATTATAATATGTAACGTACTTCTCTTTTGAGATTAATCCTAAGACGAAATTTCACGTGTAACAACGATGCCAAAAGCAAGTGATTCCTGTGAATTTTTCTTTTAATCTATCTATTGGTTATACGAGAGTAGACTTTTCTGGGCTGTAAATATAGTCGTGAAGTATATAAATGTAATTTTTTTATTTCAATTTCTTCTTATTTTTTATTGTTTATCACGTATATTAATTCTTTATAACTGTGAAAGGCGGTTTAGGTTACTAGAATTTTCAATCTCTTGGTCTGTGTTGGCTATTTAAGAACAAAAATAGACACAATTGAAATTGATTTGCCTTTACTCCATTTTAATGCTGTGGTTGTAGGAGTCTCTAAGTAAGAGACGACCCGGGTAACAGATTAAATGCTTCCTATTCTCTATACGACTGAACTACCACCCTTGTCTCGTTCTTTAACCAAAGTTATATTTATGCCCTACGATTTTTTTAGGCACGTCCTATTTCTTCTCCGTAACTTCCTAATCCTTTTTAAACTCTTTAATTTGTAATTCTTTCGATAAAATAACTTCTCTTAGCTCTATACGCGTCTACACAGTAAATTATAATCCGTATGAGGAGCGTTGTACCTAGATTACTCGTAACGAAATAACGCTGAAACTAATCATCGACAATCATCTCGCCGATAATATTACTCTGATATAATTTTACTCTGAAAACTCTGAAATCCTCTGAACTCTAAAATATTCCATTCAACTCTCTGAAAATCGATGCAGGCTATTTCCAATATTTCCTTGTGTACCATCATCGATGAGTGTATTTCTATCACCCTATTTTTCTCTTATGACTACCGATATACCTTTCTTCGTATTAATCTATACGATATCGAGAAAAAAGCTTCGACGAGATAGAAAAGAAAGAAAAGAGCTCGCGTTATTATCGTTCCAAGATCGCCGAAGGTGATCACTCGCTGCATTTCACGGCAACATGCAAGTGATAAAGAAGTCAAACGGTTCAGCCGCGTTGTTAATGCATTAAAGATCGCATTGATACGAGTATTCGCTCGGAAGCATTAAATATATCGCGGCATAATCTGAATATGATAGGAACGCCGGCATTTGTATTCCGCGCTGTGGTTTGCTCTCTGCACAGTACGTGTTTCATCGCAGCCACTCTTCCGCTTTCCGCTTCTTCTTTTCCCTCTTTTCACCCCGAGGTCTGACGTCATCTCGCGACGAATAATCTCGAGTTAGATTTCGTATTTCGGACACCGTAACGCATAAGCCCCTTCAGCCTGTCTCCTCTGATCTCAATTGAAAACTTTGCATTTCCTCGTTAAATTACGTCTCCTCGAAGTTAAGACTTCTCAAGCTCAAAGAAAGTTTCATTTTGCATCGTGAGCTTTTTTCATATCCTTTATTCTTCTTTCGAAGTCTCTTTCGATTAAAGGGTCATTCAATTTTCATCGAAAAATCGCACCTCAGTTCGCTTGGACTCGTTTGAAAAGCGTGAAACTTCTACTTCCACATGCCTGAACTGTATTTTTTCGAAGACTCTTTCATATTACGAAACGGTGTTGAAAGCTCAAGTTGCTTCTTCCTTTCTTAAATTTTACAGTTTCAAACGTTAAACAAGCGATTAATAGGGTCAAAGACAGCAAATTTTATGCATCGAGACGATGCCAATTGTAAGTTACGAGTACATAAAAATTCATTATATGCATGAACTTCTATAGAAAGCTAACCGCAGTGTCTACGTTTTGAAATAATTTAAAACAAGTTTGCAAGTTGCTTCGAATTCAGTGGAAAGGTTAGCTTCGGCAACGTGTATAGATATCTTTCGTATAACTGGAAGAATGGCAGAATGTGAAAACGTCGAGGTCCAAAGGCTTAAGCCGGGCTCTTTCTTCGTCGCAAACAAGGTCTGTCTTTTAAAGCACGAGTGGTC
Organism: Bombus affinis; assembly: GCF_024516045.1. Lineage (NCBI taxonomy): Eukaryota > Metazoa > Arthropoda > Insecta > Hymenoptera > Apidae > Bombus > Bombus affinis. Next base: position 5,658,238 of record NC_066354.1, read on the forward strand.
GATTCAACTCTTCGACTTCTCCATGAATACCATTCATACGAAGGATTTTGCGGAGAGAGCTGCTGTTATCGTTCGTATTTATACAAACCCGGGAGGAAAATGCGGGATATTTTTATACGTCGATTTCGGAATTCGTATCCCACAATTTTCGGAGAACAAGAATGCTATCCGCTGCACCCTGGGGCATCGTTTTTCTCGTTTCTTTCGAAATTCTTTAAATCTTTTACATCTATATGAAAATACACTCGACTTCCTTCCGTTTTATATACTGCGCTTACGCTTTTCTTTTTGTAGAAATATATCGATAACGATTTACATTATTTTCAGAGTCCTGTAAAATTAATATTGTTGGAAGTTTATGCACTTTCATATTCGTATAAACACGATCGCAGAGACGAGACCGAAATGTAATAATTGTGTTTCATTCTCTGAATATTGCAAAGAATACATTCACTGGATATATTGCATCCTTTTGTACATTGTATGTTCTGTGTATATTTCTGCACATTTAAACTTGTCATAAATGCACCAACATCCGCAGTTCAAACTTCCGCAGTGAAACATTACAAGTCGTGACTAACAAGTTTCATAATAAAAGAAACGAAATTTTTAAAGCAGGTAAATTTTACAAATGACTACCTTATTTGATGTAAAGTTATTAAATTATAAAAACATATACAATTAATGTACAATCTACGACTCGTAACTTGTTAATTCATTATTATTTGGTAAATTATTATACAAAAGAGAGAGAGAGAGAGAGAGGGAGATTATATTATTGTTCAGAGGGAGAATTCTCTTATAGAGATTTAATTGCTGTTTATTTTCAAGGGAGCTTTATAAAGTAAATAACAATGATGCAGACTGTAGTAGTACGTGCAGATTATTCCTGATTGAAATTTATATGCACAAAGAACGAGAAATCGGACGTCTTACCGCGATCCTTTGATTTCCAACCTAACTACAGTGTTTCGTGCATCGCTGTAATTATTGGAAGTACGTTCTAAACTGTTTGTCATAGTATGCCACGGGGAACTATCCGGAGATTTGTTAATTACCGTAGCCAGTGAACTCGCGCGCAGCAAATTTGCGTAATAAGAGAATTTCAACTTAGTTGTTGGGAATTTCCAATTCAAGGCAAAGTTGCTGCTCGTTTCATCATTTTGAAGGATGGAATCGCAAAATATGCCGTGTGTAAAGCTTCCGTTTACATACCGTGCTACCTATATAACTCACGTAACAAGCATATTCCCAGACTTTTAGCCTGCATTTCCATAATTCTCTTTCACTTTGCTTTTCGCTAGTGGTGCCTTCATAAATTTTCTACTCTTTTTCTTTTTTTTTTGCGCGCGCGCGTTAACAATTGCCAACTTTGAAAGTGTCGTTGGTACCCGCGAATTCGACCGAAACTTTCCCAAAATTTGTCGGCGAGTGAAGCGGAACTCGCGTCATTTTCCGCTATTTTCCGCGAAAAGCGACATTGGTCATACGAATGGCCGCTAACCAGATCAAATGTATTTTGGAGGTCGCGCATTTTTCTCGAAAATGTCCAGCGATTTACACAGCTTCTTGGAGATTCGCGGCTCATTTTGCATCCTTCTCGATGAAGAGGAAGTTTGTTTCGACACATCTATCTATTTCTTCCATTTACCCGGTGGACGAAAATAAGGTAAAGCGACGAGCACGATGAAGGATGGCTGACACTTTGATGAAACTGCTCGCTATATCAGCGGGGCGTTACTTGTTCTTCCGATTTTTCCTATTTTCCTTTCCTGAACTTCGAAAACACGTCCGTGTTTTGACGATGATTCATAAGAAACGAGTCGTCAGAATTCATACAGTCGTATGAATGATATGGTCGCAGTGATATTCGAGCTATCGTAAACGCCTTTTATGACTATGCTACTATGCGCATAAATTACACGATTATAATCTTCATATATATTCTCAGATTTCTTTCAAATTCTTCCAGTGTAATCACTTCACGACAATCAAAGTTTGTAACGGTGTCAATGAAATTTTTAGATGTTTTATGAAACACGCACGATACGGCTTTGAAAGTCTGCAGTAAATAAGGAAATACTTTTGTGGGCCAGTGTATATCTGCTTCGATTGCTGTTTCGTCTTTTGTCTGACACAGACCTGATATCGGTCGTTGCTAAAAACGTAAATCGAATTTGCTTGGCTGCATGGAGAAATCTGGAGGATATTTCCAATTCGGTGGCAATAACGCGGATGGTCGCCCCTCGAAACAAATGGAGAGACTCCCGATGATCGATTGCGGACAACTTTAGAAGTTTCAAAGTCGGTCGGGATTGATTTAAATTGTTTCTAGGGCTCGCGATTGAATCTAGAAAATCGTGCATCGACGAGGTCGCGATTTATTAGTGCCACGGTTTGCTTCTATTTTCTTATTCGATACACGGAAACGCTCTTCCTTTAATTTCCATGCAGGCTCAATTTTTCGTGAAATTCCTAAAAATTGAAATCGTTTATCATGCGGCAAACTGAAACGTAAACAAAGTATCACGAGTTATTTAGATGGAGCTCGAATAACTCGAATGATGCACTCCTGGTGGCGCGCCAACTGAAATCCTGATGTTTGTACGAAGCAAAGCAAGTGCCGAAAGACGGACGTACGAACGAAATAATTAATTACTCCTGCGCGGTTGGAATTGGAGAAATGGACGTGAAAAGAAATCCTAGAAGTGATGTACGTACGAACAGCTTTCAGAAATCAATTTTCTAGAAATCTGACCTGCTCCAAGTTACGAAATTGAAACGGGAACGAAACAGTGAGAAACGTGATATTTTTGTTGCAAGTCGCAAAAATATATATTTCAACACTAGCATGCAAGAGTTTTATGTATACAGAAAATTGACAGCAAGAAGGTCTAAAATTTTATGTGCTTATAGCACTCGACCCCAGGAGCACAAAAATGTCCAATCAACATATGAGTCCTGACAATCAGTTCTTTCGGCATAAAATCGACTTTTATCCATGTTGATGGCATATCTTTTGCTCCTTCTGGTGAGTAGCATAAGCTCTTGAAGTTTTGAATCCTTTGTATCAAACTCTCACATTATGTCATACGTGTTACATAAAACATTTTGAAATTTTATTAGCGCCGAAAGATACATGAGACACCAGTAATGAGACACGAGTAATGAGGCATCACTATCATCATTATATTGATAAAGTTTGAAACAGACTTGGAAAAGTACATAAATGTAACGAGGTATTTAATATAAGTTTCGATGAAATTTTAAACTATTCGCATATGTAACGCGTACGATATATTTATAAAGTCTCTGCAAGACATAAAAAAAAAAATCATTCATAAAGAAATCTCGATTCGAATATATATCTATAGCGGAAATAACGAGCGAGAATATCATTAATAATTAGTGAAACCTACGTAATCAAAGGGTTGGAGTGGAATCGCTGCGGTATCCGGATAATTGCAGGAAAGAAAAGACAAGGAAAAGGGGTTAGAATTGATCAAAGGCAGTGGATCGCTCGGGGAGAAAGAAGCAGGATAAAGGATGGAACGATTCTGGTGCCGTGGCTCGCGATTGCCATCGATCTGGAAATGGGTTTTGTCTTGGGAACTCGCAATAATGCCGGCGTATAAAAATATCGCGTGAAATAATATTTCTTTTCTTCGCGTTACCACCCTTCTCCCTTGGGCCGTAAAAGTAAAATACAAATACAGTTTTCTCTCGACGCTCGTTTCCTACGTGCGTCGGTCGATGGGAAATGGCGTTGAAAGCGTCCCGGATGAATTCGCCGGACTTTTAATCATCGCCGATGATATCGCCGAGATCGGGGCGAATCGAATTTGCGACAGAATTTTCATTTCAGCGAGCTCGATCCGTTCTGTAAATTTCCGCGGTATTGTTTCGAGCGCGATTATCATTATCGATCCCTTGCCATGGAACATTTTGACGCTGGACGATAAGGGGCTTGAGTTTCGGTCTCCGATTCTCCCTCATTATTCCAAATGGCCCTTCCGCCTGGTTCAGTTATCTTTCAGGTCCGTTTAATTATAACGGAACACCTAATCTCTTATTCATAACACGGATATATCAGAAATTTTGGGCCAATATACGTAGGTTATCCGATCGTGTATTCGAGCGTGAGTAACGTAACAACGAGAATCTGCGACGAATTCTAGAGAAACGTTTACCACTTTTTCTGTTCATATAAGAGAACTTAACCCTTTCACTGAGACACGTAGTAATACGATTTCTGAAATGCGCGTACGCCATGCAGAACCCGCGAGATTCGCCAGTGAAAAGCTTAATATAAAGTGTAGCAATTTAATTCGATACAGCCACGTTACATAAATATTCTGTACAATCACTCAAGCAGTCAAACTTTCTACCATTTCTCACAAATATGATAAACTTCCGTCTATCCAGTCTACCTCCTATATACTACTTATTCACTTCCAGCATAGAAGAATTCGTTGAAGAGTGAAAAGAGTAAAAGCCAGCAAGACGCGCAGGATGAATTTTTATGGAATCGTTCCACGGTTCCTCAGCGGCGCAGTGAAGTGCGAGGGAAGCGCTCGCCAAAGGTCGCTTTTGGCCGAGCACGGATGTAATCTGGCAATGAGCCACCGGCTGCCAAATTATCGGATAATTCGGGCCGCCCACTCGTTCCGGCCACGTCTGATAGCATCTTCAAGAGACCTTATATATCTTCAATGTTCTAGTGTTTCTTTCGTTTGTCTGATCCCTCCCTCTCAGTCTCTCTCTCTCTCTCTCTCTTCCTTTTTCTACTCTCTTGCAAGAGGACCACCGCGTTGCTTCTGAAATTCTTGCTATATTGGCCTGACTCGTTTGCTCGATAATGTTCCTAATGCGAAGTGTCAGCTTGATCCGCTCGTTCGGTCCGATTGCACGAAGCTTTATCCGCTGGAAGGCGCGCAATGCTGCTGGAACAGGGTGTGAGGAAGGAACTAATACAGCAACGCGGTAAGGAAACGCTGAAATTTTATTAAGGAGGAATATTTTTAATATAAATTTTAATATCAAGACGAACGCGCATCGATGGGTGAAATTTAATTAAGCCCGGCTACGTTAAACGATGATTTCGATATTAAAAAAGTCGCTGCCAGCGAGAGAGATTAAATTTAACGAGTTCGATCTTTGAATTCACTTTTGAAAATATTTCACCGTGATCTCTCGTAAAAGACCATCGAGTTTATGATTTCGAAAAATCTCTGCAATAATCGTTGTAAATGTTTCACGAGGGTAATACACACGGGGAGAAAGTTACAAAGTTTCGTCAGACCATATCAGGCAGAAATATGCAAATTAGTGGGGTGTGTAGAAGTTTTCTATAACGCTCGAGAATTCAAAGGAACAGACGCGCGTATTCTTCTCTCGCAGCCTCGTAGGAGGACGATAAAGGAAAAGATTCCATATGATCCTCCGTTCAGTTTGTTGTCCCTGCGTTTTCTCAGATTCATACTCTCCTTCGCGAATAAATAATGCATGAATATCCTCCTGCCCGTTTTAAACCTCTAACACTCTCTTCCAAAGAAATTCCGATCAAGTTGAAAAAAGTATTTGGCACTATGCCTTTCGTTTGAATAAAACAACGATTTAACATTTAAATGATTCTTCCAGCGACTCGCCAACCTCGGTGGTTTATTTTGTCACGCGAGAATTTCATCGAATCTCCCCGTTCGCGTATACCGACGCACACCATGCAAGTAAATAATTAATCGAACGTTAATTAACGTTTCTTGTCGAAGCACCATGATACAATTATCAATTATTATTTCCCAATCGGTGTGTTTTCTTGCATTCGCGCGTGTATAAAAATTTTGCGCTCGATCAAGACCGATATTGATTTTCCAACCGCTGGATGCTCCCAGTCATTTCGTGCAACAGATTACGTTTCCGGTTGCTCAAAATTTTCTGTACGCTTGTTAGGAGCTACCAATTCCTTTACCACGTTGAATAGAATTTCTTCGTTCACTCTAATTCGAATCCAATCCATGGTTGTCCTACCACCGCAATTCGTTTCGAAACCGTAGTTCGATCGTGTTCGATTCTGCGACATACAGTGGCCCACAAAAAGTATTTGAACATTTACAGAAAATTTGAGATTTCATCAACACCGTAGAGAGACCGATTATTAAATTTTACATTCTTTCATAAACTGCATTGAGTCTCGTCAACTTCCATATATCGTCGTTTATTATTAGATCAACACACCTTTTTTACGTAAACATCCTCATCTTCAGGTTCGACCACATCAATACCATAAATAGAATATATGAAGTAGGTAATAACATTCACAATCGGGTAGACCTTTGGTCCTCAACTATCGAGTGGTTTAAGACTTCAAATGAGCTTTATGCATCGAATGATTGAAATCTTAACTTCTATATATTTTTTTCTGTATTATTCCGTATTATGTCGCATGTCGCGTTATCGTGAATTCACGTATCTACATACGTTTTTGCATATCCTTAACGTTAACGATAAATTAAGTTAAATTGGAAAATGAAAAAGTATTTAAACAGATAATTATCCACAACATTAAAGCGCCCCAATACTCAATCGGATTATCTTTAACGCATATTATATCTCCAATAAATATCTTGTAATATCCAGATACATTTTCAGATTGATTTCAAATTTCACCAATATATTTATTACAATCGTATCTCGTTACAGTGCTAATGAAATTCCAAAATGTTTCGTGTAACGCACACGGATAATATAAACATGAAAGTTTTCTATGCTTTCTCGTTCGAATTTCTCTAAATTTATCCTGCCTTGCGGTTCTACACGATCGTTCGTTTTCCCAGCCACATGTACACCGAATTACAGGAAATCGCTGCCAAGATCTACCCCTACTTTCCTGATGTTCCTTTTCTGCTTTCTAATTGGCTCTCTGTGCTCCTCACAATGCCGGGCAAGTCGTTCACCTTTGCCTCTTTTATCAGCGGTTAACGCGGTTCGTTAGTTTCGTTTTGATCGTTCATCCGCCAATTTTTCCCCACACTATTCTCGACTGTCACGTTTCCATAGTAGATAAAATTTTATCATGTTTCCTTTTTCCCTTCCAAAACGTTTGTCTGTCGCGAGGAAGGGGGAAAGAACAGCGGGGAGATTTCGCTGAAATTTCGACCACGACCGTTTTCAAAAGCGGATCGAAGTCTCGGGAAGGGGTTGAATCTTCTTAGGGAAACGTCTGCCTCGACGTGGAAAAGCTTATCGCGATCGACTCGCAGCTGCTTGCACGGTACCAGTTTCGATATTTTGGGAGCATGTAACGAGTTTCAAAGCTTCCCCGCTGCGCAGGGATAACTAGGTAACTGTCAATCGCCACGGTCGATGCTCGTGTGAACGAAACTCGCGTAAGCTCTATACATAATCAGATTCTGTTACATATGTATCATCTTCAAAATATCTCGAAAGTTTACACGTATTTCACATAGAGTACTCTTCGTAAGGATATTTGCAGACAGGTTTACACGTATTTCACATAGAGTACTCTTCGTAAGGATATTTGCAGACATAGAAAACTGATCTCGAAAACCGAGTTAGCATTGAGGTTGTCATCGAAGGATTTCTGGAAGATCAAATATTAATGGCCTGATGCAAAGTTTATAATTTGATTTCTAAATGCCTGATATACGATCATTCACATCTGCCGGAATGTCACGTTCCTTTTCTACTGCCGTTTAAAGCGGCCAACTGAAAGCGGTCAAGTAGAAACATACCGCTATAGGCAGACCTGAGGTAGTGGATTTTGTTCTTCTTTCCCGATGAAGCCTCGTTCTTTTGTTTCTCACTTGAACGAAAGAAACTTCTTCAATCTAGCACGCGACAAAATTTACGCTTTCCGATCCTCTACTTTTAACTCGTATGTGTCTATCTATTTTCTCCGTCATTTTTCTCTTCTTCATTCACCGTCCCTCCACTTCTCCGTCTCTTTTCTTCTATCTTTCCAATAATACTGTTTCAACTTTCCAAGCCAGCACGCTCTGATCTTTACAGTTTCGTTCCTCTCTAGTTAATTCTAATCTAACTTTGGCGTTTCTCGCGCGAGTGAACCGGCGTGATACGTGAACGGTTAAGCGGGCCAAAAATTGATTTCCACTTTATAGCAGAATTTCGTGATTAAGTATTCGCGGCTGGTCCGACAAAAGTGAATTACGCGGAGCGCACGGCACGTCAATATTCGCGTAAATGGCGAGCAGATTGAAACGCAGCACGGCTACTCGATGATGTTACCCCTTTCCCCTGGTTAGCGCTCTCTCTCTCTCTCTTTCTCTCTTTCTCTGTTCGTGTTAACCTCGCATATGCGCGATTTTCATTCGACACTGTCAAGAGCCTTTTGGGTCAATTCTCTTGTTCCAGTTCTCTCTCGCACGCGTATATCAAACGGATGATGGTGTCAAACAATGGTTTCGAATGCAGTAGTCATTTCTGGTCTACGAAATGCATTCTAGCGGAGGAACGGTCAATTAAGTTCGAATAACGCGACGGTTTCTAATCAAAGGATAGACGACAATGCAGCTTGATTCGCGGCTAGTGGTTGATTCAGTGTCGCGTCACGAGATAATCACGCAGCGAACGCGGCTCAATACACTTCAAATGAACTTGGACCAGAGTTAGCGGCGTTTCACGTTTCATTGCTCAACTGCTGTTGGCGAGTAGCAGCGACAAGATACGGACGACGATTGGATCGCTGATGAAAATCAAACTACGAGTT